>NW_028261387.1:65976242-67423117 GCF_051295495.1 Thamnophis sirtalis
ACTCCAAAAAATATGGTATTTTTTTATTCAGCTGCCCATCTCACAGACTGACTCTGGCTGACTTAGTGGGAAAAAAAAACTATAAAATAAGAATATAAAAATAATCAATAATCAAATGTAATACTGTATGATTTAAAAGGCAAGGAGGTAGCACCAGATCTTATTAACAATGGAGCCTTCTCATCAACTCACCATTCCTTTAAGAGTCCCAAGCCTGATGAAACCAAATCTTTTTTTAATTAAAGTTTTTTATTTTTACATTTTCATAACCTATAACCACATATATACTATTACATAACCAACATTATATTATATTATTAAATGTCTACATCAATTCATCTTATCAACAACTCCCAAAAATCAATTATTGGCTCTTCTGCTCTCCATACACCATATTTCTCCCTCTCTCCTCCCACTCCCTACCTCTTTTCTTCCCTCTGTTATCATTTCCCTCTCAACTTCCCCTTCCTCTCTCCAAATCTTGAGGGACTTGTGGAAAATGAACAGGGATGAAGCCAACTTCACCTCAGGAGGGATTATGAAGCTTGAACAGGGAGTGAACCATGACTCCTTTAAGGCATTAAAGGAACAACCCCCACTCATAGAAAAGTTCATCACCACTAGAACCGACTCACATGACATTCTGCAGGCAACCAGGAGAATTAGTTAACCAGGAGAGGCCTGGATCTAAGGAGCAAATGGAGCTGAGTCATGAGGACCCTTTCCATTTCCTCAGACCCAACAGGTTCAAACTGTTTTCAAATATCAGGGCAGGAATTCACCTTTGGCCTACAACAAAGCCAGCACTCAACTGTTAATGAATTTGAGTGAATTTGTCTGACAGATGCTGAGCAAACTCTTTTGCATGACTCTTCAAAGGGACCTCCAAACCTCTCTACCCAAGAAGGCACATGACCCCTGAAACAGAGCTATGTGGTCGCTATCTACAGAGGCAGTAAGAGTAGAGGAGTGTGTTGTTTCACCACCCTTATTGCCACAAGGTAGGCCTTGATAGCAGCTCTAACCCCTCTTTGATTGTGTTCATCCCCTGTTGAGTGCCAGAAGCCCTCTAGATATCTCTTCTCCTGTTTTATCTCTCTCAACCATGAGAGAGAACCATGGTTCTCTGTGAACCATGGAGAGTGGCACGATCACAAGATGGGAGAGGTTGCATGGCTAGGATCCAGCCTGAGACTCTCTTATTATATCATCTAAATCAGGGGTGTCAAACTGGCGACCCACCGGTTGGGTGCATTATGCACAGGCCACACCCACCCCAATTCCACAAAGTGAAAAACCAGCACAATATGTCACATGATGGCAATGTGACACTGCAAGTTTGACACTCAAGATCTAAGCTCTGTAACAACCATCATCAGGTTTTGCTACCTGGTGCTTTAGTAGTAAAATAATTTTACTGACTGCAATGGAAAGAAATTGATTAAAGGGAAAAATGGATATTTTTGCAGGGGCAATATGAACATCTCTGTGCTACTTTTATTACTATGTTGCTGCTTCAATCTGTGGATCATATACTAACTTAGATAGCAAACATGTTTTGAGGTTCAAACCATTAATATTCTAGACACTTTACAGCAGTGGGATCTAATTTTGTGATCTCATGGGGTGTTTAATACATGTGCATGCCGAGGCTGTTCTCATTTACTCCTGTCAACCTGAATGCAATCATCAAGGGACACTGCATCAATGGAAGGCTGCCAAAGTGCACTGTTTCAAATCCTTTGCAATCCCTAAAATGTTATATATTCTGTATCTGAAGAACTGATAATATACCAAAAAGCCAGCTATGTTTCACTTGGAGAATTGAAGCATGCAACCGATTTTAGTTAGTTAATGTGAATGAGTGATAAATACTATTTCAATGGAAAATGTTTCAAGGAAAGGAAGAAAGGAAGGAGGTTTGACAGCTGACCTGAAGGGCACTGATTTATAAAAGCAACAATAAATATGATGCAGAGATTTACTAGTTTCCAATTAGACTTCTCATTGCACATGAAATACATTAAGGCAGGCATTAAGACTTTTCTAAAGAGTGATACCTTTTTGGTTTTGTTTTGTGTTCCTTCAAGTGATACTGTTTCTCTAAAATTACTGATTGTACGGGGACCTATCATGATTTCTCTCTACAAAACATGAAAGGGAACCTTGAGTCATGATGCTATACGATCAAGTAACTATCTAAGCAGAAAAGGAGCTGGGCATATATGGAACCAGACTTAATAAAGAGTCTATAAAATTAAACATAAATGGAGATAAACACTTTTATGAGAAGTGAATGGTTGTAGTTTCTCCAAATGTTATCTCCAAACCAGCAGGTTTTTAGATTCAGTCATTTACTTATTTAAACTTGATTAAAAAGTGTCTATATAATCAAAAAGAAATAAAAATATTGCTATTACAATCAGAAGCTCACTTTAAAGTTATTTTTTTTCTGATTCTTTACTGCGTGGACATTTCTTCCAAAAGTAAGCTAGTAAAAAGAGAAGATTTTGTCAAGTTTGCTCTAAGGAGAAACAAAATCCTGAGAATCATCTGATTCAGACATATTACACATCCAGCAAAACATCTCTTCCAGTGCTACATTCAAATACAGAAGGAACTAACCAAATCTTCATTTACCACAATTGTGAGTTGCACGTATGTATGTATGAACTATGCTGTATCTGACATTGGGCCTCTTAACTTGCTTTGCTTGTTTGCTTAAGTCAAAATTGAAACTTTCATAGAGTGTTTGGCATTTTCTGTTTTCTGTCATTAAAGCTCTGTGACTGAATGCATACTGAAGCAATAACAGTCCAATCATGAATTCACTATAAACAAGAAAGTAATGAGAAGTAACAAACGTAACACTCATTACTTTCTGTTTGTAATTAAATGTACTAAGTGCGTGTAAGTAAATGCATTAAATGTACTAAGTAAGTGTGAATAAATGAGTTAAAGCACTTTTGTTACTTCTCATTACACTTAATTATCATTACACTATTTCTTAAGAGTTGAGAAGACAAAGGCAAGTTTCCAATTCACATGCTTTAGTTAGGTAAGTTCTGTAAGGTTATCCAAACACTATTGGGGGATTGATTTCAGTAAAGTATCCATATGTACTACACACAAGAGAGACATATTTAAGTCTGTTAAAACATTCCAAATAAAAGTATGCCAAGTGTAATAGTCAACGTTTAGAAACCTGCCCAGAAATTAATAATACATGTTTCTCATAAGATTTCATTTCATTTCAATATTCATAGCATAAATATTATTTAATATAGGTCTACCTGCAAATTAAATACTCGTATTAGTTTTAGCCAGATTAACTTCTGAAAGTCTGTTTTTTGTTTCATGGAGCACAGCAGATAAATGCAATCTGGGTTTGGGGCCTCAATGAAGCTTTGCAGAATAGAAAATAGGATGGTGTAGAAATTTCAAGGAAAAGTAAGGGCATCGGAGGCAGGTTTTCATGTTAAGTTTAAAAACAGAAGAGTGAAAAATTGCTCCACTAGTTTCTCATTTTGCCAAAAAATCCCAGTGTATCTTCTGGACATTTTCCCAGCATTATTATTATTATTATTTTACTCCTGCAACTAGACATGAAGGCTAGCAGAGGGCTGTAACTTTATGCTTTTTTCCCTTTCGTTTTATAACATCCAATACAGCAAATGCACGCCTGAGGATTAAAGGTGTGTGCATATCCATTCATGTGCTATTAAGGTACTCATGGTTCTTTCTGAATAGCTATTCCAGATTTTGCAGCAACAACTGCCATTAATTTAATAGGTTGCATCTGAGGACAGTTTCTGCAGTGATTGCCCTCTTTTAAAAAGTATCTGCATAATAAAGAAAGCAGGGATTATAATATTTATTTTACCTTTGCTATCCACTTCTAACTGAATAAGTAAGTTTTACATCTGCCTTTGCCTTAGTGCTCTGAGTGATAGTCAAATGTATCTAGAATATTTTAAAGATGATAATTGTGGAAGACATATGTTATGTTATGGTTTCTTGGTTTTGCTTTTCTTAATTCCTGAATGTTAAGTCCCAGCTCTTTCCCCTACCTATTATTCACCCTGAACTCTACATTGCACAACAGTGCTTTCCTTAATTACCCATTTTCCCTACATACAGTACATTTCCCTCTATAGCTCATTTCCTTTCTCATCTCAGTTGTTTTCAACCTTTCATATCTTGGGAAGGGCTATTGCATCGTGCCTGCAAAAATATGGATGACAAATAGATTGAATAGAAAGTTAGTTTTCTAGTATTTCTTTATTCCATCTAGTGGCTCTCTAAAGTTTTGCAGCCCAAATGTGATAGTCATAACTTAAATCCATCTGTTGGGCAACTAAGAACTTTGGGTTCCAATGTGGCAGAATTAAAACTTTATTTTTTTTAAAGGACCTTGTTTACAAGAATGTTGCTATTATATTTTTTTATATTTGATAAATATAAATGTAAATATTTTCCATTCATAAAGTTTATGACTTTATGAATGGAAAATTTGGATTTTATAAATATTTCAGTGACTTGTGTTCTACGGACATAGTTTCTGAGTCCTGCTAGTGTTGTTTGGTCATTTCCAAATTATCCATGATTTGACTGATTACATTTCAGCAGCATTGTCTATCAGTAACTGCTTCCTATTCTTGTAAATTCATGCTTGTGCCATCAATTTAGTCACCTTGTCTCCTGTCAGATTGTTTTGGTCACCTTCAGTTTATCCACTATTTTCCAATGATTCTTGCTTTCACATTATGTATCCAAAATATTTAAGCTTTAGTTTTACTATGAGTGCTTCTAGTAAACAGTCTAGCCTTATTTTGCAAAATAGGGCTTCAAAAGACCCCTCTCCAAGGCAGGAGTCCTTGTACCATCCCAGTCAAATGGTTTTCTTAAAAAAAACCTCCAGCAATGGAGCACCCACAACTCTGGAAAGCATGCTGTTCCCTTGATCATTGGTTCTTACTGTCAGTAAATTCCTCCTTATTTCCAGATTGAATCTCCTTGTGATGAGCTAAGAGCCTCCTTACTATTAGAATCCAAATAAGTAATCTGAGAAGCAAAGAAACCTGAGGAGGTGATAGTAGAAATGTTGCAGTGGGAAAAGCATGAATTATAGCCTCCTGTATTTTCTCTATACTGTCTCCAATAAATCTTTTGAAACATTTTTCCTTGCAGAAAGTAATCACTTTTACTACACTTGCATGCATGTAACACATACTTCTGTCTTTCCTTTATTGCACTAACAAATTAATGTCTACTGCAACCATAGGGATCTGTTAGAAGCCATAGTTTCCAACAGAATAAATAAATAAATAAATAAATAGTTGTGTCAAAATGGTTATCAAGCTTTAATGCGAAAATAATATGCATTACAAATAATCAGTAGTGGCTCATTAAATCTTTTTGGTTGGGCCTGTTTTGTGTTCTTCTTGAGCTCCTAAAGACATGTTTTTTGTGGAGATAGGAATTCAGAAGAACTCAGAAGGTGAGCATTGGAATATTACCCCTGTGTTTGATGTGCTAATCAAATGAAGCTGCCTAACCATACTAGGCTGTGAAACCCAATTTATCAGGTGCAGTTCCAGTCAACTTTATAACACCTTGTCTATATGTTTGCTGCATCTCCCCACACTGGAAGTCTTGCACCCATAGGAATTAATCCTGAGCAAAAATCACATTTTCAAGGGGAGATAAGGAGTAAAGAAGGGAGAATTTCTCATAAAAACTAGTTCATAGTAACATGGGTCTCTTTTAATATGATGACATTTTCTCCAATATAACTGTAAAATGATTCAGTATTTGAATTTCAGGGAAAAGTTTGCTCAGGGCAAGCCAAAGGAAGAAGGGCTCTGATTAAGCTGAAAACCTCACTACATCATTTCTCGGATATTGCAAGATAATTCATTCAAACTAAGAGAATTCAATATGCTGGTTCATCACTGTGGTTTGACACATTAAGCTGTCAGAGCCTTGACAAGTGGAAGTGGAAGCTAAGTAAGATCAAGTTTGATTACTTTTTATAAATGAGAAACCATCAGGGAATTCCAGAGCTGTAGGTTAAATCTGGAAGGTAAACGCATCATGGAAAAATCACTTCTGTTTTGGATGAGCCCTTGGAATCACCAGAACTTGAGTTCAGTTCAAAGGCTTGGATTGAATTTATTTGGTTGGAGTGAAATTGGACACAGCCAGTTCTTCCTCCTTGCTTAGCTTTGCTCCTGAATATCAGAAGCCCAGATGTAGGTCTTCCTATTAAATTTGCTTGATTTAAGGACTAGAGCTGAGGTGGCGCAGTGGTTAGAGTGCAGTACTGCAGCCATTTCAGCTGACTGTTAGTTGCAGTTCGGCGGTTCAAATTTCATCGGCTCAGGGTTGACTCAGCCTTCCATCCTTCCGAGGTGGGTAAAATGAGGACCCAGACTGTGGGGGCAATATGCTGACTCTGTAAACCGCTTAGAGAGGGCTGAAAGCCCTATGAAGCGGTATATAAGTCTAACTGCTATTGCTATTGCTATAACATCACTTTTAGCAGCAACATCCTTACTATATTAGCAGATGGGGGTGGAGGAGGAAATAGAAGAGGACATTTATTCATATTAAATGGATTCAATGAAGCTCAGTTTAATAAATTGAATGGGATCCCAAAGCCCTGGGAACTGGAAAGCCCTGAATTTTACTTCCTGCCTTTTCTGCCACTCACAAGAAAACAGTGAAATCACTGAAATGGCATCAGTTTGTTTCTCTGTTTCTCCTAAAAACATTGTAACTGGAAGTAAAAAGATGACACCATGAGAAGACATTTCCTATCAATTACACCATAATTGTTGTATTGTTCTCCTCTTCCTTATACAACTTATATTTTTACTGACGGGTAGTGGTTGAAAGAAGCTGCCCAAAATAGATTTGAATTTGTAAAATATTGAGTTTAAGTTGACTTCTTGTCTAAAGGCAATAAAATTTGCCTATGCATTAAAATAGATTTTCATTTCAGATTTTAGATTAAAAATAGAATTCAGAATAAGATGGAAGCATCTGAAAGTAATGTTTATGGTTAAAGAGGATGGTAAAGTGCCGCAAACAATTATAAATGTAATTTGGTGTTACTGTTGTTGTTTTTTAAATTGGTACTGCTTTGTTTTGATATTTTCTATCTTCAATAGTTCTTGTTTCTTCCAGGATAGTCACACTGGATGAGAATATGCAATATGCCGTCCATCAATGAATCGTATAAAATCATAGTAAGATGTAATCAATCAAGTCTCCCAACACAATGAGGCCATTAAATGTAAATTAATGTGATGAATTGTAAATCGAAAGTAAAAGGTGGGTTTTTTTTCTTCTCACTGCTAAAAATACTCAAATATTCTGAGTAGATTTACGTCATGTCTAATATAAATATAAAAATTGCAATTTACATAATGAGTCTGAATATAATATATGCTCTAATGTAAGAAATCAGATTTGGTTTATTAGCTGATGAGAGAGAGAGAGAGAGAGAGCATTAAGTGAAATTGGAACAAACAGTTCTGATGGTCCTCCTAACAGCATTAATGGAGAATGCATAATGAAACACACACACACACACCTACCTTTACAAGGGTATTTCACATTTTTCCCAAATAGGTCAATTAATATATTTATACTCTGCAGCATGTTGCATATATCTACTTAAAACTACGTATCCTGCCATTTCCACATTTATCTTTCTAAGAAAATCAGCATGAAATGTTTCATATATTGCAGTGTGGAGCCTACGAGGTGGTTGTACTGTTTGTGGTGTATGGATTGCAAATGCTGTTGCTGATATTTTTATGGTTTTAATCTCCCTAAATATGGTTTTATGATTTATTTGTATTTTGTAGATTATATTTTGCTGTGGTTTTTAATTTTGCAATTTGTCCAGAATCATGTACTGTATGTGATGTGGACACCTTTATAAACTGAGTGACTGACTGATTGACTGACTGACTGACTGATTGATTGATTGATTAAATAAATGAATGAATGTTGTTCTCATCTCTCTTTTGGGTTTTTTTAAGTCAAGATTTGAGGCTGGCCTAACTTTGTAAATCTTAGATATTGCCTGGGATGAGTGGGGTGGGGGAATACATTAGAGAATAAGATTTGCATGCAGAGATTTTAACAGCATGAAATGTCAGAAACGAAGCAAATATAAGCAAGGAACAGATAATCTTGTAAGTGTCAAAAATGTCTCCATGCTTGTGTCTTCTGAATAGCTTTGAAAGTTACTTTTAACACCTCCATAACATATTTGTATTTAACACTTACCTTATCAAATGATAAATCTATGGAAAGTGTGTTATTAGCCAAAGACAACAAAACTGTCAAGACAGTGAGTGGTGTTAGATTATTTTGTCATTTACTTTGAAAGATCAAGATTTCAAAATATCAGCTGTAGCAACTGAGCAAAAAAAAACATATTTTAAATGAATTTCTTATGTTTCACAGCAAAGTCTAGGCACAATGTTCTTGTCAGGATAAATACAGATTAGTAAAATAAGAAAGAGAAAATAGCAGGAAAATATTATATTAACTAGTGGTTGATCTTTGAATGGCTAAACAAATATTAAGCCAAAAATGAAATGACTCTAATGCAACTTTCCTTCATAATATATAAATCTGCTTATAATATTCAAAGCAGAAGCAGAAGCAGCACTATTTCAAGCTTATAGCAAAAAGTCAGGGTTTGAGACTGACGGGATATAATAAAAATATAACGGAGAAACTAAATGGCTATATTATCAATAGCAGTGACGTGTGGTCAGCTTTAGGCCTGGTGAGGCACTTTTTAGACTTGTGGACTTCAATTCCCAGAATTCCACAGCCAGGCATGCTCAGTTCCGATTTAAAGCGACAGCATTTTCCCCCCTTGCAAAATAAGTTTTCCCATTCTTTTTCTTCTCCCTCCCCCTCCTTCCTCCCTCTCTCCCTCCCTCCCCCTCTCTCAAACAGACACACACAGAGAGAACTTCGATCCCTCTCTCATTCACTCACTCTCAAACACAAACACAGAAGTTGGATTGGTTATATTTTCCAAAGGCTTGAAAGCAGCTCCTCTGCCATACCCCCCTTCCCCTGCTGCCTTCCGATCAAACTTCCTCCCCTCTCCCCACACGCACCTTTTCCAGCTGTTTCAGAGACGATTTCAACTCTGCTTCTCCCTGCCCTGCCCTGCCTTGCCCTCCCCTCTTGGAAAGCCAGAACTGTGTCAGACTGAGCTAGTTGCTCCCAGAGAACTCTAAAAAGCCTCTAAAAATGCCCTCTACAGGAGGCGAGAGAATACGTGCCTCATTTGCATAAGGAATTCTTTGCTTCTGCATCAGTTGATATGTTTATCTGACATTCCTTTCCTCTCTCAGTCTGTCCATTCCTTCCTTTCACAATAGGTATTATATTCCAACCTTGTATTTTGCTGAAATAAACCTTAGTTGTGCTAATTTGAATTTATTCCTGTGTCCATTCATTTCCTCCTCCTGCAAAGAATGACCTAATTAAGTTCCATGTTTATTGCGGGGGCAGCTTATTAAACCAACATAGATCTAAGCCTTTGGCATGGCAACATTTCAAATTCTATTTGATGGTGTCTTGATTACTTCAAAAATTGAGAGGCTTAACTCTTGGTTCCCCATACATTCATCCATTCCAAATGTGTATAGTGAAAGAAATGAAGTCATCACTTAAAGCACGAATAACAAATTCTAGCTAAGAAATCTAATCGGGGTAGGCTGCTGAGGATTTGCACAGATTCAGGTGATCCTCTAGCAAAGATTCTGCGCGGTTTGGCGAACCAAATCCCACACATGGCTGGCCCTGCCCACCCTGCCCCATCCCTCCTGTCCCACCCTGTCCCTCCCAGGAGTCTCTATGCAGCCTGCTCATCATGCCAGGTAAGTGCAGGGCCCACATGGAGGCTAAGGAGGGGGAATGGGCCTACCGGAGAGTCCGAAGGTCCAGAAATGAGCCTGTTTCGGGCATTGGGAGCCTGGGGGGAGCAGTTTTCACCCTCCCGGAAGCTCAAGGAAAGCCACCGGAGCCTGGAGAGGGTGAAAAATTCCCCCCAATGTGGTGCAGGAGGCTGACTAGGCCATACCCACTATGGCCACGGCCACCCAGCAACAGGGCAACAAAATTGTTGCTGCAATTTTTGAAGCCAACCCCTGAATCTAATATTTGCAAGATAACATTTTAACACGTGCAATTTTGGTAGAAAAAGAATGGGTAACAGGTGATCTGTTCTCTGGAATGACTGTTAGAAGAAATAAAACTACCTATTGATAAGGGTTGCTTTTGTCAACTTTATGATAGCAAATTGAGAATTGGCTATATTCAGGAAAACATGGCAGAAAATGGAATGTAATAATTGGCTACTCATGAATTATTTGGTAAAAGAAAAGGATATGGGCTCAAGAATAAATGGTTACTTGAATGAAACCAGAAAAATTCTACACTAATGAAGCACTCCATGTGCTTCATTCTCTACTAATCTTCTACTAATGCTCTACTAATGACAAGTAAGTAATGTTTACTTTAGTATTTATAATACAAGTCCATAAAAACTTGTCGGTTCAGACCAATGGCTGATCTGTTCCAACATTCTATATCCCACAATTTCCAACCAAATGTATCCTGAAAGCTCTTGCGCATGTGGGTCTGAGAAAGAAATAAAGAGCAAGGAAGAGGAATAGCTATTTATAGTCTTGGCTACCTGTCCCTTTGCTTACTCGGGTACATGGTAGCCACTCAGAAACACAATGTTTTCCTCAGGTGAGCTCTCTTTTGCCTGCTGCCTTATTACAGTAAATAAGTTTTGTGGTTTGGGATTGAAACGCTGCTTTTCCACATCACATGAAACAAAGTGTATTAATTTATTCTTTAGCGTAAGAAACTTTATCTTGGTTTCGTTTAGTTTTGCATAAGCACATATGTTTGAAATTTCAACTGCCTTGAGATTTAGTTACAGATTCATACATTCTAGATGAACTTGTTCAAAAGCCGCATGCATAATACGATTAAATATCAGCTGTGTATTCACCTCTTGTGTTCATAATTGGTGACAAAGAGGATCCTTTTATATTTCTGATCTTTCAATAGACCATTAGGCAGGCTGCAAAGCCACATGATACAAAAATATCAACATAATCATACAACTTCCTTTTTATTTTTAAAAGATCTACCCTTTCTCAGGAAAGCTTCAAGAATTTTGCCTTGATATATGAGATGTTTATCAAGTTACAAATGTAATTTAAAATAAATTCTAATTGAATATGTGAATTCATTAACATGGGGCAGATGGGTTTCAAATTGTCTCTTGAATGCAAGATCATCTTTTCAATTTTAAAACTTTTTAAATTTGTTTTTCATAATTACTGCCATGTAATGTACTGAATGAATGGTGATACTTCCAAGCATAATCATTTGATGTACAAGGTCTTTGTCTGTAATTACAGGCCAGCATATCAGGCTTCATCTGAAGTTATAAACTAAGAAAAAAGAATAGAGGTGAGTTGATTGAAATGACAAGCTACTTCATCTTTTTCGTATAAAGGATCAAGCACATTTTAAAAAATCAGTAGAAGATAGTTTGGTGGCCTTTCAGTTTTCCCTGATTTTCATTTCATTTTTATTTATATACTAAAAAAAAGGTCATGTCATCATAGCACAGATTTTCACATTAGTCCATCTGTAATCTGACATTATAGAGGGTAAAGTCCGATACACATTTTCATGATGTGTACCCCCAAAGATACATGCTGATCAGAAAAATCAACCTGTGTTTTCTACATATTCCAAAACAATTCTTTTATGTGGGAAAATTTTTAAATGATGGTTGGGTTTTCTTTTTTTAGAGAAAATATCTTTAAAATGTAATATTTGAATCTGCATTGTAATACAAAGTACATTACATTACATAAAAGAGCTGTGGTGATGCAGCAGTTAGAATGCGGTATTGCAGGCTAACTCTGCCAACTGCCAGCAGTTCAATTCTCAACAGCTCAAGATTGACTCAGCCTTCCAGTCATCCAAAGTCGGTAAAATGAGGACCCAGATTGTTGGGGGAAATATGCTGATTCTGTAAAAGACTTAGGGCTGTAAAGCACTGTAAAGTGGTATATAAGTTTAATATACAATAGCTATAGCTATTCCTATTATTACATTAAAAAGGTGATGACTGAATAGTGAAAGACTCTGAACTTGTCAACTGGAAAGCTGACAACCTGGATTCAAAACCCAAGCACTGCACAACAGCGTGAGCTCCATTATCTGCCCCAGTTCCTGCCTAACTAGCAGTTCGAAAGCATACAAATGTGAGTAGATAAATAGGTACCACTTAGGTGGGAAGCTAACAGCTTCTGTGCACCTAAGCATATAGTTATACTGGCTCCTTCAGTGAAGAAATGGAGATAAGTACCACTTCCTAGAGTCAGATACGACTGCACCGGGAAATATTTACCTTTACCTTTATTTTTAAGGTATTTTTATAGAGGTCTTTAGAAAAATGCTGATTAATAAGAGAACTGGCATAAATATGAAACAACAGGAACTGTTCTGAAAGGTACTGATTAATTTGTCCTTAAATGGGACAAAGACAGTTGCTTTATACTACTGGCAGTATTTTCCATTTTGAATGGCAATAACGGGTCCACGGCAGTGGTAAAATTCAATATTTTTTTTACTCCCAGTTCTGTGGGCATGGATTGGTGGGCTTGGTGTGGCTTGGTGGGCATGGCTTGGTGGGCATGGCAGGGCAGTTCTGTGGGCATGGATTGGTGGGCTTGGTGTGGCTTGGTGGGCATGGCTTGGTGGGCATGGCAGGGGAAGGGTACTGCAAATTCTCCATTACCACCATACTCTAGAGCCAGCCAGTGGTGGGATTTGCCAGTTCTCCGAACTACTCAAAATTTCTGCTACCAGTTCTCCAGAACCTGTGAAAATCTGCTGGATTTCATCCCTGGACAACATAATTTTCAGAAGAGTTCTTCCAGGTCACTTTTACTGGATCCTTTATATGAAATTCAGAGAAAAAACCTACGGACATCCAGCATCCAGATTCTGTACTCTGTTTTGAGCTACACTCTTGCCATTTGTTTATCAGTCAAAGTTCAGCTATCTTTAGTGGCACAAAGTCAGAAACACAAGAAATGCAGATTTATCAGAATTAAAATGCAATTATTAAAGGAACCGCCTCATTTAGGTTGTCCTTCTTTGCACCTTTTATTGTATTAATAGGATTACTCTTCTTGAGAAGCAATGAAGAGAAATAAATAGATTTATATAAAGGAATACTTATGAGTTTTCCATGTTTTTGAGTAGTAATATGCGAGGTTAAAGTTTTCATTGAGCCATAACTTTAACTCTTCAACTCTTTTTGAAGTCATTTTTAATCATCTTTTGTTAGTTTACGCCTGCTTATTGTATTGGATTAAAATAACAAAAGTGTAAATGGGATCTGAAAAAAATCCCAGATGCAGTAAATTATAGTTTTATATTAGAATAATGTATGAAGTAATAGCTTGACTAGTTTCAAGCAAATTACACATTTGCATGAAAGTAATAGTGTTATCTCAAAACACTGGCTCTACTTTCCAGCAACCTACTTTATAATATATATGCACACAAATATAATTGTTTGTGTGCATATGTATTTAAAAATTATACAGTCATCCAATTATAAAAATTGGACAAAGTCATCACAAAGAATATTTAGCTGATACAATAATCACTTTTGTAATACCATCCATTTTACTAAGTATTAATATTATTTGTTTATTTATTAAATGTATATGCCACTGATTTCCCTATCTAGAGATTGATCATGTTCAATTGGCTTAAACTTCTTCCAAAACTGAAGATGACCTGGATAACAGCTTTCTGTTCCTTTTATCCTACCTTTCTAGAGATGAACATACAATCTTATTGGTGGATCAAATGAGGCCAATATTTTCACGCTCACTATTTTAAGGACTAATAACCCATTTTAAATCCAAATAAAATCCAAGTTCCAGACACTGTCTACCCACACAGACATCAAATATCACCAATTCAATTGGAGCAATACATGAATTATCAGCCACACAACTATCTCCCCATTCTCAAGTTTATCAAAGTCTAGCACTCCACGAGCAATTCCATCAACAGACCCATTGACCTACAACCAGCCTACAAACCCCTCATAATTAAATTCAACTGCACAGCCAAACAGAGACAGCATCAGTTAGCAGTTAGCTAGCAGTTAGACTTATATACCGCTTCATAGGGCTTTCAGCCCTCTCTAAGCAGTTTACAGAGTCAGCAAATTGCCCCCAACAACAATCCGGGTCCTCATTTTACCCACCTCGGAAGGATGGAAGGCTGAGTCAACCTTGAGCCGGTGAGATTTGAACCGCCGAACTGCGGAACTGCAGTCAGCTGAAGTAGCCTGCAGTGCTGCATTTAACCACTGCGCCACCTCAGCTCAACCCTCAAACAACCCATGCAACTCCTCCAACCAGCACTTCACCTCCAAATAACTCTCACCCGATATGACCTCCCTACCAAAAGATCCATCACAAGACCCTCACTTATGACCCACACCTGACCCATCACAAGATTGTCACTTTACACAACCCACACTTGACCCATCACATGACTCTGACCTGATATGACCCTCACTACACAAGACCACATGAAGTTCTTATAAACTGAGGAACAATAACATTGACATCCCTAAACTCCACTGGAAATGTTATATAGCCTGGTAAAGAAACATTTGGAAACTAACTCATAAGCTTGGAGAACCAACCTCCTACACCTGAGTTACAGATATTTGCCACCATATCATCCAAATACTATACTTGCCAAGAAAACACATCCATATACTTACCTGGAATGAGCTTAACTTTATCAAAAATTTTGGATTATCACAATGAATTTATATCACTACTAGTTTATACAATTACTCAGGAGTTGTTGCACTTTACTAAAGCAACAATTTCTCTTCTTGTATACAAACTCCATCAATCAGAGCTCCCTTGGCAGGATCCTGATCAGTTCTAACTGATTCCAAATATGTCTGGGCTTTTGCTAACATTGACTTCCTTCAGTCCCACTTTTCCTTTGCTATGGAATCTACATACTGCCAATACCCTTGTGTGTGCTTGGTATTTGTAACCTTCAGTTGGGTGAAACACTGCATCATGAGGAAAAACAAAATAAAAAATATAAATAAAAACAGAACTGCAGAAATCTGGTCATTTTCCCTTACTATAATCGTATCCTTCCAATTCCCTTTTAATATCTGAGTTGGACTTGGACTTTTGGCCTTTCAAAAAATTGGCCCAGCTTAGCCCAGTTTGTTGTTGTTGCTATTAGTTGCAAAGTCATGTCTGACCCATCACAACCCCATAGACAATGTTCCTTCAGGCCTTCCTGTCCTCTATCACCCCCGGAGTCCATTTAAGCTCTTCAGTGCTGCTTCAGTGACTCCATCCAGCCACCTCATTCTCTGTCATCCGCTTCTTCTTTTGCGCTCAATTGTTCCCAGCATTAGGCTCTTCTCCAGTGATTTAGCCCAGTTATGGTGTTGTAACTCTATTTATACCTATAGATTTGAATGGTATTTTAAAAGTCTAGAAATAAGGTTAGTTTTCAGTCAGAGCTTCAAAGTTACTCATACTCAAATAGTGAAGTGAAACATAAGCATCATTTTAACATCATTGCCCTCCAAAACTCTGCAACCATGTGATATTAAAAAGTACTTATCAGCTTAAAATTTCACATGGCACAGCACTTACCTCAAATTATTTATTTACCTGGATACCAGTTTTGTGATACCCAGAGCCTAGAGGGTGATAGATGGATAACCTCTTTAAATATAGATCAATATGCATATATTGACAATTAGCAAATGGATGGGGCAAGAGGAAGAATAACTGCTGAAGAGGGCAATGTGGATATCAGCAGGAGATTTGTTATGTATACCCACAAGTCTTCTGAAATCTGCTTCGCTTTGTATTTTAAATAATACTTTCTACATTTTAAATCATGTGTAATACAGTACCCTGTATTGCGATAGCTATATTACATTGACATGGATTTAATATCTGAATGATAATATTTAAACCATGAAAGAAAAAAGATAGAAAATACTACATAAAATGTATAAGGGCTTACAGCATGAAGATACCTTCAGATTGCTCTGTCACTTAGAAACATTAATAAAAACTCATCTCATATTGATTTTAGTTTTGAGATCACAGAATTTGAAAATAGTGTTGAGGGAAGAATTGTATTTTTGAAGTTAAACTAAATATGAAAGGGATACAGAAGACAGAGGCTGAGGAAAATATTCATTTCTTTCATTTCTTGAATGGTGTAATACTACTAAAGATGAAATATAATTATTATGCTCATAGACTGAATACAAAAGCTCCTACTTTTCATTAAAGTTATCTCTTCTTTCTTGGATGTCAATTATAAATGGGAGAAAAGATTTTTTTTCTTTCTCTCTGATTATATACATGGCTCTTGAATTATATTCTTCACAGCTGTTTTATAAGCTTATGTAGGCCACCATGTAGTGTAATAACAGCACTGTAATTGTGATAGCTACTTGTTCTGATTGGTAATTATATTCCTGTCATTGGCATTTGCCAGATTGTCTAACAAAGTAACCCTGTCATGTGGCCTATGTCCAACTACCATCCTACAAAGAAGTAGAAAGATAACAAAAAGGCCACATGTGTATGTGCGTTCATGTCCCTGAAGCCTCTGAGGAAACTCCAAATAGAGCTACCCTAGAGCCTTTAGCCATTTCTCCACTAATGACTCAGAATCATCCAGCCAATACTATGTACGCTATCCAAAGGTCTACAAGGTGATACAGTAGATGGGTCAGGCAATAAAAAACTGTCTTCATTATTATTATTTCAGTATATTCAACAGTGGATGGAAGACAGTATTAAGCCCTTCATGGTATTGGACCTGGGTACTTGAGAGACCGCCTGCTGCCAATTACCTCCCAAAGACCCATTAGATCCCACAGATTAGGCCTCCTCCGGATTCCATCTACAGGCCAATGTTGACTGGCGACCACCCAGAGGAGGGCCTTCTCTGTGGCTGCTCCGGCCGTCTGGAATGAACTCCCCGCAGAGATTCGGACCCTCACCTCCCTTCAAGCTTTCCATAAAGCCGTTAAAGCCTGGCTGTTCCGGCAGGCCTGGGGTTGACGAGTTCCCTTCCCCGCTCGAATTGTGTGACTGTTGATTGTTTTTAAACTTTTTTCTGTATTTTGTTTGTTGTGTTACCTTGTGTGTACTACCCCCCCCTGGGTTTGTTAGCCGCCCTGAGTCCCTCCGGGAATAGGGTGGCATATAAATGCAATAAACCTTTAACCTTTAAGCCAGTGGCAGAGATCTTATCTGTGTCCTCCTGGCTTTTGTCTGTGTGGAAAGTAAGACCAACATAAAAGCACATTAAGCAGTGGTAACTTGTTTTTGGCAACCATTACATCTACATTTATTAAATTCACACAAATTCAAGCCTTAGGAAGGCAGCGTTTAAGATAAGGAAAACAAATTCGATTTCTTCTTGATTTACTTCACCTTTTGTTCTCCATTGATTCAGTCCTATTGAAGATTTATGTGCCAAGACAAATAAAACTAGGGCTTAAACCCAAAGAAATCAAAGGAAAATATGATTGTTGTTTAAATCATATTACTAGCCTTTTGTTTCCTTCTGAGGGCATGTGGCTACTGTACTAATTGCCTAAGTTGATAGTATCTAGTTCTATCTTTGTATTCTTCCTTACTTTCATCGCCCACTGCTTTTGTGCCTGCAGCTTGTCAAGTGAGAGGTTGTTTTTGACATAACTTTATTATTCTTTGAGAAAAAGCTCAAGGCAGTTCAGAAATACTCTAACTGATAAGCCATAGGTGCAGATGCAAAGAGCACTAGAATACATTCTGGCAGCCAAGGGATGTTGGCTTCCCATTGCAAGATGTCCTGCGTATGTTCTTATATGTTCTTTCCCTGCAAGAAACAAACAAGGCATGGGACTTGCCTTGTCTGGACCTGGCCTGCAATCTCAGGGCCAGAATCCAATGTGACCTGCTCAGGAAGGAGCAGAAGAAAAATCAACTTCGAAGAGGTGAAGATGAAACTGGCCAGAAGTTCCTCAACCTTAGCCAGGTTCCCTTTGGACAGCACCCAGAAATGTATTGGGCTGTTGCAGAAGCTATTGCTAGAAGCCACAGACATAAATGGAGAGCCCACTCTGGGAGCTGGTTCTACTTTGTGTGTGCAAATCTGATTTGTTAACAGACCACACTTGAATGGAAGGCCTGTTAGAAAGTAGTCTATTTTGTGTATGAGAAGGTTCACACATAGTATTTTTTTTAATGTTAGGAGGTCATGACACCACCAAGTTTTAGAACCCCTGCAATAACTAATACAATTCCATTACCAATTGCAAATTCTTTTAGCATCTTATAAGACAAGCATAGGCATTTGAAAGCACTTCAGAAGTTTTGGGCTAGAATTCTCATAATTCTCATAATGAATACAAAGAATAACACAATAACAGAGTTAGAAGGGATCTTGGAGGTCTTCTAGTTCAACCCCCTGCTCAAGCAGGAGATCCTATACCATTTCAGACAATGGTCTGATTGGTTGTCCAATCTCTTCTTAAAGAATTTGGAGCACCCACAACTTCTGGACGTAAGTTATGCCACTGATTAATTGTTCTCACTGATAGAACATTTCTCCTTAGTTCTAGGTTGGTTATCTCCTTGAAGATTAAAAGATCTGGACAGGAGCTACAGTGGGGGAAAAAATACTCCTATAACATATTTCAGGATCCCAAAGCAGTGTCAGACTGATGTTGAGCTCACTCTCTTACTTGGAATTTGCTATCAAGGTTTTTATTTTTTTCCTTGCTAACCCAATTGTTTACTTCCCTTTCCAAATACACAAGGAGCAACTAGAGTAAAAGATGAAGCAAAATCTTCCTTTTATCTTGCACACTGTCTTCTGGGACAGAATATCACTGGTGGTGATAAACAATACACACACTAAGAATAACTTTCTCAGGGCCTTTGAAACCCGAGGGTAGCAATAACATGATATCCTTTAGAATAAAGGAAAGTAGAGGGAACTAGATATGGTGTGGAGTCTCCTGGTGCTCATATGATGCTGCAGTGCAGTGGAGAAATTGAAACAATATGCAGTGTATCATGATGATTTCATCATCTGTTATGAACTGTATCATTGGCTGGGCATATGCAAAGCACACTGTCTCCATTATGTGCTGCATTCCACAGGCACTGTTAGATGCTGCAGAAAAGCAAGACATGTACTACAAAGGACATTAGGGAATGAGGTTTTCCCCATTATTTTTCCAAACATTTCCATGATTCTAAAGCAGTGGTTCTCAACCTGTGGGTCGTGACCCCTTTGGGGGTCGAACGACCCTTTCACAGGGGTTGCCTAAGACCTCTAGGGCCTAGAGTCAATAACTGGAGAGGGGAATTAATTTGCCTGATGTTAGCCAACAGGAGCATTCTCCAACCTGGGTGTGGAAAGGGAGGCATTTTGCAGCGACAGCCTCTGCACCATAAACAGTTGGTTTCCGGTGCTTTCTGGGAAGTGTGGTCATAAGGCACTCCTTTTGCCTGCCAAGATGCCACTGGCTCCAGGATTAGTCAGTCAAGTGTCGCCTGCCCAGCTCTGCAGCGGTGGCCCTCAGGTGTAGTAGACATATGGCGGCGGGGGGAAGGCGTGAAGAAGCATGAGCCCTCAGAGATGCCGCTGGGGAAGATGCAGCCACCAGAGAATCACCACCTGGAAGCTCGGCACCGCTCACCCTTCAGCCAGTTGTAAAGGTGGGCGATGGCAATGGGCGAAGAAGCTGGGCAGGTGGCGGCCTTGGTGTGGGAAAGCTGGCACCGGTAGTGGCGGCTTCCTGGCGGGCCCTGAAGTGGTGCATTTCGGCTGCTCTTTGCACCACTTTCCTGGTAAAGAGGTGGGAAAGCCAGGCAGGAGAACGAGCCGGACAGTGCGTCGAGTGACAATTGGCTTTGCTCTCCGATGACCCCGCAGGTGCCTTGCCCTTATGGCCCAGCCCGCAGCTTCCTGGGAGCAGCGAAGGAAGTCCAGGGTTGAGTGCCTTTGAAAATGCAACAGTCAGCAGACTAATTGAGCTACCCCGCTAGTGAGAGATCTGGCGGGGATCTCTCTGACATCCTTAAGAAGCAAACGTTGCCCTGCTCGAATAGGGATAAATAGAGAGCCTTCACCTCTTGGCCTGTTTTTGTTCAAGCCTAACATATAGGTAGTCTTCGACTTACCAGCCCACACTTGAGCCCAACATTTATGTGGCTAAGTGAGAAGTTTGCTGTGGGTTTTGCCACATTTTACCATTTTTCTTGCCACATCTGTCAAGTAAATCGCTGCAAGTTAAGTTAGTAACACTGTTGTTAAGTGAATCAGGCTTAACAATTCATAACAGTAGCAAAATTACAGTTATGAAGTAGCAACGAAAATTATTTTATGGTTGGGGGTTACCACAACATGAGGAACTGTATTAAAAGGTCACGGCATTGGGAAGGTTGAGAACCACTGTTCTAAAGGATCCTAGCTCATTTCTAGCCCTGAATTCCTTACGAAACCCAATGATGTATTGCTGAGAATAGCTTTGGGGAAATTTAATCTCAAGAGCTCCCCGCCCCGCCCCCCTTGCTGGATTGTTTGCAGATATAGACTTGGAACCTGTCCATAGTGCTATTATTGCTATAAAAAGGGAGGGAGGGAAAGAAAGAAGGAAAATATTTTAACATTTGTTTTTCTGCAGAACTAAACCCTGATATATTTTAGAGAAGAAATACACCACAAACTCATAGAAAAAAGGAGATGCACCTGAGCCAGGAGATAAAATTAACTGCTTATCTTTTACAGGAATTCTCTGCACCTTTCCATGCATCTCCTATCACCTCTATTATTGGTCATAGCCTCAAAAGATTAGATTCAAAGAATAAAGTTAAAATTCAGCAATAAACTGAACAGGACTAATGCAATAGAAACCTGAAGATGTCAAGATTCACATCTAAATACGATTGATATAGGATTGATCTAATTCAAGTGGTGTCATGCAAAGGAACAATTGTGATCAAATGTTGTTGTTTTTTATTTCTACAATGGTGAGACCCAAATAAAGTTCAAATGCTCTGGGAACCTGATCATAAAACTGTATAGTTTATCCAGACTTTCAGAAATGTCCTTTCTTCCTCAAATAAAACACCTGTGTATTTTTTACATTTCATGACATCTGGGACAACTTAAGTTTGTGCTCTCCCACTCACACACAGAGAGACACCACAAGTGTAAGGAGTCTTTATTAAGGCTTCCATGCCTGAATTGGTATTCCCCAGCCATTTCCCATGCTAGCACCAGTTCAACCTCAATGAGTTCCACAGGCTACTCACATGAAGCCAACATTAGTTCTCAAGGCAATCCTAGTGGAATCCAGTCCACTAGGCAAAAGTCAGCTCCCAAAGCAACGAAAAGTTCAAAGGCAAAGACAAGTCCACAGGCAAAGGCAAGGCAAGGCAAGGTAAACAACTGAAGAGACACAATCTGAAATTCAAGACAAGAAGACACAGCAAAGAAATGAATATGTTGTTCCCAGCATCATCTCCATCTGTCTACTCTGCTACCAGCTTCTGGTGCCACCTGCCAAGAGAGGTAAGGCTGCCTCCTCATGAGTAATCAGCCTGACCTTCGGTCCTCCTGCCTTTTCTCTGGCCTATGTTTTCTTGGACCAGGTGCAGAAGGCAGTTTCTCTTCTTCTGACCGGCTGTAACTGTATTCTTTCCCCACCTGAAGCCTCAGAGCTGTTTTGCTGCAGTTGTGCTTCAGCCAAATCGTCCTCAGATGACTACTTGGAGCTATTAACCATCTCCCCTCCTGACAAGCCTATAACTAGTTTGTCCTCCTCCGAACAGTCATCTGGAGAGTTATCTGGAGAAACATCAGGGGCAATCATCACAAAGTTGTAAGCTTGGTGAGTTTGAGCCTGGTTGTTTCCTTGCTAACCAACTAGGTAGTACTAGTGAGTGTGGGGTTTGTACCCAACAAATAAGTCAACTATTGGCAGGCCCCAAATGTAGCTAATTGACCATGATTAGGATAAATAAACTTGACCTAAGTTATTTGGGAAAGATTGTTTTGACATTTTTTTATGGAGGGAGAATACCAAGCAATCTTTTTCTTCAAACAACCAAACCAAATTGTATGGTTTAGTTTTGTTTTGATTATTTTTATATTTAATAAATAGTTAACATGCTGCACCAGTAGATCATAGCATCTAGCTGACACAGATGATTACAAGACAAAGTAGGTTGGCCATAATTAGTACTTGTATGGAAAACTATCTAGAAATTATTGACTGTGAGTTAGCCTACAACAGTGATGGCTAACCTTTTTGTTGTTGGGTGCCAAAAATGCAAGGGTGTGCATGCAATAGTGTGTGCGCGCCAGCACCCATAATGCAAAGCATGTCTTCATATGCGCATGCATGCACAGCCCCCCCCATGCTCCCCCCACGGACACCACACTGCTGGCCTTCAAGCTGAGTTTGGTATTTCTTCCAGGGATGGGGGATGCCATTTTCACTCTCCCCAGGCTTCAGGAAAGCTTCCAGAGTCTGGGGAAGGACAAAAAATGGGTCCAATGGGCCAAGCAGAAGTTCAGAAATGAAACAAAGCTTGAGCTGATGGCTCGTGTGCCAGCAGATATGGCTCTGTTTGCCACCTGTGACATGCGTGCCATAGGTTTGCCATCAGAGGCCTATAACTTAAAATATCATCCTACAAATCACTTCTACAATGCAGGAGCGGAGTATGATTTGAAAGCATCACTACTGTTGTATGCAAGGCATAAAAATCAGCAAGCTGAACTAAGAGTAAAGCATAAATGAAAAAAAAAAGGTTTTAAAATGTTTTCACCTTCTGCAATCTTTAACTAACTTGTTCTCTCTTTCTGTAATTTGTAGTGGAAGCATATCATATGGCTCCATGATATGCTGCAAGTAATGCCATTTGTCCATTTGTCCATTTGTCCTTGTAACTCAGATGCCATGTCAGGAGAATGTACCATGTTAGCTTTATTTATGCAACTCACTTCATTGGGGCCCTGGAGCCAGATCATTAAAGTTGACTTAAGAGCTCCTTTTCAACCTGATCCCTCTTTTAAAAATTGCTTTCAGCAAGAGACAGAAGCTTTCTTCTCTAACTGGCTGAGGCTGGCTGGCTGGCTTGCTTGCTTGACTTTTGAAGGCATTATGTGACTACAGGTTGGACATGAAGAATCGGCTTTATGGAGGCTGCTGATATTTGATACTGATGATTATTAAAGGAGGATCTGTTCCTCTTGTGCACATTCTAAATATACCACCAGGGCTCCAGAAGTCATTGACCAATGACTTAGAATACAGAAGCTCAAAAAACATATGATATGCTTCAAAGCAGAGCAGGAAATGTGTGGTCTGACAAAGGACTGGATAGTCATTATTCTTGTGTCGACATGTCCAGAATGAAATGTCTGCTAGGAAAAGGAAAATTACAAATGAATTTTAAGAATGAATTTTAAATGTAATTCTGCATACGTATGAGCTTGGGGATTTTAAACTTTTAAATTAATATCAGTACAGAGGATTCCAAATACGTTCCGTTTGCTAGGGAATAGATACATATCTAGATAACCTCCTTACTAAACAACTCCTTGCTCATACTAAAGTATGGTTCTAATCTTTAAAGATCCATCTATTTCATCAGGCTTTTAGTTGTTAGGTTGTTTGGGTGTTTTGTTTACCACTAATCAATTTTTTTGCACTATTTGTTCCTTTGTTTTTAAAGCTTGTTAGTTGTCTTGACTGTTCGCCAGAATAGAAAGGTGGGTATCTATAAATGAAGAGATACCCAGAGTAGCATAAAGATTTTAACAAGTGGAAATTCTATGCTGAAGTCCTTATTTGATCACTGACTTCACTGGGTCAATGATTCGATAAGGATCAGTCAACTCACCCACTTTGAATGGGAACTCCTGCCATGTTTTGTGCTCCAAGTTGAAAACAATATGCCAAAAAAGCATTGTTAGCTGATTTGCCTACTATACTCTACTTTGTTCTAGGCATTCCTGTGTACTTTGAGTCTACTGCTCAAGAATGCCAATTCAGCTATTTTCACAGCTTTTTCCGATGAAAGTCCACTGCTGTTTTTAATATAATAGGTTCATATGTTTTGTATTAGTATCTGTCCCCTGTGCTATCAAATTTTCCTCTGGGCTTTTTAAAAATAAATTCACCAGTGTGCTATTTCATTATTTTACCAAGGCCTTGAAGTAGAAGGATTTCTCTCCTACTTCCTAGATAGCTCAGATAGGGATGGGTATGCAATCCTTCTATTGTGACTGGATGAATAATTGGTAATTTTTTTAAAAAAAAAATGTAGTAGATAGCTCAACGAAGGGAAAATAGTAATTTTTAAAAATGGAATCTAGGTTTCAAACTGAAGATTTTCTGCATATCAAGTAAGTATTGTACTGGGAAACACCTAGTAAAAAAGAGCAACAAACTTTTTTTTAAAAAAAATGGAAAATGCAGAAAAAGGTTTTTGGTCATACTTGTGTATTTTGATACTCTAACTTGGCCAAGTCTCAGTAAAGTTTCTTCAGTTCAACTGAAGTCATATTTAACACATCCACAGTGAAAGGTGGGTGAGTACACATGCGTACACACACACACACACACACACACACACACACACACACACACAGAGATTTTAAGGTGGGTTAAAAGGCCCAATTATGATCCACAATTCTACAGGCCATGTTTTATATCAAATACTCTGATCAAAGTTGAGGTTTTGCACCATTAAGCAGAAAACAATTGCTGACAGTTGCTGAAGGAGCAATAAGTATTTTTACACATCTGGGAACAAGCCGACCCAGACAGGGAGTTTCCTGCCATCTTGCAAGATGTGTCCTGTTTATGTCACCCACCCATGATCTATAAGGTGCTGACTATGTATATTGTAAGAATAGCAATTGTTGGCCATCTGGCATAGACAGTTTTTGGTTCCTCACATTACCTTATATGCTTAAACACTGCCTCTATAGATGATGACGTAATTTGCACTATAAATGTATGGCTTTAAGAACCCTTCGGGGTTCAAACTTCTGATGCTGATTTTGGCATGTTTGAACCTGCGCATTCAATAAACTTTTCCTATATTGCATCGCTTGGCTTTCTGGTCTCTTAATTCTACAACATTTTCTGGCACCCTTCAGATGGGACAGAGAAGCTAAGGCAATATTTTGCTGAGGGCCACTTTGCCCCGTTGGGGTGTGGGGCTGCTGTTCCTTGGCTTCCAGGCGCCACGGGTCTTCTTTTGCCCCGGGAAGCAACAACAGCAGCCCAACTACACCAAGGGGGACACGCATCGTGAGTCCAAGAACCCTGCAAACTTAGGAAAGGTGCTGTGGTGTTTCCTGGCCGGAATCCGTGGGGAGAAGACGTCTCAGGCGAGTATCTTATTAATTGTATTGTACCTATCTCGTTTGAAGATAGAAGAGGGGGCCTGATCACCCCCCTGGACTCGGGACGGCGTTCCTAATGAAGTCCGTATAGGTTGTGTGGGTGGTTAAACCAGCGCAGTTCCTGCAGGTGGCCATTGAGTTCCGGCTTCTGGGGCCTCAGGTCGCTGGTAGTGTGTTAGGTATGGGTGGGGGTAGCAGCATACCCAGCACACCGCTGGATTGCATGATTAAAGGTTTTGACTCATATTTTAACCACTCTGAATATAGAGTCCCTTACCCAAAATTGACCAAGGATAGGCTTATCTACTTGTGTCAGAACCAGTGGCCACATATGGGGGTAGGATGGCCAATGGGAGGAACGTTTCAGAACCAGATTATAGATGATTTAACTTCGTTAATTGCTGCAAATGAAGAACGCTACCCTAATCAGTTCCCATATATAGATCAGTGGGGAGACGCAGTTGCAGGGCAGGCTGATGAATTATTACAGTGTCAAGCTGAGATGGTTCGCCTGTGTGTGGTGAGACCGAAGGAAAAGGGGAAGTTGAGGTCAGCTCCCAGACGTACCATAAAAATAGCAGCTGCAGAGACAAAAGAGTCAGAGAGGAAAAGGATTTTTGCCCAGGATGAAGAGGAACTCTTCAGGCCTCCCCCTCCCTATGCCTCGGCACCTGTCGGCATTGTCGTGCCCCAGGCTATGGGTGCTGCTGTAGCGGACAGTGGAGATAAAGAAGGTGCTGGGGGAACAGGGGATCCCCAGGCAACAGGAGCGGTAGTGAGGAGAAAAGAGCCCAAGGATGGTGGTTCAGGGGCTACAGGAATTAGGAGAGAAGGGCCAGTAACTAGAAGATTGGGAGTGGAAAGGGCGAAAGCCGAGAAAGAGGAAAGTACATTGTTAGAGGAAAAGGAAGGACTCTTTCCATTAAGAGTATCAGAACAACAGGTGGGCGTGGACGCCCAAGGAGATCCTGAATACCGCCCTTGTTTTCAATATATCCCCTTTTCAACTACGGATTTATTGAATTGGCGGAAGCATTTTGGTCCGCTGTCCGTGAAGCCCACGGAAATGACGGATTTGTTTCAAACCATTATGCATAGTCATAACCCCAATTGGCGAGATATACAACAGCTGTTAACTACGTTGCTAACAGCAGAGGAAAGAGAGAAATGTAAAGCAGGAATGCGAGAGGTTTTTAGAGAACGTTACCATACAGAAGCAGATAGGGCTCAGAAACTTTTGGAAGAAGCACCGGAACGGGATCCTGGATGGGATCCTAAAGTAGCCGGTGACCTGGCAAAGATACAAACGTATCAAACCTTGATAGTGGCAGCTCTCAAGAAAGCAGGAAAGCCCCCTGTGAATTTGTCTAAACCCTCGCTGGTTATGCAAGGAGCGGATGAGAGTCCAGAGGCATTCCTTCAGAGATTAATTGAGGCTTATGAGTTGTACACTCAAATGGACCCAAGAGCCCCGGAGAATGTAAGGATGTTGAATGAAAGATTTATTGCGCAAAGTGCATTGGACATTCGTAAGAAATTGCAAAGGTTAGAGGGAGCATTAGGAAAGAACACCACTGAATTGGTGGAGGTGGCTAGGAAAGTGTATGTTAATAGGGATAAGGTTGAGAAAAAGGACAAAGATGATCGTATGCATAAGAAGACGGAGTTGTTGGCGTTGGCCTTACAGGGAGGAAGGGCAGGCTTGGGGCCAAATCAATGTGCCCATTGCGGATCTGAAGGACATTGGCAGAGAGAGTGTCCAAAGAGGTTAGCTCTTAGGGGACGTGGAGTGTTTAGGGGTCCGCCCGGGCGACGCCCGCTGGGCCGCAACATGACTGGGCGAGGGATGATGACAGGCCAAGGGGGGCCACCCAGACATCCAGGTCGTGGATGGGGGTCGCAACCGGTTCAGGGGCCAAGAGGAAGAGGGTTTGATACTCAGGTAAATGCAGGAGTAGAGGGTATTGGACTAGCCGGAGTCGGTTGGTCAGATTGACGGGGACCTGGCTTGGAGCAGACTCCCCCCGAGCCAATGGTTACTCTAAATATTGGGGGTCAACAGACTACCTTTTTAGTAGACACAGGGGCTGGACGATCAGTGATAAATAACCCAATAACTACCCCTGGTCCATACCAAATTCAGGTACAAGGAGTGTCAGGACAAGTCGTGGGACGTCAAGTCTTAAAACCAGTCACCTGTACGTGGCATTTTTAGATGGTGCTTCAGATGGTTTAAGATCTTGGATCCAATGTAATTCAATGAGAGTAGGAGATATATCCAGAGTTTTGATAATACTGTTCTCATGTGACTTTAATTCTTGGAATATATTCCCTCTCATGTTATGATTCAGTAGTTATCCTAAAAGTTTACTTTGCTTAAAGCTGTGGCATTCAATGTATTTCTACATGTTGTAAAATATAAATTCCAATTAAAATCTAAGAAGCATATATCTTATGCATAAGTTAGTTTTTTCAAAATACTTCACTTTTCCTGTTTGTTTTACTTTTATCTTTTGCTATGTCAAAATTATACTCAGGTTTAATAACTGCATTTTAGAACAGGAGTTCTAAAGCAATAAAAGTTTTAAAAAATAATAAAAGTTCATTTTAAATCAGAAGTTTTAAAGCTATATCTACTTTTTTGAAGCAAAAAAACTCAAATTACAAACAAATTATCACTTGAATAGCAAGAGTCAAACAATTCCAGATGCAGATGCAGTAATGGTAAGATGTTGCCTTTTAATGATTTATGGTTCATTTTAGTCAAATATTCTGTAAACAATATGAGATAAGATATTTTTTCTTATTTCTACTATGCGTCAGGCTGTACTACTGTGGGCCACTGTTCTGTGTCCATAATGGCATTTAACTCTGAACAAATACAAACCTCTTTTCCTACAATGTATCAAGAAAAAGCACTGTTCTTCCAACCATATCTTCTCAATGTGGAAACGGTAATTCCTGTCTTCCCAACAATAAACAGGATTCTGGCTATTTTGGTAACAGTGAATGTATTTAAAGCTCCCTTGAAGCAATCCAGATAATACAATGAAATCAGTGGTTTTCTAGTTAGCATTTAAATTAAATAAACCTGTAATATATGATGCCACATTAAAAGTCCTTGCTGTTTCATCTTCTAATAGTAATAGTAATATTGTTTCCTTCAATGTTATATCTTAATAATATTGAATATATTATGCCAGAATTGTTTTTATTTTTAGGCAAAAATTCAACAGGTGCAGCATTCTAAGGATGTTGGAAAAGCCTGCACTGATTTAATTTCTGACTGGTATGTAATAGTTCAAAGAAAAAATTCAATAATTATACATACCACCAAATTACCCAGCATTGACCTTCAGATCACTTTGATTGCTTTTCAAGTGAAGGCCTCTATCCGATTTGGATTTAACTTCTCCCAAGGCGTTACTCATGCCATCAAGAGCTCCTGGTGACAGCACAATAGCACTATTGTCTTTTCTTTCAGCTTATTTCATGATTCATAGTGGCTGGTATTTTATGTATGTTTGGATTTGTAAATATTTGCTATAGGGGATGATCGTAAGGTGATGCTTTAGCGATGTGACATTTACAGCTGCTTATATTTTATTAAATACTTTAACAGGTGAAACTCGAAAAATTAGAATATCGTGCAAAAGTTCATTTATTTCAGTAATGCAACTTAAAAGGTGAAACTAATATATGAGATAGACTCATTACATGCAAAGATAGTTCAAGCCGTGATTTGTCATAATTGTGATGATTATGGTTTATAGCTCATGAAAACCCCAAATCCACAATCTCAGAAAATTAGATTATAACATGCAATCAATAAAAGAGGGATTTTACATAGAACAATATCGGACCTCTGAAAAGTATAAGCATGCATATATACTCAGTACTTGGTTTAGGCCCCTTTTACAGCAATTACTGCCACAATGTGGCATGGCATGGAAGCTATCAGCCTGTGGCACTGCTGAGGTGTTATGGAAGACCAGGATGCTTCAATAGTGGCCTTCAGCTCTTCTGCACTGTTCGGTTTCATGTCTCTCATCTTTCTCTTGGCAATGCCCCATAGATTGTCTATGGCGTTCAGGTCTGGTGAGTTTGCTGGGCAATCAAGCACAGTAATCCCATGGTCATTGAACCAGGTTTTGGTGCTTTTGACAGTGTGGGCAGGTGCCAAGTCCTGCTGGAAAATGAAGTCAGCATCCCCATAAAGCTCATCTGCGGAAGGAAGCATGAAGTGCTCCGAAATCTCCTGGTAGACAGCTGCATTTACCCTGGACTTCATGAAGCACAGTGGACCAACACCAGCAGATGACATGGCTCCCCAAATCAACACAGACTGTGGAAACTTCACACTGGACTTCAAGCATCTTGCAGTGTGTGCCTTTCCATTTTTCCTCCATACTCTGGGTCCTTGGTTTCCAAATGAATTGCAAAAGTTGCTCTCATCAGAAAAGAGGACTTTGGACCACTGAACAACAGATCAGGTATGTTTTTCTTTAGCCAGATAAGATGCTTCTGGTGTTGTTTGTTGTTCGGGAGCAGCTTGACAAGAGGAATACAAAGCCCATGTCCAGGATCCGTCTGTATGTGGTGGCTCTTGATGCACTGACTCCAGCCTCAGTCCACTCCTTGTGAAAGTTCCCAACACTTTTGAATGGCCTTTTCTTGACAATCCTCTCAAGGCTGCGGTCATCCCTGCTGCTTGTGCACCTTTTTCTTCCACACTTTTCCCTTCCACATAACTTTCTATTAATGTGCTTTGATACAGCACTTTGTGAACATCCAACTTCTTTTGCAATTACCTTTTGAGGCTTTCCCTCCTTATGGAGGGTGTCAATGATGGTTTTCTGCACAACTGTCAGGTCAGCAGTCTTTCCCATGATTGTGATTCCTTCTGAACCAGACTGAGAGATCATTTAAAGGCTCAGGACCCTTTTGCAGGTGTTATGGCTTAATTAGCTGATTAGAATGGCACACTTAGAGCCTAAAATATTGCAACTTTTCACAATATTCTAATTTTATGAGATTGTGGATTTCGGGTTTGCATAAGGCGACGGCATAAAATATATAAGACAAAGTACATAGAACATAGCTTTTATTTAAATAAAACATTATCTTTGTCCATAGCCATCTTTCTTAAAAGCAGTTACCCAAAATTAAACACCTTTTCTAATATGAATTACAAGTATTATATCCTCTTGCAAACAGAAAATACATAGAAATCCAAATTCACCTTCATATTAGCACTGACTACAAATTTTATCATGAAATAAGCAAGAGGGTGAATTCTAGAGGTCCCATGGATTGTATCACATGGTACTGTCCTCAACACACACACACACACACACACACCAATATGCCAATATGGCGTTGTGATTAAGAGTGAGGCCTAGAAACCAAGAGAATGTGACTTCTAGTACCACCTTAGGCATAAAAGCTGATTGGATACCAGTCTCTCTCTCTCTCTCTCTCTCTCTCTCTCTCTCTCTCTCTCTCTCTCTCTCTCTCTCTCTCTCTCTCTCTCTCTCTCTCTCTCTCTCTCTCTCTCTCTCTCTCTCTCTCTCTCCCTCCCTCCCTCCCTCCCTCTCTCTCAGCCCAACCCTGTTCACAGGGTTGCTGTGATAGTGAAAGGAGGAAGAAAGAGTACTATGAATGTTCACTGCTTTGAGTTACTTTTGAACTAATAAAGGTGAGATTAAAATCTTGTAAATAAATATCTCAAATTGTATTCTGCAAGACTACAAAATCATGGATTACTGGTCAAGAAATATGCTTTTGCACCACTGAAACAACTGTAGGAGAATTATAATAGTGTAATGTGAATGTGTGCATATTTTGATGCTATCCTTTGGAATTGAGACTCAAGTCTTTGAGCAATTTCAGGCACAACTGAGACATGACAGAAATCTTTAATATTACACCCCTCTCTCCCCATAACACTAATTTTATTACAACTTGGAGAAGTGACTAAACCAATTTCCAGCTATCCCAGTAGCAGTGGATGTCTATAAACAAACATTGGTTTATATGAAATAAACTATTGGTTCATCTAGCTTGAGGAGCAGTTAATTTTTTTCAGCTTTAGGATCATACTATGATTTTCTGTCATTTCTGAGGAGACATAAGATGTGGGTAAAAATGGCATGTTATGGAGGGAGCAGCGCAAGACTATGTATCTAATGGAGAAGTAACAATTCTACAAGAATCCAATGGGAGTTTACTGAGTGTAATGGGCACCTCTAGCTCTTGCAAGCCATATATTCTCCATCCTCAGTATTGTGCACTTGGTTAGATACACAGCAACAGCTCTTCTAAGTTTCACTTAGAGAGTTATCTCAGCTATTTTTATAACCTACGACCTTTTATATCCAGGTCACAATTCCTATCATTAAGTTATGACCCATCACTTTCTTTGGAGACTTAACTGAAGTAGGGGCATCAACATTTAAAGATCAGATTTCTGCCACTACAACTTTTCATCATGGTCTTATATTTGGAATAAATACAGATGGTAAATAGTTGAACAGTGGAAGGATGGGAGAGGTCTATTTAGCGTTTAATATTACTGATTTCTTTAAGAAAGCCCTTTGAAACCGTTAGCCCCGTCAGCTCTCAGTCTATTTTGAGGTTTGTGTCTCTAGTGAGTACAGCGACCTCAGAAGTCAATAGGATGTATTCAGCATCTATTACATAGTAGGGATCCCTAGTTACAGTACACCTGCTTCTTTAGTGTGCTTTTCAATTTCAGTACAAATTGCCTAGAGATAACCAAAGTCAATCACAGTTTCCTCAAAGGAATAAAGAGGAAGGATGTGTCTTAATTAGTTCTTCCACGGAAATTTCTTGTTGCACTCCTAATGCATGCTCCTATTAGTGGAGGAGTGGGTGAACACATATCAACTTAAATTGACAAATTGAACAGTGATATCAATATTCACATACTGTATTCACATCTTCCCTCCATATAGTGTATTTATTCCAGGGGTACTTGGATGAATGTAAATTGCCTCTGGAGGGATGGGCTGCTGGAATTCCTTTAGACCAATATTTCTCACCCTTCGTAACTTCAATTTCCAAGGCTGGTTGGGGAATTTGGGGAGTTGACGTTTTGTTGTTGTTGTTAGTTGCAAAGTCGTTTCTGATCCATCGCAGCCCTATGAACAACATTTCTCTAGGCCTTCCTGTCCTTTACCGTCCTCTGGAGACCATTTAAGCTCACACCTACTACCTCAAGTGACTCCATCTAGCCACCTCATTCTCTGTCATCCCATTCTTATTTTGCCCTCAATTTTTCCCAGCATTAGGCTCTTCTCCAGTGAGTCCTTCCTTCTCATTAGGTGGTCAAAATATTTGAGTTTCATCTTTAGGATCTTGCCTTCTAAAGAGCAATCAGGGTTGATCTCCTCTAGGACTGACCAGTTTGATCATCTTGCAGTCCAAGGGAATTGCAGGAATCTTCTCCAGCACCATAGTTCAAAGGCCTAAATTCTTTGGCGCTCAGCCTTTCTTATGGTCCAACTTTTACAGCCTTAGTGATACCTCCTAGGTCAGTGAATGGTGCTCTGCTTGGTTGGAGAGGGGATTTTCTGGGCAGCTGCTCGTGAGCGTGGTCACCTCATGGTTGCTTCGCCCCTGAGGCTGTGGCTGGCTCTTCAGGAGTCCACTCGCAAGGGAGCAGCTGCCTGGCAACCCCCCCCCCTCCATCCAGGCAGAATACCACTCCCCAACCTAGCAGTATCCTGAAGGCGGCAAGCAACGTGAGTGCCTTCCCCCCCCCTCGGCTCCCACGGCTTGGCACCTTCGGGATACCGCTAGGTCAGTGAGAGGTGCTCTGCCTGGCCAGAGAAGGAGTTGTCCAAGGAGTTTATTTTCGGGGGTGGGCTTATATTTTTGCCATGCAAAAAATGTGGCAAGGCATTAGTTTCAGGACTGTTCGTATTTTGGGGAAAATATGGTAGCTCTATGGTCTCCCAATTCTTTCAATATATGGTTTAGCTAAAAATCAATTTTTCCATCCCTGTGGATTCCATAGTGACAGCTGATGCTTTCCAGACTCTACATTCTTATCTGGTAATAAAAGGGAAAATATCTCAAAGCTTTTTTTCCCCCTTTTCCTTTTTCTTTTTTTTTCCAAAGGCAACTGCCCTATATTTTTCCCTGAGGAAGAAGACATTTCACTTGTCATCCAAGAAGCTTCATCGATTCTGGCTGGATGGTGGCGGTCAGGGAGATGGAAGGAGGAGGAGCCAACATCATGATGATACGGATGTGCAGTCACAATGCTTCGAGACAGCAGCTAATACTTTTGCCGCTGGGTGGTCCAATTGGATTTAAACCATCCCATAGAGATGGTGAACAGGAAGAATATGTCTTGCTGATCTCAGGGACATCGCAAAGTCCCTGATCGATGCAAGAGAAGTTCTTCAAGCCGGCGACAAAAAATCCAGACAAGGCTGATGATGTCGGGGCGGCTCCAAAATGGAAGGATACGGAAAGAAAAAGTGTTTCCAGCTGGTGAGGATTTTTTTAAAGAGACTTCCTATAAAAAACTTAAAATTAATTTAAATTGGAGAACAGAAGAAATAAGTGGCGGAATTAAGTTTGGAATGGTTTTGGACAGTGGATTATCTTACTTTTTAAATGCTATCTTCATGGATGGAATTTATGCAAGCCTTTTAAAACAAATGGATTAAGTTTTCTTCTTCTATTTTTTTCTTTTATTATTCTTTGTAACTTATGGACTAAAATTCTCCTCTTTCATTACTGTGGGTGTTTTTCTAACTCATTCAAGAATCAGACCTTTTTTTAAATTAAAATACAAAAAAGATACAAAAAGAAACAAAGAAAATTGCAAATTGCTACTCAGAGGCTGGAGGTTTGTGTATTGGAAACGAAACACTTTTACTTTTCTTACTGATTGTCCTGGCTTGGCACTCCAAGGTCTCACTGCTTGTTTATAAAGAGTGATAAGAAGAAAAGCATACAGATGTCCCTTTGAAGTATATCTTTAACCAGAGAAAAGTGAAAATAAAACTTTATTGTGAATCTATGCTTAATCTTGTAAAAACCTTCTAAGCTAGAGCAGCAGTGTTTGTTAGCTGAATATAATGTCACAACTTCAACAACAGAAAGAAACTTTAAGCCTGCAAAAGATATTCTTAGAAATGCAGAAATTATCAAACACATTTGAGAGGATGGAGAAGAAGTTGGAAGACTTAGAACATCTAAAAATAAAATATGATGAAGATGTTGGAGATGTTTATCAAGTGGAAAAAGTGGAGGTTAAAATCCTAAAAACTGAAGAGGAAAATGACCATAAAGAAATTAAATCTGCTGATATTTATGGTGATTGGTTTGTTTCTGGAAATGAAAAGAGTGGAATACTGAAAGAGGAAGTAAATGGAAGAGAACTCTACCCCAGATGGCAAGACACAGAAGAAGAAAAAACAAAAGAATTTATGGATTTAAAGAGATAAATTTTATTAGCAACATCATTGATAACACTACTGACAATTAAAGATAAGCTGATTAAGGAAACAGAAGAAGGGCATTGAAATTACATGAGAGATTTTATAAGCAAGGAATTGCTAAGAGGAGTCCATACAAATTTGATTAAGGAGATGATTAGAGGACTGACACCACAAATGGCAGAAGACATGAGACTGTTTTGCTACTGGAAAGATACAAGTCGATAGACATGTATAATTTAAAACTAGTTAAACTTAGTGAAATTTAGTGACAATAGATATAGTTAAATAAATAATTGATAATGATAATAATGTATGCAATGTGTAGTGTTATGATAAGTAATAATTGGATATGAATATTGAATGGTACCCATGAAAGGAAGATTAGAAATCCTTTTGGATTACACATAATGGTTAATAAAAAAAGAACTAAGTTAGATTCAGTTAAGTCTTGATTATTGGGGGGAAATGTTATGATACAGGATATCATCAAATAAAGGAGGGATAATGATAACTATATATATATATATATATAGATAGATAGATAGATAGATAGATAGATAGATAGATAGATAGATAGATAGATGATAGATAGATAGATAGATGATATATATATATATATATATATATATATATATATATATATATATATATATATATATATATATATATATATATATATATATATATATAGTTTGTGTGTGTGTGTGTGTGTGTATGTGTACAACATAAGGAAACTGGATGTAAATTGTAAACAGTGATTTGGAAATGAGGATTAGAAAATTTTGTTACTAAATATTATGAATGTTTAGATAGAATAGGATATAAGGATTCAGTGTTATTGGAGGATTTTAGAAATAGTAAATGAAATGCCAGTATGTGGTTATGTATTAAATCTTGGTGTATTTTATGATGAAGGACGTTTAAACAATTATAGTCAAATGAAAATGGAGGTAGGATGATGGTAACATGTATAAATATCTGAGTTAAAATACTTGAGTTATTATGAATTATGCTTGATGACTGTGGAAGAGATGCACGAAAGCCTTTTGTAACCAACTGATACACTTTCTACAGTATGTAAAGAAGGAAGATTTTATGTGTGGTGTTTGTTTTGAAAATAAAAAATAAAAAAATATTAATAGGGAGATGGAAGGATTAGTTTTGACAGGAGGGTGAGGGGGGAGTGGAAGAATTGTATTTGTTTGCAGTTATGTGGTCATTAGGTACTCCCTCTTTACAGAGTGCTAACAACCAGATAACTGCAGAGTAATGTAATTCCTCCCTATCATCCAGTCAGAACTGATGAAGCTTCTTGGATGAGAAGCAAAACATCATCTGCTTCTTCAAGGAAAAAAGATAGGCCACTTGCCTTTTTTGGGGGTGGGGGACATCTTTGAGACAACTTGGATGACTGAGAATCTCCATAGATAAGGGATAGTAGAATGTTAACAGAAATATATAGAAACAACACCATTTAAACGTGAATGCTTCTAATTTAGTCCAGCTTACAGATGTCAATTTTCAGGACCATCTCAACAGAGGCCACAATCAAGGGGTAAAAAACCCTCTGCTGTTTTTATGAAAACTAAGAAATATTGAATTAATGATGATACAAGAGGGGATCAACCAGAATGTGTTATTGCTAATTTGAATGCTCCTGACAAATAAAAATCAATACATGTAATAAATTAATATTTCAGGAAGAGAATTATATCAAATTTTGCTTTCTAGCATGCTGCTTCAGTACATGGTGTCCATGTTTCAGTCATTTAAAAAATGGATTTTTTAAAAAAAGAACGAGTCCTTACTCAACTATCTTGAGTATACATTGAATAGATTGATGAAAATAAACTTATTCCTTTCAACATATACAGATGCAAGGGCTCTTCTCCCTGAGAAAGGGCTTAGACTACCAAAAAGAACCTGAACAGGTACAATACATTAGTAGAGGTTTGTCAACAACTTTTGTGTGAAAAGAAGCTTATAAAGGAAAGTTATGGTGAGTGTTATTGTAGTACATAAAATTCAGTGACATACTTTTCTGAAATGATCTCTGAAGATCTATCTTCATCATGCAAACATCATCTTGCTTTATCAAACATTATGGAAGGGGAAAAAATAAAGTTGTTTATGAAAGTTTAACAGCATATACAAGGCTAGCTTTGGAGGTTACCCGAAGGATGTCCTTTTCTTACATGACTTAGCATGACTGCTCCACTCAACCTTCAAAACCCAATCTACACGCAGAGAAGGAAATTGTCCTTGGTGCTCTCATATCTTGAGTCATTTCTTGTAGACATTTCATTACCCAGATCGGTAACATCTTTGTTGCAGAAAATGACAGGCTTTAGACTTCTCAGGATACAGGAAAAGTTTATTTGGCAGCCAGGTTCAGAAAGCTAGCTCATGGCTTAGCATTGCAAGTTCTGAACAACCTTCATTATCGAAGCACGTGTTCTTATAAATTCTCAAAAGCATTGCAACACAGAAATAATCCATTTCTTATTGGTTAATTTGGGAAAAAGCCTTATAAGTAGATGAGGGTCTTATTGCTCCTTTTGTTACAGGTATGGATTACGTGTCATTAACGAACTTTAATTGAACCTTGTGGTTTGGACTTTTGACATAGGTTTTGCCATAGGAACGTTGACTAGAACATCTTGTGGTTAGTGAATGGTGACACTTCCTTTAAGCAAACTTCTAACTGTCCCTGTTATTCTATGTCTTCATTCTTATATTTTTTAATCCATATTTTATTCTACTTTATCTTCAGTGCTAGAAGAGAATGGGACGCTTTCTGATTATATACAGTGGCTTGCTCTATCAGCGTTGGTGGATGTGTTGTTTTTTCCTTGGTAGTTCCTTGATCACACTACTCTTTACTATAGCTTTATATCCAGATAAGAAGGGATTAACATTAGGATTATTACCAGACCAACAATCAAACAGTAAAGAATACACTGATAAAGGAACTATAATTCAGACAATCAAACAATAAACAATAGCTAATGAAGTAACTACCAAGAAAAAAGTCACACTCCTACCAACACTGACAGGGCAAGCCACTATGCATAAATAAGGAGCAAACCCCACTCTCATCTTGCACTGAAGATATTACATAATTGGGTAATGAAACATCTGCACGACCAAGCACAGAGAGCACAAGGACTTCACAGTTCAGTTATAAATATTCTCTTTTATGCTAAGGATATAGTTATCCTATAATTTAGAATGAAAAACTTTCTGTTTCAGGAGATATAATGACTTTTTGGTGTATGGATAATAACCTTCCTTTTGTATTTGTCCAATCCTGTCACCTACATTTCTTAGGTGCAAAAACTGTACATTTGCATGCAAAATAGTGTCTATATTAGAGACGCCAGCTTGCATAAAGTAGTATAAGCACTTTACTTACACTTATAGCAGATAGTCCAGTTATTGCAAGCTGACCAGTGGTTACATTAGCAGAGAATGATATAGCAGATGCCTGACTAAGGCTGATAACTCAGCCTATATCTTCTATATTTTACTTGAAAAGGGTTAAGGAAGGTATAGATCAGGGGTATAAAACGCCTGATGGCGTCAGGTGATAAATCGGGACTTTCTTCCCCTTTGCTAAACTAAGCGTGGACATAGCCAGTGCGTGATGCATCTGGCCCATGGGCCACAAGTTTGAAAGCCCTGATATAGCTTGACCCAAGCCAGGTTCAACAGCTGAGCCAATGATGGGATTCAGCTAGTTCGGGCTATTTCTAGCAAATCAGTTGTTAAATTGCTGGCTCCCTTCCTGCTCTGCCCCTTCCAGGAGCCCCCCTGCACCCCAGTTTGGCTCCCAGGTAAGTACAAGGAGGCCTACTAAGCCTAAACGCGGTGTGGGGGTACGGTACACACACCCTTTGGTCCATTTTTGCTCCCAGGAGGCTGCAGGGAGGCCTACTAGGCCCAAAATGGGGCACAGGGGACCACCCAACCATAGCCCGTTTTTGCCCTGAGGGTATAGGAAGATGATTGCTACCTGTCACATCCCCTGGCCACACCCACCATGTCCATGCCTACCCAGCCAGTCATTAGGACAAAGAACTGTTTGCTAAATTATCTGAATCCCACCACTGAGCCTATCAGATGTGCTCTGCATTTTCTTTCCCTATCTCCTAACCCTAACCTTTAAATCTCCCTTGAAGATTTAGTGGCAGCTCCCCATTTTTGAGAACCGTCAGCAATCTTCCTTGAGGAACAGGTGTGAGAAAAAAAATTTTTAAGTTGGTGAACAAAGAAAACCACAAAGGAGATTTATGAATCTCTTACAAATACCTAATTCAACACTTCTAAATTGCAAGCAAAGCCACTTTGAAAACAAAATGGCATCATTCTGAATAGGTTGTTTAATGCAGTGTTTCTCAACCTTGGCAACTTGAAGATGTCCGGACTTCAACTCCCAGAATCCCCCAGCCAGCATTCGCTGGCTGGGGAATTCTGGGAGTTGAAGTCCGGACATCTTCAAGTTGCCAAGGTTGAGAAACACTGGTTTAATGAACATGCTAGTAAATTAAATCTGAGCACTAAAGACTTCAATCTAATTCCCAAAGTCATCGATTTTTTTTGATCTTTGCAGAAGAGGAGTGATATTACAGTACTTCATTCAACATGAACTAAGGCATTTCAAGCAAAAGACTTTGAGCCAGCATTCTCTACTTCTTTCATTATGGAACATCTGAAGCGCCAATTTGTATTGGAGGTTTTAACCTGGTTGGACTAAGAATAAACTAGAATCCCTTGTCTTTCTGCATACGTCCTTAAAGCAGCTGCATCTCTCCATTTGGGGCTTTGACTGTTAAAAGGACTTCTTAGTTAAAGTGCCAGTTTGTTTTGAAGTTGGAATAATAGAAGTTCCTTCTCTTGACATCTATGCCTGCATTGTTTCCAGTAGCTCTAACAAATTCTTTGCTTTTTGAGAGAGAGAAAAAATGTAAATTCTTAATTGTCACTCATGCCTCTCTCGCCTCCTGTTTTTGTCTGTCTTTTGTCTCATTCTTGCCAGTTAATTTTTTTAAATCTTTACTGATGTTTAATAAATAAACATCAAAGTGTATTTTTGCTAGCCAAACTGAGTGACATGTACCGGTATGTTTGGTCTCATGTAGATGCAGAGATTGATGGGTATGTGCCAGGTGCAAACTGCTGAACACTGTCCGTACAAATTTCCCACCATCTGTATTGTTCTTTATAGTTCTAATTACCCCTTCTGCAAAGTTATGTATTTGTGGTACCACACTAATATATGTGCACCTGTGCATCCACCCTGGAAGATATATGGAATTTGGTAGTCATGTAAATAAGATAAATCTTCAATACATGCTTCTCCTCCATACCTGTGATTCTACTAGCCAGGAGTTCAGGGTCAGAGCAGGATTATGAAATGAAGGAGGAGGGAGCCATCTAATCAGCAAGCACTATCTCAGCTGGTGCTACAAGGAAATAACCCATGGTGAGTGGCTATGAATGACAGAAACACCTCTTTTTTCCCCCCAGGCTTTTGTGGAACTATAGGAAGAAGTTTCTTTAAAGCAGTGTGCTCAATCTCAACAACTTTAAGATGTGTGCATTTCAACTCTCAGAATTCCTCCAGCCAGCAGTTGAAGTCCACAGATCTTAAAGTTGCTGAGGTTGGGAAACACTACAGCAGAAAGGTACTGTGTTTGTTTTACATGAGGTCTGAAGTATTCCTTCTGAATAATTTTTAAAGTAAACACAGTTCTGATTTGCAAACATTTTATAGCATTCTATCAGAAACTCTGCACAATTCCACCCATATAACTGTAACAGAATTATTCTCTCATAAATTTAACAAGCTTCCTAAATATAAGCAGTGGCGAATACATAAGGAGAAAGGATTTATGACAAACATCTGTAATACATGAAATATTTTGTAATTATACAGGGAAATAACTCATGTGGCAAAATTTAATTATGCATTCTTTGCTGCCAAATTACATAATGACTATAACTGTCATCTGCTCAGCTACAGATGCAAATCGTGAAACAACAATTTTGAGCAACAGTTTATAGCAGGGGTTTCAAATTGAAGGCCTGGGAGCCGGAGCCAGCCCATGGGGTGCTTAGATCTGGTTAGCGGGCCACCCTGGGAACAGCAAAGGACTGGCCTGCAGTGCATCTGCCAGTGAAAATAGGCTCCTGAGCTCCATTTTGGGCTGCCACTGCAACCCTCTGCCAGGCGGTCCACCTGAGCTCTCTGGCAGATTGTTGCAGGAAGCCGTCACAGCTGGAAATGGAACTTAGGAGCCCATTTTCACTGACAGAGTATTCAGGCCACTACAGGCACCTCCAACACAAGTGATGTCAAGCTGGCCATTCCCACCATTGTCCCCCACAGTCAAACACAACCGTGATGTGGCCTTCAATGAAATTGAGTTTGACATCTCTGGCTTCTAGCATGAGCCAGTTCCTGTTCTTTTTTCAGTACAATTCTGGAGAGACAGTCAGAACTAGCCCAGGATATTCCAACACCAGCCATGATATTTTGAAATCTGAAATAAATAACAGTGCATCCCCACTCCATGGTAGTAAAAAAAAATATCAACACAATAAGAATAAATTAAGTAAGAGGATATGCTTCTTATATGTGTCAAGTCCAATCAGTTGACTGGCAAATTCACTCTTTCTAGTATAGACCAGTCTTGTGAAACATTTCCCAAAACAGCACTGATAATATCTGAGTGTGCTTTACATCGGGCCATAACATAATCATTGTATTTGGTGAGGATTCCTGCCCAAGATGGCTGCTGAACAGTAAAAGCCTTTCTTCTCTTTTGCCAATGATCTGCTGATTTTGCTGCCAAAGCTGGTTCTCTGGCAATGCTACTCCATGGATTTGAATGGGAATACACAGGAATAACCCAAGATAACTTTTGGATTGCTGTGGAGCCATTTGGGAAGGGGAGTCTTGAAGATTCCACTTTTCTCTGGAAACCATAACTGGACAAATCCATTTTCCTGTCAGTACTTTCATTTTCTTAAGTACATGTGGGTTTTAACTTTCACATTTTGAATTTACTGTTTTACTTTGTTTTTTTGCTCTTAAAAGTTGACCGGAGGTTGAATGCTGATTTATTTCAACCCATTGTTGGACTTTTTTCTTTTTCTCTCTCTTTGATTTATGTTGTTCTGAATAACCTTTGTTCTCTCCATAAGAAAGCACAGCGTGTTTCTTGATGATGAAGTGCTTTCAGTAGAGTAGAGTAGAGTAGAGTAGAGTAGAGTAGAGTAGAGTAGAGTAGAGTAGAGTAGAGTAGAGTAGAGTAGAGTAGAGTAGATAGAATAGGAATAGGAATAGGAATAGGAATAGGAATAGGAATAGGAATAGGAATAGGAATAGGAATGGAATCAATAATGGCTGAAATCTAAGAAAAGACTGTTGTATAGTAGATATAATAAAGTATCTACAAACTATCTACTATTGCTATAGTAGATATAGTAAAGCATGTAGCTTTTCATTGAAATGATTTTTAAAAGTTTGGTAAGATGATAATGGCCATGGAAAATATGCAGAGGCAGATAGTTTAGGATAAAGATTCACAAAGGGACTCTGATCTGAAAGTTGCAGACCAACATAGCTGGAGAACTAACTGAGTTGATCCTGTGTGTCTCTTTGAAGTTCAAGCCTGCATATCTTTACAATAGAGGAGTCTGGTTAAATGGGGAAGTGACAAAAACCTTTTTCATACAAAGTCTGAGGAAGATTGGAGAATGGAAATTACATCTATTTAAACTTTATTGGGAAGAAAAACTCAGTGTGGAGACTGAATCTATTACAGTAGAACCTCTGGTCACGAACACTTCTGACCACGACCAAATCAGGTTCCGACCAAAAAATTCACTTTTTTCCCCATAGTCGATTTCCCCTTCCATGCCATTTTTTTTGTAAGCGACAAATTTCCAAAATTAGGTTCGGATCGCAATCAAATTGTACCTCCTGTTTGTACCTCCTTTCCCTGACTGAGTTGTGAGTCGCCCTGAGTCCCCTTTGGGGAAAAGGGCGGCATATAAATGAAATAAATCCTAAATCCTAAATCAGTTTGTGACAAAAGTTATGGAACAAATTATGGTTGTGACCAGCGGTTCTACTGTATATTTAATTAGACATTGATAAGAAATGAAATTAAAAAAACATGAATATTTGATCCAGGATGAATTACTTTTAACTTTTGGGATGATTTGGGATAGTTAAGATGCTATGGCAAACTTTCTATGAGTGAATTACAATAACAGTTTGTTAACAGAGAATTTTGAAACCTTAATCTTGTTTTTTTTAAAATTCTTCTTGCTCCTTTTAACTATTTTGTCATTAATATAGTATATAGAAGACAGATCAATAATTTTCAAATAGATTTACTAGTTTAAAAATGGGGGGAGGAGTTGTTTCACAAGGGGTGGGAACCAATATTATAATAATATATTACTCACTATTCAGTTAAGGGAGGATAATATATGTATATGTGTTGTTATTTTTTCTTCTTGATTTTCTGAGCATGAGTAAGCTAACAAATCATGGGTAGGTACAATGTATTCAGAGGTATAAACTATTGGCAGTTTGGGGCAAACTATCAGGGAGCCTCTCCCCATGTGACATAAGGTCCATATGTCAAATATAGGATATTTCATTCATTTATTATTAGTTCTATAGATGAATGGTTAAGAAGATGTGGATATCAACAGTGAGCTGTTTCTGTGAGATAAGATCTTTATGAATATTCATCTCCAAATCCATCTGCTGTTCCATGTATCCATATATCTATGGAGGAAAGAATCTGAGGCCTGAATAATGTTATCATCTGTTAAATATTCCAGTTCTGCAGATCTTCAAATAATGTCTTAACTTTATAATCATCTATGGTTCTCCTGTATATAAATATCATTTCTAGCTATAACACAAACCTTCTCTGGCATAGTTTGTCTCACCTCCTTCCTAGCCTATGGGCTGTCCTTAGCTGTATCACAATGAAACTAATATTGACCCTATTATTCTAACACTGTTCAAGATCTCAAAGTATGGAAAGTCCATCCATTGAATGCAAGTCAAAAGACAGGAGTGATCAGAAAAAAAATAGGCAAGTTAGGAATGGGCTGTAGTTTTCTGCTGATTAATGGGCTGTAATTTTCTGCTGATTAAAGAATGTAGATAATATTTATTTAATAGTGGATAGAAGCTCATCATTAGCTCCAGTCTTAACCTTTTTGATCTTTAGAATTTAAAAACTATGCATGTGGACTATTTTAATTATCACTGCTCATTGTCAACCCTTGCAAGTTTAATATGTATCTCTGTAAATATTGTCTTGTATGTTCTATAATTTGATAAAAATATTTTGTTACTTAAAGACTGTGGTGTTCACTTAACAACCACTGCAAAAAATGTTGAAAAATCAGGTCCAGTCAGGTGTTGACTCAAACTGCGATAACATCATTGTAATTCCAGGTTTTATCTGTTGGTTTTATCTGTATAATATAATTCTTCATAAAATTATAAAGAAATGAACCACAATGGCATTTTTTTTCACTTTTGCAGTCAGCATTCCTACATCTCAACAAATTGCTCTACCCATGCAAGCTCGTTTGTAATAATTACTCAATTATAAGGTTATTTGAGCTACAAGGCCAATACTCTACAAGGTGCTCCTTGTAGCACAGGAAAACATTAATGTATAGGCGATAATTCCTTTCAGGTATAGAAAATGGGGTAAGGTCAAAGCACTCTTCTTCCTTTTCTGGAAAGTTCATTTGGATATTTGAGGCAAACAATGTGCTTTTCAGCTAAACTTATTTCATTAAATGGACTTTTCCCCCCCCATTCCCCTACCCCACCCATTTTCATTCAGTGGAATGAAAGTGAAATTGACTTTTTAACCCCAAAAGGAGAAGAATGGTTCTCTTGTACCAGTATTTATTTAGAAATAAAGTAGTTAAGGAAAAAAATTCTATTTTTCATACTAGGAACATCTCTCTGGTGGTCTTCAGCATCCCTGATTTTTTAAGCATCCATTAAATCCCAAGGAAGATATTCGGAGGGAAATTCTTTCTTTGGAGTTTTTCATAAGGCCACACTTGGAATACTGCATCCAATTTTGGTGGCCATGATGTAAAAAAGATGCTTAGACTCTAGAAAGAGTACAGAGAAGAGCAACAAAGATGTTATGGGGACTGGAGGCTAAAACATATAAAGAACAATTGCTGAACTGGGTATGTCTAGTTTAATGAAAAGAAGGACTGGGGTGACATGATAGCAGTGTTACAATATCTTAGGGGCTTCCACAAAGAAGTGGGAGTCAAACTATTCTCCAAAGCACCTGAGGGCAGGACAAGAAGAAATGGGTGGAAACTAATCAAGGAGAAAAACAACTTAGAACTAAGGAGAAATTTCCTGACAGAACAATTAATCAATGGAGCAACTTGCCTCCAGAAGTTGTGAATGCTCCATCACTGGAAGTTTTTAAGATGTTGGATAATCATTTGTCTCAAGTGGTGTAGTGTTTCCTGCCTAAGCAGGGCGTTGGACTATAAGACTTCTAAGGTCCCTTCCAAATCTGCTATTCTATTCTATTCTATTCTATTCTATTCTATTCTATTCTATTCTATATTTGGGTAGCTAAAATGTGTTACAGGAAACAGCAATGTGCTAAGAGGAGTACTTTGAGTAATAATAGTAATGGGAAATAGTAAGGAAAATATTAACATTCTCAAATACTTAGTGAACATGAGTAACAGAAGATGAGGAGGACAAAAAAGTTTATTTTGTATGTAAAGTAAATTTTTGTAGAATTACAAGACTGTTTTAGCACTCCATTAGTTTAAATAAATGTGGAAAAATAATTCACCTTGATTTCTGAAATTTTCATAACAGTTTAGTTCCATGGTGGCTATATTTGCACCAAGAATCTGAAATAACAGAATGAACATTACAGATCCAAGGTTTCTGGCAACTCAAAAGCTATATAATTTATTTCTTCTCACAAGCTGTCTTTTCTGTATGTCATTTATCTTTGGTTCAAAAAAGGAAGCAGGACTGTGAATTACTTGAAATATATTCAGAAATGTAAATAAACATAAGGTATAATGAATCCTCCTTCCCTCCTACCCTCCCATCTTATTTATAAGCATTTTACTGCAAAGCCATTAAAATATAAAAATACAACTAGAAGTGAAATACAGTATAAAATAATGCATTCATTTGTCAATGTACCAGTTTCATGAATGAGAATTCTTTCAAGTTTTCACTCAAAAAATAAGAGAACATTAGTAAAATATTCTCATGGGTGACATGCTATTTACTTATGAGATGGACAAATGATACAATTATCTTTCCAGCTGTATGTAGTCCCCTGGGCTCTCTATGCTACAATTAAATTCCAGTGGATAATAGCTGAAGGAACCTCTCCCATTGGACCATTTATTTACTCCTTTGTTGAGCTGCCTCAATCAATTGACTTGGTTAACAATAAAACACAACTAAGCAAAATGAAACTCATTTCTCACACACTCCCAGATAGCAAAGCTAAACATGGCTGCCCAGTTACCACCAACTCAGATCAAATGCCCATATAAGAAAGTTAGAACTTCAACTTTTAAGCAGAATGTTTTAAAGGAGATTAGTTACAAAATTAAGTACACAGTAGTATTCTACATAAAAGAATTACATTTAATGGTTAAGGAATGCATCCTTTCCCTTTACACAATGCAGAATCCAAGAAAGAAATAGTAATCCCAAGTCCTTTCTAAAATTGCTAGGATCCAAAATGATGTTTGAAATTACTGGCATCCTGATGAATTGTTCAGGATCGTTTTTAAGGAGAACAGAACTTCATGTTTGGTGGAAGGAGGATTACAATTCTTTCGCACAGCGCTTTTAAAAAAATACTTCATGTTGGAAGATGCTCACTGAACTGGATTAATGGACCAAGTGCAAAGAAGGCTGTCAAGAGACCTTGAAAAATATAGCGTATCACATGTGCATGTGTAATCTATCACAGTGATGTCACCACACACAGCACAATTCACTGCCAGACTTTCAGAGAAGCATGAGAGATGCTATAGAAGCCATCAATCTGATTTTCATTGGAGTCACAAGGAAGCCGGAGGAAGAAATAAATAAATAAATAAATGAAAAAGAATCTGAATAGAGTTTCAGATGAAACAAGCTTTTTTAAACACACACACATACACACACACTAAAGTGCTGTTTAATTGACTGTATATATGGCAAATTGAGCTCATTTCTGCAACCGTTTGAAGGTCATTAGATTAAAGAGATAGGTACAGTCTCAACCAGGAACTGCATGGCATCTAAAAATCAAAAAATCCTATTGGGTAACTATGAGATTAAAAAAAATTCACCCAATTCATTTTTCATTCATTCATTCATTCATTCATTCATTCATTCATTCATTCATTCATTCATTCATTCTAAACAAATACTGCTTAAACAAACAATAAACATTGATCATATAATTTCAGTGAACTGAAGTATGTATTCACTGTTTGCAACAGTGACTTTGGAGAGGGAAAGAGAGATACACATCTTAAACAATTTGTTCAGAATGACTAAGTTACATTAGTTATTGTCGCCAAGAATCCAAGAAACAAGCATTTTGTCAATTAATTGTCGCACATTTTATTTAAGCAGCATATACTGTGTAAGAACTGCCTTACAGAGCAGAGGAGGTTATTTCTCCTGAACTACTGATTTAATTTAAAAATCAACCATTTTAAACTTTGAATGATTGGTTGTACAAGCATCAGATATCAGAGTGTACTAAAGGAACTTTAGGTGAAATTGTTTTCTGTCCCGTGGTTATGAAAAATTTAAAAAATGATTTTCTGCTATGAGAAAAAATATCTACTTTCCTTTTCTATTTTCCTTCCCTTTTTCTAGGATGGCTGGACTAATCTAGGGATAGAACTTTCCTTGGCACCCACTTGCTTCCTGCCCTGATTTTAATGTTTAAAATTTAATTTTAATTTTAATTAAGATTATCTTAATTTTTTAAAATAGAAAGTCAAAATGGCTGATTAATACAAACCCACTGAAAAAAGATATTATGAAACATGCTGTGAATGAAAAAAAAAGGATCTCATCAGTTTATTTTTTCTATTTGAATGCTTAGTGAAACCTATCATTTTGTAAGATAACATAATATTAACATAATAAGAATAAAAATAATAATAAATCATTATTGATTGAATAGTATATATCATGATAATTAAATTGTGTCCTTCATTGAACAATGTCAGCAGTGATATTGATAAACTCTACATACCAAGGAAAATTGGTGAGTATGAAATGTTGCAAGTACACCAGACAGTTGAAGAAGAAAAGAGGACATTGGAAGAATATCTAAGGACAGTGAGTAAAATGCATTTACTAGTATACTGAGTTCTGGAGAGACCAAACTGGCCTACAAGAAAAACTAAATGAATAAAATAAAAGAGCCATGGCTAGGCAAAACATTACTTTACAATATATATAAAAAAAGAACTAGGAGGCAAAGCAGAAAGCAACTATTAATGGCTTGCTTGGGTAATGATTAACAGCATGAAAGTTGAAGAAAGAGACAGAAGGTGTCAACCTCTATATCGCTTGCTTGCTATCGGCTGCCATAGTAATGGGGAGGGGATTTCGGTATTTGGGAGGGGAAACATGCTGAAGGAGATGTCCTGGGATGAAGAGGGAGTTTTGTTCTCACCATCTTCTGTGTATGCTGAATAGATTGTTTAGGCCTGGTGAAGGTCAACCATCTCCGCATACCAGATGGATGAAGCCATCTGTAGATGCACCCCACATGACATCCTTGGGGACTGAGATTGGACATTCAGCTTGGGGTTGTTGGGGGGAGGGTTTTGTGTAAAGTTTTGATATGTACAATTTCATACCTTTAGCCTCAGATCTTGCCTTACTTTCGTTGTTATCACTTCATATCCGGTAAAAGTACCTTTTCTCTAAAAAAATAGAGTTGGGGGTTTCTTTTCTTGGATTTTGAAGGAGGCACATCTGACAGAAAGGCTAATTCTGGCTGCACAAGATCAAGCCATAGGAACAAATACATGCAAAGCTAGAATTGATAAGACAGCAAGAGACAACAAATGCCATCTCTGCAAAGAAGCAGAAGAAACTGTGGGCCTCCTAGTTAGCTGCTGAAAGATAATTGTATAAACTGACTACAAACAATGGCATGACAAAGTAGCAAAAATCGTGCATTGGAACATCTGCAAGAAATATTATTTGCCTACAAGCAAAATCTGGTGGGACCACAAAGTAGACAAAGTAATAGAAAATAAGGAAACTAAAGTGCTCTGGGACTGAAAGAGAAAGAGAAATTATTCCTATTAGAAGTAAATATTGAGCAACTGTCTCCTAGATTTGTATTGGAAGGGGGTTAGGCATATTTCAAATGAATGAAGAAATAAATAAATTAAAAAGTATTTTTGGAGTCTTGACGTTATTAACTCCCAATATAAATATCCAGTGTGAATGAATGAAAATAATTGGAATGAAATGTAAGTAATTGGAACATTCATACAGAAGCTGTTTTCTGTTAGTATGGCTGAATTCATTATTATTATTTCTCTCTCTAATTATGTGTCTAATTATATGGTACAGACATGCAAACTTGCAATAATATATAAAATCTTGTTAAATGCTATATTATTACATTGTATCATTTGCTAGGAATAATGACAAGCCTCTGATACTTAAAAATGCACCACCAATTAAGTTAAGGTAACTAACTCATTTGGATAATATGCATGTAGTTAATTTTTATGTCAAGCAATGTTCTTAATGCAATACGGAATGCAATTTGCATTTTAATAACATTCTTAATACAATAAAAATTAGATTTTCTTGTCAAACATTTCATATGGCTCTAAATCAATCTGTTCTGCCCCTCATGTGGCCCACTATGCGTTACTAAACTCAAAAATCATTTTTTCAACTCCCCAGATTCTCAGCAATGGCCATGTTAGTTAGAAATTTCTAGGGATTGAGGCCTGTCCATTAGGAAGACAATTAGTTTCACTCTTATACTGTATTTTAACTCCCCACTTCTGATTTCTAATATTCTATTATTACTATGATAAGCAAACTATGGTACTTTCCAATTTTGCAGCTGCAGCATTTGGTTGGCGGTGAATATGCCTTTGCAAAAATAAATTGGTATATATGCAAACAAGGACTTCCTCAAATATATCTGCAGGTTTTCTTTGCCTTGGTAGAATTTGGGATAAGAAATTTGCATTTGAAAGACATTAGAAAACCTTCTCATTATTCCTCTGTCCAACTCTATTCCACTCCTCGGTTTTTGAAGGATGAACTAGATTATAGGACATAAAGGAACTGAATTTGCAGGAGCCAATCTGAGTTGGTCACCAGGACCAAAGGTTAAGACCTCTGAAGTACCTTCTAACTCAATTATTTTATGTTCTATGAATGTTTATTCTTCCAAGCTTCCGGGCTTATATATTTTCCGTCAATTGTGAATTGAACTTGACTCAGGAGGAACAAAAACACAGACCTACATGGCATTCTCTTTACAGCATCTTGGAATTCATAAGGTTTAGTGCAAAAGATTCTTGCACATGTTCCAAATGCAGACATGATTCATAGTAAAGAACACTAAGCAAGCAGCAGGAGAAAAGCACACAAAACTTTCAGAAAAATAATAAAACACCAAAAAGTAATAATTTGTATAAGCAAAAACAAAACAACACCAAGACATAATATCATGAGTTCCATATATTAATGGAATAACTGGTTCATTTAATTGTTTTTCCAGTGAAACCATCTATCAAGGCAACCTGGTCTACCCAAATATGGGACGGAGCATATTGCTTCAACTTTCACCTTCCAGCTCCAAACCAGGAAACTTTGCAGGCAGTGGCTTTTGGGACAAATTATTTTTGGTTGAATTTATATTATACCAACAAAGAAATAAAGGAAGACTAGTATACAGGAAAACACTTAATCTCTCCCCTGATATAGCTGACAAAGTGAGGAGACCCTGTGGCTTAGAGGTTAATATACATCTACCTAATATGCAAGTAGCCCGGGTTCGAATCCCAGAAAGGGTTTGGCTAGCTGATGAGAGCTAAATAGCTTGAAATAGATCTATACTAATCTCCCTTTGTTTCTTTGTCAGTAAAATATAAATTGATCCATTTAATGTTTTGAACTAAGATTTATCCTATAAAAATTTAGGGAAGTACAGAATTTAAAGAACAGTTGTGTTGCACATTGAGAATAGAATTACATTACATAGAATTCAGTGGTGGGATATGACAGATAGGCCCTGGTACGGGTGTACCAGTGCCGGCTGGGAGCACCAGGTACCGTTCTGGTATGGTGTTCCAGAGGACCCGCCCGTCCACCACCCTTACCTGCATTTGAGCCAATCATGGATTCCGCGCACACAACACAGCATATGGCACCTGCACAACGCTCTACCGAGCAGCTGGAGTGTTGCGGAGCCATCTCAGAGCGTCGTAGGTGGTAAATACACATTCTGCACGCATGAATGTAGTGGACGCCCAGCCCCGTTGCCCTGTACCAGTTGCAACAGGATCCAGAACCCACTACTCATAGAATTAGAACATAGAATTAGATCAGTTCATTTAAAAATCTGGATCAGGCAAAATTTTCCAATATTAGCATTTCTTCATCAAATTTCCGTAGGTTATTTTTAAATGTCAAACTAGAAAAAGAGGGAAACAGTTCAAATATTGCAGAGAAATATATAATTAAGGATCCTTAATGCAGGGCAAAGGTGTGTGTTTTCAGTTAGAATGTATATTCCAACTGCAGCTTTCATTAAAATGTAAACAATAGATAAAAACAGAGGTCAATCAGATTTACTCAAGATTGAAAATGAATATTGTTGGGAAATGAAACACTTGGAACACTTTATATATGATAAAAATAGCACACTATTGAAAGCAGGTGTGGAGGAAAGACAAAAGCACTATTCACAAACAGGTTAAAGAATAAAATATTTCATTTCTTTTTAATTCACTCCACAGAAAAGAATATAAGATAATGGGCTTGTTGAGTTCTTGGTGTTCTGAAGCTTGCTTTTTTTCTTGCAGACCTTTCATTGCCAGGTTAAGTAACATCATCAGTGCAGGAGAAAGTAGAGGTTGTTGACCAGTTAAATGTTGTAGCATATCCTAGGGCACTGATTCTTTCTTCACTGAACCTGGCTTTAAAATAGAATAGAATAGAATAGAATAGAATAACAGAGTTGGAAGGGACCTTGGAGATCTTCTAGTCCAACCCCCTGCCTAGGCAGGAAACCCTACACCAGTTCAGACAGATAGTTATCCAACATTCTCTTAAAGAGCCAATATCTACAAGGAGGAGGGCCTTCTCAGTAGTCGCCCCGACCCTTTGGAACGAACTCCCCGTGGAGATTCGTACCCTCACCACCGTCCAGGCCTTCCGCACAGCCTTGAAGAACTGGCTAGCCCGTCAGGCCTGGGGATGAAGATAGTTGCCCCTCCCGAATGATGAATGCATGTTGGTTACTGTTTTTATTATATGTGTCTTTGTTATTGTCTGTATTTCCCCTTCCCCGATTTTATGTGAGCCGCCCTGAGTCCCCTCAGGGAAAAGGGCGGCCTACAAATCTCAATAAAATCAAAATCAAATCAAATCAAAATCTTCTTATCTGAATGTGTTAAGGACAGAGGTCTTTAGGACTATTTTCCCACCTTTGCCTTTTGGTAGCTTTCTTTTTTTTTAATGATTTAGACATGGAGTTTATTTCAGTGTACCTGTTAATAGCTGATTTGTCAGAATGCCAAGCCTTTATGAATTCTCTTGAATTTTGGACTCTGACATAGTCTAAAATGTTTAATTTTCAAATTGAAATTGTTTTTGAATTTGTCAGTGTAATAGGTGGCCTAGAATCTTGTGTCTGCCCACTCCTTAATCACTGCATCTCATTAACCAAGATAGCAAAAGAAATAAAGCAATCCAAAATTGAAATTCATCTAACAGTAAAGTAAAATACACTGTTAAAAATAATTTAAGCTTATATTTAAAAACTAGGAAACTGAAAAATATGTTTTTTTTTCTTTTGCTCCGCTTTGGATGGTGGTGGGGAAGCAACTGAACGGAATTTATCCTGCATCTAACTCATTATTAACTAATTGCCAGTGACTTTAGTTCATCCTTGCTGATGCTGATGCAACCTGCTCTCCTGCATGAAAGTGCTACGGTTAACATGGGCCAACCAACATCAGGTTCAAGTGACAAGCCAGTTGATCAGTTCCTGTTGCAACCAATGGGTCAACAGCTATATACAGTGTTGTGGCAAGCCACTGAAATAGTACTTTTTGATCCAAAAAAATTGACCCTGCACCTGTGGAAAAAAATCTTTTTAATTCACTCCACAGAAAAGAATAGATAATAGCAATAGCACTTAGAGTTATATACCACTTCACAGTGCTTTTACAGCCGTCTCTAAGCCATTTAGTGTCAACATATTGCCCCCAACAATCTGGATCCTCATTTTACCCACTTCGGAAGGATGGAAGGCTGAGTCAACCTTGAGCCTGTGAGATTCAAACTGGCGAACTGCAGCTAGCAGTCAGCTGAAGTAGCCTGCAGTACTGCACTCTAACCACTGCACCACCACAGCTCCTAATATAATGGACATGTTGAGTTCTTGGTGTTCTGAAGCTTGCTTTTTTTCTTGCAGACCTTTCATTGTCAGGTTAGGTAACATCATCAGTGCAAGATTATGTTACTTAAGTAGGAAGAACTATATATTACTAAAACTCTGTGTCTTTTGATATTTTGCACGCTTCAGTGGAATGAACATTGTACAGCAACAATTTTGAACTAAGGTATCTGAAATGAGCTAACTTAAAGAATTTGGTTTCAAAATCTGAGATCCATGACTTCTGTAGGATTGAAATTTAGCAAAGTGGTGGTCACTTTAGCACCACCATCCCTTCTGACCAAATTTCCTAGAAACTCATAGGTTTTGTGGTTCAAGGGAAGATGGAAGGATGTATTCCACCCTCTGATCCCTGCATCTAATCAATTGATTATTTCTGTACTAATTTGGTAGGCAGTTTTTCAGATCAGTCAAGGAAGAAGTGTTTTCATTGGGCTCTCCTGAGAGTTCTGAGGGACAAGACATGATATAAACTTACATTATATATAGAAAGTGAAAGAATGAGGGAGTGAATTGGGCGCCTACTAGCAAGTAGGGTTGGTTGGAAGGTACTGACAGTCAAAAGGTGAGCACTGTTCTCCCTGGAGCAAAGGAGGCCCTTAGGGACCGACTAGAATGAAGAGTAGTGGTGCAGTTTTCCTCATGATTTATGGAGCCCTTAATATTTTCTCTCTCTCCAGCAAAATGGCAGACAATTCTGCAGGTCAGCCAAGGAGGAATAGATGGAGGAATATTATTTGTGAAAAGAAGAATGACTGATTGGATCATGGATTGTCTAATTATTAATTAATTCTAGTGCCATTCATCACCTCTTTTACCTGGCCATTGGTACAATAACAATGTTTTCTCTACAATGAAGATTTTGGAACAACATTACTACATGTAACAGTAACAGAGTTGGAAGGTACAACCACGTGCTCACACAGGAGACTTATATTAGGGATTTGAACTACTGAACTGCTGACCTTTCTGATTGACAAGCTCAGTGTCTTAGCCACTGAGCCACCTGGCTGGATGGCTAGAAAAATCATAATATCCTATACAAGAGGGAGAGTAGCTGTTGCACTGCAATTCTATCCATTTGTCCACTTTGCAAAATGGGTGGAAAGGGGCACAGCAGATAAAGTCCCCAAAACACACTTCTAAGGGTTTAGCTTACAGCAAAAAGGAAACTCTTGTTCTCTGAACTCTGAGGTTTTCATGGACTAGAACTGTAACTACCAACTGCTGACATCAGGAATAATTGTGAGGCCATTAGTGTAGCATTCTTATGTTTGAGGTGCAATTTTCTGAATATTGTGACTCTATTCCATGTAACAAGTTGCTTCTGCATCACTATAAGTTTTATTGAAAACTCTAAACAAAAAGAGTTTGTCTTAATGTTCCTTGCTCATATATATCTCTGTGTCAAGGATAGGATTATACATTATCTAGTAATAGAGCAATTCTGATAAGTACATCAAGCTATCAATCACTTATGTGATTTGTGGAATTTAATCTCAACAAGGCATTAGTTTTTCTAAGATAGGAGTTTAGATCTTTGCTTTCAGAGACATACAGAGCTCAGTTCTGTTGATTTAAATCAATAGATTTGAACCAGATATTGGATTCAGCTCAAGGGTGGGTTCCTGCCAGTTCTAACCTCTTCTATAGAAGAAATTCCACAAATCTACAGTGCCGTTTAGAACTGGTTCCAGCTCCCTCCCACCGCCCGTCCACACATCATCAAGATGAAGAGCGAGAGGAGGAATTTTGGGAGTTGAAGTCCACAAGTCTTAAAGCTGTCAAGTTTGAACACCCCTGGGGGGGTTCTAAACAGTTAGGGGTGCAAGGGTCTTGTAACTTGACAGCTTTAAGACTTGCGTGCTTCAAATTCCAGAGTTTCTGAGCCAACATTTTGGTTGCTAAGCAAGAGCGTTGTTAAGTGAGTCTCACCACATTTTACAAGTTGGCCATGCCCACCCAGTCACATGGCTGGCAAGCTACTCCCACCCAGTCACATGGCTGGCAAGCCACTCCTACCCAGTCACATGGCCAGCAAGCCACTCCCACAAAGCAGGCCACACTTACAGAAGAGGTTCTAAAAAAATTTGAAACCCACCACTGATTCAGCTGTTTAGAAAAAATACATAGGACAGCTTTCATACCACCTTTTATTTTTCAGACTTGCTGGCTAACTTTGACAAGTATACAAATTATATGCTCCCTCTAGTTTAATATTATTTAGTTTATAGATATTATCCACTTTATATCATCTAGTTTAGTATTACCTATTCCAGATTTCTTCAGCATGGCTTTTAGGCAAGACTATTGGCGATTCTGAGGTCCCAGGACACACCTCGACAATGTTCAAGTCAGAAAGGATCACTGCTATAATGCTAACAACTTTAGACAATATTGTTCCATACTGTTTCTAATGCTACTCAATGGTTATCACATATATTGATGTATGACTTTTTGGTTCATAGACCTATATCTATCTATGTATGCAATGCATTTGTGCAATGTATTTGGGTAAATATATAAATTCACATATACAAAACCCTTCACAATCGTCCATTCAAGCAAAATAATTTGTTCCGGAAAATTTTATTTAATGAACATGTAGGAAATACAGAATGGAGACTAAGAAAACCATAATAAGGGATAAATATGTCTTCAAAATCAGATGTGGTCCCATATGGGAGGAGGCAAGGGCATTCAAGTGGAAAACTAATAGAAGCCTCGTTGAATATTGTAAACACCGATGGGAACTCTATTACTTTGGAGTGATCACATAAAATCAATTTCTTTAGAACTCAAATCTGGAACTTTTAACCAGTTTAAAGATTCAAATGCTGGGAAGAATGGAAGGAAAGAGAAAAAGAGGATGACCAGCAGAAATGAGTGCCCTATTGGAAGATCAGAAAGATCAAGTCATGATCTGATTGTCATGGAGAAAATCTATCTATATGATTGACAGGAGTCAAAAAATAGCTTAATGGCACATAATCAACACAATCATCAAACTTAGCTTCATCAGGCAGACTTTGAGAATTGGGAGATACATATGGAAATGAGAGGGAGAGAGGGAGAAAGAGACAGAGGGAGGTTTGTTTTTTTCAGAAAGGGATCAAGATAAAGTACAAACCTGTGTTGGTTTTGCTTCTTTAGTCTTCAGATAAAGAAAAACAGGAACAGATAAATTAAAACATCACTAGAGGTGTTATAAAAACTCTTTATCACCCTTCATGACACATAATGGACATAATCTATGTATACTGGAATAAATTAAGGTAGTAAAATATTCAAGTTTAAAACAGCAATTAAAGCATTTCAAAGACAAGAGTGGAAAATGCCCCAAATAGTCTGTGCAACAAGACACAAGCAGAAAAATTTGGAAAGGTTTGCTAAGAGGAGCACCTTACTACAGGAAAAGATGATATATAACTTGCCAGGCTCTCTCTGAATTGGAAATTGGAAGTTGCTAACCATTATTGTTGTTTTTGGGGGAGCAGGGAGAGGCCAAATAAAGGTTTTCCAAAAATTGGAATCTCTCAATCATGTTTGAAATTTAAATTGGTTGAGTAATGGCCCTTTCTCATATCTTCTGCATAAAATCTGTTTCATCCAGTTTCTGGATGAATCTGTTGATTTGAGGCAGTGAGAAAGAAGCCGTGGATATTTTCTTCGATTCTTATACACAATTTCCTCTAATATAAATGTTTTTATAAAGTTTGTTAAGATATGCCTTCTAATATTATACTGTATTTCCTTACATCATAGATGCAATTATATTCCATTTCTGAGCAAAAAGAAAAATCCTCTGCATTGCAATTTTTAAAACAATGCATAATCTGAAATGGAACACTGGTTTGATGCATGTATTTGTCTGAGAAATATAAATTGGGCTACTGGGTAAACAAAGGAAAAATATTCCTCATTTTCCAAGGTGCTTTTACAGGAGTCAACTGGACTTTCTGGTAAACATCCATAAAAGGTAATGGTTCCCCCTCACATGCATGCTAGTCATTTCCAGCTCTAGGGGGTGATGCTCATCTTCGTTTCTAAGCCGAAAAGCCAGCACTGTCTGAAGATGTCTCCGTGGTCATGTGGCTGGCATGACTAAATGATGTAGGCGCATGGAGTGCTCATTTTCAAGTTTTTAGTCTTTTCTATAGCTTTTAGCCCAAAATGACTAGGATTTATAACAGTTTCTGAGGAAATTGCAATTAAGGCACCTAGAACAGAGGCAAATTCAAGTGAAGAAAGATTTGACCTTACAATATAAAGTCCACCTTTTAAAGACTGTGAAGATTGTGTTATGTCCTCACAACACCAATTTTGTTATTTTAATGTAATCAGAATTAGGAATAGCAGGTAAATTGCTTTTATATGAATTGTTTAGCTATGTATTCCAATTCCTATAACCAATGAACTAACCAAAACCAGCGATCCATTTTAAAAATAATAAAGTTAAAACACATTTTTTAAATATAAAATGTCGCTTGGTTTAAAAGTAGGCATTTTCTCTGATATAGTTAGCTAGAGTCACTTTTAGAAAACTGCTACTTATATTAATGTTGTCTCACATTTTGATGAGTAGTAAAAATAAAACTGCAATTTGTTGTGCTTTATTTTTGAAGCACCAATTTGAGAGGCTTTCATTTCTTAATAGCAAGCTGTTCTGCTTTTATGTATCACTTTGCATTGCTTATTGCAGCCTATCCACTGCAATGAGATTCCCAATGAAATATAAGAAATCCTTGAATTTATCACCATTTGTTTAACAAGAGTTAAAAGTTATGGTGGCCTTGGAAAAAGTGACTTCTGATCTGCCCTCAAAGTTACAGCTGTCACATCATCCCAGAGTCATGTGCTTATAATTTGGGCATTTAGCAACCGGCTTGCAATTATTATGGTTGTGGCATCTTGCTGTCACATGATCTGATTTGCAATCTTCCCAACTGGCTTCTAACAACTGAGGAAGGTGGATTCACTTAAGAGATGTGTGATTCACTTAAGGATTATGCGATTTACTTAATGACTGGTAAAATGGTTCTAAAATCAGATCCAGTTACCTGATGACTTGCTTAATGACTGCATCTCTTACAGCAGTGACCAAAATTCTGCTTTCATAACTCAAGAACTACCAATAGTTCCCAGGGAATGTGGAGGTTTTAGCAGATGAAGGGGAGTGATCAGTCTATCAGGGTTGAACAAATGGAAGATAGTTTTTCTTTGATGAAAGACATCCCAAAGGTGCTTTATCAAGAGGCAACTTTGAAGACGTTTCGCTTCTCATCCAAGAAACTTCTTCAGCTCTGACTGGATGGTGGAAATGAAAGAAAAAAACAGACAGTCCAGTTGCCTCTTGAAAAAGCACCTTTGGGACAACCATGACCTGGATGACTAAGAATAGACAGTTTGTTGAAAGAATTGCTTCCTATGTTATGCTAGTAGAAATAAACTGAATGCAAATCCCCTGAGTAGGGGAGGCAGACTATACTTGGTGAAAAGTACCTTTAGTTCCTAAAAATACAAACTAAATATACAAAATTCATGGATAGGTGCTAAATGAGAAATCATAATTTTTAACAATAATGGAGATTATTTCTAACATAAATAAGTAGTCATTTAAACTCAATATTTTTCCTTCAAGGGCATTTAAGAAAACAAAACAAAAATGTTTCAATCTCTTGACACTGAGGAAGACCCAATAATTTCTGTTAACAATCTAAGTGGACTATTGATTTCCTTCTTTTTAGGTGGTCTACTGGAAAAATTTATACAATTTGAAATTTATAGGGGATATTTTTGTATAAAATATCCTGGGTTTTACCTAATTAGGAAGATTTAAAACTCCAAATCACTCTCCTTAGTGCTCCATTAATTCTGGCAACCCTGTTAATTTCTTCCAAGCACCTGGACTACAAACCATCAAAGTGTCCATGAAATGGCGTGCAAATTTTAGCCATGACTTTGATGAAAAGTGGTAGTTTTTAAGTGTGTAATGAATCCCCAAATGAATCAAGTTTCACTTGGTAGCAAATCTTTCTTCCTGCTCTGATCAAAGGTGTATTCAGAAAGGATGAGGCTTTGATACTGCAAGAAACACATTTCTTACCATGTTCAAAGTAAAGCCCTGGGATTTGGCAGAGACGTTCCTATTGGGAGTACAGCAGCTAAACTTAGCAAAGCTTAGCAAAAGGGGATTGGAGGTGGAGGTGACAAGAAAATGTCATATATTTAGACCCTTCTGTGTTTTTCAAGGAGTAGCTTTTTAATTCCTTCACATTAGCATTCAAAATGCAGATTGAACCAAAATATATCAGAAAGAAATAGCTCTCTGTGTTACAGCAGTCTCTCTCTCTTTTCTTCTACTCTCTTCTGTAGTTCAAGTACCAAGCAGTGTAACCAAATGTATTGCATTGCTCCTTCAAAGTGCATTTTAAGTAAAAAAGACAATATATTCAAAGAGAGGGAATGGGAGGGAGGGAAGGTGAAAGGCTTTCCTCCTGCATCCCTATCAAATAAATTTGGGAAAAGTAAGAGAATGGGATTCGGGAATTCTTGAGTGTGAGCAATTTATATACAGTTTGTTTGAATGATTCTTTAGCTTTTCACCAAGTAATAACAAGGAAAAATTGGAATGAATCTTGTGGGTATTCTCTATCTAAAATTAGGTTCTGATCCCCATTTCAACTACTAGAGTCCAGTGAATTTGCAATATAGGTAGTAGCATGTCTCATAACTTGAAATAAGCAGTTATTCCAATGTTAGGTATAGATTTTTCCAACCTATTACAAGCCAAAAGAGTTGGATTTCTTCTCCTCTCAGCATGGCTGAATGATTCAGTAGAACTAAAAGCCAAATATTTGGAAGTTATCACAGATTGGAAAAGTTGGTCTAATATTTGGTGGCATATTGCTCCTGATCTCAAGAGTACAAGTTTTCTGTTTGTTATTTATGCACATATTTATCATTATCTGAGTTAGGTATCAGAACAGGAACCAAAGTTAAAATAAATGCTCTTATTGCACAAAGGAGAGCTCATTGTTTCCATTCAAAATTATGCACCTCTAAATGTTTTTCACACAGTGTCTTGTGTCACAGTATAGCCATCAAAGCCACACATTCCTTCTAAAATGTGGATCAGAGAAGCAATCATGGTACTAAATTTGGTTCACCAGATCGACTTCCATAGCAACAGACAGTAATATAACTAATAGGATTATGGTTCCCTTTATGGTCCCATGTTCTGATAATGGAGGAAAGTACATACCAGAATTATACTTCATAAATCTCTCTAAAGGACACAAAGTTTATTCAGAAGCAATGATGTCATGGACTTTTCTTCTTTAAATGTTTGCTTGTTTATCCTAAGAAAACTCTTGAGACTTACAGCCTCAAACAAGGCAGTCTGTTCCCTTACATCAGCTGCAGGGGTAGATTTGCTGACCCTCAACAAACAGCCTCATTAAGCCTTTCATTAACCCTGGTTATTATCCATTAGTAGCATGGCAATTCTTCCCAGGGACAACTTCACAATTATTGCAAAACAACTGGTTCTCTTTATCTGCTCTACATTTACAGATGTGGGAGCTGAAAATAGTGTGCTTTTAATGAAATTTGTCGATCTGCACTTCTGGAGTATATGCAAGATGAAGACATTCTATTCTTTCATCAACCTGCAGGTACAACATTTAACATTCCACACTTTATCTACAAGTACAAAGGCAGCTGGACAGCCTGCAGCCCAAAAGTTGGATGCCTATATTCCTTGACCTTCTTCTTTGGATTCTTCAGCATGAAGCTGATCACTCCACTGAATAGGTCAGCAGCATTGTTTATACTCCTTTGATAGGGGAAACACATGGGAAAAAATATAGCACAATTTTAAAAAGTTTGAAGAGTTTGAAGAGCCATAAAAAAGAAAAGCCTAATAAATGCCACCCTTGGCCAATGTAAGAAAGAATTTTGCACACTTAACACCACTGCCTCCACCTGGCCCATAGAAGGTAAGGCTTCTGCACTAAAGTCATTTGTGTATACAAAATACCATCACATTCCTTCAACCATGTAAAAACTAGTCAAGAATGAATGAGGCTGTTTCTTGATCAATATTACACATATGATTGGCTTTATTTTTGTTTGAAGTTGTGATAGTTATACTACAAGCAGAATATATTTCCCCTCCTCCAACATATGTTCTTTCTTAGAATAAATAACACTATAAATTGATATATGGGCAGTTCTTTTGCCAACAGAAGGCAATTTCTTTCTGGAATAGAGAAAGGATTGATTTTCTGCAATTATTCCTCCTCTCTGCCCCCATCCCTATGCCCTGTACAAATTTGTTCTAGAAATTTGTGAGATTCTTTGGTGTAGATTTTGAGAAACAAATATTACAATGATTTGGATATCACTGAAGTGTTCTAACTAATTGCATACCATCTAATTGGAATATTGTCTATTATAATGATTAGATTTCATCCAGTATTATAACATAAGGAATGGACAAGCATTTATTAGTGGCAAATACATGTAATATATGTGTAACATAAGGAATGGACAAGCATTTATTAGTGGCAAATACATGTAATATATGTGTGGGTGATTATGCATCTGTGTGTTTGTGTGTGCATGTGTGTGTGTTTATACACACACAGTACATATGCTTGGTCATCCTATTTTCCTTTTTATTCAACTTTTCAGTCTTCCTCAATCACTATATCTCTCTCTTTTTGATGCTCCACTTGGAGTATATTTTTAAATCAATCAATAAATAAACATTCTACTTTCTTTTATAATAAATTTTGTCTAACAATAAAATGAAATGTATAGTGCAATAGCCTTGTGATGGTGAAGTTTCTTCCCCTAATCAGGTATCAGAATTACTGGCAGAAATTGCCAAACTGAACCTAATTTGTCATCTTTGCAGGCAAGGAAGTTATACATTTGGTTGAGAGGAAGCCTTTTTCTTCAGACATCACAAGATGCTTGCCCTTGGACCCAACACATATCAGGTTGCTGTCAAGTAAGAACACAAATATCCCAAAACATTGCAGAACATCACTGTAAAGTCCTCTCTGTTAATCTTTAGTTTTATTTCTTAAGGTAGCATCAATACAAGAGTCTCTGAATGTAACATCTTTCATAGCAATGAGAGAGAAGATGCAGTTTTGTTGTGTATTGTTATCTGACTTGATGATGGACAGTTTAAGGTATCTCTTGGCTCCAGGCCTAGACCTGTGCTAAGAGATATATTACATAGCATTAGTTAAATAACATGATTAGAGTGGTAAATAAATAAATAATCTTTATTTTTGATACAAAATTTAATGTTAAAACCTTTAAAAATGGAGGAGATAGGGAGACATATACTAATGCAATTGTTTAAATGCAATTGTAAACATTTTCTTATTCACCAAATGTTCTTACAGAAGAAAATATAGGAAAAGTAATGCCCACCTTTTCTGTTTATTTAACGAACCATAAGTGCAGAAAATTTTACACACACTGCTTTGAACTATGTAACTCTACAACAGCATCTGTTCAATGTGTGAAAACATGACTTTGAATCTACTTGTAAATTTTAACATTCTTCCATATGGTAACTATGCTTGTAGTTACCCTGATTATTCAGAAATCTACTTGTTTTAATTTTCACCTTTAGTTGAGATATAAAGTCCCATCTCATACAGTTTTTCATACATACTTACATATCTGTCACAGGGTATTCTGTTTCAGATAAACATCATTATGCAAAGCAAAAGACGTGAATAAGAAATAAGAGTTCAAAAGCAATGAAGATATTGAGCTAAGAAAAGGAAATACAGCGAAACCTGGTTCACACCAATCCCATTGACCACACCTGGCCATATATTTCTATACAAAGTGGTGATTCTATTTCAGAAGGTGTTGTTCCATTCAGCCTCAGAACATCTATGTAAAGTAAGGTGAAATAGCCTGGCAGATATTTTTGATGTTTGATAGCGATGGGCTGACTTGTTCAGTATTGACAAAGGAATCAATACAATAACAAACAGTAGTGGTAATAGTGAGTCTCCTTGAAAGATCCCTTTGATATTAACCTCTCCCAGTCTATTATCAATGACCAATAACTGTCTCCCATTGGCCCATTGATCTTTGCACAGAACTTCTGGTGTGTCTACAGATTCCTGTTATTTCTAGGCACTTGATTATCCAATCATATGGCAGGGATTGTCAGATGCCTTCTTGTAATCAATCGAAGCTACATTCAAGTTGGTCCTCCTTCTCTTGCAGTTTTCCAAAATCAACTTGTCAAGTATAAGGCAATGTTTTGTTTCTCTGCTGTTTGTGCAGTTGCTTTTCTGCTCAGGTGTAAAGAGCTTGTTTTCAACTAAATGTTGTCGGACTGCCTCTGCTACAACATCAAATAATAATTTGAAAGTTATTTGTAAGCAAGTAATTGGTCTGCAATTGCCTAGTATTGGCTCCTTTATTGGATTTTTCATTATCAAGAAAATTTTACCAGATGTCAACCAACCTTCAATTTCACCTCTTTGCAATATGTTTTTACTTGGCAATGAGTGTGTATAGACCAGCAAATGTTTAACACAAAAATCATGTACTTTATTTTCACCTGACCAATTCTTGATTTTTCTTCCCTTTTCTCCATCACTTCTCCTATTATTACATGTTCTTTCATTTCAGCTTCTTTTTTTATTCTCAACTACTGCCTTTATCCAACATGCATTATTCTTGTGTTTCTTTAGGTTATCCCATAGCTGCAGCCAGAATGGCACTGTTTTTTCTTTATCAAATGTTGACTAGCTCATTTCAGTCTATTATTTGATGGATTGATAGAAACATTTCTGATATGACTGAAATAGGAGTCTCTAGAGCAGTGGTTCCCAAAGTGGGTGGTACCACCCTCTGGGGGGCAGTGGGATGGTTTTGGGGGTGCTAAGAGGCAAGGGGGGCAGCAGGGGGGCGCTAAAAGGCAAGGGGCGGCAGGAGTGCTGGAAGTGGCCCCCTCTAGTGAGCCATTTAGAACCAGTTCACTCACTCACCCCCACACATCTGGAAGCTGCTCGATCAATCGCTCCCTCCGCCCGTCCGCACTATGCTAAGAGCCAAGGTGGCGCAGTGGTTAAAAGCAGCACTGCAGGCTACTGCTAGATCAGCAGGTCAGCGGTTCAAATCTCACCGGCTCAGGGTTGACTCAGCCTTCCATCCTTCCGAGGTGGGTAAAATGAGGACCCAGATTGTTGGGGGCAATATGCTGACTCTCTGTAAACCGCTTAGAGAGGCCTGAAAGGCCTATGAAGCGGTATATAAGTCTACTGCTATTGCTATTGCTATTGCTATTGCTATTGCTACTATGCTAGCCCTGCCCACCTCTCACTGATTGGCTGGCTCACCAATCGCCCTGCCCGCCTCTAGGAGCCCTATCTAAACCCAGTTACCTTTTTTTCTGCTTGACTTTCTATAGATAGGGTTTTAGAGGCAGGTGGGCTGATTGGTGAGCCAGCCAATCAGTCAACGGTGGGCAGGGCTGGCATAGTGCGGGCAGGCGGGGGAGCAAGCAATCAAAGGGAGGCCCCTTCACCTCCCTTCGCTCCCACTTTGTCTTGATGAGGTCGCCACAGCTGCTGGGCATGGACGGACGGAGGTAGCCAGAGCAGCGGGGCAGCCTGGGTGGGTGGGCAACTGAGTGAGCTGCCTGATCCTCCATCACTCGCCCACTCGGGCCTGAGCAAAGGGAGGCGAAAGGGCCTCGGTGCCCTGCCTGATCCTCCTTTGCTCACTCGCTATTTTGCCTGCACAGGGCCCCTTGGCGGAAGCCCTTTGCTGGCGGCCAGACTCCCCTCTCCGGGGCGACGGGCAGTAGTTTGCATGGTGTGGCCAGAGCCTAGGAGGTAAGCTCCTGACACCATCCCCACCCCCGCACCCATGCTTGCAGGCAGCCATGCAACCCTGCGCTATAAGCAAGCCAGGGATCCTTGCAAGGCTGCTGAATCCTAAGGGACATGCTAATGGGACCAAAATTTGAAAAACAGGTGAAATGCTTTCTGGAAAACAGAAGCACAGACACACACAGACACAGACACACACACACACACACACACAGAGAGAGCAAAAGTGTCTGGTTTTGAATATAATCCTCCCTAGTGCTTGGGGAAAAAATAGAAAGTAGTAGTAGTAGTAGTAGTAGTAGTAGTAGTAGTAGTAGTTGTTGTTGTTGTTGTTTTTTATTGGTCTTGTATGCCGCCCACTCCCGAAGCACTCCGGGCGGCTTACAATAAACAAGGGAAGGGGATAAATAGACAAAACAACACTTTAAAATACACAACATTCATAGTTACCGTGGGGCTGGGTATTTCAACAGCTGCTGGAGCAGCCAGGACTTAGTGGCTTTGCGGAAGGCCGGGAGGGTAGTGAGGGTCCGGATCTCCACAGGGAGGTCATTCCAAAGGGCTGGAGCTGCAACAGAGAAGGCTCTCCCCCGGATGGAATCCGGAGAAGACCTAGCCTGTGAGATCTGATCGGTCTATGGGAGGTAATCGGCAGGAGGCAGTCTCTCAGGTATCCAGGTCCGATGCCATGTAGGGCTTTATAGGTAACGACCAGCACCTTGAAGCGGGTCCGGAGACTAATGGGTAGCCAGTGCAGCTCGCGGAGGATAAGTGTAATGTGGGTGTACCTGGGTGCACCCACAATCGCTCGTGCGGCTGCGTTCTGGACTAGCTGAAGTCTTCGAACACTCTTCAAGGGCAGCCCCATGTAGAGCGCATTACAGTAATCCAGTCTTGAGGTCACAAGGGCGTGAGTAACTATCTGAAGAGCCTCCCAATCCAGGTAGGGTCACAATTGGTGCACCAGGCGAACCTGGGCAAATGTCCCCCTGGTCACAGCCGACAAATGATGTTCTAAAGTCAGCTGCGGATCCAGGAGGACTCCCAAATTGTGAACCCTGTCTGAGGGGCGTATAATTTCACCCCCCAGCCTGAGAGATGGAATACTTGGCCAATCTTTGGGAGGGAACATCAATAGCCACTCGGTCTTGTCGGGATTGAGTGCAAGCTTGTTCATGCCCATCCAGACCCTGACAGCCTCCAGGCACTGGCACATCACTTCAACCGCTTCACTGATTGGCATGGGGCAGACAGATGCAACTGCGTATCGTCCGCATATTGGTGGTATTTAATCCCGTGCCAGTGTATGATCTCACCCAGCGGCTTCATGTAAATGTTAAATAGAAGGTGGGACAGGACCGAACCCTGCGGCACCCCATAGTTAAGGGGCCTAGGGGTCGATCTCTGCCCTCCAACCAACACCGACTGCGACCTGTCCGAGAGGTAGGAGGAAAACCACTGAAGAACGGTGCCTCCCACTCCCACCTGTCACAGAAGGATACCATGGTCGATGGTATTGAAGGCCGCTGAGAGGTCAAGGAGCACAAGGATAGAGGGGTGACCCCTATCCCTGGCTTGCCAGAGATCATCGATCAGCGCGACCAAAGCAGTTTCCGTGCTATAACCAGGCCTGAAACCCGACTGAAAGGAATCCAGATAATCGGTTTCATCCAAGGACCGTCGGAGTTGAGAGGCCACCACTTTCTCAACAACCTTCCCTACAAAGGGCAGGTTGGAGACTGGACGATAGTTGCTCAAAATGGCTGGGTCCAGAGAAGGTTTCTTCAGGAGGGGTCTCACCACTGCGTCCTTTAGGAGGAGCAGAAAAATTCCCTCCCGGAGAGAGGTGTTAACAATCGTCCGGATCCAGCCGCATGTCACCTCCCTGCTGGTCGAGACCAGCCAGGAGGGGCACGGGTCCAGTATACAAGTGGAGGCGCTCACCACTCCCATGGCCTTGTCCACTTCCTCAGGAGAGACAAGTTGAAACTCAATCCATGAAACACGTTCAAGACCTTCCCCCGGTACCTCAGCTGGTACCGTGCAATTGGAGTCCAGCTCTGTCCGAATCCGAGCAACTTTATCCATTAAATACTGAACAAATTCCTCAGCTCTACCTTGTAAAGGGTCATCCGCATCCCTCCCTTTCAAGAGGGAGCAGGTTATTCTAAACAAGGCACAGTGCTCAGTCTGACTCAGATTTACTGGCCCTCCAGCGGCGCTCTAGGCGTATCTTTTGGCGCTTCATCTCCCGGAGTTCCTCGGTGAACCAAGGGGCCCTCCTGGATCCGCTGCCTCGGAGAGGTTGCAAAGGCACAATCCGGTTTAGAGCCCCCGCCGCCACTGCATTCCAGGCAGCGACTAAGGACTCTACTGGATTGTGGACGAGAATGTCAGGTATTTCTCCAAGCGCCGTCTGAAATCCCATAGGGTCCATCAGGCGCCTGGGGCGGAACCACCTAATCGATTCCACCTCCCTACAGTGGGGGATTGGTTTCCGAAAGTCAAGCCTCAGTAGGAAGTGATCAGTCCATGACAAGGGCAAGGTCTTAATGCCCTTCAACTCTAGATCACGTCTCCACTGCTCCAAGAGGAATACGAGGTCAAGCGTGTGACCCGCTGAATGAGTCGAACCCCGAATTACTTGGGTCAAGTCCATGGCTGCCATGGAAGCCATGAACTCCTGCGCCCTGTCAGAGCATTCACCAAGTGTAGGCAGGTTGAAATCCCCCAGCACCATAAGCCTGGGGAACTCTACCACCAACTCGGCTACTGACTCGAGGAGCGAGGGGAGGGCTGTTGCAACGCTGTTGGGAGGTAGGTACATTAGCAACAAACCCACTTGACCTCCAAGGTCCAACTTCATCAACAGGGACTCACACCTGACAAGCTCTGGAGCAGGGATCCAACGAGGAACTAAAGAACCTCGGACGATGACCGCCACTCCCCCACCCTTTCTCTTTCCCTAGGGGAACATTTGGATATACATTTTGAATTAACTTGGGAAGAAAATTGCTAAAATCACTTTTAGGTGTGTTCTGCATTAAGGATTCATGCAGTAGAATTTCTTGTTGAATTACAAGAATAATAATTATAACAGCCAGCTAAGATAGTTTTATCTGTCTTATAATGTGCATGGGTAGAGGACTTAGGCATAAGTGCAATGTTTGCCTGTGTTATATAATAAATTCACACTTTATACATTTGAATTAGATGTTTTTCAATTCATGTTTAACTTATACTTGATATACTTGTATTCAATACATAAGGTGTTAATTATGTCAATGGAAGAGATAGGAAACTGCATTAGTGATATATATGTCAATGCGTTGATTTGTACTAAAATGTTTAGCTTAAAGAAGTTATAAGGAACCACAAATATGAGTGTGGAAAATGTAATGTAGTTGTGGATGACCCTTTGCACGAGTTGTATTGGGAAAAATAAAAAAAATCATAATAATAATAATTTAAAAAAGAAAATGATTCCCCAAAGCGGTTTGGAATCATAATCTCATCAAATAATTCAAGCAAATGTTGGTGACATTGAGCTGAAGCCAAAGTTCAAGAAATCGTACCAAGAGTTTTGGTTACAGAAATAAATTTCTGATCGCTATTCTGCACTATGGACAGTGGTTAAGAAGCTCCTTGTTGCATTTCCAACATCATATTTGGTGGAACGTGGCTTCAGTGTGGTCATCCAACTTCTCTCCAAGCAAAGAAATCGACTCCAGATTACTGAATGTGGTGATTTAAGACTCCTGCTAAGTGACTTAAAACCAGACATTGGGAAACTGATATCACTTCATCAAGCCCATCCATCACATTAAGAATTTACTGAACAGTGAAGTAGTTACTAAATTTTAATAAGTTTACTAAGTTTACTAGTTACTAAGGTTCTTGATAAATGACTATCAGACTTTGAAAACCTGGTATTACTGGATCATGTTCAACAATTTTGTTGAATTAACATTAAATACAAAGGTTTTTAAAACGGATTTTGAGTAAATGTGCAATTGTTACAGTTTTGAATTTTACTGTTACTATCTTCCTTCCGTCATGCAAACCGCTCAGTCACATGACTTGAATTGGGGTACTGAGGATCAGTTTGTAGCACCAAGGGGGCAGTGGACTGAAAAGGTTTGGGAATCACTGCTCTAGAATATGCAATTCAATTTTTATCTGCTAATTTTTTTTATTTGCTTTATTATTTCCAGTGCTTCCTTGATTCTTTCTAAATGATATTTCTTGATCAAGTATTCTTTGTCCTCTTATTCTTCAATTTCTTTTCTTTCATCAGTTCTAGTTCACTTGGATTTTATTTTAATATGTTGATTTCACTTTCCAGCCTGATACTCCATTTTGGAGGTGCACTATTTGGCTTTTTCTTAATGTATTTTTCATCCAAGGTATTCAGTTATAACAGAAGCCATGCAATATATTAGTTTGTTTTTCACAGTGATTTGGTGGTTATATGTGATATTATAGTATTGGCAGCTTTTAATACTTGTGCGGTTTATTTGGAAATTCTGGCAGCTTTATTCTGTTGTTTTCATGTGGTTCTAGAAGCTCAGTTATTCTGTTTCCATTTATATTGCTTTTTAGTTTGTTTTTTTCTGAGAAGAAAGCATAGGAGTGGGTCCCTGGTTTGAGAATGAAAACAATTCAATAGCTATACTGGCTTCCTCTATTGCTGACTCCCTATGGTTCGTCTTTACTTTTGGTAAGGCTTTGATTTCTTTACCCTAGGTAGACATTTGCAGTTCTTCCAATTTTGTAATACTTTATTTTGCATTAAAATCAACATTGATCTGCTAGCCTCTGATCTGTTGTTTTTTTTAATTCTGGATTTTGTCCTTTCCAGAACTGGTGCATTCTTTTCAGATATCTTCTTCTTGTTGAATTTGATTTGTAATTAGGGATCATTCTTTCTTTGTTTTCAGTATTCATATATTTTTGATGGGTAAACAACTTTTCTTCCAGTAGCCCTTCTCCAACACCTAGGATGGTCCTTGATAACTTAGACAACTACCCATCTGATAAGTATTTCTGTGACTTATATCTCTCCATTCTGTTTAAGGGAGATGCTCTCTTTGGCTGACTCCTTCAATGAGACCTCTCCTCTTTGGTTGAATTTCTCACATAACTCTCACAGGAACTATGGGAGAACACAAGCCTGCAATCCCATGAAGGTAATAAGGAGGGGGAGAAAGAGGGGAAGAAAAAGGAGGAGGATTTGTGTTTTAGTCCTGCTCCTTACTTCACTATCTGTCTCTGTCCACAGAAAATGGCCCTGGCATCAAATGTTTTGTTTCCAAATCCTATCCTGATTGCCAATTGCTATCCTGCTTCCATTGCCTCTATTTTTTTATACAAGATTGTGATGATAAAGCTTAACACATGTTATATATTTGAAATCGAATGGTATCAAAAGGAGGAGGAAAATAAGAATAACTAAAACTTGTCACATTCAAGGAGATGAGATGAAGATGTCACATAGATACAACCTGAAAAAAGAAAAAAGATGCTGCTATATTTGTATAAGGGTTAGTGGGGGCAAGCCATTTACCTTTCAATTAAATTAGTCTCCAGGTGGCTGACAAAAAACAGGTACTAATGCAACATCCATAACAAAGCAGAAAAACCCTAAATGATGTGCATATCCATTTAGTGATATTGCATCTTATTTATTCAATTTATTTATCTTGACTTTCTGTTCAAATCTAAAGTCTCAAACTGATTTACAGCAGAACCCAAACAAAAATACAAAAGTGCAATGATTAAAAAGAAAATATTCAGAATGCAAATACTGTTGTAAAATCATTAACATTTAAAGGCTTAGAATTTAAAGCAGGGGGTGGCAAATGCAGGTCCCTGGGGAGATCATCATATTGCTCGAGAGTGACAGATGAAAAGAATTTATTCTGGGCCTTTGAAAATGGGATCATCTTCAAAAGAATCTTTCCTGCAGGTCTTACCATCTAGACAACTTTGTAGTGGGAGACACAGTTGCTTCCATAATCATGCCCTAAGCCACTAGGGGTACAGAACCCAGCAGTCCACAATGCCCAGTAGATGCTTGTTGTGGCCCAGCAGGAGCCATTGCAGCTGCCGCCATACTCCGACAGCGAGGGGCCCTATGAGTCGGCTTTGGAGGATGTGGAGGACCGTGGACAGGGTTCCGACTCCAAGCAGGGTGCAGAGAGGCTGGTTGGCCATCAGGAGGTGCCTGAGCCTTGGACAAGTGGGGAGGAGACAAGGGAGTGTGATCCGGACATCAGCAGTGAGTTGTTCCTAGATGCCCAGCACCGGAGAGCTAATAGGCATAAGGAACAATTACGCAGTTACAGGAGGTAATTGCACTCAACTGGTGGTAATTAGGCTCCTCTCCAGACTATAAAAGGAATGCTTGTGCATACGCCGCTTTTGCAGAAGTCAACGCATTTAACTAATGTTGGAGAACAGTATTGTGAGCTTGGCAGGCTGGATTGCTGCCAAGGTTTATCTGTGCTGGATTGCTGTCCTGGCTTATCTGTGCCAGTTTGCTGCCAAGGACCTGTCTGTCTGTGAATAAATTCCGTAAAGTACCTTTGGCTTGGAGTGTTTTGGTGTGGGACGAGGGGGGTCAGAACAGATGCTTATAGGCTTTCCTTCAACTCTGCTATTCTAAAGAAGCTGGCAGATGGTGCCATGCTCTTTCTGGGGAGGAAAGGGAAGAACACAGTCTTCAACTGTTCCTTCTCCTCCTGAAAGACGTGACTAGGTAGGTTGCCATATTGCCACAGGGAGCAGGAGGCATAACAAAAACCTGCAATAAGAGGTGCAACATTTCAGAAAATGTTTTCTTCCACTGCAAATAAGAGGTTGTTCTTTTATGTCACCATGTTTTAATCTTTATTTCAAACTTCTCTTGGCACTGTGTCTGGACTCTGTCAAAGATGCTGGATGTTACTCCTACTGTTAATTACCGATTTTCCCATTATTTTGATATCTACACAGCTGCCCATATATTGTAATATTCTTTAGGTTGTCTTTGGGAGGATTTAACCAAAACAAAGTTAGTCAAAGAGGAATAGGAAAATAGGACCAAATGGATTCAGAAATTGGACATCTGTTTTTCCAACTCAAATTCAATAATATCTATATGTTTTTAATCTGTGGAGCAACAGGGAGACTTTTCTGAGGCATTTGTTATGAAATGAGAAAAAATCATCAGGGATACATGTTGGATGCATGCCAGTATGTCCAGGATGAGTAGGACATCCACAGTTTCTTTGTAAGACACAGAAATCAGATTTAGCAATTCATCGGTTGTTGTTACCACAAAACCGCAATGTCTGTGAGATGCTTTGGAAGAAATTGCAGCCTAGACACTGAAAATGGAAAGCCCACTTCAACATCTTCCAAGTGAGGCACACTTTGGAATTATCAAAACAATACAAAAGAAACAAACTTTTGCATTGGAGAGAAACCAAGAATTTTTCTGTAAAACAAATACTACCTTTGGATTTTCTTGAGAGTTTTTTTGCATTGGAAGAAACAATTAATTTGCTTCTTTGGATTTACCCTGATCCCATTAATCCACAACAGGATAATTCCTCCTCCTCTTGAATTATTTCAGTGCCCTAAAAAGAGGTTGCAGTGAACAAAAATGAATTTCTGTCTTCTCTGATTATTGGTTTCCATTTGCAAATCCTAGTAAAAAGCCAAGCAAACAACATAACATTCATAAGTTTGAAGTTTGCTCATTCCTGGAACTCCAAGAAAAAACTGACAATGGCTGCTTTATTGTGATAACCAAACCTAAACCGACATATAAAAGAAAACAGAACAAATATACTACTTTTTCAGTTCTAAATCATATTGTTCTAACAGCCGAGATGCTCAGGCTGTATTTTCATCTTGCCTGCTTCACAAAATTCATTTGGGTTCACAGCCCATAATAGATTGGGGGAGGGATGAGAAAATTGGCAAGGCTAGTTTTGCAAAGGATGTTAGACAAGAAGAGGAAATTGCTACTGATCTAGACAACAAGAAGAAAAATTGCAGCTAGCAATAAATTGTTCTGAAGCATTTCCTTGTAACAGAAGACAAGTGAGGAGGGCACTGGAAACACACAAGACAGAGGAGATCAATGATTTGGGGTAATTTGATCATAAAGATGAGAGCAACTCTCCATGGACTTAATCAGGGACAGGTTCACCATCTCCAAAGGATACTGGCTGCATCTCTCAGGCCTTGGCTTAATACTTTGAAAGGAAGACTAATATCTTTCTTGTCCTTGGAATGATATACAACTGATGTAGAATTCTCAATTGCACTCTTCAGATCTCAGTGACCTGCAAGACTTGTTTAATACTAAACATTTTTGCCCTGCTTATAAGCCTCAGTATCCCTTAATCTCTCTCTTCTCTCACCCTTAGCTTCAACTGGCCCAGAACATTAGATTCTTTGCTATTCTCTAGAGCCCCTCCTCCCACTGAAAAAGATCAAGTAATCAAGTAATCAGCCGTGCATACATATGCTTAGCTCCGAAATGCAGTTGAAAATGAAACCTGGCCAAAACATTATAGATCAAAAGGCAGAGTAGTAACAGCACTAAATTAGAATGTAGTTCCACTGCTTGACTCAGATATGTCTCCTCAGAAACAGATGGCCGGGCCTGGGAAGCCCATCAACTCCAGTTCAAACGCTGCTATAAGCTCATTTCTGATTATGCAAAATGGAGCAATTTATCCCTCCCTAAAAAAGATAATTCCACCTGGGAGATGGGATGCTATAGAGTTGTTTAGTCTTTCTGGAAGGGAAAGATAGTTTGGGTAGGGAAAAGATCAAAAGGAAGGAAAGGGGGGGAATGTTTTTTTTCCCTCGGTAGCAATAAGGAAAAGGTTTGCCCTTGCCTTTTCCCAGGGCATATTTTTCAGCTTCTCAGTGAAAGTCAATTTCCCAGCCATGTATTAACTAAATTTGATCCTGGCTATTTGTTTCCAAGATCATCTAAAGTCAGGATGCTGATCTTGTCTGCTGCAATGCCCATTGGTATTCGCAAAAGCATATAGATAAGCAGTAGAAGAAAAATATTTTCATTAAATAGGTAAATCTGATTAGGATCCATGGCTGTTTTAATCCTTTGGTTGTGAGATAAGTTTCATTAGGTCCTTTCCTTCTGTTTCCATGCTAGCTGGCCATTACAGACATTGCTATTGACTGGTTCCTGTATTTTCACAATGTTTTCTTCTTCCCTACTTACTGTTTTTTTTTTCCCTTTTATGACTGATGTTAAAACTAGAAATTGATATTTTTTAAAAAGAATTTACACTGTAGAGCAAAAGGCTCTCCATGTAAAACTGTTTCTTTTTTTAAAAGATACTAAAATTAATTATTTTTATGATCAGCTGATATGGAAGAGACATACTCTATCACCACTTCCATGAGTTTTCTGCACCTAAAGTCTGATACCCCCATCAAAAAAAGAAAACCTTCCTTTCATCCAGTGCAAACTGGCAACTACCCGGAGGAGAGCGTTCTCGGTGGCTGCTCCGACCCTCTGGAATGAACTCCCCATGGAGATTCGGACCCTCACCACCCTCCAATCCTTCCGCGCCGCTTTGAAGATCTGGCTGTCCCGGCTGGCCTGGGGTTAAGATTCCAACCCCACCCGAATTGTGTGATTGTTGTGCTCTCTTTTAATATGTTGTATTGTTTCCATATTGGAATACTGTTTGTCTTTCCCCCCCTCCCTTTTTGAATTGTGAGCCGTCCTGAGTCCCCCCAGGGAAAAGCGCGGCATACAAATAAAGGAAATGAAATGGAAAAAAAAATGAAAATGAAATCTATCTGAATTGTTTGATAACATATTTTGTTTTCTACAACCCCCCCTCCCAATCACAGGGAGTAAAGATTCTTATCAATACCAATTCTTATTGTCAAGAACTAACATTAACTGCATTAAAGATAGTAAACCTGCTATTATTAAATAGCACAAGTAAGATGTAGATTAACACATTTGACTAGTATCATCCTCTAATTTTTTTTTTCAGGATGATATTTATTTGTGTACTGAATTTGTATGGCCCTCAAACTCTCAAACTGCACATCTGGGTGACCCACATAAGATTAAAGCCAATACAAAACTAATATGGAGAATAAAGATATAACACTATTGAAACAAATCCTAATCATTCCATATCAAATCATTACTAAAGGGTTCATTTATTACTCTGTCCAGTGGTTGGCACAAGGCCAGGGACTTTAAAGCCTACAAAAGGCCAGAAAGGTCAGAGTCATCCTAATTTTGTAAGGAGTGGGGCTAAGTTATTCCGTAGGGCAGGTGCCCCAACAGAAAAGGCAGACTCTCATTTATTAGCTCTTTCTGCTTGCATGTACAATTACTTCTTAAATCAAATAATCCAGAACATTATTAGATTGGTTATATCTGTTTTGAAGTCAACGAATTGGTCTGATGACTGGAATAAGAATCAGTTCCACACAGTTATTAGTTAAAAAATGAACACGATAGCAAAGTTAGTCTTGATTTTATTCTCATAGGCAATGGTTGCAGAGAACCTGGAAAATATTAAGAATAGGCGGCTTCCACATAAGTGGACTTCCATTCCCAGAATTCCCCAGCAAGTATATGGGAATTGAAGTATAGTTATCTGAAGAGATTCAGGAAAACTGTTTTAACAGCATGTTATGCCATGCATTGTTTTTACAAATGTTCAAGTAACCGAAGGGTAATTTTGGGAGGAGGGTGTTTATAGTTTCCTTAGATCTGTTCAGACATTCAATATCCCAGGAATGACAATGTGAAAGAGCTTCTGAAAGCATATATTGTTAGCACCCGTAGCATCAGTGTTCAGACCAGTTCAGCCGAACTGGTATTAGCTTGGCGGCCTGGGTCCCTGGAACTGGCAATGATCCAGGCCTGCCGCGCCCCTGAATTGGTTCTCTCAGTAGTGCCATAGGTGCCACCATCTTGTGTTTTGCTTCTGCACATGAGCAGATAATTTTAGTTGTATTGCGCATGCGCACACGGTGCGCATCAAGTGCATATGCAGCCACCCCTTAGCGAACCAGCAGTAGCGTCTGCTGGAACCCACCATTGCTTAGCATCCAAATAATGACATCCCTAGTTGTGATCATTTACAGTAGTGAATAGTGGCCTTCCATTTTCTGAAGATATCAGACGCAAAAACCAAGAATGACAAGAGTAGTGATTTTTTCCAAGGTGAGTTATTTATTGTTTCCACACCTATAGACAGAATCTTTCCAGACTAAGCATTCTGCTATCTTATCTACCACATACTCTGAAAACTATTTCCGGGGGGGGGGGGTGTCTTCACCTTCTTTCTTTCACACAAAATATATGGACTGGGTTCTCTCTTAACAAAATCACACAGTTGTGACATGAGCTCTGTCCCTTTCATACATATGTGTGGTGTCATACGCATATGAAAGGGACAGAAATTTTGTCACAGTGGCATAATTCTGTTTTTATAATGTGCTCCTTTTGACATCGCTGGCAGTAGAGAGGTTTCACAGAAACAAATTCTATCGTTTTTGTACCAATTTCTAATATCTCTATTTGATAAAAGAGGATTTGCTTTCAAAATAGTTTGGTAAAATAGCCAAGTCTTGTTAACTTGGTTATGAAATGGTTGAGAAATATGTGTCATTGAAAATTATGCATCATTGTATGATTATGCTTTAAATGATTTGTAGTGTTTCTGGCTTTCCAAGTGTGTAAGTATGGGTTAATGTTTTTATGAGCATAAGAGTATATGCAGTATTTATCAGTGATAATAGCAATATGAAATGCTTTTCAAATAACTGAAAACCAAGCAGAAGCATGTAATTTAATTTCAATTAGAATAGTGAAGGCTGTTCAAGAATGGGATACTCACACACAAAATGTGTGCTTGTGTGTGTGTGTGTGTGTGTGTGTGTGTGTGTGTGTGTGTGTGTGTACTTGTTATGTTATCCTCAGAGTATTAAGCGCAGTTCAGGGAAATTATCATGTAAATGAAAATTATTTCATCAGTTTTGGTATCATTCCCGCTTCCTTCATCTTTCCAGATAATCAGTGTGATTGGCATGGGGACAAAAAAGATGATGGCAAGTTAAATAATATGGTATCAGTGGAATATTTTCCTTTAGATTGGCTGGAGTATTTGTACAATTAATTTAATTTAATTTGCAATTAATTGGCTTCAGTGGTACTTTGATGACATCTCATTTTTGCTTCATTTTAATCCTTCCTTAAACTTTTATTAATGCCTCTTTGGAAAGTTAAATTAGGCTATATATGTATTTCCTCCCTCCTCTTTCTCAATTTCTCCTGCATCCTCTCTTTGTGCATATTTACATTCTCTACTAACACTAAACATAGGAGAAGAATAATTTTAGGACCTCACAATTCAGCAATAAAAAAATGAGAGACATTCCATGTATAAGGAAATAAGATCAGCTTACCCATGGGCAAAAGGTTCATGCTTCAGAGATATGTTTGGTATATAATTTAAGGCCATTTCTTTTAGTTAAATTGTTACTAACAATGAGCAGATAAATTCTCCAAGATTTTTATTCTATCATTCTTCAATCAGTTCTATCAAATTTCACCCTATTTCAATGAAGTTGTCATTGAAATATGGGGAGGGGTTTGCACTTACTTTCTTAGTAAATGGCCAACAGACATTTCTAAGTGTCCTCTCCTTCACTGTACAATCATTGTTGAATTAATCTTTTTGTACAGAAATTCAGAAAATTTCTTTATTACAGATTTGGTGGAAAATTTGAAAGCCCGTTTGTCCCTGGCTTTAGTTTTTATGGAAATCAACACTTTCACTCTAGAGTTAACAATACTATTGCAGATGTATATTTGAAGATATAAATGACAGAACTAGGCACTAAAATTACACTCACTTTCAATGCGTAACAGATGCTTTAAATTTCCTTATGCAGTGCCATTTATTTATTTTTTGACATGTAGCTCTCTCCTCAACCACCTTTTCAGATGGATCAGAACTACAATTCAAACTAAGGTTGCTTTTCTTACTAAAAGAGTAATGTTAAGAAGAAGAAAAAATGCTTACTTAAGCAGGCAATAACACTAAACTGATTGTAACTGATCATTTAAGTTATGCACAGTCAGTCATGAACATATTTAGATGGGGAACAAGCAATGTTGTCTATATTAGGAGTTTGGGAAACCTCCAAAGGAAGGTAAACCACTTCTGTACTTCTGCCAAGAAAACAGCATGGAGGTCTCCATGTTGTTATTGAGAACTGAGCACAAGCTAGGAATAGTGTTTACAACTGGTAGTAAATTGTAAACCCACAGAGAGTTTGCTTACCTGTGACTGCAAGCATGGTAGCAATCCAAAGCACAAAATGAACAAGGTGTGTGAAATGATGGAACATTTATAATATAAAAAATATCTAAAATGGCATGCCTGCTAATTCTTTACAACTAGGGGAGCAACATTAACATAATCTAAAACAGCAGACAGCTGTGTGGCAAATTCAGGTGTTCTACATTATGTCCTTAAATATGAGTACAGAACTGAGATATAAATAGAAGTAAGCATGTGTGAGTTTAATAAGGCTTTTGTTTATAGACGAGTGGGAGTAATTCATAGCCAGATGGAATAAGTTTCCAAAACAGTAAGAAATGCCAAGTTAAATAATTACTGCTTAGAAGTCAGACACACATAGGAAAGGCTACTGTTTGTTGTATTGGCAAACAGGCACATACCTCTTTTTAAAAACCTGCACAGGATGACTCTTTTAAATGCATGTGCATTGTACTTTAAATGCATCTATACTTTGCTCCTACTGAAGGCCTTTCTCCAAGTTTTCATGCTTTTACACTTAGCATCTAGTAAACAATCTGAAGCTCTGGGCCCAAACTGGATGGACAGCCTAGCTGGCCAACATTGCTACATAAATCATACTATTCCATTGCCTTTATCTGTGCAAAGGGCAGGAACAACACTATTCAAATGATGGCCTAGTGGCTGTAGCTGCAATGACCCTACGTATTGTTACCACTGCTTGAGTTTCACTGCATAACCTAGCACAGTTGATTGTCTGATTGATTATATGCCATCAAGTCATTGACTATTGCAACCATAGCATTAGCTCCTTACAATGATTGAAACATTACTATAAAAGGAATCTTTCTTATTTAGCATAAAATGCATTGTGGCATCTTCCAGATAGGATCATTTTTTACACTCTGAATGTTCCACCTAGTTAGGAATCTAAAAAGAACTAATGTATCTAGATGTTGGCCTATGATAGGATTGCTTATATATTTCCATTATAATATTCCATTCTGGCCCTGGCAATTTGCAGAGCACAGAAAGAATGTTGAAATTGTGATGAAATGAAGCTGGGATTGCTGTCTGTGCTTGAAAAAAGCAGCTGCACCTGGGTAGAAATGCTTCCGACCTCATTTCCCCAAAGCTCAACACAACTATTTCCCCCCTCAAAGGGTTCTTTTAAAACTTGCCGCCCTAGAAACCTGATAGACAGGATCATGCATGCATCCATTCACCTCTATTCCAGATGCTTGGTTAATTAAGCCACACCCTATCGTTTTAAAAGATACAATACAATACAATACAATACAATACCAGAGTTGGAAGTGACCTTGGAGGTCTTCTAGTCCAACCCCCTGCCTAGGCAGGAAACCCTATACAGTTTCAGATAAATGGCTATCCAACATCTTCTTAAAGACTTCCAGTGTTGGGGCATTCACAACTTCTGGAGGCAAGCTGTTCCACTGATTAATTGTTCTAACTGTCAGGAAATTTCTCCTCAGTTCTAAGTTGCTTCTCTCCTTGATTCCACCCATTGCTTCTTGTTCTACCCTCAGGTGCCTTGGGAAATAGTTTGACTCCCTCTTCTTTGTGGCAACCCCTGAGATATTGGAACACTGCTATCATGTCTCCCCTAGTCCTTCTTTCTATTATTAAACTAGACATACCCAGTTCCTGCAACCGTTTCTCATATGTTTTAGCCGCCAGTCCCCTAATCATCTTTGTTGCTCTTCTCTGCACTCTTTCTAGAGTCTCCACATCTTTTCTAGATGTTGTGATCCCCAGAGGCAGCCTCACCACCCAGCTGCTTAGCTTACAAAAGCAATCCCTAAGAGTAAGTCTGGGCATGTGTGTAGGGAAAAAGGAGAAAGGAAGCAGGAGACGATATCTGGAGACTGACAGGTGACACAGGCAGGCCCGACAACTATTAGTCAACAGCCAGGACCGCAAACAGTAAGCAGCATATCCTGATGGGATTCTTGCCTAGACCTCAATTTGGGGGCTTAGCTGGGGGGCTTAAAAGCAACACTGCTTAAGATCTAGAGCTCAGCAGCAATTAGAAGATGAGCAACCATACTGAAATAGCACCTCATCCCAACTCTTTGCAAGAGTTTTTGGAGAAATGTAAAGGTTGCATGGTACTTTATCAATTATAAGACTTTTTTGAATTGACTATTAACATAGTATAAAGGACTATTTAAGACATAGTTATCTGGCAACCATACCTTGCATAGTCCTAGAAGGGGGGAGTAGAGTAATAACCTTCAGTAGGGGAAGCTGTATGCTACAATAAAGTATTGTGTACAGATTTGCTTTGCTGTGTTGTGTCCAGGCCTTGGAGAGCTAAGTACCCTCAAGGAAATAATTGTCAAAAACAAAGGTGGGTGTGTAGAATTAAAAATGAATCATAGGTAAATCTAATTTATAGCACTAACTTTACTCACTATACCTCTCAATTTTTTTTATCCTTGCAAACCCTTGGTTGCTTCTACTTTCTCAAAATGCCATATTATATCCACTGCCTGGTTCTTTAAATGTTTTACTTTTTAGTTTAGAATTTCAGTAACTCCATGCAAATTTGATTTACTAGGTGGTTTTCTTGATGCATTCCTTCTGCCTTCATATATTTTATTTCATACTTGTTTTGTCATTTTGATCTTATCCATTCTCCTTAGAAGACCAAACTATCTCAAATTACTTTTCATATGGATAACTTCATTCAACATTCATTCAAAACCCATGAGACATTATGATGACATCACATATGTCATGATTCAATTGTAAACATGTGAGTGGTATAATTTATGAACTATGTAATCTACCACACTTATATAATAATGGCATAACATTATTATACATTATACATTATATAACATTCACCCTACTGATGGCCACTAACCCATTTATTTTTTAAACTATATTACTCTTTCTTCATTCATGCTCCTTAAATTCCATTCCATTCTATTCAGATTAGCTCAACCTCCACTTCTGTGCTGGGGAGGATCTTTAGAAGAAGCTCTGCCTGAATCAAAAATACAGGGATAAGTGATAGGTGTGAAAGAAAGAAACCATAGAAGCCTTCCTCATTCTATGCTTGATCACTACCTTCTTTTATTTCTATCTAGGACAGTGATGGCTTACCTTTTCCAGACCGATGGCCCAAAGCACGCACATGCATGCCCAAACCCAAAAATGCAATGCTCGTATGCCCCCCGTACATGCATGCATGCCCCCCACATACATTCCTCCCCCCCACAACCTCCTGTTCCCTGCACATGTGCCTCTCTGCATGTGCCCCTCACCCTGCCCATGCATCACACCCCGTGCATGCACGGCAGAGACCTGAAGACCAGTTGGCAGGCAGGAGGCGTGCATGCATGTACAGCAGAGGTGAACTGGGGCCATGGCTCGCGTGTCCACAGAAAGGGCATTGCATGCCACCTGTGGCATGCATGCCATAGGTTTGCCATCATAGATCTAGGAGATAGGGAAACCAATAGATGAAGCATTGCAGCTGTAGAGAGGTCTCAGTTCTTGAGGATGGAAATTTAACACTTCAAATCTATAGTTTCAAATAATTTGGGAGTGAACGTCTGAGTATTGGTCAAATCAGATGATTTGAAGGAAAAAATACATCTACCATAACACAACCACAAAATGTGGGGATTTTTTTATCTTTTGTCCTTCAATCTAGTGATGGTTGGGATTTTTTTAACCAAGCTATGAGTCCTAAACAGTCGTGGTTATTTACCTTCCTTTTTCCAGTTTCTGTTCTCTCTTGACTAGCAATGTCTGCTCAGAAAAGACTGATAAATCATACATTTTGTCTCTTCCAAGCAGTTGTGAAAAATGGAGGAAAGGAGAAGAAAACATTGATTTTTCTACCACAGTTTTTATGGTGGCTGGAAGTTTGCCACATCTGGAAGTGTGGAAGCCAGTTACTTGCTGTGATATTATATAATACCTCCTGCTATTATTTGTAATGGCAGGAAGTACCCCTTTCTAATCTGTCTCATTTCTGAATTTCATTCCTTTCAGTTGAATTTGGGAAAGACTGCTTCCATATTCAAACGTCTGATTTTACTAATGTTTACTAATGCTTCAATTTGTTGGATCTCTTCTGTTTATGCCATGTGACAATTAGAATGCAAGTTGGATACAGAAGAGGAGGAGCAAAACCCCTAAAAACATAATTTACTACCCTACATTCTAAAAGCACAGAGCTAAAAAAAAGACATTATAAAATTCCCAGGAAAGAAATTAATAGCAACTCAATTTATTGCTGTAAAAGCCCCTGCTGAGATTTCCCTATTGATTCTACTTGGTGAAGGTTTGCTATGGGATTATTTTTCAGATTGCCTTTTAGAAATTTAAATGAGAAGTTTGATACCCTTCAAATTCTTCTATGGAGAATATTTTTGAAAAATTAAATAGCAGCCTATTCCCAAAAAGGATCTCACTGCCCTAAACCACTAACTTTCTATAGTTTTGTCCATCCACACACAGACTTTATGAGATCCTAACAATGACTGGATTGTGTTTTAAACCATCAGTGTGGACATTTGCCTTGTTACTGTGTCTTACGTGGCACCGCTTCAAAAATTAAAAACTAATTTTTAATTGCCCTGGCCTGTATTGTCAAACTAAAAGTTTAATCAGAAGCAATCTAGAAAAGAGGATTGCATTTAATGCTGTTATTATTGAATTACGCATTGAACTAAAAAATTCAAAGTACAATTTCTTTAATGTCTACTGTCTTTCAAAGCAGCTTCTCATGACAAATGTTTTTAAGAAGCAGGATAAATGGATCCGGGAATCGTGGAAACTTCTTATTGAATCCATAGAGAAATCCTGGGTGAGAGGATTTCAAAAAAGTCAAGACGCTGATTGCCATCATGCAATGAAAACTCCACCCTTTTCAAATGTGCATCATGTGCAAAAAAAAGAGAGACAAAGAGGTCAATTTTACACATTTGGACAATTTCTTTTGAGTTCTGTAACCCACGTTTGGTTTTTCCAATGTAGGCTTTTATTATTCCCTCATTTTATTATTCTATCTTTATTTTTGGACACCTTTTAATGAATACCATTTTTCTACTGCTGCCATATCTTTTTTGGGAAGACCTTTCTCAAATGTATTCCCCCAACAGTTCTTTCACCATGCTGACCAGAGATGGGTTGCTTCCAGATTGGCCCGGATCAGGTGAACCAGTAGTAGCAGCGGTGAGAAGCTCTGTCCACTGCCCAGACGCTTCTGCATATGTGCAGAAGTATGTCATGTGCATGCGAGCATGTGTGCGAGCGTGCCCGAACCAGTAGTAAAAAAAATGGCAACCCACCACTGATGCTGACTTCTCACATTTGGAATGTTCTCCTTCAACATGAATGAACTGAATGATCCTTGCATTCAGGATCAACTTTATTAACATTTTTATGCCTGATTATTGGACATTACTTTACTGGACCTTTATGAAAGACTAATGGCTATTTTACAATTACTGACTGTTTATTAATTCCCCCAGTATCCACCTATAACAACAGGGTTGGAAGGGACCTTGGATGTCTTCCAGTACAACCCTGCTTGAGCACTATATCATTTCAGACAAATGGTTATCCTCTTCTTGAAAATCTCCCATAATGAAGCACCCACAATTTTGGGAAGCAAGCCTTTCCCCTGATTAATTGTTCACACTGGCAGAAAATTTCTCCTTAATTCTAGTCTGGATCTCTAATGATCTTCTACCCATTACTCCTTGTCCTGCCTTCAACTGCTTTGGAGAATAGATTGACCACCCCTCTTCTCTGTGACAGCCCCTCAAATATTGGAAAACTGTAATCATGTCACCCCTAATTCTTCCCTTTGTTAGACTAGACATGCCCAGGCCTTGCAACTGTTCATTGTATGGTTTAGCCTCTTCTCTGCACACTTTCTGGGGTCTCAGCATTTTTTTTTGTATTGTGACCAGAATTGTACACAGTATTCCAAGTGTGGCCTCTCAGTGAAATATAAAGTGGTACTAGTATCACATCACGTGATCTTGATGCTATCCCTTTGTTGATACAGCCTAGATCTGCATTGGCTTTTCTGGCAGCTGCACCACAAGGCTACCTTATACTTACAGTAAATGGTGGTCCATTAGAATTCCTAGATCACTCTCACAGTCACTACTGTTGAGGCAGGTACCACTTATTCTATATCTGTGCCTTTGGTTTTTCTTGCCTTACTTTTCTCACCACTGAATCATATTTTGTTGCATAACGCCCAGTCTGTCAAGATCCTTCTATAACTTGAGTCTATCTTCTAAAGTTTGGCTAGCCACCCCCCTCCTCCCCCAGTTTGATGTCATCTGCATCTCTCTAAGTTTGTTGAAGTCAGCTCTAAGAGCCTAGTTTGACTTTGGTCAATTACTTGCACTTGCATTATGCTGAATCTCAGTATGATATGGTTACTCTCCCCCAAGGTCCCTGCAACCCAATTAATAAGAAGTAAGTTCACTAGAGTTCACTAGAGTTCTGGTTCTTTCCTCTACATTTTTGATTGCAAAGTTGATTGCAAGGTTCAACAGGAACCTGTTTGATTTTTGTTTGTCTTTTCGATATTTGTTGTTATAAACTTATTGTTTGTTTTAGGAAGACATTGTTTTTATAAAGTGTGAGCTACAGGTGACTTCAATAATAGCATTTCATCTGGAAATTTCTTTTTCTAGCCTGTTTTCTTAGCTGGCAAATTTTCCCAACAAGCCCCTTTGTTGATTCTTAGACTAAGGATATTTCATCTAAATATCTACATGATTCTTCCTTTGCATTTTTCTTTTTTTTATGTGCAGTTAAATTATAATTTGTACTAACATTTACACTGAAGGGAATCCTAAATATTAATAATTATATTTCTTCATATGTATTCTTGTTATTGCTTCTCCTATACTTTCTTTTTGTTTCTACTACTGTTCAGAATTTGATCAGAAGCAATCTACAGAAGATTATATTTAACACTATTATTATTTAGATTTAATAAAGCCACCCATGCCAACACCACCACTAAGCTAAAAAAAATATGTTTCTTGTATTAGTTCATTGTTTATTTGAAGTTGGGGAGGAAAAAGAAAGATATATTTTGTTACCGATAGTTTTGTACCCATACTGCTTAAAAATTCATACATCTCTTTCCCTGCAGTGAAATCCAGCAGGGGGTGAAAAACCAAGACAGTTTTAAAAAAACATTTTAGAAAAAAGGCTTTTAGAAAAAGGAAAAGTAAGATATCCAAACTATCAAATTGCCCTCAAACAAACTTTACTGGTAGATGTTTATTAGCAGCTCTCTTGTACCGAATTTGAAAAATTACTTAATTATTATAAATTTCTTTGCACTGGCAAATTGATTCCTAATTCTACTTTTAGGCGCAAATATTACTTTTGTTACAACTGTTCTGTGCTTTCTTAGTTAGATTGTTTTTTCTTGCCATATTGACAAATCAGACTGCCACTGTAAGGCTTTTAACATGATTTTTTTGGAAATTATTACTAAGTTAGGTACCACATTAGACCATTATAAGATTTAAGATTCAGTTTCCAGGAACTGAACTTTCATTGCCCTTGTAATGAGAAAGGCTCAGTTTTCAGAAATGAAGCTCCAAATATCACAGAAATATCACAAATCATTATGAAGTCAGCAGTATCCTAAATGTACCTAGGTATGCTTAGGTGCTGCTGAGAGAGAATACCTGAGGCATTTAATATGCAACATTCTGTTTGCTCGTCAGACCCACTTTCAAGTGTAACAGATCTATTTGCTTGCTTTTCCAGATCCAGCTGACTTCACAGACTGGATGTAGAAGAAACGTTCTTTCCCCTTGAGCAGATGTATGCACTTTGGGACTATTTGAAAGGACTTAACTATATGCTTGTGACATGTTATTTTGAATCTTTGGGAAGATCAAGGATACTATGTGAATCCAGAATATATACATATACATATACATACACCTACGCGCGCGTACGTGTACACACACACACACACACACACACACACACACATACATACATATATATATATATATATATTCTGGGACTTAGGCATGTGCTTTGGAGAAGAATTCAGACCAGGTCCACTTGTTATGAAGTAAAGATATGCAGCCGCCACTTTTCGTATTCTTCTTTTAATATTTACATTCCATTCAAAAGAGACAGAAAGTTAAGAAGAAAACAAAAAAGACCAGAACGCATCTTCTAGCCCAACACCTAGATAAGCAGGGATTAACATCAGACAAACCACCAAGAAGAAAACAATAACCTAATCAAAGAACTACCAAGGAGACAACCACAACTTCTACCAAACCTGGCAGGGCAAGCTTCTTTAGATAAATAGGAAATACACTCCATACTCACTTGCACTGATGATGTTATCCAGTTGCATCATGAAACATCTGCAAGGAAACAACCAAGCTCAAAGAACACCAACGACTCCACTAAAAACCTCCACTAAGGTTTTTTTTTTCAACCTTACCTAGGGAGTTCTGGGAATTGAAGTCAACACAGCTTCAAGTTGCCATGTTGGAAAAACACTAGAGTATAGGAGGAAGGGAAGGAGAAACTCAGTCAGATTCTGTTTCTACAACCTATATAGTTCAGGTCAATTGGATTCTGTTTCTTGACCTGAACTACTTTGCTTTGGAGAAATTTGAAGAAATTATATCTGTTTACAGAATTGGTGGAGAATTTTGAAATGCCTTTTGTGCCCAACTTTGTCATAGCTAGGGTCACCTGGATGTTACTACACCCTCATTTTTCTATCAAGACATAAATATCAAAGTGGCAAGTCTGAGTATCCATCATCACAATATATTCTTTTTTTTGAAACTCTTCATGCCATATTCTTTGTCTAGTGTCTTCATCTTTATTTCCTGACTTCAGATGCATTGCTGATAAACTTCTCTGTCCACTCAGACACATTGACCTAAAAGCTGCCTATGAATTCTCAGAATCCAAACCAATGGCACAGCCAACCAGACAGCACTGATCCTCAACCAACCCACACAACCCCTCCCCCACCAGCAGTTCACCTCCCAATAACCCTGTCTTGATGTATCTAATCTCCTTATCCTAAGACCCATCACAAGACTCTCACTTGACACAACCACACCTGAAGCCCTTATAAACATAGGAACACTGACATCCCCTACATTCTGCTGAAGATGTTACCTAATCTGATAACAAAACGTTTGGAAACCAACCCACAAGCTTGGAAAATGAATCTTCACCTTCATACATACCTACATACATACCTACACACCAAAGCTGGGTTGCTACCAGTTCAGATCGGTTCAGCCAAACTGGTAGTGGTATGCCGGCCTGGGTTGCAGAACCGGCAGTGACCCAGGCTGGCCACGCTCCCAAATCGGTTCTCTGGTTGCCGTTGTCACCACCGCCATCTTTTTTTGGAGTTCTGAGCATGTACGGAACAATTTCCATTGAACTGTACATGAAGCACATATCCAGCGTGCATATCCAGGGCTCACACCAGCGAACCAGCAGTAATGCCAGCTATAACCCACCCCTGATACATACACAAACATGTGCACGCACACAAACATACATACTAGCTGATAACCTAGTGTTGCCCAAGTATTTATTTATAGGGGGGAAATGTCCGGACCAAATGTGATTTCTAATGTTAAATTTTTCCCCTTAGCAGAGGGAGCTCCCTTGTGGAGTACTGTGAAGCTGTTACCATGACAACTCCACTACACTGTACAGTAGAAGTCATTTTACAGCAGTACAGTAGAAGCCATTTTAAGGCACAACAGATTGTATCTTAACAGAACACACAACCCAAGGGGTGTTAGAGGCATCTTACCCCCACAGTATCTTTTTCCAGAGAGTAATACATCTGTGTACCATATTTGTTTGAAATTGCTTGAGGCATTCCAGAGTTATGCTGGAACACACACACACACACACACAGCCATTTTTAGATAGATAGATAGATAGATAGATAGATAGATAGATAGATAGATAGATGGATGGATGGATGGATGGATGGATGGATGGATGGATGGATGGATGGATGGATGGATGGGCGGGTGGGTGGATGGGTGTGTATGTACCTGTATGTAGCATTTATAGAATTGTTTTAGGAAACAATCTAAATACACACACATCTATATATACATACACTTTATATATACATGAACATACAGATATATGGTATATACATATACTATTCTATAAAAGCATAGTAAATAAATGCTATTATGTGATGTTTCCTAAAATATCTTTTATGTTTACTTCATTTTCTTAGTAAATTCATGTTCACATGCATATGTATAAGCACACCTTATACCATTGTTTCTCAACCTTGGCAGCTTGAAGATGTGTGCTGGCTGGGGAATTCTGTAAATTGACATCCACATATCTTCAAATTGCCAAGGTTGAGAAATACTGCTGAATGCATTTTGACATAATCAGGAAATATAAACAAATCCTTTGAGGAATTCATCACATGTAAAACTTTTCTTAACCCAAAGATCTCTAAACCTTTGTTTAGGTTTGATCTCTACAAAGAATTTCCTCTTCCTCCTCCAAAGTAAAGTTTCTGATACAAGAGATGTGCAACTAGAGATTCTCTAATAAACTAGCAAGAAGCAGAGGACTTCTATATCTCAAGGACAGTTGACATGATTCATTTAATGACCATTCAAAGTTACAACAGCACTGAAAAAAAGTGATTTTATGACTGATCCTCACATTTATGACCATTGTGACATCCTCACAGGGATGTGATCAAAATTTGAGTGCTTTGAATCCAGACTGCATTTATGATGGATGCAGTGTCTTTGGATCGTGTGATCACCATTTACAACCTTCCGTGCGATTTTGCTTTCAGACAAGCAAAATCAATGAGGAACTCTGGATTCACTTAATGACCACATTAGTCGTGATTTGCCTATCCATCATGGCAAGTTATATTGCAAAAGTGGGTGCAAGTCAGCGGTGGGATTCAGCCAGTTCGCACCAGTTCAGGAGAACCGGATGTTAACTTTCTGAGCAGTTTGGTGAACTGGTTGATGGAAAAAATCATTAGGGCAGAGAACCGGTTGTTAAATTATTGGAATCCCACCACTGGTGCAAGTCACTGAAGAACCTCATTGCTTAGAACTGAAAACTCTGATCCCAACTGCGATTGTAAGTTGAGCATTCACCTGTACCCTTGCATGGTATAATGTAAGCTCATACAGGGCACAGGTACAGTAGTAAAAGAAGAAATAACCCATAGAAAGATCATCTCCTGTCCAACTGAACTGCAAGAAGTAAAACCGGCACCCAATGCAGGTAAAAATGAAGAACAAAATGTCTCATATTCGCTTCTCTTTTCTTTCCCTTTTTCTCTTAGCTGTGATTTCTGGGGTTGCCAGAACTCCCTTATTCTGTGTATTTCTCTTTTCCTCCATGTTGCTGCTGCCGTTTTTATTTTTTTACTTATTATCTAGGGGCTTGCTTCCAATGAGAATATACCAAGCTCCATCAATCCACAAGGTGATTCTTATTTTCTCATCATTCTCTTGTAAGAGTGGTTTCTAGTGGTTTGGGAAAAACTCCAAACGCGACTGCAATATGTCCTTTGTTAAGGAGTTGTGCATTTTTTGTCATGTCTCAAAAGGGCAACTGTCTTCCTCTGTTTATGCTTTTCTCCCGAAATGCAAGAATCAAGAAGACAGCAGTTTCTGAGGCTTCCTTTGAGGCAGCCACACAGGCACCATTTTCTAGCACTTGCTGATGCACATGAAACCTTAAGAAACTGTTTCATTGGGTAGATTGAGATTTTAATTGCTATGTGCCTGGTTAAGTTACTTTCATTTACCTGGGAGGAGGGAGGGGGAAGACTGCTTGCTCATTAGAATAAATGTCACAGTTGTAATCCTCCCACTCCGCCTGTTTATTTCTTCTAATGTTTCACTGCCTGAGCAAGCGAGTTCGTAAAGTCAGTTTTAATTAAAGCGTGTAAATCTGGTTGCAGCTGTGCACCTAATGAGGAGGCTAAAGGGTCACTGACAAATGTTTGTGTAAGCAGCAGGCCTGGTTTCCTCAAGAAATTGGTGCTTGTTTCTCATCCATCCCAGAGTTAATGGATGCTGCTTTTTATCCTTTTTCCAAGCCACACCAGTTTCTATTCTTGCTGATGATGCTGTTGTTGTTTTTTCCTATGAAAGCTCATTAAGGAACACAAATTGAAAGTATTCTTAGTCTTGCCAGATCAGGGATAATTTTATTTATGCTTGTGTGTGGCATGTGGGTGCAAGTCAGTGGTGGGTTTCAAAAATTTTTAAAACCTCTTCTGTAGGTGTGGCCTGCTTTATGGGAGTGGCTTGCCAGCCATGTGACTGAGTGGGAGTGGCCTGGCAGTCATGTGACTGGGTGGGTGTGACCAACTTGTAAAATGTGGTGAAACTAATTTAACAACGCTCTTGCTTAGCAACCAAATATTGGCTCAGAAACTCTGGTATTTGAAGCACGCAAGTCTTAAAGCTGTCAAGTTACAAGACCCTTCCACCCCTAACCCTTCAGAAAAAAAAACCCAGGGGTGTTCAAACTTGACAGTTTTAAGACTTGTGGACTTCAACTCCCAGAATTCCTCCTCTCGCTCTTCATCTTGATGATGTGTGGATGGGCGGGGGGAGGGAGCTGGAACTGGTTCTAAATGGCAGGTTCAGCTGCAGGACTTTGCCTACTGTGCCAATGCTCTTTCTTCTGTCCCATCTCCTACAGCCAATCAGTTCATCAAAAAAGAGAGACCACATTCACAAAGAATATTCGGTCCTTCTTTTCCTTAATATGGGTAACAAATGAAAAGTTCAAGAATCCTTTGTGCTCTGAGAATCAGAGACTAGTCTTATCATTAAATGGTTATACAATTTTAGCCTTGCCCTGTAAGGAAAAAAAAATCCATAAAACACATAGTGTCAGCTGAGCAGCCTAGCACTATTGTGCAATTCTGATATTCCCCTGAGACCGCCCTGTTAGTTCCTGGTCTCTAGGAGGACAACAACATAAAACCAGCCTGAGAGACTGATTCAGGAAATGGAGTCATGGGGTGTAGCTTCATCAGCCTGCAACACTGAGAACTGTCTTATTGATTCCAGACATTGCTGGTCACCTGACTTCATTTATTATATATTGATGGAGAAGCATAACACACTTGCAACTGTCACTGGATATTTTATTTTGAGCGGGAAAAACATTAATATCAATAGAACCAAACATTGATGACTTCCAATGAAAATTCAAATAGTAATATCCAAAGGGGGGGGGGGAATCTAATAGCCATTCAATTGGCACAGCTTAATTCAAGAAATGGAAGGATGCATTATTTGGGGAAAATGCTGAGAGATTTCTTTAGAGAGCTGTAGCTTCCACCCTATCACATAACAACATATTTATGAAGACACTTAATTTCAGTTAAACGTAGCCTAATGCTCGGTCATAGAAGTTGTGGAATCTTGAGATTATCATATTATACTGGAATTGGGAGCCATTCACATCTGATGTTCAAATAATTAGAATAATTGGAAATTACTTGCAAAATTGCATTTTCAAACATGCTTAAAGTTTTATGAAAGTACACAAGTTTGACTCATTTCATAGACAATAATTTCAGGATATTAATACAAAATGTTTGATATATAATCTGTAATCCAATTCCAAGCAAGCCAGTGTAGCACAATAACTGCCTGGAAATTTCTTTCATTTGATTAATTTATCCATCACATATTATACTAGGACAACATTCACACAATAGCAGGTTTCCCCCACCTCCCCCCACAAGCTATAGCCTATTTTATTGAAACTGAGTCTTTATTGAGTAGCCCTTGGGCAGTGGTGGAATTCAAATAATTTAACAACCGGTTCTCTGCCCTAATGACCAGCTGGGCAGGTGTGGCTTAGTGGTCATGTGACTGGTGGGCATGGCCAATTCAACATCACTCACGTCAATGGGCACTTCGCCTTAGCTGTTACAATGTAATAAGGGTTAATGGAGAGGCAGTTTCTGTAAGCAGGGCAATAAAGATTAGGCTAGAAACAACACCAGAATGTTTCCTTCCTGCCTTCCTTACAGGATTAGCCCTGTAAAATGGAAAAAACAAAATGAGATTTCTTCCAACTTAGAAAATTAACAACCGGTTCTCCCAAATAGGTGTGAACTGGGTGAATCCCACCACTGCCTTTGGGCCATATCAAAATGCAAAGTTGCAGAAACAAATTACTAAAATTTGATAAACGCAATTTAAAACAGAATTTGATAAAATACAATTTAAAATGGAATTGGAAAAAAATACAATTTAAAATGGAATTGGAATAAAACACAGACTAAAATGAAATTGGAATAGAACACAATAATTTAAGATATAGATAAAATATGATAAAATTATATTTCGGTGTTACCCCTGCAATCAACCCCAATCAGTCCTACATATGCAGATCTCAACTGAACCATTTTGTTTAAGTACTGTGGCTATGTTAAATGTTATATTTCCATCACATATTATACTAGGACAACATTCACATAATAGCAGGTTCCCCCTTTCCTAAGCTATAGCCTATTTTATTATTGTGCCATATACATGTTTAATCCATGTTTAACAACAAGAAAATGTAAGGTTGGACAGTGTACCTTTATTAATTTGTTTGCCAATAGTTACCTAAGTGTGGAGCACAAATATATCATTGGGTGCAAACTCATTGGTTAAGCGTTAAAATAATACCCATAGCTAACAAAAACCATTTGTGTGCCTTCTGGGAGATTCCAATTCAATATTCTGGAATGGAAATCAATGCTTTATTACAGTTCTATAAGGCAATCTGTGATGCTGGAAGCCAAGTTCACCCTTATCTTTTTTACCCCAAGACATTTTTCTTTCCTATGTTATTATAAAAGCCATATGTGCAAAACAATCCTTATTTATTCACTCCCCAGAGTGACTTCACTGTTTGTGAAAAACAAATAATTGTAATATGTATTGGAAGTTGAAAAAAATCTCTTTATTGGAATATGAATACAGTATATGCAGTATATGATAGAACTTATTGTTGTGTTGCAAATTTGCTGCTAAGTAACATTTGGGAATGAATGTGTCTTCTTTGACAAGGTTTAGTTTATTGTTATTCATTCTGCACCTGAAGAAAATAAAAAATTCATTAAAAAGAAGGGAAAAGGAATTTCATCAACATAGTAGCTCTTTGTTGTGTCACCAAAGAAAGAAAAGAGGGACTGAAGCCCCAAATATTTTTAGGATGGAAAAAAAAGTTTAAAATGTTTGTTTTGATTTAGTTTTCAATCTTTCACATTAAGGGAGCTTAACAAAAAATGACAAGAAATCAAAATGCCATCCAAATTTCCCATCTGACATCTTTACACCGCTTTAGATAGTCCTATTCTGAAGTAAGACCTCCTGATTTCACTAGTATTTATTTTCATGCATGTAAATCTAGAATTACTGACAAGATGTGGATTTTACAATTTATAAACCAGCCTTCCTTAACTGGTTCCTCAAAATATGATGGATTTTACCTCTCATGTACAGTAAGTATAGGCAATGATATGATAAAAATTATACCAAAATATATCTGGTACCAGGCACCAAGTTGGAGAAACCCAATTCCAGTCTTCCTTAACAATGTCTTTGTTTGTAGACTAATGTTTGTAGACTTTGTTTGTAGAGTACAAGGAGGAGGGCCTTCTCAGCAGTAGCCCCGACCCTTTGGAACGAGCTCCCCGTGGAGATTCGTACCCTCTCCACCGTCCAAGCCTTCCGCATAGCCTTGAAGAACTGGCTCGCCCGTCAGGCCTGGGGATAAGGATAGCTACCCCTCCCGAATGATGAATGTATGTTGCCTACTATTTTATTATATGCTTTTATCTTAATGTCTGTATTCCCCCTTCCCGGTTTTGTGTGAGCCGCCCTGAGTCCCCTCAGGGAAAAGGGCGGCCTACAAATACTAATAAAACTAAACTAAACTAAACTAATGACAGTAAATATGATACAATCATATTATAAAATGATAAGACCCATGGTAGTGCAATAGTTAGAATGCAGTATTGCAGGCTAATTCTGCTGACTGCCAGAATTCAATTCCCACTGCTCAAGATTGACTCAGTCTTTCAGCCTTCCAAAGTCAGTAAAAGGGGGACCCAGATTGTTGGGGCAATATGCTGACTCTGTGAACTGCTTAAGAGAGAGTTGTAAAGCACTGTGAAGTAGTATATAAATCCAAGGGCTATTGCGGTTGCTATATAGCAAACTGCACAGCTTTAAATAGATTCTAATTAGTGGGGAAATTTACTACATTTTGCCTGCTTTTCCAGCAGAAAACTGTAGAACTGTAGATTTCTGGATTCTATTCTATTCCATTCCATTCCATTCTTCTCACTGAAATTAACATTTGGAATTTGAAGTCTGTATTCCAAAACACACGCAGCCCACTCCACCACTCATTTCTTAAGAGTTAATGGAAGTGCAGGAAACCAGGCAAATTGCAGAGAGTGGACTGAATTATTATGATTGGTTGCAAAGCAAAGATGTTTAGCCTGAATTTGCCACTTTTACCCACTTATCCAGCCTGGCACAGAGAGATGTTTGGTGATGTGAAAGGAATTATCACAGAATGTAATAGATAAAGCTGCTTTTTGCAATTGACTGGAGGTGATTTATTAATGTTGATGGTGTCCAAGTGGTGCTCCAGCTATTTTGGGAGGTACCTATTATTATTGGTACTACCTTTGCTTTCTTTTGCTACAATCATTCCACCCCTATTTACTGATTTTCTCCAGTTTTCTCTTCTCTTTCATTCTAAAGCAATTTGTTGTTAATTCCCATTCTATTTTATCATGCAGTTGTTTGTAGTCAGTCTGTGCAGGATGGAATTGTCCAAATGTTAACTGCCTTGATGGTATTTCCTCCAGAGTTTGGACTTTAAGGTAGTCTTAACTTTCATGATGGTTTTCCCTTCTAGCCTTCTTCTTGACTTCAGTGTGCTTTGATATTATCAGCTTGAAGGACACCCAAGGATTTGTAGTGATCATCTTCATCCCCTCTTGATGTTATTTCCATAGGGCACCTTGAGTCCTTCAGTTTTCGCTATTTTTCTCCTGTTGACTGTGAGGGTGATCCATGTATCTAGTCCAAATTCCATTATCTTGAGTATATATAGAGAGCTATATGCAGACAATGTTGAGCAGCAATTCTTGTTTCAGATGGCGTTTTTCCATATAGCTTCAAAGAAGGTGGGAAATCCTGGCACATGTTTTTGATAGCCATGACCTGACTTGTTCAGTGTTGTTGACAGAGGAATCAATGCAACAGTGGTGATAGTGAGTCTTCTTAAAAGATTCCTGCCTTGATACTAACTTCTCCCAGTCTATCATCCTTGACCTGCTGCTCTATCTTCCTGTGATCTCTGCACAAAGCTTCTGATGTTTCTACTGTTATATATAGGCAGTGGATTATGTCATGGGGCAAATTCTTCCTGTCGGTGCTTATGTGCCAGCAGCAGCACCAGTTACAGAAGAAAATGTTGGAGTTTATACCCTGTGGTGCTAGAACACATCCTTTGTCATTTCGGTTTCCTTCTCGGGCCAACTCATAACAAATGATCAGCGCAAGAATGTCTGAGACATTCTCCCAAATTATCTTCTTTTTGAATTAGGATTGGTTGGGGAAAAAATATAGGGTAGTTTTTGCTATGGGGAAAAAAATATAGGGTAGTTTTTGCTAGGGGGCGGCGGTGTTGCACAGTCCCACTTAAAACGCTGCTCTTTACGCTGTCGTGGGGGGAGGTCGACATCGCACCCCGTTCTCCGAAAGACACAGACCCTCCTTAGCAAGGGGCATCGCTGCCTTTCGCCGTCCCCCCGGTCGTCATCCCCCCACCCTCCCCAGTTGCGCCCGCTTCAAGGTCCGACACTTCCCCAATCCTCCTGTGACAGAAAAGACACAGCGGAGGAACCGGCAGAGGTTGGAAGGGCGATTCCTCCGCCGCTAAGTCCGAGGAATCGCCTCAAGCCGCGCTCAGCGAATAAATCTCTGCCTCCTTTTCCCCGCCCGGTTTCCCTCCCCACCGCCTAGTCTCTTCAGGAACGGACTTTTTCAAAATTAGGCATAGGGGGAAGACGAGGTGTTTTGCAGAGTCGGGACCTTTGACGCCCACCGACAACGCCCTCTCGTTCCTTCCAGCAAATCCCCCTCCATCTTTTTTGAAGAGTCCTTCCCGGGCTTGCTCTGCGGGGTTCCCCACCGCGAAGAAGCCTGGGAGCTGCAGAGGTCTGCGGTCCTTCGACCCCCTCCCGTCCCTAGGAATGGTGCGTTCTGCTGAAAGGCATCTTAGCGCCAGGAGTCTCAGCCCTGCCAGTGTGTTCGCAGCTTGGTAGAGTTGGCGGCTGCTGCTTACCCGGGCAAAGAGCAGTAGCTTGGGCTGCTGCGGGGCTGTTACTGTCTGTCTTGGTGCTGGCTCTCTTCCTCTTTCCTCCTTCCCTGTCTTCTTTCACTCACTTCTTCTTTGACATTTTTACTTCTGAAAATTTTCTTGCTTGGTGAGTATTTTTTTTCCTTCTCTCTCCAACCGCTTTTTCCTCCATTTACTTTTTTCAGTGACCCAGAAAATATTAATTTTTTTTTTGGTTGTTGTGTTGGTTTTGGGGTTTTTTTTTTGTTTTTGTTTTTAAAGAGAACTAGCTTTCCCCCGCTTTTTTTGGTTTGTTTGCTCTGCCTTCCGTGTTGGAATCAAGCAACTGATTTTACTTCTTTTTTGGGCATCCACCTCCCAACTAATTTTTCCTTTGCTTAATCTTGTTCTGTTTTTCTCCCTTTAAAATGATGTACTGTTTTTAAAGCTTGTCTTACCCCTCTGCCATATTTTAAACACCCATGTATTTTTCCCCCTCTTCAAATGTTTGACTTGACATGTGTGCCTTTCTTTGTCTTTGAACTTTTACATTTTTTGTTTCTTTATGATTAAAGTATTTTAGTTCTTGTATTCTCCCAAATGATCATTGCAGTTTCTTGGATTGATTTTTCTAAAGAATTTGAAGGCATTTCTCAGAGAAAAAAAATATTTTTCCCTTTCCTTTTTTAAAATTGCTCCTTGCAATTTGGATTTCAAATATGTTTACATGATGTTGCCAGTCCATACTTTTCGCTTGATTAAAGTCCCACCAAAGGGACAAAGAAAATAAAAGTGCTACTGTACCAAAAGAAAATAGGCAGGAGACTGAAGGGAGGGAAAGTTTTCTACTGACGCTTGGAGACACCAAAGTAGAGTAATAAACCAATTTATGTATAAGAGAAGCACCAAAGTTATGGTAATATAATAATAATAATAAAAACCTCACAACCTTTTATGCATTGGTGTGAATACTAAACTGTGTTTGATGATGGTGTGTTGACTTATTTGTGTAATATATTGCTTGCAAACTTGCCTCTGGTACCTTACAGCTTTAGGATGCCAGAATTAGAATCTTAAGATGCAATCTTATTAAGATTTCTATGTCTAGATTGTTCTTGTGCCAGTACGATTGGAGCTCTCCCTGAATGATCTGATTTCGGGCTCTGTGATCTGTGTTTAAAGGCTTGAGAATGCTAAGAATAAATATTGAAACCCGCAAGCAGCACATGCTTTTCATCAGAAGCTGTAAAGTTATGCAGGTTAAACTCCTTTTCTATTTAGTCTCACATTCTCTGCTGTATTTGGCAATGTTTCCTGTCTCCCTTCCTATCAGTCATTTAAATATGAGGTGCCAGAGGTTGCTCCTAAGATATTCTGCATTCTATGCCTGCATTTAATTACTGGCCTGTTTTGTTATCCTACTTTATTATGATTCTTTTTTACTGTTTAATACTATTTTTTTTTAAAGTGTTTAAAGTTTTGTTTACCCACCACACTGGCAGAAACCCTCATTAAGTGCAAAGATGATGCAACTGAATATTAGCGACTTGCCCCAAGTTTATAGAGTAAACTGCACTGATATTTGAACATTGTTCTCTTGCATCTAATCAAGTCTCATAGTAATTACTTCACTGCCCTTTCATGTGGAGGTTTCATCTTGTTTCTCAGAAATGTGCCGCTTACTAATTGCAACAGGTACATGTTATATATTTACACAGTCACGTGCAGCTTGCACAATTAATTCTGGAATATATGATCTTTCCCAAACAAAACACATTTATGTAATGCTACAGAACATGAGTTTTCCTGAATTTTGCTAAAAGCAACATTGACTATATATCTTCTAAGGAATTCAGAATAATTTTAGCCTCACAACAACTTTGTATATAGATCAGGCTGCGATAGAGCATTGGTCCAAGAGACTTCATAGCCTGCTGTGTCTGAACACGAATCTCTTAGTCAAACCAACACTCCAGCCTTTACACCGTTCTTAAGTTCCACAAAAATACATGAAGTATGTATTGGACAGGATGCATGCAAGTACTCCTATGTCCAATTAGAACACCATTATGTCTCCTACAGATAGAAACAATATGAAACTGCTTTGTCTCAACCTAGCAAAAGCTTTCATTTGACAACTACCTTTCCAGAACTGGGCAATCATAGAATATTACTTTACTTGCTGTTAAAAACTGTAATTCTCAAGCATGATTTAATAATAAGGGAACAGGCTTTTTAATTAATTTGCCATCTAAAATCACATAAATATGCCAAGAGTATCCATGAACTCCTAAACTGAACAATGTATGAAAGATTGATGGGCTCATGCTCCCATTTTTAAATATCCCTGGTTTGTTAAGCATGACTGTGCTGATGGGGAAATGACAGCCTTGAGAGCCAGATTTAAGTACATTCAACAAAATAGATCATGAAACTATGTCCCACACTTCAACCCATCTAGTTTACAAACTGGGATATACAGGAGATGCTATGAAAATATGGCTTTTTGTTTAGCTGCATAGATTTTGTTGTTGTGTTTGATTTAGTTATTTTAGGTGAGTTTTTCTTGCTTTTTTGTTTTCTGAAGTAGGAGCTAGAGGATTTTTTTTAAAAAAAAATCTGAAATATTTTTTACTGCAACAAATGAATAAAATCTGTGGGTACAAAACATTGATGCTCAGTATTTTTAAATTAATTGATTTTAATGGCAAGAAGTAATATCCTGCTGAAGTCTAAGGAGATTATTTTCAATAACTTGGTCAGATCATCCTTATTAAGAAGTGTTTGTAAGATGTAGAGAGATAGCTGCTATCAGTGTTTTGTCACTGGTATTCATGTTTATAGATTTGTGTTGATGTTGCAACACAAACCAAGAAATGAGCTTGGTTAGAATGGGAAGCATTTCTCCAAGAGCCACACAGTTTAGCCTAGTGGTCTTCTGCTTTCTAGCAAAATGCCACCTTATGATCTACATCTCAAGATAAACTTGTGGACAGATTTTAAGGGACTGACAAAGAGTGTTAGTCTAATAAAGTCAGCCACTTGAAAAGAATGATAACAGCCAGAAATGTTTAGGATAAATTATCCAATGGCTGAAACAACAGCAAGTGTATCAAGAAGTAGCCCAAATATCAGGAAGGAAGGAAGGAAGGAAGGAGGGAGGGAGGGAAGGGAAGGGAAGGGAAGGGAAGGGAAGGGAAGGGAAGGGAAGGGAAGGGAAGGGAAGGGAAGGGAAGGGAAGGGAAGGGAAAGGAAAGGAAAGGAAAGGAAAGGTGGAATATATGTGAGATTTTTCCCAAATGATGATGGAAGGGAAGAGGATTAGGATGATATAGGCACATGTATATACCTTATACTTGGTCCAACCCTAAGTTTCAATTGTTTAATTTCACTCAATGTGAAGGGAAAATTAATACTTTTGATGGAGAATATCATTTTATTTGATAGAAATACCAATAAAAGAGACCTTGGAGCATTCTGTTACCAATTCACTCAGTAAAAGTTTTTATTTATTTACCACAGTGGAAAATTCAAACCTTGAACTAAATGTAAAGATCACATTAACAAGAACAGAACAGTATTTGTATATAAAATAAAAGTAATTCCTTGACGAGTTAGAATTTCTCAAGGTATGAGACCGATATTATTATCCCTATTATCAGACCCAGGATGAGATGGGCAGATGGTGTATGTAGATTACAAGGTGTGGCGACATAAATGAAGAGTCTCTTTCCCTTTGAATGTGGCAAACAATAGCTCCAAATCTTAAAATGGGAGGAAACTCTGTTTAGAATTTAAATGTAGTAAAATATCATCCCAAAAATAGTCTGTGATCCTAAGTTGTACTAAATATAATTTATGTAGCCACAGTTGGTTGAATTCATACAACATACCAAGCTGTGAAACCCGTTTACAACTGTTTACAAACAGTTGTCTGGGTTTACAGATCATTAAAACCCAAGCCAAACAATTTATAATTTAATACAGGGGGTGTACACAACCTTATAATTTTTATCTATGGGAAATTTTCAAAGAGTCTTTGAGACCTGAAGGAAGGACACATCATTCTGTGACATTTTTCTGATTATCTAATAATGGCTTTCATTCCAGTTGCCCTGTCTTAATTGAAATTTAAATTATATGGTCTTCAATATTGTTGCCCCATTTTTATTCTCAACAAGCATGATAAGTGCAAGCATTTCCCCAGAATTTAGCTTTACCTCACTACTGAATTAAAATGTCTTTTACCCATCTTTAAGTAGGCAGAAAAGAATAACTTGCAGGTGTTTTTCTACTGCATTCTTGTTGCTAGTCCTTCTCCTCAACCTGTGACCTCTCTTTTGAGTCATTGCCAATCACCTGACTTCCTTCTAAGATAAAATATAATAAAGCTTAAGAGATTTCAAACATCTTGAAACTGCCCTTGTTGGAGTCAGAGTTAAGGGGAGAACAGTATTTTAATCCTGGTATACCTAAGGCTGACTTAAGCCTTTCTCACTCAAGAGCTGTGGATTAGATGAGAGTGATGTCAGGGAACACACAGAAAAAAGATGTTAGCAAACTACACTTGTGTTATAGGTAGGTCCGTATAGGGATACAGACTAAGAAATTGATTCTTAGAGCCAAGGTGGAGCAGTGGTTAAATGCAGCACTGCAGGCTACTGCTAGATCAGCAGGTCAGCGGTTCAAATCTCACCGGCTCAGGGTTGACTCAGCCTTCCATCCTTCCGAGGTGGGTAAAATGAGGACCCAGATTGTTGGGGGCAATATGCTGACTCTCTGTAAACCGCTTAGAGAGGCCTGAAAGGCCTATGAAGCGGTATATAAGTCTACTGCTATTGCTATATTGCTATTGCTATTCTTTCTTTTTTAATGGGCTGAAATACAATTTGTATTTCTACAGATTTACAGGTTTTCGTTTCCTTGGTTAACCCCATCAAAAATTAGAAGATTTGCTTGGGAATTTAGCTAACAAAGCAATGTATACTAACAGTGAAAAGGAAGCAGAAACATAGCGAAGTTTGCAATAAGGAGCCGAAGAGATGTAGCTTTTGCACATATTGCCACCTCAAAGGATTTCCAATTTTACCAAAATGCTAGTCAAAATATCTTAACTTAATAACAAACCATTTTCTTTTAACTGATAAATCTGTAATAAGATAGTTAAAATATAATCCTAGCCCTACACTTTTCATACCGATATTTGTAGGAATCAATCTGTTGAATACATGCTGATTTACATAATCTGAATCTATTCAAATGGTAGAAGCTTTTCAGGAAAATGTTGAAATGTTAATATGTATAGGTATATTCTCCAACCTAAGAGATGTCATACTCTCTATTTGTTCCCCACCCTCCCAAGCCCTTAGTCTCATGATGGCACGCATGCCTGAAGTGGCACACGGAGCCATGTTGCCTGGCATACACAGCATTGCTGATTCCTCTTCCAGGTTTCTGGTGCGCATGTCCGCACGACGATCAGCCTACCTTCGTTCTTGCAGCAGTGTCGGAAACTGTAAGAGCTAGTCTTCCATTTTCCAGCATGAGCAGGCGCACTGGCCAGATGATTGTCACACATGCATGTGTGCCAGTAACCAGTAGCTGGCCGTGCATGCGCTCCCTTTTCCGCACTAAGGGCTGAAAAGATTCGCCATCACTGCCTTAGGCTATTGAATTTGAAGAAGGTGCTGTCTTCAACTATCCCCGAAGAATGCCAATGATAAGCTTTTATTTTAGAAGTTGCCCTCTTTGATTAAATTGATCTCTCTATTATATAAGAGCACAGAGCTATTGGTGAAATGGTTCATTGTTGCGTTTCATCTCCTCAGTTACTTAACATCTTACAGGTTCAACTGACTGATCATTTCAAAGGCCTCGATTATAATACATAGAGGTAAATGAGAAGATTACATTGCTGATTGCTATTTTTTTAATGCAATTTTGCCTCATTTTACAAAAGACTGGATTAGGGTGATTGCACTGCAAGTTTCATTAAAGCAGAAACTTCTTACATGTTCAAGTCTTAGCAAAGTATTAGGAAATTGGTATTTAGCTGGATGTGTTGAGAGGTGCAAATGTGATATACACTAATATCACATATACTAATATATACTAATTCACATAAATGACATGGAGATAGTTTTGTAAAAAATAATAATTGACATTTCCCATTTTTAAATAATAAAACTGCTTGTTCTTTTGGTCCATTTGCAGTCTATTGAACCATTCAGGAGTAAATTAATTGAGTGCTGAAAACTGTCCTAAAAACTGTCCTGAAATCACCCTCTTAGCTTGTCAGTAGCATGCAGCTTCATTCATTTTACCACTGAGTTGATGAAGCACTAATGCTCAGTCATCATGTGATATATTACGCTGTACCATCTCGTCATGCTGTGATTCACACTTCAGTGCATCCACAATTTCCATGAAAAAGCACTGGTTTGAAAATAAGTGATATTAAAGCTTTGTCTGTGATATTGCCACAATCAATCTGTCAAATTGATGTTGCAGCCATCAAGTGGCAAACCTGCATGCAAATAAAACTTGGATTTTAAGTTAATGCTTTAGTATTCCATCAAGGAATCACCTGCTCTCCTCTATATGACAACAAAGGACTTTCCAAAGGTTCTTCTTGGAAATAACATTCAGTACACTCCATTCTGAATATGGATAGAGGGTTTTTTTTGTGGAATGCATATTATATTTTTAAATGTTATCTATATAACTTTTAATTGAGAGAGAGAGAGAGAGAGAGAGAGAGAGAGAGAGAGATGAGGTAATAAAGGGAGGCAGAGTTAAAGTTAGTTTACAACAACATGCCTTTCAATAACTTTGTGTTCTTACAATGTATCTTTCCTTCTAGTTCACATATTGCCTTTTCTTCCTTTTTTAAACAAATGTCTTAACATCCAAGCACAACTTGCTTGATCTTGCCTTTTTCTCAACCCATTCACTCTTCTTTCATCCTTTTGTTTTGCAATCCAGTCATTATCTATCTATCAATCTATCGGTCGATCTATACATATACATCACACAAACGCACACACATATATAAATTTGTACTGGTCACTCATATTTGCAATCAACCTATATTCATTATTCATCACCTCAGTCTTGACAGTAGTAGTAGTAGTAGTAGTAGTAGTAGTAGTAGTAGTAGTAGTAGTAGTAGTAGTAGTAAAAAAAAACCCACCCTACCTGGAACAACTTATATCCTCCGAAGTTACCTTAACAGTTTCTAGGTCCTTGGTTAGGACTCGAGCTGTTAGGCTACCAACCAGCCCCAAAGACCCCAAAGATTAACCAAATGATGATGATGATGATGATGATGATGATGATGATGATGATGGGATTTTCATATACAAACGGACAAAATACTGGCGCATAATACACCAGACATCATACTGGTTGAGAAAAATAAGGTTACAATCATAGACATCGCAATACCAGGTGATAGCAGGGTTGACGAGAAGGAACATGAAAAAATTGCGAAATACCAGGATTTAAAAATCGAAATTCAACGATTATGGCACAAACCCGCAGTGGTAATTCCAGTGGTAATCGGCACACTGGGTGCTATTCCAAAAGCACTGGAATTACATTTAAAACAGTTAAAAATTGACAAAATCACCATCAGTCAAATATAAAAAGCCGCACTGCTTGGATCCGCACGCATATTACGAAAATATGTTATGACGTCCTAGGCCCCTGGGTGGGGCCCGACTATAATCAATGCCAAATCCGGCAAAACAACTGGCCACTGTGATACAATTATAATAATAATAATAATAAAACATTTGAATATGTATTATGCTTTACAGCCACGAAGTGACATCGACAGGTTGTACCTGCCATGAAAAATAGAGGGCATAGGGCTATTGCAAATCCATCAAACTATAGAAGAAGAAAAATGAAGTTTGAGTGAACCAAAGTACAGAAAAAATGCTACAGGCTGTGAAAAAAGAAAACAGTATAAAAACAACAGAAACAAAGGCAAACAGCTGGATGATAGATTAAATAGATGGAAAACCAAAGCTTTGCATGGACAGCACTTGAAAAACATTGAAGAAAAATGTGATGATAACGTGACATGGACATGGCTTAAGATGGGAACCATCAAGAAAGAAACGTAAGGTTTAATACTCGCTGCTTAAGAACAAGCACTACAAACTAATGTCATGAAAGCGAAGATACAAAAATCCACTGACAATCCAAACTGCTAACTTTGCAACAACAAAGTTGAAACTATTTCACATTCAATATGTGAATGCAGCAAAATTGCACAACCTGATTAAAAACACGACTGAGTTGCTAAATTAATCCACTGGTCATTATGTAAAAAATATGACTTACCTGTATCCAAAAAGTCATGGAAGCACAAAATTGAAAAAGTTACCGAAAATGAGATGGTGAAGATCTTGTGGGACTTTCGAATACAGACAGATTGTCATTTGAAACACAACATACCAGATATCACAGTTGTAGAGGGCTGAAATGTACAATTTATTGACATCGCGGTACCAGGAGATGCCAGAGTCGAAGAAAAAAAACTGGAAAAAATCATGAAATACCGCAACCTGGCCATCAAAACTACCTGATTATGGATGAAACATGTAACAGTAATATCCATTGTTATCAGGGCACTTGGTACCATGTCTAAAATTTTTATGATACATCAACAAATTGCAGTTTCCTGCAATAACACCAGTGGACCTGCAAAAAACTGTGCTACTCAGAACATCATATATTTTAAGAAGGTACTTGGTTGATACCTAGAATGCTGGCAGCCACCCGTATCAACCATTAGCACCAGTCATTTTTGAATGTTCAGTTGACTGAGTTTTATGTTTAATGAATAAATAATAATAGTAATAGTAATAATAACAATATTGAACATTCTGATTTTACAAAAAAACCACCCTACTCAGAACAGTTTATATCCTCCAATGGTACTTTAACAGTTCCTAGGTCCTTGGTTAGGACTTGAGCTGTTGAGGTACCAACCAGCCTCAAAGGCTGTGAATCTCACCAAAGATTAACCAAATAATAATAGTAACAACAACAATAACAACAACAGTAATAATTTATACTGCCTATATTCTTAGATGCTTCTTTATCATTCTTAGCTCCTTGGTTAGGACTTGAATTATTAACTTTCACTATTGTTAGATTGTGAATCTAACTGTAGATTATCCACACTTAATAATTCACTAAACTTGAATGCCCTCTGATTCTCAATGATTCTGGGCAGCTCCCAATAATCAAACAAAGAGCAATAAAATCAATTATACATTAAAGATAAAGATAAAAGATTGCAAAAACAAAGAAGCTAGGGTACCCACTGAGTTCAATTTATTTTCCTGGCATATATAGTATATGCATATTTCCATAGATTTACTCTTATATATGTATAACCAATTTCACTTCTTTAGACAAGTTTAGAAATACTTTAGTTGCATGTATTTACCTATTGTCTGGTATTTCTACCAGCATACAAATGACATAACATTTCTCTATCAATTTCCCATCTTTAGGGAATATTCTAAGTGTTCAAAAACTCATATAGTTGCTCCATGAATTTTTACATATAATTTGTGATTGTTTAATATATTTTTCCAATTAACACAAGTACCCTGGTCTTTGAGAGATTAATTTTTAGATCTGTGCTCCTTGTTACATTATATAATCAGTCTAATATATACTGATACTGTATCAATATTCTCAGCCAAATATACAGCATTAAGAGCATACAAAAGTACATGTGTATTTTTATCCCTGAGCAGCACTCCTCAAATTACACTACAAGCATTCCTTATGCAGTTAACCATGAATACATTAAACATATAAGGCAACATCATGCATTCTTGTCATACTACGTGCTCAATATTGCAACATTTATTATTGCATTTATTCTGAAACAGGGTTTACTTTCATCATACACCTTATTGCATTCAGCAACCAATATTCAGTTCCTAATTTGCTTAAACCTTTTCATAAGTTAAACCTATTCACTTTATCATACATTCTCTCTAACTCAACAAATGTACAGTAACATTTATTTCTCATATTCATACATATCTCAGTAACCTGCTGAACAGCAAAAATAACCTGCTGAACAGCAAAAATCCAATATGCACATTTCTTGCCCAGCATAAACCTTTATGTATTTCAAAATTTTGTTGAGCTCCCTTTAGGTTTTGCTATTCATTTATTCACTTTTCTTTTATATATAGTCTTTACAGAGACACATTAAGTTGCACAGCCACCTTACAAGTATAAGCCATATTCATTTCTTAAGTTGCACATGTTTGTCTCATCCACAGTTGTTGCAATGTTTTCTTATTTGAGGAAAGTAAGAAAATCTTATTTGCAGCGTTTATTCTAATCTACACCCTTTTTATTTCATTATTACACTATATATCTCTCACTTATTATTTCAATATTTCTCTGTGCATCCTGCTTTGTACATCCCAACTGCATAATGCCACATACTTTGGTGGCACTTTCTAACACACTGCTTTTCACTCTGCTGTAAGCATCTTCCACCTCCTTATTTAATCTATCTTCTAATAAAGGATTAATAAATCCTTTATAAATAAATTATCTTGTAATAAAGGGTTCGTTCATAAAAGATTTGTTTTTTCTTTTCTAAAATTCTTATACTTTCATCTATTACTTTCACTCTTTTCTTTCTCTTTTAGATTTTTTTTTCCAGGCTGCATTAATGTGCTTCCCTCCATCTCTTGGGTAGATGGAACAAATACCAACATTTATCATGATCACTTCACTTTTTGGATCCATAGTATTTTCCATCTGTACATAAAAGAGGTGGTCAGGTATATCAGCAGTCAGACATATCAGCCGGTTCTGACCAGTCCTGGAGAATCGGTAGCGGAAATTTTGAGTAGTTCGGACAACCTGTAAATACCACCTCTGACTGCCCCTGCCCCCATCTCTTCTCTGCCTCCCGAGTCCCAGCTGATTGGGAGGGAATAGGGATTTTGCAGTATCCTTCCCCTGCAATGCCCATCTAGCCATGCCCACCAAGTCATCCATGCCCACCAAGCCATGCCCACAGAACCAGTAGTAAAAAATAATAATAATCCCACCACTGGTACATATGAATAGACTTAAATGACATATTTAAAAGAAATATACTTTTCTCTAATCAGATACTCACGAGTCACTGTTCTCATTTATTCTTTCCCATATCATCCATTCATGTCACACATAATTATTTTCCCTCTGTATTACTTCATTCAAAAAGATACACAGTTTCTATTTCCAATATGTAACGTGCAACTAGCACCAATCAATATATTCCTGTATTCATAAGGATCCACAACTGTTTATATGATGCCAATGCATACATTATAATAGGCTTATTAACTTTTCATTCATAATTAAACCTACAGTTTCTTGGGTCCATTCAACTTTATATCATAGAATCAGTTTTGTTCAGATATATGATATCCTTCTCCTTGTTAATTTCCTCTGGTATTTTTTCTCTTTCCTTTTATTTGTCCATTTATGCTTTACCAATTACTACTCTTACATTCCAAGTTGCAATCTTCCATAAACTATGGGTGGGCCCCTAGTATTAATTCCTACTATTTACTTTGGCTTTGGTCAATTGAGACTTTCACGCAATGCTTTTTAGTAGAGTACAATAAAGAAAGTTTGGTCTAGTGGTTAAAGCCCCAAACTAGAAACCAGGAGACCTGAGTTCAAGTTCTTTGGCTTTGGTCAATTGAGACTTTCACGCAATGCTTTTTAGTAGAGTACAATAAAGAAAGTTTGGTCTAGTGGTTAAAGCCCCAAACTAGAAACCAGGAGACCTGAGTTCAAGTTCTTTCTTTGCTATAAAAGCCAGCTGGGTTACTGTCACACTCTCTCAACCCAACTCACTTCACAGGGTTGTTATTGTGGGGAAAATAGGGGAGAAAAGTGCATGGAATTTGTTCTATTAACTTGAGTTATTTGTAAGAATAATAAATGCAAAAATAAATATATACATTTTCATGAAGTTATTACAAATAGTCTATGAATTTTGAGAGTCTGGTGCCAGACTCTTTACGATCAAAAAAGTTTCTACCAGATCACATCAGAGACTTACACCCACTTGAGCATGTCAGAAAGGAAACACACTGAATTCTTTAATATATACAAAGTGTGATATCACTGAATGGATCACTTTTAATTAGTAAGTTCCCTTAAATAGCAGTGCATTGTAGAAAGTGCCCCAAAGGTTTTTTACAAATTAAGTCCAAAATGCATGTAGCAGCACTCACTAACACAGATTGCCAAACATCCTGTTTATTCTATGATTCTACCCAACAATTCTATTGGAATCAAAGCTGATTTTATCAGTATACTTGACACTAACACCAACATTTCCTCACAGATGAACAAAAGGCTAGTAAACTATAGATATATGAGGCATTATTTCCCCACAAATGAGTTAAAATGCACTCTATCCATCCTTGAATTTGCAGAATGCTACATAACCGATATTTGCTGCTCTCAAACCAATCCCTGTTTTGCCTTTATTAATTTTGTCAAGGTCCATTTCAAGGGAGTCTCAATTTAAGCAGTTGGATTGAGCATCAAAACAGTATTCTCCCCCCCCAAAAAAATAGGGGCTCTCCTAACCTTATTCTACCTCTTTTCACAATCCACTTCAACCATCTTCTGCCAGCTCCTTCTCTGCCTGTCTCTTGTGCTGCATTGTTCCATTCCAGATTTGGCACATGCTCTATTTGTGATGCATGAAAGCAAGCAGGCAATGGAAGAAAAGCCGAGCAGGATGTGCAAACAATGATGACAAGGTGGCTGCTGCAGAGACTGAGAAAGAAAAGTGTGGTGCTCCATGAAGGAATTCAGAGGGCAAGGGGGAGAAGGCGATGACATATATGCAATGACCTAGTATGTACAGACTCCAGTACATATGGACATCATGATTAAATTTTTGCATGGATGTTGTCATTTTGGCATCGTCATGGTTTGCTGCTCTGCTTAGCTGTTGGGTATTGCTGAGGGACAAGTGCTTTGCTTCTTGATCTAGTCTGCTAGATTATATGTCCCTTGAAGGGCAGCACATGGAATCTCCTCTCCTGAAATCTCAAGATGGGACCTGACTTGAAGGCTCCAGCAATCAGGCAACCAGACTGATTCCAAGTTATTAAATGGCAACAAAGACATACAGGCATTACTAAATTGTCCAGATTTTCGTATCCCAAATATAATAGCATGAGTTTAAAACCACCACAACAACCTAAAACTCATCCTGAGGTGTATAAGTGAGAGTGGAGAGAAAAGAAGCCATTTGTCAGAGAATAATATGCTGCATACTGAGATTGACTGAAAAGAGAAGTGCATTGAAGCATTTTACCCAGAGATCCCCGGGGCAATTGTGGCAAGAAACAGCACAGGTTAACTTGTCCAACATGCCAAACTGAAATACTTCGTTACATTTAAAACATTCAAAAGAACACACATTTATAACAAAAAGTAGAAAGCGCTCTTCCTGTGTGTCTGAATTGCAAGGAAAAGAATGCTCTGCAGCATTTTGATAGTTGACAGAAAGCTGTTAGAGAGTGACAGGAAAGGGCAGGAAACATAATCAGAAAGCTATATAGGTTCAGTGAATCCATCTAACATGATGCTTCATTGATGCAGGTGGCGGCGACACTGTTTGTAGCCAGAGATGTGTTTAGTTCTAAACATATTTCTCACAGTGGTCCGTGGTTTAACCATGTCTCTTTCTCAATGTGTATTAATGGCCATCTAAGCTTTTAATGGCCACTGCCCACTGCCCAGGCAGGTTCTCTCCCTTCTGTTTTTTAGAACTGAGGAGGGAGAGTGAGGAAGGATTGAGAAAACCTGCTCTGGGCCCCCACCATTGTCCCTACCTATTGTTACCTGTGAGCAGCCCAGACTTTTCTTTCATCATATCACATTTGTTCTCTGCCCTATCGGGGGAGCGAGGGAGAGAGGAAATGAAGAAAGAGTGAGCATTACGTGTAGGATATTGAAATGGTTTTTGATAAAGTCCTTCAACAAACACTTAAATAAGCTTCGTGGTATGTTATGAGGACTGGGCCCCTCACGGATTGGAAACTAGTTAAAAGAAAGAAACAGATGAGAAGAACAAATGTACACTAAGATATTGCTTCTAGAAGTTAGCTGGGCTCTTGTGGCTGTGGTTTTTTATTGTTATTGTTTTCTTTGTGTAGCTGAAACAAAAACAATTGTTTTGCAGAATTATGGAAAGCAGAAATAAAGGAAAAAACAACATTTCAAAAATAAAAGAATTTCTGTCTTTCAGAAGAAGAATATGATTTTTTAAAAGAATAAAAGTAACAAGAATCTATATTTTATAGACAGAATATTTCTTGTAGATACGACTTTCATTTTTTAGTTCAGGTTCTCAGGGCCATTCATTCATATACATCATTTGGAACACAGTGGCTCAGTCTCAGCAACTATAAGATTTGTGGACTCAATACAAGACTGCTCACCCATCTTTAAATTGTTTGCTGTGCTCTGTTTTAACTTTTTTTTCGCTAAAGACTTCTATGCCTACATTCCTATCCATCTGTTGCCAGTGTTTATCAGCTTCAGCAACTTTTAAGATGTGTGGATTTGAACCTTGTGGCTAGAGGAATACTGGGAATTGAAGTCCACACATCTTAAAGTTCCTGAGATTGTGAAACACTGATTTAGAATCATATTTTTCAAAAATTCATCCACATTGTTAATCTGTAACTGTGTGTTTCTTTGGGGCCCCCCAAAATTCTTTACCTCCTCCTCATCTGTCTTGGTTGCTACAAATTCCTGACTCCCTTCCAGGACAGTGGAGATTTTGCACACTGAACTTACCCCTAGTAAAACGTCCAGAGGGCAGGTGATGATGCTATTTTAATACCAGTATAGTTTACAGACTGGGGAGAAGGTGAAGGCATCAAGGTGGGAAATGAATTTTGCCAGGATCTGCTCATGCTCTTGTTAAATACCAGTCCTAGACACATATTAGCCCAAACCTGGCTGTATCCATTGCATTGTGGCTCTGATTTTGCGTCCTTATACTAGTGCTAAATCCATGGGCACAGCTGCACATGTCGAAAAGGGATATGACTTTGATCTCCCAAGCCCCATCTCGACAGTTTTGAAGCCCCAATGCTAAAGCTGGGAAAAATCTCTACAACATTATATTTTTTCCTACCAGTTCTCATTCTGTTTCATACAAGAGAATTTGCTTCCAAGATGCCTTTTAAAAGATATGCTTTCAATGAATTCCTCATAGGCTGAGCTTGGTGGTTAGTACTTCTTTAGTAATGAAGTGGTAAGGGATATAAGTTTTAATTTTGATTATACAATCATTTATTTCATTTCTCATACTTCAATTAAACCCACAGGGAAGAAATTGTTCCCCATAGGGAGGTTGGTCACACAGTCAGTCAGATGTTTAGACGATTTAGAAATGTTTTGCTCACTATTGTCTATTTGTCAAGTTGTTGTTGTTGTCATGGTTGATTGAACAGTCAGCCAGATGTTTAGATGATTTGGCACTTTTGTTCATCTATTGAGTCCTTCCGAAGGACCTGGAATAGGCAAGTGTTAATGTTTGATGATGTTAAAGGTATTGTTACAGGATGTAAGGTGTTACAAGTAAAGCTGTGTTTTACAGTTGACTGAAGGTGATTTTGTCAATGATGATGGTGTTGAAGTGATGCTCCAGATGTTTTGGGATTGCATCCAAGGTGCCTATTACTATTGGCGCAATCTATGCTTTCTTTTGCCCCTGTCCTTCTAACTTATATTGGCAGATTTTTTTATTTTGTGATTTTATCCATTTCTTTCTTTTCTATTCCGCTGTCTCCATATACTACAATGTACATTATTCAGATTATTTTGTCTTTCTTCTCAACAGTTGTTAAGCCTGGGGTGTTTTGTGGCAGATGATTATCTGTTTGAATTCTAAAGTCCCAGCACACTTTAACTTCAGTTTCTATTACTTTGTCTATTTTGTGATCCCACTGGTTGTGGTATTTCTCACAGATATTCCAATGCAACACTGTTGCTACCTTGTAATGTCTTATTGTGTGTTTTTTTCTTCATCTTTTTAAATACGTGTTTTTGGTCATCTCATGGTGACAAACATATCCAATACTTGAGCTTCCCATTTTTGCCATAACAACAACCCTGTGAGGTGAATTGTTCTGAAAAAGAGTGACTGACCCAAATCACCAGCCAGTTTTCCCAATTTTCTTTCCATTTGGGATATGTTAGCATAAGTAGCCCATTTAATCAAGCACTTCTACAGCATACACTTTCTCAGCCCATTCTAAGGAGCCACCAGAAATTGTTGACTGGCTAGAATTCACAATAGAGAACAGTCTAGTGAGATTATATCTCAAGATCATTTTCTTGAGAGATCATACATCTCTCCCATTGCCAGAGCCATTATCATTCCAGATCATGATATTTTATGAAATAGCATAATGAGAGGCTGGCATGGAGAAGAAACTTGCATTTCAGAATGACTATTTCTTTGATTGTTCTTTTTTTTTAATGAATTGGATTGTAGTCCTATCACAAAGCAGCCCTCTAATATTCAGGTCCTCCTAGAATATGCACTAAGGATGGCCATCCAAGCTCTGATCTCCTCTCACCTGAATTGCAGATCCCTTTAAATTGATCTATGTAGGGCTGCCCTTGAAGTTTACCTGGAAAATACAGCTTTCCACATGTTTATTACTCAGTCTCAGTATTGGCATTTAATACATTGCTGCAAGAGTTATATTGGTTACTAAACTGTTTCTAAATGCAATTCAAGGTTCTCATTATCCCTATAAACCCTGTATGGCTTAGAGTCTCAGTAACTTCAGGACTACAGGACTTGTACCAAGTAAAGGCTGCCTGGCAAAAGAATGTCTGCTGAAGGTTCCCACTTATTAGAAATGCAACAGGAGTTGAGATTAACATTATTGGTGGAAGCTCTCGTCTTCTGGACAGCTCACTCCAGAGAATGGTAGGACCTTCAAGAGACTTTACATGACTTGGGAAGGTCTTTGGAGATGGATCAGTTTAAGTGGAACTGGCATCACAGCGTAGAATGTATAATTAGTAACTGACTTATTGTCATATTATTTTGCCATTATTGCTTTATTATGCTCCAGTTTAGGTTTTGCTGGATTAAAGCAGTATAAAAATCCTATTAAAATACAGTTACAATCGTACCTTCTGCCATTTTCTCACCTGGGTGTTCTTTAAACCATGATCAATTATAAATAAATTATTTCTGAATAAATGTTTAACTAATCCATAACAGTTATGAAAAATAAATAAATCTGACATTTTATACAAACCTATCTGGAATGTATTCACTCTCAGAGAAGTGAAGTTTAGTTGCAGGGTAGGTGTAGAATCAGTTCCTCTGCTTAATGATGCCAGCTTAGTCATTTTACATTTTCCCCCATCTTAAGGAATGTCAACTGTAAAGGATCGTAATGAATAATGAATTTATCTGTCCAGGAAGACAAAAGGAATTCAAGCTGTTTTTTTTCCTTTTAGCACTTGGCTGTAGCCACAAAATGCAACAAGCTAATACTTTCACTACTGATTTTATTGGCACGCCTATCTCCTTCCTTGTTAAAGGAACCCTTCTTGGAAGCAATCTAATGATCTGCAAGTGCCATTTCCACTGAAAACAACTTCCAGGCCTCTTAGTTCCATTACACAATGTCTTCTTGACAATTTCTTCTCCAGAAGAAGAACACTAATTATGAACACAAGGGGACTGCAAAGGCAAATGTCTGACATTCAGGAGTAACATGCTAAACAGAATCTCAATGAACTATCAGCTGTTTGAATGCTAGGAATAGTGGGGGTTATAGTAGAACACTTTCTGAAAGACAGAGAATGGTTATCTTTAGTTTCAGAATGTTCAACCGGTTCCAGTCCTGCAGATAGTGGAAATTTAACATTAATTCTTTCATATGAATAGATTGAAGTACTGTAGATATCCTTTTGATAGCGGAGGACTGTATGCATGGGTTCAGTTGCTATGGGTTCGTCCAGGTTCGGGAGAACCCGTAGCTGATGTTATGGGTGGTTCAGTTCCAAATCCCACCCCTGGATGAGCCTGCCTGCCCCTCCTCGCCCCTCCCAGGAATCTCCACGTGGCTCATTTTGGATGCGAGGTAAGTGTGTGGCGGCTCAGAGAGGGGGGAAAACAGACCTCCCAGAAGTTCTGGAGCACCATTTTTGGGGCTGTTTCTGAAATATTCTGAAGCCTATTTTAGGGCATATATTACAATGTTTATATACGTTTTTGCCTCCAATGGGTAGAAAATGCCATTTCAGGTAACCTTTACTTGGTAGTTTTCAATGGCTAGTAAAAGGCTATTAATATCTGCCTTTTGGGGCTAAACATCAATGCATAAAGGAGATCCAGATGACAAAGGACAGATTTCATACAGAACACAGTGGTGAAAATCTAATTGGCATATTCCAACATTGTGCAAGATTCAAATCCAGCTCAGCCCTGTCTGGGGCTTGATGTAGTGACATGATATAGTAAATAGTGCTTAGACATTGGAATATTCCTGTAGCCTAGGAGGTTATGCACTGCTGCCTATTCATAGATATATAACTCAAAGCAATGTGGGATGTGTGCCAAAAGTCACCCTCATTATCAACATCTTCTCTTTCCCACATAATGGGCCGTTCAAAGGAATCTTTGCACATTGGGAGTCTTTGGAGAAAAGAGGTGAAACTAAAGAATTACAATATTTGTGACAACAGTTTATCTCACAGTGGGAGGGGAGGGAAATGTCAGCCAGCAGTCTGGGTAAATAGGATGACATTCCCCAGCAAATTCAGGCTCCAAAATCTATTAACTTCATTTTCACAGCCCAGACTCAAGATGCCTCTGAATGGCATGCCAGAGACCTCATGCCAAAAAATAATAACTGAATTAGATTTCATTTAAGGATAATTAAATACCGTTAATAAGCCTGCGCCAAAGTTATTTGGTTAATTATTGTTTACTGCTGTCACATTAAAAAATATAATTCAATTAAACATTTTTAGAGATCTCTGGGCTCTGTGTTCAAACTTTGTGGGAAATCTCGGGTTGCATATCATGAGCCTCCATTTTTGCCCCATTATAATATGTAGCATATCTTACATCATGTTCTGTTCACAGTAGCTTTAGTGTAGTGATATCAAGATGTTCAAAACACTGAAATATGTATATATTTTCGAGGGAGCTATGAAACTTTGTCACTGATCTTTCTTGCTTCACTGAAGTAAAACACCAAGGCTTTACACCTATGCATTAATTCCAGAATTATATTGCTTGTTTTCTTCCTTTTAGCCTGTTTATTTTATTTGTTTCCTATCCAAGCCCAAAACTTCACCATAATACTACACTGGTGACATGATCTATTTCTTGTACTATATAAAAAGATGATGAGCATTGGATTTGGAAATTTTATATAACAAAATAAAACCTTTCATTTTCCTTCTATTTGTAAACAAATATGCCAGTGTTATAAATATTTGCTAGGAGTATTGCAGGGTGGGTTCCTGCCAGTTCTAACCTCTTCCATAAAAGAGGTTCCACAAATCTACAGTGCCGTTTAGAACCGGTTCCACCTCCCCCCCTGCCCGTCCACATATCATCAAGATGAAGAGCGAGAGGACGATTTCTGGGAGTTGAAGTCCACAAATCTTAAAGCTGTCATAGGGTTTTTTTTCCTAAAGGGTTATGGGTGCAAGGGTCTTGTAACTTGACAGCTTTAAGACTTGTGTGCTTCAAATGCCAGAGTTTCTGAGCCAACATTTTGGTTGCTAAGCAAGAGCGTTGTTAAGTGAGTTTCACCACATTTTACAAGTTGGTCACACCCACCCAGTCACATGACTGCCAACCCACTCCCACTCGGTCACATGACCAGCAAGCCACTCCCACCTGGTCACATAGCCAGCAAGCCATTCTCATCCGGTCACATGGCCAGCAAGCTACTCCCACAAAGCAGGCCACACCAACAGAAGAGGTTCTAAAAAAATTTGAAACCCACCACTGGAGTATTGGTACAACTTAAAATAACCTCTCCAGTCTGATGCCTTCTGGATGTTCAGGGATTACAATTCCCAGAGTTTTGAGTCAGCATTACTGATTTTACTTATTTCTGGAACTGATCGATAAAAAAGTTCTTACAATATCCAACTACTTCTTGTCAGTTCTGCAAATCTTTTAGTTTTTAGATAGATAAGAACCGAAGTTGATTCATTCTACCTACTTGTATATGAGTACCACCTATGAGTATCTCAAGTGTTTTCAAAATCACTTATCTTTTCCTCCATCTCAGTTTAATCAATAAATATTGCAATTGGACTATATATTTTTTTAAAAAAACTATATATACTTAGTTAAAAGTCAATTGGAAGGTTTTATTTGATACTGAATTCTGCAAGCTGAAGTAAGCTGAAGTAAATTCAAACATCAAGGTTAAGAAATGCTGATCAGAGCCTAAAGTTATATTTTATGGCTCTTCACAGGATAGGAGTAAAGAAGATGCATATTCCTTTAATCTTTGAACAATGCCCAACTAGTTAGTAACAAGGACAGAAAATACTTTTGCTGGGACAGTAGAGAATAATTTATTGACATATTCATTCCATGTGAATTCTAAGTGTGAAAGGGCACTTAACGGTTCAACTGGGATAAAATTATATGTCTGAATATATTATAAACATCATTATACTATATTCTGTTTGGTCACAGGTTTAACTAAAAGGTTTTGAAGGCTTGATATGTTCTATCTATTAAAAAAAGATGAGATATTTTCCTGCAATCTTCTGAATTGACCATCAAGGGGCTGTGATCTGAAGCCTGGATAACTTAAAGAGTCATCTTAGGCTATGCAAATTTTATTTTGTATGTTTCAGAGGTGGGTTCCTACCGATTCGGACCAGTTCGGCCAAACCAGTAGTAACCTGGTGGTCTGGGTCACTGGAACCGGCAGCAACCCACCCCTGCCACGCCCCCAAACCGATTCTCCTATGGCAGTGCCATCTTGATTTTTGGTTCTGCGGAACAATTTTGCAGAACAATTTTCACTGTACACATTTATTTATTGATTCAATTTTTAAAGTTTTGCATATGCACTGACCTATTTATGTGCAAATGTGCATGCGCGCGAAGCACAGTTTTGCGCACACTGAACCAACAGTAATGCCAGCAGCATACCCACCCCTGGTATGTTTGTGTGGATATATGCATGTGTTCAGAGCTAGGAGGTGTCAAGCAGGCAAACCTGATATAGACAAAACTCGCCAAGTGCTCATTACTATGATTAAGACATAAAACTTAGCAATCAAAATGCCAGCAAATGCATGACAAGTCAATGTGAATTTATAAAATGTCCTTGCAAAAGGATGAGGAAAAAAATTCCTCAAGGATCATTTGCTTGGTATGCTTAAGATTAATAAATAGGTAGCATAGTGTGCAAATACTTCTCAAACTATGGTATTGTCTTCTGATCCTATTAACAATTTATATTTTAAAAAATGTATTAATAGGAAAGAAGGGATTACTTATAAATTTTGCATACCATTATCTCTGGAATCAATATCTACACTGTAGAGAAACTAAGAATTTAGCTTTCCTATTTTACAAAATGATCAGGGACAATTAAATTCAATTTGTTAGCAAGTCCTATATATCTCTCAGCTGAAAGGAAAGATATGTAATAAAAAATCACTAAAAGGCTTCTGCATGAATATTCTACTGCAAAACATCAAAAGCACTTGATAAATAATAATTGCCACTGCAGCAACATCAGAAGTGAGTTTTATTGTTTAATTTTAAATGAGAATTAACATTTTTATATCCAAAAAAAAGTTGCTTGATCTTTTTTATAACAATTCTATTAAAAATTACAATTAAAAAGATAAAAACTAATGCATTCTAAAAAAAACTAAAATAATAAAAAGAAGAAATAAAAAGTGCAGCAAACGTAAAGTAGAAAAAAAGAAAGAATATAGTAAAAAAAGAAAATGTATAAAGAAATGACTTCCCTCTTCATCACAATTTTAAACAAGTTTAGTGCCTTATCACCTTCTCCTAAAATGCAACAAATGCTCTCTTTTTCCCATATCCCATTTATTATCTATAGACAAGTCTGTTAAATGATTACCAGTGATAACATAGCTACTTTAATTTGACCAAATAAACCAATTTTATATTCCTTCCTTTTATCAAGGTTGATTTTTAGTCCAAATATTGTCTTAGAATTTTATTTATTTATTTTTCTTCATCTTTTCTCAAAAAATATTCAAAACTTTAATAAGATTGCTTTGTAGATCCAATATAGGAAAGTTGTCCAGGTCATTCTTTTGATTTGGTATTTCTATATCTCTTTTAATTATTAAAGCATACCCTATTTTAGATGGTTATCGGTCAGTTTATGTTTTGTGTCCAGTGTAGAATCTTTTTCCATATCATTTCTGTAGCCTGTAATGTATAATTCCACCTTCACATCAATCTCAATTTCATCCAGTAAAACATGTACCTCTTCCATAATATCTTTTAAACACAATCTATCAATAGGAGCAGTTAGTCTTAAAATTAATATCTGGGTAAATTGTTCAAAAATATCCTTCAATATATTGATTGTTAAAATATTTGTCACATTATGTATTAGTAAATTAAATGTAAATGTTCTCCTTTAATTTTAATCTAAATAAATTTAATACCCATATCCATGTAGGTGTACTTAAGAAACAACTACAGGAAGTCTTGTAGGTAGTGGTTTCCCATTTATCAGTCGCCCTTCTGGCCACACTCCCATTTAAAACAACTTGCAATAAACACTTTTCAACAGATAGCAACCATTCCAGGTTTCATGGAGTAGCCACCAGAAGGCAGAATATATACAAGCCATAAGGATACTACAAGCTCATCTCATAATTATTATAGTTGCTTAAGAGGAGAAAATACAGTTTTATCTACTCTTTTTGGCCTTGGTTGCTTGTTTATCTTCTTTGCCTGCCCCAGCACTCTGCAACATTGATCATCTTTTAGCATCCTTCTACCTTGTACTGTCAGCAGGTGTTATAAAAATGTACCTCAAATTTGCTTTTCTTTCCCTGAGCACTGGTACTGTGTACTCACACATATGGCTGTTTTCATCATTAAATACAAATTACAGTGTTCTTCCACTCCTGCTGTTTACTTCTCCACAAGACTTTTAAGACTTTCTATATACAGGAAACAGATTTTTTCCTCCTTATTGGTACTAGCTGCTTCAAAACTCCTGCAAATTACGGTGACGAAATAAAATCAAATCAGGAAGCAAAGTCATCCAGGTAAAGCAAGCCTCAAAATGTATTGGGGAGTTGTCAGGTCCCAATGTACAAATGCTATGCTTTTTGCAAGAAATTGCATGTGAATACTATTCACATGCAAAAGCTGTATCTTCCAAAGCTGTATTAACTAAAGTAGATGGAAACCCTGCTAGCACTGGATGACTAGCTGTTCAAGGAAGATGTACATGGAAAGATTTCTTTATCATAGTGAAATGTGTGGTGCCTGCATGAAGTACACCATCTGAGACCAATCTTCTCATAAATAGATTTAGAAAACAATTTTATGTTTAGTTTACTTTATTGTCATTGCACATCATACAATGAAATTAAATGCCATCTTCAGTGTACATTATAACTGTAAAAATAAAAACACAAACACACATCCTTCACGTTCTATATAATTAAAATTGAAAACCCGATATTGCATTAACATTGCACTGTACCGTAGAATTCAATAAAGTTACTGCCCTGGGATAGAAGCTGTTTTTCAGCCTCTTTATCCTTGTTTTGATTATCCTGTACCGTCTGCCAAATGGTAATAGTTCAAAAAAAGGGTGCCCAGGATGAGATGGATCTTTAAGAATGTTTTGAACTTTCTTAAAGCAGCGGGAGCTATACAGTCTTCCAAAGAACGGAGAAGGCAACCAATGATCCTCTGGGCAATGACGTTAACCTTCCGGAGTGTGGTCCTATCTGCCACTGTGCAATTGGCAAGCCACACACAGGTTAAAATACTCTCTATGGTGCAGCGGTAGAAGGTCACCAACAGTTTTTCATGAGAAGTCTCAGGTAGTATAATCTCTGCTGGACCCTTTTGACCAGTGCTGCAATGTGAGTGCCCCAGGTCAGGTCCTCTTTTATGGTAACACCCAGAAACATAAAACTGGCCACTTGCTACACTTGGTCTCCATTGATAAGCAAGGACTTATTTTATATCATTGAAGTAGTCCAAATTTATGATAATGCCATTACAATATCTAGTCCATATATGATTTTTGGAAAAGTACATAATTACAGCAGGTTCCACTTTTGATGACATTCATCAGATTCAACTGGTGGATCCTTCATTTACTGCTCCAAATGAGTGCATTTTAGTGAAATTGTCAGTTTATGACAACTGATTTTAATTGAGTTAGCTACTTCTGTAGATTCAGATCTCAATGGGATCTGAACGGTCATCTTGTCTACAATGATTAGAATATTAGCTATCTATCTATCTATCTATCTATCTATCTATCTATCTATCTATCTAACTATCTAACTATCTAACTATCTATCTAACTATCTAACTATCTAACTATCTAACTATCTAACTATCTAACTATCTAACTATCTAACTATCATCTAACTATCTAACTAACTATCTAACTATCTAACTATCTAACTATCTAACTATCTAACTATCTAACTATCTAACTATCTAACTATCTAACTATCTAACTATCTAACTATCTAACTATCTAACTATCTAACTATCTAACTATCTAACTATCTAACTATCTAACTATCTAACTATCTCTATCTCTACCATTTATCTACCTACCTACCTACCTACCTACCTACCTACCTACCTACCTACCTACCTACCTATCTATCTATCTATCTATCTATCTATCTATCTATCTATCTATGCTGGTCGTGTTGTATTCGGGTCTTTTCCCATGTAAGATTGAGATTGTCTTGGCAACATTTCAGCGAGGTCTCATTCATCATCTTCAGGCTGGGTCAAGAAGACCAGCATACCTACACCCATGAAAATCTACAAAAACATATATATATAAGATTGAGATTGTCTTGGCAACATTTCATTGAGGTCTCACTCGCCATCTTCAGGCTAGTGTTTTTGGCTTAAAGCATGGTCGGAGCTGCCGTCTTTCTATAAATCTTGGGGGGGGAGGATGGAATGCTGGCTTTGTTTCAGTAAGTGGATTGATTGGCTGTGTGGTTGTATCATGATTGGTAGATTGGCGCTGATTGGTGCTGGCTGTGTGTCTGTTGTTGTTTTGTGTTGTAATGGCCTGGATGGTGGGTGGGACTCATTTGTTGACTAGGGCTGGTTTCCAGATGTCTGGTAGACGGGAAGTATCGTCATGTTTATTCAAGTTGTGCAGGTGTTTCTCTATTTCGATAGCTTCCATAATTATTGTCTTGTTGAAGTGTTCAGTTTTGGAGATTAATTTGGTTCCTTCAAAATTAATTTCATGTCCTGTAGCTTTAAGGTGCTGGAAAAGGGAGAAAGTTTTTTTCTTTTTTTCTTACTGCGTTCTTGTGTTCTGTGATGCGTGCATTTATTCTCCTGTTCATTTGTCCTATGTATGTTGCAGGGCAGATTTTGCATGGTATTTTGTAGACTCCTTGGTTTTCTAGCTGGATTTTGTCTCTGGGGTTTGCCGTTACAATACAAAACAACAACAGACACACAACCAGCACCAATCAGCACCAATCTACCAATCATGATACAAACACACAGCCAATCAATCCACTTACTGAAACACAGCCAGCACTCCACAACCCCCCACCAAAATTTAGCAATAGAAAGATTTAGACTTATAGAAAGACGGCAGCTCCGACCATTCATCTGGGTTGATTTTGGTGAGGGTAGCTTCAACTCCGCATATGATGTTTTCAGTGGGAATGCATTTAGGGGCGACTGCAAAGTTGAATCCTCTGGAAAGGACATTGGTTTCTGCTTTGGTGAGGGTCCTGTCTGATATGTACTGTTTGTTTCACGATTTTCTGTGGAGGGGGGTTGGGCTTCTGTTGTTTTTATAGTCTGTGGAGTTTGTTGGTGTGTCTGTCTGTCTTGTAGGAGGTTTCTGTTTTGGCTCTCCAGAGGGCTTGTTGTTTGGATTTGTCCCAGAGTGCTGGGTGGATATTGTTGCTGAGTTTGAGGTGAAGAGTGAGTAGGTCCCGGTTGGTTTGGTCTAGTAGGAATCTTTTCCTGTGGAGTTCTTTTATGATTAGGGCTAATTCAGTTCTTTTCAGGGTCCTTTCGGTGGCTGAGGTTTTAGAATGGAATTTTGGTTGGAAGCATGTGGGGATCACACCTTTACCTTGGCAATTGCATAGGAATGTGAGGTTACATAAGATGGTTCTTCGGACTTCAAGTTTCTCGTAGGTCCTGGTGAGCAGGAAGATTTCCTCCCCGTAAAGGTAAGATATTTGTTTTCGTAGATTTTTACGGGTATAGGTATGCTGGTCTTGTTGTATTCGGGTCTTTTCCTGTGTAAAATTAAGATTTTCTTGGCAACGTTTCGGCGAGGTCCCACTCGCCTTCAGGCTGGTGTTTTTGGCTTTGGGCTTATGCGAGTAAGGTGTGGTCGGAGTTGTCGTCTTTCCATAAATCTTGGTGGGGGTGTGTGGAGTGCTGGCTTTGTTGCTGTAAGTTGATTGGCTGTGTAGTTGCATCTTGATTGGTAGATGGAGCTGATGTTTGTAGATTGGTGGGCTGTTTCATATCATCTTGTGTGGCTGCGGTGCTGGCTGTGTGTCCATTGTTCCTTTGTGTTGTAACGACCTGGGTGATAGGTGGGGTTCGTTTGTTGATTAGGGCTGGTTTCCAGATGTCTGGCAGGCAGGAGGTATCCTCACATTTATTCATGTTGTGGGGGTATTTCTCTATTTTGATGGCTACCATAATTATTCTCCTGTTGAAGTGTTCTGTTTTGGAGATTAATTTGGTTCTTTCAAAATCAATTTCATGTCCTGTTACGTTAAGGTGCTGGAAAAGGGAGGAAGTTTTTTTCTTTTTTTTTGACTGCATTCTTGTATTCTTTGATCCGTGGATTTATTCTCCTATTAGTTTGTCCAATGTATGTGGCAGGGCAGATTTTGCATGGTATTTCGTAGACTCCTTGGTTTTCTAGCTGGATCTTATCTTTGGGGTTTCTTAAGATGTTGGCTATTTTTTGGTCAGTGCTGAAAGCTGTCTTAATATTGTGCTTGTGGAGAATTTTGCTGATTTTATCTGTGGTGCCTTTGATGTAAGTGAGGAGGGCGATGCTGTTGTCCAGTTCTGTGTCTTGGTTCTTGGGGGAAGTCTCCCTTTGGATTAGGTTGATAATTGTTTTTCTATGTATGTATGTATGTGTGTGTATGTGTCAAGGTACACACACAAACACACACACACACACTATATATATATATATATATATATATATATATATATATATATATATATATATATATATATATATATATATATATATATATATATATATATATATATATATATATATTCCCCCCAACATCTTCTTGAAACTAAAAAGAACTCTAAATCATGAAAACATTCATATAATATATCATGTCACTTTTACAATGTTACCTGAAGCACCTGGAACTATTGCCCTCATTGTTATGAGCACAATGTGTATTAAACTACAAGCTGTATTTCTGATAGTCATAGGAATGTCTGAGATAGAGAAATGCACCTTATAATGACAGAGAGCCACTTGCGTTATTCTTGCCAAGTATTAAACTCAAATGATAGTGATAAATAACATTATACGTATTGCATATCAGTTGCACCTTTTACAACACGCATATAAAATGCAAATTTCAATGAAATGTTAAAAATGAAATGAATATATAAATATGGTAAAATGTAAATGTAAAACTATGCAGAAGGTAAGATTAATAAACAGCTTAGAGAAACTTCTAGAGCCATAATAGAAGATACCAAACAGAGTTTCTAGGGAGGCTTTTAAAAAGTAATAATAATGTTGGCAATAACATATATGTTCAGAATCTCGATTCTAGATTATTACTTTAAATGTTGCATAAAAATTACCAAATCTGAGCAGCAAAAATTCAGATTACCCCTAGAAGGTAGTAAACTCTGACGGTCATATTTTGTGACTAAAAAAAATAATAATGAAAAGGAAGAAAAAAAGGACAGGAAATATTCTGACTTTCTCGCCTTTCAGTGTTTTTCCTCCTTTTATATCATTTTCTTTCCAGTTATATATCACAAAATGTAAAACATTTTAAGACAGAATCCAATGTTAATCATCTACTGATAGAATAGCACTCAACAAGACAAACAGGAGGACATGATTGTTCTTTCCCAAAGTGGTCTGTAGTGTTTGAGGAATATTCTGGAACATCTCATCAGCACAATTCCTTCTACATTGAGTAGACCTGACTGACTGTCTATCCTTATATTAGTTGGTAAAGAAACCACAATATTTGTCTGTGGAGATTCACAATCATCCAGGTCACAGATGTTTCAAATGTGGTTTTTTTCTTCTTCAAAAGCAACTGGATTGTTGTTTTTTCCTTGAGGAAGAAGAAGAAAACATTTTGCTTCTCATCCAAGAAACTTCATCAGTTCTGATAAAGATGGGGAGGTAGGTGCTGACCATGGGTAGGCTTCACAAATTGCAGCAACAGGTTTGCTGCTGGGTTGCTGGGTGGGTGTGGCCATAGTGGGCATGGCCTGGTCAACCTCCTGCACCATGGAGGGGGGGGGGTTCACCATCCCCAGGCTCCAGAAGCTTTCCTTGACTCTCTGGGAAGGTGCAAACTGCTTCCCCTGGGCTCCAGAGACCAGAAACAGGCCTGTTTCTGGACTTCCAGAACCTCTAGTAGGCCACTATTTCCCTCTCACCGAGCCTCCATGTGGGCCCTGCACTTACCTGACATGATGAACAGGCCACATGGAGACTCCTAGGAGGGGCGAGGAGGGGTGGGGCAGATAGGAGTGGCATTTGGGGTTCACCAAATGGGGCAGAATCCTAGCTAGAGGATCGACCGAACCAGTGTGAACCCCCAGTAGCCCACCCCTGCTGAGAGTTGATACTGGATAGTGCAGGGAATGGAAGGATAGATTGTGATAGGATGATGGTGGGGTGGAAATGAAAGGATATATTTCTTTGAAATAAACTGGTCTCTAAAAGCTTTTGGGGTCACTTGGGGGTTTATCTATGCCATAATATTCTTTTATCATTATATAATCTATTGGCAGTAGATTTCCACAGTTTCAAAATGAAGTTTTATAGAATAGAATTCTTTATTGGCCAAGTGTGATTGGACACACAAGGAATTTGTCTCTGGTACATAAACTCTCAGTGTACAATAAGTGATAAATGAGGCCTATCTTTGAACGTCAGGAATTAAATCTATGAAAACTCTATGGTTCCTATGAAAAGAGCTACATTTAAGTGGGTCAGTCACAAAACAAAAGACATTTTGGAATTGGAATGGTGTTAGTAAATTCTTCACACCTACCACCCCATACATGCAGATACTAATTTACCTCCCTGGAGCAATAGATGGAACAGAAAAGATAACGCTTCACTCTGTAGCCTAAAACTATGCATCTTCACACTCAGATATAGGTCAGATGTGTATTATTTGCTTTATGGAGATTCACATTGACACTTTGTCTGCTGTTCAAAACAGTAAAACACCACAAATTATTATGTCATCCCCATAAGGAATATCTCAAGAAGGAAGCCCTAAAGAGAGTCCAGGCAGGTAAAATCCTGTAGTGTCCCCATGTACTTACAGTAGTTAGAGCTTGAATAGCCAACTATTTGTAGAGAATCAATACTTAACTGTAGAAAGACAAAAAGAAGACTGAGCCAGATTGATTGATTGCGGTAAATAAATGGAATGAATGATGTAAAAGAACAATAAAAACTAGGTTTTCCTGGCTGTGTTCTAAAATAAGTGAGAACAAAGCCAGGTAAATACCTTAATGAAAGATGTTGAATGCAGAGAAGCAACCGATCAATGCATAATAACAAATAGCAAGCCTTAAGCCAATCTACATAAGCAGTTCATCCTTTTATTATGACATTTGATTCACTCAGGAGATATACAAAAGTACTTTCCAAGCCATTTTCTCAGATGCCAATTTCTACCAATTTCCGTTTCTTTTTAGACAACTGTTATGACAGTTCTTTTGAATGACTACAGCTTCCACCCATGAGTGAATATAATGGGCTTCAATCTTATGCTGTATGTCTTACTGCTGAGAAGGGCTTCAGTATAGCTTTGAGGATGGAAAGAGACAAAATCTACCTAAGGAGTGAAGCTGTGACAGCCATGTATATTTTTAAGCGCCACAGAGGAATACAGCTGAGAAAAGAAGAAAACAGAGGCTAAAGAAAGAAAGGCATTATTAATGACAGCAATAAGATAAATTCTAAGTAGTTAAGTTAGTGTTTTGCTATGAAATTTCATGGAGACAAGAAGTGTGCAGGGAGGAAATTGGTGAGATTTAAAAAAAAACACTATTGCATGACTGAAAATATGGAATTGTGAACAGCTGTTGAATTAATTTGAGTTATTATCTTTCTGGCTGCATAGATCTGCACATTTTCAAATAATTAATGGCTTTTTTAAAAAACAAATTGCAGTGCTTTCAGTTTTTAAATAACTTTCTGACATCTTTCCCAAAAATTATCCACCAGTGCCCTTGTTTAGCAGTTTTCCTGTGTAGAAAGAATAGCCTACTATAAGATCTGTTTCCTATACTGTGATTTTGAGCAAATATATTCAGTATGTTCCAGGAATGGAAATCTATTTGTTTTAGCTGAACTTCTACTTTCATCATTCTGGATGCTATCTAGGGCAGATTGGGATTGTAATACAACATCATGTTGGATTACAGTCTCAAATTCTATCTCCCATTTTCACCCAAGTGCTAAAATGAAAGATGAGATATGACTGGAAATTTACAGCATGCTTATTCAACATGATACAAAAATTTCAGAATTATTAAGAGCCGTGGTGGTACTGTGGTTAGAATGCAGTACTGCAGGCTACCTCTGCTGATTGCTGGCTGCCAGCAATTCGGCAGTTCAATTCTCACTGGCTCAAGGTTGACTCAGTCTTCCATCCTTCCAAGGTAGGGAGGACCCATACTGTTGCGGGCAATATACAATCTCTGTAAACTGCTTAGAGAGAGCTACAAGGTATTGTGAAGTGGTATGTAAGTCCAAGTGTTATTGCTAATTGCTATTATATAATTTTTCCAACTTTAATTGTTTGAAATGTAAAATAGAAAATCTAAATAGTACATTGGTACTACAGAGGGAACATAAAATGCTTATTTCTGAGTATTGTTGTTAAAGTCTGTACTATTTGATGAGAAGCCAGAATAAATGCCTTCTTCAATTGGGACAAGGGAATCTGATTAGTTCTATAACAGTAAGTGCCCCTAGAGTTTAACAAGGGTAAATTTAGCCCTTCAGGATAATTCATTTCTCTCTGACCATCTGGGACTTTATTACTTTTATGTAAATTGGAGGAAACTTGAAAATAAAGGGTTTAGCCATTGGTAACTGCTTAGAATTTTAGCATTTGCTCTGCTATGTGTGCTTTCAAGGGTTCCTCATTATAAAAGACATTAGACCTTTTTATACTTTCCTTTTTTATGATTGAGCAAACATTTGAAGCTTGGAGTCTTTATTCTTCTTTACATGAAAATCATTATAGACAAAAAAGTAAAAAAGAATCCAAGGATTATGTTTCCCAAATACACTATATTGCCAAAAGTATTCGCTCACCCATCCAAATAATCAGAATCGGGTGTTCTAATCACTTCCATGGCCACAGGTGTATAAAATCAAGTACCTAGGCATGCAGACTGTTTTTACAAACTTTTGTGAAAGAATGGGTCTCTCTCAGGAGATCAGTGAATTCCAGCGTGGAACTGTGATAGGATGCCATCTGTGCAACAAATCCAGTCGTGAAATTTCCTCGCTCCTAAATATTCCACAGTCAACTGTCAGCTGTATTATAAGAACGTGGAGGTGTTTGGAAACCACAGCAACTCAGCCATGAAGTGGTAGGCCACATAAACTCATCCAACATCAGTGTGTGACCTCACAAATGCGCTTCTGGAAGAATGGTCAAAAACACACTCCTAAACCTTGTTGGTAGCATTTTTTGCTAACAATTCAGGCGATGTGGCCTGAACCAGTAGCATTTCAACCCTGCTTATGGCTGGTTTGGGACCAGCTCTAAACCAGTGCCATTTCACAATATTTTGAGTAAATTTGAGAATGGAGTTGGGTTTGTTGTAGTTCTCCTACAATTTGTGACCAAGCAGAAGAAGCCTTGTCTACTCTGGAGCTTCTGGGGCTTACAAATGGTCCATCAGATTGCCCAAACCTTGTTTAGATTTCAAATTAGCCTTAGCCTCTCAGCCCAAAGTCCTCAATCCTGCAAAATAACTTTTACTTTTACTTTTCTCCTTTTTTCTGCCATTTGTATAGAACCTTGATGTCATACCTCTCCTCTTCCTTATTTTCTACACTTATACCAAATGCAGGAAGACAAAGGATCATGCCTGTTAGCCATAATGGACTCCAGAATATTCATTAATTCCATATGTGTAAAGGGCTTATTTTAATATGGCATCAAGATAAGCCTCAGGGTCCCAATTACAGACTAAAGAATGGATTGCTATACAGATGCCATTGTGTCCATCCAGTCTTGTCAAAGGATATTGTCAATTGGGTTGGCAGCATTAATTTTATTCCATACTTGTAGCATTAATAGATAGGCATACAGGTACATCCCTGTGATTCACCGACAAATGCGTGCTTGACAAAATCGCACCGACAAAACCGCAGTGAGAAAAGAGCGAAGTTGAAATCGCGCCCACAGAAGCGCGCCGATAAATGCGCGTCGACAAAAGCACGCTATCAACCAACCACGCGAAAACAAGGTAATAACCCTAACCCTAAACTTAACCCTAACCCTTAGGGTTATTACCTTGTTTTCGCGTGGTTGGTTGATAGCGCGCTTTTGTCGGCGCGCATTTATCGGCACGCTTCTATGGGCACGATTTCGACTTCGCTCTGTTCTCGCCACGATTTTGTTGGTGCACTTTTGTCGACGCGCATTTGACGGGTCACGCATCCCTGTGACATGCGGTGAGGTTTATGGCTGGTGAGGCAAATGGTCAAAAGCCGCCCTATGTCAGACAAAGCACCGGGTCTTTGGCGGGGCTTTCGGAAAGCCGCGCCGGGGCTTTGGCGGGGGTTTCCAAAAACCCCACCAAAGTCCCGCTGCTGTGACCAACATAGAGGCATCCTGCGGGACGCCTCTATGGCGAACACAGCACCGGGGTTTCAGCGGAGCTTTCCGAAAGCTCTGCCAAAGCCCTGGCATGGCTTTCCGAAAGCCCCGCCAAAGCCCTGGCACTGTGTCTGACATAGGGTGGCTTTTGCCCGTTTGCCTCACCAGCCATAAACCTTACTGCACGTTACTGGGATGTACCTATATGTCGGACACAGCAGCAGGGTTTTCGGAAGGGCTCTACAACACCAAGGGAGAACCCACCTTTCTCCCCTTTCCTACAAAACAGCATCAGAAGGAGAAAGGGGCAGATTATATTAATGAAGATATCCCACACTTAAAGTAGTTCCCCTTAGACAGGAAACTGAAAATGATTATAAACATGCCTGCTGAATGGTCAGCCTCCTCGCTTTAACAGTTTTGGGTTGCCGAAACATTAAAAAAAAGTGCCAGCCCATGCGCCAGCAGAGGCGGGTAAAACACACACACACACACACACACACACACACACACACACACACAAATTACTTACAATAATACAATTACTTACAAATTACATTAATTTTGAATTCCTCCCCCTCCCTCCGACCCACACACCTTTTCCAGCTGTTTCACAGAGGATTTCAACTCTGCTCTTGTCTGCCATGATGAAAATGTAAAAATGTAAAAGGAAAAAGGCAAGAGCTGCTGAGGTCAGGCTGGGTTAGCTGCTGCCAGAGTCTCCAATGGATGACTCTGCTTAACTGTTTAAAAAAGCCTCTAAAAAAGTGTCCTCTACAGGAGGAGGCGAGAGAACCATGTCCCTCGTCTACATAAGGAATGTTTCAGCTTTTAACCCTTGCTTAACTCTGCTCGAGTGATCATAAAGATAGACTAAACTGTTAAGCACTAAGCAGAGTCATCCACTGTGACTCTGGCTACCTCAGCTTTTTTCCTTTTAATTTTTTTTTCTTTTCATGATTACAGGGGTGAGGCACTGCCTCCCCTGCCTCCCCTGACTGCATGTCCCTAGTACATCCTTCATGTTTCCATTTCTCAATCATTCCTTCATGTACTACAAAATTATGATATTATCAGTTTGTGAATTCCTGTCTTTAAGACTTTATTTATTTGTTTGTTTGTTTGTCAACAAGTATAAGGAAACAAGTATCAGTATAGACATAAACAGGGACACATGAAAAAATGGCACAAATAAATGGATATAAATAAGCAAAACATAGCCATAAACACATAAAATGAGTACATATAAATGGGGACAGGGATGGTAGGTTTAGGGACCTCTTAAAAAACATGTAAGGTCCACAGTAGACAGTTTAAGTAAAAGGTCTGGGGGTTAGAAGAACTAACAACAGAATTAGGTAGAGTGTTCCACATGTTTACTACTCTATTGCTGAAATCGTTTTTCCTGCAATCAAGATTAGAGCGGATTACATTTAGTTTGTATCTATTGATAACCCTTGTGTTATTGCAGTTGAAGAAAAAATAGTCAAAAGTAGTCAAGTAGACAAACTGGAACATTGGGCACTATCGAATAAAATGAGATTCAATGGTGAAAAGAGTAATGTTCTACATTTAGGCAAGAAAAATGAAATGCACAGGTACAGTATAGATGGTACCTTGCTCAACAGTAATAACTGTGAAAGGGATCTTGGAGTCCTAGTGGACAACCATTTAAAATGAGCCAGCAGTGTGCAGCAGCTGCCAAAAAAGCCAACACAGTTCTAGGCTGCATTAATAGAGGGATAGAATCAAGATCACATGAAGTGTTAATACCACTTTATAATGCCTTGGTAAGGCCACACTTGGAATACTGCATTCAGTTTTGGTCGCCACGATGTAGAAAAAATGTGGAGACTCTAGAAAGAGTGCAGAGAAGAGCAACAAAGATGATTAGGGGACTGGAGGCTAAAACATATGAAGAACGGTTTCAGGAGCTGGATATGTCTAGTTTAATGAAAAGAAGGACTAGGGGAGACATGATAGCAGTGTTCCAATATCTCAGGGGTTGCCACAAAGAAGAGGGAGTCAAACTATTCTCCAAAGTATCTGAGGGTAGAACAAGAAGCAATGGGTGGAAACTAACCAAGGAGAGAAGCAACTTAGAACTGAGGATAAATTTCCTGACAGTTAGAACAATTAATAAGTGGAACAGCTTGCCTCCAGAAGTTGTGAATGCCCCAACACTGGAAGTCTTTAAGAAGATGTTGAATAGCCATTTATCTGAAACTGTATAGGGTTTCCTGCCTAGGCAGGGGGTTGGACTAGAAGACCTCCAAGGTCACTTCCAACTCTGGTATTGTATTGTATTGTATTGTATTGTATTGTATTGTATTGTATTGTATTGTATTGTATTGTATTGTATTATAGTCATTAACAGGTTATGGCAGATAATCTTGTGTACTAAGCTCAGGTCGGAATGTAGATGGCATAGTTCAAGTTTATCCAGGCCTAAAATTTCAAGTCTGGTGGTTTAAGGAATTTTATTACGAGCAGAAGAGTTGAGTACTCTTCTTGTAAAATACCTCTGGATCCTCTTTAATGTTTTAATGTTTGAAATGCAGTGTGGGTTCCAGGCAGATGAGCAGTATTCAAAGATAGGTCTGGCAAAGTTTTTGTATGCCCTACCCTGTTTCCCTCAAAATAAGAGCTCCCCAGATAATAAGCCCAATCATGCTTTTGAGCACATACGCTAAAATAAGCCCTTATCTGTAAATTGTAACACAGCAGCAGCCATGTGGTGACCATGCTTGCAGCCTCCTGCACCTAAAAAATAATAAGATCTCCCTAAAAATAAGGCCAAGTGTTTATTTCAGGGGTCAAAAGAAAATAAGACCCTGTCTTATTTTCAGAGAAACACAATAGTTAGCAGCATAGTATTACCAGAGAGAAAATACAGAAAAATGGTCTTATTTTGCCCCATTCCAACCATACTGCCACAGACAAATAGGCTGCCTAAGCCCCAGAAATAATCTGCATCTTGTCCATAATCATGAGCACTAAGTCTCAAGAAGAAAGAAAAGAAGCCTAATCCCATTTTATTTCAATTAAATTATGTTCACGTTTTAATGGAGTTTACATTTCCTTGCTTTTCAATTGTTTCAAGATTAGAACATTTCAAACACATCACACACAGAATTTCCTCCAGAACCCCTTTCTGTCAAATAAATCAAAAAAATAAATAAATTTTATTTTAAGATTAATATATTTTCTTAGAGGTTTCCTGTGCTAATGCCCTTAAATTCTTTTAAGCAGATTGGGAAATATTAATACATTTTTAATGGAAAAGACAAATCCTCAGGTTTTCTTTGTACAAATTTTAGATATTACATGATGCTGGAGTTTTTACATTCTTTACATTTTTCTGATTTTTACTTTAATCTGTCTCTACGATCCCTCTGATGTCATGGCAGAGCCTCACTCCATTTGTGGTAATAGTTCTATTGTATTTCCTTCATTAAGGACTTCAAGGTACATTTGGAAGAATCAGAAGTGCAATAACACCATTTATTTGCAGGACATTTTTGCATCCTTGAACAAACTTAATTTAAAAATTACAGGTTTTGTGTTTTGTTTTTTAAAGTATGGATCTTTTTTAATACTTTAATTTGGCATATTACAAATAGAGTTCTTAAGCCAGATGAACTATTTCAAAACCAATTTGAACTTGTACGTTGCAAGTGGCTGTGCAATACAGGACAATTGGATAAAAGCTTTTTCCTGAAAAGCCAATGGCTCATGTAACTATGGGTTTACTTAACTGCTAGGAACAATAAGTAAAGCAAGGCTGGCAAAGGACATCTCCTCTTTCTCCTTCTCCCTCAGGAAGTTCCAGCACAATATGTCTCTATGACTGGTAGAGTATAAATATAGCATTTGAAGAATCATGTAGAGTGAACTCTGGGAGAAATACATGAGGAAAGAATAAGATTTATGCCCAACAAAAATGTACTAAATATGACTTCCTTGGCCATCCTGATCTAATGAATACCTTAATAAAATTCCTATGTCAACATTCTCTGCATCTAAATGCCATTTTTGGTGGCATATAAAATTCATTTTCTCCCATACAGCATCATTTGATAGCTTCTGCTCACCATACAGTTAGGGAACTAATTTGAGTTTCTCTACAAGACTCGTTTATCTTTGAAATGGAGCCTTCTGGCTTCTGATTCGGTTCATTTCTGAAGGATATAATAGTCAATGGGAAAACTTTTTGTTGTTCTTATAATAGAGGCAGTCCACAATACAGAATTGTTTTAATCTAATTTCAAGTCATACTACATGAGAAGAGGTCATCCAAGATCTCAGCAGACCATGATGCTTCTTGCACATAGTCAGTGACAGTTTTCTGCCATTATGTAGTGTTTTCCTAATTGTATTACTTAATTCATTTCTTTAATGTGTTTAATGTTCTTGACCTGGGCTAATCCAGCCACCCATTGGGCTTTATTTAGATAATGCCTAAAGGAAGTGCCTCACTGGCAGTGTTTTTATTATGAAAGTTTATTTATTTTTTTAAAAAAGTAAATGGCAAGAAGAAAAAGAATTGAAAAGAAGAAAAATAGACATACAGCAAGATGCAAGTGAAAAAAAGAAAAAAAGAAAGAATAAGAATGACTTCTGCCTTTGTTCGATAGAGATAGAGAGGTAGTGTAGCACTGACTTACTGTATTTTATTTCTTTGACTTTGTTTAAAAGATTTGTATGCTTCCCATTTTAGAGCATAATTCTTAACTAATCTCTTGACAAGATATTTAAACCTGCTCTGATGTGCAGCATTTAAAAGGTCAGCCTCAGATGTGGTATTCAACCAGTTCTGACAGGTTCTGGCAGTGGTGGGTTTCAATTTTTTTTAGAACCTATTCTGTGGGTGTGGCCTATTTTGTGGGTATGGCTTGGCAGTCATGTGACCGGGTGGGTATGGCCAACTTGACATCACTCATCACACTCAGTCACATGACCATCACCCCAAGCCATGTGGCAAATTTTTTGGGGACTCCTACAAAGGGGGGGGAAGAGAGAGGAAAACCTCCCAAAAATAGACAACTGGAGGATTAAGGGCCGAAATTAGGGAGATTGGAGGAGGCAGGACAGAGAGGAATCCAGGAGAAAACTCCTGAGCTTGCCGCTGCTGTCTGGTGGATTGTGCCACTGGACCTCTCCATGCTTCTCTGTTCACCACTCCAAGGTATGGGACTTGACACTGAATTGGGCTATGATAGTGCAGACGGACGGGGGGACCGAGCGATGGAGCAGCTTCCGGATGGGCGGGGGTGAGCGAGCGAGCAACAGGGCCAGGGCAAGTGTTCCAGAAGTTACTTCCAGGTCCACTGGTCGAACCTCCTCTCACCGGATCAGTAAATTTCACCATCCAGTTCTCCCAAGCCAGTGCAAACTGGCAGAAACCCACCCCTGGGTTCTGGAGAACTGGTAGGAGAAATTTTGAGTAGTTCGGAGAACCAGCAAATAGGCTGGCCCTGCCCATGCTGCCTCCAAGCCTCCCAGCTGATCTTCTTTTGTTTCCCTGATCAGGAGAATGGAGCTGGAAAGCAGGTTAATGGGGTAGGGAGGGAATGGGGATTTGGCAGTATCCTTCCCTTGCCACGCCCACAAAGCCATGCCCACAAAGCCATGCCACACCCATAAATCCATGCCCACAGAACCACTACTGGTCAGCCTTCACCCTGTATTCAGTGTATGGAACATTTGCAGAGCCCTGGATTAGAGGACCAGGATAGAAGTAGAACTTCTCGTTGTAAAAGTGAGAGCAAGCTTGAGGCTCTCCATATGGAAAAACCAAGAACTGAAATAACTGATATTATGTAATATTATCTGTGCACTTCAAAAGAACGGTTCTAAGTATGAATTAAAGTTGCAACATTTTGTATTGTTTGTTAGAAACTCAGAAAGAGCAGAAATTTCAAATATGTTTCTTAAGGCTTCATAGTCCCCATTTTAGTTTATTGCTTCAAAGCAGTTCCCCATTTTTATTTGTAAATTTGCTTAGATCAGAGTGGTTTAGTTGAGATTTATTGATTGCATTAAATTACTCATTTGAAATTTCTTACAGTCCTTATGTTTAAATATATAATCTCTAATATCTCAGATACGTAATGCCAATTGCCAGCCATTATTACATTGATGTCTTGCAACTTGACTTCCCATTATAAGTCTCTGATTATACCAATGCACAGCTACTATAAATGTCAATAAATGCAAAACACCGTTTTGCAGCATGCCATCTACCAAGACTGGCTGATGCTAACAATTAAATACAAATGTAATTAGGTATCAATTCGCAAATATCCTAGAAACATCTCCTACCCAAGAATTATTTGGAAAGTATTCAGCAAAAGCATTCAAAACAAATGCTCAAGATATCTGAGCAAAGGCTTGAAGACAGTACACAATCTCTTATTTCATCAGTATTTTAAAACTTCTTTAGTTGTAAAACTACATACATCCTGTAGTTGTTTTTAGCATAATTTTGAAATATAATGCATTGATTATTTTTATTGTGGTGTGTGTACAACTGTGGTTTTTCTCAGCTTTTTGAATTTCTAGAAATTGGCAAGTATTTTTAATTTTTGGTGGTTATCCTTTTGTGGCTATAATTGGTAAGAGAATAAAATGTTGTCATTTAACCATTGAGAACTACAATGTGAACATATCTGAATTTAAAGCAGCTGTTGGAAGACCTAAGATAGCTGCTGAAGCTATCTTGGAAAAACATCAGTGGAACATCCGTTTTAATTAGGCAATTAAATTTAATGGAAGCCTAAAAAGTCAGTATGGAAGAACTGATATTGAACAGAACCCATGCAAAGTATTAAGAGTTACTCTTAATTATAATTAATATAATAGTTTGTTTGAAACAATTAGTTTCAGTACATTTTTCATCAAGACCAAGCCATAGAACATAGAAAATGCCTTATAATGGCATTTATAGTCTATAATAGTCCATTTTGTCCAATACCATCAGACATTGTCTGGCAGCAGAGATCCAGGGGAAAAAGTCTTCCAGACATCTATGGGCATAGTTGAAGATTGAATTTGTGAAATCGGCATACAAAATTGTGTTTTAATGCTGCACCATTGCTCTCAAAAAACTTGAAACAGTTGATCAAATTAGATGTAAAGTAAGAAAGAGTAAAGAAAAAGGTGGTTTTTGTGTAGAAAAAGGAACCTACCAAAAGCTTCTGGAAATGTTATCATAGGTAAAAAAAATAGCACAGTGGAAATAGCTAGCAAATGCAATGCTTATTATTGAGCTATGGTAGCGCAGAGGTTAGAATGCACTATTGCAGTCTTACTCTGCCCACTGTCAGGAGTTCGATCTTGACCAGCTCAAAGCTGCCTCAGCCTTCCATCCTTCTGAGGTTGGTAAAATGGGAACCCAGATTGTTGGGGGCAATATGTTGACTCTGAAAACCCCTTAAGAGATTGCTGCAAAACACTATGAAACAATATAAAAGTCTACATGCTGTTGCTATACTATCTAAGCAAATTGTGGTTAAGATCTTTCTTATTTAAGAGAATTCTTCCTGCTTCCTCTCAATTCTATTTTGATAGAAGTGAACTCATTAAGACTATGCCAGCAAAAGTAAGGTGATTTGTTTCTCTGAAATTCTTTCTCCACAGTGCCAGTATGTTTGCATTTACTTTAAAATATTTGTAGACTGTTCAAATCCCTTGAGGCTTGGGATAGTGAACAACAAATGATATTTATGTTAGCAACGTGCTGGAAAGAAATTGCTTTTGCTTTTTGTTTTTAAATAAGAAGAAATGTTATGTGAAATTCTCATTCGTAAATTATATTATTCCTGCAGTGATCATGATTACAAAAAGCCCAAAGGATGCATGTGAATGTTCTGCCTTTCACTGATAATCTCCACTGGTAAACCAGGTTCCCAAGGTTTAATTCAATCCCAAGTAAGTCTTAAGGAAGAAACTGCTTCTATAGTGATGTTTTCAGACTAGAGATGATCGAGTAATACCTAACAGGAAATATTATCAACGTTACTCAAAACATAATCACATGAAATTCAAAGAATTCTAACATTGCTATGAATAAAAGAAAAAAAGATAAATGTCTTTTTCAGGGAAAGAAACATTTCATTTAGGTTAGGTTACCACAAGAGACAAAAGCACTTCCTTGATCCTTGGGCCAATCCTGAGCAATTTTTTGGACTGGGAGAGGCAAGTGATGAATAAGCAGGTGATTGTGCTTCTCTCTGCACATATCCATCCTACAGCCTTGAGATCTATAAACTGAAAATAATCTAAAATCCCACCGTTGAGAATATATCATTATTGTCTGTTCTAAAATTACAGTCCAGTCAAGGGAACACTAATCTTATACTATTATTCTGCATAATAAATAGAATGTTGAAAGCAGTCCGTAACTATTTATTCCCCTGGGTGGAGGCTTCTACATTGGATCCTCAGCTGTTTGGTTCAGATATAATTTGTAAAAGAGGACAACTAGAGTTTTTCCTTTTTTTCTTTTACTATTAATTTGCCTATACAGGTAGTCCTCAACCACAATTGAGTCAAAACTTTCTGTTGCTAAGTGAGACATTTCTTAAGTGAGTTTTGTCCCATTTTATGACATTTCTTGCCACAGTTGTTAAGTAAATCACTGCAATCATTAAGTTAATAATACAATTGTTAAATTGTATTATTAAATTTGCTTGTCAGAAGCAGTGGTGGGTTCCAGATCCCATTGCAAATAGTACGCTGTGCCCGGAGCCAGGTGTCCTAGTCAGGCACGCACGCTGTGCACGCGTGCACACACCACTGCCCTGCGACACCCAGCTGCTTGGCAGAGGTCGCACAACCACTGCATGCTGTGTGTGCATGTGCAGTTGGCCCGTTTGCATTATAAACAGCTATGGAACGTGGGTGGGTGGGTGGGTGGGTGGGCCAAATGAGCCACCGTACCAGTACGGTGGCTGCTGCTTCCGGCTACTATCGGTAGGGCCATATTGGGCCATACTGCCTGGAACCCACCCCTGGTCAGGAGGTTACAAAAAGTGATCACATGACCTCAGGATACTGCAACCCTCATAAATCATTTAAATACGAGTCAGTTACCCAGTAGTTGAATTTTGATCATGAGAATGGTGCAGTGGTGGTAAGTATGAAAAATGGCCATAGGTCACTTTTCTCAGTGCTGTTGTAAACAGTCACTAAATGAACTGTTGTAAATCTAGGACTACCTGTACTTTACACATTGAAAAATTCCCTTATCATAGCTGGATTCACCATACATATACTCTGGTGCATATTTTGAGTTTGAAATAATTACAGATGTTGTAGAACATATTGCATTGTGGTTGTTTTATATTGTATTTTTATAAAAGCACCTCAAAATATCAGTTCTAATGAGAGTCAGACATATTACATTCCAAGCGGTTTAAGACATAGCAATTGATAACTTATATTAAATGATTTAGGAAGGCTTATGAATCTTTCCTGTTTTATTTCCTGTTAGTATATTTAAAACAAAATGGCAGCTACTTAGGGTTCAAGACTGTCATGGCTTTTTCCTTTGATAAACCATCAAAGGAGTCATAGAAGTCAGAATTCTACATTACTGACATGTGAATCAATGTAAGCAAGAAAAAAAGCAAGACAAACATTTTTTAAATGATAAATAAGAGAAAACTGAATTGATGCATAATTATAAGGCTTTATTTCTCCCTCCAGGGAAAGATTGAGCTTAATATGAACTGTGGGATGAATATATAGGCAGGCTCTTTCCCTCCATGTTTTCCAGTCAGCAAATCATTAAAGCAATTATAATTTCATAGCAATTTGATCTGCCTTTGATTTCTTTGTGATAATTCAACTCAAAAGACTTGCTTTCTCCAGGGCAGAAAAAAATAGGCAATGAAACACATAAGTCCATACTTAAGGTACACTTGAAATGTTACCAAAGGGCCATCAAATATTCTCTCTGGAAAAGAGAATAGAATAACAGAGTTGGAAGGGACCTTGGAGGTCTTCTAATCCAATCCCCCGTTTAGGCAGGAAACCCTACAGGACTTCAGACAAATGGTTATCCAACATCTTCTTAAAAACTTCCAGTGTTGGAGCATTCACAACTTCAGGAGGCAAGTTGTTCCATTGATTAATTGTTCTAACTGTCAGGAAAATTCTCCTTAGTTCTAAGTTGCTTCCCTCCTTGATTAGTTTCCACCCATTGCTTCTTATTCTACCCTCAGATGCTTCATCTTCTGATAACCTTATGATTGGGGTGCCACGTATTCTAGTCCTTAATCAGAAGTTGATTAATATAGAGTTATCACCAGGATATCTTGGTGCTAAAGCATATGCAGAACTTCAGCTAGTCAATAATCTCTTCATGGTTGGAGAGAGAGGGTGGAGGAGATGCTACTGCGATTGTGCATCTTGAATTCCATCAATATGAAAAAGGCATGGAAATGCCTGTCATACAAGCCATTATCTTTTATTTTCTAGCCCTTAGTGCAAATTAAAACCAAACAAATTATACAAACAAAAATTGGAATATAGGTAGGGTTTGTGGCAGTTTAGCAATGGGACAAGATTTATGTTACACCTTTTTCATGTTATAAATTGAGGCACTACAGGCAAAACAAGACCCAGTGGTGCAAAGTAGCAGAAAGACATCTTAATCCACTGTGCTTTTTGCAGAGTGTCAAAGTTTTCTTGGTATCCCAGCCTAGCCTGAGGTGGCTTGTCAAATGTGATTGTGTCAGCTCTGGCTGGATTCCTTCTTCCCTCTCTTAGTTCTGGTGTCATAAATCTTTTTCTTACCTGAGCTTCAAAGCTGCAAAATGTCAACTACACTGAAGAGGCTTTTTCTTGTAAATCTCTAAACCTCTTGATACTGTGGAGAAAAATATATGATTCGGTATCCTATCTAATTCAGCTTGGCAATTTCTTTCTCCTTGACCAGAGTTCATATTCCAAAGAATTCATGGCATGAGTGAATGAGCTTTTCTTTGTCTGAATAATGAAAGACATTTCTCAAATCTTATCAAGGCTATCAAACCAAATTAGATGGTTATCTCAGAGTGTAAGTAGACAATGTGGGCTGATAAGATACTGGAGCATCCTATGAGAGACTCCCTAGGGATTGAAGTGTTTGCAGGTGCTTAGATTCAATGGTGAATCCTATTGGATTGGGAAGGGGAAGAGGCAGAATATCTGGTCCTTCGCCACAAGCAGCAAAATGATTGTTTCTATCTGAACTAGTGTCATACTAAAGTTATTTTCCCTCTATTTTGCCGGATAATCTTTTAAATTTTGTTTCTATTTTTCCCCTGTCCGGATTCATTTTTCTTATACTTTATTCTTGATGATTTAATATTCTGTCATCCTGAGAACTATTCTTTTTAAGCAGTATGTTTACATCCAATAAGTACCCCCAATTCAAAATAAATTATCTTGCATTTTATAGAGCCTCTAAGGCCCTTCTTGAGTTCATTCTTAAAAGGAATTGTATATGATAAGCATAGTAAAATGTTAACTGTGTATGCTACATTTAATAAATTGTTTTGATAGTTTTTTTTTTTAGTAACAGGGTTGAAGAGAGAATGAATGAATGAATGAATGAATGAATGAATGAATGAATGAATGAATGAATGAATGAATGAATGAATGAGTTCCAGGTTGGAATGTTAAGCATTTTTTCCCTGATCAGTTTTAAATAATACTGATGTCCCTCAGTTGTATGGTCTAAACTGAAGGTCCAGTCTGAGATATTTTATGATCTGAAGTGGAAACCAAAGTGATACATCTCCGATTACCTCTCTCAGACCAATTAGATCGCACAGGCTGGGTCTCCTCCGGATTCCATCTGCCAGCCAATGTCGGCTGGCGACTCCCCGGGGGAGAGCCTTCTCTGTTGCAGCTCCGGCCCTCTGGAACAAGCTCCCTGTTGAGATCCGGATCCTTACTACCCTCCCGGCCTTCCGCAAAGCCACCAAGTCCTGGCTGTTCCAGCAGGCTGGGGGAGCTGAGAAGCATCTACCTCCATAGAAATTGTGAATGTTGGTTTTGTTTTTAATATGTTGTCTTTGTCTTGTTCCCCTCTCTCCCTTGTCTTTTTTGAGCCGCCCGGAGTCCTCCGGGAGTGGGCGGCGTACAAGACAAATAAATAATAATAATAAAAAAATTTAAAAAAATAATCTCTCTTTCATAACTACATAGGGTAACCACACCAGGGAAGTTGAAGATAACCCATGGGTGGCAACGTTGAATTCTATGAAACTTACTACTATGGATATTTCAATATCAATTGCCCCCTTCTACCTAATACGACTATCTACTCTAATACTGCCCGAAATATTAAAATCCCTAGATAATAATGTATGCATGGCACAGCCACAGTTCCTTCCAGTTAATGTTCAGGGGAGTTTTGGTTCCATAAATGTTGGGAACAATACTTAATTTCAGGGCTGACAGCTCTCTTTTGTGCGCCAATGCTACAATATGCATTAAAGTACAGAAATCCAAATTTGTTGATGAAGACAGAGAGATGTTTTCTAAAGCAGCCCAGTATTTTTAAAAGAATAAAAATTTAAATCAGACATACAGTAAATACATCTGTGCATAATTTATGATAGCTCCCCAAACTAGAAGTGATGGTTTTTTATAAAAGCAAGCCCAGATTTACTTGTAGTAGTGATGGGTTGCACTTACCTTCGCTACCGATTCACTGATCGTGCACGAGTTCCGTTCGCACATGGACCTAACTCACACTGTACATGCACTCTACTGCCCTTGCGCCAATCAGTTGATTGGCAGGGCTCGCGCAGGTGCCACACGCTGTGCGTGCATGCACAATTTGCCTTTTGCCATAAAAACAGGTATAGACTGCAGGCCGGTGGGCCAGCCAGACAGTGGGCCAAAAGAGCCCCTGTACCGATTCGGTCTCAGCTGCTCCGGGCCAAAACTGGTTCATGGGGGAAGTAGCAAAAATTAGATTCTACACTACAGGATCTGAAAAGGAAAGTAAAAAGTAGATCTAGTAAATCTTTTCGTGGTGGCAAATACAGTAGTCCTCGACTTACAACAGTTTGTTTAGTGACCATTCTATGTTACTGAATGGCACTGAAAAAGTGATTTCTGATCATTTTTCCCACTTACGACCATTGCAGCATCCCCATGGTCATGTGAATAAAATTCAAATGCTTGGCAATTGACTCATATTTATGATGGTTGCAGTGTCCCAGGGTCACGTGATCCACTTTTGCAACCTTCTGACAAGCAAATTCAATGGGGAGACCAGATTCACTTAACAACCTATTAACTAATTTAACGACTGCAGTGATTCACTTAACAAATGTGGCAAGAAAAATGTAAAATGGGGCAAAACTCACTTAAGAAATTTCTCACTTTAATAACATAAGTTTTGGGCTCAATGGTGGTTGTAAGTTAAGGACTACCTTAATGGGTCTAAATTCTGTCTCTGGCTTAATTGTGAAAGGAGCAGTTACAATGTTTGGTCTTTATGTTTCATTGGGATTCTGTAGGGCCCAGATATGAAGAGAAGCCCTTGGGAGAGCTGCTTCCACTCAAGACAAGTTGTTATTACAGCTTAGAAGCTCCGACTATCAAACTTGCAAAACAAATGGTACCCGTCTTTGCTTTGGGGAAAGATCTCTATCAAAAGGGAACCTAACATCCTTTGCTAGAACAAAGCAGGCTGAAGTCAGTTAGTGGTGGACAGATTCTAACAAGCAGCTCCAGCTGAGCACTTCCATGACTAAAATGCATTCAGCCTTCAGCAGTCATGAATGTTCTCCCTTGGCAATAATTCAACTAATGGGCAGTGAAATAAAACTCAGCAGATTCCTGCCAGGACAACAGGGTTAAGCGTTCCAAGCTGCCAGTAATATAAAGCTTGAATCCATACCCAGGGTAGAACAGTTGGCTGTTTACGGGGCTATAGTAACAAGATGCTTAAGTCTCCAAAGGCATTTTTTGGCAGCTAAATTCAGTTAGCTGAAATAAAGGACAAGTGACAGAGAAAAAAGAAGGGGGTTAGAATAGGCCAAAAGAACCTGATCTCTCCCCATCCCCTGTCTCCACTTGGGTGCACACAGGCATGTTTCTGTAGCAGGGACGTGCAGTCACTAGAGGCAAGGGAGGCAGGGCCTCACCAGTCTCCTCAGGGAAAGGAAAGGATTTTAAATAATTTTCTTAAAATAATTAAAGCCAGGGTAGTTGCTACCAGATTTCAAGTCACAGTGGCTTGGTGTCTGCTCTCAGTATTAACTAGGAGGAGGCCAGAGAACTAGGGGCCTCTTTTGCATAAGGATTTTTTCGCCTTTTAAGAGTTAAGCAAGGGTTAACAAGGGAAGAATTTCTTATGCAAATGAGGCAAGTATTCTCTCGCCTCCTGTAGAGGGCATTTTAGAGGCTTTTTAGAGTTTTCTAGGAGCGACTAGCTCAGTCTGACTTCAGAGCTCTGGCTTTTCAAGAGGGCTAGGTAGGCAGGGAGAAGCAGAGTTGAAATCGTCTCTGAAACAGCTGGAAAAGGTCCGTGTGTGGGGAGGGGGGAGGAATTCAAAAAGTTTGATCAGAAGGCATCAGGGAAAGGGGGGTATGGCAGAGGAGCTGCTTTCAAGCCTTTGGAAAATATATCCAATCCAACTTCTGTGTTTGTGTTTGAGAGTGAGTGAATGAGAGAAGGATCGAAGTTCTCTGTCTGCGTGTGTCTGTTTGAGAGAGGGGGAGGGAAGGAGAGAGGGAGGAAGGAGGGGGAGGGAGAAGAAAAAGAATGGGAAAACTTATTTTGCAAGGGGGGAAAATGCTGTTGCTTTAAATCAGAACTTAGCATGCCTGGCTGTGGAATTCTGGGAGTTGAAGTCCACACATCTAAAAACAGCCTCACCGGGGCTAAAGCTGACCGCACGTCACTGTTCTGTAGAGAGAAAGATGGGGAGAGATTATTAAAACAACAAAAATCTCCAAGAAAATAAAGATAATAAACTAAGTTTATTTACAGGACTTAAAGAGCATCAACACTGAGATACCATACTTCATTAGAACTTGACTGAAATATCTGAATTTGCATCCTTTTCATTTTCCTTTATTCTTTCCATTGTCTTTTCACCAATGATTATATCAAAATACTTCCAAATAATGAAATGAATAACCATCAAGGTAAAAGGCTCATTACTCATATCTTCTAGATCAAGGACATATATGTTTGTACATTTTAAAACTGCAATATTTTGGGTCATTGGTTAACACAGGATATTTATGGGCAGCACCTCAAAAATAGAAGTATATATTTTCCGCATATAGCGGTTAAACTGCTTTCAACTTATCTGTAGGAATTTGCTTAGTTGTATACTTATTTATTATGATCCATCTTATATAGGATTTTTAGTGAGTAGAAAACATAAACCAAAGATTCTCCATGGAATTTAACAAACCATGAAATGCTTGAAATGGCAAGATGGTGGGTTTAAAAACATTAATCAAAACTGACTTCACTCCCCAATAGGCTGCAAATGTATATGGAAAAAAGAATTTGAATCATCTGATTTAGTTGATTCACCTGGTAAATGTTTTCAGTTTGGATCTAATTATTAGATCATTGATCCTGCCATAACAATAAATTAATCCATTTAATCTCCAATTCATAAAGATGTCTTGGAATAAAGTAAAACAATTGCAACCACATACTATGAAATTGCTACTATATTTCCAAATATGTTTGTTTGTGTTTCCATGATCTAGGATTAGTTAACCAGAAAGTATAAACGTCCTAAATATTTGGGACTATTTACAAATTTAGCCCAGAATAAAAGCTAGATCATCATTCTATCTATTTTAAATCTCACCTCTGCAAATTCTACTGAAATTAATATGTGGTGAATAGAGCAAGAGAATAAATAGCTTTTCCAGTTTGATACTTTCTGATCTTAGGAAAATAACTCTCAGAATAGTTTGAATAATGGCTGGGAATTCCAGGAAAAGTAGCCTCAGTACATTTGAAAGGCTTTTTTTTTAAAGGAATCTTATCATTGAGCAAATATTTCCTTATTTTGATACCGTCTTATACTCTTAAGTGAATTGGAATTGAAATATAAATTCTCTGAGAGCTCATGGCTATATAAGAACATGTACATGGGACAAGGTGTATAAAAAGAGCTGAAGAAGAAAGATTGAGATCCCTAGTTTTCAAGCAGTAGACTTCACTGAATTCACAAGAATGTGTGTAAAGAATTAGTCTTAGACATACATATGGCTGGAGATGGGAGGAGGTTATAATGCAACTCTGTACATTGCAATAGTAATAGCACTAAGACTTCCACTTTACTGAGCTTTACAGCCCTCTCTAAGCGATTTACAGAGTCAGCATATGGTCCCCAAAACTCTGGGTCCTCATTTTACCCACCTCAGAAGGCTGGAAGGCTGAGTCAAGCTTGAGCAAGTCAGGATTGAACCCCTAGCAGTCAGCAGAATTAGCCTGAAATACGGCTTTCTAACTTCTGTGCCACCACCGGAGGAATACATTCTGTGAATTCTATGAACTTTACGTTTGACTAGTTATTCAAAGGATTGCTTCCTCCAATTTTGGCACTCTTTGCCTAATATTTGGATATTTGTGGGGTGGGAGGAGAAATCCCTTTGAGTCAGCATTGACTCCTGGCAACTGCCTGGATTAGTCCCGGAGGTTTTCTATTCTATTACTATATCTGTTTTCTTGGCAACATTTTTGGAACCTGGCTTTGTGCCTAAGACAGGATTAGAGTTCATAGGCTCATATATGATATGCTTCTGAAATGAAACAATGGCAAGAGATTCAGAAAATATCAGCCAACTTGTACTTTTCCCTTGCTTCTCCCCATCATTTCACCTTAAGTTTCTTCTGAATGTAAGCCAATCTAGATTCATTCTTGATTGGTAGCTCCCACCAGGGTTTTTTGTTTTGTTTTGTTTTCTAGCATCCCAAGGCTAAAGATTACTATATATTTATATACTTTATTTTTCTTTCTTTATTTTTCTCTTTCTTGCTTGCTCTTTCTTTTTCCTTCTTTCCTTCCTTCCCCCCTCTCTCTCTTTCTTTTTTTCTTTTTCTCTTTCTTTGTTTCTTATTTATTTATTGGTAGCACTGCAATTATACATCTGTAAGCCACTCATAACTCAAGTACTAAAACAGTAAAACCGATAACACCACACCAACAACATTCATTAAAACAATGCAAAAATAAAATAATACGCTACCAATCAGAAAGTGGTTAGAGAACAGAGATCTCCAAGAGCTCTATTTTACAGTAGCTGCTTTTAGAAATCTGACCATATTAGAGCCAATCAGATTGGACATGGAGGGCCTTTATCCCATAGAGTTTGGAATGTAATTTGTTTAATTTTATTTATTATGCTGCTCATTTCATCTAGAGGCAACTCTAGGTACCTTACAGGAGTCAACACTGGGTGGAGAAATACTGTTTGGAACTTCACCTCCTGGACTGGACCAGGATTCCTGAGTCATCTGCATATGAGGAAATCTGACTAGCTACAGGCGGAGGAAGTATCTTGGACTCCTACTTTGCAAGAGCTTATAGGTTAAAACAAGCAACTTGATCTGAACTTGGAACTGACTGAAAGCCAATGAACCACTTATAGTATAGGTATTATACTAAACTGACTGATACAAGTCAGCTGCATTCTTCACTAACAGTTTCTAGGTAGTTTTCAAGTGTATCCCCAGCTATAGTACATTTCATTAGTCCAATCAATAAATTATGATTGATTGATTGATTGATTGATTGCTGTATAAGACTGTCCAACTCTATAATATGAATCTAGATGGTGGACAACAACAAAAAACCCTAAAAGAAACATAACATTAAAACATACACAATATATCAACATGAGTATGAAATGCAGAATATAAAACCCTAAAAACAGTTGCAAACAGTATTCTTACTATAATTTCTGGCTATCATTTCAACCAGTTTGGTCCAGGTGCAGTGGTGAATCTAGAAGCATCCTCAAAGTTATATATCTGGTCATTCAGTGGGAATGCCCCCTCTTCCCAGCCAATGGTAGTGCCACTGAACAACTAACATGTGGTTTCTGAACAAAATGCCACCCCATCTTGCTAGGATTCAATGTGAATTTGTCCAGAACAGTAGTGGGTTGCAGGCAATACACCCCGCTATAGGCGTACCAGAGCCTGCCCGGAGCATCAGGTACCGTTCCGGTATGGTGCTCCAGAGGGCCCACCCGCCCAACTGAGCTCCTTACCTTTTCTTTAAAGCCTTTGGTACTTCCTCACACGTGCATAGCAGGTACAGCGCCTGCGTGATGCTCCGCCGAGTAGCTGGAGCATCACGGAGGCTTGTGGAGGTGTCGCTGGCAGGTACAATGCATATGCATGTTGCGTGCGTCCATGTGGGCGATGCCAGGCCCATTCCAACCATACAGGTTGGAATGGGATCCGGAACCCACCACTGGTCCAGAGCTACATAGCATTCAGACATCAAGTAATGATCTCTTCTGTCTGGTTCTAGGTAGAAATAAATAACTAGATGTCATCAACATATTGATGATGCCTCATCCCAAATTGACAGATGATTTCCTTCAATGGCTCCAGGAATGTTAATTAGCATTGGTGAAAGAATCAAATCCTGCAGTACTTCGTTGTATTTAATGAAAAGAAGGACTAATGGTGACATGATAGCATGGTTCCAATATCTAAGGGGCTGTCACAAAGAAAAGGGAGTCAACCTTTTTCACCAAAGCACCTAAAGGTAGGATATGAAGACATGGATCGAAGCTAAGAGAGAAGCAAACTGGAATTAAGAAGAAACTTTTTAACTGTGAGAACAATTAATCAGTGGAACAACTTGCCTCCAGAAGTTGTGGGTGCTCCAACACTGGAAGTTTTTAAGAAGAAATTAGACAATCATTTGTCATAAACGGTACATAGTTTCCTTCCTGAGCCGGTGGTTGCACTAGAAGATCTCCAAGGTCCCTTCCAACTCTGTTATTCAGTACATCATTTAAAAAGGGCCAGTAGCTCAGTCATTCATTCCGCACTATTGACTTTACTGCCCATTCAGGAAGTAGAATCATTGATATTACATCTCAGAACTGTTGTAGAAGGCCTACAACCATGATGGTGAACCCATGGTACACCAGAGGTGGCATGCAGAGCCCTCTCTGTGGGCATGCGTGCCATTGCCCCAGGTCATCCAGCTGGTTGTTGGGTTTCTGATGCATGCATATGCACCAGCCATATGGTCCTCAGGTTTCTGAGGTGTGCATATATGCTGGCCAGCTGGTCATTGGGTTTTCTGTGCTCTGGTGCACGTGCGCACCTTCCAGTTTGGGCATTCTGTGCCAAAAAGGTTCACCATCACTGACCTAGAAGGTTATGATGATTGAAGGTAGCAAAAGTGTTTAGAAGTTCTAATAGAGCAAAGAAAACTGCAGTCCTACTATCCTAGTTCTGGTAAAGGTCCCCCACAAGAATGACCAGGGTTTTTTTCCTTGTTACCTACTTAAATCTCAATTCTGAATGAAAGGGATTCAGATAATCAGATTCATCTGGGATCCTTTGCAGCTTTGAAGTCTTATCGCTTTGTTGAAGACCTTTCCTAAAAAAAAAAAAAGATTAAGGATTAGGAAGAAGTTGTCTAACATTGTGGGGTTGAGAGATAGCTTACAAAATGGCATATCACTGTCTCCTTAAAGGCAGCATGTATCACTCCATCTCTCAAAGTGACATTTGCCACCCCTCAGCCCCCACCCCATTCTCTCACCTCAACTTCACAAGATGTTACCATCCAATTCCAAGTGAATATAAGCAATTTTATCAGAAAATGCTACAGTAGCCTGATCTCCTCTGTCATAAATTGGACAAAAAAGTGACTTGAAATAGGATATTTAACCCATTCTACCCATGCCACTTTCTATGTTATTAGTAACTGCATATGGAAGCAAAATGTAGAGAGATGAGATCTATCTTGGAACTGAAAGAATCTCCACAGAGCTTGGTCCGTCCAGTGTTATGGAAGAAAACTCCTTGTATCTCTCACTAATGCCTATTGATTACTGAGGTTTGTAGCCACGTGATCCCCATCACTGTAATATAAATGGACAATACTGATATATTCTAAAGTGGGTCAGGGATGATGATGATAACATGTCAGTTACAGCAGAGAAATTCAAGTCCTTCATTATATAGAACGTCTTAGGCAGACTGCATGGCCATCTGATGGTTGGCTTCTGATGCTGAATCATTTGTTGATCAGGGTGCAAAATAATTGTGGCTGCTCAAATGTGACTTGTGACAAATTTTGCTTTTGCAATAAAAGGGGGCTGTATCAATCAACTGGATAATTGTTTCTAATACCGAGGAATGTTTTTAGAAAGGACAACAAGTTTCCTTTAAGGAAAAGGATTAAGTGAGGACACACGTAATTAGAGACTGCTAATATGTGATGAAGGGATACTAATTTTTTTAAAAAAAGGATTCTGATAAGCTCACACATAATATTTGCAAACTGTAACAGTGAGAATTAAGCTTAAGGATCAGTGTACGTAACAATAAGGAAAAGCACACTGCTACAAAAATAATGTAATTTTACATATATACCATGGAACTGATGTTTTAATGAGAATAGGATCTTGGGCTGGTGGCAGATAACTAGCTGTAAATGTTGGTTCTTCTGTTGATGACAAATGTCCACTTGTCCAGATGATATAAAGCCTCCTGTCTGAGCAGGGAGTTGGACTAGAAGACCTCCAAGGTTCCTTCCAACTCTGTTATTCTGTAAGGTAAGAATATCACTGGAACAGGATTGATAAGAGAGCTGCCACTTTTATGATGCAACCTCAACCATAAACAAAATAGCATTTTCAGTTCTAATCATGTAATTAATATGTAAAAGTATGTTATTTATTTACATACACACATACTCTCACATACAAATAAAATCTGGACTTTGGGGGAAAAGTTGCAATAGGGATTTAAAAAGTGGATTAAAAACCAGTGAAAGAGAAGGCTCAGATACAGTAGGTTGCATCATCAAGCTTGTCTGATCACATTAGTCAAGCAAAGTTCTTCTCTGTTGAATTATTAACTGTCCTAATCAGTTTTGTTTACTCTCCTACTTGACTACTCTCTCTTCCACCTCTTAAATAAAAACATTAAAAAATCCTGGATCTGGAACAGAATCCTGTAATTCCTGTTCAATATATCACACTTTAATTTAATTTTCAATGAACACATTTTGAATACAATTTTGAAGTCAGCTGTGGATCTACATAAGGCATACACTATTCGCTCCATGATTAAATATTTACTAATCAGAATATTTAGAATACTTTGTCAAATATTTTCCTGGAATATTTATCCCAAATTTATTTTGTTAGACAACAAAATAAAGTAAAATAAAATAAGTCTGACAGGACTTGTTATTGACAAGAAAATGCTTACTTCTAGAAATCACTATTGATTTCAATATGCTTATGGATTGATTTTTAATTTGTTCTATAATCCTTCCAAATATCAATTTCACAATAATTGGCTTTAGTTTTTCTGAGTCCCTCCCTCCCTTCCTCCCTCTCTCTCTTTAACCTTCTCTAGGGATCTAGTACTTCACTCATTCTGCAGAATTTCTCAGATATAATGGACAGAGGTTCAGCCAGAAATGGGTTATTCCTTCTCCTTTCAGTTCTTTCAGTTATCTCTGCTATCCTGAAGTTCTGAACTCATTCAAGGGCAAAATATTTTCCTTGATTATGTCTCAGGCTCAAACTGCCAACTTGTATCTTTCATCAGCTCCTCAGAATGCCCATGGAATGCACAGATTTTAGAGAAAAGGTTTTTTTTTTAAGTTATCACTTGGCCATCTTCACTTAGCTGCTGATATACTATTCATGTTGTCTTTTTTTTTTTAGCGTGCCAGAGGAAACTATTTTGCTATTCTTAGCATCCTTTCCTAATATCAATTCATTAAGAGCTTTAGTTTTTCTGACACTATCTTTACAAATCCAGGCTATTTGTTGTCATTAAATGTTTGTTGTGCTCTTCCTTTTTATCTGAGCCTTGGCTGAATTTCTGCGGTCTTTCATTTTGAAATAAATTGTAGTGAGCTCAGTAGGACTTAGAAGTCATAAGCATTATTGGCGTATCACACAGAGTATGTTTTTATCAGAATCAGTGGTAAGCAAAGATTTTTATTTACTAGAAATGAAAAAGAATTTGCTTCAAATATTATTGTGGACAACAAAAGACTCTCAGAGAAAATATCACAATGAGATTTGGTGTCGCTGCATTTATGTGCTTGATGGAATGACCAAGGGATATACTGTATGTCAGTTTCCTGTCTTTCATTTCACTTCCCATAATGCTATTGAATCTCATGGAATGGCATCAAAAGAAACTCTTTCTCTTCAGTAATGGTGCTTTTTTCATCACTGAGGTCTTGTTCTTAAGAAATTAAAACAAAAGCATCTGTTCCTGATGCTGAAACTTGGAGAAGTCATCTCCCCAATTTTTCTGTCCAGAATAATAACAGACAATTTCAAAAAGCCATTTGTATCCAATACTAGATCCTTAAAAATAATTATGCAAGGAATTGTGAAGAGATTTTTCTTGTGGAACTGTTTCCCCTTGAAAATAAAATGATTCTATTGCCTAAGTAATTCAAGCAAATAACAAATCACACTGGCCAAAGCATGCCTTCAACAATGAGCAAGGTCTTTTTGTGGTTTTTGTTGTTATTTTTAACTGTACTCAGATTATAGAGCCGAGGTGGTGCAGTGGTTAGAGTGCAGTACTGCAGCCACTTCAGCTGACTGTTAGCTGCAGTTCAAATCTCACCGGCTCAAGGTTGACTCAGCCTTCCATCCTTCCGAGGTGGGTAAAATGAGGACCCAGACTGTGGGGGCAATATGCTGACTCTGTAAACCGCTTAGAGAGGGCTGAAAGCCCTATGAAGCGGTATATAAGTCTAACTGCTATTGCTATTGCTATTTGCAGCCTAGTAATTCATCATATGAGTTTTTGTATATATTTGCAGTATGCAATTCCAAGAAGCCCTCCATCAATTGACATGGAATGTTTATCTGCTATTTTCTCTACCAGTTGCCTGGAGTCAGTGAAAGGACCATTCCTCTGGATTGGCGGGAAGCTGTTATCATCCTGCTCTGAAATTGTTTCCCCCTGCCAGCTGTTTTGCAAGCTACTTCTGAAATCTCTTATTCTGTAGAATATAATAGGCCTGTCTCTAAGAGAGTTCATAGGCCTGTTGGGTTCAGTTACAACATAGATAATATTCAGTTAAATGAATGTGCCCACCTGTGATCCTCTAGACTCGAGCAAGTCCAGGTTTCTACTAAAAGCTGTCAGTAATTAAAATCCCTTGGCAGCAGGATTTTTTTGGCTTCTGTACCATCAACATGTTTCATCATTATTTTATTTTAGTCAAGTGCACCTCATAAAACCTGATTGCTAGTCCAGAGGCTAACTTCTAATTCATGCCAATGATGGTTTTAAATAAATATGCATTCGTATTTTTTCACTATGACTGCAGTTAGATGAAGTCTTTAAGTTGAGCTAAGTTCCTTTTGACTTCATAGATATGTCTATGTAGCTCTCTCTCTCTCTCTCTCTCTCTCTCTCTCTCTTTCTTTCTCTTGAAATTTTTCATTCAAGTCTTAATTAGACCCAAATCTTTCATTTTCTGTGCCCAAAGATGACCAAGTACCGCTAATGCTCATATAAAAGTTCAGTGATTCCCAAAGTACTAAAAAACTTTGCATCACATATGCCATACATACAATGAGTTGGGGACTACTTTGCATTAGGTATTCAGGATTTTAAAAATCTCAACAGCTGTTTTCAGATTGGGCCTTTTTGGTTTAAGCTCCAGTAGGGACACATTCCTTCTTGTCATAAAAAAGAGCAGTAACATTACTGTCAAATTCTATATAGGTCTTCATTTTTGATAGCTGCTTGCTAGGTTAGGAAACTGTTGAAAATATATGCAGTTTCTTTCTCATGGATTTATGTTCAGTGAGTTGTGATTATCTAATTTAGACAAAACAAATATATTCAGTGATAGCTAACTGTTCCCATCATCATTGAGGGATGAAGTCTTAATTGTACTAACAGTTGAGATGGAAACTTGACAAAATAACACTGGGTTCATAGTAATTTTTCAAAATACAAAACCTAAGTTGCATTTTAAGTTGACCCCTTCACTACAAATATTTTATTGCTAATTTATTAAGGAGAAATGCACCTTCTCCAGTTTTTTCTTCCTTCATATGACTTGGGTATTTGCCTAAATCTGTGATAATGGACTTCTGGTTATTCATTACAGCCTTTCTGGAAAGTCACACTATCTATCATCCATCTGTGTGTCTGTCTGTCTGTCTGTCTGTTTATCTATCTATCTATCTATCTATCTATCTATCTATATCTATCTATCTATCTATCTATCTATCTATCATCTATCCATCTATCATCTGTCATCTATTTATTTAGATTTTATTTGCTATCATAGATCACATCCATTAAAATTTATTCAATAATAATATTGTTAGTTTTTAATGTGTCACAAAACCCCTCATTGTTTTGGTCTGGTGGGATGTAAGATGCGGGAAAGGATTAAATGTGTGTTGCAATGAACTTTTAAAAGGGTGAAGCATGTATTGTGATGTTGCATCATTTTAGTATTATTGTCACCTCGAAATTTATTTACTCTTGTTTATTTAAGGCATTTAAAACAAGAAGATCCTGGAGACGTTCTTAATTATTAGAAATGAGGCAATCCTTATCCTGAGATTTACATTGTAAAGGACATGACACAAAAAGAAAAGATATGGAGAGAAAGGAACAGGAAAAAACAAACTTGGACAACTGTCCTTAAATATACCATGTTTGCCACAACAGCTGTGATGAAAATAATGCACAAAATGGCTACAAGCTTGCTGACAATCAGAGGGGGAGAGAGCTCAGTACAACTAATGTCTCTGTGGAAAAGATAGCTCAGCTTTGCTTCTATTATTTTTGTTTGCAGTGCAACTCATTAGAGAGAAATTTAAATACAGCTGAATTCTGCATGGCATATAATAATCCCTAAAAAGTAAATAGCAATAGAATGAAAACAGAACGGTCAACTTGTAGGTGGCAAAGAAAAATAAATAATGAGTTCCATCTGATCTGGAAAGAAACCACTTTCACTAGCACAGAATAGCAACCAGTCAATTTTGGAATATAGGAAATTCCCTTGACTGAATCCTCTCCAAGAAAACAATATTATTTAAAGCCATCACATAAAATTCAGTCTCCGAATCCTTCTGCCACCCTCCTTTCTTGACCCTTTGGCAGGTTATATAGCATATGAAAAATCTGTTGTTGTTGTTTTTAGGATGGAAGCACCTCTACCTGCCCTGACAGGTTTATGATCTGACAATGATTAATAAGAGCAATAAAGCTTGACTGTCACTCTGACCCAGGAACATCGTTACAATTATTTTGTTTCCACTCACTTGACTGGGTCTCATGCCACACCAGCATGCTACACACTTCCAAGGATCCAAGACACAGTTTTTCAGTAATATTTCAGTTCTGTTCTTTTAATAACCTGAATGATATGTGAAAAGCAGATAAAAGGGGTCTTAATATCAGGACAGTCTGCTCCAAATTTGATTGTAATTTGCAGTAAGTTGTTTGTAGGAAACTCACATGCACTTAATCTAGCACAAGGCTGCTGAACTCCTCATGCAATTTTTTTTAGAACTCTAGAAAGTTGGGATGGGTTATGGACTTTATAGAATTGTTTTTCCCACATTAGAGTATATAAATCATGATGTATGACATGAATTTGAGACACAGGGGAGGACAGGGGAGGGGCTGGCAGGCTGTGGTCCATGGGCTTGTGAAGGGTGAATCATGACTTAGTGATTGGACAACAAAAAATGGTTTTGCACAATTTCCATTTGGAATTTTAAGAATGGGTGGTGAATGGTCTTATTTGCCAGAAGACTTAATTTCCCATGCCCAGCTTTGCTATTTCTATCCCTGTTTCTTTTGCGTGGTTTTTTTTTATGATGGATGGATCAACCTCCAAACAAGACTCTGAGTAATAGAGTCACATATTTTTTTTATGAGCCATGGTGGCACAGTGGTTAGAGTGCAGTACTAAAGGCTACTTCTGCTGACTGCTGGCTGCCTGCAATTTGGCAGTTCAAATGTCACCAGGCTCAAGGTTGATTCAGCCTTCCATTCTTTCAATGTCAGTAAAATGAGGACCTAAATTGTTGGGGGCAATATGTTGATCCTGTAAACAGCTTAGAGTGGGCTGTAAAGCACTGTAAAGTGGTATATACTAAGCCTAAGTGCTATTGCTATTTTTTTATATTATTTAAGGAAGTATTTGGGATTCAGAAACATTTTTAGATATAAAAGTCTTGCGAGAAGTGTTTAGTTCCTTCCTATTTATTCCCTTCTTTAAGCAGTTTTTATGTAAATAAGTCAAAGGGCTCTAGCAAGAATTAAGTGATATCTGCAGTGCTAAGGCTGGTTGGGTATCCCAGGTTTTACACAATATGTGAACCCAGTCAGAGATACTGTATATACAAGAGAAATTCACATCATAAAGAATACTAACACGTACATGCAATGCTGCTTAAGCAGTAATAGAGAAACCTATCATTTTGTGCCAGCTGAAGTGGTACTAAGCCTGGAAAATTTAGTTTAAAAAATCCCTTAGTTTGTAACCTTTATATCCAGAAATATTTCCCAAAGAAGCTCATAACAATAAAAAAAATACAAATATTTTAAAAAAGATATCCAATTAGTCAGTTTAAAAATAGCAATGAAAGTTAGTTTAAGAAATATAGTTCTGGCAAAGAACCCTGATTATAAAGATAGTACTCAACCTGCAAAGTGAACAGGTGAATGTTTCTTTAGCATTTTGTGTAAGTTGTGATATACATTTTAATTAATAGATCTGCATTTTCTTTCTCCTTCCCCTCCGCATTTGGTGAGCACCACATTGGTGCATGAATATCTACTGACATTTGTCAGCTGCTCGCATCCTATTTGTTTTACTACTTATTTCCAAGGTGCATGCTTATAATACCATCACTAAATTACTAGCTGTTGCTCTGACAATCTTCTCTGACTGATGTATTGAGAGATGACTTCAGAGATAGGCAAAAGGCAATGATGGGGAGCCATGCCAGCTGTATTTCACTTTGCAGAGCTCTGTAAGCCCCCCTTCCATCCAGAAGGATAAACAAGAAAGCAGCTGCTATGGTCGAAACAGCATTAGGTAGAGATCTACAGGTAGTCCTCAGTTATTACAACTGGGGCTGGCAACTCAGGTGCTAAATAACATGATTGCTAAGCAAAAAATCATGACTATGATGAGCTTACAACCTTACATCTCCCGATTGTTAAAGTGAAGTACCTAAGAGTAACATCATCTAACTATGACTTATTATTTTACTTTCGCCTTCTTTCTTAACTCTGATTGTCACAAGCCCATTGAGAAGCACTCAGATGAGAATCATGCAACCATGGGTTGCTGCAACATGCCTTCAGAAATTGTGGGTGCTCCATCACTGAAGGATTTTAAGAAGAGACTAGACAGTCATTTATCTGAAATGGCATAGGTTCTCCTGCTTAGCAATAGCAGTTAGACTTATATACCGCTTCATAGGGCTTTCAGCCCCCTCTAAGCGGTTTACAGAGTCAGCATATTGCCCCCAACAACAATCTGGGTTCTCATTTTACCCACCTCGGAAGGATGGAAGGCTGAGTCAACCCTGAGCCGGTGAGATTTGAACAGCCGAACTGCAGAACTGCAGTCAGCTGAAATAGCCTGCAGTGCTGCATTTAACCACTGCGCCACCTCGGCTCTTAAGCAGGGGGCTGCTCTAGAAGACCTCCAAGGTCCCTTCTAACTCCTATTCTGTTCTATTCAGTTGTGAAGTGCCTGAATGGCAATCATGTGACTGTGGAATGTTGTGACTATCATAAATGGAAAAATTGGTTGCAAAGTTATTGTATTGATACTGTTGTAACTTTGAACAGTTATTAAATGAGTCAGTTGGTAAGTGAGGACTACCTGTATCTCAAGTTGTCAACCCTTTGAAGCAGCCTTAGTCAGGAAACAGACACCAGAAGAACTAATGGAACTCTATTGTAACAACTGGATCCTGAAAGTCGGACAGAGATTTTTTCTCTCTTCTCTTATACTAAAGAAAACCAAGGTGAGGTAATCCCCAGTTTCCTTCTCACCCATTGTCCATCTGAGTAAGCTGATGCTTGGATAATATAACACTTTAAGACCATCTCTATTCCAGTTCTTCATCTATTCCAGGCTACTATTCATTTCATCTTATGATAGAACCAATCATGCTGAAAATGCTGCCAGAAAAGGACAATTCATTTATGATAGAAAACTAAATTGATTACTTACAGACAGCTCTGAAAAAAGGCAAAGTTTTAATGAATCCCATACTTATTCCAGCCTGGTTGATTAATTGGGCAATTTTAAAGCTTGGACTTAATGGAAAGAATAGATTCTATTCCCAAGGAAAAGCCATATGCTGCTCAAAAGGTGTGCAATTCAAGATGGTAATCATTCTACCTAGTGTACAAATTGTTTGTGTAACTAAGCAAAAGGATTGTTGGATTTAATTTTTCCCTTGAAACTTAGAGAAAATTGTATTAAGTTAATTAATTGAAATTAAGTTCAGTTGGCTGAATCTTTGCAACATAGATTTTTGTCTGGCTCCCGTAGGGGTAAAGTATTTGTTCAACATGCTAAATTAGATTTTATTTAACCTCATACTATTCAGCCAAATTCACTGGGTTTGCACAACATACTAAGCCAAAACAAATGGTTTGCAAATGCCAGTGGCTTAGTTCATCCATTTGCTAAATGGATGAAAAAGAAAAGAAATACTGAAAATCCACGTTTTGCTGTAGTACATAGTATGAATTCAGCATATTATGTAGGAACTTACTCCAGTACAGTCAAAGTTTTCATACTTATAGCATTTCTCAAAAATAATTCAAGGTGGCAGGCATAGAGTTACTTCATTTTACTCTTGCAGAATGTCTCCAAAGTGCTTTTTCAAAAGGCAACTGGACTTTGTTTTTCCTTGAAGACATTTTGTTTCTCACCCAAGAAGCTTCTTCAATTCTCACTGAATAGTGGAAGATGGAAGGATTTATCATTCTTGCAGTCATCTGGTCATTAGCACTTTTTCTGAGAGCCACTGAGGCCACTTGGAGGTTTATCTGTGTCCTCAGGGTTACCTGAATAATTCAAATGGATGTGGAACCTTCTTGGAACTGCTGAAATATTGTTGTACAAATGTGTTGTAATATTGTAATATTCTTGCAGAACATTCTGAGAAAGATAAGGCTAAAAGAAATTGGTATACTTAAGGCTCAGCTTCACAAATGTGGATCCAGGCTTCCCTGATCTTGACCCCTCGGGGGAGGGCCTTCTCTGTGGCTGTTCCGGCCCTCTGGAACGATCTCCCCATGGAGATCCGGACCCTCACCACCCTTCAGGCTTTCCGCAAAGCCACTAAGACCTGGCTGTTCCGGCAGGCCTGGGGCTGATGAGTTCCCAGCCCCACTTGAATTGTTGTGACTGTTGCTTTGTTTTTAACTTGTTTGTCTTTTTGTTTTGTTGTTTGTATTCCCCTCCACCTTTGTTTGTTAGCCGCCCTGAGTCCCTCAGGAATAGGGCGGCATACAAATGGAATAAACATTTCCAAACATTTCCAAATCTGGATTTTGCAAAGATTCATTGGGGAATAAAGTTTCAACTGACAAACCTTGAATGACAGTTTTAGGCTTCTGTCAACTGAAACTTTATTTAACTGACAGATTTACATTGTACTCTTGGAGCAGTTGAAATCAAAAGGAATCTAATACTCTGGGAAGAACATGGGGAGTATTGTAATACTAAACTGGAAGGAAACAGATCTCTCTGGATTTAGGATCAACTACTTAGATATCGTTTTTCTAATTAACCTATCATTATTAGATATGTTTTCAGAGATTCCAGATTTTTAAAAAAAAATATCAGGAGGAAAATTATAAGTGATTCTTCTAATCATTAGAGGATGGCATTTGTTGTGGTATAATTTTAGAATACCATGTTTCAAGTATGGTTACCAGAAGTGTACTAAATATTCCATGTGAGGTCTCACCACAGATATATGTTGTGGTAGTACTATTGGCATTTTTATTTTCAATCCCCCGCTTAATGATTCCACATATGAAATATGTGGTTTTTATATTAAATGCATATTTAGATGAACACTTTTTATTATGTAATATGCCATGATTCCAGAACTTATTTCCTGATCAGTTACTACAAACAGTTCAAATCCAATGAATGAATATGTAATACTTTTCCCCCCCAGTGTATACCATTGTGAAATTTTTTACACTGAACCCGTTACTGTTTTGATGTTTCCTTTATCCAGATTGGAGGTTTTGCAATTGCCTTTTGATTTTACTAACCTAAATAGTTTGCTGTTATCAACAATGCTAATTACCTGCTCATCTCTAATCTTATAATCAACAAAACAATTCCCAATACTAAGACCTAAACCAATCTTGAGTATCTTTTTGAAATGAATAATTTATCCATATTTTCTGATATCTACTCTTTAGCTAGTTTCTTGTCCACGAGAGAGCCTGATTTTTAATCTCATGCTTGCTAAATTTATCAAAGGCTTTGTTAAGGTTCTGGTGGCCATCATGCCTATGTGAACAATGGCTTTGGGGAAGTTGCAGCAGAGAATCAATGAAGCCATAGTAAACTATGTATTTTGGATACAGAAGATCCTTGGTCAAATTCCTGACATCCTAAGATTAAAGGGTCAGGTGCCTACAAATTGCCTACAAATTTGGAGATGTGCAAAGTAATGCATCCCTAAAAACCTTGAAAGTTGCTGCCCGTCACTATTAGCAATACTGTGCTAGATTAATCAAGGTTTTGACAATCATAAGTCACCTTACAAAGATTTAAAAAGAAACACACACAATAACAGAAAATTCAGGGTGTTTGAAATCAGAGTAGCTGAACAAAAGACTAATTCGGCAAACACATCTCTGTGTTCTCTCTGTTTGCTAAATCATAGCATTTCTAGTTTAATTAAACTAAGTACTTCAAAATTTAAATTTTATACCATCCTTTAGATAAAAAAAATTTCTGCTTCTGAGTTAGTGGCTATTATAACTACAGATCATTTGCTGAGCATTCAAAGTTACAAAGGCCCTGAAAAAAATGACTTATGACCGTTTTCCACAGTTACAACTGTTGCAGCATCCCCAAAGTCATGTGATCAAAATTCAGATGGCTGGTAACTGAGTCATATTTATGACGGTTGCCGTCTCCTAGGGTCATGCGATCACTTTTTGCAAACCTTTGGAGAAGCAAAGTCAATGGGGAAGCCAGATTCACTTGACGACTGTGGCAAGAAAGGTCATAAAATGGGGCACTTAACAAATATCTCAACAACAAAAATTTTGGGCTCAACTTTGGTCATAAGTCAAGTATTCAAAGTTGGAGAAAAACAATATAATTTAATTCAGATTGAACTTTGCTTAGCTCCTTGAAAACAGCTTTCAGCTTGAACTCTGTAGGGGAATCTTGAAATTCAATCCCATATTTAAGTTTTGGCTAAATGGGATTTTTAAAAACCTCTAAATTGGTTTTTTTCTTAAAAGAACAAAAACTGGGGAATACGTCTCCAAGCATCACACGGCTAGGTTTTATGAGTTCACCTGTTTAAATGAAAAGTGATGGTAAAGGAAACGGAAAGCCACGCAATTTCAACAGGAGGAACTTTAAAGCAAACAACATTGCCCAAATGGGAAGGGGAGGGGAAAGCTCCCTCCTGTATTAATAGAAAGTGTCACTCAGGCATGGTAGTAAATCAGTTCCCATCACAGACTACAGAATTTCTTTCATGGTGCATAGTTTGTGTCCTGCTATAACAAACAATTTCCTCCTGGTCAGACTGTGGCTAGAGTGCTTTTAAAAATGGGTACTGTATCACTGCTGATAGGAAGAATCAATAAACCATTTCTTGGTTAGTAAACAAGTGACAAGCTATCTGGCTCTGGATTCTGCTACTGGTATTAGTTCCCCTTCTGCTGCCTGATGATGCTTAAGCTGGTTATTTCCTGCTTTTGCTTTTGTTGATGTTAGACAAGCCTCCCAAAATAGACTTCAGAAATTATACACAGGGCATGTTAATCTTCAATGTGCAATCACTGAACAAAATATAGTTGGAAAGAAGAACTTAGACTCCAGTAAATATAAAATTGGCTTCAATGGGGGAAGGTTCACATTGGGGATGGTTGCTAGATTAATAACAGATCCCACCTTTCCTCCTCTCTCATTCTACTCCCTTTCTTCCCCTCTTTTAGTTAGGGTTGAGTATTTGTATTTTTATAGTATTTTATTTGTATTGTTTACCGGTACTGCATCATTTTATCTTTTCAATATTGTAAGCCCCCCACCCAGTTACCCTGTGGTAAGATAGGAGGCCAATAAATGTAATTCATTAATTAATTAATAAAAATTAGTGGTCTGACTTTGAGAAAATTCAAGCAGAACTGAGGTCAAAATTATATTATTCATAATTTTCGCATTTGGAAGAACCAGGAAATGAATAGTAAGATTTCTAAGTGATTGGAGGGGAGAGAAAAAAAAGTGATATATGATAGATCTCAGCCCAACAAATTAAAATGACCTTTTGACCAAAAGGGATGGGGTCTTCCTATCTATTCTATGAAACTTGCATCCATTCTGGCTTGCCTCCCATCCCCAAAAAATCATTTTTCAGAGATGATTTTCTGCAAGAAGGCAAATAGCCAACTTCCAGATACTTGGATATTGGGATGCACCTGAGTTCTTTAGAGATATTTTTTCAGAGTTTTTAATATTCAAGCTTTTTTGAACTTGATCCTTCAGCGTAAGTGAAGGAGTCCAACCAAAGGTACAAGCTATTGCATCTAAATGCAAAGCATGAAATCTACCATTGAGTTGCAGGTAGTCCTTTCCCATCAAATATGGAGCAACAGCCCTTTAAATAAAAGATCCTCCTCTATAATATATATTACAGCTTTGTACATCCCAAGAATTATGATTTGGTGGTGTTCGTGGTTTGTCCTACATGAGTTGCATAAATCTGGACATTTACTATATGGTAGCAAGAAGTATAGATAATACTTCTAACTGTAACTCTTGACTATCAACAAGTGGTCATCCAGATGTTTGCCATCAGGGCCTGTCTGTTTGAAAACAGTGGTGTTGAAAATATTCAGAGATCCTTCCCCAATCCATCTTATGCAGCAAACAGATTTACAGTACTTAGAACTAGCTAGGGATAGAGAATGATGTGGATGTGTCTGAAAAATCTGTTATATAAAGCCCTGATGCTTTGAATGGGTTCCAATAGCTGGGCTAGCAGATGCCACAAATCATAGTGTTATCTCTGCATTTCTAGAATGCTCTTTAAGCAGACAGTATAGAGCTAAATTGATGATGATGCTAAACCCTTAATCCCCAATATGGAAAGTCTGTCCTTTTATTCATGGCAACCTCATATATTAGATCATTTTGTGTAACTTTTGAGAAAAGCAATTCTCAAGTAATTAATGAGGGAAACTAGTCTGTACCAAGCCTAATACTAACAAATGTACTACACCATTTTCTCCTATGTGTCTGGAATCTCAGTGGTTCAGGGTTGCTGTGGTTGTGCAGTCTTTGGTTTATACTTTAGTGCATTTTAGATCTTGCATCAAAGACCACCCTTAAAGAGGAAATATGTTTGTAAGCAAATTCAGATCCCAATACATTCCTCATAATATAGAGATTACATCCTATACCTCAAAAGATCATCACTTTGAAAAGTCATATTCAAAGGGTCAGAAGAAGGCAATTGCTGAATCAAGAACAAAAATGAAATGTAATGTATACTTATGAAACGTAATTAATTATACTATAAAAGAGGTATAAAAAGTCCTTTTGGTTTGATTGCTGATAAGTATTTGGATGGTTCAAAAAGTCTCTTTAAACCAGTGGTAGGATTCAGCCGGTTTGCACCTATTTGAGACAACAGGTTGTTAACTTTCTAAGCAGTTGGGAGAATTGGTTGTTGGAAGAAATCTTTTGTTTTTTCCCCACTTTACGGGGCTAATCCTGTAAGGAACGCAGGAAGGAAACATTCTGGTGTTGTTTCTAGCCTCATCTTTATTGCCCTGCTTACAGAAACTGCCTCTCCCTTGTTACATTGTAACAGCTAATGGAAAGAGCCCATCGACCTGAGTGATGTTGAGTTGGCCACGCCCACCCAGTCACATGACCACCAAGCCACGCCTACCCAGTGGTCATTAGAACACAGAACCGGTTGTTAAATTATTTGAATCCCATCACTGCTTTAAACGCACAACTCTTGTTGACGACATGGATATATCCATATAGTTTTCTTGACAATACAGAAGAGATTTCCCTTTGCAACTTTTCAGAATGCTTCTTCAAGTTCTCAATCTAGCCCATTTGATCTGGTTTTCCATGAATTCAATATTTTCCTCTCCTGCCACCCTGAACATTGGAATTTGGTGGCAATTTTGGGAAGCGGTTGTTTAGGAGGCTACAGCCAACTTTTAAGGAAGCATTCATTACATGTTACCATGGAATTTCAGATGTTAACAGATCCTATTATACAGCTACTATTCTATGGAAAGGAATTGTTTATGTGAAGTAAGAGGCCCATCTTACAACTCTTCTTGTTAAGTGAATCACTGAATGTGTTATTTCAGTTTTGTACCACTGAGCTAATCAACATAAACTCTTCATAAGAACCTAAACTCTTCATGTTCTTAGAAATTATGGCTGCTTTTACGTGTGGATATTTTAACTTGTTTTAAATATTGTGTTTGCTTTATTATATTCACATGCCTATATCAGATGTATATGCATATGTATGTATAGATAGAGATATCCTCTTTATTAATAAATCATTCAGATTATTTATTGCTGGTAATCAGGGTCAGGTCTTTAAGAGCCGAGGTGGTGCAATGGCTAAATGCAGCACTGCAGGCTACTTCAGCTGATTGCAGTTCTGCAGTTCGGCTGTTTAAATCTCACCGGCTCAAGGTTGAGTCAGCCTTCCATCCTTCCGAGGTGGGTAAAATGAGGACCCGGATTGTTGTTGAGGGCAATATGCTGACTCTGTAAACCGCTTAGAGATGGCTGAAAGCCCTTTGAAGCGGTATATAAGTCTAACTTCTATTGCTATTGCTAATGTTTTTTGAGCTTGATTGTATTCTTGCAGTTGTTTTATTACTCAACTAGGTAACATCATGTGATAATGAAATGTTTGCAAAGAATACAGTCAAGCTCAGACAGCCCCAAAGACCCTAACGAGCTACAAATATTCTCTCCTATTGATATAAAATGTAAACAAATAATTAAGCCTGCTTTGTGATTGATGACCCTTAGTTCAGTAGATAATTGGAAAGAAAGAAAGCATAACTTTCTCAGACAAAATTCAGTATGAGCTTAGGGTGGTTTTTTTTTGCAGACATTTCATTACCAAACTAGGTAATATCATCAGACCTAGTTATGGTGATATTACATAGTTTCGTAATGAAAAATCTGCAAGAAAAGAATCCAGCTCAGACCCCGCCAAGGAAACCCTGAGCTACAAACATTCTTTTCTATCCATAAAATTCCGTATCTGTAACATTAAATGCTTTAGTGATAAAAGACAAGAAGGAACAAATTACTTTTTTTATCTTTCAAATTAAACTCTGGCTTTGTAGCCAATGGGTTCAAAACAGCAAGGAAACTGGGAAGAGGTGACAATGCTCTTTTTTGAAATACAAGCACCTGCCTTTAGAAACACTGATGTTTTGCATAGTTGTGTTTTTTTTTCACAACACTGAGCACAATGCAGTCTGTTCCCTGGCACAGTTTCTGTTTTCCCAACACCTGCTGTTAAGCAGCTCGTGATATTCAATCTTATTAAACGCAGCAGAACAGGTGCTCCTTAGAAAAAAGACGTGGACAAATTTCATTACTGATCCCAAGGGCTTTATTTAAAGAGTCTTGTAATTTTACACTTTTTATTTGAACTCGGTGGTAGATACCCAACAAAGAACTGATTAGTATTCAAATTTGAACATGTCAAAAATGTCAAGTCTGAGGACATGTTTACTTATTATATATCGGAGGGTGGTGGTTCTGTATCTATATACATGAGAGAGCAAACTTTTTTCTGTCAATGGTAATTTGTCTAGGGTAATCAGTCAAAGAACTGCGAGTAGAACCAAAGTCAAAAGAGGGCAGGGGTATTAATTCTTTCTCTTGACACCCTGACAGATTTCTCTCAGCAAATCTTAGAACTGAGAGTGGTGCAAGCAAGGATCTTGAGATAGGTTTACTGCAAAACACAATGACGCTGTTTTTGAACAACTTCAGTGCCTGCTAAGTATTAAATGCAAGTCCTATTTATATTGCTATAAAGCTTAAAAATGATTTTCCACCTTTTCTCCCTGTCTAACCTTGGTGAAGTAGGGCTAATAAAATTGAATCACTAGAGGAGACAGTACAGAGCACAAAACATGGTCCATTCCTATATAGCATCCATAGTCCAGAACCCATCCTGTTCCAGAGGAAAAGGGCAACATAAAAAGAAATGGGTCCAAAATGTACTGACAAGAAACAGCTGATGGGGGAGAAGTATGGAATCTGGATAACTATAGAACTTTCCAAGAGGGAAATTTTCATTCAGATTGACACATTTGCCCATTTTCTTGAAATTATATTTAAGGGATTCTTGTTCCCTGTTGAGAATGCTATGATCATTGTTACCCTATTCCCCAACTCTGACTCCTACTAGAGCTGAAAATATCAATTTTATTATTTATAGATATAGATTAGAGCCATGATAGCACAGTGGTTAGTGTTCAGTACTGCAGGTTAATTCTGCTGACTGCCGACTGCCAACAGTTCGGTAGTTTGATTCTGACTGGCTCAAGATTAATTCAGCCTTCCATCCCTCCAAGGTGGGTAAAATGAGAACCCAAATTGTTGGGGGCAATATGCTAACTCTGTAAACAGCTTAGAGAGGGCTGCAAAGCACTGTGAAGTGGTATACAAGTCTAAGTGCTGTTGCTATTATTAAATTTATATTGCTACCAAATTGGAAAGATGATACTGAGGCCTAATGTGGGGCTAGTAAAGATACCTGAATTTGTATGGGTACTGCAAACAGAACTATCAAAGTAGGTGTGGCACAGGGATGTTGTTTGCTGCTTCAGAGGATTTGTGTCTAAATTGACTCTCTAATGCAGTGTTTCTCCACCTTGGTAACTTTAAAATGTCTGGACTTTAAGTTCCAGAATTCCCCAAACAGCATTAAAACTATTAAAGTTGAGAAACACTGCTCCAGTGAATCAGCTATTCCAGTCTGGCTTTCCTGCACTAAGAATGCACTATACATTCTACCTCAAAATCATCCCTCTGCGATCAAAGGATTGCCAACAGCATGAGTGTGCTCAGGAATCAGGTGAGAATGGGGAAAATAACATTAATGATTTTGCTCTTATAGAAGTTGTAGATAAATAAATGATGCAATCAATTTGGTAGTGAGCCAAATTTGATCCCCAACAACAGTTGGGAGATGGACTCCCTTTTGATGGTAGTACAAAGCCTGGGCAAAATCAAGTTATTCCTGGAAGAGTTCTTGCACCACCTGATATTCCTAAAGAAAGGTGGAGTGGGATTAAGGAATAGGGAAGGATGGGGACGTATCAGATAGGTACATGCGGTAATTAACTGAGGCTTGTAACAGTGATAGGCAGTTCAATAATCAATTAGTCTTCTACTTATGACCAATTGCTTAATGATGGTTTGAAGTTACAATGGATCAGAAAAAGGGAACTTATGACCTACTTCCAAAGTTACGATGATCATTGACTGCAGCGGTCACATGACTGCACTTTGGTGGTCAATAACACAACTGCATTTACCACTGTTTGCAGTATCCCACAGTCACATGACTCTTTTAGGACAGCTTTGCTCAAAACAGACACTTCCAGTTTTCAGCAAAACCATGCTGTCAACTTGTAAAGCGTTTCCATGACTATTATCAAGTTGACATTGAAGGGAGGGAGAATTCCATGCATACTTCCAGCCAGAGTCAGATCTCATATTTCTACAGGTGTGCGAGGCGCAAAAGTTTATAGCCTGCTGCAGAACCTTGTTGGTGCATTTATGACACAGGCTAAGGGGAGGGGAGACACAGGGTAAAGTTCAGACACCATTAAACAGATATCAGATTTGGCTCCGCAGCAGAAGAAAATGCCAAAATGTTGCTCCAAATAAATGCCTGGATTTCTTTTGAACTTTGTCTTGAGGCTCATAATTTACTTAGGGCATCTTTTGGAAACTTCACACATGCCATAGTGAACAGTGGGTTTGCTTAACAATAGTTTACAATGACTGTTGTAAAGTGCATTCACTTTATGACAGTCATAACTTGAGGATTACATTCAAAGTGAACTCACCCATTAGCAATAGTTCAACCAGAAGTCTTGCTGATAGCTTATGTGGCAATGAAGGTATTGATCCAGGGTGGTATTTGTTCATTCAATTGAATTTAGAGTGATACACAAAGGAAAAATGGAATGTGTTTTTAAAAAAAGACTTAATAGAACAACTCTGTTTGAAGTGTTTGGTATTGCTTTGATTCTGAAAACATGGGCTGGGAGTTATAGAGAAGGAAAAACCTGATTGGAGATTGAACCATCTTTGGGGGAAAAGGTTGACAATGGCCAGTTGGCTTCCAGGCCCTTGACAGGTGGCATGGAAGGTCAGTAATAAAATCCATGGGAAATCATGTCCTAAGGCAGCCTCCATGGGGATGGAATAGTTCAGCTGGCTTAAAGGTTAAAGACTTGGCATGCCAATACATGTTGCAAGGAGAAACCTAGACCTTGGCACATGCCCAGAAACAAAGCCACCAAGAGTTCTAGAACATAAAGTGGATGCTAACCCCAAGCCTAACCTTAATCTTCACCCACAGTGGTTAGAGTGCAGTACTGCAGGCTACTTCTGCTGGCTGCCGGTGGCCTACAATTTGGCAGTTCAAATTTCACCAGGTTCAAGGTTGACTCAGCCTTCCATCCTTTTGAGGTGGATAAAATAAGGACCCCAAATTGTTGGGGGTAATATGTGGACTCTGTAAACAGCTTAGAGAGCACTGTAAAGCATTGTAAAGCCATATGTAAGTCTAAGTGCTATTGCTATTGATAATCTCCAACTGGACAGCTATTATTTTACAGCCATAAAAAAATTGTTGTCAGCAAAGGAGTGTGCATAATAAGCCACAATAGTACAATTCTCTCAATTTCGAAGAAAAGGGGGACAAATTTCAGCCACTGTTATGCTTGGCAATCTGAGGAGTGTGACTTCCAGAGTCTCACAGACTGAGCCTGATATCAAGTATGTGGGACGAAGTTCTCAGGTTGCAAGACAGAGAGTATAGAGGAGAGAAGTAGCAATATATTCGACCTTGCATGGAAGAATATCAGCTTCCATGTTGTGCAAGCTTGGAATATAGGTGGCATAGAAAGTAAAATGGGAGAATTGTGCCTGCCTGGTTTAGCACTGTGTAAATCTGTGAGTTTATACATTGATTCATGTGAAACAATGTTTATTCCACATTCTTGGTCTTCAGAAGGATGTGAATTTCTTTGTATAAAATTTTAGCAGTATTAAAAAGTTGCCAAGAGTAATGTAGGGTTCTTTTGGACTGTGTGTGTGTGTGTGTGTGTGTGTGTGTGTGTGTGTGTGAGAGAGAGAGAGAGAGAGAGAGAGAGAGAGAGAGAGAGAGAGTGTTTTCTGCCTGTAGCAACCATCTATTTAAAAAGGTACCAGGCAATCCCCCCTCCTTTAAAAAAAAAAGACCTGAGTGAAAGGCTTGTTGAGCATTGGAATCCCACTCTCCTTTCTTAGTAAACAAGTTAATGGTTTTGTGTGAGCTGCAAAGCTGACAATAAAGCTGAAAGGCCCAAGAACCATTTCATCTGCTTGATAATTTGGTGGGATGGGTTACTAGGACTAAATACATTCTACTTTGGATGCCCTCAGAAAAGATGTGGTACTCAGATAATCCAAAAGAAGGAAAATCAATAACACATTTCTCTAATTTAGCAAACAAGCTGTTGGCAGCATTGCTCAATCACAGTTTAGACCTGCTTAGTAGATTTAACAGAAACTTTGAAATAAATTAATATTCATTCTCATAAAGCTATTGGATAAAAGTATAAGATGTTGTGACTGTCTATGGAGATTCTCAGTCGTCTAGGTCATGGTTGTCCCAAAGGTGCTTTTTCAAAGGCAACTGGACTTTTCCTTCAAGATGTTTCACTTCTCGTCAAAGAAGCTTCTTCAGAACTCATTGCAACATCCTGGAATCATATGACGTTTTTTAGGACAGCTTTGCTGAAAACTGACACTTTGCATTTTCAGCAAAACCATGCCACAGCAAACAATGAGTTGAAGGAAAACTGAAGAAGATTCTTGGATGAGGAGCAAAACGTCTTCAAGAAAAAACAAGGTCCAGTTGCCTTTGAAAAAGCACATTTGTTTATGTTGTGAAAAAATATGATTCATAACTCTCAGGAAAATTGATAGCATATTAACAAAACCATAAAGCCATACTCTGTCTTTAAACTTTCTATGAAATGCATATCAAAGACAGTTAAATATTCATTCTCTCGCTTCATCCAAGTCAGATTGTAGGTCTCTGAGTTCTAAATCTTAAAAGAAAATGAGCCTTCTGTAGGCATTCTAAAAGTTCAAAAATATTTTAGTACAGACTGGGGATGCCAAGCAGTGAAGCTCCCTCTCTATAGGCATCATTTCTTACAGATCTAAACATATTGGATTTTTTTGCATGCAGGCTTTGAAATTTGACTTCAAATTAGCCTTTCCGTGGTTATCCATTCCAGATTTAAACTGTAGGTGGGAATGACTGTAGTGTAAGGAGTGCTGCCAGTGTTTTCTTCTCTTCCACAATCACTTCATTCTACTGCTATAAAATATATGACTTTCCTTTTAGCAATTACTGTCTATCAGAAGCAGGAGAAAACATTAATGGAGAAATGTTATGTTCTGGGTGAAGAATGAAGGCAAGGCCTGAGTGACTTCTAACAGCTCTTTATTCAATACTGCCTGTGAGGCAACTCTCTCTCCCTGGCTGACACCGCTCCTTTTATAGGGAAGCTGATCAGCCCACAACCAATCAGGAGAGAGTGTTTTCCCACTCCAACAGAGGACCAGACTGAGAACTTCAACTGACAACAAGACATAACAAGACAGACTTGTACCACTTGTGTTTTCATAGTACAAAACTACTGTATCCACCTTGTTTAATCTCATTTTTAATGCTCAGGTTCCAAAAGGATTGTAAAGTTCAATTGAGGTGCACCACAACAGAAAAACTAGACTCTTTGCACATTAGTTACATCTTTTTAGTAAAGTCTAAAGAGGAAATACTGGGCATATGTGTCTGGACATATGGGAGACAAATATATGATTTTTGAATCTCAGCTCACTTTTCTTTTGTGGACAATTTTAAAATGATGTATATGAATTCTTAACCAATTCTATTATCAAAAAAGTATTCAACTAACAATTAACAACGTATTTGTTAATTTCATTAAGTTGGAGGGGGTGCTTTAAATATGAACATTTAAATTTTTGGGGAAAACAGTACACATGTACACTCAACAGCGGGGCGCCTCTGTCTCCTGGTATCCTTTTTTTTTTAAGGATCAAGCAAACATTCTTTTCAACACCATCCATTATCTGTGTATGGAATATCACACTGTTGGCATTGACTCAGCACAGCCTAAGTTTAGAGCTAAAAGAAAACCTGACGGCTTCTGAATTATTTGGAAAGAATCCAGAACAAAGACAGAAAATGCCTCCGATGGATTTGCTCTCCATCGTACAAGTTGTATATGACTTGGAATGTCTGGATAAGACTATATCACACTCCTAGCAATCCAAGAAGATAGGAGTACAATTTCATTTTTAAATGAAATGATCCTTTGATAACCAAATACTATAGCTGTGAAGCTTGTGGATATGATAAACTATAACCTATCTCTTTTTCTCTATGTGATTGAGTCCGTTTTTTCCCAGTTCAAGGTAGGCTCTTCCTTCAGGGAAGAGCTCAAGTAAGCTGATGCTTTGTATCCGTTACCCTAAGTAAAAAAAGAAGGGGCTACTCTGCTCACTTCATTGCATCTACTGTGCCCCTAGAAATGCTGATTGGGATCAGCAAACAGTTAAACAATCCTAACTGGGTTAGTTGGCTGTACTTCCATCCCAGGGCTTTCTGAAGGTAGCTAGCTATTCAGATATTTTTCCACCGGATTTAGAGATATTCACTGCAATTGGCTTCTTTTTCAGTTGTGTAGCTAGGCAGTTAAAGATTTGATGGTCTAGGGGGAAAAAACCCTTTGAATACATATATTAATTACTTGGGAATTAATGTCATTAATTATCAGTTACCGTAGTTATTGAAGAATGTCTGCAGTGCATATATGTATTAGTTGGTGTTTATGCATATCAACTATACATACTTTTTATGGATATGATGATTAGTTCTAGTGACAAGCATTATGGTACCTATGCCAAAATTACCCTTGAATTCATGCTGGGCTTGCAGGGTAGATACTGTATGTAGTAATCCTAGTTTATTTAAAATATCTGTATTTATTTAAAATATCTGTAAAGAATCAAGCACAGCAATAAAAACTGGGAAGCAAGAAAATCTACAATATACACATCAGGAGTGATGAAACCAATAACTGTTTGTATAATGCCTAGACAGAATAACTATTATCCTACATACAGCATAGGCTTTGAAGAGCTTACCTGTTAAACATAGTTGGCCTTCACACTAATCCTATGCAATCCAAGACATGCAGTGTATGTCATTCTGAAAACCTACAACTGTATTTCAGTCAGCCCCTTTAGACTACTTTCACATTGCTATGTTATACACTTTCCCATCAGCAACTGAAAAAATGCTGTAGTTCAGCTGTATTAAAACAATAGCATACTAAAAAGTAGTAGAAATGATATTAGACAATCAATTTTATATTATTAATTTCCCCAAATTGTTCAGATTGGATCAGATCTTGTGGTTTGGCCCTGTGATGATTGGCGGGTACCATGTATTTTGGAATGGGAAAGAAGGAAATTATGTTGTAAACTGACCAGAGTCACTTAAGTAAGATAGGTGGGGAAAGGAAGGAAGGAAGGAAGGAAGGAAGGAAGGAAGGAAGGAAGGAAGGAAGGAAGGAAGAGTTGGCCTCCTCAGGGTGCCGTCAGCCAGACAGTGTCGGCTAGTGACCCCCAGGGGGAGAGCCTTCTCTGTGGGAGTGCCTTCCCTCTGGAATGAGCTGCCCCCGGAGCTTCGTATAATCCGCGACCTCCGGTCCTTCCGACGCGCCCTAAAAAGTTGGCTTTTCCAGCAAGCCAGCCTGGCCTGAACAAAACAAATCAAATTATTGATTACTGTTAATTTTAATTTTAATTCTTTTAAAAACAATGTGTCATTGTGAATTTTAATTGGGTTTGGGATTTCCTATTTAATTTCTTTTTAACTTTTGTATTATGTGTTTCTTTTAATGTTGTACGCCGCCCTGAGTCTTTGGGAAAAGGGCAGCATATAAATCGAATAAACTTAAACCTAAACCTAAGGAAGGAAGGAGCCTATGGAAGAAAGGGAAAATTATATAAGGAACATGTATGTAGATACTTGTTTCTAATAAGTAACAGCAGAAAAGGCTACAGTCAGAGGTGGTATGCTGCTGGTTTGCAGCAGTTCGGACGAACTGGTAGTGGTGATGGCATGAGGCTCTGCCCACCCATCCAGACATCATTAGGGACCTTCTACGCACGCACTCCCGCTACCTAACCGGTAGTGAAGAAAATAGGATACCATTATTGGCTACAGTCTGTGTGCTACTTTTACAGGGGGCATTTGAGTGATCATTGTAGAAACAAAATGCTGAAATAAATGTAGTCCAGCAGGACTGTTCTTGCAGTCTTATGATCATTAAAGATAAAATCATTTTGAAGTTTAACTTATTTAAACAACTATATGGTCATGCTGATTTTATTTCCCTGTCACTAATTTGTAAGCAATTTCAGGTTGTTTTTCAATCTAAGATTTGCTGGTAGTCTAGGTATGCCCAACAAATTGAAAGTTTCAAAGTTTCAAAGTTTAATAGCATTTGTATGCCGCCCAATCCCGTGGGACTCCAGGCGGCTAACAATACAAATCAAAAAGAATAGAAGGAAAGAAAAGATAGATTTTAAAAACACACCATGCACTCCATTCCAAGTGGGGCTGGACCATATTTTGGGGTCAACAGTAAGGTGACCAGATTTTCAGATTGGTAAAGGGGGACACCATTGATGGGGGGGGCTTGATTAAAAATTCTATATTTTGTCAAAAGATCACCCCAGGACACTGAAACCATCATAAATACGAATCTGTTGCCAAACAAAATTTTGATCACGTGACCATGAGGATGCTGCAACGGTCGCTAAGTGTGAAAAATGGTCGCAACGGTCGCTAAGTGTGAAAAATGGTCATCAGTCACTTTTTTCAATGTCATTGTAACTTTGGTCACTAAATGTTTTCCCCCTCCTCGAGACACCTCACTTCTTCCTTCATTCCTCTTGCTTATCTACCTTCACCTTATCTGTCTTCTGCTCTTTCCCTCTCTTCCTTCCTTTCTCCTTCCATCCTCTCTTCTTTCCTCACTCACTCCCTTCCTCCTTTTCTCTTCCTTCCTCCTTCCACTCTTTCAGCTTCCTTTCTTTTGCCTATCTACCTTCTTTGTCTTTCTGCTCTTTCCATTTCTCTCTTCCTTTTTGCTTCTGTTCCTTCCTCCTTCCATCCTTTCACCTTCCCTCCTTCCTATTTCTTCCTTCTTCCTTCCTTCTACCTATCTACCTTCACCTTCTCTGTCTTTCTGCTCTTTCCCTGTCTTCCCCTTTCCTCCCTCCCTCCCTTCTTTCCTTTCTAGTTCCATCTTTTCTTCTTTCCTCTCTCCCTCCCTTTTTCTTTCTTCCTTCCTTCCTCCTTCCTCTTGCCTATCAACTTCATCCTCTTTGTCTTTCTGCTCTTTCCCTCTTTTCCCCTTTTCTTCCTACCTCCTTCCCTCTTCTCTCCCTCCCTTCTTCTTTTTCTTCCTTTCTTCTTCCATCTTCCTCCTTGTCCTTCCTCCTTCTATTCTTTCTCCTTCCTTCCATCTTTTCTCCTTCCATCTTCTCCCCCCCTCCCTTCTTCTTTTCCTTCACCCCTCCCTCCTTCCTTCCTCTCCTTCCCACTCTCTCCTTGGGAGGGGTTGGGGGTGAGGGGGCAGCAGAGACCAAAAAAAGTCAGAAAATCTTATTAAAACTTTCCTATTTGTTGGATCGCATTGCTGCGAACTTATAAACCAAATCAGAGGAACATTTTGCAACCGAGGGTGCTACAAGGAAATGGGGGAGGCAGCCCTGCCCTTTCCCCAGTTTTGCAAGGAATGAGAAATGGTGCTTTAATCCGAAGCAACTGCAATCGGAACCGCAGACAGGGAAAGAAAGAAAGAAAGATCCTCATAGCACAAAACCCACCTTTGCATGGTTGTGAGAACATAGGTAAAACAAAAAAAAAAGCACAGCGTCCCTCCGCCCTCTGAATGGGACTCAGCGTGACTCCAATTTGAATACAAGGACACGGAGCTGGGCGGGGAGATAAGCACCTTCATTTGCATTCTCTGCGACCATGATGCTTTGCAAGGAACATTCCCTGGACTCCCGTGACTTTTTGCAGATTTTTCCTTTCGTGCTTAAAAAAAAAGAATGGGACTTCTTTAAAATGCCACAGAATGAGCTTTCAGCCTGACAAAAATGCAACCCCTTCCTTCGTCCTCCTCCTCCGTCACTAACAGCTGGGGGCTCAGAAATCGGAGCGGAAAGCCAGTCCTCCATCTCTTCCCTCTTCCTGGATTCACTCCGAAGTTTTAAATCTTCCTTCTGTGCATAAACACTCTCTCCCTCTCCCTCCCTCTCCCTCTCTCTCTCTCTCTGTATTTGTTTGTCTCTCACTCTCTGTGTGGCTCTTTGCCTCTATCTCCCTCCCTCCCTCTGTCTCTCTGTCATTCTCTGTGTGTGTCTGTCTCTCTCTGTCTCTCCTCCCTCCATGTGTGTGTGTGTGTGTGTGTGTTTGTGTATGTGTGTGTGGATTCCTTCCCCCTGTGGATGGGCTCCAGACTAGCAGAGCCTCCTCTTCCTCCTTTTTAACCAGGTGATCTTCGGCTGCGGCACAATCCCAAGGGCACACGCTGCCCAGTTTGCTAAATCCGGCATGGCTTCAGAGAAAGAAGGCGTGCAAGAAAGCCCCCCCCCCCATCCCCGCTGCCTGAACATTTGAATGAAGGAGGCTGCAGGCTCTTTTGTCCTCGGCTATGTAATTTTCTTTCGTTCTCTGCTGCCCGAATGAGTGAATGAGGCAGAGGGAGAATGAAAGGCGATTGCGTCTCTTCTGTCTCCCCGTTGCTCAGAAAAGCAACTCCGGGAAGGTCCTTTGGTGGCGGCAGGCTTCCTAGAACCTGCCTGCTAGCAAAGGACCTTCCCAGAGTTGCTTTTCTGAGCAACGGGGAGACAGAAGGGACAAAATACTGGCCGGCTGGGACAGGTATACAGGGCAGGGGGCGGGGCAGGCTTACTTCCGGGTCCGGTCACAAAAATCGGGACTTTTTAAGAACACCCCGGGACATGGGACAAATTGTGCGAAAGCGTGCCTGTCCCGTGAAAATCGGGACATCTGGTCACCTTAGTCAACAGCCCCAGGCCTGCCGGAACAGCCAGGTTTTAGTGGATTGTAAAGCTTTTACAATCTTTCAGTTGGTAACTAAGAGTCTCAAGAACTTTTATTATTATTTAGATTTGTATACCACCTGATTCTCTCTGGTTTCTGAAACTAGATTATAAATGTTTGCTATATGCTACTGTTTTTTTCTAGTTCTGTAAGCATATTTTAATTAAAATGCCTCATGCTGTCTGTATATTCCTTAGTATGCAAACAATAAATTCAGATCTCAAGAGTTATTAAAGAAAGTAATACATTTGCTGGAGGTTTGAGAAGATAATGGAACCTCTGCTGTATTAAATTAACAAATTACAGTCTAATATTGATTGGGGACACTCTGGGTTTTAGAATACAGAATAACAGAGTTGAAAGGGACCTTGGAGATCTTCCAGATCAACTTGCTGCTCAAACAGGAAATTCTATATCATTTCAAACAAATGGTTGTCCATTCTCTTCTTAAAAACCTTCAGTGTTGGAGCACCACAACTTCTGGAAACAATCCGTTCCACTGAATAATGTTGTAACTGTCAGGGAATATCTCTTTAGTTCTAGGTTGGTTCTCTCCTTGATTAGTTTCCATCCATTGTTTCTTGCTCTGGAAAATAGATTGATATTTGTGGCAGTCCCTTAGATATTAGAACACTGCTATCATGTCATCCTTCGTCCTTCTTCTCATTAAATTAGATACCCAATTCCTTCAATTGTTCTTCATGTTTCAGCCTCCAGCCCCCTTATCATCTTTGTTGCTCCTCTCTGCACTTTTTCTAGCAGCTCAGGCCTCATTTTGACCTTGACTTCAACCAAGAATAATTAGAATCTGAGAGTTTTTTTAAAAAAGTACAGTAACAGAGAGGCTGGGCTGCTGTTCTAAAGCAGCTAAGTGGCAATAGAATTGTAGGGAACAATTTCTTTCAGGAATGAGTTGAGGTGTTTAAGTTGGAAGTGTAGCTGAACATAAATTGAATCTCCCCTTTAAAAAAAACAATGAAATGTTTTTACTAGGAGAAGAGGAGCTGGCCAGATATGGTGAAGGAAAGGATAAACAAGAGAGAAAGGCATTCAGGGCACGTCTCAAAGGTATGGGCCAGTGTCTCTCCAGCAACTGAAATGCTTGATCCACTACCATGCTCTGCTGCAAAATGTAGATTTATAACTTATTCAGAATCAACTACCCAAAATCTAAACTCATTTTCAGCAAAAAGGAAAATGTTCAACCTCTGAGAGAAATTGTCCTCTGAAGAGCTGCTGGTGCTTTGTTTAAAATATATGTGTTTAATTGTTCTGAATCCTCTGTCCCCCTAAATAAATCTTGACCAAAGTGGAAGATTTACAGGAGAATGAGCTGTCAATCTTTCACTTACATATCTTATTCCATAAGGCCAAGAGAACTATAGTCTTGGACTTCCTAAAAACATTGCACAGAAAAAGTCTGTCTTGATCCATGATTTCTGCATCTTGGGAAGATAGTAGAATTTCCCAACCCCATCCTACTGCAAATCCATAAGAGTGATTGGTCAATGTTTCCTTTGCTGATGGATGAGTTTGAGTGATTGGATGGAGGATGGCAGAGAATCCTGTTAATCAGTGATGGCATCTCAGTTTATAGCAACAGATTTTCCTCCCAACTGAGGTACAAGAGGAAAGCTCATAGAGTAGCCTTAGAATAGCAATTTCTTTTCATCTAGATAGAAAACGTCACACTACATAAAACGTCACGCTGCATAATTGTAGGTTACTTCTGGATGTTATGGACTTTATATCCCATCATCAGCCAACATTGGCTATGATAAAGGATTATTTGAGGTTCAATTTGAAATATCTGGAGGTTCTAGGTTGCTGAATCTTCTTTACATTATTTTAACACTGTACCGTTTTAAAAAGGGAACATATCAGTCAGGTCAAAGGAGCCATTGCTAAGTAACCAAACTATTTCAGGATGCTTCAGACCAGTACTCTTGGTAAGGTAAATCATCCAGAATAATTGATTTTCACCCACTGTCACTTCTCATTTTCATGGACATTCTTACATTTTATCCTGGGGCTAAAAATAATTAAAAGTCATTGGGTTTGGGTAAGTCAAGGCAAGAAGGAAGTCCTCCTGCTTTGAAAAAGGAAATCTGATCCCTGTTGTGTGCAGCTGGTGAGAGTCTCTCAGTCATGAGCACAGCATGTGTGAAAACTTTTCACTCACACTTCCTGTAACATCTATGGCTAAAGAAATGCATATTTTTATTCAATTTATACTTCTCATATGCCTGATGCTCACTGCTATATTTTTGCCTCCTGGTGCACCTGTCTCAGATTTAGCCAAATGTTAGTTAGACGAGTATCCTGTCCTAAGTGAAGAGTTATTCCTCCTCTGTGATCCTTTTCAGACAGGCTGTGTGTGGTAGTGCTCTGATAAAGGAATCAGTCCAGCTTGTGTGTGTTCTAGTTTCTGTTAAATGGCAATTGTGTGTAATCAAAGCACCCCAACTACAAAGTTTTTATGCCCAAGTTTAGATAACCCCTTCCCTTTCTTTACTGCCCTTGGAATTTGAAGATGTTTTTTGAGAAGCAATAGAATTCAGACAGAAAGGATGTAAAAGACTCTTTCTGCTAGCCTCATTCTCTTTTCATTTCTTAAAAATCAAAGCCATTAATTCTTTGAGGGATTCATTTAACATTTTAAATGTAGGTCTCATCGTCTAAAAATATAAATGTGACGACCACATTATAGAAAATATATCTTTGATGAAAACCAATCCATCAGAGAGCTTGGAAGTGCTAGGATCTCCATCAGGTATACTGTATACTCAGTTACAAATTTGGATTAGTTCCTAAGCTGAATAGAAAAACGGGGTGTAGAATGTCCATGATTCTGACTTTTAGATTTATTTATTTTCATTCATTATTTCAGTTAATATCTTCCAAGAGCAAAAATGAGCATCCATATTCCTCTCTTCCTTGATTTTTCCTCATAGCAATTCTATGAAGTAAAGGGGGATGAGAAATAAGGACTGGCCCAAATTCACCTAGTGAGCTTTGCTGTCTGAGAATAAATTTGGCTTTGGATCTTTCAAGTTCAAATTCAACTTACCATCCATATTCCAATTTCATAGCAATCTTCAAAATCTAAAGGCAGACTGTAGAAAAATCTCTTTTTCTCTTTCTTTGCATGTCAGAATTAGTATTCCAGAAGGTAGCTCCTTTGAAGATCTTGATCTCAGGGAATCCAAAGCATCAAACACCATTGCTTTCTATAGGAATGCACGCACACACGTGCGCACACACGTGCGCAAACACACACACCTGAGAGGGTGGGAGGGGAGATATGTTAATAGACATCTATGCAAATTGATCTGTGTGGCAAATAGAGTAATTTATAATTTTAAAATCCACGGGGGAATTTTTTTGCTTTCAAAGTAATGGATATTTTTATATATTCCTTAAATGGCTAGAACTTTTGCTTTCAGCATCTTCATAATCTATTTGAAGGAACAGTTTCCTTCTTGATTAAAACAATAATATAATACAAATGCAATAGTTGGACTTAACTAAAATGAAACTTAATACAATAATGCTGCCAAATACAAGCCATTACTTTATTTTCAGAAAACATCAGCCTAGTCAATATCTAACATCAGATGCCCAAACAAATCCAGAGTGTTTTTCAGAACATAAAGAATGACATCCAGATCCTGTTGGACCTTAAGTATGGATGTTAAATATTCATCCAATATCCTAAATCATAATTTTCAGAAGAGAAATGTGCATAGTTCTCTAATAAATTGAGTGTTGAGCTTGATAGACCATTTGCCTAACCATCATAGGACTTCCTATAAATAGAAAATACACCCAAATTTTAAAGAGCTGCATAACTTTTTGAATGTATTCAAATTGCATCTCTTCATGCATGACATTTCTTGAGCTAGATCATAGCTATTTTCAAGCTTCTGCCTGCTGTGTAGTCAATCAGTGCATTTCTTTCAAAGATCTATCAATATCAGATAAATGTTTGTCTCTTTGAAATAAACAACATGTATCTGCTTTCAGATACATTAAGTACAAATGTGTTACTGAGCTGCTGGAGGCAAAACAATAAGCATGTGTGAGATGTGACCTTTTGTGAAGCAATCCCAGGGGAGGATGCAGTCACATAATCTTTCACCAACACACACCAGCCTAATACAGGAATATAATGCAGGGCCTTGGTTTTAAAATAGCAAAGCCCATTGAACCCTTGAATTCTGGGTCATTTTACTCCAGCAAATCTTTATAGGATATAGCTTAAACAATACCAGGACATCAGTATTATATACATTACACAATCAAATAACATAATTCTATGCTTAAACAATTAGAAACATATTTATTTGCTAAATTTTGCCATGTACTCATAAATTATAATTAATTCCTGAATGTTTGTGATTTTGTTCTTGTGCATATGACTATAGGAAGATTCTCATTTGACCATTACAGGGGTAAAAGTAAAAGGAGGGAGGACACGTTTCAATCCAATGAAAGAATACTAAATGAAAGTACTCCCTGTCTCACATGTAGACAACTTTGATATTGGGTCCGACACCCCAAAATACCAATGATACCATATAACATTGTCAGAACCATGTTTTCCGTCTGCAGTGTGAAAGAAACACAAAAGATCAGTAATTCCTTCAAAGGACAATCGACCTTTCATGTTGCCCTCTGATAAGGTGATTCTCTTTCTCACTTATCACATAAACAAAAGTGACAAAGAGACATGGGAAGAGCACATGAATGAGAGAAAAAATATAATATGGTGAACTGGGACCCTCAAAAGCTGAATTAGATTTGTAAACTAGGAGACCCCAAGTTTGGCCTATAATCAGTGGTGGGATTCAAATAATTTAACAACCGATTCTCTACCCCAATGATTTCTTCAACAACCAGATCACCAAACTGCTCAGAAACCTAACAACCAGTTCTCCTGAAGTGGTGCGAACTGCCTGAATCCCACCACCGTTAATAATGTCTCAAAGGAATTTATACTATTCTCTATTGCTGGGAGTTGTTCTCTGAGATGTTGGGATGAGATGCCAAGAGGATTCTCAGCTTTATTGCTCTTATTACTCAAGTAATAAAGTTGTCAATATCCATGAACATTGTTTGGATTCAATAGTGGAGTGCATGAGTTGAGCATAATGAAGTTAAGCCCAGATGAGACAAAAGCCAGCAGGAAGCTGACAAGGAGATTAGAGTTCAAATAATTATAGAAATGATAGTTTCTCCTAAAGAGCTAAGGATCATAGCTAAGGAGTTGTGCTTGAGAGGAATTATTATTGAGCAGCAGCATCCAATATGATCTCACTTCACACCGTTCTTATAAAATCTGCACTTGCAGCTCATAGTTTTCCAAAGCTCACTACAATAGGAAAAAATAATGCTAGAAGCTATATCTCTGGAGCCATTAGTTTATTATTGTTGCGAAGAAGGCATTGTAGATGTGTTGCCTTACTGCTTTGCAATAGCTTTGACACTTTCTTTGCTATTCTTTTTTAAGAGCATTTTACATTTATTACCGGTATTTGATTTTAAAAAAAAATTATGACAAGTGAAAATAATTAAGCTTAATGTTTTCCCATTACCAGTAGACATGAGAGTACCTTGTGTAAACTCCACAGACAGATCTTAGCCTTCATCCCCATAAACAGCACCAAGTTTTTAATTAAAGAAGTATATAATTTTTTTCTCCATGTGCAGCTGCATAGTCCCTTAATGAGGCGTTACAGCTCAAGCCACACAGGCAATATTAACCGTCTTTCCAGTGCTGGCTGAGCTAATAATTTCATATCCTAATACCCATCTGAGCAGCTGAGATGTTTTGCATTTTTAAAATCTAGCTGCTGAGCTGAAATTAATGAGGGGGAAAAGAAGGACTCCAAACAAACCATGGAGTGACGGATTAGTTCTACTGCACAGAGGCAGCAAGACTTGTCATGGACACAGCCACTGACCTTTATTGAAACAGAACTGTATGTAACAGATAAGAATATTTAACAACCATTAATGTCATAGAAGACAACATGGGCCAAAGTGACTCTATTGAAAATTCCACAGGAAATTGCTCAACCAGAAAATGTCAGCCTTCTCCTCATGTCAGAACCCTGCCTATGATTCTAGAATTAAGGGTGGTGGCAAAGAATGTGAAAGCCAAAGACTCTGAAGAAACTTTGTGACTGAATAAAACATCTACTTACTAAACTGGGCCTGTTTATTTCAAAATGTCACTCAAAACTTCACATGAGGTTGGCAATTAAGCCTGGAGATAGAGTGAAGCCAGTTACCTCCGTGTTAACTGTAGGACAAGTACTGTATGATTCACCTCTTTTCTCTGTGTGGCTCTTTCCCGATTAAAAAAAAAATTAGCAGGTAGCATTTTGCATTTATGATAGCTCTCTATAAGATTCACCCACTGTGTACCTTCACTTTAGTGAGCTAAGAAATCCTTGTCTGAGCTGAATTTATTGCTCTTCTAATTAGAAGCAGTTCTTTAGTCATACATCCTCCACCTGTGGAGTTTGGAGAAATTGGAACTCTTCTAATAGGAAAACAGCAAGAAAAGAGCACCAATGGTGGCTTCATTGAAAAAAAATATTATCTACTGACAAAAAGTGTGAATGGGGAAGACGTTACAGTATCATAACAAGTGCAATTCGCATTCATTCCAAAGCTGCTTAGAACATCATTTGTTGGATGAAAGGTAGAGTATGAATCCAGTTAAAACAAACAAATGTTCCTTCCTAAATAGGCATGAAGCCATTTGGCAAACTGCTTCCCAAGCTTCAAATGTGACTATATTATATAGCACTTTAGCCCAACAAACATTGCCTGTTTCATCTTACAAATCTAATTGTTATCTACCAGAGTTAAACTGTTTTACAAGCCTTTCCCTTCTCCCAAAGAAATCTGCAATTTGTAGTTTTGAAGGCATGGCTTGCAGATCCAACTATTTTCTTTGTCACTGTGAATTAGAGATAATGAAAAGTGTCTTTCAAGCTGAAAACTCCTGATAATTCTATGAGTACAATTATGTAGTCTTCTTGATAATATTACATTTTGTTACATAATATTGGTTTGACATTGTATTTTGTAAAAAAAAATCATTTTCTTCAATCTAATTTGGAATTCTGATATTTCATTGGGGCCTCCCATCCAAATACTAACCTCTTTAGTTTTTCAAGTTCAGCCAAATGATTAGGTAGTTTGATTAGGAATTTAGTGGGAGATTCTCCTTTATACCTGCGCAATTTTCTCTGTAAGTAGTGTGGATGTGTATGATTGTAAGTGAATGATCCCACTTTTTAACTTGTGTAATTCCCCTTTTTATATTATATTGTTGTATTTTTAATTTTTTTTGTGGGGGTGTGAGTGAGTGAGTGAGCGCTTGGGTGTGTAAGTGAGGATTGGGATTGGAACCAGGTTCCCCCACACTGAGTGCTTCGCAGAAGTGTCGGGGGGATCTGGGCCTATTCCCAATCTCAGGATGACTGATTCGAAGGGCCTGTCGGGAAATGCAGGGGCTATGGGGTGGGTGGAGGGACCACGGACATGGGAGTGGGCCGGAACATTACGGTCTTAACAGGGAGGGGCAGATATGGCGGGGACTTTAGGGCTGGCCATTACCGGGGAAGGAGGGCTCGCTACGTCACAGAGATCCCTCCTTCCGGCCCTATGAGTCCCACTCCAAGGCCAGATGGCGTGAGTAATCAGGACCCTGGTCTCAGGCTGCTGTCGCTAAATGCCAGGTCTGTAGTTCACAAGGCTCCCCTCGTCCGGGACCTAATTTTAGACGAGGGGGCAGACCTGGCATGTATTACTGAAACCTGGCTGGGCCCGGAGGGAGGAGTCCCCCTCACTGAGATGTGCCCAGAGGGTTTTCAGGTGCTTCATCAGCCGCGACCTCAAGGAAGGGGTGGGGGTGTGGCTATTGTTATCCGAGAGTCTCTAGCTCCTCGTAGGATCCCTGCTCCGGAGTGTGAGTCCTTGCTGGTGAAGTTGGACCTCAAGGGTCAAGTGGGCTTGATGTTAACGTACCTGCCTCCCAACAGCATTGCAGCAGCCCTCCCCTCGCTCCTTGAGTCAGTAGCCAAGCTGGCAATTGAGTTCCCCAGGCTTATGGTTCTGGGGGACTTCAATTTGCCTTCGCTCAGTGAACACTCTGATGGAGCGCAGGAGTTCATGGCTTCCATGACAGCCATGGGCTTGGCCCAAGTAATTCGGGGCCCAACTCACTCGGCAGGTCACACGCTCGACCTTGTATTCCTCTCAGAGCAGTGGAGTTGTGATCTTGGTTTGAGGGGTAGTGAGATCTTACCCCTGTCATGGTCAGACCACTACCTACTGAGGCTTGACTTTCGGAGACCAAACCCCCACTGTAGGGAGGAGGAACCGATTAGGTGGTTCCACCCCAGGCACCTTATGGACCCTTTGGGCTTTCAGACGGAGCTTGGCGTTGTTCCTGATACCCTCGCCTGCAGTCCGGCGAAGACTCTGGTTGCTGCCTGGAATTCAGCAGCGTCAGAGGCTCTTAACCGGATAGCGCCTTTACGGCCGATCCGAGGCAGTGGATCCAGGAGGGCTCCTTGGTTTACTGAGGAACTCCGGGAGATGAAGCGCCAAAAGAGACGCCTAGAGCAACGATGGAGATCCAGTAAGTCTGAGTCAGACCGAGCAGTTTTAACATCCAGCATCAGAGTCTACCTTCGGGGAATTAGGACGACAAAAAGAACACATATTGCTTCTCTGATAGCTTCCGCTGAGTTGCGCCCAGCCGCCTTGTTCAGAATAACCCGTTCCCTCCTGAACAGGAGGGATACGGGCGATCCTTTGCAAGGCAGAGCTGAGGAATACATCCAATTTCTCGCGGATAAAGTTGCTCGGCTTCAGATGGACCTGGACTCCAATTGCGCAGAGCCAGCCGAGGCACCAGGGGAGAATCTGGATTGACATCGCTGGATTGATTTTCAAGTTGTTACCCCTGAGGAAGTGGACAAGGCCATGGGAGCTGTAAGTGCCTCCACATGTGTGCTGGACCCGTGCCCCTCCTGGCTGGTTGCTAACAGCAGGGAGGTGACACGGGGCTGGATCCAGGCGGTTGTTACCGCCTCCCTTCGGGAGGGGTTCTTTCCCCCCCACTTTAAAGGCGGTGGTGGTGAGACCCCTTCTGAAGAAGCCATCTTTGGATCCAGCTGTTTTGAATAACTATCGTCCAGTCTCCAACCTCCCCTTTGTAGGGAAGGTTGTTGAGAAAGTGGTGGCCTTTCAGCTCCGGCGGTCCTTGGAGGAAACCGATTATCCAGATCCCTTTCAGTCGGGATTTAGGCCTGGCTACAGCACGGAAACCGCTTTGGTCGCGCTGATCTATGATCTCTGGAGAGCCAGGGATGGGGGTCATGCCTCCGTCCTAGTGCTCCTTGACCTCTCAGCGGCCTTCGATACCATCGACCATGGTATCCTTCTGCGACGACTGCGGGAGGTGGGGGTGGGAGGCACTGTCCTACGGTGGTTCTCCTCTTACCTCTCGGACAGGTCATAGTCGGTGTTGGTCGGAGGGCAGAGATCGACCCCTAGGCCCCTGAATTATGGGGTGCCGCAGGGTTCGGTCCTGTCCCCCCTCCTGTTTAATATCTACATGAAGCCGCTGGGTGAGATCATTCGACGGCATGGGATAAAATACCATCAGTATGCGGACGATACACAGCTGTATCTGTCCACCCCGTGCCAACTCAGTGAAGCCGTTGACATGATGTGCCAGTGCCTCAAGGCTGTTAGGGTCTGGATGGGGGTTAACAAGCTTGCACTCAATCCAGATAAGACCAAGTGGCTGGTGTGTTTCCCTCCCACTAATTGGCCAAGTTTTCCATCTCTCAAGCTGGGGGGTCAAACAGTACGCCCCTCAGACAGGGTTCACAATTTGGGAGTCCTCCTGGACCCACAGCTGACTTTTGAACACCACTTGTCAGCTGTGACCAGGGGGGCGTTTGCCCAGGTTTGCCTGGTGCACCAGTTGCATCCCTACCTGAACCGGGAGGCCCTCACAACAGTCATTCATGCCCTTGTGACCTCAAGACTGGACTACTGCAACGTGCTCTACATGGGGCAGCCCTTGAAGAGCATTCGGAGACTTCAGCTTGTCCAGAATGCAGCCGCGCGAGCGATCGTGGGTGCACCTCGGTTCACCCACGTTACACCTATCCTCCGCGAGCTGCACTGGCTGCCTATTGGTCTTCGGATACGCTTCAAGGCACTAGTCGTCACTTATAAAGCCCTTCATGGTATTGGACCTGGGTACTTGAGAGACCGCCTGCTGCCAATTACCTCCAATAGACCGATTAGATCCCACAGATTAGGCCTCCTCCGAATTCCATCCGCTGGCCAATGCCGACTGGCGACCACCCAGAGGAGAGCCTTCTCTGTGGCTGCTCTGGCCCTCTGGAACGAGCTCCCCGTGGAGATTCGAACCCTCACCACCCTCCAGGCCTTCCGCAAAGCCCTTAAAACCTGGCTGTTCCGACAGGCCTGGGGCTAATGAGCTTTTGTCCCCCCTCGAATGGTATGGTTGTTGTGTGCTTTTAAATTGTGTATTGTTCTGTTCATCTTTTTTATTCCTTATTTGTACCCACCCACCCCCTTGACTTGGATTGTGAGCCGCCCTGAGTCCCCTTTGGGGAAAAGGGCGGCATAGAAATATAATAAATTCAATTCAATTCAATTCAATTCTCTGAAGAGGAATTAGTCCCATAAATCTCAATTCATTCACAAGAAGAGCCCTGGAGGAATAGTGGGCTCTTGGTGACATAGTGAGCTAACTCTGTTTACTGCCAGGAGTTCGATCCAGCTCAAGGTTGACCTAGCCTTCTATCCTTCTGAGGTCAATAAAATGAACCACTCAGAGAATGTTGAAAAGCACTATGAAGTAATATATAAGTCTAAGTGCTATTGCAATTAACATGTTTCAAGCTTGTAGCCTCTTAGATTCTCAGAATACAACCCATGTGGTTGATTGAGGAATGAAATTCTACTGAAAGTTTTACTATCTTACCACTTCACTAGAATATATTCAAACAAAGAAATGTATTTATATCCTAGCTATGTGGTGTTTTATAAATAACTCAAGGAGACAGACAGACCTAATACTCCTTTTGCCTAAAGAATCTGAGTGTATCAATGCAATTTCATTTCTCTTAGCTGAATCTTTGTCCCTCACTTTTCCCTTCCTCTTCCCTATTAAATTATGCAAGGCAAATTGTTGAAAGCTCTCTGTTTGAATTCCATGGGGAAATTGAGTTTGCTCCCCAGAGAACTAATTGGATTGGAAAACACATGCCTATTTTTATAGTCAGCAGAAATCTCTTTGCAGCTCACCTCAAGTTTCTTGACTGGAACTAATACAAACTGCAGAGTAAATGAATTACTTCTTTCAATGTAAGGCACTCCTGTCTTAGTTCTGTTGTGCAGCTGCCAGCTATTAATACTCAGCCAGAGTTAATAGACCTAATGTCACTACCAAAGTTTATCCAGTACTTTCAGTGGATAGGCTGCAGAAATCTAATCTGTCCCAGCTGGCTGATCATCCTGGTCCTGTTTGCCATGATGTTTTTGAAATATTTGGCAGTATTTAAGAGGCTATGAAGGGAGACTAGGGAAAGAAAGCTGTATAGCAGATGCCTTTGTGTGTGAAGGGAAGCGTAAGGGGAACATATCTAGTCCTTGTCATTTATGAGTTTATTCATCCATAAACCTGGGTTACACTATTTCTTTCTCCCACACTATTGCAATATATTTTCATAACCAATATGAAAATCCTCATTTAAATGCATGCTTTTGGAAGTTTTCTTTTAAACATACACCTCAAAATACAATTTGATCATTTCTTTAACCTAAAATGTCCTTCAAGAACTCATTTTTCAAGTATCCAATTGCTGCTGGATAATTGCAGTTTCAATTCATGCATAAGTTATTTTTCAGCATTGTAAAAAAATCAAATGCTCCAATATCCCTAGTTCTGATTTCAATTCATACTGCCTCCAAAGATCAAAAAGCAGATGTTGAAATAAACTCTCTCTAAAAGAACAGTGGAAACGAGTGTCGGCAACAAACCAATTGTTTGACTCAGCTTCATGCAAGTTACTTGAGACTGTGTTTAAAAAATGCAGATATTTTTCACACTAAGTTGAAGATATGTTTCTCTTACATTACAATGGCATGCCTTGACTCAGGTAACTGCAGCTTTCATGTCTAATCCTCCTGCATTTTTTTCCTGTTATTACAATGTGATTACATTTTAGGCATATATATTTTTTTGTTTCTCAAAATTGTAAGATGAAAGCACTAATGTCATGCAATCAATTCCACTATGGGTTCCTGGTCTAGCTGGGATATTCCATTTTGGCCATAAATTGAAAATTCTTAATCTAATTCTAGATTCCCAATGTATTGATAGGGCTACCAATTTACCTTCAAACATCTCTCTTGATGGCTACCAATCTGCTTCTCCATATACTTTTTACTTTTTTTAAGGATGCTGGCATGCTACAAGCAAAGTGCTGGCCTCCAAATGAGTGACTATATGCACATACCCCCAAAATGGCAAAAGCTAAGATAGTAAGGTAGGAATAGAATGGGAAGTTGTATTCTGTATCTTAATCTTTATAATCAGTTATATCCTTCATGAGAGTTATTTTATGGATCAGAAAGCCCTCTAGCTGGGGATCTGCTAACAGCTTGTTCTCTAGTTGTGTTCATCAGGTCCACAAAATGATTACCCATGGTCTAACTGAACATAGGCATATCTTGGCAAAGGATTTAATTTCCTGGGGGCGGGGGTAACTCTTATGGTTTCCTTCAATCAATCAGAATAGAGCTGGGAGGGACCTTAGAGGTATTCTAGCCCAGCCTTCTGCTCAAGCAGGAAACCCTATCCTATTTCAGACAAGGGACCCTCCAGTCTCTTCTTAAAAACTCCCAGTGATGAAGCATCCACAACTTCTGAAGACAAGCTGTTCCACTAGTTAATTGTTCTCACTGTTAGAAAGTTTCTCCTTAATTCCAGGTGGCTCCTTTTCTTAATTAGTTTCTACCCATTGTTTCTTGTCCTAGTCTCTGGAGTTTTGTAAAATAAACTGAACCCCTCCTCTTTGTGGCAGTCTCTCAAGTACTGGAATACTGCTATCATGTCCTTCCCCCACAATCCTTCTAGACTAGCCAAACCCAAACCCTGCAATCGTTCTTCATATGGTTTTCTCTCCAGGCCTTTAATCATCTTAGCTGCTCTTCTTTGCACTTTTTCCAGCTTTTTGTAGATAGATAGATAGATAGATAGATAGATAGATAGATAGATAGATAGATAGATAGATAGATAGATAGATAGACAGACAGACAGACAGACGATAAGATGATAAGATAAGATGAGATGAGATGAGATAAGATAAAAGATAAGATAAAAGATAAGATGTAAGATAGGATAAGATAAGATAAGATGTAAGATAAGATAAGATAAGATAAGATAAGATAAGATAAGATAAGATAAGATAAGATGTAAGATAAGATAAGATGTAAGATAAGATAAGATAAGATAAGATGTAAGATAAGATAAGATGTAAGATAAGATAAGATGTAAGATAAGATAAGATAAGATAAGATAAGATAAGATAAGATAAGATAAGATAAGATAAGATAAGATCCTGGAACACCGGGGAACTACCAGAAGACTGGAAAAGAGCTGATGTGGTTCCCATCTTCAAAAAAGGAAAAAAATAGATCCAGGAAACCACAGACCTATCAGCCTGACCTCAATACCAGGAAAGATTCTGGGGGAAAAAATCAAGCAACAAATTAGCGAACACCTAGAAGCAAACAAAGTAATAACCAAAAGCCAACATGGTTTGTTAAAAACAGATCATGCCAGACTAATCTTATTGCATTCTTTGATGATGTTACAAAATTAGTGGACCAGAGGAATGCCGTCGATATAGTATACTTGGACTTCAGTAAGGTATTTGATAAGCTAGACCATAATCTACTACTAGATAAAGTAGAAGGATGTGGGTTAGACAGCATCACTACCAGATGGATTCGTAATTGGCTGACCAACCACACTCAATGTGTAGTCCTCAATGGAACTGCATCTACATGGAGTGAAGAATGCAGTGGAGTACCCCAAGGCTCTGTTTTAGGACCAGTACTCTTCAATATCTTCATCAATGATTTGGATGAGGGAATAAATGGGGAACTCATCGAATTTGCAGATGACTCCAAGCTGGCAGGAATAGCCAACACTCCAGAAAACAGGCTTAAGATACAGAAGGATCTTGACAAACTTGAACATTGGGCACTATCTAATAAAATGAAATCCAATGGTGAAAAGAGTAAGGTTCTACACTTAGGCAACAAAAACGAAATGCACAGGTACATATAGGTGGCACCTTGCTCAATAGTACTAACTGTGAGAGGGATCCTGGAGTCCTAGTGGACAACCATTTAAATATGAGCCAGCAGTGTGCAGCAGCTGCCAAAAAAGCCAACACAGTTCTAGGCTGCATAAATAGAGGGATAGAATCAAGTTCACGTGAAGTGTTAATACTACTTTATAATGCCTTGGTAAGGCCACACTTGGAATACTGCATTCAGTTCTGGTTGCCATGATGTAGAAAAGATTTGGAGAGACTGGAAAGAGTGCAGAGAAGAGCAACAAAGATGATTAGGAGACTGGAGACTAAAACATATGAAGAACGGTTGCAGGAACTGCATATGTCTAGTTTAAGAGAAAGAAGGACTAGAGGTGATGTGATAGCAGTGTTCTAATATCTCAGTGGTTGTCACATAGAAGAGGGAGTCAAACTATTCTCCAAGGCACCTGAGGGTAGAACAAGAAGCAATGGGTGGAAACTAATCAAGGAGAAAAGCAACTTAGAACTGAGGAGAAATTTCCTGACAGTTAGAACAATTAATCAGTGGAACAGCTTGCCTCCAGAAGTTGTGAATGCCCCAACACTGGAAGTCTTTAAGAAGACGTTGGATAGCCATCTGTCTGAAACAGTATAGAGTTTCCTGCTTAGGCAGGGGGATGGACTAGAAGACCTCCAAGGTCCCTTCCAACTCTGTTATTGTATTAAAGATAAGAGAAGAGAAGATATAAACCAAATTTCCATGCATATATATAAATATTTGTTCCATGAATTTTGTTCCAATCTGAGTTCTGCTTTGGCCTTTCTTTTGAATAATGCAAATGGAGTCAGCCTACCATGTGTTATACAAATCTAATGCCTGCTTAGAATGTTTGTTTCTTCAGACAACCTCTAAATGTTTCTGGATTATGACAAAATATAATAGACTTCATGTCTGGAACTTGGCATCAGCTTATGAAACAGATTCTGTATCTGAATTGGCAGTGGTAAATTCCTGGCTGAAACTAAGCAAATCCTTCTGTTTATTACTGTTGATGAGACAGCATCCCTTCTGGTACTGGGAATATAGTCATGCTTATCTCCAAAATGAAGATGGGGTTAGGGAAGGAGAATGAGACATTCTGGACTAAATTTCAATTATGTAATGAAAGTAAAAAGTTATTTTCTTTTCCTCCATTGTATCGACTATCTGAGGTTTCTATGGAAGATTCCATAGCATAATAGGATGTTCATAAAGGCCTAATGTGTTTTTAATTGTGATGGATGCAACAGTTAATTAATATTGCAGCTTTGCACTGATGGAAAAATATCATCGAGTTCTTCCATAATGGATCTGACTGGCATAAAATTCATGTTATTACATTTACAAGAAGGGCCAGAGGGCATTGATGGCAATTGTTTTCTTACTAACTGCTTCCATTCACTTGTTGCTTTTTTTTTTTACACAATACCAATACATCCTTTGAACTTTTGGCAGTAGTGTCATGTTTTCCTTAATTAATTTGGGAAATCATAATAATTATTGTTGTTGTTGCTGATGTATACAATAATTTATTTCAAAGCATGTGAAAGGGCAGAAAAAATGTGTTGTTTGTTGTCTTGTGTTCCCTGATGGGATGAAAAAGGAAAATTAAAGAAGTGTAACTCAAGAATGAAGAATTTGTCAACTGTCAGATGTTGTGGCCTTTACTTTCAGTTCCAAATTGCTGTATGAGATACACACTCTTCCATACAATGTTACCCTCCAAAGAATAGTCTGAAATAATTGGGAGGCAAGTCCTTGATTATCAAACTGACATCTTGAACTTGCACATCACTTAATCAAAAAATAAACAGCCACTTTCTCTTCCTTGGACTTTCATATTTGGGCTGAAAAATCTTTTTATGCTGTTGTTGTTCTTGTTGCTATCTGATACCTGTCCAGATTTCTGTACCAGATTTCTGATACCCGTCTTTGAAATCTGAGATGTTTTCTATATATCTGATTAAACACAGCATATCTAAGCCTCCTGAGTAATACTTGTCAATCTTTCCATTATATCAATAGGGAGCCAATCTGTAATCAGAGAATGAACACATATTGCCAGTGTGAGATGGAATATCTGGGGTAGCACTGTCTTTGCATCAAAGCAGAACCATCTTCTATGCTACCCCCTGTGGACAATAAAAACAATGGTTTTCATACATTGATAAATTCCAAATATTTGACATATCGCATGGTATTTTATTTTTTGCTTACGTATCACCAAAATTACAAAGAACATGAACACTTCTGAACTCTATATCTCTTTCCAATATATGTTTACAGTTTAAGGAATTGTGAACCAAAACAGGGGAATAATAAAACAAGTTCATATTTGAAGATGGAGAAGATAGTTATTGTAGTCAGGTTATTATTGGTCTAGTTATGGCTTGATATTATTTCCAACTTTTTCTCTGAACTACTCAAAATTTCCACCACTGGTTCTCCAGAACTGGTCAGAACCTGCTGAACATACCACCTCTGGTCTGCAAGTACAGAAACACAAAAACACTAAGAAAATAAATAAATCTGCTGGCATCCTCTCTTCATTTGCAACATAATATGATACTCGTAAGTATATATGTGACATCAAATAAAACAAATTTGAAAAGCATCTGTTGTCTCATCATAAGAGATAAAATATCCCTTAAGATTCTTAACCAATGAATTGGTAATATGGTGTATGCTGCACTCCCGTAGTTGTATCGCCAATTTTGCAGATGATTCAGTGCACATACAGTATTTTTCTACTTGCTATCTAATCAGTCTATATTGTCCAAAATTATTACTTTTCTCTAGTTTTATTTTTATTTTTTCTTATTTTTAACCTACATGTTGATTGCTATCCTTCTTGAACCCTGTCTTTCTTTTTCTTATTCTATGTTCCTTGGTTACTTAATTGATTTTATTTATTTGTTCAAAGCTTATATACTCATACTTTTACAGGTAGTCTTACAACCGTTTGTTTAGTAACCACTCGAAGTTACAACAGCACTGAAAAAAGTGACTTATGACCAGTTTTCACACTTATGACCATTGCAGCATCCCCATGGTCACATGATCAAAATTTGAGCACTTAGTGACTGGCATGTATTTATGACAGTTGCCCTGTCTCACCCTGAGACACGGTATCTCGGGGTCATGTCATCACTTTCCCAACCAGCTTCTGAGAAACAAAGTCAATGGGGGAAGCCAGATTTGCTTGACAACCACATGATTCACTTAACATTTGCAGTGATTCACTTAACAATTGTGGCAAAAAAAAGTTGTAAAATGGGCCAAAACTCTCTTAACAACAGTCTTGCTTAGTAATGTAAATTTTGGACTCCATTGCGGCTGTGAGTCAAGGATTACCTGTATTATATATTTCATTCTTTTCTTATGCTATGCACTTACTGTATATCTGTGGTCTATGTCAATGGTGGGATTCAACTTTTTTTACTACCGGTTCTGTAGGCATGGCTTGGTGGGCATACCAGGGGAAGGATACTGTAAAATATCCATTCCCTCCCCACTCCTGGGGGAAGGATACTGCAAAATATCCATTTCCACCCCACTAACCTGCTTTCCAGCTCCGTTCTCTTGTGCAGGGCAATAAAAGAAGACCCAGGCGATCAGCTGTGATTCTGATCAGCTGTGACTCAGGAAGCAGTGAATAGATCAGGGGCGGGGCCAGTCAGAGGTGGTATTTGCCGGTTCTCTGAACTACTCAAAATTTCCGCTACCAGATCTCCAGAACCAGTCAGAACCTGCTGAATACCACCTCTTGTCTATGTGGACGGGGAGGAGATGACTTGTTTCCTTCCCTACCCAAGTCTCATGCACCTTATCAATCTTTGATTCCCTCTTTTTTGACCTTTTCTGTTTCTGCAGAATCCCTGTCCATCACTTGCATTGCAAGATTGCTGCTGTTGCATGACTTGTGTTTCTGGCTGTTACTGGAATTGTTCCACTGCTGTATTTATTTCCTAACTTATGGGTGGAAGATATCAGCTTCTGGGGCTGGTTCTGTCCCTTTTACTTCCTGTAGTTTATGTACTGCTCTGATTTTTGCTGAATTGGTACAGCTGACTTTACTGACTTAGCTAGGCTGGCTATGCTGGCTTGATCCAGATTCGCTTTATTGCTGTGGCTGTCATGAGAGAAAGGAGAAGGTGTTGCTGGTATTTCCCTGGGCTTTTTCACCTCTTCCCATTCAGACCCTGTGTTTCATTTAGCCTTCCTGTCCTTTCTGCCTTCTCACTGCTCCTGCAGCCATTGTCAAATCTGTTTTTTTACTAGCTGGTATCTTCTCTTCTTCTCTTGTACTTTACTAGGCTGAATTTTCTTTACACTGCTATTTTATGGCTGCCTGTGCCAGCTACTATACTCCACATGGAAAGGTGAGATAGTTTTAAAGGAGGAAACAACATTGTTTCTCCTTTGTTCCATATTTCCTACTATATATCTCCCTATTTATGTTAACGAGATTCAAACAGCTTGACACAATGCTCAGATATGGGAGATTTCACTCTATACCCTACAATGAGAGTCTCTGCATTTGCGGTAGAAGACCTGGCTCATATCCTATTTGATTGTTGCTTGTATAAGAGGGTGAGAGACAGGTACCTTGGTCCATATATCAAACAAATGACCCATTGGGATCCCCATATCAAAACAACTTACTTTATGTGCGGCCAGAACCTGAAAATAACACATAACACAGCAGAGTACTTAAACAAAATGGTTTCATTGAGATCTACATACATGGGACTGATTGGGGTAATGTCAGGGTTCTAAATAGCATGCAAAAGTAAATCAGAGTCCGAGGCAAAGGATTCCTCAAAGTTCCAATTTATTAAGAGAGCCATGTTGGCACATCTAGGAAAACCTGAATCTGAAAGCTTCCAAGGTTTCCCTCCCAGTTGAAAGTTCAAGATCCTGCCCCCACAAGTCCATCACATGGTCCAATCTTCCACTGCCATGCTGTCAGTTTCTACCCATCCAGTTCTGGCCAGGTGCAGAGACAAAAGATGACCTTGGCTTTCTAGAAAGAATGTTATTATGGTTACATATCACCCAACTCTGTATAATTCCCCCCTTCCATTTTCCCACAATAGAAAATGAATAGTAGAAAGTGTGGCAGGCCTAAAGTCCAAAAGAAAAGATGGCTTGCAGATTGTAAGGGTAACACCAAAATATAATTTTATGTCATTTGATTCTATTTTATATATTTATGTATTAAATTATATTGTACCTTGTCGTACAACTATTGTATTTTATCTTATTCTTATTTTAAATTGTTTGTGTAAGATTTTATTAGTGATATGTGTTTGAACCTTGTATTTTGATATGGTCTATAGGCTAATCAATAAAGCTATCATATCATATCCTACATCTCTCCCCCTTTAAATGGTCAAGATACTCAGTTGACTCATGGGTGATGGGTCCTCTATCTTTTTACCACTGTGACAATAAAAGTCAGCCAGAAAGTTTTTTCTCACTTCATGTTCCACACTAATCTAAATAGCTGTATGGTTAAATGTTATATGGGAATCCTGAAATTAGTATCATTCTGGCTAGTCTGCTATCAGTCCTAGTAAAAATATACTGGTTCTGGAAAACATATCTCTACATTCATCTTATATGAAATTTGGGGAAATCTTATCTTGTTCTAAAAGCACAGGTGGACATGATCATTCTATCCTTCTAAATTCATTCCGACAATGATCAAATGAAAATATCTTTAACTTTATACTCAACAGGTACCTATAGATCACAACCTATTTGATTACATTCAGTGATTGGTTATAGATTGTGTTTTTATTTGTTACAGGTAAATCTAGATTTGTTAAGGAATACTACACCAATTTAGTCTCCTCATCTAGCGGGCAAGAAGGATTGAGGGATTCATATCTAAAACACCAATCTTGGTGAGTAATTTGTCATATTTCAGTGGAATGCTGTGAGATATATTTGAGTTCCAGATAAGCACTTCATAAGATTACATAATCTTCAAATAGTCTGGATTTAGTTTAAAGGAGGAAGTTTGTTTTATGATTTTTGTTCCTTTACATTCTAGTGAAGAAAGCAACTTTAAATTTCTCATGTTGGTACTGGAAACATGAACCTTGAAAGATTAATTTAAAGCAACACATGTACAGAAGTATCATGAAATGGATTCCATTGTTTTAAAGTCAATTAAAATAGCTAATACAAATAAAATGACTAGGCAGAAAATCCATTATTATGTTGGGAAGTCTGTTTTAATAATTGTATCCTTCTTGGCTTTCTTGTTTTCTACATTTTATGCTTATAAAATGTAATTGATCTTTGCATGCTGGCTGGGGAATTCTGGGAGCTGAACTCCATAATCTTAAAGCTTTCAGTTTGGAAAAACTGCACTACAGGATGAAGGTCCTCTAGCATGCTGGTCCAGTGCAGGTTGATAGATAAGTGTTTTTCAACCTCCCAGTCTAAAGCTGAAAGAGGGTGACCAACCCAAGGTCATCCATCCAGGCTCTGAGCCTAAGGAATACAATCACATTCTCCCAACTACCAGTCCAGCATCTTAACCACTACACCAAACTGGCTCAGAGAGACAGAGCTATAAATCATTTCTCGTTTCTGGAAGAATGGTTGACCTCCAGGCAATGCCCTTTATTGTTTATGACTCAGACACAAAGTCTAATCACAAATTAATTCAAGCTCTAATTATTTGTCTCTGACATTTATTATCTGTATCTCATTATTCTGTTCTCCTAGGTTTAGTACTACATTGTTTAGCTTTCCAAGCCATGTCCACCCTATAACCGCCTTAGCATCCAATGATCATGAATAGAAATGACATTTCAGAAATGTTTAGAAACATTTGGACATGGATAGAAAATATCCATGTCCACATCATATGCATATAACTCAACTGAGATTTCAGGACTATTTAGAAGCAATATCTGATTCCAAGTAGACTTTACCTTGCAATGTTATGCTCTCAATTATTTTGATTCCCTAACCCTCACTGGTCCTGCAGACTTGGATATTACTCTGAGAAATTTGCATCAGAATGTGGATTACAGTGTTGGAATTCATTGTTGAAATGTATTTTTATGCAACAGTTTTATAGCCAGTAGATTGTAGTATTTACAAGTTTGGATCTATGGTATATACACTATGTCCTTTTGTTCTAAGTAGAGTTTTCTGTTTCCTGTTACATTTAAGTAGTGGAGCAGTAAAGCACATGGTGACTGTACTCTTTGTTCTGTATGGTGCTTTATGTAAACAGAATTTCTAACATACAGACATAAGAAAATGTCCCTAAATTTGGCAGTCATTTTCACAATAATGGAAGGTCCATGTAAAGGTTTGCATGTATTAAGCTGGAGCAAGGAACATATTTGATTCTGCCTGCACCCTACGAAAATCCCTAAATCCTTCCAAATTATAAATAACTGCTGAGTCACAACCAAAATCTTTTCCTGGTGGCCTCAGGTCATGGATTAGCTGCTAAGAATTAGCTAACAAAAGACAGCATTAGTCAGTAAAGTAAATAATGCTCTCAAATGGCTCCTTCGTTTCTTGGGCATCCACTTGCAATTGGCATCTGCTTGATAAGTTGAAAAATGATAAAGGTCCTCACGTGCAGGATGAGAAAAGGAAGAACTATATAAGCGGTTAGAAATAATCATGTAAATGTTATCAGTATTGTTGGAAAAGAAAAATCTAGTGTTTTCAACCATAAGAAGAAGAAAGAAGAAAGGCTGGATGATAATATGGCTTCTCCTTTCCTCTTCATTTTGCAGGTCAAAGTAGTTATGCAGAATTTTTAAGCCGTCAAAAAAAAAGGAAGTAAGTGAGAAAGAAAAAGCCCTATTGCAAGGCCAGGAAATAAAACAGAATATAGAATATGGTTTACAGGTATCACATCTGCCAAGATAATTTATGTTTCAAGACACTTTATACGTCAATATTTTCTTGAATATGCACTGAAAGACTGATTGATAAGGATCTAGCCTGGATTTTATTACTGTTTTGGTAAAACTACTAGAAATAGTGTTATAGGAAAAGCATCTTACTTTCCCAGATGGGAAACCTGCTGTTTATTAAATGGATCCAGCAAAGGAAATACTGATCTGTATGTGCGTGTTTGATTGAACTCCTTTGCACCTATTCTCTATCATTTAAAACAAGCCCCGTAGGGATAACTCCATTTAGCAAGCTGGTTTATGCAAAGGAAAGTTCCATAAGACAGAACTGTTGCACTGCAGTGAAGACACAATGCAGGTGTCTGGCAGAAGATCACTGTTTTATTAAAAATAAAATAAAGGAAGGCACCTTTAGTAATTAGTCATGAAATCCAATTGCTAGCCAGCGCCCAGTTTAATTACTATGTGGGATTGCTGAAAGGTTGGACTAGGACTCATTTATGGCGCTTTAAAACACCATTTATACCAACTTGGAAAGAGAGGATATAACAAGTAGTCTTTTACTTACAACTACAATTGGGCCTGGAAGCTTGGTTGCTAAGCTATATAGTCATTAAGTGAGATTTCATGTGACCACTTTGCTTAGCGACTGCAATCCCGGCACTTCCGGCTGTCATTGTTAAGTGAGAATTGTGAGACATTAAGAGGGGCAGAGTCCCAGGTAAGACACACAGGAGTGCCTCAGGGAGGACGTGGGAGGCTGGACACAGACTATGTACAAGTTGGGGAGATATGCAGGGTGTTGCAAAACCACTGCAACTCCTGGTGGCCTCAGCCACACCAGACAGTCTAATGGTGCAGTGCAAAGCTGCTGTTTCCAGGAAAGTCTCAGCCACTCATCTGCTCCAGCAACCATTATAACCGCAGGACTGCTTCAACTCTTCCCACGTGCTTATCTGTCCCTTGATCTACGCCCTTTTAGCCACCCTGCACAGCAGCACACAGCCTTCAGCACTCTCAGCTATCTGCCACTACCCTGTGGTCTCTAATTAAGCCCTACTGCTAACACTGCCACTGAGAAATGCCACCACATTGGAACAAAACATGAAATAAATATCTCAGATGACACATTATCAAATTAGGGGGAGGGGAAACAAGAAATTATTAAAATGCGAGTAAACAAGTAAAAAAATGACATAAGTGGAATTAATATCAGAAATAAAATGTAATAGAGAAAATTATTTGTATGAAAACATAAATTTGGGATTGCTGAAACGCCACCCCGAGAACACATCAGAGAAAGTAAAGGGCAACAACGGAAAGGAGGGAGGATGAGGAGGGAGGAAGGAAGGATAAAGCAGATAAAGCAAGGATGGGGAATCTAGAGTAGGTGAGAGAATAAAAGGAGGAGGAGGGAGGAGGAGAGGGGAAAGAGATGGGAAGAAGAGGAAGGAGAGGAGGAAAGAAGAAGGCAGAGAAGGGAGGTTGAGAAGATAGAAGGAGCAAGGATGTTGCAAAATAAGATGGAGGCAAGGGTGGCAAGAAAGTGGCCCAAACTGAATTATATATGTTTGTGTACAAATAAATATAGAGGCTAATGATGAATATACAAATATTAAATAGCAACTATAAAAATGTATACTTGTGAATGAACTTGAACGGGAAAAATAAAATTAAAAAAGAAAGAAATGCCCGTGACCCGACAAAAGGGCGAACATCAAAACCATGCCCGACTAAACCGCGTCACTGACGTCATCAACGTGGTGACAACAGACAGCGCAGAGAAAGAAGGACGCTTTACAATAGCGCGTCGAAAGAAAGCCAATTTAACTTAAGGTAAGGGTTAGGTTTAGGGTTAGGTTTAGGGTTAGGGTTAGGTTAAGGGTTAGGTTTAGGGTTAGGTTAAAGGTTAGGTTTAGGGTTAGGTTAAGGGTTAGGGTTAGGTTTAGGGTTAGGTTTAGGGTTAGGTTTAGAGTTAGGTTAAGGGTTAGGTTTAGGGTTAGGTTTAGAGTTAGGTTAAGGGTTAGGTTTAGGGTTAGGTTTAGGGTTAGGTTTAGGGTTAGGGGTTAAGTTTAGGTTTAGGGTTACTTTTACAGCGCGCTTCTGTCTCTGCGCTGTTGTCGCCCTGTTGATGACATCAGCGACACGGTTTAGTCGGGCGCGGTTTTGTCGTTCGCCCTTTTGTCAATGACCAAAATGCCACCTCATGACCAGTGGTAGGTTTCAAACTTTTTAAGAACCTCTTCTGTAGGTGTGGCCTGCTTTGTCGGAATGGCTTGCCGGCCATGTGACTGGGTGGGAGTGGCTTGCCAGCCATGTGACCGAGTGGGAATGGCTTCGCAGTCATGTGACTTGGTGGATGTGGCCAACTTGTAAAATATAGTGAAACTCACTTAACGAGGCTCTTGCTTAGCAACTAAAATGTTGGCTCAGAAACTCTGGCATTTGAAGCATGCAAGTCTTAAAGCTGTCAAGTTACAAGACCCTTGCATCCCTAACCCTTTAGAAAAAAAAACCCAGCGGTGTTCAAACTTGACAGCTTTAGACTTGTAGACTTCAACTCCCAGAATTTCTCCTTCAGTCATGTTGGCTCAGGAACTCTGGCACTGAAGTGTGCAAATCTTAAAGCTGTCAAGTTACAAGACCCTTGCACCCCCAACCTTTTAGAAAAAAAACCAAGGGGTATTCAAACTTGACAGCTTTAAGACTTTAAGGTTTGGATAGGACTCTTAGAGGCAGGTGGGGCGATTGGTGAGCCAGACAATCAGTGAGCAGCGGGCGGGGCAAGGGTGGTGAGGACGGGCGGGGGGAGGGAGCTGGAACCGGTTCTAAATGGCATGGTAGATTTGTGGAACCTCTTTTATAGAAGAGGTTAGAACTGGCAGGAACCCACCCCTGCTCATGACTCACATCATAGCCAGCCAGGCCAATACCATTCTGCAAAGTCCGAAATGCTCCGACTGACCTTTAGCATTTTTCTCCCATTGCTGGCAGGCAAACCCAGCCTATGTGAGGAAGCTGCTGTCTGTGCCAGGCCTTCTTCCTGAAGCCATCTTGTGCCATTCTCCAAGCACCATTGCTTCTCCAAATTACACAGTGCTTTGGAAGCCTCATTACCAACTGGCATGCACATTTGAGGAGGGGGGGGATGAAGCTTCTGAAGCAGGGCATTATTTGAAGAAGGAATGGCATGAACAGCTTGGAGAATGGCAGGAAGCGGTCTCCGGATGAAAATCTGGGGTGGCCAGCTGCTGTCTCACATAAACCAAGCGAGCCCCTCAGCGGCAGGAGAAAAGTGGTGAAGGTCACAAGGTCATGGAAGAGGTTGGGTGGTGGGTTCAATTGGGACTTTGCACTGCTCTTGAGGGGCTTAAGGGGTTGGAGTAAAAGCCTGGGGGTATTCACAATGGTTGTAACTTTGGGCATGGGTTGTAAATTGAGTTTTCACCGCTGGGTTGTAATTTCAAATAGTCTCTTATCAAATTGCCATAAGTCAAGGAAGTAAGCATTCCCAAAACCAGAATAATGCTTGGTTTCACTGTCATTGTGAAAATCATCCAACCAAAAAAAAGGTATTTACTATGGCCAACCATCAGCTGCATTACCTAAATAGATTTGCAGTATCTCACCTATAAGATTAGAACGCATAGGGGATTGTAATCTCCATTTGATAGTTACTGCTTAAATCAGTCTAATTTAGACTCTTAGAGCATAAATCCCATAATAACTTGCTACTTAGAATCTGGGTCTGATTCTAAGAATTGAAGTCCAGAATATCTGAAGAAGAGCAGGCTTTCTTTCATGGCCAGGTAAGAATAATAACTAATCAGATTTAACTCACTTGTATGTAGCAATATAACCTCTTTGGTGATGTAACTGAATTAAAAGTAGAAATTACAATCTTATGGACAGCTGGTTCAGTATCAGTTGGAAATATAAAAGGAAATTGAAATGAAAATGATAATCCTTTTAAATATGTGCCTTTTTGCCTGACTTGTCAGAAGATACATGATAAAAACTGACTGATAGTAACTTTACTGATGTATCAAGCATGACATGTGGCACAAGAAATACAAAGACAGAAATGATGAGAAATGTGCAGACAGATGCTTTTGGCAGCAACATTTTCAGAAGAGCATTTCATTCTTGACAGGCCTGTATCTCTTTTTAATGAATGGCAGTATTTGTGGCCACAAATTTGCATCCTTAATTCAGGGTTTTGGTGTTTTCTTTTTAATATCCAGAGTAATAGATGAATAGTTAACCTTTAATGACCACTTAGCAATGGGACCAGAATTTCCATTGCTATGTAGTCATTAAAGGAGTCACCCCCTGATTTTATGACCTTTTTTGCTGTGATTGTTAACTGCATCACCTTGGTCTTTAATTCAATTTTTTCCATTGATTTTGCTTGTCAAAATCCTTCTGAGAAGATTGCAAATTGCAATCATGCAACCCATGGAGGCTGCAACTGTCATAAGTATATGCCAGTTGCCAAGCACCCAAATTTTTATCATGTGACTGAGGGGACTCTGCAGCAATTGTAAAGTGAGGAAGTGGTTTTTAATTCACTTTATTCAGTGTCATCATAATTCAAACAGTCATTAAATTAAATGGTCATATATCAAGGTCTACTGGTATGGTTATTTCCTTAATGTGCATAATTATATATGCAGTTTCTTTAATATAGGGTGTTTTTTTCAATATAACCAATCTAATAACTATTTGAAACATATATAGTATGTGTGCTTTATAATAATATTTATCTTTTTTTTTAAAATCATCCATTATAGGTACCGTATTTTTCGTTCCATAAGATGCACTCCCCCCCCCAAAAAAGTGGGTGAAAATGTCTGCATGCAAAATACGGTATCTCACTTTGTTGTAACTTTCCCCAGATCAATTTTTGAACTAATGTTGAGATTAATTGAAGCTCTGTAATTGTACTTGTTGCCTGTCTCTGCCCCCATCAAAATCTGTTTTGGCAGATTACCTTATGTCATAACCATTAAATTTTGTGGCAGATTTTTTTTTTTTACATCTGTACTCTTTGCAAACATTTAAAGTATGGGTTACTCATGTTAGGGGATTCCAAACATGCGGTGGTTGTGCCAAAAATGCCAGTTTATATCTCCCCTACTGCAACTAAAGTACTGTGTGGCTTATATACTAAGACAGAAATGTTATCACTGTGAAGCTCACTAAAATTATTAGTGGCGTTATACCATGATCTTAATTGGGCAGCATTTCTGCTGTCTTCTATGTAAAATAATATACTCTCACTCTACATAACATACTAGTTTTAAGGCATTTTTAAAGATGTACTAGCATTATTCAATAATATTCATTCTGGAGAAATTAATATCTTTCCATTGCATTTTAAGGGGGGTGATTCTTTTTTATTAGGGTATAGAGTATTATAAAATACAAAATACAAATAAATAGAAAAACAATGGAGGGAGGGGAAGGGGAAGTGAAGTGGGGAAAGATAGAAGGGAGAAGCATTGACTTCTCACTCTCTCTGTTACAGTAAAATAAGGCATGAACATCAAGATTAGATTAGATCTTTAGAGAAATGACGTTCATACAATTATGGAAACATTGCAGTTTAATGTTGAACATAAAATGGTTCATAGCAACAATTCTGGAGTAAAATATTTTGGGTCCATTTCAAAATATATTATGTATTTATTTATTATATGTACATAAAACCTATCTCCCCATTAAGAAGATTATAGCACTGGAGATAGTTTTTTCTCTTTGAAGAAATAATATGTAATAGTTCAAGGGACCTTTCACTTTAAGGCAGGATGAGAAATGCCATTTTACCTCACATATTTAATTTTTAATAGTAATATTATTGCTGTAAATACCTTAATAGCAGCAACACTGACACTCAACCCAACAAACCAACTCACTAGGCCCACTCAACTAGGTACTTCTCCATCAGTCTGAGAAGGCATTCAGAATCATTCTGGAGAATGTTTTGTTCTAAGAATATCCAAAAAGTTACACACAGAAAGAAACTTTGTGGAGCTGTAGCAGCTATGAATGAACTATATGAATTAAGAATAACCAGAAGAATTGATCTGGACAGCAAGGCAATTTATCATGGCTGACTCTGTCAAATGAATACACATGAACTGAACTTCCTGTTTTAAGGTGTGACAACCTTTTCAATATACAGTTCATTTATTCTCTTTTACTACTGAGGTACATGTGTCTTTAGCCTTCTTTCTAATCCAAAGAATACGGTAAATAGGAGCACCTAAGTTTTTATTCATGGCAAATAGCCATGGAAGGACTGAAGGGGTATATTTATGAGATGATACATTCAACAGAGATCAAATTTTTATTCATTGCAGAAAGGCTTCAGTCGATACACAGCACTTAGAGAATCTCTGTTATAATCTACAAAATCTTTATTGTATAGTTTAAGTATACACATATACACATGCATAGGCAGTTTTACTCACCTTTTCCACATTACAAATTGGCCAAGTTTGCATTACACTTGTAAGACAACATGGCAAGGTCTGATGATACCATGAAAAAACACTGAAGTCCCTTACAACCTTCCATTTAATCTCTTGCAAACAGCATTTGCATATTCCTTTCTACATCACCTCAGCCCATTGTTGATTGCTACAGGACCGGCCTCATAACAGTTCAGAGGATCAGTTTGGGTCTGGTCTTGACTAATTTTCTTATGATTTATTGCATGACAATACTTGCCTCTGGTATCCCGCTTAGTTGCTTCCATGCTTTTTACCATCCTCTGCAGACCTGCATTTTTCCTCAAAATCCCCATTCCTCTGCATCTCCCAACATTTTACTTTTGTTTTGAAGCATACATGTAAGAACTGAACTGATTAAAGGAGTTTGATTTATTTAGTATTAAATTCATATGCTATCCATCTCACTAGGCAAAGTGACTCTTTATTATTGCCCTAAAATGGTACTTGGAGGAAACCCAAGTGAAGTCCAACATGTAACTCTTTAAAATACCTGAAAAAGTTGGAAACTCAGGAAAGATTAAACATGCATAAAATATGGACTGACTGTTAGGAAAAAAAGGAAAACAAGAGGTGGGGAAGAGAAGAAATGGAATGAAGGTCTTTGAAAAAAGAATTGTCAGACTGCTGGAAGATCAAACACACACATTCCACACTGCAATGCGCTATTTCGAGCACTCATGTAATATTCAAAAAAGGAAAATAGGCTTTTAATTCTTTTATTCAACATACATTATGGTATATCTTAAAAGATAATGGTAGTTTCCTACTACTCTCCTTTTCTGCATTCCTTTATATAAGAGGGCCATAGCAACTGGGTTACCAATTCATGTGATATGCAAAATAGGTGGTTTCAAATCAGATTTTTCAAAGATCAAATTCTTCAAAAATCCCTATGTGTTTCTCACTGTGTTTCCCTTATAGGTTTCTCTACAACCCAATATATGCACTAATCCTTTCTAAGACAAATTATAAAGGCTACATGGTACAGGATTATACTGTATGTATTTGATTACTAGATGTTTGTTGCAAACTGTATGTACAGAGGCCATTCCCATATAATGAAGAGCCTTACGCTGCTGTCCCCATTGCTCAGCGCATTTATATACATCATCTCAGAAGGGATAAGATCCTTAAATAGAACTGTCCACAGCAAGCATTCATGAATTATGGTCGTTCAGGAACTGAATATATGCAGAACAGTGTACACTGTGAGAGAGAGGATAGACATAAAATACTAGAATCAATACAATATTTTGTGCAAAGGAAATGAGTATTATGGCATTACATGTCAAACTCTTTAAATTATCTATTTTTTTCTTTCTCTATTTATTTGGTTTTAATTAATGACAATTTTTAAAATGGTAATCGTTGATTTTATGTATCTTTATTTCAGTCCTATCACAGCAATCCTATTAATTAGAGCATTATTATTATTCTTATGTACAAATGAAGAGTGGACTCTAAACAGCAGTTTGCGACAGACTTGGTGGGATTTGCAAGCTGCTATTCAAAATGCATTGATACAACCTTCTGCCGTATTGTTCAGGCTATCTCTGATTATGCACAATTAAAGCCTTCACCAGGCACAACAGGACTTCTTTCTAAATAAACAGAAGATATTTAGCACAAGTGGTGTGGTACCCAACGGTACTGAGGTAGAATTACAATGACACTGGAATTGTAGCTAAATGTTCCCTTTTGCCACTACTGTTGCTGCACATGACACTCTGGGTCTCTACAAATTCTTTCTGGCTTAAAGAAATTCTGCTTAATTTAATTTTGTCATGTGGGAGAAAGTCTAATTACTTGATCACCTGTTTCTGCTTGGCACAGAATTCTTCTTGTCTTGCTGACTTTGCCCTTCGGGATGTGTATCTTCTTGCAAGCATCTGTTTCCCATATTCTTCTGTGAACACTGAGACAGATGATTAATTTAAAAGGGGTTGATGGGCTTTAAATATGTCCATTTATTTCCTTCATACCTACCCTTTTTTTTAGGTTATATCTACACAAACTGCCATTTCGGCAAGGGCAACTTTTCTCTTGATAATATGAGGGGAGAAAATATTCATTGGAAAGTTGCAGGTAATAGGTCTAGGAGTGAGCTTGCAGTTTAAACTAATATAATTGCAAAATGTACCAGACATGTTCCAAATGTGCTGACTTGGGTCTGACTTGTGTGTCTGCATTTTTTGCAAAGTTTGTACTTATATGGATATATTTAGAGCAGGAAGAATGAGATGGTGGGAAATGAGGAACTGAAAGTAACAAGTGTCTGAGAATTTCAAATGTACACGGGTGTTTGTGGAGTGTGCTGGTCAGTGACAGTCAGTAAGAAAGTAAGAAAGAACAAGGAAGTGAAGCTATGGAATGTATAGGTCAGTAAAAAATAAGGTATAAGTAATGTGGCTTGAGATGGGAATGGTAGGCTATCCTTTGCCAGATAGCAATCCTTGTAGGATTTGCTATTTGCTAAAAGGAAACCATTGCAATGGAAATTTAAAATATAAGGTTGTCGTGCAATTACATTGCTATGTTGGCTGTTCATGTTCTAAATTGCTCATGAAACAATAAACCTCTGATCTTAAAGTAAGATTTATTGCTTGTGGTTGCTTGTGGTTTCCCTTTGTTTTTTATCAGGATATTTTTACGACAATAATGAGTTTTACTGATTTGCTTAACAGAGCCATAGTAAAGCCAGAAGACAGTTTTGTATGTTCAACATGCTGTTGTGCTACATCCAGATGTTCATGTATGTCAAACAGATGTAAATAGGCATATTCAAGTGGTACTTCTTCTACAAAGAAACAGTTTAGGAACAGGTCATTTTTATAAGAAAGTTGGCAGAATTATGTTTAGTTTCTCCTACTGGCTCCTACTTTGCATTATCCCATTGCTTGTGTTCACCAAGTCCTTGACTTTAAGATCACATGATAGCAAAACAAACACTTCATATGTGGAAAAAACACCGTTATGAATGAGGACTATTGAATATATAATAGATTCAGCCTTGCTTCGTGTTTCCCAGAAGGTGTATGGGTGTTTGTGAGCTTTCTGCAATTAAAGCTCAAGGTGAAAGAAGAAATATCATTCCTCAATTGGTTAGACTTCAGAAGTTATCCATATTGTTGAAGCTTTTGTGTCCGTATAGATTTATTCTATCTGAAGATAGCCAGCTACAACGCACTGCTTACTTCAACAATCCACAATCTCTCCTGCCGCTAATAAATTCTCTCTCTCTCTTTCTCATCTGAATAGCCTCCTGGTTCTTTCAATATTCTTTTACTCTGCATGTACCTGAAAAACACATCTTCATCATTTTTTGAGCCTTTCCGTTCTCAGCCTGGGATCTTGTTATCGCTCTGACACCCTCTCACTTCATTGCAATCCTGTAAACTTTCTGCCAAATCTCAATTCCTCTTGTATCTTTTATACTCTAGTTCTGCCTTCTGTTTCTTTAATTACACTTTTTTCCCCTACTAATCCCACTTGCCCTGTTTTTTTAATGCATTACTTCCTGCCCATCATAACCACAAGGTAATGTTTAATTTATTTCTCCATGCTTCTCATTCCCTCCTGGGTGCTTTGTTCTTTATTGATTCCCCCTTTTATTTGAGCCCATTCTATTCTTCCTGGTTTTTTTTTATCAAATCTCCTCCTAGATTTACTCCTGTTTATCTTCCTCCTGATTTCATATTCAAGCTTTGTTAATTCTTCGCTTCCTGATTTTATCAGTCTTCCATCAAATACTTCAGAGTGCTGACATTAATATTTGAATTGCACACTTGTGACATATAACTTTACACAGGATGCTAAATTTCTGTTTTGAGACTTTGTTTAATCCCAAAATGACAGCAGAAAATAATTATGTTCCTAAGTGAGGACTAGGTTGTTCAGTTAAGCCAGGATCCTGATGCATATTACAGGTCTGTGCTAGCATTGCTCTATTAAGAGCATTAACATTGCTCTATAAAGCCACCCAGAATCATCTCTTGGTGAGATGGACAGCAAGCAAATTTAATCAATAAAAAAGGTTTAAAAGGTTTAAAAAATTAACTCAAGTTGCATTTTCTTAGGTTCGTTAATTTGTATCCAGGACTCCTCCGTCATAGTTTAACATCCTCAAAAAGACAAATGTTTAGTACCTACAAGCAGTTCTCTCACACATCAATTGGAGGGCATGGATCATTCCAAAAGATTGTGACAATCTATAGCAAAAGGCAATGCAACTGTAAAGACCCTAGCCAGACTCAAAATTTAATTGAGGCTGGCATATGCTTCTCTTGCATTTTGTTCCTAGGCAACAAAACTTCAAGCCTTATAAAGCCAGGTTCAAATAAAATGCATGCAATCAAATCACAAAATCTGGCTGGCTTATATTGGATGTCTTAAAACCTGAAAAGGCTAGATAGCCAAATCTTGAGGATTTTTAAAACATAATGAAAATTGTGAGCTCTTTTTCATTGTGTGTGTGACAGAGAGTCTTAGATAAAAGGAAAATCCTATCCCTTTGGGAGGAGTTTGCTCTCCAGGAAATAGCAACATAAAAACAGATACTAAGGCTCTCCTGCAACAACTAGTTCAACTCCTTGGGAAGTGCATATTCTACTCAAAACCACTTTACGCCGACGTCTTTGAGATTTTCAGAGTGTGGCAAACAATGGCCGTAGTTATTTGGGGGCTGTACTTCAAAAAGTCGGCAGGGCTAGAACAAAAACAACATTTGATTTAATGCAATTTGTTTAATATAATTAATGTAATTACAGTACAGTAAATACAGATATGATTAACTCCTCCTTCCACTCATTGAATTTTTTTCTATAACATAACATTTTACTATTTAGTAGCCATTTATGAAGAAATTATGTATGCTGCATCCAAGGCTTCAGCTTTCTTGCAGGTGCTTCTCTAAACATATAATCTCTGTACCACCATTTAGGAATTTTTGTTTGTTTCAGCAAATTTTGGGATAATTTGTGTGCAACGGCTATGCTCCTTAATGAAATGTCTCTTTTCCCTCTACATTGCAAGTTGCATAATGTACATGTCATTTCCTATAAATGACTCTAGGTATCTTAGTTACATAGTCTAAAATCACTTCAGAAAGATTATTTGTGGTGTTTTTTTCCTAAATCATATTCATAAAAGGAGGGGAAAGAGGAGATAAAGAGAAAGTTGAATCAGCTGTCTCTCCTCGATATGTAGTTTAGATGCACTTGCATTTAATAGGGGGGTTTCTTTCCTTCCCCCATGCTCATACAATAACACTTAAAAATGAAAACATGAATTCTGACAGCATGAAAAACGCATGATAAAACCAGACACTAAACTAAGAATAAGACCCCAATGGATTGGCTATTTGCAAACCCTACCACTATAATTACTTTATGTACATTAGGAAGAAACCGTAGTCAAGAAAAGCTTGGCTTTTTACATTGTATGAATATAACCTATGTGTTCTAAATTAAGGTGGAATGGAGAAGCTTCCCTGTTGAATCCTGGAAGAAAAAAAATGATTTTTTTTTCATTCCATTACAGATAGTGTTTTCTTTTTACTTCAAATAATCTTCAACTGGTTTGTTCCTTTATTATCAGTCTGTGCTAAAGTAAGCAGATAGATTTTTAAAATAACAGGGGATTTTATTTTAATGTCTCCTTTATTCTTCATATCCTCAATATTTTTCAATCGGTATCAGGTCATAGTTTAATGGTCTGTATTTATTACTGTATTTATTATTTATTAGTATTAGTATTCATTTGTTATTAATATTTATTATTAATGCCCTGTTTTATTACTTCACTTACTCTGTATCCAATTGCATTCTTGCTTATCTTCTGATGCAGTATAAATAAGTGGGCAATTAGATGCTAATATAGTAGTATAGTATAGTATAGTATAGTATAGTATAGTATAGTATAGTATAGCATAGCATAGCATAGCATAGCATAGCATAGCATAGCATAGCATAGTATAGTACAGTGTAGTAGACAAATCCTGTTGTAAAATTTTAGTTGGCCCAACTGTGACTGCATCACCACTGACTGCAGCCTGGTCAAGAAGTTAGATAAGTATCAGCAACTGCTTCTTGAATGAGAGGAAACTTCTGCTTTTAATAGCCAGAGCCATGGCATCCTTTACAAGAAGAACAGTTTTTTAAAAGAATTGATTTGGAAAGTCTCCAGTAAAATCCAGAAAATCTCATAGCAATATACTTAGACTTATATACTTCCTCAAAGTGCTTTACAGCACTCTCTGGGTAGTTTACAAAATCAGCATATTGCCCTCAACAATATGGGTCCTCATTTTACGGATCTTGGAAGGGTGGAAGGCTGAGTCAACCTTGAGCTAGTGAGTTAGCCTGCAATACCGCATTCTAACCACTCCACCACCACAGCTCCTCCAATAGATCACGTTGTCATCAGAATGTTTTCCTCTAAATGTGTATGAGTTCATTACTGATCAATAGTGTCAATCATATCAACCCATGGAACAAGCTTAGGAAAAAAAGAAATCCCAGAACATCTCATTTTCTTCATACAAAACCTATATATAAGTCAGAAAGCTACAATACTTGAGGCACAAGTAAGCAGCCTCAAATTATCCTACTTTGTACATATTTTGCAAAGATCTAGTTCTCTCAAGAAGATTCCAATATTGGGAAAAGTGAAAAGAAAAATAAGATGACTATCACGTCCAAGATGGATGAATTCAGTTACAATGATGATGTAAATAGGATTGGAAAACCTGAAATATCAAGTTAGGGATAGATCTTTCTGAAGAAAATGCACCTATCTGGATATTGAGAGTCCTTACCACCTTGGACATAATCAATCAATCAACCAAGAATTGTTAAACCCAAGAAGTTTTATTCTCAGTATGCATGGATATATTTATACTATTTGCATATACTTTGTATATACTACACACACAGACACACACACACACACACACACACATACATACAATATATATATATACATACATACATACATACACACACACATATACATATACATATACATGTACATGTACATGTACATATACATATATACATGTACATGTACATATACATACATACATACATACATACATACATACATACATACATACATACATACATATAACACCTCAAGCAATTTCAACCAAACTTGTTACACAGATGACATATTCTCTGGAAACAAATACTGTGGGGGTAAGACACCCCTAAAACCCCTCGGGGTGTGTGTTCGGTTAAGATACAGCTCGTTGTGTCTTAAAATTACTTCCACTGTACTGCCGTAAAATGGCTTCTACTGTGCAGTGCAGTGCTGTTGCCATGGTAACGGCTTCACAGTACTGCACAAAGGAGCTCCCTGTGGCAAGGGGGAAAATTCAACATTAGAAATTATGTTTGGTCCGGACATTTTCTCTCTATAAATAAATACCCAGGCAATGACAGGTTATTGGCTACTGCATAATAAAAAGAAATGCAGTCATGCTCAGCCTACTTTACTGTTATATGTCATGGATTCTACAGCCTACACCACGAGTATCAAACTTGATTGTGTCACATGACATATCGAGGCATATCACGATGTTTTTTGCCTTTGAAGAGCCGGGGTGGGTTTGTCCTGCGTGTGACACATCCAGCTCATGGGCTGCCAGTTTGACACTCCTGGCGTACACATACAAACCTTGTAACAGCAAGTTATCTTAGGATCTTTATAGCCAAAAGAAGCTGCATATAAAATTATTTTGGCTGCTTGGAAATGAGTTAAGAAGAGACGTTAGTAATTCACTGTGCTTGTGTTGGTAAAATTGCAGTACAGTACAGCAGTGATTCAGTGCTCCCATCTTTGCAAAGACAAAACCTTTCAGAGGCTTTGAAGTATTTGTCTTCCAACACTGCTGATGGTAAGATAGCAAATCACAATAGTACAAAGACCCTCCAAAGTTTCTGATTTGTAAATTTGGCCAAATATAATGCTGTTTTAAGATTAAATCTGTTAGGTCCCAACTGCTTCCAAGTGACATCTTGGTCTTATTTGTAATTCTATATCAAGAATTCTTTGCTGAAGAGCTACCTTTGCCTGATCTTGTCCAAGGTCCATCAGGTCCATTTGCATCTCACTAGAAAATCCCAATTTATGTAATTTGTCATTTATCTGAAGTTTCCAAGAATAATTATTTGACAGCATAAGATATACAAATCTTGTATATATTTAATGAAGCTTACAGAGCCTTATTCTTGTTTTGATTGTTATAAACCCTGCTTCCATATGTAGAGCAGTATTAGGCACACATTTTGCTACCTAAAATAACTTTTTTAGGAAACCTATTTAAACTTTCTCCAATTTCCCATAGCTGACACTATGATTTAATTGTATTCTATAGAATTGTTATGCAAGCTTCTGAGCTTGAAAAAGCTTTAAAGTAGCTGATACATGCTGGGTTCATCTAGAGGGGAAAAGGGGAGAGAAGATTATTCCTGAATTCCACTGAGTGTTCAAAACAACCTGAAACTTAAGAATATGTCACTTTTCTAAATAATGTAACAGAAATAATAGATACTTAAAACAAGTGACTTGTTCAATTAGTGTCCTTTGCAGTCCAGAAAAACATTTTGAAAACCCTTGCAAAATGCATGACCTTTGTTTTCTTATAGTTAATCTGTAGTAAGTGCTCCCTATAGAAATGCACTAGTGTCCCTATGTTTTCTAAGACTTACAGATGCATACTATAGTATAGCAGCTTTCCCTTCATAAAGCATGTAGATATACAGATAGTCTTCAACGTATGACCACAATTTATGTTACTAAGTGACAAGTTTGTTAAGTGAGTTTGTCCCATTTTACCACTTTTCTTGCTACATTTGTTGAGTGAATCGCTACAGTTACTAAGTTAGTAACATGATTGGTTAAGTGAATTTGACTTTCCCATTGACTTTGCTTGTCAGAAGGTTACAAAAGGTGATCACATGACCCTGGGCCAAGCATCCGAATGTTGATCACATGATCAAGAGAGTGCTGCAATGGTCATAAGTGTGAAAAGCAGTCATAAGTTACATTTTTCAGTGCCGTTGTGACTTCAAACAGTCACTAAACAAACTGTTGTAAGTCAAGGATTACCTGTAGTTTATTAGTCAGGTTTTGGGGCGAAGGTGTGTGTGTGTGTGTGTGTGTGTGTGTGTGTGTGTGTGTGTGTGTGTCACGCTTTCTTTCTTGCATACCATCATATTAATATAGAAATTAAAAAATAGTGGGGCCAAAATATACTCTTGATTACCAAAATATGCCCTTGATTACCCTCTGCTAGTTGGCACTACATTTGAGAGGTGTATTGGGGCTACAGCACATTCCACTTTCAAAGTGGCATTCTCATGGGGTGCACTTAACAGGGCAACAGTCAGTTGCAAGTACTTTGAATTTCTTCCAAGGAGTTGCTCTACAGATGGAGTCAAAGGCCTGCTTGAGGTCTATAAACAAAAGGCAAAAGAGTTGCCTTGGGTGGTTGGGTATCTTTTTCAGCCAAATGGGAGACTATCAATCATTAGTCATATACAGAGCAGCCTGCCCCAAAGTCTGTCAGTTCCTGCACTAGGAGATTTTCTCCTCCCAGCCAGTCTAGGAGCTTCTAATGAAGGTGTCTAGCACAGTCCTTACTAATTATGCTAAGCAGTCTCACTGGGTGGTAATTGGCTAGGCTGTCTTTTTTCCAGGGGGTAATTATTGCTATGCCTCATCTCTGGAGATGGAGGCTGTGTTACTGATGTAAATGAAAAGAGAAGCTAACATTGAAGTCTTCTCTTAGGATAGGTTTGAATCAGATTAGGGAGAATTAAATCCAAAACTGGGGTTTTTCTGAGTTTTAATTGTTTAATTAATGTACTTCAGCAACTGAAACTGGAAGCCACTCCAGCACAGATTCTTCTCCTAAATCAGTGTCGGAATCTTGTAAATTACATAAAGACTGAAAATGAGCTTCTGAGATATTTGCTGGGATGTAACACTTCAAGACAAGAAGCCTTTATTGTTGTAGGGGATAACAACAGAATCTTGAAAGCCTGTCAGAGATTCTCTCTGTTTTATACTGAAGAGAATCAAGGCCAGCTATTTTGAGTTTCTTTCTCATTCTTCTCACTTTCCCAGAGTTGAATTGCCATTTTTCCTACCTTAACAATTCCTTTGTTCAAAGATTGGCTCTACATAACTTTACCACATAAAGCCATATATTCAAGGAGGAGAACTTTTCATTGACATTTGGGGATATTATGTCTAATACACACACAGCTAAAGAAAAATCTATATTGCCCAGTTGCTATGCTTGGTAACTATTGTAATTGTTTATTACTGCCTAGAATTACTTGTTCAAATGGGTGACCTTATAAATTGGTTAAATAAATAAAAGTAAACATATAAATTTAATCCCTTATAAGGGAAACGTAATTGGTCTGGGTTAAAGATCACTTTTCTTGGAGTCAGCAAAGTTCATGGCGGTGAGGGAAATAGATCTATATTCCATAAAACCTCAACTGAACAAGTAGTTCAGCGTGAAACAACACTCTTCACAAATATTGCTTTATTGAATTAAGCTGCATAGCAATGAAAACAACAGAAGTTAGTAGAATGAGAAATTTAACTTTCACCAGGTAAAAGGGATGAAAATAATTGCTTCCTATTATTAATTTTCTTGATGAATAGTGAGATTTGAGCTGAAAAAAAATCACTGGCTAGAAAGCTTTGAGCATTTTTATAATTTTGGAACCATATAATTAATATATGAACTAGGGTGCAAGCAACTGGCTAAACATATGTATATTCAGAATAAATATAAGACTGTGCACAGAACTGGTTGTACTTTTGTCACCCAAAACATTTTTTTTTACTTCACAAAAGTTCTGTTTTTTGTTTTGGTTTAACTAGGTCTTAATGATCAACAATTGGCTGCATTCACGTAGCACAATAAGTAAAAATCACACATTTCAGCTTAGCAGACCATGTGAAGAAGGCCTGCTTTTCTTTGACCAGAAAAAAAGAAAGAAACAGAACCAAAATACAGTGAATTTGAGAAAGGCTGCATCCATTTTCCGCAGCAAATATGTGGGCCTAATTATTGACACTGACCTGGATTTTTAAAGCAGGTGTATCAATTAGTTCAGATTTCTAGCAAGAAGAATGTATGTTTCCTCTGTTCTACATATACAGGAAAGTGTAGAAGGAGGGAAAAAACTAACAACACAGAAGGAAGAAAGAGAGTAGGGGTGGTAGAAGTTATGGATTTTATGCCTTGTACTTTCCTGGACCTTAGAGAATGTAGCTCACCATAGAAAAGAGTTTCTTTAACAGCCAATAGACATTTTATTCCAGTTCAGAGAATTGGCCAATACGAGATCAATATATTAAGGACACAGGATTATGAAATTTAGACTGAAAAATCTAGGCAAAATACAGGAAACACTTGATTCTTTGTTCCCATCTAGTGGTCATCTGGATTTTTTGCAGCCCACATCTAATAATCCTTATATGGATTAATTTTAAACAAACTTTTGAACAAAAGCGGATGATTAAAATTGTTCCTCAGAAAGAAATAACGTGAAAATATATATATCCTGTTTTGATCTGTTGCTTGATGATCTGCAGGTCCACTTCCTGAGAAGGTCACTAATTATCTCTCAGCTCCTTAATAGAGGCCTGCATAAGTTCATTTAAGTTACTTTCTTTCTCTTCTTACATTCTGTTAGTACCATAGAAAAGGACCCAACTTCAAAAACACTAAATACTGTGCTAGCTGTAAAAAATAAGGGTGATGAATTGTCAAGCTGGGAACAGATTTGGTCCTTGAACTGTCTCCCTTCACTATTCACAGATCAAACATACATATACAGGTGTCAAAGATTCATAGATCTGAGCTTGTTAAATGCTTAATACTACCTGTCTTCAAGATATTTGTCTTGTTTCCATGGTGATACAACAACGCACTTTTTCCCAATGGCCAAAAGTGTGCCCAAGTCTATGGTTCAAATTGTCTCAAGGTACTGAGAGAAGCCTTAGCTTCTTTGTCCCCCCCTCCCTCGAGACTTCAATTTCCTTTACTCAAAATTTTGAGTAACATCTCCTTCATTTCTATCATTCGACAGAGGCAAAACTCATAAAAATGTCATGTAGTTTCTTGTCATCCTATCATAGAGTTTGGTCCACAAATGTGTTTGAGCTGGAAGGAATTTGGAAAGAGGTTCTTTCTTGTTGATATTTCAAATTTCTATTCCTGTTTCAAAATCTACATTTTGAGAATTTAGCATTTGATATATGAAGCTACTTTAAATTATGAGCCAAACAAGATTCTGCTTTATCTATTTATTCAAAGTTCGATTCCATTTATTTCTAGCATTTAACAGCATGCAGCAGGCATCATAAACCCACACTTCCTCGCTTCTTCCTGAGCTAGAGTGCACTTCCTCTCTCTAGCTCAGGGGTGTAAAACTCAAGGCCTGGGAACCGGATCCAGTCTGTGGGGTGCTTAGATCTGGCCCTCCTGAGCTCCATTTTCACTGGCAGAGGGTTGCAGGAAGCTGCCACAGCTCAGGAGCCCATTTTCACTGGGCCACCACAGGCGCCCCCGACACAAGTGATGTCGATCTAGCCACCCCCAGGCCAGATCCATCCTGGACCCCAAAGTCAAAAATAACCCTGATGCGGCCCTCAATGAAATTGAGTTTAACACCCCTGATCTAGCTGCCATCGGAGTCATCATTAGCAGGCATCGGAAGAGCAAAATAATAATAATAATAACACAGCTAATACTACAAAGAAAACTTAATATAGGTTTGTCTAGGGGGCTTGGAAAAATTTGATCTAGAGATGCTGGTTTTCTCAGACACTCCTCCTGCCCCCATTTTATAATTTTATAATGACAATCAACACTGGACCATGTTATCTAAAGCAAAGTCATCCAAGCATGAAGGTATCATCTTCAGTGCACAATTACCTTATCAAAGAAATCTTGGCTGGGTATTTTTTCTCGTTCTGGTCTATAGTTTCAAATGCACTACTGGGAAGCTGGGGATGAAGCCAAGTATTGATTCTTTCTAAGATAATGTTGTTTGTGGATAGCAAGAGTGTCAGCAATATTGTGAGTAAATATTTACTCTGTCAAATACCATTCAGCAGACAATGCATACATATTATTAGAGCTATAAATGCCACTAACTTCATGAATATGTACTATCTTGCCCTTTAGCTCGGCAGATTCTGAGCAGGACTTTGAACAGGACAAAATAGAGTATGAAAAATGCATTGAGGAAGCTGACACAAGGCAGTAAAAAGAATAGCAGACAAAAACAACTCTTCCAGCTTTCTTGTTGAATTTCTTTTCACCAAGCCTTTCTAACAAGTGCAGGCAAACCTTTAGTGGATGCATGGTTTACTATTTCATTTTAAGGTGACATTCAAGGATCACAATGGCTAGAATGTCATTGTATGGAATATTTGATATTGGAGAATTTATGGCTTTTTGTTTGTTCTGCAGCTTGGGAACATTTTAAAAAATGGTTGTTGGTTTTTTTTTTTGCAAAAAACATATGATAAATTCACACCATCCATCTGCTGAAATGTCACAAGTTCTAGGCAACCCAAAAACTTGTATTTGGGAGTCACATCTTCTCCAAGTGTTAGAACTAGAAGGAGGAAAAAAGAGAAGGGAACTAGAAAATATCAAGAAACATTTTAATTAGGAGCCAAGGTGGCGCAGTGGTTAAATGCAGCACTGCAGGCTACTGCTAGATCAGCAGTTCAGCGGTTCAAATCTCACCGGCTCAGGGTTGACTCAGCCTTCCATCCTTCCGAGGTGGGTAAAATGAGGACCCAGATTGTTGGGGGCAATATGCTGACTCTCTGTAAACCGCTTAGAGAGGGCTGAAAGCCCTATGAAGCGGTATATAAGTCTACTGCTATTGCTATTGCTATTGCTATAATTAAAACATTACTGATCACAAATTCTCACAATTGTGATTGTGGGCAGTGGGGAGTGATTGTGGACAGTGGTCAAAGGCTGCTGTCTCAATGTTCTCTTAATACAAATGGAGAGCAATGGTTGGAACAGGCTCCTAATAATTTTCACTTGATGATGGTTCCTTACAAATTTTGGCATTAGTGGAATTAGTAGGTTTATGTTACAACTGCTAGGAAGGAAAAATTAAAGCACTCTGATCACTTTACATTACAGTAGCAGACTTCCCACAAATGTTGGCCGGGGGGGGGGGGTCATCTAAACAGGATGCTGGACTTTATATGAAGCATGATCCAGAAAAAAATCATTTATTAGATTTGGGTTACATGAAAAAGATTTTTAAAGATTTTTTTAACCCTGTCTTTATAATTTTTATAAACAACAAAAGGTGGTGAACATATTTATTTCCTCTTTTTTCTCCTATTTTCCCCACAACAACAATTCTGTGAGGTGAGTTGGGCTGAGAGTGCCTGGCCCAAAATCAGTCAGTTAGCTTTCAGGCCTAAGGCAGGACTAGAACTCACAGTCTCCTTATGAATAATAATCATATCATATTGAAAATATAGAAAAATGTTTATTATGAGCATCAAAGAAGAAAATAGAAAAATATTTGTTCTCCTTCCCTTAGCTCTCTAAAGAGTTCCCTTTCACCAGAGAGGAGGAATGTCATCCAAGGATATTGAATAAGGGATTCAAAATAAAGACAGTTTCCCACAAACTATGGATTTTTTTTTCTTCAAATAAGTGTGGAATTTGTAATTGGGGGAATTTATGGAGGATAAAGTTTACTGCACATCAGAGTAGTATCACACTGGCAGCAGAGGTAGCATGTTGCAGGAGAACACAGAAAGAAAAATCTGTCTTTATATTGTCTTTGTCCAAACTGTTGTTTTAGTTGTTTAAGATATCATCTTCTTCAATTTTAAAAGCATATGAAAAAAATAACTTGATTGGTCCAAACATGTTCCAGAGAGCATCACATAAGTAGTGTGATATATTCTGAGAAGCAATAATTCTGGATATAAGAGAGTCCCAGACTTTTCTGGTGATATCATGAACTAAAAATGGAGTTTGTTGTAGCACTAAGATACAGTTTTTATCTATGGTTCTTTTCATAGGTCACTGTTGAAGAAGTGCTAGAATAGTGAACTATATAATAATTGATTTATTTTAGTACTTCTTAAATGTTTAAACCATGCTGTTTAATTCTGCAACAATACTGAGTAAAAATAATATTTGTTACAATTATACATGTTTATCTATCCTGCAGACTCAAAGAAGATAAGAATGATCAGGTTTACCAAGACTGAAAGATACAGTTAATTCCACAAAACAATGCTTAAGCACGAAAGCATTCCAAATCTAATCTATAAATCAAGCCCATAGGTCCAATATAATTGAAAGGAGTCAGGCAAATTGCAGACTAGAGGCCAAAGGCCAAGAAGTCTTGACCACTTGAAGCAAGGCTGATGTTTGTAGACATGGAACAATAAGTTAGAAGATTGTGAATATTATTTTCAATAAGATGCCTGATAGCTATGTATACCATTATGCATTAGGAGGCTGAGCCCATCACAGACTCTAATTTTAATTAATTGCAATAAGGAAAATGAAATAGTTCAGCTTCACAAACTTCTGTCACTGTGGTGCTCAGTTTGCTGATGGCTTTGATGACTCTTGAAAGTCAAGACAAGTGGAATTGGTTCAGGGCCCAAAGCAGAGGTGGGTTGCTGCCAGTTTGCCCCGAATCTGTTGAACTGGTAGTAGCAATGGTGGGAGTCCACCCACGTGCCCAGGCACTTCTGCGCATGCTCACCCAAACCAGTAGTAAAAATATTAGCAACCCACCTCTGGCCCAAAAAATATAGAAAGAGTGGGATCCAGTTAATATTTCATGCCTGGCCCAGGAATTTTGGAGTGTTTCTTTTTCCAGCTTCCCAATTCTTAACCCCTAGTTCCCCTTCTCTGCTTCAGAGTCTAATCTACAAATATTATCTGGAGATGACTCTAATGAGGGTGAGTTATTCTCTAGAGAATAATTGTAGGTTTTATAGTATTGCAATAGGTTAATTGCAATAAGGAGAGAAAATATGGAATTATTGGTTTGATAGATCTGTGAACAGTTTAGCATTTAACCCAAATAACATGATCTTTTGACCTGTCAACTATATTATCCCCCAATTCCCATAGGTAATGCACCAACATTCTCTAGCTGAGGACAATTATTGCTGCTATGGAGAAATTACTTATGTTTAACAGTATAATCCCATTAAGCATTACTTTTAACTCTTCTTGCTTATATAGTCACTTTCTTAAGATTGCTTTTAGGACATAAACAATGTATACTTTATGGTTGTGTTGGTCTGAAATGCCTGTCTTAGACTCCACCTGAATTTGCTTCTATCTTTAGTATTAATGGAAATTACTTATATTCCTAAAAATATTTTGTACTCTACAGCCCTTTTTTAACCAAAACAATGCCAATACTTTCTCTTTACTGACTACTAAAATACATTGCTATGGAAATATTGACTTACTCACCCTGGAATTTCCCTCCTATTTGCACAAGCTAGAGAAATCCAAAGGGAAAGCAACAATTGACAACCTGGAGTCATCTACAACATACAGTGTAATGTACAACCACTACATAAGACAAATAGGCAGAAGACTGGCAGAACACATCCATGAATACCAACTAGCAGTTAGATGACATGATGAATACTCTGTAATGTCACAACACATGGAGAGACTTAACCATAGTTTCAACTGGGAAACTGTGACCATCCTAGATCAAGCCAAGTTCAAAAACATTAGGGAGGTTCTAGAAGCCAGTACTCTGACAAATTAGCCATCAAAAGGCATATAGGCTGTGTGTGTGTGTGTGTGTGTGTGTGTGTGTGTGTGTTGCATTTGTGCTGATAAATAAATAAAGGGAGACTAGTATAGATCTATTTCAAGCTATTTAGCTCTCATCAGCTAGCCATACCCTTACTGGGATTTGAACCTGTGCTGTACTACATATTAGGCAGTTGTGTTAGCCACTAAGCCACAGGCTCTCCTCCTTTAGCAGCTAGGCCAGGGAAATAGGTATGCATTGTTCACAACCCCTGGTATGCCAAAATATGGGAGGAAGCATGCCAGGGGTTGTGACACAATACATACATACACATACACATACACATACACATACACATACACATACACATACACATACACATACACATACACATACACATACACATACACATACATATACACTAATGCAAAAGAAACAATCAGTAAGCCAAAAATGAAATAAAAAGACAGAAGCACCTCCCCACCAGCAATCGGAACCCAGATGAGCATAGATTAACTCCAAAATTAACATCAGTCCAATACCGCAATCAAGGAATACCACAATCAAGGAATGGCCAAACAAGCCAACCGTATACAGTCCAACCAAAGAACCTCTCACATCACCCCCACCAACACTTACAGAACAAGCCACTAGAATATAAACTGAAAGCAATCCCCACTCCTTACTAGCGCTAATAATGTTACCTAGTTGGGTAATGAAAAGACTGCAAGAAAACAATGAATCTCAAAGAGTATCAAGAACCCCTTATTCACAATCTGAAATAGGAATTGCATGAATTATCCATTTAGTCTTTGATGGTTTTTTAAAGAGTTATTGCAGAAATCTCTTTATGGCAATGTCACAATGCAATCACATAGTTTCCCACAATTTCTGAAAGTTATGTTTCACTCCCCATTTTGGTAGTGGTGTGGTAGGCTGTAATTAGTTGTTATTGAGAGTTAACACTTACTTAAAGGAACTTTTCAGTGAATATATTTTACTCTTGGAAAATAATTTGAAAAGCAAAATATAAATCATTTCAATGCAACTAGTCACTGACCTATTTTCAGAAATCTTCCAGCTCATTAAAGAGCTCAGGCTTGGAATGGATTTTAAGACCTTTGTTGCTCCTTTTGTCAAAGTTTTGGATGCTGTAATTATGTTTTAGCAGCCAGATGTTTTATGGTTTTAATTTTTTGTTGAAATTCTTAGGTAGGAAACATAAAGAATTAGTCAATCCATCATTCAAAAATAAAAAGTAAATTATTCTTTAATTAAGTCAAAAATGAACCTCCAAACCATTTCTGAGAATGTTTAGGGCCTTCAACTCACAGTGTGCATTGAGTTATGTACACAAATGTTTAACTTCTGTTCTTGGCAAAGTTGATTTTGCAGATTCCCAAATCATGATCAACAAAGCAGCGGCCAGATACAGAATGGTTTTATGAACCACATTTAATCACTTGGGATACTGAGTCATAAAAACATATAGGCTGTAATCCTGTTGTATTTTCTGAGAATAATCCCACAATTTACCATTGTAAAGTTTACTTAAAAATAAAACATGAATTTTATTACAGAAGTATGTAACATGGCATTCTGTGTTGTGCTACATCACAATAGAACAGTGGTTCTTAACCTGTGGGTCAGAACCCTTTGTGGGTCGAATGACCCTTTCACAGAGGTCGCCTAAGACCATTGGAAAACACATATTTTTGAAAAAATATGGAAAACATAAAAAAATCTTATGGTTGGGGGTCACCACAACATGAGGAACTGTATTAAAGGGTCGCGGCATTAGGAAGGTTGAGAACTGCAATAGAAGCTCACACAGACCCAGGGAAAAAGTGAACACTTTGCAAAAAAAAAAAACCTCATCCAGGGCCGAGGTGGCACAGTGGTTAAATGCAACACTGCAGGCTACTTCAGCTGACTGCAGTTCTGCAGTTCAGCTGTTCAAATCTCACCGGCTCAGGGTTGACTCAGCCTTCCATCCTTCCAAGGTGGGTAAAATGAGGACCCGGATTGTTGGGGGCAATATGCTGACTCTGTAAACCGCTTAGAGAGGGCTGAAAGCCCTATGAAGCGGTATATAAATCGAACTGCTATTGCTATCTTGGATGCTTGTGGATCTTGTTGCTTTGCTTTATGGTATAACATATGAAACTGGGAAGTAAATATATTTCCAGATTATAAATGTGTAGTATAAAGAAACACAGGTAATTGTTTTGCATACCAATGATATCGTATCAGTCAGGTAGAGTTAGGAAAGCAAAATGACAAGATATATAATTGTTGTAGATGATCATATATAACCCAGCATTGCCCGGGTATTTATATATAGGGGAGAAATGCCAGGACCAAACGTAATTTCTAATGACGGATTTTCCCCCTTACTAGAGGGAGCCCTCTTGTGAAGTAACGTGAAGCTGTTACCATGGAAACTCCACTGCGCTGTACAGTAGAAGTCATTTTAAGGCACAACAGCCTTAATAGAACACACACTCCGAGGGGTGTTAGGGATGTCTTACCCCGATAGTATTTTTTTTCCAGAGAGTAAGTCATCTATGTATGAAGTTTGGTTGAAATTGCTCGAGGCGTTCCAGATTTATGCTGGAACACACACACACACACACACACACACACACATATACATGCATACATACAACTCTAATCCTATGCAATGTACTGCATATTTGAGCGAAAATGATGTGCTAGGTGTTACTCATCACTCCATCTCAAGTCTGAATTCATCTCTTTGTCTGCTAACTGGCTTCATTTTGTGGGGATGAAGATAGCTAAGGGAATTGCATTAAGCTTTTTTAATGTCTCTGTATTGGTCACTGGCATGAAAGATCAATGGTGGTGAAAGGAGATGATGGTGTTCAGGAAATGTGTTTAGAATTTACTCTTTTCAGCTGGCAGTACAGGAGTAGAGATTAGGGTATGAGTAGCTACTGTATTCATGGGACATTTATCTTTTCTTCAGTGTTCACTTCAAAAATAAAATGGGCTAGAGCAAGTAATAAACTCTTTAAAGCATTTGCTGGAGCATTCAGCATCTTATCTGAGTAAGCAGAATCACAGCTAAGCAAACAGGCACAAAGTCAGAGAATAAGCGTGTTACAGGTATTACCTTGGGAGTGTGAAATAAAGGATATTCTTTGCACTCCTAATAAATTGGTCCCCAAAGAAATCTTCTCTGAAACTCTAATTAACATAAGGAAGAAAATGCTTTATTAGGCATTGGGCTCATTAAAATAGTGAGCTAGCCATTCATCCAGAGTTTATTCCTGATACTTAATCAAAAGAAATTAAATTATCTTTTTCATCTAAGTTAATTTGGCACTGACTGTAATGTAGAGACCCAAAGCTATAAAGTATTAACTGTGCAGATAGCAGATATTGGTTAACTAATATTTCTATTTGCCTTATCTAACAAAATGTCTTTTATTAATTTAGGAAGTCTATCTAATGCCATATTTACGCTAATAGCAATTTTCATTTCTTTTTATGAATTACAATTTGACTTTTTACTGATTTTTGCTTGTCTCACAAAAAAACTAAGAACTGAAGAAATTAAAATATGTAAATAGAAAGAAATAACTCTTTATTTTTGAAAGTTGCATAGAAAAAAAACCTCTTGTGTAGGAAAGCTGCCTTGGTTACAATATCAGTTGTAAAAGAAAACCTGCAAAGTCGATTATCAAAGCTTTAAAGGAAATATTTTCTTTATTGGCCTGTAAAGTGCTTCAACTTTTTAACTCTTAACTGGAATCAGAGATTACTACTGAAGATGAACAGATCCTTCTGGAGGCAATTGAAATGGATTCACTAGATTTACAAATGCAATTGGATTGTCATTTAAAAACTGAAGAAGTCATTGTGAATTATCCTTTCAAGGTGAAATATAAGAGATTTATTGGAGTACTTAAAGGAAACTGCAAGTAGACTTGAAAGATGATAAGACTTTCAAGAGTAGAGGAAAAGATACTAGAAGAAAACAGGAATCATAATTTTCTGATTCCTGGCTGGTTAAGGGGAACAATAAAAAAAATAATTTTTTTTATCTGATTATGGTTAAATAATGAGTTCTTATTTCTGGTAATGCTGATAGTTATTGTTAATGTCTACCAAATAATAAATTCTTGAAAGCACTTACTGGAGCTTTGTCTATCAAATGTCTACCAAAAAAAGGTGTAATCCATTCTTCCTCTTTTTTCTTTTTCCCTTTTGTGCACATTTATTTTCCTTGTGGTCTGATCCTTTTCTTTCTATTTTCTATTTTCTTGCTTATTTACTTTTTATTCATGTTTTCAAAAGTTAATAAAATCATTATTTTTAAAAAGATCCCAGCAGTGATATATTTTGTATGTCTTTTAAAACCACCATTTTATGTGAGTTTTCCTCACTCATCAATAACTTTTAAGTTGTATCTATTATTTTTATTCTTTGAAAGTATTGTATACTCAAAGATTTCTCTAATTAAAATATAGAAATACTATTAACAACCACACTTCAAGAGCTATGCCTTAATTGTTAAATAAATGTTGTATGATTCTTAAGGTGACCAGATTGTAACTGTTGCCAAACATCAAAATTTTGATCACGTGACCATGAGGATGTGTTAAGTGTGAAAATGGTCGCTAAGTGTGAAAATGGTCAATAGTCACTTTTTTCAATGCCATTGTAACTTTGGTCACTATACCACCTTTCTTGCTACAGTTCTTAAGTGAATAACTGCAGCTGATAAGTTAGTAGCATAAGTGAATCTGGTTTCCCCATTTGACTTTGTCAAAAGGTGATTATATGACCCCAGGACACTGAAACCATCATAAATACAAATCTGTTGCCAAACATCAAAATTTTGATCACGTGATCATGAGGATGTTGCAACGGTCATTAAGTGTGAAAATGGTCGCTAAGTGTGAAAAATGGTCATCAGTCACTTTTTTCAATGCCATTGTAACTTTGGTCACTAAGCCCATTATACCACCTTTCTTGCCACAGTTCTTAAGTGAATAACTGCAGCTGGTATTTTGTATTTTGGATAGAATCTTTTTTTTAAACAGCCTAAGACAATTTTAAAAAAGAATCCACACAGAATAAATTGAAGTAAAACATTTCAAACTATTCTTTCTATGCACAATATATTTCAAAGTATTGTGCATAGAATTTTTAAACATGGTTTCACTTCAATTTATTTTTGATAGAATCTTTTTTTAAATAGTCTAAGACAATTTAAAAAAAGAATCCACACAGAATTTTAAAAAATCCTATGCACAATAAATAAAATATTATTTTAAAATACATTAAAAAAATAAAAGAAAAAACCTAGCTCACTTACCAGCAGGCTTGCACTCCAAGTAAACCCAGAATGATGTAGATGTTAATACAAAGAACTGAGCAAATTGAGATAGTAAAATTAGTCAGGGAAATATTTTTCAAAGAAACTTTACCACCATTTTTCGGAGCAGACCTCCAACCTCCATGCCCCTCCCCTCTAGAAAATCCAGGAAGTAACACTCGCGACCTCTCTAGCCATTTCCTGGAGCTTTATGGTACTTGGTCATTTTTTCTTATAAAAGTGAGTAAAAGGGGCAGGGGGGTCCATTTTGTTGCTTTAACGTTTTAATATCTTCAGTGAAAATACTGAAACAGAGAGAGGTTAGACAGGGTGTCTTTTGTCTTGCCCCGGTTAGGATTTCTTAAGCAAATCCACTGGGCTTTCAACATGAAGCCAGAAAATTGGGAGTTTTTTAAAATGGCCCAGGACATGGGACAAATTGTTATAAAGCGTGACCATCCCGCTGAAATCGGGACGTCTGGTCACCTTAATGATTCTTTAAAAAAAATAGTTCCACATCAAATAGATTAGAATTGCTCTCAAAGACGACTTGGCTTGCTCTAGTTAAAGTTTTTTATTCAGTTCCCATTCTTAGTACCCCATTCAGTCTTTTTTTATTCTCTGCTTTTTCATCCTTTATACGTACAAATGTTCAATAAATATTGTAACATAAACAAGTAGTTAAGTAAGAAGTACCAGACATCCAATTTCAATCGGTAAAAATCTCTATAACATTTTATGTGGCTTTTCATATGGTGCATTAAAGTTCCTTGGTCTTCTAAAAAGAACTCTATTTCCAGAAAATAATGGCAAACTAAGCCCAGCTCACATAATCTCATTTCAGACATGAAAGAAGAAGAAAAAAGCAGATATTCTGTGTTATTCTTTCAGTTGATCATCAGGCCTGCTAAGCAGGCTATTCTTGATACATTAACTTCTTAGATTTTGGATCATGTCTTAGGTTTCTATTCTGACTTTCCACCACCCCTCTTTCTCAGATTTCCAAATCTCCCAGGTTATCTTCTGCCACTGTTCCCTCTAAGGTGCGTGGGTGCGCGGCCGCGCATGTGGCAACAAAACATCGTGCAGCAGTTTCCAACTGCCGCCCAGTCGTTTTTGTGAGACGCCTTCCACGATAATAGGAGGGGAGAGCCAGCCTGGAGACAGCAATCACAAGGCAGGAAGTAGCTGAGAGAAGGAGTGTGGGGGTTGGGAGAAGGCATGGGACCGTCTCCCAGCAGCGGCTGCTTGGATTTGCCATTTGAGAGAGAGAGAAGAAGGGAGGGAGGAGGAGGAGGGGAAGGAGGGAGGGAGAGCGTGAGCGTGTGTATCCCTCCTTCCTTCAGCCCAACACTCTCGCTGGCATCCCGGCCAGACATGAAGGACTACAGAGGGTCTCCTCGAGTCTAGGGCAGCGAGTCATTCGATGGGAAACGTGCCTCTTGGAAGGAATGACCTGGCTTGGCTCTCGCTTCGTCTCTCCTGTCTCTTTGCTTCTCCGTTCTGTCGTTGGGCAGCAGATTGAAAGTGGGAGCCAAGCTGGGTCATTCCTTCCAAGAGGCAACTTTTCCACTGAATGACTCGCTGCCCTAGACTCGAGGAGACCCTCTGCAGTCCCTCTCATCCGTCCGGGATGCCAGCAAGGGTGTTGGGCTGAAGGAAGGAGGGATTCTCTCTCTCTCTCTCCCTCTCTTTAAGAGAGAGAGAAAAAAAAGAGAGAGAGAGAGAGAGAGTTAGTTAGTTAGTTGGTGGGCAGACCAACTAAGTTAAGTTTGTTTCTCTGTGTGTTGTGTATATATACATGTCTCAATGGGTGCAATTGTGCAAGCATTTTTTTTCCTCTTTAAAAGAATTTTTGGATTTCTCCTCACCAAACCTTTAAGACTGAAAGAGTTAGAGTTGAAATATAAAGAGATTGTCAATCGCCATACTGTTAGATTGATAGGCAATTATGGACTTTCTTGATTATATCTTCCTTAGAAAGAATATGCTACTGTATGGTTGAGGAAAAAGATCAAACTTCATTCCATGGAAACCCAACAAAGTTCATAGGGAGTGTTTCTTTCTATGATGGGCTTCTTGGGTCAACATGAATATCAGTTATCAAAAATGTAGGTAGAAAATTAAGCAGGCAATAGGCAATTACAAAAAGGGAAGCCAACTTTCTGAATCTGTTTCTTTGCACTTAGTGACTTATAAATAGACTAATGTTCTGAAAACCTGACCTAAATTACTATATATTTTAAATAGGTGTAAAGCTATGCTGAAAAAGTTGTTCTCACGGTATTGTGATAAATTCAATAAAAAGAAGGGAATTTTTGATGAACTGAAGGAGAAATGAGAGTATTGGATAGTAAATGGACAAATAAAATTACCAATCAAAGAGAATATTTGCATCTCAGGGTTGAAATGAGATGTTCTCTCTTACTCTTTCCTCTTCCTCTCTTCTCTCTCTGTCTCTCTCATCCTCTTTCTCTTTGTCTCTCTTCTCTTTCTCTCTCCCTCTTTTCCATTCTTCTGTCACTTTCTCTCTCCTTCTCCCTTCTCTCTCCTCTTTGTCTCTTTCTGTCTCTTTCACCCTTTCTCTTTGTCTCTCTTTCTCTCTCCTTCTTTCCCACTCTTCTGTCACTTTCTCTGTCCTTCTCTGTCTCTTTCTGTCTCTCTTCCCTCTTTTTTTCTTCCTCTCTCCCACTCTTTTATCACTTTCTCTCTACTGCCCAACCTGTCCCCATACTTATCTTCGATTGATCATGTTTGCAATAATTTACCTTCTTTCTTAAATAGGTGCAGTTCCCTTACTGGATCCCTCGCTCACTCAAACACACACACACACACACACACACACACACTCACGCACAAAACCATTTTTCTCCATTCCAATTCGGATCCTATAAATCAATTGCTCTGTGCAACATCTGTGAAAAAAATTCAGGTGCTCAGGCATGAAAATGTGCTGCTCAAATACTATACTTTTCCGCACACACTGAAAAAAAATTAGAGGGAACATTGTCTTCTGCATGTATATTGTAGCATCAATTATGAATGTAACTGCTGGCTTTATTTGCTCTCTCACACTCAGCACTCATTCTGCTCTGTTTAAAGAAATATATTCATCTTGTTAAAGTGCTGTTCCACAGCAAAACACATCAGCCAAATGAGAAACATTTGTTTTTGATTCTAACCGGTTAATGAGTGAAGTTCAGAAACTTGGAAGAAAGCCAATGAGTCAATGGCTGCTACCGTTCCATCTAACAAGATGCACAGATGTCTCACTTGCAAAGCAACAAATCTTGTAGTGCCTAGATCAGGGGTGTCAAACTCACGGCCAACTGACCCGATGCATCACACACTGGCCATACCCACTCCTATTTTAATGAAGGGGGGAGTTGCAATATCTCACAGGATGACAATGTGTTGTCACGGGTTTGACACCCCTGGCCTAGATTTTCATCTGTTACAGGATTTGCTCCATATGTAGCTTCTGAAGAACTTTCTGGATTGAGGCCATTTGTTTTGCTAAATTACCAAACATTTTGGTAATTTCAAATTGACTTATTGATAATAAATATTTAAAACTAATAGGTTTGTTTTTGGTACTTTTTATCAAAATTTTGGCAGTTTTAATCAAAACAGGTAAGAAGTAATTTTGTGGTTGCCACAAAATTCCATAATTGTGAGCATATAAGTTGCCTTTTTATGGACTTAAATATGATTTCTTATCTTCAACAAAGCATTTCCTTGTCCATAAGTTTGCTGCCTTATGATACTACCAAACAGAATATTCAGTATTTGAGTGACCATGCAGAAATGTCTGAACATAACTCTTAGAGATCAGATGTAAGACCTATGGGTCACCAAGCAATTCTACCAGTTATGAGCACACCAAGAAAATTACATGTAATTTTAATTCAAAAATTAAAATATGACACTTTTAAAAGTGAGACTATATAAATTTTGTGTAACACAACATTCTTATAACTTAACTCAAAAAACCCTCTTCATATTATACCTTATAAACAGTAATTTTATCAATACCTCCAAACAGGTTGAAAAAACTATAGGAGTGAATCAGGGACGTGCAGTCACTAGAGGCAAGGGAGGTGGGGCCTCACCAGTCTCCTCAGGGAAAGGAAAGGATTTTAAATAATTTTCTTAAAATAATTAAAGCCAGGGTAGTTGCTACCAGATTTCAAGTCACAGTTGCTTGGTGTCTGCTCTCAGTATTAACTAGGAGGAGGCCAGAGAACTAGGGGCCTCTTTTGCATAAGGAATTTTTCACCTTTTAAGAGTTAAGCAAGGGTTAACAAGCAAAGAATTCCATATGCAAATGAGGGACGTATTCTCTCGCCTCCTTTAGAGGGCATTTTTAGAGGCTTTTTAGCGTTCTCTGGGAGCAACTAGCTCAGTCTGACAAAGCTCTGGTTTTTCAAGAAGGGAGGGCAGGGCAGGGAGAAGCAGAGTTGAAATCATCTCTGAAACAGCTGGAAAAGGTTCGTGTGGGGAGGGGGGAGGAATTCAAAAGGTTTGATCAGAAGGCAGCAGGGGAAGGGGGGGTATGGCAGAGGAGCTGCTTTCAAGCCTTTGGAAAATATATCCAATCCAACTTCTGTGTTTGTGTTTGAGAGTGAGTGAATGAGAGACGGATCGAAGTTCTCTGTGTGCGTGTGTCTGTTTGAGAGAGGGGGGAGGCAGGGAGAGAGGGAGGAAGGGGGGAGAGAGGGAGAAGAAAAAGAATGGGAAAACTTATTTTGCAAGGGGGAAAAATGCTGTTGCTTTAAATCGGAACTGAGCATGCCTGGCTGTGGAATTCTGGGAGTTGAAGTCCACAAGTCTAAAAAGTGCCTCACCAGGGCTAAAGCTGACCGCACGTCACTGGAGTGAATATAAACTGTTGCATTCTGATGTGAAAAAAGAGACATGTCTGCTTTTATATACCATTAATTCTGGGGGAAATTGCTATTTATTAATTGCTACCATTTCCCAATTAAGGGGGAGCTAAAGATAAAATAATTAGGCAGGTCCTAATAGTCTGCTAGTTAATAAATTATCAGAATCCTAATAATAGCTACAAAGAGCAAAGATTCAGTAGATGTGAAGTGGTAAAAAGTAGAGAAGAAAATTAGGTCCATCAAGGCCTTTTTCTGCCAGACACACACAGAGGAAAGACAATCAAGTGGCAAAAGTGGGTTTAGTTTATTAATTATCGTATTGTTGATCATTCGATTAGAAAATTGCAGCATTGAATACATTTCAAGCATTTATGTTTTTTTTCTTCAGATTTTCAGTCAGGATTTTGGTATGTGACCTCCATATATGTCAGGATCTTGACGTCTTGGGTCAGTTCTATGTGGCCAGCTCTAGTGGCCATGAACTTCCAAACTAGTTCTGACTCTGTGACCTAGGAAGACAAATTAAAATATCCAAGTTTCATAAGCCTAGAAAACTCTGCTACCAATCCAGTCACATCATCCAACAGGTCAGGTAGGCAGGCAGCTATCTAAAAAAGTAGTTAATACAATAACAGTAATCCCATCTTGTTCCTAGAATCAACTTCTTGAACAAGGTCTCACATTTGGCTGTCTGAGGACCAGTGTCCTTGAAAGCCATAAGAGTGTCACAAATAATCATTGTCACTCCCCCCCCTCTGCCCTGAAGTCATTCCTGATGCCATATCTGAAAACAATCTTTTTGAGTGACCACGTCTTGGCAATATATACCAGGCCTGTTCTATCATCAGTTACTAATTCATGAATGAAGCAACTGTTATTACACATCAATCTGACATTAAGTAGCAGATATCAGGGTGGAAAGGGGCCACATAAAGACCAATGAACTTGCAAAGGGCCAAAGTCCAGGGATTTAGAGCAGGGAATTTGCACTAAAAACTGAAAATGTATTTCCAAGACCATCTTTTGCACGTGACAGTTTGATTGCAGTAGATGCAACACTCTTCCACTTGTTAGAGTCAAGTGGATAATTAAAGCCAATTCATTGTAATTTTATATCAAAAAATGATGTAATATTTCCCATTCTTTGGCAGAACAAAACAGAACAAAAATATGCAAAGTTATAAAACCTTGCGTGATATTCTAAAGAGATTCTTAGTGCCCCAAAAATCCTGCTGTCCATCTATTTGACACAGTAGCATCCATCCATAGAGATGGCAATTTCAAATAAGTGAAATTAGCATTTTCAGCATTTGGATCCTCAACATCCTCCGAACAGATATATGCCCCAAGCTTGCCAATTTAGGAAAAGCTTTATGGCAAAAACAAACATTCCTGAGGGTATGCAAAACAAAATCAAATTAAAAGATGGAGGAAGGAGATCATCGAGCTAGGGATAACATTAAAAGAAGATATGACTGAAGGATTTGATCTCCCTTATGCTACTTGTTGGACCCTGAATAGGTTGAGGGTTGGAGTGCCTAAGTTAAAACCAATATGTTCAAATCTTTTAGCAGAGGACAACATGCTATGTGAATGTGGAAAGATGCAGAGCTCAACCAATCTGGAGGTATGTTGAGTACTACCAGAAACATATATTAATAATGAGTTTGTTTTTGGCCAACAGCAAAGCAGAAGGTAGCTTCATTTTGGCAGTCTAAAGTTTGATATAGACACACAGGAGAAGGAGAAGCACTTTCAGATTCTGGGACATATTCTGAGCAATAATGTCAATGGCTCTCCAATTATGACTTATACAACAAAAAATAATATTTAAAATGTATTTGTCTCCATTCTATTTGTATAGAAAAAACTGTCAAAAACAGCACTTTCTTGGTAATATAATAAGGGTAATGCTTCTTTAAAACATGTTTCTATACTTACCACATTTTGAGAGAAAATAGTGAATTATATAGATAAGAGTGTGTGACAAAAGCTAAAATTTTCAGAGGATAATATTCTTTTGAATACTATATCTAGTACATGGAATTTACTAGTACCCAGATAACTTAATTGAATTCTCTGTGCTTTTTACTATGGCTAAAGGACTGATATTGTAGCATTAGAAAGGTAAATATATGGCTCCATTTAGTCCATGGGTGTCAAACTCGCAGTGTCACATGGCTATATATGTGGTTTATCATGATGTTTTTCCACTTCAGGGAACTGGGGTAGGAGTGGCCTGAGTGTGATGCATCTGGGCCACCAGTTTGACACCCCTGATTTAGTCAATGGATTGAAGATCTGATTGCACTAAGCACTTACAAGTGGTTTGCCTATAGACATAAACTTTGTATAGATAAGTATAATGAAATATGGGACACATTTATACAGAGTACAATATTTTAAAACTGATAGTTGAATAAATATATACTATACAGTACATGTAGTTAAATACTTGTATTAGATAAATATATATAAAATGATAACTGTTAACAGCTACAATGCCATATCATTCCATATTTTTTCTATGTTGCATTTTTTTCACTTTTTTATTAAAGCACTTTTTATATGTTTTTTTTCTTTTCTCTTTGACAAAGTTTATCCTGTCATCATTATCATTTTGCTCTCATTCTCTTTTTGTTATTAATTAAAAAGCCATTAAAATAAATAAAAAATAGCTGAGATGGCATTTACAGCATGATGATCAAAACCCTACCTATTTATCTACCAGTATCACTTCTGACATGTAAAGCGGGAAGATTACTTGCACTATTTGCAAATATTACCAGTGCTAGATGTGAGATGAGCAACTTGTGTCCTGATGAACAACAAGACATATGGCACAGTAGGAACAGAGATCCAAGAACAATTAAATGAGTTTATAATGAGGTTAGCAGCAGAAAGCATTTTGACAACCAAGCTGTGCTTTGCCATCTGATGATAGTGATGGATAAAAAAGGAGATTAAGGTGTCCTTATCAAAATGATAGGACGAAGAAGGCAGGGTTTGGGGGGGGCTAAATATGCACCTTAGGTTTGTATGATGTTCTCTGTTCTCTGAAGAATCATTTATATTTGAGTGTTTCCTTAGCCAGCATTTTATTAAAACTATTTTATTTTAGAACTATTTTGCCAGATTTATCCTTTGAAGATAGCAAAACCAGATAAGCTATCAGATCTGACTTTCACACAGCAGCCTTCAAAGGGTTCACTATGAGTTTGAATCATCTAAACAACCAATGATTGATTATTCTAAATGAAAAGGGGCTGCTACAGAAACCATCCACCATAGCTGGATATGCAGGTCCATAATTTTTCCAGTGCCATCTTACATTTCTAATATGATTTGTCACGTTATTACTGGTGCATACAAGTGGCTTGTCACACGGCAAAGTCACTGCCCACGTAAATCAGAGTAAATACTTTCTTTATGACAGATAATTTGCTGTTTATTGACACAAGATGCAATGATTGCCCTGATTTTTAGGTAGCTTTAAAAGAGGAAATAAATTGGAAGGTAAATATAATATGCCAAAAAGTATCTTTGTATACAAAGTCTGTGCAGGCAGTACAATGCAGGCAGTATCATTTATTTATCTCCAAGAAAAAATTCTCTTATTTTAAACCATGTTCATTTATTTTATGAAAAAGAAATACTGGTAGTCCTCAACATACAAGGAGTTCGTTTAGTTTGTTCAAAGTTAAAACGGCATTGAAAAACGTGACTTATGACTGTTTTTCACAGTTACAACTTTGCAGCATTCCCATCATAGTGTGATCAAAATTCAGATGCTTGGCAGCTGATTCATATGTATGACCATTGCTGTATCCCTGGGTCATGTGATCACCCTTTGGGACCTTATGACAAGCAAAGTCAATGGGGAAGCCAGATTCGCTTAACAACCGTATTACTAACTTATCATCTGCAGTGATTCACTTAACAACTGTGGCAAGAAAAGTCATAAATTGGGGCAAAACTCACTTAACAAATGTCTCACTTAACAACAGAAATTTATATTGCAGATCTGGCTAGCTCATCTTTCCACCTTCTTCTTTATTTATCTATACCTGCCAGCTTTATTCTCCTTTATGTTCCTTTGGTCCAATTCTGTCTTACTTCCCATTTATCCTACCTTATATTTATTTCTCCATCAGTTCTTAGCCATGCTTGCTACCTCTAGCACCAATGCCCAAGAAAGCCTGCTACAACTTAAGCCATAAGCATGATATGCATAGCCTCATCGTGTCACTGCTACATAATAGGCCTCAGCCTTCCCCCACCCCCCATTGCATATGATTGTGATATACAAACTTCATGGTCTGCAGTTTTTACTCACCTGTTTTCTTATAGAATTTCCTATCTGTTGCCATGGTTTCAACACTAGATAATCAGAGTGCCAGAAGAACAGGAATGTTTCCAACAAAAACAAAGGGAATGCATTTAGAGAGCATTGTTACAATTAATAATGGGATATTGGAGGAAAAAAACAAATGTCCTGAGGTTTTTGTTTTCATAAATACAGTGAAAAACACTTTCTGAAATGCCATCATTCCAGCAGATGTGCCTCATTTTTGCTGGGAAAAAGAAAGTTTCCTATTCAGAGCTGCTTGTGACTGCAACGATAGCAACATTTAGCAACCTTCAGGTTTCTGCCCATTAAACTTATCTCTATGAACATGGAAAAGGCACCTATCACAACTGAACTGAAGCTGTCCTCCCTACTGATGGAGGAAATTGTACTTTTAAAAACATATCCCATTTCGGTCCTATTGTTCCCTACATTCCTAATAATGCACATATATTCATTTTCACAGTCCCTGAGCACAATTTAACAAGTACTGTTTGTCCAAACATATGTTCAGGTTTCAGTTAAATTATGGAATTAGCACCATTTTGCTGCTATCCTTTATAAACCAAAAAAAGTTGATTTATTTCACTAGAAATGTAGTTAAGGGGGAAAAGAAAAAAAGTAGTGCTGAAGGGAATGTACACATTTAAGGGAAGGTAAAATGGCAAGTTGGGTAGTCCCACATCACCACATAAAGAACGAGACCTATAATAGGCAAACTATTGATTTTCCATAAAAGGTTTTTAATCAAACAACCAGGAATCCTAAGGGGGATAAAGCTCTGCTACAACACAAAATTGTTCTTCATACACCAACTATTTTTCAAACTGTGTATAAATGAGGTTACCCATTGGACATATGTGCATTCTTGAGCCTCATATATCACTAGAAATAAAAAATAGTAATATCTCTCTGGGGAAAAAAGGTTTACCAGCCACCCAGGAAAATGGGAAGGAAACTGCAGGAGGAGAGAGAGGAGACTTGCAATCTAACTAAAATCCCATTATCCTGATTTATTTCTTTTCTGACTGTTAAAAAGTACCTCCGTTTTACAGTCTTGCCACCTAGGAGAGTTTAAAGCACAGAGGAGGGTTTCAAGCACAGAAGGCCCAAAGGACAGAATTTTTTTTTTTTGGGGGGGGGGTTCCTTTTTCACTGCAGTATAAAATTACAAGACAGCCAGTTTATTGTAGTGTTTAAAGCACCAGGCTAAATATCAAGTCCTAGGAAGGAAGAAATGGCAAGCCACTTATGAAAAGAGAAATTGCAGAGAAAATTTTAGAGACTAGTCACCCAGGCAGTCACCAACCATCAACACTGGCTAAAAGGCATTTAAAACACACACACACATATACAAACATTCCCTTCTCGCCCCTATTGGTGTTATGCAGAGATGGGTTGCTGCCGGCTTGATCCGGTTCCGCCAAACTGGCAGTGGAATTCAGGCCTGGGTTGCAGAACTAGCAGCGATCCAGGCCTGACACGCCCTGAACCAGTTCCCTTGCTGCCGCTTGGGCACCACTATTTTGAATTTTACTGACTGCACATGCGCAATTCACTGTAAATTGTTCTGTGCATGCATGCACATGCATGTTGTGCATGGGTTGTGAACCGCTAGTAATGCCGGCAACAACCCACCCCTGGTTTTATGTATCTTCCTCAATCTTGGGATTGAGAAGCCTAGGAGTTTAAGTCTTCTGTGCAGTATCTTAGCTGTTCCTTGCACTGAACTCTTCTTACCAAATACCTATGATGTTGCTTCTGGGATGTGTTTAAGCTACTTTCCTAGCTTAGTAGTCACAGCCCTTAGAGCTCCTCTGACTACTGGGACCACTTTGGCCTTTACTTTCCATATCCCCTCTAATTCTTCATTCAGGCCCTGGTACTTTTTAAGCTTCTCACATACTCCTTCTTCTTCATGGAACAATCAAGTACAGGAAATCTCTTAACAAATTACCACTGTAACTAGAAATCATGGCACCTGAAGTTTGATAAATCAGCAGCTACTAAACTGAGGAACCATTGTTTTCAATATTTCCATGGAAGAAATGGCAGACTGAAGATGACACTGCAAAAAGTGGAGGTGGCCATTGAGATGGAATGGTGAGCTGGTAAATAGACTAGCTCTTCAATAAGTTCTTTCTGGATCATGAGAATATTTGAGATTGCCCACAAGTGTGCCTCACAGCTGCTCTTTATGAGGAGACCATAAGATAGTGGTCTCCAATGGGGTTAGCACTCTGGGAGATGAGGGGAAATGAGTAATAATCTTACTCAAACCATGGTTACCATCTGTGAAATGACATTAAGCGTGCATATTTCCTTTTGTAATCACTTTCATTTCAGCTGTTTGGAGCAATATGTTTGACAGCACTATGTGCTTCCTACAATCCTTTGTCAACAAAGCTTTAACTGCAAGTTTAAGAACTTTAAAGTTAGGTAGAAAAGAAATAAACTGTAAAATATCTTTAAACTTTGAGTTTAGAAAGCTACAAAGAGATTAATTAAGATAAATCTGAAATAAGATATCTGGAATTAATTATAAAAAAAATCCTTTCAGTGGGAAAATGCTTTCATTTTGATTTTTTTTTAAATGATAATACAATAAGATTTTAAAATCTAAACACTAGATGGAACTAAAAAGAACTAGAGATTGCACTTAAAGAAAAAGCACTCTTATACTTGACTTACAGAATGAAGGAAAATATTTTAACATTGGAGCTATTGAATGATATTGTTGAATAAAGTACCCAGAAGTTAATTTTACAAGTGTCTGCTTCTATAGATGGATGTATCTCAAATATGTTTTGGAAGAGGGGCAGGTTTTAACTGACAAGATTGAGACTATTTTTAAAGTGGATTTCTACAAGAGTGATATGGAAAAAGATGTTACACTAGACCTACCAAAAAGGGAAAAAAAAACCAGCAGCTATCTTAATTAAAATAGATGTACAAATACAGGAGAAAAATTCTAAATTATTTGAATTTATTAAGATTGTTGGAAGTAAAAGAAAAGGATCCATTTGTGGCTAGAGCAAATATCATGAATTCCCATCCACCCTCCTCATCAGAAATTACTTGTGGTTTCTTCCCAACCAAAGGGAACAACCCATAAGGAGAAACAGTTTGGGCAATCTCAGGTCTCTCTCTTTTATCCAGAAGGGATCGAAGGAGCCAATCTACTAACCAGCTCCTTAAAATAGTTTGCAAATGTTAGTTCAACTTTTTCACAAAACTGTCTTCAGTTGGCCATCTTCCCCCAGGTTTTCTAGATATGTGATGGGATATGGGAAAATAAATCCTTTGGTGTATTTTAAGAGAAGGTGATGTTATTAAAATTATGTATATTTTTGGTTGAAGGTAGGAAGTCACTTGTTTATATATTTTCTTTACTATATTCTTATTTTTTCCTTTTTTCCTTTCTTTTCTGTACCTTCAGCTTGTATTACTTTTTACTGCAATTATAATTTTTAATAAAATTACTTCTTTAAAACAGGGAAAAAACACTGCTTACTGCAGTTGATATAGTGTCTTCCCTTTTGTGGACTTACATTAATTTTATTTCAAGGTTTTATGAAGTTAAAGTCAAATTTCACCTTCAGAGTCCTCCACCAATGCATATTATAACAATGCATGTTTACTAGCATCAGAACAAATAGTCTGTTTTCATTTGCAAATCAAATGCATTTGTTGTGAATAATAAACATCCAGAATCAAATTGATACCCTTGAGAATGTTTGCACAAAAGTTGACTTGGTTTAATTTGTATTCAGAGTTGATTAGTTTGAATAGTGCATTAAATGTAAATCAGAGCAGTTGAAATAAGTCTGATTTTCTCTTTTAAAAATCTAATTAATTAAAAGCATATGGAGTAGTTAGACCAAAGCCTATCATATGTGGATAAAACACAAAATCAGTTGAAATTAATTGGAGTTTTGTTGGTTCTAAGGGGCTTCAAGATGTTTAGTATGCAGCTGAATGCTTGAAATCCTATATATGTTCAATTGAATGACAATTTACATTGATTTTGGTGAGACCTTAGCCATGATATATCCACATGAAAATTAAGTTACTTGAAGCAAATAATTTTTATTCGATATACTGTACAGATTTTTATTTGTTCATCCAGAGTCTCCTGGACACAGCCTAATTTTATTTGTTTGTTTATTTGCAAGCATTAGTATGCTTCCTGTTCTCATGTTTGTAATTGTAATTATTTATTTGGCCTGGGAATAACATCTGTTGCTTTTCTACCAATGGGTGTAAGGATGCTTTGGAAATATTACAAGTTCTGTAAACATAGACTCTGAAAGTAACTAATCAGATAGAGGGTGATTGGTCAATACCACAGAGAAATGAAGTCCATCAGACTTCATTTCTTATGAAAGAAAGAAATCAGAATTATAACTGTAAACAGAAAGTGGTAGGATTTTTGCTGTTATTTGCTTTTCTGTACTGTTAATTAAAACTTCAGAACAAATGGCAAGTGTTCCTTGTTATCCTAACTAGCTGCGAGTTGGGCAACAAATTTAATAAATAAAGAAGTCCCATATTTATCTAAACAACTCAGCAAACCTTGTGAGAATAGAAAGGCAGAAGAGGTGAATGGAAAAAGAAAAGGGGGAAAAGAAGAAGTAATGGTGAGATATGTGGCAAAAAAAATTAATAAATAAATTAAAAATTAAAATTTGCCTTTTTAAAAGTTTCTTTCAAATTAGCCTAGCTTTTCATAGCAGAAGTAGGTAACTCATGGTCTGCCAACAAAATCTCTTTACTGTCTGCCATGCTGGATGGAGATGTTAAGAGTTATAAGGCAGGTAAGATGGTCTAAGCCTACCACAGACTTTCATTGCAACAATTGAAACCTGCATCTAAAAATGCATGCACCCAGGCACACTGTTCAGCTAAACTGCTACAGTTTTAAGTGAGTGAGCTTGTTTCTCTTTCTTTTGTGAATTGCAATAGCACTTAGACTTATATACCACTTCACAGTCTTTACAACCCTCTCTAAGCAGTTTACAGAGTCATCATATTGCCCCAAGCATTCTACCAAAATAAAGTATAAAATGGTCCTCATTTTACCAACCTCAGAAGGATGGAAGGCTAAGTCAACCTTTGAGCCGGGTGAGATTCGAACTGTCAAATTGTAGCCTGTACTGCAAGCTGCTTCAGCAGTGAGCAGAAGTAGCCTGCAGTACAGAATTCTAACCACTGCGCCACCAAGGCTCTAAGAATAAGGCGGAGGAGGTTGTTTTCTTGGGGGCAATCTTCCAATCTAAGTTACAAGGGAAACTTTTTATCAAAGAGTACACTGAAAAAATTCTCACACATTCTTTTCCAAAGAATTTTATGTTATCAAGGCAGGGCAGGGGAAACACTTGCTCTGCAGAGAGAAAGCCCCAAATTCAATCTACAGCATCTCTAAAAAGGGACTCACTGCCATTAATATGAGCAATGCTTGGACTGCCATATATGCAACTTTCGATGTTTCTTATTCCCTAATCACAGTCTGCCCTATGGAATGAGCTACCCCCAGAGATCCGGACCCTACCCACTCTCACGGTCTTCCGAAAAGCTATCAAAACCTGGTTATTCCAGCAGGTCTGGAGCTGCTGACCTCGGGATTGAGGTCCAGCCCCGCTTAGATTGGGTGCATGTTGTGTCTCTTTTAAATTTGTTGTGTTTTATTTGTTTTTTAATCCCTTTTTAATTTTTTTTAATTCTTGTTTTTGTAAGCCCCCGGAGTCCTTTGGGATTGGGCGGCCTATAAATTTAATAAACAGTAAACAGTCTGATTTCAGAAAGTGGGGAAGACTCGACATTTTAAAAAATAGTTTAATATCACAAGAAGCATATTATTTTGTAGGTATTTGTTTCACTAATAAAATTATCTCTTCAAGCAAAGGAATATAATTGTTCATAGCTTTTGTGTTATAATAGGTGGTCTGACAAATTTCATACATTTCCTCTGGCTTAAAGTTGAAATAAGACCAGCAAAGGAGCAAATACAAGGACATGATTACTTGTAATTGTTACTTTGTTGTTCTAGAAATGAGTCATTGCTCAGTTGTACAATTGAAGGGGATAAACACACATTCACACCCGATTTAGGTCTGTTTCCTATTATTCCTAAATATGAATACAATTCAATTTCAGCACAGAATAGAAATGTATAGAGAAATGTAGATTTATTCATTTTAAAATTTTAGTGGAAACATAATATAGAGAACTATGTCTTTGACCCTGTCTCTTTTCTGTATATAAATGTTCTTCTTAATCATAGAAAATTACCTTTCACAAATAAGAACACTGATGTAATTTGCATGATCAAGGTTCATTCCATTTACTCAGTTTTCTTTGTATTAACCACACAACTAAATATGTGCAATACAGTAGATTAAAATACACTGTAATTGTTTAGTTTGTATCATGTGAATATAGGCACATTGTCCAGGTTTGTTACCAGTAGCTACATTTAATCCCAAAAGTAATCAATGAAGGTTAGTTCATTTGAACTTGTGAATTGGTTTTCAAACATTTCGTTACCAGCTAGGTAATATCTTCAGCAGAGTTTAGGGGATCCCTAATGATTAGAAAAGCTTGTCCACAAACTGGCGATAAGGAAAGCCAGTGATTCACAGCAGGGTCAGAAACCAGGCTGAATTTCATACACAAGATGTCAGCATTCCAAATACCATGTAGAATTAAATCAGAGTCGAAGGCAAAACTATGCTTAAAGTTCCAATTTAATAAGGCAGGCATGTTGGCATCATTCTGTGGGATTCCAACTCTGGAAGTTACATCAGAATCCCACCCAGTTAAAAGTTCATGATCTTGTCCCCACACCCACAGTCCATCACATGGTCCAATCTAGTCCTGGTTTAGGAATTTAAAAAAAAAACACCAGCTGGATGATTTGGGACTAGTCATTCTCTCTCAGCCCAATATCCCACAGGGTTGTTGTTGTGGGAAGAACAAGAGGAGGAAGTATAAGTATAATCTTTATTGTCATTGTACTTACATACAACGAAATTGGCTATGAGGCATGTTTGCCACCTTGAATTATTTATAAAAATAATAAAGGCAGGAGAAACAATCTTTAAAAATGGAGGGTGAGAATGATTCTGTATAAGAAAATTTTAATTTGTTTGTTTTTTAACACCATGAGGGTACAGAGATGAGTATGTGTGAAAGAAAGAGAGAGAGAAGGGGGAGGGAGAGAGGGAGAAAGAGAGAGGGAGAGAGATTTTGCGCAAGACATCTTTTTAGTTTCCTTTCTTTTTGGCATTTTTTTATATGCAGTAGTTTCATATTTTGTATTTTTGCAACATTTGTTATGGTAGGTGGGTAGAGAAATTAAAAAAAAACCTCAGATCCTATTAGTGCATGGAAGAGGAAGATAACCAGTGACTTCCAACATTTTGTTTTCATTGTAAAGGAAAAGGAAAAGAAGGAAATGAAGTTTTTTAGTTTTTTTTTTTTTTTTTTTTAGTTTTATTGCAAATTTATATGCCGCCCTTTTCCCTGAGGGGACTCAGGGCGGCTTACAGCAATAAAGGGAAGGGGGTGCAAGACAAAACTTAAAAAGAAAAAAAAAATCGTGATTAAAGGAAATTGGTCATAAAAACACAACATTCACTCAACATTCGGGCGGGGTGAGAGTAATCCTATCCCCAGGCCTGACGGGATAGCCAGTTCTTGAGGGCTGTGCGGAAGGCCTGGACTGTGGTGAGGGTACGGATCTCCACGGGGAGGTTGTTCCATAATGTCGGAGCTGCAACTGAGAAGGCTCTCCTCCGCGTAGTCGCCAGTCGGCACTGACTGGCGGATGGAATTCGGAGGAGGCCTACTCTGTGCGATCTGATGGGACGCAGGGAGGTAATTGGCAGGAGGCGGTCTCTCAAATAGTCAGATCCACTACCATGGAGCGCTTTATAGGTGGTAAGTAAGACCTTGAAGTGCATGAAAATCTTAGCAGGTCTGAAACATGATCATGAGTGACAGTACTCACAGAAAATTGTCATAAACTAAGTAAACTAATCAGACCCTGAAGGTAAACACTCTTCACCCTGCAATTCATATTTCATTGGAACAGAGTAAACATTGAATTGGAGAACCAGGGTGAAAGTTTTTCCATTAAGAGTTAGTCTAGCATTCAGTCTGGCTTGCATTATTATTTTCAGCTTTTATTTCTCTCTCCCTTATCTTTTTTGCCACTATTTCCTTTCTGACATGAAATTTTGTTTGTTTGTTTCTCTCCCATCCCCATTTTCTGGATATATGGTTTTATCATATTTGCTTTGGGACTTAAATAATGTTTTGCTCCCTAGCATATGTGCAACAAATCTGTAAAATATTAGGCCTGGAAAGCCTGCTATCTTATTCTCTACTTTTATTTCAATTTCTATTTCTCTTCATTTGATTTTTTAAATGACGCCGACTTTCTAAATACGTTCCAAACTGATGCCACCTTTAAAAAATAAATACTAGATACAGGCCTGCAATTCTGTTCAGGATTTCCCAGTACTGCTGTTGTTTCAACAGGAATGGTTTGTCCTTTGCTGTCACACATAATTTGTATTAAGCTTGCTCATTTTTCTTACTTATGTGAGGAATTGCAGGAAACAGATAAGTTGTCCCATCCTTCCCCTATAATGAATCATTCTGCCTTCCTTCTAGCATTATTCACATTTGTACAATTCACTATAACTTGAACTTCATGCAAAATATTTATCTCTGTACTTAGAATCTATATGCAAACACAAGCACACACACGCACACAGTAACATTTGATCACTTCAGAGTATTTCTGATATGAAATTTGCATCAATGTACACACATTGAGTATGCCAGTCATCCACATCTTCTGAATAATTCATGCTAGAAGAACACATCACACAATGCATTTTTAAAATATATTTAAAAATGTAAAATTGAAGGTGAAAAATCATTGCAAACTATGAATTCAGCTGCTGTGGAAGAAAGGGGGGACTTGAATGTAACTTCTACAAAGAAAGATTGCTGCACATGTTGCCTTGAGAAGATATGACACTATTCTTCAGATACATGAAGAAGATCCTAGTGAGGCCATCCCTTCCCCTGAATGTCTTCGAGCAGAGCTGGGCAACCATCTGCAAAGAATGCTTTTATTTGGAGCCCTGCATTAAGCAGGAGGGAAGTTTAAATGGTCCCTTCCAGATCAATGATTCTATGATTGGACATCTGTTGAAAAACCTGGGGTTCCTTCTGTGTCTCCAGTCATGTTGGCAACTCACTATACAGGAACATCCTGACCTCAAACAGGGGTGATTTATAAGCTGTGCACACTTGTACAATCATGACATATTTTCTGGATTTCTGGACATTGTTTGTATATATGAATTTGAGAAATAAATAAGATACCATTTAGCTGTTAGAAGATTCCATTGCGGTAGAACATTTTTGAAATATGGGCCCATTTCAATGTTGTTAGAATGTTAATGCTATCACAGATCTCTGAACAATCCATATTTTATAATTGACGAGGATACTGAAATCTTTACTCCAACTATATTCAATGTGGTAACAAACCAACATATTTAGAGTGATTTTATGTGGCAGCCTAAACTTCTTGTCTCCTGGGCAGCTGCTAGCTGTTCCTAATTGCAATGGATTAGTAACAGAGACTGTCTGGTGAACAGTCTGGACAATGGCCACTGCAAGGCCTGATTGGTCATTCTTCTGTGTCCTGCACTTTCTATTCTTGCATGGAAGGCAACGCTGTAGGAACTGGTCTGCCACAGCTTTTTCTTCTGGGGAATGTTCCCTCTTTATTAGCTTCCATGCCTTTCCTTTTTTTTCCAGATATTTGCCTTCAGTCCCAGCTCACCTTACCTTATTATCACTAATACGGAAATTTATTTTCTATTATCTTTCTCTAATATTAGGATAAGGGACGTGGTGGCTCAGTGATTAAGGTGCTGAGCTTGTTGATCAGAAAGGTCGGCAGTTTCAAATCCCTAGCGCCACGTAACCGAGTGAGCTGCTGGGACAAGTAACAGGAAAGAAGGGAAGGAAAGGAAAAGGAAAGGAAAGGATCCACTAGACGAGAATGTAGCCTTCCAGCTGCTGGAAGGAAGGAAACATGCCTGACAATTCAGTAAATTTGAAGCTAAGGCATTAAACCTATGGAGGCTTTAAGACAGCTCAAGTTGGAAAAACCCAGTTACACAGCTGGAAAACATATGTAGGGTGCATTTACAATGGACTAGGAATGGGAAGGAAGATCATGTCACCCATTTCTGCACTTACAGAGCAGTGACAACAATCCGAATAGCAATCTGCCATTACATTGCAATTCCTGTAATGTTGGAAATGAATTCACATCTTGGGGGCAACAAAGTCTGGCTTACCGCATAGAAATGCAGTTCCTAGGATTCACAAAAAAACATACTGCAATTCCCATTGCCCTCTTCCCTTTCAGAGTAAAAAACAATAAGCAACCTACAGAAAAGGTATAAGAAATAGCGAAGTAAAGGAGTTAAGGCATGAGAAAGGTAAAGGAATATTGCTACATTTGGTTCGTACCAAATAATTCAATATTAGGTTCAACACCTTGTGTCCTTGCAAATCAGATGTGCTTCCATCATACTGATATACCAATTCATAGTTGCCTTTTGTTTCTTAAACTTCTTTAACCTCTTAAACTTCTCTCTATTCTTTGAGACCTTATCAACTCCATTTAATGACAAATTTCTCTCTCTTTGCCATTCTCTTGACCTGCCCATTCATTATTCTTTGATCAGTGTTCATTTCCTTGAGAACCACCATCTCAACATATTTTCATACTTGTCACTCACTTTTACATTCAATAAAAATTCCTTCAGCACTCATGCCTTCTTGCTCCTTTCTCTTTTTCATCAGGCATATTTCTTAAATAACCAATTCCCATGGCATTCAATTTACATTCATGTTTCTCCTCATGCTTCAAACTTTCACTTCCATCTAACAAATAATCAGAGCCATTCTCATACACATCCGTTTTTATTTATTTCAACAGATATTCATCTGCTGCAAACTATCCATTATCTTTCTACCAATATTTGCTTGTCATAGTGCAAATTTTCTGTTTCTTAATAAACATTCCCACAATATATACAATTTAATCTACGTTTTCATAATGCATACAATATTTGTAATCACTCACACCATTTCCCTATCTAATACGGGTAACCTTGGTGTTTAATATAATAATTTTCTGATCTAAACTGGGAGGATTAACTCTTATCAAGACCATAATCAAATTTGGCCTGAGACTGCAGGTGACTTTACCATCAAAGACTGAAAAACAAGCAGAAAGAAAGAGATGTACAATTTAAATGCTGGAACTGTTGTATAGTGAACTGGATTATTAGATTGTGCAGTGGCTGAGTTTTGTTATTAGGGTTTCTGGTGCCTTCAATAAAACAAATTGTCCTGTCCTTGGCTGTTCTGCTGGTAGCTTCTGAGTACTGATTGTGTTGTAGTGTAGAGGAAACAGTTATGACTTGGGTGAAGCGCCTCATTGCATCATGTAGTCCGTCTGTCCAAAATTCATTGCAAATCACTTAACCAAAAACACAGCATCTGCAAACAATATTAGTGCTTTACTTCCATCATGAAGCACTCATATCACATTCAGCAGCCGATCTTGACCTCCATATTCACACAAAGCATTCTATAATTCGAGCCTATTAACTTTTATCATAACCTTTCTCCAAATCAACAGGAATGTGTAAATGTCATATTCATACATTGCTGAAGAAAAAGTATTCTTCAAATACAATCCTACTCAACATAAAAGCGTCACTTTTACTACCCTTCCCACATTTTGCTCACTGTCAGTTTGCTTGTTTTGTTGATGGGATTTCTGCCAAACACCTTGCTAGACAAACTAATATCCCCCTGTTGCTTTGCATTCCATCATTTTTCCTACAGGAACAATAACAGCACCTTCGGACATAATTGCAATCTTAATACAGACATTAAAAAACTACATAGCCTCTGCATAAAGCCCAGTGGATCCATATATTTAAGCATTTCTTCAGTCACTCCATCTACACCTGCAGCCATTTTTCAACATGTTGTCATATTTTTTCTTAGACATAAACATTAGTAACATTTGTTTCAATTCCACTCTTCAACATAGCATTATCATTATGATTCCTGCTACTACTTTTTTAAAAAAAATCATTCTCAATCTGTTTTCTTGTGGTTCAAATAAATTGTTCTGCATCAGCAATGAGAGAAAGCAGAACTTGACCTTCTTCTGTGTATCATGTTGTCACATATTAAGAGTGCTTTTAGAGGCTTTTATAATAGGACCCCCCGGGGATGGTGCATCAAAGGTGGAAAGTGCTGCCATTCCCCTGGCGTGCCTTCACTTCATGGGATACAACTACATGCACTTTTAACCTTTTGTCACACACAATCACACATCAGATGGAGATTGTCTTTTTCTGGTACCTCACTTAGTCATGCAGTAAAACAAGGGACATAGCAAGTCCCCATGCTGCTGTCATTTTAGTCAACTTTTCTTCTGACTTGACTGCTCAAAATCTTAAATTGAAATGCATGCCCACATACACACACACACACACACACACACACACACACACACACAGGGGGGAGAAATAGTTACTAATTTCTGAGGAAAACATCTGCATGATGTTGCCTACATATCATATCACCATCCAATGTTACTTTATTGGTCAACATAGAAACATACATATACATATACATGTACGTGTGCGTGTGCGTGTGCGTGTACGTATACGTATACGTATACATATACATATACATATACATATACATATACATATACATATACATATACATATACATATACATATACATATACATATACATATACATATACATATACATATACATATACATATACATATACATATACATATACATATACATACACATACACATACACATACACATACACATACACATACACATACACATACACATACATACATACATACCAGTGGTGGGTTCCGGATCCCATTACAACCAGTATGGTGCAACGGGGCCAGGTATCCACCACATGCACACGTGCAGTACGTGCACAGCATGCGCATGCGTACTTACCGCCCACGATGCTCCATGATGCTCCAGCTGCTTGGCGGAGCATTGTGCAAGAACCGTACCCTCTGTGCGCGTAAACCCTGATCGGCTCAAATACAGATAAGGATGGCAGGAGGGTGGGTGGGCTGGTGCTCCCAGCAGGCACTGGTACGCCTGTACTGGGGGCGTACTGGTCGTAACCCACCACTGATACATACATACATACATACATACATACATACATACATACATACATAACATCCCCACCCTGCTGCTGTAGTAGCTCACAGATGCCTCTGGTTCTTCCAGCTGGGAAGTTGCATTTTCCTTTTCCTTCTATCACAAAGCTTCCACAGGGACAAGGGCATCCCCAGGATAAGTGTGGAGATCACATGGTCAGAAACAGTGATTTGCTAAGCTCCAATTACCCAAGCTAGTCACTTCCAAAATGGTGGGTGCACCTTCATGGTCATTGTAGCTTTGGAAAAGAAAAAAAATTCTGTAAGAGCAAATTCCTAGGAGGTCAACATAGGTCCCAGCCAGGGATCCTGCTATTTGATCCGTGTGCATATATAAAGTTCATTGTAACACCGTTGCTAAAAAAAAGCAACGGTTTATTTATTTATTTATTTATTTATTTAATCCCCTGAATTGCACACAGGTCTTGAATGGAGAATTGTTATCCTAGCCATGGTTAAAGATGGAATATCTCCAGACCTAGATAGTTCTAATATCCATAATCACACGCATTTGTTTGAATGGAAGTTTATTTTTATTTATTATTTATTTAATTAGTTTGTCAAACATGTACAGGATAGCAGGTACAAGTATGAATATGGACATGAACAATGGAAATGGCTACAAGTAAATGGGGACAGTAGGGCAGGGACGGTAGACAGGCTGGTGTGCTTATGCACCCCCTCCCCCCTTTATGGACCTCTTAGTAATGGGGTGAGGTCCACGGTAGACAGTTTAAGGTTTTTGTGAAGTTTTTTTTTTTTAATCACATCAATACGCACACAAACAACCATTTTAAACTCAACATTTATGATTGTAAACTTGACTGTAAAAAATATGATTTCTGTAATGGAGTTGTCAAAATCTGGCATTCTCTACCTGATTCAGTTGTCTCAGCTACAAATTTTCATAGTTTCACTCACAAATTGACTTCTGTGGGCCTTACTTCATACTTACCGGTAAGTGCTCAGTAGAGGAAACGTGCATAAGTGCACTAATGTGCCTATCATCCCTGTCATTGTATTTTTTTCCTTTTTTCTTGTTTTCGTTTTTGTTTGACAAATTCAAATAAATGAATGAATGAATGAATGAATGAATGAATGAATGAATGAATGAATAAATAAATAAATAAATAAATATTGTTTATGTAGTAAGGAAAATGCATGAAACACATACTCATACTGGTGCAAAAGTTGTCGGACTGGGAGTGGAGAAGGACTCTTTGTTTCACCAAAAATGAATCCTACAGGAAATTGACTTTCGGAAGTCGAAAAAAAAGTGAGGAATCCATCAATCACAGCTACAAAACTTCTCATCTTTAGTTGTGTGAGGTACAAAACTTCTCATCTTTAGTTGTATGAGGGCAGCAATGTTGTCTAGTCTTGTTCCTGAGCCACAGTAAAGGTTAGGCTGTAAGGATGATACTATTTATCTCAATGGGCTTTCCTCCTGACTCAACAATGGGATGAAAAGAACTTTTTGATGGAAAACTAGACAAGCAGATCAGGTATGATTCCTAATGCACAGAGAGTGTTTTTTAAAAATATATATTATATTGCTTACAGTCCGGTGATGTGTTTCAAAAAATTTTAGAGCCTCTTCTGTAGGTGTGACCTGCTTTGTGGGAGTGGCTTGCCAACCATGTGACTGGATGGGCATGGCCAACTTGTAAAATGTGGTGAAACTCACTTAACAACGCTCTTGCTTAGCAACCAAAATGTTGGCTCAGAAACTCTGGTATTTGAAGCACGCAAGTCTTAAAGCTGTCAAGTTACAAGACCTTGCATCCCTAACCCTTTAGGGGAAAAAAACCCAGCGGTGTTCAAACTTGACAGCTTTAAGACTTGTGGACTTCAACTCCCAGAATTCCTTCTCCAGTCATTTTGGTTCAGAACTCTGGCATTGAAGTGTGCAAGTCTTAAAGCTGTCAAGTTACAAGACCCTTGTACCCCTAACCCTTTAGAAAAAAACCCAAGGATGTTCAAACTTGACAGTTTTAAGACTTTAAGGTTTAGATAGGACTCTTAGAGGCGGGTGGGGTGATTGGTGAGCTAGCCAATTAATGAGCGGCGTACGGGGCAAGCGTGGTGCAGACTGTCAGGAAACTGGTTCAAAATGGCACAGTAGATTTGTGGAACCTCTTCTATAGAAGAGGTTAGACCTGACAGGAACCCACCCCTGTTACAGTCTACGTTAAACTTACAGTCAGCCCCAAAGTGTACTCTCCCTTTAATTCCAGTTGTGGGCAACAGTTGTGATCTATTCCCAGTTCCTTTGGATAAAAGGTATATGATAAAAATAGAGATCTGCCAGACTCCACTTCCTGCATCAGTGCTTTCTAGTCACGGGTTGTATGGCATATTAGAGAGGAAAGGAAATGGAGCTAATCTTGAGGAGTTTATTTGTAGCAGTGCCTGAGAGCAAACACACAGAATCAACTAGAAAGCAAACACACAGAATTGGAGTTTGAAGGCTAGGAGAAGGGTGATGCAATGGTATCAGATCCAAAGCAATGAAGAATCTTTCATGCAAATCTGTGGTTATGCTGTTATAGAAAACATGATAATAACAGTTAGCACTCCTTTGTTTTCGTTTAAGAAGAAAAGTACCATATGGTAGATAGCTATATGTTGGGAGATAAGTATATAGACAGGCAGACAAACAGAATACTGGTGTGTCTATTCAGGTTATTCCTTGAGAATCTTTGGCAGATGCCAGTGTAACAGGTGGCCCATAAAACATTCAACTTCCCTTCCAATAATTCTTGTATTTTTTCATATGCAGTATATGATATCTAACAGCAATCTAAGAGCCAAGAAATTAAAAGATGCTTGCTCTTGGGGAGCAAAGCAATGGCAAATCTAGGCAGCATGCTAAAAAGCAGAGACATCACAACAACATGCCAACAAAAGTGTGTATAGTCAAAACTATGGTTTTACCAGTTGCAATGTATGGCAGTGAAAGTTGGACCATAAGGAAGGCTGAGGCCAAAGAATTGAGACCTTTGAACTATGGTGCTTGATTGCCCTTGGACTGCAAGGCGATCAAACAGGTCAGTACTAGAGGAGATCAACCCTGACTGCTCTTTAGAAGGCCAGATCCTGAAGATAAAACTCAAATACTTTGGCCACCTAATGAGAAGAAAGGACTAGCTGGAGAAGAGCCTAATGCTAGGAACGATTGAGAGCAAAAGAAGAAAGGGATGGTGGAGAATGAGGGGGCTGGATGGAGTCACTGAAGCAGTAGGTGCAAGTTTAAATGGTCTTCAAAGGATGGTAGAGGACAGGAAGGCCTGGAGGATCATTGTCCATGGGGTCGTGATGGGTTGGACATGACTTCGCAACTAACAACAACAACAAAGAACAATCTGTTATTGTAATAAAAAATTATCTGAATAAAATGTGGCAGACCTAGTTTAGAGCCATCCTATTGTTATTATTTAACCAACCAATTGGTTTTTGCAAAAGTCAGGATTTTCACGAGCAGCATCATGGGGAAATCTGGTATTACTGCTAATCTGGAGATAAAATGGGAAGAGCAAACTTGTATTGATGTGATGATACCTGGACACTAATGACACTGTTATTACAGTATTTAAACCCCAGCCTCTCTAGATACTTTGGACAATCTTTCCACACCAATCTGTTGACTAGGAATTGGTTCTGTAATGCAGCATATCTCACAAGTATCAGATTGGAAAAGTATCACCTTTCTATGCAGAAAAGTGAAATGAAGAATGTGGATGCTGATAACATAATAATATCTAGATTATTATGTTAGTCTAGATACAGCACTTGTGTTTGAAAAAGTAATATATGATGTTCCTTGTGATAACAATTCATGAAGTCCTATTCTATTGGATAGACAGCTAATAAGAAGTTGGGCTTAGGATCAGGAAGACAATGGGCGGGGTCTTGGGTTCTCAGGCATGCAAGTTCACCAAGTAAATTGAAAAGCTGGAGAAGATAATATAGTATTAAAGAGACCAACTTGAGTGCCTGGAGGCAGGAAACTAACAAATAAAGGATTAATACAGAGGTAGATAATGTGATATCATTTAAGTCATGAATAAAATATGTAGCAATCTTGTTAAATTGGTCTTCAAATGAAAAAGATGGGTAAACTTCAAAATAACAAGTGATAATGATGATGTCTTTCCTAGTTAACAAGGCTTCTTGGTCTGTTCATGCTATCATGTTATGTTTAATTTTGTTATGAAGGAACACATTTGCATAGGTAACATAGAAATATCGATAATAAGTATAATAACTTCCTTCAAGCTATCATGACTGGCAAATCCAGAGCTTGAAATTCCATTCTTGGGTTCTTTAAAAAATAATTTCTATGAAAAGGTTTTCAAGATAATTACAGCAGAATCTGTGACTCAATATTACATAACATCTTATGAAGCATTCATATAGGATACTGCAATTTGGAATAAAAGAGGATCTACCTGGATGGAAATGCACTCATATAAGGCTACAAACCAGAAGAGGAGAGCTTTACCATCAATTTAGTTATAAATTAATGTACATGTGCATGTGCACATTGAATAGGTCTTTTGTTATTCTTCCACAGTAGGTGGCAACAGCCAGCTGGGTTTCGGTGATCATAAAAAGGTTAAGTAGTATCACTCTGACTGGTACTTCAAATGGATATGATTAGGAAATTTCTCTGTTAAAAACTAGACTGGGAAATAAATACTAAATAAATCCTGGAGGAAGTCACTAGCAAAACCCACTCCCGATGGACACATTCAGGTAGGTACTAAGAATTAAGATTCATTTAGGGGAAAAAATTACCTGTCCATTTAGTTTTTTTCTATTCTTTGGAACTAGGTGCACAATATCTAGGGCATAAGCACTTCCTCTAAATGATTAAGTTCAGCTCTTATTTTAAGTTGGCTGGCATAATGCTGCAGATTGCCCATGCAAATTCTAGGGTCAAATTATCATCATCATGAACAGCAATCATATGTCATCTAAAATACTAGCACTTTGAAAACATTAATTAGTCCTCTGAACACTGCTGTGAGCCAAAGTAGCCATACAGGAGGTAAAGATATAAACAATGTAGCTGGAGATAATGACACACAGTTAATATGGCTGCCCTTGTGCCAAGTCAGAGCAGATGTTCAGAGCTTTGCCAGTTGACTTCTCAGCATGGGTGAAGACAGAATGCCTTTCTAAAGGTAATTTGTTTTAATTTACAATGTTTAAAGTGAAATGGTAACAAGAAGCAAATAAAGCAGCCCTGTCTTTTCCAACTCCCATGCCAAAGTTCTGCCAAACAATGAATGAAAAGATACTACATGTTCAAGCCTTTAACGGGAACTCAAATTTAGCTACAAATTTAGAACTAAGATCTGGAGTGTGCATTATGGTTCTCAGCATGGCAAATATACTCCTATCTTCTTTGTAAAATAAAGGAAAAATGAAAATGGATGTGCAACAAAACACTGAAGCTATTTTCAAGTGTTTCTCACCTCACTCTTCCATCCATCTCTCAAACTACCTTCAAGTACACTTGAATGGATATCGACAAGCAATCTACCAGACTTTCTTTAAAAGCCTTTTTCTCCTCAGGGAAGAAACCTAGGGAGATCAACCCTTCTTTTTAAATGCCCATGTCCTTCTTTCGACTTTCTTTCGTTTCATGTCTTAGCTACTTTCTTCCTCCTGAACTTGCTACTTTCTTCAATGCACACACACACACACACATACAAACACCAACACAGAGTTCCATGTTAAAGCCAACACATATGTATCACTGTGCTTCACTTGCTACTCTCCAGGTTACAGATCTATCTTGAAATTACCTTTATTAATTAACTATATCTTATAAACCTATTGGCTGCTAGGAACCATAGTGATAACAGAGGGATGATATTTTGATTTCCTTCCCTTTTCTAAAAAAAATCTACTTTGCATATTTACATGTAAGTTGTCTCCTATTGGTGGGCTGATATTCATCACACGCTTCATCTCTCATCTCTCACTTGTTTTTTCTCTTTTATGAAGTTCTTCTAATGAAGTTTAGGTATTTGCCTCCTCCTGCTAGAGGAGAACATTCTACAATCTCTTAGCTGTGGATAGATGTAAGCAATTCAGTGTTTCCTATTACTTGCTATTTCTGAAATGATGTTTATGTTTATTTTTCTTTCACACAAACATACGCTCTTCAGATCGTATACATCTTTTGCCTTTCACACAAACACCAGCCTTAAAAATACGTCCTTATAAAAGTTACATTACAGACATATTTTTTCTCCACACATACTTTCATTGGATAAAACTATCTCCTATCCAACAGCCTAGAACATGGGTATCAAAATCGCAGCATCATATTGTCATCACATGACGTATCGTGATGGGGTTTTTTTCCCCTTCACGGGGTGGGTGTGGCCTGCGTGACACATCTGCCCCATGGACCTCCAAATTGACACCCCTGGCATAAAGAGATCTTGAAAGGCCTATTAGAGACTAGTGGAAAGAGTTTTAAAAGGTGGTTTGTTCCTCAGTGTGAATACATGCCAAATTTTCCTAATACTTTAGGGGGGAAAAATTGTAACACAACAAAGCCATGTTTTGTCTGAATGTGATTTGCTGAATAAGGAATAGACCTTGTTCACACATCACATTACTCCATAAACTATGACTTACAAACAAATGTTTGGTTTTACACATCACTCTAAGCCAAATCAAATCAATTTATGGTTTAGCGCAACATTTACATTAAAGATCAGAGTACAGGATGTACAATATTCAAACATTTTTCAAACATGTCCCAAAGGTGCTTTTTCAAAAGGCAACTGGACTTTGTTTTTCCTTGAAAACATTTTGCTTCTCTTCCAAGAAGCTTCTTCAGTTCTCTTGTCTTCATAACTGAAGAATCTTCCTGAATGAGAAGCGAAACATCTTCAATGAAAAGCAAATCCAGTTGCCTTTTGAAAAAGCACCTTTGGGACAACCATGACCTGGATGACTGAGAATTTCCATAGAATATTTTTAAAGTATCCATAGAGAATGAGAAATTGGCAGTGTACGCATGTGAAACTTGTGGTTTTGTATGCATATTGATAATTCTCTCTTGCTTACAGATGCTGCTGCCTTGTTATCATAATAATTAACCCAAATTTCTGGAGATTGATATTAATAGGAATAATGGCTGTGATAATATACTACCCTAGATTTTCTTAAAATTCGGTTCTTACATTTACACTTCCTAAGTGTTCATATTTTTTAAAAGGCTATGTGCAATGTAAGCCTTTGAAAAATAAACCTCCATACAAGAGAACACTCTTAATAAGGATAGATCAAGACAATCATTTTGTGCCATCATCATTTGCAGTACAAGCAGCTCAAAGGCTGCAGATAGGCTGTATTTCAGGTACAATTCACAACATAAAAGCCATCTCCATGGCAACAAAAACTGTTTTGGCTGCAATGTTTTACTTGATAAAACTTACTATATAAAAACACATAAGTTATTGTAAGAGGTCAGACATAACACCATTTGAGGAAGCATAGGCAGCTCAGTGAAGCCACAGAAGTCAAGCTTGACTTGAAGAAGGACATACCATTTGTCACATTATATGTAACTTTTCTGCACATTATTATATGGTGGGAATACATTCTTTTGAACCACTCTATACTAAAATACTATTTTCTGGAACTGTAATTTTATAAATGTATAAATAGAAGCGTTGAACAACCCACTAGGATATTAGGAGATACTGTAGTATGAAATAAAGACTGGCATTGAGTCAGCCTTTATAACATCTCATGTACACATGTATACACAACACAGCCTTCTAGTTCCCCTCCATATTTCTTTTACAAATTTTGTCTTCTTTTTCTTCACAAATTAAGTAGGGGTACTTAAAAATTTCATATTATATATTCAGTTTCATATATATATATGAATGAAACTGGATTAAGAGCCCAATTCAAAATCCAAGCTTATACAGGCAGGGGTCAAATTGTAATAGACTGCCTGTTTGGGGGCAGAAACATTTTGGGTTTTTTAGCTTCTATTTTCTTTCTACATCCTTATTTTAACATGATGTAATCTGTTGGTGGAAGGAAAGGCAAAATTAATCATGAGTTTTAGATAATTTATTCAATCAAGTCACTACCCATTGAGATATAAAGGTAAAGGGTAAAGGTTCCCCTCACACATATGTGCTAGTCATTCCTGACTCTAGGGCGCGGTGCTCATCTTCGTTTCAAAGCAAAAGAGCCAGCGCTGTCCGAAGATGTCTCCGTGGTAATGTGGCCAGCATGACTAAATGCCTAAGGTGCACAGAACAGTGTTACCTTCCCACCAAAGATGGTTCCTATTTTCTCTACTTGCATTTTTACATACTTTTGAACTGCTAGGTTGGCAGGAGCTGGGACAAGTAGCAGGAGCACACTCCATTACGCAGCACTAGGGATTCGAACTGCCAAACTGCCAACCTTTCTGATCATCAAGCTCAGTGTCTTAGCTACTGAGCCACAACCTCCCTTTGAGATATACCTGAAGACAATTAGAGTTCCCAATGAGTGGCCAATTGCTCCTTCTTGTCTAAATCTATTTAAAGGGTTGTTCTAGTGAGGAAAAATTAGGAGAGGGAGTACTACATAAAACAACTTGAGTTTCTGAAGGAGAGTTGGAATTGCATAAAGGAATAACCATCTTTGTTTCTTAATATAAATGGGAGAGCAACCATTAAGTTCTCCAAGCAGGACTTAGGGAGAAGAAAATAGGTAGTGAGGAAGTAAAAAGTAATAAAATTTCTTATTCTGGGGAAAAATAATAAAACCATAGTTTGTTCATAAAATTTAATATTTGCATGTAAAATGCATAAATATGAGATCTCATAAGCTAAGGACAAGTATCTGCTTTGGGTATCACAAGTGAAGAGAAGAACTTCCCAATAGAAAAGGAATTCAAGATTGAATCTCTTGTTTCCTACTTAGATGGAATATAAATCTTTAGTGAATTTGTGACTTGATCAAAATTCTGACTACCATACATTAACAGAGTGATTATCAGTTTCTAAAATGATATTGTGTTCAATTAACTGAAATGGTCTTCGATCACAAAATAAACTGAGCTATAAAATAGTTTATAAACCACAATTGTTACATTTGCACAATAGAGTATGCCACAAACAAATCATATGATGGTTTATCATCTCATATAATCCATTTGCTTTGTGAAAGGCTGGACACAGCTTTCTAGACCTCATCTAACAAAGAAAATTTAGGCTGATATACATAAGTACAAGTATTAAGAGAGAATGGGAGTAAAGGCATTTTTTTAAATTGTATCTCTTCTTTTTAAATTGTATATCTTCTTTAATTTAACTTTTACTTTTATTTTTGCTTCTGTAAGCCGCCCAGAGTCCTACAGGATTGGATGGCATATAAATTTATTAAATTGCTAATTGCCAATTTTTATGCTGTGTCAACATGACCAAAATTGCCATAACAAACAGGAAATATCATACGTCATTTCGCATAGGAGGGAGATTTAGCTTCCCTTTCTGAACTGTTGAGGAAAATTATTGTTATAATTGAAGAGAATATAACAAAAGGTGAGAAGTATAAACTAAATTGTGCCATATTTGCTCCTGGTTAGTATCCATGGAGGCACACTGCTTTTTTACTGACAAAGATGGTAAAAGCAAAGATGTCATTTTTCTTGCAGCAAAATTGAGGTGTTATATAACTCCTTTTCATCAAATTTGATGACCTATTCTGACTGCCTCCTTGTGATTCAGGAATACCATACTGCAGCTATCCAAAACCCTACATTTTTTTCCCAACAATTCAGATTTGAGGAAACCTTTGTTGTTTTAGGGTGTGTGTTTTTTCTGGAAACAAAACCTAAAATATTCTGAAAAAACTAAACTAAAATATTTAGTTTTACAAACTAAAATATTTATGGTGGGGCAACAGTAAGCTGGGTTACCAAACTTTGGAGATCTCATCTGTAAAAATCAGGACAACCAAATGGCAACAAAGAATTGGAAGGTTCTGTATCCTTTTGTTACCATCTCATAGCTGACTGGATTTTTTCATGCCTAAATCCTGGTTGTTTAACGCTAGAGAAGTAGAAAAGCAATCTTGAAGAAATAATGCAAGGGCAGATACATACACACTAACATACCCATGGAAGAAAGTGCCGTAGAAAAGAAGCTCAAGATTGCTTCTCCTCAATTCTCTTTGATGTAAAAAAGGACCAGGAGATAAATTTTGTCAGGCTTTTGAAATTTTGTTATTGTACCCTGCAGTCCTCTGTTTCTTCACCTGGTCTGCCTCAAACGACTGACATTAATCAAAAGGTACAACTTTCTCTTTTATTATACAATCCCATTCAATGCCCATTAGTCTCCTTGACTTCCCCAGTTTCAGCTACATCTCCAGGATAATCACTTACAGCAATTCCTTTGATGGGGCTTCTTGAGAGGGAGAAAAGGGGACAAACAGGGGGTTCTAGGAAAATAGATAATAGACACTCTGTTCCATTAGTTTTTTTAACATAATAAACTCAAAAATGCCACCAAATGAAATCTCCAAATTCTTCTGAAGTACTTTATAGCAGTTAGACTTATATACCGCTTCATAAGGCTTTCAGCCCTCTCTAAGCGGTTTACAGAGTCAGCATATTGCCCCCAACAACAATCCGGGTCCTCATTTTACCCACCTCGGAAGGATGGAAGGCTGAGTCAACCCTGAGCCGGTGAGATTTGAACAGCCGAACTGCAGAACTGCAGTCAGCTGAAGTAGCCTGCAGTGCTGCCGTGACCCGTCAAAACTGCGCTCGACTAAACCGCGCCCGATTAAACCGCGTTGCTGACATCATCAACAGGGCGACAACAGCCAGCGCGGAGAAAGGAGGGTGCTTTAAATAGCGCTTTGGAAGCAAGCCGATTCAACTTAAGGTAAGGGTTAGCTTTAGGGTTAGCTTTAGGGTTAGGTTAAGGGTTAGGGTTAGGTTTAGGGTTAGGTTAAGGGTTAGGGTTAGGGTTAGGGTTAGGGTTAGGGTTAGGGTTAGGGTTAGGGTTAGGGTTAGGGTTAGGGTTAGGGTTAGGGTTAGGGTTAGGGTTAGGGTTAGGGTTAGGGTTAGGGTTAGGGTTAGGGTTAGGGTTAGGTTAAGGGTTAGGATTAGGTTTAGGGTTAGGTTAAGAGTTAGGTTTAGGGTTAGGTTGAGGGTTAGGTTTAGGGTTAGGTTTAGGATTAGGTTTAGGGGGGTTAGGTTTAGGGGTTAATTTTAGGTTTAGGGTTTACAGCGTGCTTCTGTCTCCGCGCTGTTGTCGCCCTGTTGATGACGTCAGTGACGCGGTTTAGTCGGACATGGTTTAGTCGAGCGCGGTTTTGTGGTGGAACCCAGTGCTGCATTTAACCACTGCGCCACCTCGGCTCTATTTGAGAAACTTTGAGAAAGCCGTTGGAAGAATTTGGGAGTTTCTTTTTGTGGTGTTTTTTACCATTTAAAACACCTTTTACCATTTCCAGATACTTATTTTAAAATCATATTAATGGTCCCCATTATATAAGAAACCATCTGATACAGTAAAAGACTTAAATTAATCCTGACTGAAGGATTACGAGCCGTGGTGGTGCAGTGGTTAGAATGCAGTACTGCAGGATATTTCTGCTGACTGCAATTTGGCTGTTCTAATTTCCTCAGGCTCAAAGGTTGATTCAGCCTTCCATCCTTCCAAGGTCAGCAAAATAAGGACCCAGACTGTTGGGGGTAATATGCTGACTCTGTAAACTGCTTAGAGAAGGCTGTGAAGGGGTATATAAATCTAAATGCTATTGCTATTATATTTTTGCTAGGCTACACACTGAAGGGGCCACACAACCAACATAGTATCCATTACTTCCTCTTCCCAAGATCCTCTCATCAACATCCTGCAATCATAACCATGCCATATTTAGCATGAAGCATCCTGATGTATCAAACAGCTCATGTTTGACTTAGGACCTTCTCTTTGTCAACTTAAATTGAAGGGTTAAAATTATTGCTACATGCCATTTAGTGAAGGGGCTGCAAAGCTGTTGGTTCATCGTTGTTTTGCACTAAAGCTGGCAGCCTTCTTGATGTTTAGCAAAGCCTGGCTGTAATGGATGGGATGCCTCAATACCCTTTCTGAAATTTGATCCATTCAATCATGGCAATGAAAGTTACATGAGTCCATTGTTTTCTTGCCCCAAAAGGGCACAGAGAACTCAAGGTTAGGAAACCAAAATTATTCTTCTTTTGCTTTCCCAGCAACAGTTACTGTTAGAGTGAATAATTGCAGAGCAGCAGTGTCAAGACAGACCTAGTTTTTACTTGTAGCTCCTTGACAGTAATAAAATATGCACTTTGTGGCCATGAAAATAAAGCAGGTATCAAATTTCCTAGTAGCCTACAGAGACTTCAGAAAGGGAACTACTGAGGACTATAATGTTTTCACCCATAAAACCTTCTTCTGTTTGAATCCCATTATGCAAGGATGAATTGTTTAATGGGCTGAATTCACCCTTGGGCAATCTTATAAAGGCGCCACACTCTTTCACAGTTTATTGCATTATATTTTTGTTTATTGTTACATCATGCTCACCTTTGTGCTTTCTGTTCATACACACTGCTTCATGTAAAAATAGCCTTCTCTTTTAAATTTATTTAATAGTCATGTATAATAGAACCAAATACATATAGTATGTGCTGTATATTGCTATTCTATGAATGTTGAAAATTTTCTAAACATTCTTTGGTACAAATAGTGATAGAAGTTTGGTTAGCAGCCAGGCCAGAACTGAATTTGGATTGTGTTGTGACTTGTATATTTGTCTATTTTGGAATGTTAGTGGTATCTTATAATTCCTGAGTTATAATACAAGAGGAGGGTATGTATTCTGAAGCACTAAAATGTTTGGAATTGGAACCTTGTCCCATATAGATAGTTATGAAAGGAAAAGGGGATGAAGTGTGAGAAAATACAGACAAAAGATTGGGAATTAATAGATATAGAACAAAAAAAAACATTTTCCCAATTCCATAAGGACTTCACATTATCATTCAAATGCACATTATCGTCAAAATGGATAGACATGTTTTGCAGAGACAGACCTTTTCATGACAAATATCCCCCACTTTTATTGATTTAGCTGCAGTGTTTGGTATCTACTTTAAAAGCCATTCTTATGTGCTAACTAAAATAACAGATGTGTTTTAGCCAAAACTTGACAGCAGCTGAATTCAATAGTTATTTGTGTTCTAAACTTCAATTGCTGAATATTTCAGAGTCAACAATGTAAGTGGGCAATTTTTGAATACCGAGCTAATATCCTTCTGATTTAATTGATAGATTGAACAGCTGATTTAAAAAGTTTGTTTACCACTTCTCAAGCTTTCAGATTGGAATATTTCCCAGACTCGAGATGTCAGATGCTAAAGTTCAGATGTTGTACTTGCCAAGCAGAGGTTCTGTTGCTCAGCTCTGGCCCTTCTGTCCTTTGTGGTCTTTTAAAGATGGGTGGAACAAGAGAGCCGAGGTGGCGCAGTGGTTAAATGCAGCACTGCAGGCTACTTCAGCTGACTGCAGTTCTGCAGTTCGGCTGTTCAAATCTCACTGGCTCAGGGTTGACTCAGCCTTCTATCCTTCCGAGGTGGGTAAAATGAGGACCCGGATTGTTGTTGGGGGCAATATGCTGACTCTGTAAACCGCTTAGAAAGGGCTGAAAGCCCTATGAAGCGGTATATAAGTTTAACTGCTATTGCTATTTAAAGATGGGTGGGAAAACATAGCTTTTCATATCTATAGTTGGGAACATACAGCTTCAAAGTGTTGATAAAAAGTTTCATAAATGAACATAATATACTTTTGTCATTATTTGAATTTATACTATGCTAATACTTTTTGAGCTATTTGTTTTGTTATTGTACCACTGTGCATGTACACCTATTCACCATTTGGAAAGTTTTAATATAAATGTCAGAGAAAACTATGTTGGGAGAGTGATTTGCCATAACCTCAGGAACCTGAGCCCCAAGCAATGTTGACCTCTCTTGGAATTACTATGTCTCATCTTAGGAGTCTGATGAGCCAAATGATGTTATAGACCTGTTCAGAATAGGGGTTCATTTATCCTCCCAAAGTTTATATTCATGACTGAGAAACTGTGATTTAGGCCAATCCTGCCAAGTAATCCATTTGTGGCCATGGGGGGGAATGGCAACTCTATGGAATAGTCTGATGTTTTTAAGTCTCCTGCTGTGTTGGTTTTTATTGTTGTTATGGTTTGTTGCATTGGCAGCCAGATGTTCAGACTGGGTTTGCCATTTTTGTCTATCTATCAAGTCTTTTCCAAGGACCTGGGATAGGCAGACCTGGATGTCTGATGGTGATGCAGATATTGTCCCAGAATGTAAGCTTTTCGGAGTAAAGCTGCCTTTTGCAATTGACTGATGGTGAATTTGTCAATGCTGATGATATTCAAGTGGTGCCTCAGTTGTTGAGGATTGCCCAAGGCACCTATTACTATTGCTACTACTTCGCTTGGTTTTGCCACAGTGATTCTATTTCTATTTGAAGGTCTTTGTATTTTTGTTATCTTATCCAGTTGTTGTTGTTGTTGTCATTAGCTAATTGTGACATCAGTTAGCACTAGAGAATGGGAGGGAGGGAGATGCTTGAGTGTTTCTTGTTCTTGCCTACAAACTGCCACATCCAGTTCTGTGCCTCTTCACTACAATGCTGGTCTGGGTTAGTCTGAACCTGGCATTCCCAGCTTGCATTTGGGAGATGTCAATTTCTCCATCACCTTGAAAAGGTTTCTGATCAAAAAGTTCAATAGTCATCCTGAGACTAAATTGACTCCATGAACTGTAACTCTTACTCCATTTGGGTAGAGTATTGTAGCATGAAGTAGGAACAAACAACTATCAATACTTTTAATGTATTTACACCACACATTGCTCAACTGGGAATGTGAACAGGGTAGGAATGCACTCACTGCTTAAGGCTTTGAAAGAGTGGAAACCAGGAGCACATAAGTATTTTCTGACTTGGAAACAAAGATATGAGTGGCTCCATATTTGTTTAAAACTGGACAATTATTGCAGGATTTACTGCTCAGTTAGACGAACATTCTTTCTCCAAACACAAGAAACATAATGTGTATCATACTTTCATTCATGGAAAAAAGTGCTGAAGAGCCAGCAGTATTTAATTGCACTGTTCAGCTGCCTACACTGTAAGGCTAATAAAACCAAGTTAAACATTTGTTCCAGGTTTTCCAGAAGGCAAACTGGAGTCAAGTGTAAGAGGCTAAAACAATATCAGTTGGTTATCTTATCAATCTGATAACTGGTATGTGTTGTTCTTTGTGGCCTTTTTGAGGAAAAACTGGGAGGGACCTGAGTTAGCTCTTGATGATACACTCAGATAATATTCCACAGCTGAACCTATGGCTGAACAATATACAGAGGTGGCGCAGTGGTTAAATGCAGCACTGCAGGCTACTGCTAGATCAGCAGTTCAGCGGTTCAAATCTCACCGGCTCAGGGTTGACTCAGCCTTCCATCCTTCCGAGGTGGGTAAAATGAGGACCCAGATTGTTGGGGGCAATATGCTGACTCTCTGTAAACCGCTTAGAGAGGCCTGAAAGGCCTATGAAGCGGTATACTGCTATTGCTATTGCTATTACAGTAAGTTCAATGGATATCACTTGAGATTATGAAGAAGATGCTTGAGACTATAGCTCTACATATATTCTTCTGAGATCAGGACAATAATGCATTGTGGTATAAAGTATGACTGATACCGCAGATATCAGTACAATAGAACAACTTTCATATTTAATTTGCCTACCAAGGATATGTCTGTTAAGTATTTTTGGGGGGAAGGAAATAGAGATAGGATAGAAGAAGTTGTGACCCAACTTCAAAATTTCAGTTAAACTGTTAAACTTGAAATATTTTCTCTGCCTTCAATCTCCCTCTGAGTCAGTGCTGCAACCAATATTATCAGACAGTATCTAAAGTTGCTAGACATTTCAGTGTATTATAGGCTCTTGTGAAGGAAGAGGCACCACGGGTCCAGTGTATTCACTGTGCAATAGATGATATGAACACATTTCATAACAAGATATATCAAGAAACAATAAGTGTAGAAATGTGCTGAGTGAAATAACTGACCCAATCAACAACCTCAGACATTCCCCAAAACTTCTTCCCTAGTTGAAGGATTTTTGACAAGGACAGAGCAACATAAATCTGTGACCATTTTGCCCCACAAGGAAGTCTTTGGGAGAGTAGTTCCCCTACAACTCACAGTTTGTAATTACAGGGAAGTGATTGAATTCCTTGAAGACCTATATTCTCAAAAAAGAAAATATCCTGTGGCAAAGATAAATGAGCATATGTGGAACTTGCAGAAACCTACTTCACACTGCACTTTTATTGGTGCTTTTTTGTCTTTGATTAGATTCCCTAAACGCAACCCTATAAAAAGCTTATATACAATTTCATCAGGCATCTCCTTTATCTTCTGGCAAAGAAAGTAAAGTATGGAACAATTTTGAATCAATTGAAAATATAGCATTCAAGTCTTCCTGGGAGCAAAAAGATCCCTCAGTGTATTAATGTTCAGTAGGAGTCTTGTCCATTTGAGTTTCCTAGAGAATATTATAAAGTATATTCTGTGGACATTTGTCCATGCCTAGCAATAGTTTATACTATTTCTGTCTTTCTGAAAGATGTTAACACATGAGTGAGATTGAAAATTTTGCCTTTGGAGGTTAGGGTACCACATACATTTCATATTTTTACAGAATTAATATGGATGCTTCTCAACCACAACTTCTCCATGACATAATAATGGACATTGCCAAGAAACACAATTTAAAATATTTAGATATTATTAAGAATATTAGGATGCTGACCTTTTTGGGAAAAAGAAATCACTCTAGGACAGTAGTGCCAGAAACAATTGATAAAAATAATAGACATAACCCTGATTATTCTCATCCTGAATATCAGAAATCCTCAGGATCTTTCTAGGACAAGCATTTTTACAATCAAGCATTATTCATGCCACACCCAATCCCAGTCTGTCTCTCACAGGAAATGGATCTTAATATCATTGTCAACACATTCAGAGAACACCAATGTACAAAATATGTTAGTGTTACCCTAGTTAAGTCTGGGTTTCATTCAAGTGCTGTGTCCCCCAAATCTCCGTACAACCCTAAAAATGATTTCATTTGGTGTTTTATTTTCAACTGCTATATTAAAGGGTTTGGGAACACCAGGTACATGGTCTGCAGCCCATCCTCGGTCTCCCTGCATAGAATGATTATGCCAGAGCCTCAGGCATGGATAAAACAATGATCAGTTTTATTTATATATAATGGGAGGATAACATTTTAAAATGTTTAGATGTTCAGTAGTGAGTGTGCATGTGTGTGTGTGTGTGTGTGTGTGCGCGCGCGCGCGCGCTCTTATAAGTTCCAGTTTTTATTTCTACCTTTTCATTTTGGACAGACACATTATTATTGTCTAATCATAACAACATCAAAAGCCTGGATTTAAAATTGTTTCTTATGAAGCAACAGTCATTTCCCACCTGGAAAGATTTGAGGGAGAAAAACATATCATCTGCCAAGCATTGCTTGTTTCTTCATTGGATTAAAAACAATCAAAATCAAGAACAGACTTCTTATAAAATGGGCATAAGAAAGACTCCATGCTTTGCCTTAAATCTCTACTAAAAAAAATCTTCTAGCCAGCTGCTTTTTAAAAACAAAATGAAAGCAGAAAATATAGAAATAATAGATTCCTTCACTTCTTCACTGATTGTACGGGTAACTATTCATATAGTTATTGATTGTCTTGTGCTATCCAGTGACAGAAAAACATAATAGCAGACTTGGATGGGACCTTAAAGTCTAGTCCCCTGCTCAAGCAAGAAACCCTATACAATTGGACAATTGGACAATTGGTTGTCCAATTTCTTCTTAAAAACCTCCAGTGTTGGAACACCCACAACTTCTGGTGGCAAGTCTTTCCTCTGATTAATTGTCAGGGGATTTCTCCTTAGTTCTAGTTGGTTCTCTCCTTGATTAGTTTCCATCTATTGCTTCTTGACTTGCTTTCAGGTGCTTTGGAGAATGTGTTGACTTCCCCTCCTCTTTGTAGTAGCTCCTAAGATATTGGAACAGTGGTATCATGTCACCCTTGGTACTTCTTTTCATTAAATTAGACATACCCAATTCCTGAACTGTTCATATGTTTTAGTCTCCAGTCCCCTAATAATCTCTGTTGCTCTTTTCTGCAGTCTTTCTAGAGTCTCAACATTTTTTTTATATTGTGGTGACCAAAACTGGATACAATATTCCAAGTGTGGTCTTACCAGGTCATTATAGAATGGTACTAGCACTTCACATGATCTTGATTCTTGACTACCATAATTACCATAATATTGTGCTAGACTGTATATAGCTTCTAAATACAGAATATAAAAGCACACTTGAAATAAACCAAGTTATTGCTACACAACCAAGATTCATGCAATTAAAACTGATGTATGATTTGATAGGGCTTTACAGATCTTCAGAGAAGCTCTCTACTTCCTTCAAAGTTTGATTGAAGCACCTTTTCTTTGTCTCAGCAAGTCTTCAAGCACTTTTAATCAAAACACTGAAGCAGAGAATGTCACCTGCAGAGTACCAATTATCTCATTGAAGCAGACTATGTTGCACTGGTGATGAAAAACAGTACACATTGGCCTCATATTCAATATATGAGCCACGGTGGCACACAGGTTAGAGTGCAGTATTGCAAGTTACTTCTCCTGACTGCCGGCTGACTGCAATTTGGCAGTTCAAATCTCACCAGGCTCAAGGTTCATTCAGCTTTCCATCCTTCCAAGGTAGGTAAAATGAGGAGCCAGATTGTTGAGGTAATATGCTGACACTGTAAACTGCTTAGAGAGGGCTGTAAACAGTGGTGGGTTCCTGCCAGTTCTAACCTCTTCTATAGAAGAGGTTCCACAAATCTACAGTACTGTTTAGAACCGGTTCCAGCTCCCTCCTCCCGCCCTTCTGCACATCATCAAGATGAAGAGCGAGAGGAGGAATTCTAAGAGTTGAAGTCCACAAGTCTTAAAGCTGTCAAGTTTGAACACCCCTGTGGTTTTTTTTCTAAAGGGTTAGGGGTGCAAAGGTCTTGTAACTTGACAGTTTTAAGACTTGCACACTTCAATGCCAGGGTTCCTGAGCCAACATTTTGGTTGCTAACCAAGAGCATTGTTAAGTGAGTTTCACCACATTTTACAAGTTGGCCACTCCCACCCGGCCACATGGCTGCCAAGCCACTCCCACAAAGCAGGCCACACCTACAGAAGAGGTTCTAAAAAAATTTGAAACCCACCACTGGCTGTAAAGCTATGTAAAGCAGTATATAAGTCTAAGTCCTATTGCTATATTGTCTAATCAAGTCTGCCCTTACATAATTTAATAAGAGCAATAGCAAAAGCACCTAAACTTATATATTACTCCATATTGCTTTGCAAACATTCTCTGAGCAATTTTCAATGTTTGCCCCAAAAATCTGAGTCCTCATTTTACTGACCTCAGAAGGATGAAAGGCTGAGTCAACCTCAAGCCCATCAGGATCAAACTCCAGGCTGTGGGCAGAGTTAGCCTGTAATATTGCATTCTAACCAATGCTCCACCACAGCTTAACAATTCTTAATAATTGAAGCAATTCTGAGAAATCATTTCAGGCCATTAACCTGATGATTGAGCATTCAATGCATCATGTATTGACACAGATTAATATGTGGCAAAGGTTAACAAAGACATCCCACAAAAAAAGGGACAAACAGCCTTCTTTTCCAATGTGGGAAAAAAGAAAATTAATGCATGACTTCTAAAATTGATTTTACATGGTTTTCCGGTCCCATTCCAAAAAATATAGAAAAGGGAACACAAAATTGCAGTTATATGTGATCTTTCCAACTTAAAAAATTAAAAATAAAGTATAGCCTATGTTCATGAAAAAAATTGTCAATCCTGGTCATATGGAAATGAAAAGAATGAGTACAATTTATCATTGAAAGGTCAAAAATAGAAGAACCTCTATCATTATGTAGACTTTTCTTCTGGCATGCATAGACTTATTTTTACTTTCAGGAATGGTAATTTAGGTAGAGATCTCATCTTTTCCCCACATTTAGTATTACTTTCCATTGCACGGATGTCAAGTATTATAAATGAAAATCATTTGATGCCAAGAAGCCAGTTATGGTAGGATTGAATTTAGTGAGGTGAACTTTAACCTCATAAAAACATCGCTATCTATCTTTGGACAACACAGAGACTGTAGTTTCTGAGATGAATTGTGGATCAGCCTCTGTTCTGTTCGTACCCTACAATTCTGTCCATATCTTCAAATGCTGGATGACCTATTTGGGGACAGGAAGGCAACCTTCACGATCTGTATTTTTCTGCCTCTGTCTTTCCATTGCCTTTTTCACTTTTATTATTTTTATTCCTGTTTTAATATTTCAAGATTTTTTTTTAATATCTTGATTACTTCAACTTAATGCATCTCATAGTTGCTTTGAAAACATAAAAATAGAAAGCTTTGTATTTCAGATATGTGCCAAAGCAACATCAGGGAACATTTTATTGCATCCCGTTTTAATGGCTGGATATGGCTGCGTAGATAATTTAATGAAGTACAGGAAATTAAAATTTTCAGGAATTCTCTCAACTTTACATATAAAAGTATATGTAGGTGCATTCTTTAGCAGCATCTGCTGCACACTAGCAAAGATTTATCCTTCTTGAAGAAGAAAAATGGTTTTAAAAATAAAAAGGGCTCATCCACACAGCTGCTTTGCTCCATCCTGGAATGAGGAAGAAATCGTTTAGGATAAATCCCATGAGAATTCCATGCTCTCTGTAGAGCCATCCTGAGCAATGCTACATTGGCAGCAATTGGCAAATTCCACCTGCTGGAATTCAAAGATGACAAACCTGGATAAGCCACCACCAGTTGCTATACAGAATATGTGCCAAGGTATGTTTATAAGAGCCAAGTATTTTGTTAGAGCAATTTTTTTTCCTTCAAGAGACTGTCAATTTATTGATTATCGTGATAGAGACCTTTTAAGAGAATATTATACAAAGCAAGAAATGAGGAACCAGAGGTGACCCAAAAGCATGGCTTTTGGAGGAGCAGATCCACTGCACTGACTACAGAAGAACAATCTCTCTCTCTCTCTCTCTCTCTCTCTCTCTCTCTCTCTCTCTCTCTCTCTCTCTCTCTCTCTCTCTCTCTCTCTCTCTCTCTCTCTCTCCTCTCTCTCTCTCTCTCTCTCTCCCCCTCCCTCCCTCCCTCCCTCCCTCTCTCTCTCTCTCTCTCTCACACACACACACACACACACACACACACTTTGGGCCAAATTGGAGAGGAGGTACACAACATTGTTCCCGATTGCCTGCAAAAGATGCAAACTTTATTATCTACATAATCATATAGTTAAAGATATTGCTCAAAGTGGCATAAATCCAATGGAAATTGTGGGCATTACACCCCATATGCATTACCACTAAACTGAATGTAGTTATTATATCAGGGTCCCTCTCTCTCCCTCCCTCTCCCTCTCCCCTCCCTCTCTCCCTCTTCCTTCCTCCCTCCCTCCCTCCAAGTGATTGCATATATCAGATTCCCACTCAAACAGTAGTTGTAGTTGTAGTTTAAGTTTATTTACAGGCACTTGTCAAAACTACATTTTATTGCTGAAGTGTGGTCAATGCCTTGAAGGTTATGCAATAGAATGAAATTTCCAGTTCGGATTTCAACAGCAATGAATTGAATGATACCATGCTATCAAATCCACATATGTCAAATTCACATATGTCGAACTGCAGCACCCATTGTACCTGACCAACACAAAAAAGTGGATAGGGGGAAAAACTTTGAAGTCATATCTGAAAACACCAAATGTTGGAAGGCTGATATGCCAGAAGATTATATTAAACTGTTCCTTATGAACATACCAAAACATGACATTGTTTGATATGCAAACATGAGCAATTTTTAAAGAAATTATACTGAACTATGGAACAGACTGAAATGTCAATGAATGGCTGCAGAAGCCAACAGATTTTCTTTAGCAGCAGTATGTGTAGGCACTCTCCAAGAAACTGTCATTTCTTCTCAGCAGTGCTTTGTGACTCATTGCTAGATAAATTTAATCTCTTCTCTCTGCCATACAGTTCCTGATGAGATGCTGCCAATTGTCATAGTGTAATTGCTGTTATTCATGTTTGCTGTTGTTCCCTCCACAAAAGAGCAGCTTCTAAACAGTTACTGATCCTTTAATATGCAAATACCACCTGCTGTTAACTGAGTGATGGGTTTGTCTCTTGCTCTTGGTTGGAATCTTATTCATTACAGCTGTGCATCATTAGGATCTTTGTGGTTCAGGGTTATCACTAGGAACTTTATGTCTCTCAGTTTCCACTTTCCTGGAGTGTGTTTCAGCGCTTCCAGCCATTCTGACTGAGAATTGCATTTAAGCCAATCTTTCACCTGAGGGAAATTCGGATACAATGTTTACGACTTGCCTATGAACCAAAAAGTGTTAATCCATTATATATGTAGATTTCCAAAATGGCTGTCAAAAGTTTTTAAGAAAAATAAAAGGCTTTAAGCGGCTTAAAGTTGAGGAAATATGGCTGTTATTTAAAATATACCATTTATATTCTCTTACAATATTCTTGATGCATGGGATTGATCTCTACACCTCAGATGCATTCATCAACACTGAAGAAAAACTAATGTTCTGCCACCACAGTGGCATATACATAAACCAACATGTACTATGAATACAGTGACATGCATTCCTTATAAAGGGCAGCCCTTTATTTCAAAAATCTGTCCTTTAAATTTATTTTTCAAAAACTCACTTTTGTCCTTTATTATGGTCATTTAATGTTTACCATATAAAGTAATTGGTACCACTTAAAGCACAGTCTTTCACATTCATGTGAAAAATATGGAAATGGGATTATAATTTAACCCATTTTTATTTTTATAGAAATAGCTCAGGATGGCAAACGTATCTAATACACTTTCCTCCAAAAAAGTTTCCCGCAATAGCAATGGTGTGAGGTGAGTTGGGTTGAAAGAGAGTGACTGGCCAAAGTCACCCAGCTGGCTTTCATGGCTACAGTGGGACTTGACCTCCTGGTCTTCTGCTTTCTAGCCTAGAGCCTTAATCACTAGACCAGTGTTTCTCAACCTTGTCAACTTGAAGATGTCTGGACTTCAAGTCCCAGAATTCCCCAGCCAGCAAATTCTGGGACTTGAAGTCCAGACATCTTCAAGTTGACAAGGTTGAGAAACACTGCACTAGACCAAATAGATCTCTTTTTAAAATAAATTCACTGTTTGATTTTAGATATGTTTGTTAAAAATGTGCTTTTATAAAGTTTTTCTAAAGGTGGCTCAATGACTAAGACACTGAGCTTGTCAATCAGTAAGGTCGGCGGTTCGGCGGTTTGAGTCCCTAGCGCCGTGTAACGGAGTGAGCTCCCATTACTTGTCCCAGCTTCTGCCAACCTAGCAGTTTGAAAGCATGTAAAAATGCAAGTAGAAAAATAGTAGCCACCTTTGGTGGGAAGGTAACAGTGTTCTGTGTGCCTTCAGCATTTAGTCATGCCGGCCACATGACCACAGAGATATTTTCAGACAGTGCTGGCTCTTCGGCTTTGAAATAGAGATGAGCACTGCCCCCTAGAGTCAGGAACAACTAGCACATATGTGCAAGGGGAACCTTTACCTTTTTAAAGTTTTCTTGGTTTTGCTTGACAAGCAAAGTTGGAAGTGGAACAGACTATCACTCTGTTTTGATGTCATGTCCTTGTGCACTGACATCACAAGGAAAACTTGGAAACTATTACAGCCATAAAAGGCAACAGGTACCAAAATGATTAGACGCAATAAGCAGAGATGGCATACAGGTGCACAAAAGCAATGTGGGGAAAAATTAAAGAACTAAAAAATGTGCAAGCTAGCAAAGTAGATATCCCTGGTCATGTTCGCCAGCAAATAGAAAGTTGTTATTAGTTCAAGATGCCTGAAGAATTGGAACCTGACAACCATTTGTTGTCCTCAAATCAAGTACTGGACTTCAGCTAGCTGGACCATACGCTATTCCTTGTGAAAAATACAAAAACCAATAAATCAAACCAATAAATAAAACACCAATAAATCAAAAGGCAAAAATTTCAACCTTCAGTGGAAAATATTTTTATGATCCTTCTGAATTCCGGAGAATTATTGTTGGAGACAGCAACGCACAATATCATAAGGGATAATTCAGGGACATACCAGATCAACTCCCAGTATGAGTTGGTGAAACTGAAACTCAGAAAGGCTGTACAATGTATCAAGCTGGTGACAGTGTATTTGCTGCTGTAAAGTTATTTTTATCTTTAAAAACTTAAACAACTGACTAATAAAAAGAAAAGTGGCTTATTAAGAGATACAGATAAAAAACCAAAACAGCGAGACAATTGAATTACTCAAATAGAACAAAAAAGCTTGAAGGTAAAAGAAAGATATTTAAAAATGTATTAACAAAGACATTTCATGGAGCTGGGTTAGTTGTCCTCGTAGATAAGAATAATCTTGGATAATATAGAGAACTTCCTGAAACAAATGCAAATCTCAAAAAGAATTTGTAAAACCAAAAAGAGAATGAGATGACAGATGATGATATGGTTAGATAGTGCCATTGATGCAGTGAATATGAGTTTGGGCAAACTCCCAAAAATATTGGAGGATAGGAGAGCCTGCTGTGCTGTGGTCCATGGGATTGTGAAGGGTTGGACACAACTTAGTGACTATACAACAAAAAAAACATTGTAGATGCTCTCAATGATGATCAAAGATTGAAAGTCTTTGCTCCTATTCAGGAAATGTTAATTTTCATTCAGTTTGCCAATGAGGAATATGATTATGATATGGGATATGAACTGGCCATAGACCTCTTTTGCCAAGTCATATTATTTTGACAAGATTATTTTGACAAGACTATTATCTCTTGCTGATAGCCTGCTGAAAAGAAATCTGTTTGTAGAAATAATTGAAGCTCATTTAGCTAATAGTAGAAAAGAGATGATAGATGATAGAGAAGATAGATGACAATCACTAAAGTACTATTATTATTAGTTGTAAATTGTAAATAGGTTTTTGAACTGAAGTGTGTTTACTGTGTGATAACTAAACAGTTTTCCCCCTCAATAGTTATCTTGTCTGCACAACCCAAACTATATCAGTCATTAATAACTTTTTACTTCTAGTATAACTTTCAATGTAGCTTCACAAAATAATGGTTTCTAAGCTGTTGTCTACATTTTTCTAATGCAATGTCTTAGGATTATGAAGACTGTTTCAAAATATAGTCTTTGTATTGTCATTGACAATTCAGAAATATATACAGATATGTTCTAAAAGGTGGGAGAGAGAAAATATCATTCATGAAGAACAGTAAAAGGCAGCTGTTTTATCTAAATTCCATGTACTCCCTGGAATAGTGGGATACTTCCTTAAAAGTTGTGCAGTGTTGTTTGCATATTTTTGATATCACTGTATTTGACATGTATATTGCTTCTATACTTTTTTTTTTTGCTGTATATCTCCCACAGTCATTTCATGTGAGAAGAAATAATAAATAAAAATTCCCTGTGTAAAGCAAAGTTATAGCAATAGCAATAGTACTTAGACTTATATACTTATATACTCAATAATACTTTACACTCTCTAAGAGTTACATATTGTCTCCAACAATCTGGGTTCTCATTTTACTGACATCGGAAGGATGGAAGGCTGAGTCAACCTTGAGCCAGTCAAAATCAAACTCCTGGCAGTGGGCAGAGTTAGCCTGCAATATTATATTCTAACCACTATGCCACCACTGCTATTTATACATAAAAGCAATTAAAACTTTTAATTGTTATAAATCCATTTCAGATTTGCCCTTTTCAGGTATGTATTTTTTGCAAGTAAATACAGTCAGCATAACTGTGTACCAGGTATCTTGTATAAGGATTGCATTTGCATTCCATCTTCTCCTAATAAAATAACCTCTTCCATCCTGCCACCACCTAGATGATCCCAGATAAAATCCTCTCATGTGAATGGCAGCTGATGGAACTATCAGAACTATTTTATACATATAAATTTGCATATTGCCTTCAGCAAAAAACAAAATAGGGATTAGAATTAATGTATTAAGCATTTGCAAAACAGGCAACAAGATTCTGTCTTAAATTCTCCATCCAAAGGAACCAAAGGTTTTCAAACCCTCACAACAAGATTTGTTCTAACCATGGATTATTTTTGAAGAGGCATGACAGTTAGAAAGACATCGTGCTATGGTTTATGGTTAGCTTCATAAAAATCATAAGTAAAAATCAATAAACCACTTTATTCCTCGGTTCAATGTGTACATAAAATCAGAAAGTGCAATTCCAAGGCCACTTAATATGCCTTTGAATATCTTCTCTAAGCTGTAAATAAGATTGCTATTTCTTCCTGCTGGATCAAAATGCACACCATCAACAAGATAGGGAGACAGAAAGCAGCCCCAAATGCATCACTAAATAATCACTAAGTGTGTGCGATAGGATGGACAGTAGTTCTTGTCAATCTCATGATTCAAAGTCCTGTTGGAAAGCTCCATCTTTCTGAATAGTCATATATAGATGGATTTCTTTTGCCAGTGATTTGGAAGGAGGTTTTTTTAAAAAATAAAGATTAACTTTCATTTTTGGTTTGTTGAATTTTTCTGTTGTGAAATATTATACGTAGACACACACACACACACACACACACACACACACACTTATCCAGTTGTTGCAGCCTACACACTTTGTCTACAAACATCCCCTGCTTGAGTTGGAGACATTGGTAGCCATTTGGGTTTCAGAAAAATCAACATGTAACCATATTATAAGCAGCTGCATCCTCTTTGCCAACGATGTAAAACTATTTAACATCATAGGCAATTCTACTACTCTACAAAACAACTTAGATTATGCATCTGAATGGTCAAACAAAAAAATCTCTGCTAAGAAATGCTCAGTCCTACACATTGGCAATAAAAATCAGAACATCAAATACAAGCTGGGTGGAAATGATCTAAAAGATGAGCCACACTCTGTCAAAGACCTAGGAGTACTCATTTTGAAAGACCTGAGCCCCAGAGCTCACTGTAACAACATTGCCAAAAAGGCATTCAGAGTTGTCAACCTTATTTTACGTAGTTTTCTCTCTGCTGCTAACCAGGACATATACAATCTTTGCCAGACCTATACCTGAATACTGCTCACCTGCCTGGAACTCACACTGCATTTCGGACATTAACACATTAGAGAGGGTCCAGAGGTATTTCACAAGAAGAGTACTCAACTCCTCTGCTCGTAATAAAATTCCGTATACCACCAGGCTTGAAATTTTAGGACTGGATAATTTTGAACTGCGCAATCTACATTCCAACCTAAACTTAGCACACAGGATAATCTGCCCATAACGTCCTACCTGTTAATGACTACTTTTACTTCAACTGCAATAACACAAGGGTTATCAATAGATACAAACTAAATGTAGTCCACTCTAATCTTGATTGCAGGAAAAATGACTTCAGCAATAGAATAGTAAATGTGTGGAACACCCTACCCAATCCTGTTGTTAGTTCCTCTAACCCCCATACCTTTTACCTTAAACTTTCTACTGTGGACCTTACGCATTTCTTAAGAGATCCCTAAGGGGAAGTTCGTATGCGCAACAGCATGCCTATCGTCCTGTCCTACTGTCCCATTTATATGTACTCTTTTTGTGTTTATGCTATGTTTTGCTTATTTATATCCATTTATTTGTGCCATTTCTTTCATGTGTTTTTCATACTTATTTCCTTCTTGAGAAATTTAAATAAATAAAATAAAATAAATAAAATAAAATAATGAAATAATAATAAAATAATAAAATAAAATAAAATATAAAATAAAATATAAAATAAAATAAAATATAAAATAAAATAAAATAAAATATAAAATAAAATAAAATAAAATATAAAATAAAATAAAATAAAATATAAAATAAAATATAAAATAAAATATAAAATAAAATAATAAAATAAAAAAATAAGATGGTGGTCACAGTCACCCAAAACTTTTCTTTTCTATTTGCATTACATGCACAAAAAAGTAAAAAGCCACAGTGCTTAGTTTGCAGGCTCAAGGACCCTGACTGAATGTGCAAACAAATTTACTCTACGGGCCCAAAGTAACAAAATGGCATAGGAGTTTAGCACACTGTTGTAAGTTAGTACTTGGAAATGGCAACGGGTACTTACATCACTGGAGAAGATTCTAATGCTGGGAATGATTGAGGGCAAAAGAAGAAGGGGATGGCAGAGAATGAGGTGGCTGGATGAAGTCACTGAAGCAGTCGGTGTGAGCTTAAATGGACTCTGGGGGATGGTAGAGGACAGGAAGGTGATGGGTCGGATATGACTTTGCAACTAACAACAACTTATGCATCATGTCCATTTCTGAGGAGTATTTTGAATGTCTTGAGTGCTAGAAAGGTTAAAACAGGCCTTGCTACACATTTCAACAGCATAGCCATATCAGAAGGAAAAGCTTTGTAGGCATCATCTGCAACATACATCACATTAAGCCATAATTTTTCTTAACTATGATTAGTATATGTCACAGGTGTCAAACTCGTGGTGTCACATGGCAGTCACATGACATTTTGCAATGTTTTTCCCATTCATGGTGTTGGGGTGGGCCTGGCCTACATGTGATGTATCCGGCCCATGGCCGCTAGTTTGACATCCCTGGTATATGTGAATCAGGTGACAGTGAATTCCCAGCTCCTCTAAATGAGATCCCTATCTTCAGATCTGACCAAGTTTCATTCAGGAAGCTATTAAGCCATTTTCACAGCTGTTGCCAAAGTAGGTCACTTGATAAGGATTCAGTGTTGTTTTAAATCACTCTCACTTAGCAAGTAATTAGCACTCCTGGCACATTTGTTCATTAACTAAAATCTCATCAATACATTGCTGAGAAAAGCAATGAGGCGGGTTTGAGTGTAAGATGCAGACAGAAGATAGCATTCTGTTTGCCTATTAGGACATGACTGATAAAGAATTACACAGTAATTCAAGAGAAATTAGTCACGACCATCTATTCATTGTAGTCCTCCTAGGTTTTTAATGTGCTAGATCCAAAACATCACAGGAAAGAGTTCTTTTTAAAAGGAAACAAATGCTTGTAGAATCATTTGCTGTCCATTATATAATCATGGACACCAGTGGGACTGTTTATGACATTCTAGCTTAATTGTTCTTTATTTTGTCAATTTTTCTTCTGAGATTCTCTTTCCTCTAAAGAATCCTCACTAGCAGCTTAGGTAGCATAAGCTAAATGTTAGCCATGAAATTCTAAGGATGCAAAGACTGCCAAGAGGGGCTTTATCTGATTCAACTGACCTTTAAAATTTATTTTGCAGCTGTCAAAAAACATGTTAGACGACGTATGAGATTCCCAGTGATTAGGAAAGGAAACTATAGAAAAATCTACTTGCTACATTTATCTACAGAACATGAAATGCATGTTCTCCTTCCCTCATTTTGTTTAACAAAAGGGGAAAAAATGAAAAGAATTTTAATAAGGAACTCAAGAGACAGTATCAAGAAGCTATAAAAAATTCATATGAATCCTATTGTTAAACATGAGAGTTCATTTAGAACCCTTAATAAACCTCAGACAGACATGCTAGAATCTGAATTTAGCCAGGTGAGAATCAACATTTTGGGTAATTCACTTACCCATAAGATAGCAGCTCTTCTGCATGCTTATGGAGAAGTTTAGATTAATGGATCTCCTTGCTGTTCCTTTGTGGTTTTGTTGACATCACACTAGCATTTTATCCTGTTCTTTAAAGCAGTGGTGCAATTCAAACATTTTTACTACCAGTTCAGTGGGCATGGTATGGCGAGTGTGGCATGGCATGGTGGGTGTGGCTTGGTAGGTGTGGCAGGGGAAGCATACTGTAAAATGTCCATTCCCTCCGCACTCCAGGAGAAGGATACTGCAAAATCCCCATTTCCTCCTGATCAGCTGGGACTCTGGGGGCGGGGCCAGACAGAGATGGTATTTACCCATTCTCCGAACTACTCAAAATTTCCACTATCAGTTCTCCAGAACCTGCTGAATACCACCTCTGCTGTAAAGGTTTTACAAGGTTTGAAAGCTGTCAGAAATGAGAGCAGCTTGGGTGGTATTGAGAAGGTGCAAATACTGTAGTATCTAATTGGCTCAAATTAAAAATGTAGGATCTATAAGTGTATAGATAGATGCAAATAACTGACTGATTTCCCAATCCCTACAGACTCAGAGTTACGTTTCCCTTGCAGGCATCATTAGGTTGATCCAATGTTTTGCAAGGGAACATGGGCAGGTCCTTAAGCATCCCAAACTAAGATTGATCAGGAAACTAAAATACTCCAGAGCATATGTACTTTTTAATGACAGTTGTTCCTTATACTGCAAGGAAATTACGTTTCAGATTCATCCCATTTGCAATGCACAACCAGCTATCTACACCACAGTTAAGTAGCAGGAAACTCTCTTGATCCATGCACCATTGCTGAATAAATATTGATTCTTACACCCTGGGATTTTTTAAAGGTTTTTTTTTATATACTGCCTTCATTACTTTTATAAGCAACTAAAGGTGATGAACATACCTAATACTCCCCTCTCCCCATATTATCCCCACAATAACAGTCCTGTGCCGTGGGTTGTGCTGAAAAAGAGTGACTGGCCCTACCCAGCCAGCTTTCATGCTTAAGGCAGAAATAGAATTCCCGGTGACCTGGTTTCTATGTCAGCATCTTAATCACTGGACCAAATTAGTTCTGGTTCTTCCTAAATCATTTAATTAGATGCCATGGTCAAATTTGATTCCTGGTTACTATATGGCTAAATACTACTCATCTTCAGCTATCTTTGGTAACATCTCAGTTCTTCCAAGGATTTATTCTTAATTTATTTAAGCACTTAATTAACTTATTCATCAAATCACTCTATCGTTTTCTCCTATTCCCTCCAATTTATCAGTCCATGAAGTTCTTAGTAATGACTTCCAAATCTATTACTTGAAGACATATTTTTGTTTTCTTTCTTAGTATTTAGCTTTAATAGCCATGCATATATTTTCCTGTGGAAATACCATTTAAGTGTTGTGATCTGTCCTTTAATTGCCCTTATGTTTCATGATTTTGTATAGGGTTTTCACTGCCTTCTTCACAAGGATTAATCTCCTTTTTAGCAGAACATGGACCATTTTTATTCTTGAAACCCTCCCCCCCCAAAAAAAACATGTTTTGTTTTCTTTTTTCTTGCTTAAAGTTTCCTAAATATGCAGACCAACATTTATGTTGTTTTCTTAATAGTCGGATTTGAAATATGGCTTATAGAAGCTGCAAATAAATTGAGATTTAATATTGAATGTATTAAGATAAACTTTTTTTAACTTTCCTAATAACTCTTCAGTTAAAAATGATTAAGTAAATCATTTCTACTTTTGGCTAACAATGATGTCATTTACATAACTCAAAATTGTTTTCTCATCTCCTATTTATATTCCAGGTGTCATCTCTCTGAATCTTGCCAGTCTCATAATAAATCACTTTATAAGATTCCTGAGAAAAATAATCAGATGTTCTGACATTGCCATTAGCTTTAATGTGTCCCATTTTCTGGCCTGATTTACACAAAGTCTTGCTGTAATCTTGCTGAAGCAAAGGTAAACTTCCTTCTCATATTACCTTGTTCTATTATATGTCTTGTATTAGTTATTTGATCTCAATATCCCTTTATCTTTTCCAAAGCCTGTTTATTTAGTTTTTTTTCCATATATACTTCTGTTCTTTAAAAGTGTTTAAGCAAAACTCTGAGTGTGTGAGGAATTAATGCATAAGTTCAATATAAGTGTACACACTAGTATTTCCTAATTTCTATGCTACACATTCTTGTTCAATATTTGTTGACCCAAACCTGTTACTGATATAATTACTTCTGCAACTTTACACAATTCAGTGAGAATTTCATCTGTACCAGAAGCTTGTAAATTTGACAGTAGGTCTATAGCATATATATCTAATTATTAAAGAAAATTGACTCCTGAATGTATTCTTTCTCTACAAAGTTTTCATTCATTCTACAATTTCATTTGTACAAGATTTTAGAAAGTCTTTCCATCTTCCTTTGAACTTAATACTAAATCCTTTAGCTCCTTTGTAGTTTTTACCTGTGTTTGAACTGTATTTCTGAGTTGGAATATTTAATGTTTCTTCTTCATGCCTCTAATTCATGAACATGACTACTAACCAACCAAGATAACGATCATACCTTCTGTTCATGTATTTTTCCAGCATATTCTCCAATCTATTTTAACATTTGAACCACATCTCCCAACCACAATTTTGGCGATTTATTTCTTCGATTTATTTTTATTTATTTATTTGCCTTCCAAGTCACTGTGGTGAGAGCAAAAAATGGTGATCCATTCTGATTTGAGGACAGACAAGTCAAACACCATTCCACCCTCCACTACGGCCTTTCTTTTCTATCTTGATTTTTAAACACACAATGTAGAATACTAGCACTAATATATGAATAAACATGAATGAGATTGCACAGTAAATTGCTTACCAACTTTCCCCATAATAAGGCCTTGGCAGTTCTTCAATTATCTCAACTCTTTCTTTCTAATCCCCTGCTCCTATGATGATGGTTACTTAATCAGCAGTCTAACATCATGTACCACCTCAGTATCCAAAACAAACAAATGAAGAATTTTATCATCTGCTCAGCTGTAAACTCTGCAAAGGCAGTGCAACACAGGGAGTAGAATGACCGTAACATGGGAGTTAGCTGACGGCTTGTTAAAGAGGGAATGTGTGGTTTTTTTCCTCATAAATTGTCAAAAAAAAAACTAGCTCTATGGGACTGATTAGTCTGAGTGGTGTATTTGCATCTCATTTGCACCGAGAGGAGATACACTGTTGTCTTACTTTAGATTTTGTACCCATTTCCTGTGTTCTTATTCATGTTTATTCTTATTCTTGTTATCTTGTACATGAGTGACAAACTAAATAAATATAAATAAATAAATAAATCATTGTTTTTCAAACATTTCGCAATGTGTGGACTTCAACTCCCAGAATTTCCCAGCCAGCATGCTGACTGAGGATTCTAGGAGTTGAAGGGCGCACATCTTAGAGCTGCCTAGTTCGAAAAAAGCTATCTTAAACTGACATGCATCCTCATCTAGGAACAGGTAAGACAGTTGGTATTTGAGGGAAGAAGACCAACCTCTGAGTATTTTGCAATCTTAGAGTCAGATAAAGCATGGCATTCTATCTTTAGCCTTTAGACAGTAGGGCAGGAACATTAGGCACGCTGGTGCGCTTATGCACGCCCCTACTGTCTTCTTAGGAAAGGGGTGAGGTCAACAGTAGACAGTTTAAGGTTAAAGTTTAAGGTTAATTTATGGGGATTAGAGGAAGTAACGAGTCAGGTAGTGCATTCCAGGCATTGACCACTCTGTTGCTGAAGTCATATTTTCTGCAATCGAGTTTGGAGCAGTTTACCTTGAGTTTATATCTATTGCGTGCTCATGTATTATTGCAGTTGAAGCTGAAGTAGTCATTGACAAGTAAGACATTTTAGCAGGTAATTTTGTGTACTATGCTTAGATCAGACTTTAGTTCTAGGTTGTTTATATTCTTAGACATTTAAATATGAACTATGAAGCTATGACAGTTTAAATAATATGAAAATACATACTGTGTTCTTATATTGGTATTAGCTGGGCATGCCTAAATTTGTCTTTTTTTCAAGGTTGGTTCTCAAGACATTGTAAAGGCTATTTCACCTTGCTTCATTTTAGTGAGGAAATTTCATTGTAGTCAGTCCTGAGGAAAGAAATCTGACAATGAATTTACCTTTCCACATCTTGACCAGGGTTTCTTTTACTATAAATTATTTACTACAGATAGTCCTGTTTAGTGACTGCTTCACTTTATAACAGTTTGCAGTCATGTCAGTGATAAAAAACTAAATGTGTGACCAATCCTCAAATTGATGGCCTTCACTATATAGGTTGTCCTCAAGTTACAAGTGCAATTGAGACCTGGCACTCCATTGCTAAGGAACATGGTCATAAAGTGTAATTTCACATGACTGTGTCACTTAGCAACAACAATTCTGACAGTCCCAGTTGCCATTGTTAAACAGGGACTACATCTGAACTGAATATATGAAATCTTCAAGGCAAAGCATTTAGCCACCTAAGCTAATAAAGGAAAAAGTATTTTGGTGAACAAATCCACCAGTGTATCAAAAAGCAATTTATATTCCTTATGATAACTCTGACCATGGTATTTAGTAATGTTTTATCAGAACTTTAAGAATCATAACATGGGCAAATATGATTGTAAGATAATAAAAAGTAGAAAGTTGTATAAAATATTAAATAAGTTTCTATATAGATATTCCAGTTTGAGGGAGCCTAGTTTTATCTGTGCAATATACCCAGGAATATGAAATAGGCAAATAGATATCTACAACAACGCTGGAGGAAGACAAAGGATTAACTACATTGAACATGGGTAAGAGCTGTTATTAAGGCCTACTTCATGGCATTTTAGGCAATGAAGCATAAGTACTTCTCACTAATTACATCTGCAGATAATCAGCCAACGACCCTCTTTAAAGTGAGCCATCTCCTCCTGGGAAGGAGTCTACATGAAGGGGTGCACTGAGGAATTTGCTGGTTTTCTGGAAGACAAAATCACTCAAATCCATTCCCAATTAGATGACAGTGTGGTTGCTGATCTGGTGGAGGCACCTGAGGCAAGTTCTTGCCAGTTATCTTGGATGGTTTGATTCTGTTGCCTGAGGAAGTGGGCATACTCCTAGGGAGTATGAGTGCAAGCACCTGTGTTTATACACATGCCCCCTCATAGCTTGCAAAACTTTCCAGGAAGTGGCATAGAGACAGATATTAGTAGGGATTAATGCTTTCCTGGGGGGGGGGGTGCCCCCAGCATTTTAAAGAGGCTGTGGGGCTCCTTTAGAAACCATTTCTAGACTCCATGCTATTGGATAATTTTTCTCCTGTTTCCAATCTTCCCTTTCTGGGGAAGGGTGTTGAGAGGTAGTTACACAGCAGGTCCATAGGTTCCTGGATGGCATGGGTTATGTAGACCTTTCCAACCAGGTTTCAGGCTTTGATATGGGGTGGAAAATGCATTTGTTGGCACTTTATGATGATCTCTGGTGGAAGCAGAATAGAGGTAATGTGTCTATCCTCACTCTACTTGACTTCTTGATGCCTTTGATAACATTAACCATAGTATCCCTCTAGAGCCATGATGGTTAACCTATGGCATACGTGCCACAGGTGGCATGCAGAGCCCTCTCTGCAGGCATGTGAGCTGTCACTCTAGCTCAGCTACACTACACATGCCCATGCATCTCCCATTGGCCAGCTGATTTTTGAGTCTTTGCCACACATGTGTAAGGGGAGGGGCACATGCAAGAGATTTGCGCACATGCATGGGGTCGCATGTGCATGCATGTATGCAGCACGCCCCTCACGGCTGATTTTTTGTCCCAGGAGGCTGCAGGGAGGCCTACTAGGCCCAGAATAGGGTGCGGGGCTGTCATGGGCATGTACAGGGGGTGGGGGCATGGGGGTGTCACACATGTATTGCATTATGGGTGTGGCTGTGTGCACGTGTGCTGTTGCATGCATGCACATGATTTTGGCACACGATGACAAAAAGGTTAACCATCACTGCTCTAGAGAAACTTCAGAGGTTGGGATAGAGAGCTCTGTGTTGTCCTGGTTTATTTCCTTCCTCTCTGGTTTTTTGTCAGTTGACTGATAGGAAGCAAGAGGTCCATCTAGGTCCCTGCTTTGTGGGTCCCTACAAGGCTCAATATTTTATCCACTTCTGTTTAACATCTACATAAAGTCGATTTTGGGCAGGCTGAGAGGTATCCATCTGTCATCTCCTATGGGGAATTGCACTGTCTGCCAGTTTGCTTCTGGGTCCAATTCAAGTTGCTGGCTGTCACCTTCAAAGCCCTATATGGCTTGCAACCTGATTAGTTGAAGGACTGTCTTTTCCCAGTTACATCGACCTTACCCACCAGAGCAGAGAATCCGAGAACGCTGCAGATCCCTGGCCTACCTACTAGGAACAAGGGCCTTCTCTGTAGTGGCTCCATGCTAGTGAAACATCATCCCTGTGGAGATAGGTTTGGGCCCCACTTTGATACTCTTTTGACAGAGTCTGAAGACCTGATTTTGCAAATGGATCTGGGGACCTCAAGATGGCTTATTTGACAATTTTCACAAGCGGGATGAGAGAGGAGTTATTGATATAGTCTCTGGGTGTGAGTTGGGTAATTGTATATATTTTCTTAAATAGATAAATGTTCTGACCACCCTCTCCGTACACCAAGGCACTCCAAGACAAGATTACTGCTAGACAATTTATTCACAATAAATTAACACACCGACAAGACTTTGGCAGCAATCCAGACTTCCAAGATAAGAAATACACACGAGAGCTTCTCCAGCGTTAGTATATTAATTGAATCTTGCAAACAGCCTCCTCCCAAAATCTCTCCTTATATACTCTCTTGGGAGGAGTCTAATTACAACCACCTGGGTCCAATTATCTTCTGTATCTGTGTAGTTGCTGTCTGCCTTTGCCTGGCATCCAGGACCAACTCCCTTAGCTCTTCCCCACTGCTCCAGGGCCTGACCTCAGGGACCAACTCCCTTTGGCTTTCACCGCTGCTCCACGCCTCAGGCGCCTCCTTAGACCAGCATCTCTGGTCCCTGCTTGGAGTCTGAACCCTGTCCAGGGTCCTCCACATCTTCCAGAGCCGACTCATAGGGCCCCTCGCTGTCGGAGTCTGTTTGCAGCTCCAACGGCTGCTGCTGGGCCACAACAGATAAATATATACATTACTACAGCAGTGGGTTTCACTTATTTTTGCCACCAGCTTGCCACACTCGCTTTGCAAGTGCATGCATCTTCCACACATGTGCCCGCCCTTCCATTCATATGCTTTGCTCTTGCATGTGCCTTCCATACATGCACCCGGCAGGGCTTAATAGGATGTTATAGCACCGGGGCAGGTGGGCTGGCCCACCCGCTATCTCTGCTACCGGTTTGCCTGAATAGCACCTCTGCATTACTAGACCTGTTTGGTATGTTTAAAAAGAAAAGCAATATTATCTCTGGTTTTCTGCTCATAACTTATGTGAATTTTTTAGTAAATAATAAGAGTAGAACAGAACCTGAACTATGAACCATTCAAGCTATGGACAGTTCAGCTGCTTGTATTGTCTATTCATACATAATTCAGCCTTTCTTTCCAAGCCTTAAGATGGAAGTACTTTAGCAATTTTATTGTGTGAATGCTGTTTCGTGCAACTATGTTATATTTTTGTTTCTTTAAAAAGAAAGGTGCTTTATGTCTGAAAGAATGATTTAAAGATTAAGTGCTGTGTCTTTAAGACCCTAACAAACTATAAACTTTTAAACCTCCAAGAATATACATCAAAAACTCTGTCAGGCAATTACCGACCTTAAGCTAAAACAGAGAGATATAAAAGGATTTTGAAGTATAAAGCAATCATTCACAGCTGATTAAGGAAAAGCCCAAGGCACGTTAGCTTCATGGCTGAGTAAGACAGCTCCAATCATATATTCTAATAACTACAGTACAGATGGGTTGAGGGCTAGATATATACATCTTGCAAGCTCATGCATCAACAGAGATTCCCTTGCCTCCCACCTCCATTATGTTGGAGAACAGGTTTCTTTAAATATATGTTTGAGAGGCTGCTACTAAATACCATGGCATTGGGGAAGAGGGGAAAGCAGCAAGAGGAAGGTGATGAGTCTCTTAGGAGCAGATCAGATGTTGAATGGCAGACTTCCAGAAGTGCACATGAAGCGGAGGTTCAAGGGACATCTCTTGTTGTCTATATAGGAGATCACAAGTAAGCCACAATTCAGATTTTGGCTGAGTTCTCTTGAGATATGTATGTCCAGCAAAGCTCAATTCAACATTCAAGTTAGCGGAAGTTGGGCCAATGGACTATAGTTCAAAAGTGGGCTGGGCAACTTCTTTCCTCTTAATTCTCTCCTTAAAAAGGCACGACAGTGTTGTTTCAAATTTTATTTTACAGTTATCAATTTCTAAATTTTATTTAGGGGAGGCAGCAGACAAGGAGACAAAATTCTTTCTGTCAACGCCCCAAAGCAGTTACAACCTTGATCAATAAACTCTGAAACTTATTTTCAGTACCGTACTCCCTCTGCTGATAAAGAAAAGCATGTTTTTCTTGCCCTTTTTAAAAAAATATAAAACAAACAAAAAAGCTGAAGGACTAGAATGGTGATTTATTTTCCTTTCTTTGGAGTGAGGCTTAAGAGGCAACCTGGTTTCCTTAAGCCTTACAGAATATTAAAATAGCTGTTTCATTTGTTAAAATAACCCCAAATGTGATGGGGAGACAAAGATGCAATTTCTTTCTATTCCTAAGAGAATCAGCAGACATGTTTCTCCAGCATGTAGGACCCAATTTGCTTCTAAATACCCTTTAACAACCCATAGAAAGAAAGAAAAATTCCATCCAGTCAGATGATTCAAAGATTACAAACAGAAGAGGAAGATGAAATTTTATCATACGTAAAACCTACATCTCTTTTTATTTGGCAAAATATTAATTTATATGCTAAGGGGACCTGGTGCTGGATTCAGAAGGTGAGTTTTACACCCCATACATTTGTATAGGATTTTCAAAAGAGCCGTGGTGGCGCAGTGATTAGAATGCAGTATTGTAGGCTAACTCTGCCCACAGTCTGGGGTTCAATGCTTGCGGGCTCAAGGTTGATTCAGACTAACATCGTTCCAAGCAGGGGTGGGTTCTGGCAGGCATTACTACACACATGTACAGTGCAATTAAAATTGTTTTAAAAGATACTGGTGCCACCGGTGCCACACGGGGAAACAGTTCAGGGGCGTGGCAGGCCTGGGTCACTGCCAGGTCCAGCAACCCAGGCTGCCAAACCACTACCAGTTCAACCGAACTGGTCCAAACCGGAAGGAACCCACCACTGTTCCAAGGGTGGTAAAATGAGGACCTAGATTGTTGGGGGCAATATGCTGGCACTGTAAACCACTTAGAGAGGCTGTAAAGCGTTATAAAGCAGTAGATAAGTCTAAGTGCTATTGCTATTGTATTAGTTACATAACTCAATCACTAGCTTCTCTCTTGCAGTCACTATTTACAAGACATGCTCATCCATCTTTCACATCAAAGTTTTGCCATCAGCCCTCTTTATTCATGCCAGCAATGTTTGAACAGCCCACTTCCAATATAGTCCAATACACCCCATTCCTAAGTGGTCTGTAAGGGCCGTGCATAAGGGCACCAACGTGCCTACCGTCCTTGTCCTAATGTTCCCTTTTATTCGTATCCATGTATTCAAAATCATGTTTATACTTATATATGTTATCTAATGCATGCTTGACAAAATAAATAAATAAATAAAAATAAAACAGTCCAAATTTAGCAGTGTCCCCCAATGATGGAGTTTGACCTAAATAATGTAGCCAAGATAATCTGATCTGACATGCTACACGTATATACACACTACAAAAATATTAGCTGAAGTGTACAACATCATCTTCTGAATCATCAATAGTCCTGCTCTAGGCTGTGGGTGGCCTGTGAGATTTGAGGGGGGGTAAATAAACATTTTAAAAATGGTAATCTATTAGGTATTTAAAAATTTGTTCCTTCGAGTGTTTCAGGATTTTTATTTTATTTTTTAAAATAATCCCAGCTTTATTAAATTAATTCAACAATCTTTTTTGTCTCTTTTTGTTAAAGTAATTTTCCACTCTCTCAATAGTTTTCTCCCCAAACAACTTATGCATCAGAACGAAATTCCCAGAAGAGTAATAGACGTTTTCATCCCTTTCTATAATTTTAGTTCATTGAACATATTTAGGTACTTCAGATCCACAAAGTTCTTCATCCACCTTCTGAGAAGGAAACAGATGATGGGGTAATTATTCAAAAGAATCAGCTTGATATAGTGGTTAAGGTAGGGGTGTCAAACTCACGGCCCACGGGCTGGATGCATCACTTGCTGGCCATGCTCACACCTGGTTTAGCAAAGGGGGGGGGAGTCACAATATATCACTTGATGCTGCTGTGATGGTGTGAGTTTGACACCCTTGGGTTAAGGCATCAGGCTAGTGTTGAAAGAAATGTCCTTCTGGGTTTGGCTCCAAGTGGGGGAAAAGACACTGGAGACATGGAGGCTGCTTGGAAAGAAGGTTTAATGGTGAACAGGACCACATGGCTTGAGTCCTGAACAGGAAAGGTGATCACATGTTTCAATGTTGGTGGAGAAGAAGAGAAGGAAGGCCTGAGATGCTGAGTCCCTGGTTTTATGCTATTGAACTTTTATGATCTTGAGCTTGTATTCTAATTGGTTGTCAGTTCAGTTCAGTTCAGTTCACTTTATTTGTATGCTGCCCTTTTCCCTGGGGGGACTCAGGGCGGCTCACAGTTCAAAGGGGGGGGGAGGACAAACAATTTACAACATAAAGACACAACATCATTTAAGAACTCAACAGTCATACAATTCGAGTAGGGGTTAGAGTCTTTAATCCCAGGCCTGCCGGGATAGCCAGATCTTAAGGGCGGTGCGGAAGGTCTGGAGGGTGGTGAGGGTCCGGATCTCCACGGGGAGTTCGTTCCAGAGGGTCGGAGCAGCCACCGAGAAGGCTCTCCTCCGGGTCAGACTACCATGGGGCCATGCAGGGGCAACTCTCCAGGCTGTGCCCTAAATCCAGGTTTTGTTGAGTTCTCAGATGCCATGTGGTGAGTGGGGTAAAGGGCCAATATTATCATGCCTTAATCCCATCCCCCTGGAGCTGAAGGGGAGAACTGTTTATTATGTAAATGGACTGGCTTGGCCATCTTAATGGCCCATTGACAACGGGGGTGGGGGCAGGAAGCTGCAGGGAGCTATTCTGTCTTTAAAATATGTATCTTCCTTTTAACATCCAGAGAAATATTCTGCCTTTTCCACATTTCCTAGAATATTTCATTTTTCTGGGAGAGGGCTGGGTGATAACTTCCTACACAAGAAACTGGAAGACTGTAAGTTGTGGTCTGGCCTTAGACATGAAGCCAGCTGGATCACCTTAGGCCAGTCATTTTCTGCCAGTCGTAGGAAGGAAGCAATGGCCACTTCTGAAAAACCTTGCCAAGAAAACTGCAGGGAAAACTCAGGCAGTCTCTGAGAATTGGACAAGATTGACCAGAAAAAAATATTTAAAAGGCCATTTGAGAATTTCTTTGTAAATTTCCCCAAGTTATTTTTAGAGAAATGGATAGAGCTAGTAATTTTTAGTATAATATATTAATATGTGTGCTGATTTTTAATGCTGTATCTGTCTCTATGGTATAAAAACAACCAGGCTTCCTACATATTTTATATTGCTGTAGTTCATGGGTAACTCATGTGTGGTGTAGGAATTTTGAGGTAAATTGTGGCTGCATTCTCTGTTTCATCAGAGCATTGGTATGCCTTGTTCAACCTACAAACGGGCAGAAAAAAGCAGTGGCCTCAGGCAGCTGATTTTTTGGGTGATATGAAAAGGTAGCAAATCATTACATTTTAAATTCACGATTGTTTTAGTTTTATCACCAGGAAGGGCCAAGGGAAAATATTTTGTAAGTTTAACTGAGAGACCGCCTCCTGCCAATTACTCCCAAAGACCGATTCAATCTCACAGGCTTGGCCTTCTCCAGGTTCCATCGGCCAGCCAATGTCGGCTGGCAACCCCCCAGGAGAGAGCCTTCTCTGTTGCTGTGCCGGCCCTCTGGAATGAGCTCCCGTGGAGATCCGGATCCTTACTACCCTCCCGGCCTTCCGTAAAGCTACCAAGTCCTGGCTGTTCTGACAGGCTGGGGGCTGTTGAAATATCCAGCCCCGCCTCAATTGTGAATGTTGTGCATTTTTAAATTATTTGTATTGTCTTATTTATTTCCCTTTCCCTGTTTATTGTGAGCCGCCCGGAGTCCTTCGGGAGTGGGCAGCATACAAAACTAATAAACAAACAAACAAACAAACTGCGTTAGATGCTGACATAGCTTGATTGGCCTTGGATACCATTCATTTGTGTAATACAAAATGTCATCATTTGTTGCTCTGCCTCAGATAACAAAAGGCACAATGAAGGCTGATAGTTTTTTTCTCAATGGCTGAGAAAAGAGAGATGTACAAGGTTAAAATCAGGATTGCATATCATGTCCTCTGATCTGAATAGTGTCTCCACTATTCCCAAATATATAAGGGATTAGGGACTTTCTGTGGGTAGGTTTGAGTTGCTCTTTTATCATCTGCACTTAACATTATTTTCATTATCCAGATTTGAAACAGGAGAACATTGATATTTATAACATGTTTTGTGGTAGATGCTCGGTAAAATCAAGTCTACATTGCTATTTATATCAAAAGTTTAATAAATAAATATAAAACCCTTCCAAAATATAGGCAATTTACAAAATTTAAGAATAATATAAACGTAATCCAACTTTTGACTGTTTACATGGTACTCTCCGATTTCCTCCAAGTATGTTCTGATTGTGATTTTTAGAACTCCAAGACAATTAGTGAGCACCAGACTGGAGAAGTGCTGTAGTGCTTTAGTGCTGTAGTGATTATAGTTTTCAAAAAAAAGTTGATGCTTCTTTAATTTTAGATCTCAGGGGCTAACTCTGACATTAATTAAAGTTTCTACAGAAGTATCATTTTTGTAGTGAGGCCTCCAGAGCATGAGATCAGGAAAGAATAGAGGGCTTCAGGGACCCAATTCAGAAATTTAATAAGTGCACTCCCAATACACAGGATGGAAGCAAATCCATGTAGTCTAGGGTATTTATAGGTGGGGCACTTATTGTCTTTGGGGTAGAATCTTCACACAAAAAATGTTTTTTACACAATCAGATAGAATTTGAGATTGCACTGAAATCTCGTACATTTAACAATGCACAGGAAAGTTCTCTCTGTGCATTTTTGCACTCTAAATGCAAATATCAGAACTGCTGGGATAATGTAGAAGCATAAGCAAATTCTTGGAACTAGAGATTCTGTTACAGAACATACTTTTGGGATTTCTTTTGGTCAATTAATTATATAACTTTTTAGAAACTTGTGAGAATATTGAAGTGGGGGGGGGAATTCCCATTTGTGAACAACCATGATAAGAAGGAAATAACAGCTGGTCATGTGTTGTATTTGCACTGATATAACCAGAGCCATCCACAAAAAGGGAAAAGCAGAACCTCTTGTCTTCTTCTCTGACAGTTCATCACTAAGACTGCAGCCTCTGGGGACTCTAAGACACCTGGCTCTCAATTAAAGAGCTAATCTGTACTGCAAAACACTTAATGCTAGGAAGGAAAAATAGCTTATCAAATAAACCAGCTCTGGCCTTAGGCTATTAGAGCAGAAAACATCAATAATTTTGCAGAATGCCAGCATGGTACTAAGCTACAAAAATGTCTCTCAAAGCTTTCTAAACATTATGCAACAAGTTTCCCAAACTTGGTAGCCTCCATTTTTGTTGGATTACAATGCTGGCTGGGAACTCTGAAACAAACAGAGTTTGAAAAACATTTGAAAAATGTCAGGTTGGATATTATTGAAAGCTACAATGGCAGAACTCTGAATTATCTCTCTTTCAGAGTACAACTGGGATTTTAAAAAGAAAGATATGAATTTTGTTTCCTTTAAAACCCCTCTGTTAGGGCAATCTCATACATGACTTCTCAGAAGTCAGTTTAATAGTAAGTGGGTCTTTCATGTAGAAAATCTATGTAGTCGCTAAGAGTTGAAAATGTCTTAATGGCACATAATCAAATGAGTCTATTTTTTTAAGTACATTCATACAGTATTACATTAATCCCATCAAAAAATAATAAAAACTTCATGTGGTATGCCAGCTTGTTTCATAGAGGAAGCTTTTTAAATGGAAGAACATTCAAAATTAAATGGGGCCCTCTCCAATTCTCTTAAGCGGTGATGTCTGGATTTCTTTTACTTTATGAAGTATTAAATGCTTTGAAACCTTCCAAACACACACACACACACACACACACTGTTTCAGTCTTTAAAAAGTTAAAGGTTTGCCCTCTCAAATCACAAGTACAGTACTGCCTGCAAAAAAATAATAATAATAAGGGAATGTGGTTCAGAAATGAATAGTTACTAAGATACTACCCATCCCTGCCATAGTAAATCAAAGTAAGTCAATTATAATCATTTTCCCATTGCATCCCAAAATAACTGATCAAACTGTATTCCCTACGTAGATGCTCACAGCCAATGGAGGTTACCAATCATTTTGGTGGCTTCCTTCAATTCTGAAATGGCAAATATATCAGAATTCTTTCATCCTCCAAAGGATGCAAATCTAAATATTTTCCAAGGGCATAGGAGCAGATGTGAGCTGCTGCCAGTTCGGATTGGTTCACCCATACTGGTAGTTCTGACCACCAGCTGGGCCCGCCCACCCATCCCAGTGCTATCCCGTCCTATATATTTCACTCTCTGGCTGCTCGCCCGCACCCACGCAGCCCATTTGATTTCCGCGCTTCACCCGCTCTACTCACAGCAGCTGCCCGAGAAGGTGTGCTGGAAGCCGCCTGCATGAAATTCCTGTGTGTTTGAAGCCACACGCAAGCATGGAAATTCAGAAAAGCACACTCACATTTTTGGTTTTGCACTAGATGAACCGGTTGTTAAATTATGTGAAGCCCATCTCTGCATGGGAGGGTGTCAAAAGCCAAGGTGATGGGCAGCAGTGCATGCATGTAATCAAAGCCACACCCTCTTTTTACATAAATAGATGTGTGGCTTTACTAGCCACTGTTCTGACTTTTTGACACACACACACACACAAAATGCAGATACTTTGGAATATTTCATTGTGCAGCACAACAAAGGCTTGAATTTGGGATTATGGAAGGTGGCAAATGTATTTTGAAGATAGTCTTCTATGCCAATAAGTGAATTATGGATGCTGCAGTAGCAACATATATTATTGGGAACAATTTTCTGGGACACAGGTTCCTTTCAGTCTTCTTTTGTATCATCACTTTTATTATATGAAGCTTCTGTTTCATGAAAAGAATATTGAGAGACAAGGATAGTAATTATTGTGCTTCCTCATTGGTTCTAAACGTAAAGAGGACTAAAGCGCTTCAATAGTAGCTCAGGTGCAAAACATATACTGCAAATTAGGAAACCACTACAAACCATTCTAAGAACAGGCTGTTTTTTTTTAATACAATCAAGATAAGAGGTAAAATGATTTCATCATAACCTAGGAATCATTGTCAAAATTATAACAAAAACAATAATTCAGATAAAACATATATTAATCTAATCTTTGCACTGGTACATTGTTATAACAATTCCCCTTTTAACAAACCTCTGGAAAGGAGAAGGATGCAGATTTATATTTGAAAAATTTGAGATTTATATTTGAAAAATTCAGAAAAGGTTGAAGTGCTCAGCAAGCTGAAGAGCTGGTTAATGCACACTGAACTTACCATATGAGTTTTATGTAAGATTCTCTTTGCTTTAATTTGAAAAATGGAAGCAGAGTTCTTCAGGTTTGTCTTACTAACAGGTGTAGTAGTATGTGCGGGATGATGAAGAAATAAAATATTTTTTTCTTTTTGCTAGATCTCCCTGGTAGAGTTTTGAACTAAATATGAGAATGGATTGGTATGCCTAGATGTCTAATTACCTTATTCATTTTAAGCACAATTAGCTCTATAGAGAGTTTTGCTGGCAAGTTTCAATAAAAAATATACTGAGAGGGACTTTCTGTACATCTTTAACGTTCTTGAAAATTAAACAAAAATTAAAATCCCAGCTTTCAGTCATTTGGAAATAGCTTCTGCCAAAACCAAATACCCCAGAAAGATATAATGGGCTGTGTTCCTGCCCCATTCAGAAGCCAAATAGTCAATCCCAAAGGTGCTTTTTCAAGAAGCAACTGGACTTTCTTGTTTTCTTTGAAGATTCTCTACTGTCTGAAGAAACTTCTTGGATGAGAAGTGAAATGTTTTCAAAGAAAAACCAAAAAAAAGACCAGTTGCCCCTTGAAAAAGCACCTTTGGGACAACCATGATCTGAGTGACTGAGAATCTCCATAGCCAAATAGTCAATCGTATCTTACCCTGGCATGTTATGTGATTAATTCCAGCAAACAGAAAATCATGCAAACATAGACAAATTAACTAAGCTGCCACACTTAAGTTAACCATAGATAATCATGTTATGCAAGTAACCATATTCTTAAGCCCTCTAAGAATCAGGAACAGTTGAAGTTTGAATCCAAAATACAAAAAATACATCAGAGATGATTTGGCTGCGTATGACACACCTGTCAGCCCTTCTTTAAAAAACTGTGTGGGGTTTGTTTTAGACTTTTGTGATGGCTGTGCAATCTCAGGAAATCTTAGCTGATCTAAGCTGCAAAAATTTGTAGGATATAGATACTTCTGTCAGCTCAGGGTCTTAAATCTTTCAGTTTTCTAGCATTGCAGATGTTTTGAATTCTCAAACACAACCAAACATACCCTTCTAATTGGCTGTGTCTTTAGGAGGAAAAGAGGGATTAAGATACAGTAATGACCAAAATTGTGGGAACCTTTTGGGAAAAGTGTACAGTATTTTTGAGGTTTGATGATTAATAACACCACTTTTGGGGGGGAGTAGTACTATAAAATTATATATCAATGGAAATATAATTTAATCAAGAATGTAATGCAATAACTTTTATGCAACATTTACTATTAAAATAGCAGTTATAAAGAAGAGAAGTGAAACACATAGAAAAAACAAGATATGCAAAAATTATCACCATGTTAGTTAATACTTAGTTGTGTAACCTTTAGTCTTACATCTTTCCATGGAGTGATCCAAATCTTTTAGTTCTGCAGCTATTATAATGTGAAACCAAGATTGAATCATTGCTTCTATTAACTGAGTTTTATTGCTGGCTATATTTGACTATAACTTTTCATATAATACGGATAATTGAACAAACCTTGTTGCGTTACATTCTTGATTAAGTTATCTTTCCATTGATATATAATTTTATGGTATTGCTTCAAAAACAAGTGACGTTATTAGCCACCAAACCTCAAAACTATGCTTTTCCCAAAAGGTTTCCACAATTTTGGCTGCTACTTAGCATCAATATAATGAGGTTCTTACATCTAAATACAAGCTTTTTGGAAACATGAAAATTACAGTAGATTATTTTGGAAGGAAGGTAGTCTGGGCAGAAGAATGAATTGATCAAGCAATATATATGGAGGTTGCCTTAATAGTTCTACTTGCAAATTTTTCCCCTTTAGTCCTCCTGATAGGTCTCATTTACTAGCCTTCAGAATGCTAGAAATGGGGAATATTTTTGTGTGGCAAACTGAACCACAATGGTTTATCTTACCTGTTTAGCAAACCCAGATCATGCGGGTTACTTATTAACACTGGTAGCACTGGCAATAGCACTTAGATTTATATACCGCTTCATAGTGTTTTATAGCTCCCTCTCAGCAGTTTACAGAGTCAGCAAATCATGAAGAAATGTGTTGTATGAATTTGCTCTTGCTCTTTAAGTGAGGAAACTATGATCTATTATTGCAACAAATAAAATATAGGCAGCCTTTCTGTGTCCAGAACAAAAGAAGACTGAAGTGTTGTATTTAAGAACTCCTGTTTTTTTTTTTTAGTTTATTTCTCTCCAAGATTTTATATCTCTACATGAGATATTAAACTTTCAAACACAAGGAAGTCAATTCTCTTCTTTACAGTGCATCTCCTCTTAGATTGATGCAATTTACTAGAGAGAAAAGGAATTGAATGCCATGCTGCACATTTCCCAAGAATGAATTCATTTATGCTATAAAAAAACAAAAAAACTGCAGTTGATATGACATCAACATTAATTTGCATGAAATATTCTCAGGTATTACAATGTAATCGTGAGAAGCATCAAATATCAGTAAAAAAAGGCTTAATGCTAGTTAAGGGGGAATAAGTAGTGAAACCTATTTTTCTCTCACACCACAAACCTTCTGCAGTATGTGCCAGAAGGGGAGGATTCGCCTTCTCACCGCTTAGTAAAAACAAAAAACAGGATTAGATGGAAGAACTATGTGTGAAATCAGTTCACAGTCCCAGTTCACAGTCCAATTTCAGTCAATCCCACTTATATCATACTTTCTATATTAGCAATTTTCTGTTTTATGCTTATGTAGACATAAATATCATTCCTGTTTAAAGCATCATGGGTTCCATAGTTTTGTAACTACATACATAAAGAGACTTTTTGGTATATGAAATTGAAAGAGGACAGAATTTCCATTGCTACAAAGTTAAAAACAATCAAACATGTCCTGGATGTACAAACAGCCAATAGATAATACAAGTGTGTCCGTATTATGTGACTTGGCAGGGAATTATGGCAAAATCCTAATAACCTGAGATGATTGCATGGCGAAAGGAAGTAATGTTCAGACAGAGGATGATGTGGTATACTAGCACTGTCTTAAAAACTGGAGCTTGTCACACAGAAGAGAACAATCTTTTTTTCCTGTGCCTAATGGAAAAATATGGGTTAGTTTAGAGAAGATATGAAGAAAGGTTTCTGATGGCAAGAGAAGTATGATGATGGAATCAACCATCTAAATAGGACATACAGCCTCTCTCCTACTGGAGTTTTCAGGCCAAGACTATAGCACCATCTGTTGGGGATGCTTTAACCTTAGATATGCTTATACAGCTCTGGCCAGCTTTATCACACTACAATTCAGCATTCTATGACCAAATATATATACATACATACATACATACATACATACATACATACATACATACATACACATATACACATACATACATACATACATACATACACACACACACACACACACACACACACATTTTCATGGAACCATGAAGGGACAAAAGCATTTGGAGATAGACGGGAGATAGGAATAAAGTATTTTTTATCAGCATGCATGGCTACAGTTATCTTCTTCACCAAAGAACACAGAAAAGCCGCACAGCCCACAAGGTTACAAGTGATACACATTCTGAAATGATATACAGAGATGGCAAAAGAAATATAAATTATGACATGATCTTTACTTTAGGAATGTAGGATTTCAGAGCAACACCTTGCAATGGACTGATCGGTTAGCTCTACATTCTCCTTTTCTATGGAGAATTAAGCCTGCCTTTTCTACTGATACTAGCACCTTCTAACATAAACAATTGTTCTTTACTATTCCCAAATATTGACTCTCTTCACTTTACAAAAATATAGCAACCTAGTTTGGATAATCTACATCCTTCTTCTCTAGAGTCATCAGGAAGTTTCATCTTGTCTTGCCCTAATATGTACTCAATATACATATATAATAATATAATATTTGTCCTCCAATGAATGCATAGATATATTAAAAATAATAAGCAGAGGTACAGTCATAAAAATACCTTGTAACTTCAAAATTAATAATCAGAATAAGGATATTCTAAACAGAAAAAAGTGGGAAAGATGAAAAATCTGGAATATTATAAGCAGAACTACTAAAGTTTCCACATGTTGTTCAAAAGTCTTTCATACTTTCCTTTGTTGAAAAAACTAATTCAAACTTTAACTTGTCAAGCTAATTAATAGAATGAAATATGTGTAATACCACAATACCATGTAATTTCCAAGTTAATAATCTGAATGATAAGGAAAAGGAAAGAAGGAAAAGAAAAGAAAAAGAGAGGGCAGACCTGAAAAATAATACTGTTCTCTGAACTGGCTTAGCCTTTTCATAACTGATGGCTGTTAGTGACCAAATCCTTTTCTGGGGTAGTGAATCACCAATCTGCTTTGCTTTTTGCTTTGTGTGGCTTTAAACGGCCACATGCTTCCAAATCATAGCTTAACATGCTGGCAATGATGATATTATTGTTTACAGGCACAACCAACTGGTCAAAGATTTAAGCTTTTGTAAATATCATTGTTTGGGCTCCATTCAAATTTGAGAAACATTTAGACCAAGAACAGAATGTAGCTTTCGGAAGAAGGCATTTGTGATAGTGGCATTTTATTTCTTTTGACTGCTAACATTGGGTGTGTAGCAGGAGTTAGCTCATTTTATTTGAATCAATGTTGGGATGGAGTCTGCTTTTCTTAGGATTAATTATAAAAATGGGAATCCTCATGCCTGCATCTCTAAGAATAGCTGGGAGCAGAAAGGATAAAGAAGTGTTATCCGAATAGATGAGAAGTTAGGACAAAAATCAGTGTAAACTGCTATGTACTGTAATGAGAGCTTAAGCAGTACTGTGAAGGCCTTTACCCTGAAGTCTTTAGCCCCCCCCCCAAGTTGATCATAGTTATTAAACAAATATTTCATTGAGTGCCTATTTCAACAAATAATGTGATGCAATGTAAAGTATGGGTTAGATATTACAGCAAAGGAAAGCAAATAAGGAAAATACAATAAGCACATATCGCTCGGGGAAAATATTCTAGAATGTATAACTTCAAAAGTACAATTGTCCTACACACTTGTGCATGTGATAAATGTTAAAAATTGCAATGTCAGAGCTCCTATCTTGATGTTTCTGCCCCTTCCTCACTGATGTCCTTGGATGGAAAGTAAAGAATATTCTCTGATGAACCATGTAAAGCATATACACTCAACCTCAAACTTATTAGTGTTCAATAGACATAACAAACCCTATCTCTATAATAAATAGCTTCAACTTCTGTTGGTAGTATTGTAAACATAATTCTTTTCAATAAACAAATGTCAACTTAAGCTGAGAAATATCTTGATGGAAGATATTTCTTAGTAATAAATAACACAGACTTAGGTTTAAAGTCTCTCCTTTTGCACTACTAACTTTGATTTGTGTTGATTGTGAAATAAACAGAATTCTTTCAAGTACATACTCTGGTTCTAACAATATTTCACCTGTACATTTGGATGAATCTAAGGATTTGTCCTGTATTGTGGCACCAAATCCACACTCTAAATTTGGAGGTTGTTCTCTTTTTTCTTGGTGGTGCAGTATAATGCAACTTCTATGTGTATGTCATATTACACACCAATAGCAGATAGTCCTTGACAGCTTTGATTTGCACTCTCAGCAAACCCAGTGAAATGCAATACAATATTTATGTTGGCTTAAGGCTTCTCTGATTCACATGTTGGCAAATTGAAGAGTACCATTCAGGAGTGACTCTCAAATATCAGCTGTTGACCAATAAAAAGTATGAGCTACTAACAAATCAGTAGGGCTTCTAAATTAATTTAGGAGCTCCAGCACAACTGTGTCGACATTTACCATCCAATCCTAAATGTTCAGTCAATTATAGGTTGGAAATAGAGAACTTGGGGAAAGCAGGGCTAAGAGATGGAGTATACACGGTTGGAACATTTTGCTGAAAATTGCATCATTAATCCCTACATGAATTGCCTTTGTATTATATTCTTCCAGAAGCAGAAATATTTTTCCTTTGTTTAATACTCCCAATCCCACAAGCATATGGGTTCATCAAGATGAGAGGAAGGTTTGCCATACGCAAACACAATTAGCGAAGTTCATGAGCAAGTGGAGATTGGAGTCTAAGTGCTCCGGATCCTTTTCTAAAGCTTTTGAAAGCAGCCCTCTAGCATAGAAACAGGAACATAGATCTCCCATTTGGATTGGAAACTGTTTTGAAGAACAACCTCTAAATAAAATTGGAGGTGGAGAGCAAAAGAACATAATAAAACTTATTCTGAGGTATTTAGCAGAGCTGGAGTTTTTTTATTTTACCCCCTGTTTTCCCAGGCTACTCTTAGTCACTGATCTCTCTCACATTCACTCATTCCCTCTTTCTTTGCTAAGATCTTTTCTGAAGACTTCAGTCTGAAAAAAGAATATAAGGGCAGTAGATTCACCTGTGTGACAAAACTAAGATAATTCTTTGCAGCTCCACTCCTCTGCCAGAACCCAGGAGTCAATTTTTCAAGGGGTGGTGAGCTATAATATCCCCAGAATGCAAGCTGGTCATAAATTTAGAGATCCTCCATGAAGATTAGATATGACTTAATTCTCAACATTCATTTCAAGAATCAAACTGACAAAACGTCTTTTGGTCCATAGATTCTCTTTTCCTTCCTGACAATGGAAATATAGAAATGCAAATAAGAAGCACCTCAACCGTAACAAACAATAAACGGACACGCCTTCATTGGAATATCTAAGAAATTGCTTGTTAGAGATTTCATTGATAAGTAAGTTTCAGTGTCATTATACAACTTTTGCAATGACGAAGTTGGAGATGACTCCAAGCTTGAGATGTAACTTGAGAACCTTCTCAACTTCATCCATGCAGCAATATTTACTAAACATCACAGGAAAGTATGAAATACTTTCCAAGTTTCAAATGCGTTCCATGATTTGTGTAATAATATCAGCATTACTGATATGCTTTATCAATGTTCTTCATGAACCCAACTCTTTATGGCATGTATGTAGATTCTGATGAAGTATAATATATTCAACAATTGTTGTGATTCAGCAGTCATATTATCCCAAAGGATAATATTTCAAAACCAGAAAGTCCAGTTGAAAAAAGCACCTTTGGGACAACTATGACCTGGATGACTGGGGATCTCCATAGACAGTAGTTATATTACTTTCAACCATTTATGAATTGATAGACATCATTTTATTAGGATTTTTTAAATTAGCAACTACTTCTGCAAGCTCTTGCCTTTTTCATTAGCAGTATTTTCTAACCGCTTCATCTTCCATAGCTTCATCTTCAATTCCTTTGCTTTTTCCAAGCGTCAGGATCTTTTCCAGTGACTCTTCCCTTACACTATGTGTTCCAAATGTTTTTGACAAAGATGATGATATTTTGAGCTATAGTTTGTTCCTTTCATCCTCTGTAAACTAATGAAAACTATGTCTAGACTTACTCATTCAAAATAATTATAAGCTTATAAAATCCTAAAATTGAAATTTAGTGTGATGTCTTTGAACTTTAATCTCCAACAATAGAAAGACATATATAGAGGATGACACCTCTCAATTTTAAGCATTATTCTCTTTGTTATTTCTTCTTTTCTCATATGTTATTATGTTTTGTTGTTTCATATAAGTATACATGAAAATCTGCAAAGGCCTGAAATCAGTCCTGGAAAAGGGTGATGTATGAAGTATTTTTGGAAGAAATAGACAAAAAATATCATGCAATAAATATTAGTGATTTCATCCTCTTTCTATGCTTGTGCATCCTGTTCGATTTTCTGTGCCTAAAACCTGTCTACGGCATTATGAAGGAAACGTTTAACTGCTTCGGGCTTCAAGCGAGATATCTGAAAATCCCAACTCAGAATCTTCTGGTTATAGTGATGGGGTCATTCCAATCCAATTTATACTGAAAGGAAATAAACAGATGCAAACAAAGGCCCAAGAGCACATGTAAAGGGTTTTTTTCTTCTTCTATATGACTTTGTAGATCAGATAATGTGCTGCTGGGCAGCTTGACTGACGGTTGTCTTGAATATTGCCAGCAAACTGAGAATTTTTAAAATCACTTAAGAGTTTTTATTTAAAAAATCAATCTTCCCTAACATCCAAGCCAAACAAAAATGTAGAAATAAAAAAATAAATGGAGGACCGATGTTTTTAAAATCAGGTGGATAAATGCTCCCTGAAGCATTTTGAATATTCAGCCAGCATTGTCATCCTTCCCACCTTTCCTTCTTGTGACAAATTCAGGCAGTGAGCAGAAGCTTTAATGACTTTAGGTCTATTTATTACGTATTAGCTACATGGTATGATAACTGCACCTGTTGAGATTACTTGAGGATATTTTTGCAATATTTTTGCAATGCAGGGCATCATGCATTTTTAAGGCACATAATAACAACATCCTATGACCATGATGGTGAACCTATGGTATGCATGCCAGAAGTGGCACACAGAGCCATCTCTCCAGGCATGCCCGCTGTCACCAGTTGCTCTTCCGGAATCCAGCGTGCACATGACGCCAGCCAGCTGGTCTTCACACACAAGGGAGCATCAGAAAACAGAAGATCAGCTCCCTGGCATGCATGCGCGTGCTGGGAAGCCGAATTCCCAGTTTCAGTGCAAGCATGCGCACCGTCTAACTGGTCTTCGTGCACGCATGTGTGCCTGAAATCGGAAGATCAGGAGACCAGCATGCACTGCTCTTCCGGTTTTCAGCGCTCCATACATGCACGCCAGGGAGCTGCTCTTTTGGTTTCTGGTGTTCCCCCACATGCACATGCACTTCTGTTTCAGCATTCAGTGCCAAAAAGGTTTGCCAACATTGTCCTATGACATTGTTTTTGCCAAATAATGTTTTAAGTGTTCTTCAGCCAGTTAATGAACCCATCCAACAGAACCACAGTATAATTTGAAGCCTAGCAAAGAAACTACGTTGAAACATGTTTACTAAATTAACCCCAAGGAATACCATCTTCACAGAGTGTATGCCTATAACTAAACTGTTCTGGTAAAAGCACTTTAAAAAAATTGCCTGCAATAATGCCAGGCAATAATTAATTATACAAAAACATTTCATTTTTCTTCTGATTTTCTAGCAGGCCAATAGATAGCTTTACTATCAGTCTTAATGGACTGTTCTGGAGCTTTTTAAATAATGTATTCTGGGAAAAATATTTTAAAAATTAATAGTCCACTATTTACAGTGTGTTTCTTTTTTCTTTCTGTTAAGGGGTCATTTTTGGGGGGGTGGGGGATATTTTGTCAAATGTGTGCTAACAGGAATTGATACTAAGGTAGGTAAAATCTGTATGGGTTATGCTAATTCTTCACAGAACTTTATTTTCTGTGTTCCTATTTTCTGTTTTAAATATACATATTAAGTCACCGTCAGCTTTTTCCCCATATGATTGCCAAATCTTTCTTAACTTTGCAATCTTGTTAAATTCCCTGTGGGATCAAACTCTGTTGTCTTGCAACACTGTTCAATTCCATTCCTACTCTCCTGTCTATAATCTGAAATCTTGACTTTTCTTGGACATCAACACCTCTTTGATTCTAAGTTGCTGGCTTTGTCTGCCTCCCTCTTAGCTGCAAACCAAGTCATACCACACTAGAAGGTATTATCTTGCTGAGCTGTGTGTAATGTCCATTTAGTACCAGAAATGTACATAATTCTTATATCTCTGGAACGTTTATAAACAAGACTTTAGTAGACAGCATTTGACATTCAGTCTCTGAATGTAGACACTTAACCCTTTGAAAGCTTTAAATGTTGGACTAAACTGAGGAAACCCAGGTTTAAAATCCACCCTGACTTGTAGAAACTCACTGGGTGACTCTAAGCTAGCCACTCGCTGTCACCCCAACCTACCTTTACAGGGTAGCTGTTGTGAGAGGGAAAACAGAGGAGGAAGGGCTATGTCCACCTTACGCCAAAGGCAAAGTATAAATGTAGGTAAGGATCAATCTGCAATACCAGTCAAAGTCATTCACAATGTCTCCATAGATTCTTTCAGTAGCAGACGGATTTTGAAATAGATGAGAAAAACAGAAAGCAGTAAGGAATAGAGTAACTGCTCACTAAACTACTGAGATAGGCTTGTTCTGATTATTATGCCTCTGAAAATTTTAAACTGATTGTGAACACCTTCAGAAATTGTGGGTGCTCCATCATTGGAGGCCTTTAAGAAGAGACTGGATGAAATGGCACAGGGTCTCCTGCTTGAGCAGGGGGTTGGACTAGAAAACCTCCAAGGTCCTTTCCAATTCTGTTATTCCGTTATTATATGTATGATTGACAAATATGTTTTTTTTCAGTTAATTGTGTTAATTAATATTTTATGTTCCTTCTAAAAAGACTCCTTCCCACACGTTACAGTGAACTCATTACCAGAAGATGCAATAATGACCACCTACTTATCTGCCTTTAAAGGGGGGATGGAACCAATTGCAAGTTAATACAATAATTGCTAAGATTCACATACAGGAATGTGCTGCTCTAGTCTTATCCTGCTTTGTGGACTTTTCAGTGCATCAAACTGGGCACTGGGACCACAGAAGGCAAAATAGCAATAGCAATAGCAATAGCAGTAGACTTATATACCGCTTCATAGGCCTTTCAGGCCTCTCTAAGCGGTTTACAGAGAGTCAGCATATTGCCCCCAACAATCTGGGTCCTCATTTCACCCACCTCGGAAGGATGGAAGGCTGAGTCAACCTTGAGCCAGTGAGATTAGAACCGCTGAACTGCAGATAACAGTCAGCTGAAGTGGCCTGCAGTGCTGCACCCTAACCACTGCGCCACCTCGGCTCATCTAGAACTAGATCATCTTTGGTCTCTTCCAATCCCATTCTTTGTAAATGTTCACTTTATTGGATTTGGGGTCCCCTACCTGAACTGGTCTGAATTTTCTTGCCTCTGGATCTGTGGTGGGATTCAACCAGTTTGCACCCCTTTGGGAGAACCAGTTGTTAAGTTTCTGAGCAGTTTGGTAAACTGGTTATTGGAAGAAATCATTAGGACAGAGAACCAGTTGTTAAATTATTTGAATCCCATCACTGCTCTGGATGGTAAATTTGGTGACTCAGCCAGGGGCTGTTGGTCTAGTTACAACCCAGGAGCTTGTAACAAGAACTGTGAGTTGTCACCATCTTAACTTCTTCCTGCTTAATATAGCAGTAGACTTAGCAGTAGACTTATATACCGCTTCATAGGCCTTTCAGGCCTCTCTAAGCGGTTTACAGAGAGTCAGCATATTGCCCCCAACAATCTGGGTCCTCATTTTGCCCACCTTGGAAGGATGGAAGGCTGAGTCAACCCTGAGCCGGTGAGATTTGAACCGCTGACCTGCTGATCTAGCAGTAGCCTGCAGTGCTGCATTTAACCACTGCGCCACCTTGGCTCTAATATGTTCTGATCATCATAGGAATTCTATATAGAATACATTTGTTCTATTTTGATCTCTGTCTGTTTGCCTCTGTATTGTTCCTGGTGGTTTGGAAATAGGAGGTTTGTTGTTTTGTCTAAAGAGCATGTTAGATTCATGGGAGATCTGCTGTTGTCTAGATAGCATGCTAGGTTCAAATGTGTGAAATTTAAGCACTGCTAGCTCAGGAGAATAAATCTGTTTTATCCCTACTAAAACCCACACTTAACCCATCTTTGATATGCTTATCTCATTTGGCATAAAGAAAATTAAAATAAAATTTATGCAATAAGAGCACTATTAATTTTAAATTGCATATTTCCCTCTGATTCCCTCTTTTAGGGTACTGTAGTTCTAATAATGTGGTTGTGAGCATATTTTAACATCCCAAAAAATAATCAGCCAATCATCTGGCAAAAAAAATTGTTATTGCTTTTCTAGACATTGGTCATATTTATTGAGAAGACTTCTTGGAATAATAAGTGGAAAAGCAACTTGTAGCTGCTCATTTCCTCTGTAAATCTGTCAGTCACATTTGCTATGCTTCAGATCTGAAGGTTTCCTCAACCACTGAAAGCAGGGAAGAATTAATATCAGGCTGATAGAAAAGGTGAAAGAAACAAGGATCACACAAAAACATATCTATATTTCTTAATTTGTATGTCTCATATATGGAGATTTCAAGAACCAAGTGAGCAACCCAGAATTGTAAATAGCTCAGCCAGTGTGTGTGTCTCTCCCAATATAATAGTGGCACCTTCAGTCTAACAGAAAACCCACAGATATTTCCACCATGCACTGAACTCTGTACTGCTTGAATGCAGGAAGCTAATTTAAATTAGTGGTGTTGTTGAAACACCTAATTAGTTGAAATGTAATTTTAATCTTGTTTGTAATTCCTATATGTATAATGAACTCTGATCTTAATCTACTGAAGTGGTCATACTTCCATAATTGAAACTAAGATCAATTATATGTTAATTATATAGCTGACAAGTTGGCAAGTTGGCAAGACTCATCTGCCAATTTTGCATTTTTGGTATAGGCACAGATGTTATTTTCTGTAAGTCCTTAATAGCCCAAGGAATTAAGGGAGGGTGGCAGGGGGAAACTTGATGGACAGGATGTCTGTGGAGACATCAATAATCCAGGTTATGGATGTCCCAAAGGTATTTTTTCCAAAAGCCAATTTCTTGGGTTGACTTTCTTGGTTACCTTTTGAAAAAAGCACCTTTGGGATTGATGAACAGGACTATTTTAATGGTTTCATTACACGGCAATGGTGATATGATCTGGAGTTGTCATACATTACCACAAATTTATATTGGCTGATTCAACTGCACAGAAGAGGATTCAATTGGTCATTGCTTGGAATAAGCACTGGTGGCAACCTTGGATCAGATCATGTCTATGCAGCCTCTCTGTCCACGAGGATCCTGAATGGCTCCATGGTTTTTGAAGCAGCTGTAAGAAATGAAGTGATGCAAGAGGTGCCTAGAGCAGCACTGGAAGAAGACAAAGAACAAGTCTGACTGAGCACAGATACAAGCCTGTACTAAGGATTATCTTAATAAATGATAAAAGCAAAATGTATTTAGTTCTCTGCCCTTACTGCATCCTCAGATGGCTGCACAACTATTCTATTTGTGTTGATTTGGTAAAGAGGGACCAGGGGAAATCTTCTTTTCTCTAGACTAGACATACCCAATTCCTGCAACCGTCCTTTATATGTGTTAGCCTCATCTGTGCTGAGTTCAATCTGGTTATTCCTGAGAAAATGGACAGAATCCTTGTGCTGTTGAATTTTGTCTGTTCACCAAGGATTCCTGAGAGATGACAGGTCTTCATAAAGTTTATTGTGTTTTTTTATTTTGTCACCCGAGTTCCTTCTGGTAGATGAGCAGCTATATAAGCTTACTTAATAAATAAGTAATTAATGAATTACTTTCCTAACAAAAACACTCTATTTCAGATTTAAATCTGAAAATGGGCAACAACTAATAACACAGGAAGAATCAGAAATATCAATCTGTTTCTACCCAATGTTCCATCCATCTTCAATTTGTTTGGTTCTTCATACTCCTATGAGCTCATTAATGTTGGCCCATTTTCTTTCTTCCCGTTGCAGTGGCTCATTACCTGGTGATTGACAGTTGACTGCAAGATCAATTTTAAAAAAATAATTTTGTGAATAAAATATAACTCAGCTCCTGGGTAACATTTCTGCTGCATGTTCAATCACAGATGACACACACACAAAGCCACACACACTTTTGATTCCATCTCAACTGACTGAATCTGTAAACAAAGCTTATGTGGTATTAGCCAGCCAAAGAGCATGCTGTGATGCATGGAACATGGGAATAAGAATGCCAATATTAAGTACAGCATTTTCCCAAGATGTACTTCTTTGTAAGATATGTTCTAAAATTCAACGTTTTGTGAAATATTTAAGTGGTTTATTAAGTGGTTTATTAGCATTTGTAGGCCGCCCTTTTCCCTGAGGGGACTCAGGGCGGCTCACAGGAAACCAGGGAGGGGGGAATACAACATTAAGACAACAACATATAATAAAATAGTAAACAACATACATTCATCATTCGGGCGGGGTAGCGATCCTTATCCCCAGGCCTGACGGGCGAGCCAGTTCTTCAAGGCTATGCGGAAGGCTTGGACGGTGGAGAGGGTACGAATCTCCACGGGGAGCTCGTTCCAAAGGGTCGGGGCTACTGCTGAGAAGGCCCTCCTCCTTGTAGTTGCCAGCCGACACTGGCTGGCCGATGGAATGCGGAGGAGGCCTAGTCTATGGGATCTTATAGGTCGTAGGGAGGTAATTGGCAGAAGGCGGTCTCTCAAGTAGCCAGATCCACTGCCATGTAGGGCTTTATGGGTGATTAATAGCACCTTGAAGCGCATCCGGAGATCGACAGGTAGCCAGCGCAGCTCGCGGAGGATAGGTGTTATGCGGGTGAATCGAGGTGCACCCGCGATCACTCGCGCGGCTGCGTTCTGCACTAACTGAAGTCGCCGGATGCTCCTCAAGGGCAGCCCCATGTAGAGCACATTGCAGTATTCCAGCCTAGAGGTCACAAGGGCCCGAGTGACTGTTGTGAGGGCCTCCCGATTCAGGTAGGGTCGCAACTGGAGCACCAGGCGTACCTTTTCCTTTCCTTTGATATAACAGTGGTCTTGTAAACACTGCATTTAGCTCCAATCTGCAGTGGAGTCAATCCAGTTCACATACATAATCAATATATTTCTATCTGAATAATATTTGGAAGCATTTTCAAATATTCTTCTTCAGATGTGCACTTCTTACATAGGAGGATTTGACTGTCAGGTTTCTCCTACAGTACTATGCTTCTCCATGCTAGTTTTCCCCTCAAATCATGGTGTATTTTTTTTAACCAGTGAGGTCCAGTTTCGAATCACCAAATCACCATGTATAGCTCTTTGGTGAAAATAGCAGCAATAGCAATAGCAGTAGACTTATATACCGCTTCATAGGCCTTTCAGGCCTCTCTAAGCGGTTTACAGAGAGTCAGCATATTGCCCCCAACAATCTGGGTCCTCATTTTACCCACCTCGGAAGGATGGAAGGCTGAGTCAACCCTGAGCCGGTGAGATTTGAACCACTGACCTGCTGATCTAGCAGTAGCCTGCAGTGCTGCATTTAACCACTGCGCCACCTTGGCTCTAAATACAAATGGAATACATTGAACAATTTTGGTCAAACCACTTAATAAATATCTTATAGATGGAAAAGATCCAATAAAGGCAAATCCACATGATTAATTAGTTTGAAAAGCTCCCCTAGATGTACAGATTGGAGTGAGTAAGGTTTCCAATTTGGAGAAAAGATAGGTAAGGAGAGGCAGGACAGAGGTATATAAAAGAAAGTATGATATGTAAATCTAATTGGAGATATTATAAGTTTCCTCACACATATAGAAAATCTATCTAAACTGAATGTACGCAGATAAATGGCCAATAAAAGGAATTACTTTACAGAGCTTAATTAATCTACATAATTCATTTCTGTCAGATATGTTGACCATCCATTTAAATGATTTTAAGAGGGAACTAAACAAATCCATTGTTCTATTAATGATGACTAGTCCTGATGTATATGCTGTCTCCTGAATCATACATACAGTATATCATAAATGCTAAGGGGTAACAGTGGAGAATGTCAAATCACAGATTTTCCATGCCTGTGGGTTGCCTGAATGCAGCTGGTCAGGTGCTGTGGGATACAAAATGTTGGCCTAGATGCCTTTTGAATTAATCCAACCACATTTTTATATTATCTTATGCTCTTACATTTAAGAAAGGAACAGTGCCCTTTCATTGTTATATTTATTGTCGGCAAAGTGTTAAAATCAAGGTTTGTTGATCTCCTTTCCAATCTCAATACATTACAAAGATGATTGATGCCCACCCACTCACACATTTTTTTCCTCTTCCCCTTTTGTTTATTTATTTGCCATTGTTGTTCTTCTATCTTGTGATGCTTTATGTGTGGGCATGCATGCTTTCTATAATTCTTAGTTTTAAAATGCTTCAACAATTATAAGCTGCCCAGAGTTGATGGGGGGAAAAAAAGTTGATGGGAGTTGACCGGCACATAATCATCTTTCTTTTAATGACCCCATAATCCCTTGCGGGGTGGAGTCTGGGCAACTGAATAGAGCTGAGTTTTTACTGGCTGGATGCCCTTCCTGTTGCCAATGTGGAGTTTTGTTCAGCAGATGTATCCTCGCTGTGCCCATAGACAGAAATATTTTCCTCTACCTAGGATCAAACTCACAGTATCCTGATTGTGAGGCCAGAGCTCCACCTCTAGGCCACTGCACCACTTAATAAATTATAATTGGTCGCACAAATATATAGAGTGGATTTGACACTTTTTATCTACCTATTGAGTCCTTCCCAATGATCTGGGATATTCAGATGTTGATAACGTCAAAGGCATCGTCACAAGATGTAAGCTGTTCCAGATAAAGCTGCCTTTTGCAATTGACTGGTGGTAATTTTGTCAATGCCAATGACAAGTGATCAGGTGATGCTCCCGATGCTTTGGCCCTATGTTTGTCTCTTTCAATTCTAAAGGCCCTGTATCCTTTAGCTTCTTCATTTTCTATTACTTCATCTATTTTCTGGACCCACCAGTTCTTACTTCTAGGCAAGTGCTATTTCTTGCAAATATCCCATTGCACCATTATTGCTGCTTTGTCCTACCGTTATTTGTAATCAATCTGTGTGAGCTTCTTGCAGCAGCTGACTAGGCAGTTCAGTCTTTCTTCAGCTTCTTTGCAAACATCATATTTGCTATCTGTTGCTGTCTTCTCAATTCTGGCTTTGTAAACATTTGTTCATAAGACTTGGTCTTTTGCAGCAGGAATCCAACCATTCCGTCTCTTTCTTTACCTTTCTTGCTTTTATTATTTGTTTTGTCTGCTTTTTTTAATGTACTGGCATGTAACACTTCGTCTGGCCATGTCTCTGTTCTAGTCTTCATTTGTCTTTCTTGTAGGCCAGTTTGATGTCTCCAGCACTCAATAAGCCTTCGTGGTATACTAGCTTTAGTGCATCATTTTCACAGCAAAACCATTAATCTGCTTTTCTCAACCTTACCTGAGGATTATTAAATTACTAGTTAGTATGACAATAATGGCAACAGGAAAAATAATAAAGCACTATGAAAACTAATAACATTCTTTTGAAACACAACATTGGCAGCAATATTTTGAAATGTATTAATGAATGCATTATTTAGGCTGAATCAAACATTTTTATGGCTTTACACCAGTGTTTGTAAACAGTGTTTTCTCTCCAGTAATGAAATTCACTATGAATGAGTGAGTTCTATTCTCTAATGGTGCACTATTGGTTTTCAGATGCCATTATGTAGTTGAGCATACAGTTTCTCCATTTGCTCACAGAAACAAGTTAATGTTTTTGCTAAGACAAACTATAATTCATTGAAGGTGGAGTGGAAAGGAGCACAGTCTCTTAGGCTTTTAACAAGTGTCCAGAAGGTGTTTGCAATCAATCAGGCTGAACCTCGGTGTAAACTGATGCTCTGGAGTGAAAAATAACTCATTCCATTCCGCTCTTTTCTTTCATCTTGTTAAGAGAATAGGGATTACAAAAAAGAAGGAAAGCTTATCAGATGCTGGATTTCATTGCTAACTCAGCGTTCAGGTGGAAACCTTAGAAGAACATGGCATCGTACACCAGCATTTTGTGAAAAGGATTCCATGTCTTTCTGCCATACAGACAGAAAAGAAAGCATCACCATATACATATGCTCTACATGGGGCAGCCTTTGAAGAGTATTCAGAGACTTCAACTCGTCCAGAACGCAGCCGCGCGAGCGATTGTGGGTGCACCTCGGTACACCCACGTTACACCTATCCTCTGCGAGCTGCACTGGTTATTGATCAGTCTCCGGATACGCTTCAAGGTGCTAGTCGGAACTTATAAAGCCCTTCATGGTATTGGATCTGGGTACTTGAGAGACCTCCTGCTGCCAATTACCTCCCACAGACCCATTAGATCTCACAGGGTTGGCCTCCTCTGGTTGCCATCTACCAGCCAATGCCACCTGGCTATTACCTGGGGGAGGGCCTTCTCTGTGGCAGCTCCGGCCCTCTGGAATGAACTCCCCGCAGGGATTCGGACCCTCACCTCTCTCCAGGCCTTCCGAAAAGCCGTCAAAACCTGGCTTTGCCAGCAGGCCTGGGAGTGATGAGTTCCCTCCCCTCTCGACATGTATGGTTGTGCGACTGTTGTTTACTTTTATTATTTGTATTTTGTTTTTTTATGTTCCCCTTTTTCCCCCCTTGAATTGTTCGCCGCCCTGAGTCCTCCCGGAGAAGGGCGGCATACAAATAATAAAATTCTATTCTATTCTATTCTATAACAGAGGCAGGCAAGAATTTTGTTTGGCATTGGAGTTTTTATTTTTTAAAAAAAAAAAACATTCACACTGTTCATCAGAAATAAAATGGAAAGAGGTTTTGAGGTTTTGCAAGTGTATGGACAAGGGGACAAAACTGATACAGGGACAAGGAACTTTTTACCCTCCAGATTTTGGAGGGATTTCAAACCCCATTAATCCTGGTCACTACATTAAAAAAAAATAACCCTTACATTAACCCTGTTCACCATGATACAAAAAATATGCTGAGACCCTAGAAAGAGTGCACAGAAGAGTAACTAAGATAATAAGGAATCTGCAGTATAAATCAAACGAGGAATGGTTAAGGGAACCACCTATGTCTAGCCTAATAAAGAAGAATTACCATATTTTCCAACAATAAGATGTTCCGGACTATAAGACACACATAGCTTTTGGGGAAGAAAACAAGAAAACAAAATCTGCCTCTGCCTCCCAGCATCCACCCAGTATTCATTTGACCCATTTGTCATTGTGGGTCATTTGCCATAGCCCATTTGCCACTGCCCATTCACTGCAGCCTGTTCACTGCCACCCATTCACTGCCACCCATTCGCCACTGCCACCAATTCGCCACTGCCACCCATTCGCCACTGCCTGTTTGCCAGGGCCATACACTGCCACTGCTGCAGCCTGTTCACCGCTGCCATGGCCTGTTCTAGAACAGCTGATCGGCACCACACCAACCCACTCCCCCACCACAATATTCATTGTATAAGATACACAGACATTTCCATCCACTTTGGGGGAAAGAAAAAGTGGATCTTATACTCCAAAAAATATGGTAAGAGAGACGTGATATCTCTCTGCTGGAAGTTTTCAAGAAAGGTTGAGGCAACCATTTATCATGTAACATCTTCTACCATGGGTAGATAGGTTGGTTAGAGGACCTCCAAGGTCCCTTCCAGCCATATGATTATATGATTCTAACCATATCTAGCATAGCCAATGGCAAGAAGTTATGTATATGGAACCTAACAGATTATGTACTTCTGAAATGTATGGAGGCAGATGGCTTGGGCACTCCTCTTAAGAATCTGGCTTCCTTTGAATTTTGTATATCAAGTCAAGTGTATAGTGCCAAATCTGAATTGCTGTTTCATTTCTTCCAATTTTCAGTTGTTGCATTGCAAGCAGGTAACCCAAGGCAGGGGTGAAATTCAGCAGGTTCTGAACACATTCTGGAGAACCAGTAACGGGAATTTTGAATAGTTCGGAGGGTCAGCAAATATCACCTCTGGCTGGCCCAGAGTGGGGTGGGAATGCAGATTTTGCAGTATCCTTCCCGTGGAGTGGGGTGGGAATGGAGATTTTGTAGTATCCTTCCCCTGCCACACCCACCAAGCCACGCCCAGAGAACTAGTAGTTTAAAAATGTGAATTTCTCCAGAGACCCAAGGTATCTTCTGCTGGAAAGCACTATAGTCACTTAGTTTGATGGGTAAAAATACATTAAGGTTTTTGTCTTGTTTTACTTTGTGAAAAGGAATAGCTGCCATGTTATCAGTTAGAGGGGATTCTGCAGCTAAATTCACTGCAGATCATTTTTCTTGGTCTCAGAAAAGAAGGATCAGGTCTGTATAAAACCTCAGTGTGGATCCACCAGGAAATTCCTGGGGAAATTGGAAAATATCCTAGAAATAAGAAACACCAAATCCTTTTATACTGTCACCAAGAAAATTATGTAATTATCAAGAGTCCAGCCAGACTTAGAAAGGTTGGAATTGCATAGCTTTAAAGTTGGAGCTGCTGGTAACATGTTTGTGCCTTTCTTATCCTGCAATAAATTTAGGGTACCAGTTTGAATCCAAATATGGAGATTGCATTGCACTCACGTCAAACGCAGGAGCTGGAGAAAAGGACAGGAGCTCCAACCCACCCCCATGGCAGCACTCAAGTTTTGAACACAATCTTGTGACTTCCAACCCAGCATCCTAACCATGCAAGCCACTGTGCTCCCAATATGGAGAGAGAAGAGAGTCTAATTCTTTGTTTCCTGAAAGGAGCTAAATCAGATCAACAATTTAGAATATTTTTTAAAGATATGTTGCAAAAAGCTTCAGGTGTCAGATGGGTGCAAAATGAGTAAAGTTGGTGGGGGGATGATTGCCAACAAACAACCTTTAGCAGAGGGGACAATCTTTCTAAATCCTCATACCCCATTATAAAGGTAAGGGTTCCTTTCGCAGATATGTGCTAGTCGTTCCCAATTTTGGGGGTGGTACAAATCTCCGTTTCAAAGCAGAAGAGCCAGCACCGTCAGAAGATGTCTCCATGGTCATGTGGATGGCATGAATAAATGCCAAAGGCGCACAGAACACTGTTGCCTTTCCACCAAAGATGGTTCCTATTTTTCTATTTTTTGCATTTTTTTTATATGCTTTCGAACTGCTAGGTTGGCAGAAGCTGGGACAAGTAACGGGAGGTCACTCCATTACACGGCACTAGGGATTCAAACTGCTGAACTGCTGACCTTTCTGATCAACAAGTTCAGCATATTAGCCACTGAACCATCATGTCCCCCCCCATTATATACACAAGCAAAAACAAGATTCCCACTAAAGCATATTAAATAAAGTTAATGTAAATATTGTAGCCTGATTCCATATAGCTACTTTCACAACTAGTCTTCCTTGAGGTCATTTTAATATGAGGCTGTTAATATTACTATTCCATCACAAACATCTACCATACATCATCAGTACTTACGTACATACATGCCCAGTCCCTCTTACTAATGAATAAAGGGTTCCAACCAGAATGACTAATGGGCCCTCTGGAACAAATGAGTATTCAGGTTCTTGTTTCATGAGTCTTGATTTTTAGAATTACTAACAGGGACCTGAGACACTCATACTGATTATACCGTTGCTGCATCACGAGGAGTGAAATATGAAGAGTGGCTCTATATTCTGTTCAGATTGCATCCTCAGAGTGCAAATCCATCTGGATTGCTCTGGGGCATGAATCATTCATAAGGCATGAGAACAATGGGAAAGGTGAATCTGATTTGTTCGGTGATATTCCAAGGCTAGCACTGCTCTGTATATTAAAACAGTGTTCAGCCCTCCTCTTTAATCGTAGGCAGGTGACTCTTGCTAGAGAGAGCAGAATTGCTTGAACAAATATGGCAAATGGCCAGGAAGGACAGGATTTGAACAGGGTGCAATGAAGAGCAGTAAGAAGATGCTGCCTTCTTAATGTGTTAATGAATATAGATGGAGGTGGGATGAAGACCTCCTTGGTCCTTAGCCTACAGAACATGTGTCTTGGAACTAGCTATATTTAGACAAACAGAAACTGAAATAGTTAAACACTTTCTTCCTCAATGCTACAAGAAACAAACTTTAATAAAGGTAAGGCATTTGATAAAGTAGACCATAACCTACTACTAGATAAAATAGAAAAATGTGGGTTAGACAGCATCACCACCAGATGGATTCGTAACTGGATGACCAACCGCACTCAACATATAGTCCTCAATGGAACTGCATCTACATGGAGGGAAGTACGCAGTGGAGTATCCCAAGTAACTACTGTTTTAGGCCCAGTACTCTTCAACATCTTCATCAATGATTTGGATGAGGGAATAAATGGGGAACTCATCAAATTTGCAGATGACACCAAGCTGGCAGGAATAGCCAACACTCCAGAAGATAGGCTAAAGATACAGAAGGATCTTGACAAACTTGAACATTGGGCACTATCTAATAAAATGAAATTCAATGGTGAAAAGAATAAGGTTCTACATTTAGGCAAGGAAAACGAAATGCACAGGTACAGTATAGGTGGTAGCTTGCTCAATAGTAGTAACTGTGAGAGGGATCTTGGAGTCCTAGTGCACAACCATTTAAAAATGAGCCAACAGTGTGCAGCAGCTGCCAATAAGCCAACACAATTCTAGGCTGCATAAACAGAGAGATAGAATCAAGATCACATGAAGTGTTGGTATTAACACTATAATGCCTTGGTAAGGCCACACTTGGAATACTGCATCCAGTTTTGGTCACCACAATGTAAAAAAAGATGTGGAGACTCTAGAAAGAGTGCAGAGAAGTGCAACAAAGATGATTAGGGGACTGGAAGCTAAAACATATGAAGAACGGCTGCAAGAATTGGGTATGTCTAGTTTAATGAAAAGAAGGACTAGGGGAGATATAATAGCAGTATTCCAATATCTCAGGGGCTGCCACAGAGAAGAGAGAGTCAAGCTATTCTCCAAAGCACCTGAGGCCAGGACAAGAAGCAAAGGGTGGAAACTAATCAAGGAGAGAAGCAACCTAGAACTAAGGAGAAATTTCCTGACAGTTAGAACAATTAATCAGTAGAACAACTTGCCTCCAGAAGTTGTGAATGCTCCAAGTTTTAAGAAGATATTGGATAACCATTTATCTGAAGTGGTGTAGGGTTTCCTGCCTAAGCAGGGGGTTGGACTAGAAGACCTCCAAGGTCCCTTCCAACTCTGTTATTCTGTTATTAAACTTTTGGTCATTTTTTTTCCTATCCCACCTTTGAAAGTTGGATTGCTGAAGTCAACAGAAAATATACCAGCATGCAGTTTTCTGCTTCCATTGCCACTCCTGCCTCTAAGTCATTACCAAATCTGAATTATGCCTATATAGTGTGATAGACAAAGAAACTGGTTGAATACTCCACCCCATTGTCCTCTTCTGAACATAAAAAACCAATGGAGGCAAAGTTGCTAATCAACACACTATTACAGGAATGGGGTGAATTAGACTGTACATCATCTTTAAGCCCCTTCCTTTAAGGCCCTGCCTTGCTTTTTCCCACATGTCATGCTACCATAAATCAAGCAGTAAAATGGTCTCTGATGAATAGACAAGTGCCATCCTGAAATGCAAGGAGTTTTTATAGAGTTTTCCATAGAATTTTTATTGAGTTTTATTCCAATGGTTTGCGGCGTCATTATTTTTACAGTTTTGAGGATCATCAGCATTGTTATTCTAGTTGTATAACTATTTTAACATAAAATAAATAAGGTGAATAAAACACTTTATGTTTTTATACTTTATGGTGATAAGAGGCATTGAGTCCCAAACAGCCCACTTATTTAGAATTTCTCTCATTTATTTATATAAGAAAGAAATGCCAACTTTCAGATTCTTCTCTGTTTTGTTCAGATGTCAGTGGGAAATGGTCCTGTCATTTCATTACTTTACTAATTCAGCCTTGCACTTAGCTAACAAGAAACCCAAAGTGGAAGCATTTGTAGCACTGCTAACTAACAGGTTTGTACTATTATGCAATTCAAATAGACAATTTAAAATTTACCAAGCACAGGCTATTTCTATTATTCTGAACAGGATGTTTCATATTCTACTGCTTGTGATAGAGAGCTATTTGCATTTAACTAGAGCAGGGGAAGCAGAGAATACTTTATTTTATATGGCCAAGTGTGATTAGACACACAAGGAATTTGTTTCCGACGTAGAAGCTTTCAGTGCACATATAAAACAAGAGTAATAATAATCCTAATAATAATACCAGTAGGAGGAGGGGCAATAGTACTAGAGTCATACTACATGTGTAAATATGCTAGGCATAAGACAGTACTGTGGGAATTAGGGGGTTCAGCAGAGTGATGGCACAAGGGGAAAAGATGTCTCTGTAACTAGGAACCTAATGTGAATTAATACGCTATACCACTAGCATTGTTATGCAAAACCATGTAACACTGGTACAGGGTTGCTGTGTTTAAATTTTTAGAGAAACATCAGCAGAAAGGCAATAGATAAGACTGACAAAAAACCATGCAGAGGGTGGATCCTCACACCAGCCTTAAATGGGCACTAAGGGTCTCCGCAATGCCACTACTTGTCACCTGAAATTGCCTGACTTCCAGTGTAATGGATTTGTGACTGTCATAGGATGCCATCAGCATTACAGGAAAACAAAACTTCCACAACAGTACAACTAAGGACAACTTACACCTCTGTTGCTAATGGGCTCGGGATGAGATGAAAACAATGGCCTGGGGAAACTGCAGGAAAAAAATATGCTGCTGGCACACATTTGTGCCATAAACAGATGTGGGACACAGTCTTAGAGGACCATAAATACAGGCAAAACCATTTCCATTGCATAGAAGTATGTGATCCACTATTATACACTCCTTTGCAGGAGTCCAAGTGAGGTTGTTTTAAATTGTTTCAGGATTTACACTGTTTAAACTATACCAATGTATGAAACTCTGCACCTTGTTTCAAATTCACCTAGTGTTCTGCACGTTTTTGATGGCTGATCTTTCAATAAGCTCGTATGTACACCATTGCCTCCATTGATGGACCTTATCATAGGTTGTTATCTTGCTTACTCAGGTGTCAAGATGTCATTGAAAGTACAGACAAGTAACATCACAAACAAGAATGATCCCAAGTCCATCAACTCCAGGGTCTTCATTGGGAACCTCAACACAGCAGTGGTCAAGAAGTCAGATGTAGAAACCATCTTCTCTAAATATGGCAGAGTGGTGGGCTGCTCTGTGCACAAAGGCTATGCATTTGTACAATATTCAAATGAAAGGCATGCACGGGCTGCTGTCCTAGGGGAGAATGGGAGAGTACTCGCCGGTCAGACTCTAGGTAAGGTCTCCTTGCATCTCTCTCTGTCTTCCCCTGTATTTTCTAAGAAAACTGGAGATTGCTGTAGAATTGTAAAAAGCACTTTTCATATCAGACTAAAATAAATATTCCCTAGTCATTCTGCAGTTAAATTTGTCTTCTACAGTAGAAGAATTTTTAAATATTTGAAGTAAAGTAGGACTTCATGCAAACATTACTGTCCTAATAATATTTCAAGAGGAATGGCTTTTCAACCTTGGATTAAAGTCAAGGACCTCAGCAAATACAAAATGATAAGCTTGAAAACACTCCAGAGTCTCAAAACAATATAGAAGTGTAGTATCGGCTCTAGAAGACAAATATTAAGAAATCTTAAGATTCTTCAAAAGTCACTAACAAGTTCTAAATGGGCACAGTGGACTTAGTTGTTCAGCTGCTTGGAAGCTGTATTTTTGCTTGCTTCCAGGTAACATACATGTTTTACCAGAGATTGCTTCCTGGTAAAGTACATGTTTTGTAATAAAGGATGTCCCTTGTTCAAAAGACATTTCTAGGGCCATTTAAATCAGAGAAGACTATTCTGATAGACCAGTGTTGGAGAACCTTTTCAACACCAAGTGCTGAAATGGGAGCGCGCAGGCGCACTTGTGCTGGAAACTGGAAGAGCAGCCGCCCAGTGCATATGCACGCTCCGGACAGCTGCTCTTCAGGTTTCTGGCACACATGTGTGCACCGGACATCTAGTCTTCCAGTTTCTGGCATGCAGGAAGACTAGGTGGCCGGTGCAGCGGAACCTGGAAGAGCAACGGGTGACTGCTTGTGTAGAGAGATGGCTCTATGTGCCATTTCCAGGACGCATGCCATAGGTTCACCATCACGATAATAGACAAATTGCACTTATAATCATAGACATCTGCAACCAGCCACAATGATCCCAAAATGGCAATAGTAACTTGTAATGTACCAGTGCAGGTTCTGCCCTTTAAATATTTGTGAAGGGACTGTATACAAGTACATCGTAAGGAAGAGAGTTTACATCACAACAGGCATTTCATCCTCCCTCCCTCTCTATCTCTTCTGTGGGTGTCTTTGCGTTCAGTTTGAATAAAGCAGACAATGTCCAGCCTTGAGCCTATGGCCTGTTTTCAAAGGCACCTGCTACTTCTCCAACTGGACTGCTGAATTTTAGGAATGCTGTGGTTTTCTGTGGAAAACAATTATAAAATAAATGGTTCTCTAATTCCTAGAATAGAAAGTCAGTTTGATATAGGAGTTAAGGCATCAGGCGAGAAACTGGGAGACCATGAATTATAGTGTCACCTTAGACGCAAGGCCAGCTGGGTAACTTTGGGATAGTCACTCTCAGTCAGTTCTGGGATGGAGGCAGAGGCCAAACACTTCCAGAAAGCTTTGCTAAGAAAACTTCAGGGACCTGGCAGTTGCCAACATAAAAACTTATTTGAAGACTCTCCACCCAAAATCCTTGGAATAAGAATTGTAGCTAAGGTATCATATCTGGGCTATAAATAGCCAAATATGTGACAGAGATAGCAAAACGAGTGTATCTCATTGCTACCAGTTAATAGCCAGGCAACCTTTGCAGTCTTGAAGTACTTGCTCTTGACATGGCACATGTTTACCTCACCCCACTCCAAAAAAGACCCTAATATTCCCCTTGCCTCAGAGATGGAGGAAATTCCGCACACAAGTCATGCGGTTCCATTTACTGTACTTCTAAGCATCTTTCTGCTTATTCTGTCTCACTGATCCACCTACTTTTCTTTATATGCTGATTTTAGGAAGTTCTTCAAAGTGGTTCACTTTCTTGACAAACACAACAGTTTGACAATATAATAAAATAAAAGTTTATTCAACCAAATTAGCAATAACATATTGAATTTAAAAGAGTATAATCTGGAAAAAGCCTTTTTTCCCCCTAGTTCCATTTTTATCTATATTAAATTAAGGGGTGACACCTTTTCAAGTATATCATTTAAAGTTTGTCTGAAGATTTCCACAACCCCCAGGAATTTTTATTTAAATGTTTTAGGAAGGTACCATCCTGACAACTCAAAATGGGCAAAAATGTACAAATATTTATTGTATGGGGGTATCTAACTGTTGTCCAATGGATTTCTGGATTATTGCTACAAGAAACCCCCAAAACTGCTATTTTCAAGACAAATATAAAGGTGAAATTTATTTATTTATTTATTTATTTATTTATTTATTTATTTACTTCATTCAATTTCTATAGCCACCCATCTGTGTCAATGACTGTGAGACTTGCAGTTCAAAAAAATATTACAATTAAGAGACTGAACATTTTTAAACAATAAAAAAACAATAAAAGCATCCAAAATAAACATACCTGTAGCTGCTGAGATACTTGGCCATACAGGAAAAGGGGCCCTTAACACATTCAGCACCCCAGACTCAGGAACATAGCCAGATTTTTAGGGCCTTGCGAAAGGCAAACAGGGTTGTGAGCATTCTAATCTCCAAAGGGACAATACTCTTGAGGGGATACTGCCGGGGGGGGGGGGGGGACTTGTCTTCTGGTCCCCATCCGCTGACATTCTTTGGATGTCTGCAACGTGCCCATTCTATTTAATCTAGTTGGATGACTAGAAAACTTGGAAAAAAGGCGGTCCCTCAGGTAACCTGGTCCCAAACCAAATAGGGTTTTAAAGGTTACAACCAGCACCTTAAATTGCACCCAGATATATACTGGAAACTAATGCAGCTCAGGCAGAAGTGGTATTACAAGTGCCATATATCTGGCTCCATTTACTACCCGTGCAGCTGCATTTTGCACTAGTTGAAGTTTCTAAATTCTCCTCAAGGGCAGCCCTGTGTACAGCATGTTACTGTAGTCTATACCAAAGGTTACAAGGACATGAGTTACTGTAAGCAGGGCCTCCCAGTCCAGTCATGAGTGCAACTGGCACACCACTAAAAAAAACTGGAAGTCTTTAAGAAGATGTTGGATAGCCATTTGTCTGGAATGGTATAGGATTTCCTCCCTGGGCAGGGGGTTGGACTAGAAGATCTCCAAGGTCCCTTCCAACTCTGCTATTGTATTGTAAAAGTGTACATAGGCCCTCCTAGCCACAGCTACCATCTCCTCTTCACAACCCATCCCCCAAACTAAAGATGGAAGAACCTTTTTTCCAGAGACTCCCAGTCACTCTGTCTTGGTTAGGTTGAGTCAAAGCCCATTTCACCCCCAGCCCACCCTAGATATTGGGATAGGATGTCCACAGCATCTGTGTTAGAAATACAGTGAACCGCATAGAAATAGAAAGGCTAATATTGCCTTTGGTGTTAAACCAAAATATTACTTTCAGTGGAAGTTATTATTTTTTCTACTTTACTGTAATTAGCAAAGGACTCCAAGAAGCAATTTGCTGCTTATTATTAAATTACTTATCAGATACTTTGAGGCAAAAGCTAAAGCAAAGGTGTCAAACTCGATTGCATCATGTGACATCACATGACCTATCACAATGTTTTTTTTGCCTTTGTGGAGCTGCAGTTTGACACCCCTGAGCCTTTGTGGAGCTGCAGTTTGACACCCCTGAGCTAAAAACTTCTAAGCTCTAATTTCAACCTCAGTCTGGTTATTTTTGCTGAAATGTTATAGTATCCTAATTTTACAACTTTGCAGTATATATGCCTGTTAAACAAGGCTCCTTATTGATATATTTTATATCTATATTTTATAAAAAAATATTTTTATTATTTTTTCAATAAAAGCCCTTAATTAATAGATTCCATTTGGAATCTACAGTAGTCTCAACTAAATTAAAAGCAGCAGTAGTATGTTTCAAGGACAGCCAATCATATATTAGCTCCTTTGGAACTGGTCACAAGTAGGCCAGTTACCAAATTGTCTTGAGGCAAGGAACCAATCAGAAACTGGATTTTCAAAATTCCAACATATGATCCAATTAGAGATTAGTTATGTTACAAACTCAACAGCTCAGGCAGTTCCTGCTCAATTTCCTGTGAGCTTCCAAGAAAGTACATTATAGAGCAGATCACTTTTACTTCTGAAGATGCCAGCCATGCTTGCTGGTGAAACATCAGGATACCAGATAATTAGACTATGGCCTATTAGCCTGGAAGCTCATCAACACTGCATTGATGCTTGCTGTGAAAGCCTGCATCAATATACTCCATAATTGGCTTCCTTAGAGTCCTCAGCCAGATCAAGACAATTTGGGAGCAGCTTAAGCTATTTAGAGTGTTAATAATTACAAGCAACATTTGAAATGAAATTGGAAAATAAATGACAATTAGTGAAGATTTTGGAGCTTGCTATATTATGCCCAAGTTGACATATTAACTGCCACATTTTGTATTTATGCAAAATTCCAGTTATTCCTTAGGGCTAGCCTATGATCATGCCTGGATAACTGCCATATATCAGACTGATTTAGGAATGGCAAAAGATGGCACGAATTCTCTCTTTCCCACTTAAGCAGTTGTGAGTGCAGGGTTAGGTTGGGATCAAGAGGTCTTCCTAATGATGAGCTAGAGGCAGTATCACCTCTTTCAGAATAAATTGAATTCCAGTTGTTAAGCCACCTCTCTTTTTTAGATATAAACTTGTTTATTTTCATCATGATATCAAATCCATGCAATTAACAACAATATTATTAATTGTTTTATTCATTTGTTATTCAATTTTGATTGCACCCAATTCCAGATTGACTCTGAATAGCTCACAACATAAAGAAAACCCGGGGGGGGGGACTAATGGAATAAATAAAAAAGATAGAGAAGCCAGACCACCAACTAAATATTTGTAATGGGCTGACAATGTATGGAAGCATATGTTAAGCACAATCAACATAGGATTCCATCACTCTACCCCAAAAGCTAGAAAAACAGCCAGGTGTTTAAGGCCTTTCACAATATCAGGATGGGAACTATCTGGATCCAAGATGGGACTTCATTCCAGTGGGTAAGCATTACAACAGGGGTTTCAAACACAATTTCATTGAGGGCCGCATCAGGGTTTTGTTTGACCTTGGGGGGCCGGGGGGGGGGCCAGCCAGCTTGATGTCATTCATGTCAGGGCCGCCTGTGGTGTGCCAAGTTCTCTGCCAGCAAAAACAGGTTCCCAATCTCCATTTTCATTGGCAGAGGGTTGCAGGAGGCCGCCCCAGCCAAAAACTGAGATTGGAAGCCCATTTTCACTGGCAGAGGTACCATGGGCCAATCCTTTGCTGTTTTCAGACTGGCCCCATGGGCAGGATCTAAGCTCCCTGTGGGCCAAATCCAGCCCATGGACCTTGAGTTTGCCCCACCCCCCTTCACTGCAACATAGAACCTGGATCCCAAGAGATGGCTTATTGAGTGGACTTGGAGCATCCCAGTGGTGGGTTGCAGGTGGTACATCCCGGTATGGGCGTACCAGTGCCTGCCTGGACCACTAGGTACCATTCCGTTCTGGTGCTCTGGGAGGCCCACCCACCCGCCCAAGCTTCTGACCTGTATTTGAGTTCTTTGGCACTTCTGCGTACATGCACAGAGCGCATGGCACCTGCGCAACACTCCGCCGAGCAGCTGGAGCATCAAGGAGTCTCACGGAGGTGTCGGAAGAGGTAAATGCTGCGTGCATTCATGTGGTGGACGCCGAGCCCCATTGCAACTGTACTGGTTGCAACAGGATCTGGAACCCACCACTGGAGCATGCTCACTTTGTTGATTCTTATTGGCCAGGAAGAAACCATGAAAGATAGGCAGCTCTTCAAATAACCAAGCCCTATATCAAATAGGACTTCATGGGTAATAACCAGCATCTTGAATCACCCCTGGAAGCACATTGGCAACCAGTGCAAGTCATGGAGATAAGATGCCCATGATCACAGTGAGACAAGGCCGCCATTACCTATGCCACTGCTTTTTAAATCAACTGAAGCTTCCAAATGTTCTTCAAAGACAAGCTGATGTACAGCACATTGCAATAGTTGATCTATGAAATGATGGGTGCATAAGTAGGATCCTGCAATGCATTACTGCCAGTTCAATGCGCAAAAAATGTTCCGTGTGCGCATTTGCATTTAAAAAGGTCTACGCATGCGCACATTAGAAAAGGAAAAAAATAAATGCGCAGAACCAAAAATCAAGATGGTGGTACCAACAATAAAACCAATTTGGAGGCATGGCAGTCCGAGTTAAGTACCTACTCAGCCAAACCGGTCTGAACCAGTAAGACCTGGTAGGAACCCACCTCTGCTGCAATGTCACAATTGAGCATGGAATCCAATAAATGTTGTGCAAAGGCTTCTTGCCCATTGTTGCCACCTGCTCTTCAAACAAGAGCTGTGAATACAAAAGGACAATACCTGCTTGGAGTGTGGCTTTTTGTGTGTATGGGGTATGTGTGTATGGAGTTTTTTGTATTTTGGTAACAAAAAGTGATAGATTTAAGAATGATCAAATATTAATAGCACCTTATTTCAAACTCCCTCTGCATATCTGGTGATCTCATTTCATTGTGTTTGTTTTAATTTATACACCCAAAATAAGATAGTACAAGGATGGAACTGTATTATTCCCCACTGTCAAATTGGAGCCATTGTCCACTCAAATAACTGGATATGATTTCACAATGTCGGCAATTGAAAACATGTAGACTTCAACTCCCAGAATTTAAAAACTCTGTTCTGTATTAATCAATTAAGCTTAACATTGTGGAGTTATGCTGACATGGAGTATTTAACTAGTCTTGTATCTATTATTTTTATTTTGTTTTTAGTTTTAGTTTTTAGTTAGTATATTTTTTGCTATATTTAGCTGCATGTTGCCTTAAGGAATATAAAATTGAATTCTACCTTGTTATCCATTCAATATTTTTTTTCATTTCCTCCTGTTTGTCTAGTAACAGTGAATACTGTCAAACACAGCATTAGAAATAGTCAAGAGCCCCCGCTAGCCAGAACCTTTCCTGTCTAAGGATGTAGATCTCTCATTATCTAAGGTCTTAACATCCTCCGATATTTTTGTTTATAATATTGTCTTAATTGACCAAATATAGGGTTATTATCATTTAATGCCAAAACCTTCTTTAAGGAAATTGCACAGGCATTGCAGAAAAAGCACAGCTTGGTTCTTGCACCACCTGAGCTCCCTTCCTCAAGTGTATGTGACTTTTTTTGCAGCTAATTTCTGCCTGATGTGTGCAATTTGCTATAGATTGGTCTGACAGTTTGCTGCAAGAAAAACAAATGTTCTAGAAGCAGATGCCCAGGCATTGTCTAGCATATTGCTTTTTCTTCAGCAATGCCACCAGCTGTTGAAAATGATGCCTTGGAAATGATGGCAATATTTGGTACACCGAGAAGTCCCAAATCAAATTAGGCACAAGATGTGGCAAACACTGTAAACATAAAATAAAAAATGAAAACAATCCAGAAGATTTATTCTCAAGGCTTTGCCGCCATGAGATACAACAACAACAACAACTCTCCCATGTTCACTCATTATAAAAAGCAGCCTGTCCACTAATCAGCCATGAATAATCATGCAGCCCAGGAAGGGGTTTTAATCACAAGCAACTCAAAGTATATTGGACAAACCCTATTGAGAAACCACAGGATTTCCTTGGGGATAATCCTGATTACCTCCACTGTAAACATAATATGTGAGAGCCAGCTGGCTGGCAAAGCCTTTGTTGTGCCTGTGAAACATAGTTCTGATCAAACTGTCTGAGACTTGCATTCAGTTTAGCTCATTCTCTTTAATGCAGGATGCCCAGGCTTAACATGTTGGGAGTCATACAGAGGCAGTCCTCAACTTACGATCATTGTTTATCAACCATTTGTAGTTATAATCACACTAAAAAAGTTATTTCTGATGGGTTGTCGCACTTACGACCATTAGAGCATCCACATGTTCACATTATCCAAAATTGAGTGCTTGGCAACTGGCATGTACTGTAATTTACAATTTGTAGTGTTCAGGAATCATGTGATCACCATTTCCTGTCAGCTTCTGACAAACGAAGTCAACAAGGGGAGCTAGATTTGCTTAATACCATGTGATTTACTTAACAATCACAGTGATTCACTTAACAATCATGGCAGAAATAGTAAAAACAGACGTGATTCAGTTAACAATTGAAATTCTGGTCCCAATTGTGACTGCCTGTACTACTTTGAGAAAAATTTTCCAGTTGTTTGAGAAGTTACATGGACATTTCTGGCCCACATTCTACCCTGTTTCCCCAAAAATAAGACATCCCCGGATAATAAGCCCAATCGGGCTTTTGAGCGCATGCGCTAAAATAAGCCCTCCCAAAAAATAAGCCCTCCCTGAAAACATTGCAACACAGTAGCAGCAATGAGGTGACCACGCTCACCCCCTCCTGCACCTCAAAAATAAGACCTCCCCAAAAATAAGGCCAAGTGGTTTTTTTCAGGGTCAAAAGAAAATAAGATCCTGTCTTATTTTCAGAGAAACAGAATATCTGCCCCAAATGAAGAAGCAAGACCCTGTTGCTAGCATCCGTCTTTATTCAAGTCTTCTTGTCTATTCTTATTCAAAGGATCTAGGAAGGAGAGGAGATTTTGAGGGCTACAAAGGGAAGGAAATAGCACTAGCAATAGCACTTAGACTTATATACTGCTTTACAGTGCTTTACAGCCCTCTCTAAGCAGTATACAGAGTCAGCATATTTCCCCTAACAACCTGGGTCCTCATTTTACCCACCTCGGAAGGATGGAAGGCTGAGTCAATCTTGAGCCTGGTAAGATTCAATCTGCCAAATTGCAGGCAGCTGGCAGTCAGCAAAAGTACTGCACTCTAACCACTGCACCACCAAGGCTCATCTCATTTCAAATCATTTCTCTCTCAGTGGTTTCAGGCAAATCTGCTTCTGTGAGTGACACTGTGGTGTTTTCTTTTTCTCTCTTTCTCTCTTATTGAGCAAGTGATTGGTGTGAATTTGATGTGCTGCATTCATTTATGTTTGCTGTAACAAGACTAATTTTATACTATAAACCCTTTGCAAAGCCAGCATATAAAGGGTTGTAGATTGACTCTGAATCCATTTGAATAATACATTTTACCTATTTTGATTTGCTGGGGAAGCATATGACTCCAATTAATAATTTGCCTTGGAAAATAAATTTGATTTGGAAATAGGATCGAACTGCAAACCAAATCTTTACACAGACCTAGTAACTAAAATCCTATAAACTGATTAAATAAGCAAATGGCTACATATTGATATTTCACAGGGAACTTAAGGGACATGTTGACACAGCAAGTTTGCATCCTGTAGTACACAGCCGAGAGTGCAGGAAACAATGCTGAGCAATCTTTTACATATCTCAAAAAAAGCCTGGACCTCAGAATAGGGAGTCAGCTGAGTATACTGAGATGGTTCTGCTATTAGCAATGTAAACCATAATGAGCTGACTAGCTGGAGAATCTTGTCTGTACCATTTTCTGCAGCATTTGTATGCATTCAAACTAGAGGTGGTATTCAGCCAGTTCGAACCAGTTTCCCTGAACCAGTAGCGGAAATCGCAGATGGGTCGCCCCCACCCATCCACCCACCCCGGCTCTACACCATCCTATTTAGGCAAATTTTTGAGGCCAGGTGTATGCACAGTAGTGGCATATGTGCTCACGAAGCGAGTGGGCACACATGCAGTGAACCAGTGATAACAAAATGTGAAACCCACCACTGGTTCAAACCAATATTATGCAGGCATTAGCTATATCTACAGGTATAGTAGCTTTATCTACTGGTATCTACAGCTACATCTATTAGTTATAACTACAGATAGTCCTTGACTTATAACCATTTGTTTAGTGATCATTCCAAGATATGGCAGCACTGAAAAACGTGACTTAGGATGTTACCTAGTTTTGGTAATGAAACATCTTCTACAAGAAAACAACCAAGTTCAGAGAATACCAAAGATCTCTCAGAAGAACAAGACAAATAGTCACAATAACCAAAGTTTCAGGGTTCCAACCCCCCCCCCCCCCCGCAACAAAATAAAACTCCAGGGCTTGAGTTTCCTCAAAGTTCCACTTTATTAGAGATGTCATATTGGCATATCTGGGAAAACCCAAATCTGAAAGCTTCCAGGTTTTCCCACCCAGTTGAAAGTTCAAGATCCTGCCACACCCACAAGTTCCTCACATTGTCCAATCTTTCACTACAGTGAAGACAGATTCCTCCCATCCAGATCCGGCCAGGTGCAGAGACAAAAACAACCTTGACTTTCTAAGAAGAATGTTATTATGGCTACATATCACCCAACTCCATATAATCCCCCCTCCTATTTTCCCACAGTAGAAAGTGTGGCAGGCCTGAAATCCCCCCCAAAAAAGATGGCTTGCAGGTCTGACACAAAGGTGGTTACAAGTTAAAGTTTAAAAAGCAGTTACTTTTATAGAGGAGGTTTTTTTTGTTGTTGTTGTTCCTAGAAAGTGTGAGGACTTAGCCTCCCTTGTCCGGTAGAGAGGAAATGTTTGGTTTGGCTTTCATGTGAGGTTTTGCCATTTTTATCATTTGTAAGTTAAAATGGTGACCTCAGTGTGAAGGTTTGATGTGAGGAAATCTATTATAGAAATGAGGAACTTTCGATATCTAGAGGGGATTTTCTTTGTTTAATTAAGTTGCTTTGCCAATTTCACCTGTCTAAGATGCCCTTTGTCAATTTCAGCCTAAGTGTCAAAAGGCTTAAGCAGACTTTCAATTAGTGGTGGTTTAGTGGTTTATTCGACTTGTATGCCACCCTATTTCCAAAGGGACTCAGGGCGGCTGACAAACCAGGAAGGAAGGGGAACAAATACAAAAAATAGTAAAAACAGAAACAAAACAACAATACAAAACAATTTAAAAAGTCACAACAAGCACAACCAATTCGAGTAGGGGTGGAACTCAACAGCCCCAGGCCTGCTGGAACAGCCAGGTCTTAACGGCTTTACGGAAAGCCTGAAGGGTGGCGAGGGTCCAAATCTCCACGGGGAGATCGTTCTGTTGTCTGGGGTTTGCTGGGAGGTCAGGGAGGAGAGAGGCCAAAGTGTGGCATGAGGCTTTGGCCTTCCTACAAGGCCTTTAATATATTCAATGTTAACTTTTCAGACTTCTATCTATTCCCACATAATTCCTACTTGAAACAAACTGCTTAGTTAACTTTTTTTTTAACATGAGGTGTTGAAATATCACCCACTGAGAAGCTCAAGTCACCTGGAGTAAGCTGAGAATTGTTGTTGAATATAGCATTTCAATCAGGAATTGACATTTTTGATCTCCCAGTAGGTGGTAGCAATATTGAAGACAGCAGGAACACCAGACATACCTCTGCAGAGGCAGAAAACCTATTCCCTTCCTTGCAAAGACAGACGCATGGCTTGAAATAAGAACTCCGACATTCTGCTTCATTTTAGTTTTGCTTTATTAAGGGGAAAACAATTGTTTGAAACAACACACTCCGCTCTCTGATTGTCTTCTGCAAAGCTAGAACAAAACTAAAATATAATTTTCAGAATGTCAGATGAGACTATACACACACATAAAATGGTTCTACTCAGTGTACACTATGTGTACACCAGGGGTGGGTTTCAACCGGTTCGCAGCGGTCCCTGCGAACCGGTTGGTCGGCGAACCCGGAAGTAAGTAACTTCCAGGAACGGCGAAGGGCGCACTCGCCCGCCCGCGCTCCTTACCTGGTTTTGACGAGTTCTGCGCTTCCACGCATGCGCAGGATGCATACAGCGCCTGTGCGATCCTCCAGGAGCAGCTGGAGCATCGCACAGATGCTAGTAAGCATGCGTGCACCGCGCGCGTGCACGAGGACGCCACCGGCCCCGTTCCAACCGAACCGGTTGGAACGGGGCAAGAAACCCACCCCTGTTGTACACTCAGTGTACACAAAGACAAATTCCTTGTGTGTCCAATGACACTTGGCCAATAAAGAATTATATTCTATGCTCATTTATTTTGCATCTACTCATTACTAAAAAGTTGCATGCTTTTAAAAATATATATAATCATATAATGTTGAATGAGAAAGGCACAGAAGTCAAGAAAATAAAAAATAGAAATGATACATACATAGTTTTGAATACTGTATATATCAACAACTTTGTAAACTTAAAGAATGCAAAATTTTAAACATCCATATTTCTATTCTTTTATATATACAGGACAATATACAGTATATTTTTATTGGTTAATTGCTTGATATAACTAAAAATTGAGATAGTCAATTTGTCTTTAAAATCCTTTGAGTCTCTTTGCCCTTATGCTATTTGAGGGTGCTGTATTGGCTTCCAGTAAGTTGGTCAAATGTTGGATTAAACTTTTAAAACATAAATGGTTTAGGTCCTAGATACTTGCAGCATCACCTCCAGATAAGAACTGTTCTGTAGTTCTCTCATATTAGTTGGGAATGTCCAACTTCTGAATCTATAAATGTTGAGATCTGTGGAAGCTTAGGAGCAATGTTTTTGTACGAAGCTTCCCCTACATGAAGAAGCCTCCCATTGGAGGTCAAACTGACACCAACTTGTGGCCTTTCAAAAAGCTACCCAGGCTTTAAAAATGTGTGTTTGTACCACTGCATTGTAATGTTTACTACCGGTGGATTTGTATAGTTTCAAAGTTTACTCTGTTATGTTTCTGTGAATGTATACTATTCGGAGCCATATAATTGCAATAGTATGTAAATACAACAGACAGACAAACTGAACTAAAATCAATCAAGCCACTATGGATTGCTTTAGTCTGATGCATGGGTGTCAAACTCGCGGTGTCACATTGCTGTTACATGACATTTCATGATGTTTTTTTCCCCTGCATGGAGCTGAGTGGGCGTGTCCTGTGCATGACACATCTGGCCCGTGAGCCACCAGTTTGACACTCCTGGTCTAATGTGTCAACAGAAGGGTAGGATTCCTGAAAGCAGATGTTCCATCCTGGCATTGATCCAGATCCCAGCCTGTTTCACGTTACTAAGCTGCTGTATTATATCTTCATGTTATGCCATAGATCTACAAGGATCTGGGTCTACGTGCAAATCATCACTGATGCTGCACCATCTTTCACAAATCATGTAGGAAAGACCCACCCTCTCCTTAGCTTTGCTTCTATTAAGCAATACCTTTTTACATTTAAATTGCTTTGTTTAGTTTCCATTAAGGCAGTGAAAAATGGTTATATGTCTTAGTCTCCACTGAACCCATTGGAATGGAGAGCAGGCAAATTTTCTTGGCAGATCAAAGCATCTGATTCAGTCTTTCAGTGCTAAAATTGGGAAACATCCCTTCAATTATAACAGGTGACATTTGATCTGTTTTGATATCCAGCACAGCTTTTAGCATGGGTATTATGGCAGAGGAGTTTAAAGTAACATAAACAATATTTTCTATGTTATAAAGAGCCTGAAGGGGACGCAGTGGCTAAGATGCTGAGCTTGTCAATCAGAAAGGTTGGCAGTTTGACGGTTCGAATCCCAAGCACCACATAATGAAGTGAGCTCCCGTTATGTGTCCCAGCTTCTGCCAAGCAGTTCGAAAGCATGTAAAAAATGCAAGTAGAAAAATAGGAACCACTTTGGTGGGAAGGTAATAGCATTCCATGCGCCTTTGGTGTTTAGTCATGCCCGCCACATGATCATGGAGACATCTTCAGACAGCGCTGGTTCTTCGGCTTTGAAACAGAGATGACCACCACCACCCCTAGAGTCAGGAATGACTATCACATATTTTCGAGGGGAACCTTTACCTTTACCTAAGGAGCCTGACTATCTTTTCCTATGCTTTTCATAGGAAGGCACACTTTTAGTTATAATATCTATGACTTAGGTGGGTGTTGAATTCTTCATGAATTAATTTTCCTAAGTGGTTCAAGATCCTGCAAATAGTGAAGGAGCAAGGAGGAGATTTATTCTTGTTCATAATGGACCCTGATCATTATTGTGTGCGTAAGACTTAGGCTGACTTATCTTCCTTATATGGGATAGATTTTTTGAATGAGTTTAAGGCTTTCATAATATGAAAATAAATTTAATTGTATTTGATGAATTGATTGATGAAGTACTAAGAGGGGAAATGATTAATGGGACCACGGGTCTTATTGAAAATAATTACAGAATATAAAAATCCCATATACTGTATATTTTTCAAAAAAAAGGAAAACACCACTGCCTCTATTTGAATATAACAGATATATCTGAAGAAAATAACTGTTGCTCAGTATTAAAATAAAATTATGTAGCAAACCTGATCTCAATAGAATTGTTAAAAGTAGCTTAAATTTGTTTTGAATGTTTGCCTTAAGGACAGTTAGGGAAAGATACTACAGTAATTCCAAACCATTATTTGTTGCAGATATAAACATGGCTGGAGAACCGAAGCCCAACAGACCCAAAGGACTAAAGAGAACAGCATCTGCCTTGTACAGGTAGGGTTGCTGAGGATTTTACCAGGGCTATTCACCACACTGTATTTAATTATGCATGATGGCAGCCTATCAGAGTCTGCTATCCTAGGCTGCAGCCATCAGAATTCTTCAGTAGCCTAGTGACAAATAGGCCTGATATCTTGTGCCCCTCAGAATTGTTGAAGGCATACATGGAAAGCATGTAAGCCTAGACTTTTGGCAAATAAATGGGTGCTTGAGCAAGGTTTATAGTTCATGCGGTTGGAAAATGGGTGTTTGAGCAAGGTCATGCATGCAGTTGGCAAAGGCAATGAAGTTCAGACAGCAGCAAGTGGCATGTAGCAGGCGTTTGCAAACAAAAAATTAGGAGAAGGGAATGAATGAGGGAAAGGAGTAAGCAAAAAGTAGGACTTTATGACAACTGAAGGGCAATTAGTGTCAGAAGGATGATGCTATCAATGCAACTGAGAGAAAGCAATGGAAAAGTAATATGAGAGACATAGAATTCTAAATTTATTAAGAAAGGTAGAAGGAAGTGGAAAGTGTTGAGGTGCCAAGGTGGCGCAGTGGTTAAATGCAGCACTGCAGGCTACTGCTAGATCAGCAGGTCAGCGGTTCAAATCTCACCGGCTCAGGGTTGACTCAGCGGCTCAGGGTTGACTCAGCCTTCCATCCTTCCGAGGTGGGTAAAATGAGGACCCAGATTGTTGGGGGCAATATGCTGACTCTCTGTAAACCGCTTAGAGAGGCCTGAAAGGCCTATGAAGCGGTATATAAGTCTACTGCTATTGCTATGTTGGAGAAGGTGATGGCAGAAAAGAGATTGGAATAGATTGTTTATCTGGAAATAGATTGAACATTATAGAAGATGACACAGTCCCAGGCAGCAAGCAAAATGAGAAATCAGATGAGGTAGAACTTAGCAGAGACTTTAAGAAATAAGCAACAGAGCCTAGCATCATTGAAAAGTGACAAGCAGAAATCTGAGGCTTCAGGAAGCTGATTTGGATCATAAGACAACAGTAGTAGAGAAGCATGTAAATACAGGTAAAACTCAAAAAATTAGAATATGGTGCAAAAGTTCATTTATTTCAATAATGCAACTTAAAAGGTAAAACTAATATATGAGATAGACTCATTACATGCAAAGTAAGATAGTTCAAGCTGTGATTTGTCATAATTGCGATGATTATGGCTTACAGCTCATGAAAACCCCAAATCCACAATCTCAGAAAATTAGAATATTGTGAATAGGTGCAATATTCTAGGCTCAAAGTGTCCCACTCTAATCAGCTAATTAAGCCATAACACCAGCAAAGGGTTCCTGAGCCTTTAAATGGTCTCTCAGTCTGGTTCAGTAGGAATCACAATCATGGGAAAGACTGCTGACCTGACAGTTGTGCAGAAAACCATCATTGACACCCTCCATAAGGAGGGAAAGCCTCAAAAGGTAATTGCAAAAGAAGTTGAATGTTCCCAAAGTGCTGAATCAAAGCACATCAATAGAAAGTTATGTGGAAGGGAAAAGTGTGGAAGAAAAAGGTGCACAAGCAGCAGGGATGACCGCAGCCTGCAGAGGATTGTCACGAAAAGGCCATTCAAAAGTGTTGGGGGCTTTGACAAGGAGTAGACTGCGGCTGTAGTCAGTGCATCAAGAGCTACCACATACAGACGGATCCTGGACATGGGCTTCAAATGTCGTATTCCTCTTGTCAAGCCGCTCCTGAACAACAAACAACGTCAGAAGTATCTTACCTGGGCTAAAGAAAAACAGACCTGGTCTGTTGCTCAGTGGTCCAAAGTCCTCTTTTCTGATGAGAGCAATTTTTGCAACTCATTTGGAAACCAAGGACCCAGAGTATGGAGGAAGAATGAAGAGACACACACTGCAAGATGCTTGAAGTCCGGTGTGAAGTTTCCACAGTCTGTGTTGATTTGGGGAGCCATGTCATCTGCTGGTGTTGGTCCACTGTGCTTCATTAAGTCCAGGGTCAACACAGCCATCTACCAGGAGATTTTGGAGCACTTCATGCTTCCTTCAGCAGATGAGCTTTATGGGGATGCTGACTCCATTTTCCAGCAGGACTTGGCACCTGCCCACACTTCCAAAAGCACCAAAACCTGGTTCAATGATCCTGGGGTTACTGTGCTTGATTGGCCAGCAAACTTGCCTGACCTGAACCCCATGGAGAATCTATGGGGCATTGCCAAGATAAAGATGAGAGACATGAGACTGAACAATGCAGAAGAGCTGAAGGCTGCTATTGAAACATCCTGGTCTTCCATAACACCTCAGCAGTGCCACAGGCTGATAGCTTCCATGTTACACCGCATTGAGGCAGTAATTGCTGCAAAAGGGGCCCAAACCAAGTACTGAGTACATATGCATGCTTATACTTTTCAGAGGTCCGATATTGTTCTATGTACAATCCTTGTTTTATTGATTGCATGTAATATTCTAATTGTGGATTTGGGGTTTTAATGAGCTGTAAGCCATAATCATCCCAATTATGACAAATCACAACTTGAACTATCTTGCTTTGCATGTAATGAGTCTATCTCATATATTAGTTTCACCTTTTGAGTTGAATTACTGAAATAAATGAACTTTTGCACGATATTCTAATTTTTCGAGTAGATAAGTCAGCCAGCCAACTCTTGTTCTCTCCAAGTATGTAATATTACAAGTGAAATATAATTCAAGGAAGCAGTAAGCCATGGAAGGGAATAAGAGTGATGAATAGCAAAGAAGACCTGATGATGGTAACCACAAGAAAGGATAAGCCAAAACATTAAATTAAATGACTGAATCATCTTGTCTTTCCATCACAACTTTTTCCCATCTGATGTCTTCAAGATACTAAAGCAAATGTCAAGCTAGCTGGGAATTCTGAGAATTGAAGTTTAACTGATATAGAAAAAGCAGTATACATATATTTGCATACCTTGGTTTTGGTATCTATTACAGAATAGAGAATTACCTGTTAATGTGATTGTGATGATAATTATACAGATTGGTTATAAACTAAGAAGTAGATTTTTGGCTGGGTTCTGCCCAATTTTGGTTTTTGCATAATGATAGCCAAGTAAAAAACTAAATTACCTTTAACCCAATTCCAGCTACATCACAGTTCATGTAAAAACATTTACTGAGGTTTTCATCCTTTGCTCATCACTGTTACTAAACAGCAGTCTTGTCAATAACTTTTTTCCATTTTGCTCTTTCATCCTATTTATCACTTCAGATAAATATTAGTTGCTCCTCCAGGCAGCTCTACCAAAGGAAAAAGTTCTGAAGATTAAAGGGAAGGCATGTTCTGCCTTGTTTTTATCATCCTTGGGCTTTTTCCTCAGCCCAGGAGGATGTTTGGCTTCATCCTTGTTATATTCTCTTCACCCAGCTAGATAGACACATCAAACACTTCCATTACTAAAGGCTGAATAAAATGTAATCATGTGTAATAACAAATAATATGGCAAATTGGGGCACTTACACAAGTATAGGTTTTACTCACTTTTTAGCAGATTTCATGAACATATTAGCACAACGCACTTGCTATAGCCATAGCAACAGGACAAAATGTTTAATGGTATCTAGTACTTCTGTTAAGATACTTATTTAGCTGTGGGCACATTATACATAATTGCTCTGATCTCTATTTGTTTTGTGATTTAATTTAACTTTACAGTGCCCTACTGAAATTTTAGAGTAAAAGACAATATAGATCTAAAGTAACGCATTACATGGAACAGGTAATGTTCTGGATGATTTGCATGGATACTTCAGAATTTCCCGATATTCTGAATCCTGTGATTCTAGATGAATAGAAAGGGTGGATTTTTTCTGAACAAATCCATTCTTGTTCCTACTGCATTAAAGTGATAGTCATTGTTTTAAGACTCATGGGTCAATTAATGTCATCTGTGTCTAACAATTGTAATTTTACTAATTGCATTAGGTTTTATGTCATCTTTGATTAAGAGTGGCATAATAGTAAATGTAAATTGATTGTACTAGTGAATTTTATGGAACAATATAGGAAACTTTGCCTCAGCCCTTTGATAAGTCCGAGACCTGGTCAAAAAAATCTATGCAGAAAGATCTTATAAAACTATGCTGGATGGATTCTAATCAAATATCTACAACTGGAAATTTCATATCTAGCCAGATGGAGTAACCTCAAATTAAGCACAGCATGGTTAGGCTAAAATGAACCTGGATGGGGGGAAAAGCTGATCTCCTACAAATGAATCCCTTAGTGCCTAATGTACCATTAAGGAGCCTAGATGAATTCATTCTTCTGAAGTCCATTGTGAACCAGCCTGATCTGCCAGATGAATTACAGACTGGGAAAAGTTATTCACTGCCTTATGCCCTCTCAATGCAACTTTTAGCAACAATATGGAAAAAACCAAATAAAAATATTTGGAATACTAAGAGGAATGTGAGGGATAGTGGCTATCTTTAGAGATAATATATTTTCAGTTATACCTTTGCATCCAAGTTGAAATGAAAATCTTCTTGCGCACATTTTTTTTAAAAAAATTGCAAAACAGTCAGAAAAATATTTATGGTTAGGGTTGATTTCTCTATCTCTAGTTAGGGTTAGTAAGTTAGTACTACAGTTTTAAGCATATTATTTTGGAAGTTAGGTCCAAAATATTTATTTGCATTCCTAGAATCATAATTCAGCTAACAAATTATATTCAATCTTCTCAAGATGGTGGATTGTATTTGTCCCAGGAGAATCTATTGGCAGCCATTATGAGACATCCAGTGAAGAAGAAGCATCTAAGTAAAACAGATGGTACTGGGTGAGGATGCTGATTGTTTCTCAGACATCTCTTCTTCTCCTATATGAATAGAATCAAGATCACGTGAAGTGTTAATACATGTTAATATAAGTGTTTATAATGCCTTGGTAAGGCCATACTTGGAATACTGCACCCAGTTTTGGTCACCACAATGTAAAAAAGATGTTGAGACTCTAGAAAGAGTGCAGAGAAATGCAACAAAGATGATTAGGGGAATGGAGGCTAAAACATATGAAGAATAGTTGCAAGAACTGGGTATGTCTAGTTTAATGAAAAGAAGACTAGGGGAGACATGATAGCAGTGTTCCAATATCTCAGGGGTTGCCACAAAGAAGAGTGAGTCGAGCTATTCTCCAAAGCACCTGAAGGTAGGACAAGAAGCAACGGATGGAAACTAATCAAGGAGAGAAGCAACCTAGAACTAAGAAGAAATTTTCTGACAGTTAGAACAATTAATCAGTGGAAAAACTTGCCTCCAGAAGTTGTGAATGCTCCAATACTGGAAGTTTTTAAGAAGATATTGGATAGCCATTTGTCTGAAGTGGTGTAGGGTTTCCTGCCTAAGCAGGGGGTTGGACTAGAAGACATCCAAGGTCCCTTCCAACTCTGTTATTCTGTTCTGTTCTGATCCTTCTCCAGCTCTTCTAAGTAACAGGCTGCCACAGAAGAGAAAAGTGGCTCTTATCAGAGTTCTGATCTGATTTCTCACCGTAGGGACTTTGCAATTAATCTGAGGTCACAAAGCATTAGCCTAAAGGTGGCATGCAGCTCTAAGGCTACATGATGATCATTTCTGTCTCAATAGGTAATAAGAGTTAGATTATACCAGTAACAGCAGATAAATCTTCCCTATCTTTCCCCTCCCTTCCCTTCCCCATTCAGGCAGCATCATACATCCATTCTCTCTTCTATTCACCGTCTCTCACTGTGTTCTAAATAAATGCATACTCAGACTCCATTTTCCCATCACTCATTTCCCATTCTTTTCCTCTGTCTCTTACACACTTTGGGTGGATTTTCATACTATCAAAAACACTAATTCCAGGCTAACGCAACTTGATTTCAATGTTTGCTTAACAAGTTGTATCCAAATATATCAACCAAGTTACTGTGCAGCTAAAAATGTTGAGCTGGCTTATTCCAAGATACTCCCCACAATAATCTGTAGAGGTTCTCAGTCATCCAGGTCATGGCTTCCCCAAAGGTGCTTTTCAGGAGGCAACTGGCCTTTTTTTTTCTTTTGAAGATTTTCACTTCTTGGATGAGAATCAGCCATGGGATTCACATAGGTTTTACCACCAGTTCGCAAATGTGAGCATGTGTGCACATGCGCACACCTTCCATGAATGCTTGCGGCCTTCCACACATGCACTTTGCTCACATGTGCAGCATGTACGTACGTGTGCAGTAGCAAAAACGAGGCTACATAGGACATTTTGGAGCCAGGGCAGGTGGGCAGGCCCACCCGCAATTTGCCGCTATCGGTCCAAGCAAACCGGTCCAAACTGGCTGAATACCGCCTCTGATTAGAAGTGAAATGTCTTCAAAAGAAAAAACAAAGTCCAGTTGCCTCCTGAAAAAGCACCTTTAGGACTCCCCACAATACTAATTATGTGCCATCAAACCAGTGGTGGGTTCCGGATCCCGTTGCAACCGGTACGGTACGTATTTACCACCAGCGATGCTCCGTGACGCCTCCGTGATGCTCCAGCTGCTTGGTGGAACATCGCGCAGGCACTATATGCTCCGTGCGTATAAGCCCTGAAAACTTCAAATACTGGTAAGGAGTGCGGGCAGGCAGGTGGGCCCTCCGGAGCACCGTACCAGAATGGCACCCACCCATACCGGGGCATCAAACTGTTGTTGACTCTTATCATCAAAAACTTTATGGTTACATCCTTACTGCCAACCTGTGGAAGATCAAATTATCCAACCCATTTTAGTTTATCAGGTATGTTGTATGAATCCAGCCAGCGAGCACAAACCACAGAATAAGTCTGTTATTCTTAGGGATATTTTGACCACACTGATTTGCCCCAGTCTCTTATTTGAAATACTCAAGATCTCATGGACCGGAAATTCATCAGACTTATATGGAAATTCTCTGAAGTATTAGACCATTGGGTGAGGATAACAGATGAAGTTGTCAGGCTATTCCCAATCTTTTGAGTGCAAACAAATTGACCAACCCTGTTTCAAGGAACTGCACTTGTTCTATTTGTCATGTCATTCTGTGAGGCTCTGGCAGGAAATCGATTTCTCTGATGCCCCTACTTCATTTTTTGATACTGTCTCAAAGTAGGAGTAACCAGAAAGCAATTATAGGAATTTAGCTAAGAGGAACTCTGTCAGCAAAAAAAAAGGAAGCAAGCATTACTCATTTGTCAAATGGTAGTTAACAAGAAAGGAGATGTTCCCTCCCCACAAGGGTCAGCATCAAAGAGACCAGCAGCCAGGAATCTTATTCAGAGCTCAGATGGGGGGGGGGAGAAGGAGGGGGGTATTTCTTAGATATTTCAACTATTGAAGAATTAAAGAATAAATAGCAGCAATTATTTGTGGCTATCTGAAGACTTAGACCTTCTTCCCTTTGGTAATACCCTCCTCCTTATAGACTCAGTAGGGTGGCAGCTTCTAAAAGTGGACCTTAACTTTGGAAAGGAATGCAAGGCTCGCTAGCCTAGATGGGAAGGATCTGTAGCCCTACACATTGACTGAGGTAAATAGAAGGTAGACAAATTAGGCTGTGTAAAGTACTCTGTTCTCCCTTGAGACATATTATCTTAGTCCACATTGTTAAAATAATCTGATTCAAAGTAATGAACAAAGTTGTTCGTTTATTTTTCTGTCTTGAATTTTGTCCTGGCATGTACAATGTTTGCTCTGACATGTACAGAGTCTCTTTTGAACATCCAGGTAGAAGCTAGATGACTGCCCTGAAATACCACCTGGAAGGGGAGTTTTACTTGGAAAGAAAATTTTGAAGCTATGTTGAAGTTTGCGTGCAAAGTTGCACAAAGCCTTAAAATAAACTAATAGCATGGAAAAAGAACAGCTGAACAAATATGGCACAGCAGTCCCTGGAAATACAATACAGGATATTTTGGGGCATGATTGTCTTTATTATAACAATGATAAACTTCATCCGACTTGTCTGGAAAGGAATTTGAACACTAAGAATAGCAAACAAGCAATGTACAGCCTGCAAGACACTTTTTGTTTCCTTAACAAATGATCTTTAGACCTATGTACCTATAGCAATCTATGAGGCTCTAACACATTCTGATATTTCTCAATGGTTTAAATGGAGGAAGGAATATCTTCTTCTTGAAAATATGGATAAACCTACTATCTGAAAAGGGTGGTTCAGTGGCTAAGATGCTGAGTTTGTCAATCAGAAAGGTAGGCAGTTTGGCGGTTCGAATCTCTAGCGCCATGTAACGGAGTGAGCTCCCATTACTTGTCCCAGCTTCTGCCAACCTAGCAGTTTGAAAGCATGTAAAAAATGCAACTAGAAAAGTAGGAACGATCTTTGGTGGGAAGGTAACAGCGTTCTGTGCGCCTTTGGCTTTTAGTCATGCTGGCCACATGACCACGAAGATGTCTTCAGACAGTGCTGGCTCCTCAGCTTCGAAATGGAGATGAGCACCGCCCCTAGAGTCAGGAACGACTCGCACATATGTGCGAGGGGAACCTTTACCTTTACCTTGCTATCTGAAAAAAATTACATAGACCAACAGAAGGCAATACGTGTTCGTTTTTATCCTAATTGGGACTTGTAATGGTTTGGTAGCCAGGTCTTATTTTATAATTTCAAGCCTCATCTCAGGAATTGAACTCATGAGCCATTGCATGACTATTACAATATTATTAATTTTAGAAAGTATCTAGATCCTAACACTTTGCACTGCTGCAAGAAGAGATAAATAGGCAGAAATGTACACACATAATCTATATTGTCGAAGCTTTCAGAGTTGAAACATACAGATGTTATATTACATGATGGCACCAAATATATCAATTTTAACTGAGAATATTCTGTCATTTGGACTTGGCATGTTGGATGAGAAGTGGGTTGGCTTGATCAGGGCTTTTCAATGTGCCCAGTTTCTTCCCTTGACTTTTTATAATACAGAAGCTGTACACTGAATACAGAAGCTGTACACTGAACACTGCTATAGTGTTAACATAGAAACACAGTGAAACTGGGGTTACTGAATTAAATCAACCAAATCTGCATGATTTGTTCACAAGCCATTATTATTATTATTATACAATTGTATCACAGCGGCCAGTTGTTTCACCGGATTTGGCATTGGTTACTAGTCGGGCCCCACCCAGGGGCCTAGGACGTCGTAACGTATTTTCTTAATATGCGTGCAGATCCAAGCAGTGCGGCTTTTTGCATTTGACTGATGGTGATTTTGTCAATTTTTAACTGTTTTAAATGTAATTCCAGTGCTTTTGGAATAGCACCCAGTGTGCCAATTACCACTGGAATTACCACTGCTGGTTTGTGCCATAGTCGTTGAATTTCGATTTTTAAGTCCTGGTATCTTGCGATTTTTTCATGTTCCTTCTCGGCGACCCTGCTATCACCTGGTATTGCGATGTCTATGATTGTGACCTTATTTTTCTCAACCAGTGTGATGTCTGGTGTATTATGCGCCAGTATTTTGTCGGTTTGTATACGGAAATCCCACAAGATCTTGACCATCTGATTTTCAGTGACTTTTTCAGGCTGATGTTCGGACTGTGTTTGTCAATGATTGGATTTCTATTTCTGACTTTCCATAGAGTTTCAAATCATCCATATATAGTAAATGTGAAATTTTTTCAGCTTCTTTGGCTGTTTGGTAGCCTAATTTCATTTTTTTAAAGATTACTGATAGTGGGATCATTGCGATGATGAAGAGAAGAGGTGAAAGTGAATCACCCTGGAAAATTCCTCGCTTGATATTAACCATTCCGTAGATCTCATTCCCTACTGCCAACTCAGTTCTCCATTGTTTCATCGCCTTTTCAGTAAAGGATGTAATATTTTTGCTAATACCAGTTGTTTCTAAGCATTTTATGATCCAACTATGTGGCAGTGAGTCAAATGCCTTTTTGTAATCAATCCAGACCATATTCAAGTTCGTTTTTCTGTTCTTAGTTCGTTTTTCTGTTGTTGTTGTTGTTATTATTATTATTATTATTATTATTATTATTATTATTATTATTATTATTATTATATGTTTTGGTTTAGTTTCATTCATGAAGTTAGCCATTGTATATAATAAACAATGGAAAAAGTGGTTATCTTTACAAAGATACCATTTCAGAGCAAAAAAAAAAATCTGAAAGTTAAGAGTAAAGCAGTTAGCATTTTATGCAAATGTAGTTGCTACAACTTTAACTGACCTTGCTAAGCATGTTGTGTGACCTAGACCAATAATTATGTGTGAATGCACATATGGTTTGTATTTAATAAAAGTTGAGCATTACAGCTAACACAGATGTGACTTTGTATAACATTTGAACAGTTTTTTTCATGAGTTATTTTCAATTTCTGTTCATTGTATTTGATTAGAATCTATCTATATCTTCTATATACGTATATAAAAATGGTTGTTTGTGTGTACGCCTTGAGCAATTTCAATGAAACTTGGTACACATATGACTTACTCTCTGGAGAAAAATACTATGGGGGGGTAAGACCAGAGGTGAGTTCCTGCCGGTATTACTACCGATTCAGTGCCCAAAATTTTTTGAACAGAACAGAAAATAAAGATGGCAGTGTCTAGGATAGAACAGGTACAGTCACGTGTCTGGCTGAGTTACTACCTATTCAGCTGAACCGGGCTGAACCGGCAGGAACCCACCTCTGGGTAAGACACCCCTAACAACCCTTGGTGTGCGTGTTCTGTTAAAATACAGCCTGTTGTGTTTTAAAATGGCTTCTACTGTACAGCGCAGTAGATTTGCCATGGTAACAGCTTCACAGTACTCCACAAGGGGGTTCCCTCTGGTAAGGGAGAAAATCCAACATTAGAAATTATGCTTCTGGGGGCATAGGGAAAACATTTTTAACTAATTTGATTGTCGCCGAAATCAGAGCTCAGGGAGAAATTGCTCTTGCCATCACCTCTTCAGGAATTGCAGTGACGTTCATGGAAGGAGGGAAGAGAGCCCATTCCATTGCCACTTGACATCGCCATTCCTGTCTAATACAGGATTGGAATAAATAAATACCCAGGCAACACTGGGTTATCAGTTAGTATAGAATAAAATCAGTAGAATGTATGCCATCAGTAGAATGAATGTTTACAGAACAGCTAAGCAAGATCAAACTTAATTAATACTTGGATGGGTCATTTTTTTAAAAATAGTCTTTATTAGTTATACATTTTTTTAAGGATAAAACATACAAATACAAATACAGTTTTAAACATACAACCCCCCCCCCCCGCGGTGACAGTCATTCACAGCCCAACTTTTTTTTCCTTCCTCATTGTTTAGTCTCTAAGCAACATCTTCTCGTTACAAAGTTCAGGGATCTATTACAATACCCATGTTCACTTTTAGTTCCCATTGTTAACAACTGCTATTTAACTTTCCCCCTTTTAAGTCCCTGCTGTTCTCCTTGTCGCCCACATATACCATAGGTTCCAGCTAAGATAATGTTCTGTTTCTCCTTTGTCCCTCAGCCAACCCGTCATTCTGTCCATTTCTGCACATTCATAGATCTTTTTAATTATGGCATCTTCCGGCGGTATGGTAGTAGATTTCCAAAATTGTGCATAGGTTATTCTTGCAGCCACAATTATATGTAGGCTCAAATACCATATATATTTACTCATGTTTTCTGGTTGTATGCTTAGTAAAAAATTCTCGGGTTTCCATTCCATGCTTGCCCCAGTAACCTCTTTTAGCCATTTTTGAATCCTTCTCCAGTATTTCGTGGCCTCAATACAAGACCACCAAATATGGTAGAATGTGCCATCCCTTCTTCCACATTTCCAACACAGTGGAGATAACCCAGGAAACATTTTGGCTAACCTCGTTGGGGGGAGGTGCCATCTATAAGCCATCTTGTATATGTTTTCTTTAAATGCTGTAGATATTGTAAGTTTAATAGTCTTACTCCATAGATCCCACCATTTGCCCATTTCAATCTCATAACCAAAGTTTCTCTCCCATGTTATTAGAAGGCTTTTATCCATCTCTTCTTTAGCATCTTGACAGGTCAAAAACTGATAAATCTTCGATAACATTTTCTTATCTCCACCAAACAAAATCTTATCTAGCCCCTGAGGGTTTAGGTAGATCCCAAACCGTACCTTATCACTTTTAAACCTATTTCTAATCTGTAAATATTCCCACCATTCCAGATTCCTGCCCTGCTGCTCTAATTCCATCTTGGTTTTCATGTTGCCATCTTCTGTCATAATGTCTTTATATGTTATGTTTCTTGTCCAATTAAATACACTGGGATGCGTTAAGGCCTCTAACGGTGCCAACCAGCACGGAACCCTAAGATAGTATTTTTTTCTCATCTTTTCCCACACCCCCATCAAAATCTTCCAAATATAATGTCCCATGAAGTACCTATGGGGGGGTATCTCTTTCTTGTTAGAGGGAGGCGTGCCATCCCTGGGGGAGGTCGTGTCCCTCTATAGCCAATAGGCGCCTTCTACTCAACGTCACCCAATCCTTCACCCATGTCATAATTGCTGCATTATAATATGCTTCCCAGTTGGGTACTCTGAAGCCTCCCCGTTCTTTACGTTTTTGCAACATTTGGGCTTTGATTTGTGCTTTCTTGCCTTGCCATATAAATTGAGCCACTATTTTCTCCAAAGGATTTTAAAAAAAAATTGTCCAATTTAGTTGGTGCCGTTTGAAACCAAAACAAAAATTTCGGTAGTACATGTGTCTTAACTGTCGCAATCCTGCCCATCAAAGATAGTTGTTTACCACTCCAATTAGTCATGTCCTTAGTACCTGTTGTAGTAATTTCATATAGTTATCTACTTTGATAGAGGAACATCTCTCCGTGAGCCAAATTTCCAAGTATTGTATTTTATGGACCATGTTAATCCCTAGCAGGCTTTGTACTTCCCTTTTCTGGTTCAAAGTCATATTCTTAATTAACAGTTTTGTCTTCTCTTTATTTATACATAGCCCCGCTATCATACCATACTCCTCTATTTTACATAGAAGTTGTATCCCAGAAGCCATAGGATCCTCCAGAATAAAAACAAGGTCGTCAGCAAAAGCCTGGACCCCTTGGATGGGTCATTTGTAGGCTAGGCAAAAAAAAATCAAAACAGCTTCCTGGAAAATGGCTGTGGCAAATAACTTGTTTGTAGTTATCCATGGAACCATCAAGAACTGAGCTCAATCCAAGGGAGATTGCGCACTATTATTTTTAACAGTCTGTGAAAGGTAAATTGCTTGTTTGAATAGGTCCCAATTTGGGGCTTTGGGGAGATAGCTTTTTTCACAATAAAAATAATGCTGCAAGAACAAGGCTAAATCATTTTTTCCTCTTTATAATCTAACTGCAGCTTGAAGTAAGCTACTTCAGGGAAAAATATGCTATGCAAATTGTATGTTTAAATAAACAGCCTGCAAATGTTTGTCACAAATTAATAAAGAAAATCAGATCTTTAATATATATGCAATCTCATTTCATGGCATTCTAGGATATGAAATTGATAAAAACTAGAAGAAATAGGAATGAGAATACATAGTCTGTGCAGAAACCACATAGAACATAGGGCAGCCTCTAGTTCAATACCTATCTGAAATGTTAGAAACTCCTGCAGTTCAGTGCAGTCAATACTGAACTGGAAAGAACAAAAAGAAATTGCAGGATGGGACTTCCAATATATTCAGAAAAAAATCAGCATCCTTCCTCAAAGCTCTTGATTGAAAAAAATAAATGAACAGGTGGTATAAGGCCATTTGCAGATCCCAAAAATTTGCTGCTAGGATTGATTGAAATAGAATTTAAGGACAATTATTTCTATCTACCAATAATATTTTATTATTTCTTCCATCTAAGAAGGTCAGGATATAATTGTGAGACTATCCTATTTTATTGTAATAGCCACCCACTGGTACTAATTTAATGATTAGGTTTATGCACACCAGGGATGGGTTGCTGTCAGTTTTACTACCAGTTCACAATACGTGGGTGCTGTTCAATGAAAATTGTTCTTTAGGCATGCACAGAACAATTTACTGTGAACTGTACACACACAGTCACTAAAAACCAAAATGGCGGTGGCCCAGCAGTGGCGAGGGAACCGGTTTGGGGACATGGCAGGCCTGGGTCACTGCTGATTCTGTGACCCAGTCCTGAATTCCACTACCAATTTGGCTGAACCGGGCCGAATCGGGAGCAACCCACCTCTGATGCACCCTAAACCCTGTTTTCCTATGGTTTATAGGAGAAGTAAGAGTTGACTGAATTTGCTCAATACCCAAAGCCAAAACCAAATAAACCATATTATAATGGAAAAACATGTGAACCCAATGCACTAAAGTCACCAACTGAGTCCTCTTTTATTCAACCCAGCTTTTTTTATCAATGAAGGACTATAACAAAACTCAAAAATAATAGTTATGAGTAAAATAAGAGGGTTAAGAATGGTGAAATCCAAATGAAATACAATAGAAGGGGAAATAATATAAGGTGAGCGGTATCGATTGATAATTGCTATTAGAAAGAACAGGAAGCTCCTGTTCGTATTGTATTGTGTAAATGTGGTGTACGTCTAAGTTTTGTGTGTGTGTATTTTACATGTTTGTTAATAAAAAATAATTTTAAAAAAAATTTAACCCAGCTTTATACAGAAGACTCTGCACTCGTCAACCATAGAGTGCTTGCTTTGATGGAGATACTGAGCTTTAAATCTCTCTTGGCCTTTATTGTCTTGAAATGTCATGTTCGTGTCACCAAGCCAAAGGTGTCAAGCTAAAATTAAAATTTTCACTTTTAAGCTGACCTTTCCAACAAATGTGTTCCTAACTACACTTCTTTTTACTAGGAAATGTCAGAGCTTTCAATGTCTATGATTTGCCAGCTGGATTTCTGTTTGAAGTTTTCTTCTAGGAAGGGTTGCAATAATATACTTTCATTACTGTGTATAAAATATCCTTCTTGGAAGAGAAATAGAAATGGTGGCCTATTAAGTCACCCACTGGCACTGACACAGTAGTTATAGCATCTGAACCAATTCTTGACAGGTGCTATAGCTAAAATATACAAACCCATAATGGTGGAAGAGCAAGCTGCTTAGAAAAAATTTCAGGCTCCTCTGCAGCCTGCCTCCCCTTTGAAGGCTCTCTACAGCCTCAGCAGGGCAGCATTGGCTACGAAGCAGCAACCTTGAAACAGGTGTGAGAAGCTCTGCTGCCACATGTTCCCGTCTCTTATTGTTTTGACCATTTAGTGGTGTTGGACTCTTGAGAACTTTATAGGCAAGTGCTCTCTGTGCTACCCTGTCAAACACAGCATCTTTCAATTGTTGGAGGTTCAACATGTATGTATTTGCATTTGTAACACTTATAGGTATAAGTGATGTCTAAGAGATATAAACAACTATTATCCAATTCAATGCTTTTGTAGCTCTTTTGAGTCTAGGTCAATCTAATTGCATACAATTTTAAGGAAGAACCTGTGATATCCCAATCTACTATTTTTTTGGCTAGATCAGAATTCCCATCTGCTACCTAGTTATCTTTTAGTAACCAAACAATAATTCAGGTCACACATAAATCCGTGGATTTTGAATAAGCATTATGAGATTGGTTCACCTGTCACAGAGTGAAAAATGTGCAGATTGTATATATTTGTACAATTTGTATGTTTTGTATTGTATGTGAGCCAAATGAAGTTTTGCCAGCTGAGATTCTGCATGTCATTGTAACATTGATAAGAATCTGTGTCATAATGAAAATCCATTGGTTGTTTGTTTTTGATTACGTGTTTTTTTGTAGATGCTGCCAAATGCCTTGTTGTGTCCTAAAACAAACACAACAGTAAATCTGAGTTCTTTGTGATATAGTTTTACTTATCTGAATATATATTATCCAGAACTCCTGTTTTCCTTCCAGATCTATGAGAATGAATTCTGTTACTTTACAGACGTTGCTACAAAAAAGTAATTGGTGAAGCATAGTACTAATCCTATTCTTTTTTGTTTTATTTTTGAAAGCAGTGGCTATGACTTTGACTATGATTACTACAGAGATGACTTCTATGACAGGTGAGCAAATAAGAGAAGACGACGGCTGTCACATTGATTGCTTTTTACTTTTATTTTAAATAGAGTGAACATAAGGGAGCATTTTCATAATGCTTGCGCAAAGCAAATTTAGATTGCTTATATTTTCTACCCTGCCATGGTTTTATGTGAATGGCTTCTTCACTTTTCTAAATATGTTGCTTTTGGCTCTATGGATGCAAAGATTTCTTTAAATGACTGAAAACTTGGATACAGATAGTCCTTGACTTACGACCAGTTGCTTACTGACATTCTAAGTTACGACATGCCTCCCTGTGAATACTTAACGAACTGGTTCCGAAGTTCTGAGAACTGGAGCCCACCCCCACCCTCCGCAGTCATATGATTGCACATGGGTGCTTGGCAACTATCCCACATTTATAGCTATTTGCAGCATCCCATAGTCACGTGTATTTTATAAAAACTGGCATTTACTTCCAGTTTTTAGCAAAACTGTCCTATAGTTTTGACCAGTTTGGTCTAGTGGTTAAGGCACCAGACTAGAAGGCAGGACAGGGATTGTTATTGTGGGGAAAATAGGAGGAGGAAAGTATGTTGGATACATTCACCACCTTGACTTATTTGTAAAAATAATAAAGATGAGATGCAAATAAATAAAAATAGCAAACCATTGGTTCACTTAATGCCATAATTATTGTTTGATGATTGCTGCAAGAAAGGTATAAAATTGGGTCAATCACATGGGTGACCCGATTTACAACCATCGACACTTACAAACCATGATCGGCAGGCTCTATTACAGTTGTAAGCTGAGGGCTACCTGTAATTGTTCAAAACTAAAAGTGAAAATATAAACTACATTTTAAAAAAATAAAGCTTTAAAGCACCCTGTGCAGAAGGAAGTTTCAGTGAGTTTAATATGGTTTACTTACAATCCCATAACAGGATATCCTTGATCTTGTTAATTAATTTAGGGTTCCGGTATATTAAAATACTAATTGCAACTTTATACAATTCTGATACAATTTTGTCAAAATAAAATTAAGTTATACAATATAAAAATATAATTGTTAGAGAAAGTTAAATTAGTGAGACATAACACACATATATTTTTGGGTATTCTGGTTTATTTCTTTGTCAAGGCAGGGCACTTCCAATTTTTTTTCAGTTTGAAAAGATAACAGCATGGTTGTAATAAACTTTACTAGCTCTTGATTTAGAATCTGTGACAGAAATATAATAGCCCTCTATTTGTTTTCATGGTAAAGATTCCATTCCTCTAACAAATTACCAGACAGATGTTCCAGATGTGTTCTTATCCAAAGAGTGAAATGAAATGATCAAAACACGTGCCTTGAATTTCTGCACTATGTACAGCTATGGTATTGAAGAAATATCTTACAGTTTTTCTGTTAAGGAGATTGCTCCTCTACGGTGCTAACATTCTATAGTATAGATGTCCATGAGGAATCCTTGACTTCTTCATTTTCCACTGGTTGCTTGCATTTCCCCAAAACAACCTATCCTGTAAGAAATGCTATGGGAGATCTCCTCCACAGGGTTTCAGCCAACTATGCCAGAGGACTTCATGATTGAGATTATTGGAGCGGCAAAACCCCAGAAGGGTTGCCCAAAAATTTTTTTGCTGTCATGAAGGAGATGTCCATGGTTTTGCAGCCCAGATATAGCGGGCTTGTCATTTTACCACTGTCACTGGAGTAGCCACTCAATAGCCCCATTCTAAAAGCATCAAACACACTCAGTGTCCATTGAGTTCTCTTGCATCGCCGTTTGCAGGTAGCAATAGCGACAGTTCTCTTGTTGACTAGAGAATTGAATTCACTGAATAAACCCAAAGGCTGTCTTGTTTCTTCCTTTCCATTTCTAAGAAAAACCAAGGTGTCTGAGCATTTGTACAATACAGTTTCTCTCCAAAAGATTAACATTTTTTAAATCAAAATAGAAGTGCCCAGTTGGCCGTAAAACAGGGGTTTCAGCAGTCATGAGGTATATGAAAAGAACTTTATTTTAACTTTTTTAAAATGCAACTATGGGGTGTTTTTTTTTACATGAACGAATAGCAAAGTTTTGAACTAGTAGCAGATGAAGCATAGAGGTAGAACTACAAAATTCCCCAGAGGTTACTGAATCAATCTTTGCTGAATCTGAGAAGAGCACTTGGTACATTTAAAGTTTAGCTTCAAAGTCCAGATCTATATATATATATATATTATTACAGTTTGCTTCCAGGTGTTTGCTCTCTACCAAAGTGAGACATGTTTTTCAATAGGTCTTTTACTTCTTATCACCTCAACCTCTTTAGCTCTCTTAAAAGACTTTGGGAATTAGGGGCTGAGAAGGATCCAGATGCAATTGCTTAAGCAACTGTATTTTTTCCTTCCTGGTGTAATGTAGTATAAATATTATTGGCTGCATCTTAGTTTTGTGTCCTGTTTTAAGAAATGAGTAGGCTCCAAGTGGAGGGGGGAAGATGCTATGATAGGACAGCAAAATAATTGCCTTGGATGATCTGTTCTAATATCCCAGAGATTTGCCTAAGGAATTCTCAAATATGAAACATTGAAGTATTTTTAAAAACGAATTAACGGCAACAATCTTGCTGTTAAAGCAACCTATTAAATAACTTCTTTGAGAGTTGTCAGCATTAACTTGCAGGATAATGGTTGAACAATACCTCTCCTCAGTAGTTTAATGATCAACTGTAATCTCTGATGGGCTTTATTGCCCAGGCAAGAACAGATGGCTGGAATGGATGAAGTCTTAGCTCCCTCTAGAGGGCATCAGTGGTTTTCATCTCTTGATTTGAAATATTTCCTAATGTATCTGGCTGGAATCACTACCGGAAAGCATTTCTTCTTCTTCTTCTGTATAGACTCTTTGAGTATCGAGGAAGAGTCTCCCCCATACCCAGGATGGTTCCCGTGAAGCGGCCACGAGTCACCATACCTTTAGTGCGACGTGTCAAAGCAACTATCCCGGTCAAGCTCTTTGCCAGATCTGCTGCTCTTGTGAACAGCTCCGCCAAATTAAAATGTAAGTTTCATGCTACTGTGCAGAGGTAATGTTTATAATGGTTTCAGACTTGCCTTTGAAGCAAAATGCACAAGGGCAGACATACATAGCAAACATAATTACTGATAAGTGTTTCATATATTGCAAAACATTGGTTTTATTTTATTCTTGAATTTATTTCAATAGCTGTTTCTTACATACAGGTAGACATTTGAAGTTATGATGGACTTTATCTTGGGGCTACGTATGACCCAGTTTCAAAGTTCTGATGTCCACACACCTCTCCCAGTCATTGAATTTTGGGCACTCAACAAGGACATATTTATGAATATTTGCAGCCTTCCACCATTACATGACCAGGTTTTATGACAGTTTTGCCAAAAGAAAACCCATTTACTTCCATTTCGGGGGGCAAAATGTAAATAGTAAACCATTGGTTTGCTTAATGACTGCAGCAGCTAATTTATGAACACTGTATTCACTTAAAAACCACTGACAAAAATGTTATGAAATCAGGTCAGTCACATGACTGGCCTGTTTTAAAACCATTATGACTTAAAATCATAATGGGGGGATCTAATATAGTCCTAAGTCAATGATTATCTTGACTTAGGCTGCTAACAACATTTTTTATTTAATAAATTTATTGGCCACCCATCTTACCGCAGAGTAAGAATAAAACACACACATGAGAGTAAAAGCAATACAATTGAAATCAGAATTAATATTGGTATCATTAAATCAATATCTCTTCAAAGTTTGGTAGGAAATGCATTGTTGCCATTTCCCTAAACATTAGGAGGGTGCTGGAGAACTCATCTCCCTGAGGAGAGATTTCCACCATTTGGGAACCCCAGAAAAGAAGGCCCTCTCCTGTGAACCAGATAGCTCAGTTTCTGGAATGTGGGCATGTAATGACCTGACAAAGAGGTGGAACAGCCACAGTGAAGGCAAGGTCATATAAGATAAAATCTGAGTCTAAAGCAGGAATGGAACTTGAGAAAATATCTGACTTGTCCTTCCCTAATTCTCCTTCTGGTAAAAGTAGGGAATAGGGAGACACACTCAGAGTAGCGAGATTCTGTTTCTGTAATCCTGTAATAAAAGTCGTTTCAGTATTCATGACCATGGTGTTCAAGTCTGGTCTAACTCAAAGGACTGGTATCAATCATGCAACTCTGAATGTTCTTTTTCTAGAGAAGCAGAAGATCTTGCTTTGGACTTGGGTTTCTCTTTATGTGACTGTTGCCTGGGTTGTGGCACTTCCTGCTGTTCCTCAAAGTTATTGTCACAATCCATCACAGGCAGAGGTGGGTTTCACAGAAGTTTACCCCTAGTTCGACATGTGCACACACGCTCACTTCGTGCGGGCTTCCATGTTGGCGCGTGGGGCTTTCATGCATGCACGCGGCTTGAAAAACATGGCTAAATAGGATGGCATAGAGCCACGGCAGATGGGTGAGCCCAAACTGATTTCAACCGGCTGAATACCACCTCTGATTACAGAACATCTTCAAAACTGCTGATTTATCTAACTAGGTAGGTTGATAGTATGAGAAGCAGTCTTTAGAACTGCAAAGGTGGAAATGGTCACTTATGCTAGTATTTTTCAACTTTGGCAACTTTGAGAAATGTGGACATCAACTTCCAGAACTCTCAAGTCAGCATGTCAAAGTCAACACATCTGAAAGCTGCCAGGGTTGAGAAACACTGACTTAAAACATTACCAGAACTGAGCAATGTTCCTGGGAGTCAGATAGTAGTAGAGTTAGGTTGATTAACTTTCCGGTTGTCCATTAACTACACGACTAAAATATTTCTGGTACCAGCTTCCAGACGAAGACCCAATTGAAATGGGTCCAAACAGTAAGTTTCATCCAAAGGCATTTGGATGAGGGCAGCACTTTCTTAATCACCTTACCTACAAATGGAAGATTTGAGAGTGGCTCATAATTAAGATACCTTCCAGGGCAAGGAAAGGCTTTTTATTTAAGTAAAAGATCTTAGAACTGTTTCTTTAAGTGGGTTGGAATATATTTCATATTCAATGATATATACATTATCTCCCCTAACCATGGAGTCAGTGGCAACCTGGTTATTTGGTCAGGATAGGCAAGGATAGAATGAGCTGATAATGATCTTGCCAAGCCTGTGAATTAAAATGAATCTATATAAAGAAAAGAATGCTTGTTTTTTTATTTATTAATATCATACTTTTCTGCCCTCAAGGGAATAGTTGTAAAAATACAAGCAAAATATATTATAAACAATGACAATAAGAAATAAATGAAGCATTAAAAATAGACACATACTCATCACAGAAAAAAAGGAAAAAATACATCAAGCCAAGTACTTAGTGAAAGAGAAAATATTTGAAATACATAGTAGAATGAGCCAGTTTGGTCTCCATAGCAAGACCGTTCAGCTAATGTTTTGTCAGTACTTTTTACCACAAAAACTGGCTGCCAATGAGATACAATTGTTTGGTAACTACAGCCAGAAACATCTGAATTCAAACTGTCACTGAATAACAAAAGACTAAATGGCTGGAGGACAAAATACATGCCCTTGATTGAGCTTTTTGCAAAAATAAAAAGGTGATGTTCAAATTATCATCTCTGTTCTATTATTGAATTAATCATTCATCTAATGAACTTCTTTTGAACTGTACTGCATCATTCATGCACCAGATTTTTTGGAAATAAAAATAGGAAAACACTCCTTTCCTCCTTTCCTAAGAAACTAAAACATTCCAGTGAAAACAGTATTCTCAGCTTTGCCAACATGGAAGACTGAGTGAAAATTATATGAAATTAAAGGCTGGGAAGTAAATGTCAGGCTGGATGCAATCTGAGGGATCCAAGAGGTAATTTGCCCCAAATAGCTGATCTGGATACAAGAAGGAAATAGCAGTGGGATCGGGAAATACAGTTTTGCAAAAAGAAAAGAAATATGATTTAAAAAGAATCCAAGGGGGCAAAAAGGGACAGGGTGGAGTTTAAGACAGTCTGTCAACAGCTCAGAACCCACTTGACAGATGGCACAAAAATAAGGAAATAATGTAATGGAGAATCCTAAATAAAGGAGTTCAACATGTCCGTTCAATGTGATGCATATATTTGTGTTTATTTACCTATAAGGATCATTTTGTCAACTACTAAGTAGTTATGTAAATTATAAATTAAGGGGAATTCTTTCTAAAAAGTTCAAGGAATGAGGTGAAAGATTCCTCTTTTGTTTTTTTTATTGGCTCAGAGCTGCAAATTTTGCACCTCACCAAAGTTGGGAGAGTGTGGCAGGAGGCCGTTCTAAGCATTAAAAAAGGAATCCTTTGATACCTACAATATCACTCTCTTGCCAGAGTCAATATAGCACAGGGCTTCCAAACCCTTAAGTAGCTGTGCACTAGCCTTTAGGTTTTGGTAGTTTGTTCCCATTGATGGTGCACTCTGATGGGAGAAATGGTACCTGCCAAAATTCTCCTGTCTTCTCCTCAGCTATGAAAGGCAAACGAGACCCTGTCCTATACTGAACCCAATAAGCCCTTATTGTGACGGACGCCAAGCAGGACCTGCAACTTAAAAGGTATATGTGAAGTATAATTAAATCTCTGCTCAAGCAAATTGCTCATTCGTACCAGACAAAAGAATAAGGCTTTCTTCTAACTTTTTGTCTTCCAAGTGAAATGCAGTGAACTGCAGACAATTAAAACTGAGCTGACGCAGATCAAATCCAACATTGATGCTCTCTTGGGCAGATTGGAGCAGATTGCTGAACAACAGAAAGCACCCACAGGTCAGTTGGCTGATTGCAAATGCCTCCTCAATAACACCAAGACACAGTAGGAGTTCAAGTGCAGAAAGTCAGCGCCAGGTTCCTAGTACTGGCTGGCCTTCCTTTGTTCAGGACAAAAGACCTTTGGTACTTTTTGCAATTACAGTCCAGCTCTCTGATGCCCTTGTTCCATTCCTAGGAGCCAGTACAGGGGTTGTGTGTGTTTCTCCATCTTCAACTACAGCACCTCCAGCCAGCAAGGGCCAAAGTGGATGATGATTAATGGTGTTATAATCCAATCTGTCTGTAGGCACCATATTGGGTAAAACCGCATCAGTGTTATTAAATATAAGTGACTGTTTCAAGGCAATCTAAAGTATGGGCATATTTCGCTGGCATCTGTATTATAAAGATCATAATAGCAGAACAAGACCAAATAGCCCTTGGAAACCTGTGATTTCAAAAAACTATCAGGCTTCCCATCTGAATATAAAAGTATTCTGAGGTTCCCCTGCTGATTTTTTCTCCTTGAGAATATATTTTCATTGGTTAGTTGTGCTAGTAAAGGATGCAGAGACTGATAGGAATCTGTAGCTCAGCAGATTACATAGTCCAAAACCTCTGAAGGACATCATTTCCCTATTCATAGGCTGCAGTCCTCCAGAGATTGGATTCCAATTTCCATCAATCTTAATCAGATGAAGGGAGCCACAATCTAGTTGTATCTGGAAGCCTAACAGGCTTTCTATCCTTGCTCTATTTCATATATCTAAATGACAGCAAGCCACCTTGATTTTTTTTTCTGCCTGTCCCCTGCTATATGCAGTAGTAGATTTAACACACAAAAAAAGAAACAGAATAGAAATATTCTAAATGTTTTTCATTTCTTCATCCAGCCCAAATCCCCAATTGATTATTTGTATTGCTTCTAAACCATGCCCAATTTTAATTCATGGACTGCATTCACCAAGGTTAACCTGTTGTTGTTTGTTCCAGTTAACCCATTTTCTGTTTTTGCATTATGTATTGAACCATAAAGTAATCATATGGCCTGGGTTCACAAAAAATATTAAGTTACAATGAAACTAACTAGATGTGTTAATAACATTAACCAAGTCATGTAAACAAAGCCAAGAATTATTTGTGAGACTACTTTTCTCTAAGCCTGGACTCTGTGCTATTAATCTCAGGTTATACTTTGGAATAACCAGCTATTAAATGATAAAAGGGAAAGAAATGAAGTGGTATTTCTCTGGGCAACCTTGGGAAGATGTCAGGATCATAGGCTCTGTTAAGACTCATTGCAGACATTTCCCCAAGAGATATTCCATTCATTTTTTTTTCTTTCTGATAAGATGTTCCTAGCATTGGAGTCCAGGTGCCATTTTAATTTTTCATGATGCTCCCAATGTGGCAACATACAGGGACAGTTGGTGAAACTCAATTAGTTTCCAGCTTGGATTCTTGATTATTTAGATATTCTGAGATAAGCCAAATAAAGCCTGCCAACGAAACAGGGTCCTCAAATCACATCGGTATTTTACAATTTGGCTTTTTTGCAGAAGTTAGAAAAAAGGCAGATGGAAACAAAAGTGAAATTTCTCAGGAAGACACATCATCAGAAGCAGAGGCGAACACGGAAGAGCCATTAAATGGGGAAGAAGAAGAGGAGGAGGAGGAGGAAGGCCTTGTGCAGGATGATTGTGATGATGAATTGGTAAGGTGTAGCAGGAAATCATAGGTTTCACATCCACGTGCTATACTTTGGATTTACACAGTTATACCAGTTCTCAGTCTTCAGGGGAAAGTAATATTTTCCCATTGCCATTAATAGATAAAATTATCTCTTAACATTATAATGAATTACAGACGGGTCACAGATCATATCCTTTCCTTTTCATTTGAGGAAAGAAAGCATTTAATGTGTTTGTTGATGCTAAAGAATGAGATTTTATCTTTCAAATTTGCATCATCAGTGAACTGACTCAAAGGTGCTTTTTCAAAAGGCATCTGGGCTTTCTTTGTTTTTTTCTTGAAGACATTTTGCTTCTCATCCAAGAAATTTCTTCAGTCCTTCAGGGAGAAACAAAGAAAATCCAGTTGCCGTTTTGAAAAAAAGGACCTTTAGGATAACCATGACCTGGATGACTGAGAATCTCCATAAATATCAATGAACTGGGGTTTTGTAATCTGTAAATCCTTAGCTAATACCAGAGAATTTACTTTCAGATATGCTATTGTCTGAATATAAAGATGGGAATGAAATTACAGTCCTAAAAACAAATTCAGCACATAACAATGCAAAGGAAATAAGCTATTTAGTAGGGGAGAAGGTATGGGAAAGATGAATCCCTCATTTCTTTTAAAAACTAACCACTGCAATGACATCTTTTAAAAACAGAGTTCTAAATTTGGGTATTGGAGTAAGATTGAGAATCATGTGACACACTTGTCGGTGATATCTTCAGAAGTTGACATTCCAATCCACCTGTCAAAGCCATGTTTTGTTTTGTTTAGTTTAGTTTATTATCATTGCACCTCCTACAATGAAATCAAATGCCCTTGTCATGCCCATTATAACTATAAAAATAAAACACAAACACACATCCTTCACATTCTATACAATTGAATTGAAAACCCCTGATATTGCATTAATATTGCACTATACAATAGAATTCAATATGGTTACTGCCCTGGGATAGAACCTGTTTTTCAGCCTATTTCTACTTGTAATGGTATTAGTTGAAAAAAAGGGTGCCCAGGATGAGATGGAACATTAAGAATGTTTTGAACTTTCGATGTTGAGTCAATACTTATACTTCCAATGCCCCCTTGCTATTTAGTCAGCAAATTGCAACCAGTGTGCCTTCCATAGAAGACTTCCATATTGCATTGGTCAGAGGAAGCGCTGAGAAGTTATCTGCCGATCTCTCACATCCTGGACATAAACTATTCAACTACTTCCCTTGGGACAGTGCTATAGGGCATTGCATGCCAAAACAATTAGACACAGGAACAGTTTTTGCCCTCATGCCATCGCTCAGCTGAACATCTAATTTTCACAGTACTGTATCCATGTAGTGTGGCTGTAGCACCTGTAATCCTCAACATACGGCCACAATTATGCCCAAAATTTATGTTGCTAAGTGAGGCATTTGTTAAGTGAGTTTTGCCCCATTTTACAACTTTTCTCACCACATTTGTTCACTGATTCACTGTAGTTGTTAAATTAGTAATACAGTTGTTAAGGGAATCTGGTTTCCCCATTGGCTTTGCTTGTCAAAGGGTTACCAAAAGATGATCACATGACCCAAAGATACTGTCATAAATGTGAGTTGGTTGTCAAGCATCCAAATGTAAATCATGCGACCATGGGGATGCTACAAATGGTCATAAGTGTGAAAATGGTCATAAGTCACTTTTTTCTTTGCCAAAAGTGGAGATTAACTTTTAAATATATTTTAAAGAAATCCAAGCCATTTAATATTGCAAATATTTGATCACCAAGCCACTTAATGTTACAAATATTTGTGTCTGGCATAGAAATACAAGCTTTATACTCCAGGTATTTCATTACATCTCCATATTCACATCTTTGAAATGGGACAGAATGTACATTGGCCAAGTGAACAGGACCTGTTATGAATCTTCTATGAATATAAATAAATAAAACAATCATTATTCTTATCCCATCTTAATGTTCTAGTTTAGTTTTTGATAGAAGATAGGTTATAAATATTTAAATGAATGAATGCATGGTTACCTAGTTCAGGTTGATGTGAAGCAGTGGTGGGTTCTGGATTCCGTTCCAAACAGTATGGTTGGAATGGCCTCAGCGTTATCCATATGCACGCACACGGTGGGCATGTGCGTCGTACTTGCCTGTGATGCTTCCGCAAGCCTCTGCAACGCTCCAGCTGCTCGGCAGAGTGTCGCAGGCGCCGTATGCACCGTGTACAGAAGCGCCAAAAGCTTAAAGCACAGGTAGGAAAGGAGCGAGGGTGGGAGTGTGGGGCCTCCGGAGCACCATACCGGAACGGTATCCGGTGTTCCGGACTGGCTCCGGTACACCCATTTTAAGTTTCCTTAAAACTGCCAAATTACAGATCAAACAAATCAATAAAAAATTAATAAACAGGCACAGGAGCTACCTGGTTTCCCTATTATAATAGAGAATTTCTATCCAAACCCTGGTAATTCTTCCTATGCAAAACAGAAAAATTATAGCAAACCTTTCATTTGCAGAGAATAAGTTAGCATGCATAAACCAAAGATGCTCTTTTTATCCTTTGTGCGTTGATTTCCTGATCTTTATTTATGCTTAAGTGATCAATCTAAAGGAGAAGGGGGATCCTACAAATTCTATTTAGGAATGTCTCTTTCAGTTTAAAAATGACTTCACTTTTAAGTAGATATGTATAAATGTATATTTGGGGATTGCTTTTATTCTTTCTTTTTCTCTTTCCTTTCTTTTCTTTTCTTTTTTTTTTTTTGGTCTTTTCTTTCCTGCTTCTTCAGGAGAATAGCCATTTCACATATGTGGAAGACTCCAGCCTACAGTAATTAGGTATATTCTAAAACTTACAGATTCCATTTATGACATCAAAATCACATTGAATTGTGTAAAATAATATTTAATTATTCATATTTTGATTTAATAACACATGTTTAAGTTTTACTTTCTTTCTTCCTTTTTGGTGAGTTTTTTTTCTTGACAAAACATTTATTACTTTGTATCATGCTATTTATAACTTCATAGTGGTGGATGACAGAAGAACTACAACATGCATCAGATGATACCACACACATGTAGCGGGAAATTACTTGCATTTTTATACTGTCAGCCCACTGTTATTGTCCTGAAACTCAGCTGCCTTTCTGCCTTTCATGAAAAGAAACAGAAAAGGATGAAGGGGATTTACAGAAAAGATAGCAAAAGAAAGATTGTCTTACAAATGATTAACAACTGTTTCTCTGTCCCTTGATAGTCATCAGGCTACATAATCATATTTTTGTCAACCTTCTCTACTCATTGTACCTATTAATGATAATGTCAACGTTCCTGAAAACTCCAACTCTAATGAAACTCTGAAACAGGCATTTTCTCAAAGCTCCCATTTATTAGAGTAGGTATACAGGCACATCTGGGGAAACCCGAATCTGAGATTTCCGGGCTTTCCCTCATTAAGTCAGAAGTCAAAACCCATCCCCTGCACCCATCAGTCCATCACATGGTCCAATCCCAATCCGTCCCAATTCAAGGCATCACTCAACCACTCCTCCTCCAGATGCAGGAATGCCATCACCTTGACCGAAAAGAAGAATGCTGTTCTGCCTATATTCCCTCTACTAAATCCCCCCTCCTACTTTCCCAAGCACAAGAATGTGGCAGCGTGGAAGCTTCCAGTGTTAATATGGCTTCCAAAGGTGACAGATTGCCCTTGACATTTCATATAAAAAAGAAAATATAGTATATAATTTGAAATAGTAAACCAATTAATTATCCTCTCCTTCCTTCCTTTGCCTGGCATATCACAACAACAAAAAGAGGGAGGACCACAAGAAGTTAGAACCTTTCTTGATATGTTTTGCTGAACAAATATTGATCTATAGGGGTGCCATTGGGTCTCTGCCTGGAATTCAAAAGAAGACACATGGACCAATATTTCCAAGCAGTTTTGTAGAACATAGGAAAGTAGTCATCCCAATGGACTATCATTACTACTCGCACATACATACATAAATATATACATCCCAAATCTTAGTATTAAACTGGGAGCCTTGTAATCAGCATTCACTACTAAAATAGTCATTGTATCAAGAGATGCAGAATAGAGCTTTTCCTTCCTAAAAGCAGGAAAGAAAACAGTCTGTAGAAAGTCTACTTTCTTGAGACAGGAGGTACCATGATGTGCAATGAGTATAATTCCACAATATATAATGTATGGTTTTGCATTTGAAATCTGGATCATGCCTGCTAAGCCAGGTTGTCTCATAATGATCCATTTGGTTTTTAGCAGGGACGTGCAGTCACTGGAGGCAGGGGGAGGTGGGGCCTCACTAGTCAAGCGAGGAAAAGGAAAGAATTTTTAAAATAATTAAAAAGGCCAGGGTAGTTGCTGCCAGACTCCAAGTCACAGTGACTTTGAGTCTGCTTAGTGTTAACTGTAGGGGGAGGATAGAGAACTCTGGGCCTCCTTTGCATAAGGAATTTTTCGCCTTTTAAGTGTTAAGCAAGGGTTAAAAAGCGAAAATTTTCTTATGCAAATGAGGCACATGATTCTCTCGCCTCCTCCTGCAGAGGGCTTAGAGGCTTTTTTAAAACATTTAAACAGAGTCATCCACGTGGTGACTCTAGCAGCAACTATCCTAGCCTGCCTGGCCCTGGCTAGACCAAATCTTGCATTTTTGACGCAGCTGGAAGGTATGAAAGGGTCAGAGGGAGGGGGCAGGGGGGAGGAATTCAAAATTATTGTAATTTGTAAGTAATGTTTTATTGTGAGTAATTTGTCTGTGTGTGTGCGTTTGTGTGTTTCTTCACTTCACTCAAACAAACTCTCTCTCAATTTGAGAGAGAGTTTATTTGAGAAGAGAGGGAAGGGGAAGAGGCAGGGAGGGCAGCCTTGTTTGAGAAGAGAGGGGCAGCCCTCTCCCCCACCACCGGGAGCCCCATCCTGCTCCCCTCTCCCCTTTCTTCGCGGCTGTTTATGTCTGCCATAAACGCGAGACGCCTGTCGGACACAGCGGCAGGGACGGAGGAGGCGGGGGTGAGGCGGCAGAGCGCGGCAGCGGCGAGAGAAGCAGCACCCCCGCCACTGTGTCACAGGCGTCTCGCGGCGGGGACGGAGGAGGCGGGGGGCGAGGCAGCAGAGCCAGCGGCGAGAGAAGCAACCCCCGCCGCTGTTTCCGACAGGCGTTTCGCATTTATGTTCACCATAAACGCGAGATGCCTGTCGGACACAGCAGCGGGGACGTTGCTTCTCGCCGCTGCTGCGCTCTTGCCTCACCAACCGTAATCCTTACCGCACGTCACTGGTTTTTAGCCTTGGTCCAGTGCCATTTCCTGCATAGTTGCACTAGGAAATCTACCCTTTATAATCTGAGATGTCACTTAGAAAGATGAAGGTGGTTGTTATCTGGCCTTTGTTCTCAGGAGTAAAACAATTCTTCATACAGTTTCCTAAGGATTAAGAAGACAAATAATTATAAAAGCAGAAAGGAACAATGTCTAAAGTTGGGGCATACAGCATACAGTATGCATATTTTGAATATTTGACCCAGGCACTTCATAAGAATTTTGAATGAAACATTCACTTTATGCCTCAGCAATGCAGCCACTAAGGTTCCAAAACATAATTTACACTTTTTCATACCAAAGGTACACAGAAGCTAGCCCTAGGAGTCTCAACATGGGCAATTGAAAAGATAGATAGCACAAAATGTCGTGATTTCTTTTTAATTAAAAGAAATCTATGGTAAGTGCAGAAGAAACATATATTTCTTCCTTTAAACCATTTTTCTAAAATGAAAATACTTTCAACCAGCCCATACTAAGAAACACAAAACATGTTGTGTGATTTATTAAACTGAAGCCTACTTCAAAATTGTATTATCCTTCATTATCTTTTTTTTCTTCAAGGTTCCTTCTTTGTACAATACTGTAAGATGGTTTATTCCTAGTTGCCAACTTCAAAAATAGATGGAGCGTTGTTTGCTTAGCAGGGTAATCCAATCTTTCAGACTCCAACTACTTTTCAGGAAAGGGTGAGAATCACATTTTCATATGGGCCAAATTCAGAGGATCTGATCCTACCCTTCTAAGGATTTCTACTGGAAGATATACAACCAGATGTAAGGATTTTCTCTTCTTCAGGACATATTAACAGAAGATTGCGTCTCTCAAAGCACAGTAATTTACAACAATTTCTTTGTTGAAAATACAAGTTAAAAACAGGCAAGCATTGTTTTTCTTTTCTCTTTTCTTTATTCTTTTGGCTCTTCTCTATTAGCTTCTCCTGCAAAGTTTGGTCACTTTGGCGTTCCTAGCTATCTTCAAAATGCTTCCTAGACTTTGTTTTGCTATGAACAAATGCAAGACTGAAGAATGGAAGAAATGGGGGAGGGGGATTTGTACATAAAATCCTGTATAATAAAAGGAAAAACTTGATTCATGATGTAAGCCCAGTATCTTTTTTTTTCTGTTATTGCTATTCGAATAAGATACATTTCCAAATATTATATTGGATTCGGGCTACCTCTTCATCACATGGGATAATTTAGTTCACACTACCAACGCCTATTTTCTTTGAATATTTTGCTCTCTATGCTGTTCTCATTTAATGTACATTAAAAATTGTGTCCAAACCAAACTATACGTGGAAGCTGCCACAATTAGCGCTCAGAGTTTTAGTTATATTTTTTTCCTGGATACTCCATTTCATTTTCTTCTTTCATCCTGCTACCAACATCAGCCAATATTCCACATCCTTTGAGTATTGAATAATCATACCTTTTGGGGGGTTCTACTGCCTCCCCTGTGCTTTTTCTACTAAACTTCAATTTTATCATATGCTGCTTTTTAACTTAGAATGAAATCTAAGTGACAGCCAGAAGAAAATAATCATAATACTTTAGGTAGAAGAGTTCCTACATTTTGTCATTTCTTTTTCAAAAAGAAAATAATAAAATTTGATTTTATTTCTTGGGAGCTTGGTCTACTGCCCAAAACGGAGGGGTAAGAAAAGCAGATTTACTTAGCCACAAACCACAAAGCTACATGACCAAAAGATACAGACAAAAAAAATGGGGGGGGGGGAGAAATTGGGAAGAAAGTGACAAAGGCACTGAGAGCCCTGACTCTCAAACACAGCTGGATTCAGGGGCAAGACACTAAGTGAGATCTTCTTATGGAGAATAATGGTGGCGGCAATAATTTACCAAGCCTTTATGCCAAGGAAACATAGCTCAAAAAAATAACCCCAGAGTACTTCTGGGACAGATAGTGTGAGATCCCCATTCTATCACGCTGCAAGTTTATGCCCTCCCATGTAATCTATATTCACTGGAGTTTCAGTGCTGACATTACCCTGTAGAACAGAGGTGTCAAACTCAAGACCCGCAGGCCAGATCCGGCACACGGGGTCCTTAGATCTGGCCCTCTGGGCCACCCTGGAAACAACGAAGGACCGGCCCATGGTGATTCTGCCAGCGAAAACGGAGCTCAGGAGGGTTACAGGCCATCGCAGCGAAAAACTGAGCTTGGGAGCTCGTTTTCACTGGCAAAGCCCTCAGGCACAACAGGTGCCCCAACACAAGTGACATCGAACTGGCCACGTACACCCTGACCATCCACACACACCAGCTCCAAGCTCAAACACAACACTGATGTGGCCCTCAATGAAATTGAGTTTGACACCCCTGCTGTACAATATCTGGTACAATCCAGAAGCCATTGTTCCCTCAATAGCTTTGAGTTTTCTTGATCCTAAGGCTGTAAAACGGTTCCAAACCATAGTACACTTCCATGCTTCTTGGTTGGGATGAGGTTCTTTTGTTGGAATTCAGTTTCAGTTTTGCCACATATTTTTCATTATTTCCATAAAGTACCCCTTTTGTCTCCTCGATCCACAGAACATTGTCCATTTGTGTGTGTACCCTCCAGGTGGTTGTTGGCAAAACCGAAGTGGGTGCCAATTTGCTTGCTGAAAATGCTATTCTTGATATACTTCATGAACACCATTGTTCATTTTTATACCTAAAGTGCACTCATATAAACTGACTTTAGATAATTAAGAACTTCCTACAAATCCTTTACTATAACCGTGGGATTCAGTATGATCTTCCCATTTGAAATGATTTCTGCTGGACCACTCCTGGGAAAAGTAACATTTAAAAAAAAAATACTATCTTCCTATGGATTGATGGAGGCAAAAATCTTAGGTAAGTTTTGTTACTAACAGTCTGGGTTTGAGACTTGAGCACTGCATGATGGAGTGAGCTCCCAGTCTCACCCCAGCTCCTACCAAACTAGCAGTTCAAAAGCATGCAAATGCAAGTAGATAAATAGGTACTGCTTCAGCCAGAAAATTATTGCATTCTGTATTTTCATGCTGGCCACATGATGACAGAAGTGTCTCTCAAGACAATGCAGGCTCCATCGGAGATGAGCATTGCCCCCTTGAGTCAGTCATGATTGGACGGGGAAACCTTTAATACCTTTCTAGCCTCCTGAGCACCAACCACCTTTTTCAGAGGTTTGCAGAGGCATGAGTCATTCCTCAAATCTGCATGATAAAAAGCAGGCTTCAGCCGAAATGACTGTTTGGGCTTTTTGAAAGGAAAACTTCTCAAATTCATCCCATAAATTGGAATAGCTATCTCAATTTACCCTGTTATTAATGTTAGAGCTTCTTATATATTTTCACAAGAACAGTGAATGTTGACTTTATATATATTCAATAAAGACATGATACACATTAAAGACATTTACATATATTAATAAAACTTAAATCCTGATCACACCATAGATCATAGATCTGCAGGATTGCAAATATTTCTAAAAGGTTCACAAACGTTTGCCCACAGTTGGATCTCAGAACTATTCCCCAAAGCCACACTTAGAATATGAAGAACAATTTATGGCTGTTATGGAAGTTTTTGTATATTGCCAAAGTATCAGGGAGCCTGATAGATACTAATAGGATTCCACTAGGTTTAGTGGAATTCACAGCATAGTAAAAACACCAGCCCTACCCCATACTGAAAAATAATTGCAGTAATCACATTAAACTATATGGGTTGCAGGTAGGTTTTCTAGATAAACCAGAAGAGGCTCCTGCTTGTTTTCCACCCAGCCCATTAGGGAGACACATTTGTGAGCACCTGTGTGTTCTCTTCCGTATTTCCATAAAATAAAGAGGCATCAAAGACAAAATCATATAGCTCAGAACATAAGGTGTCTGCAATGGAATGGAGGCAATGGAGATGATGTATCCTCATGAATATGTCTTTTAAGAATGGTTAGTGAAGCATTTTAGTTACTAATTTCATATGCTGCCAATCTCATGGTTCAAGGTGACTCTGGGCAGCTTATAAGGGAGGCATGCTGGCAACATGGTCAGATCAGAAGAAGAGCTCATTGATGGGAATAAAAATATGTACAATCTATCCAAAGAACAGAAAGATAAACACTCAATTTTTAGAAATTTTTATTGTAAAATAAGAAAAAATAGTGCCAGCTTTCTTAGGAAATAGATATTTAAAAGCTCAGACTAGAGGTAGATTCATTTAAATGGTGGGGGGGGGATGATTTGGACTCAAAAACCACTTTTATATTGTAGCTACTTGAAGTACCAACTATACCTTACAACTATAAATGATTATCCAGGCCTTCAGAATGTTACAAGGGCCAGAATAAAAGGGGAGTCAAAATGTTTAGCAAGCAGAAACCCATAAAGTAGCTTTGTTGCTTCACATTTAAGCATAACATACCATGACTAGATTTGCTAGCCCTGCAAACTGAATCAAAATCCTGCAGACATACTTTTTCTCATTTTTCAAATGAATGAGGCAATGAAAAATACAATTGTTTCTCCAATACGTAGATGTATGTGCTGTGGTATTTCAAAATGTCTACTTATTGCTGAAGCAGCTTTTTGGATGAGAAGCGAAACATCTTCAAAGAAAAACAGTTGCTTCAGTAAACTGGCCAAAGTCCGGTTGCTTCAGTCCAGTAGAATTTTTTAGGACCAAGACCCAAAGAATCATGTATTTTTGAACTCTAGTTCTTATCTGGATTCAGAAATTGAGAACACAATGCTTACCTTACAGAAAAGGTAATGTTGACTCAAAGTTTTTTTGCCTTTACCGTATTAATTCCCTGAAACTTTTCTAGTTATCATTCTATAAGGTAAGGATCAATAACTATTCAGATATCTCTGAACATCAACTAGACTAGAGCAAACTGCCCATCAGGATATGATCAGGGATTTGGAACAGTAGTACTTGGAGTATCACAGCTGCTAAATTTTCTCAACTTATGGAAGAGATGGCAAACACTACATTTAAGTATTATAGGATTAGCAATAGCAGTTAGACTTATATACCGCTTCATAGGGCTTTCAGCCCTCTCTAAGCGGTTTAGCATATCGCCCCCACAATCTGGGTCCTCATTTTACTCACCTCGGAAGGATGGAAGGCTGTCAACCCTGAGCCGGTGAGATTTGAACTGCTGAACTAGCAGTCAGCTGAAGTGGCCTGCAGTACTGCACTCTACCCACTGCGCCACCTCGGCTCTTATCTTATTCTAACCAAGATTAACATAGCTCAAAATTATTTGACAATTTTCCATTCACGCTGACTGGAGTGGAATGAAAGACGTAATTTAAAGGCCTTCATGGGTTGGGCTGGGTTACCTAAAGAAGAATCTTCAACGAGTTGCCCAATTCCATCAGGCAGGTTGTGCCTATAACAGGCATTCTAGAAATGTCAGCTGGCAGGGAGCAGGAGACTTGCCTTCTCTTCTACAGCCCCTGCCATCTGGAACATTCTTTCTTCAGGAATTACAATGACCAAGGCCTTGTTGGTCTTTTGTGCCTAGATCTGGGCCACTGGGAATGTGAAGGAACCTCTTTTATCTATATTAATATCCATGCCAATAATTTTACTCTGCATTCATATATATTTATTTTACATTGGTTTAAATTGTTTATGCTTTTACAATGCATGCTGCTCAGTCACTTGAGATGAGCAGCTACAGAAATCAAACCAAATTAAAAAAATAAATAAAACATACTTTGCTTCAACAAGGTTTGTACATTATGAACTTTCAAACAATCTAAGTCTTCTGTGTTATCCAGAAGACTTTATACAATACTGAATTTATTTATTTTCTATTTAAATAAGTAAACGAGAGCAGGTATAACTAATGCTAGATAAGTCTGCAAAAGCATCCTGTGAAAACAACCACAATTTGGAAAATTATGCAAGAGTCACTGATCCTGACTTTATTCAATTTATAAGGTACATCCAACATTCATTACAGCTCAGGTGCTATTTAAGTCATTTAAAAAAAACGACTTTAGACTTTTCTATTCTTAAAAACCTATGGAGAAAATATAAAAATTAATTTCCTGGCACTCAGTTGAATGTCAATTTACATACAAATTATAATTCCAACAAAGATTCTAGACTCAACTTTAGTTGAAGTATCACAGTTAACACCCATTAACCAAATACCTTTCAATATTGATAACAAGGGTTATTAAGATAAATCAGAAATCTTCAAACAGTAGTGAAAAGGCACTCCTCCTTAAATCTTGCAAATGTTTTAGAGTTTTAAATTCAAAAGCATCACATTTTTAAAATATACAAGCAGGCAAAGAAATATAAGGATCCTGCTAGATCATAATGAAGTTTTATGTAATCCAGCCCAATTCGCCTCACTGGATAACTGAGGAATTCTATATACAGGATATGAGGCAAAACTCCTGTCCAGTTGACCCTGGTGAGGTCATGTAATTGTCATAAAAACTGCCTGCTCTATGGGCTTAACTTTAAACATCAATTTGGCAATCTGTAATCATATTTGGTAATGATGAATACTATGTACTATGAGTACACTTTCCTCAGTCTTTCAAATTAATCAGCTGACTCCAGATTCTATAATTCTTTAACTAGACACACACACAGTATTTGCAAAAAAGAATGAGATAGGTATTAATAACTTTATTGCAATCTCTTTTCTAATTATTTCATAACTTCTTCACAGAAGGAAAGTAATTTTTACACATATACCCACCACCACATCAAGATTCATTTTTAGTATTCACCAGTTAAATCCTCATTCCACACATTAAGTATCTAAACAGCTTATATGGCCACTTATTTTGCATCCGCAATTCTGGGCAGCTAACATGAACAAAAAAATTAAAACAAAATAACAAATTATTATTTTTCTTGTTGCCTTGCCTTGTCTTACATCACTCTAAACTTTGTGGGGGGGAAATAGTATTTGCCATTTAAATTCCAATTTATCCAATGCAGACCCGTGCTTGTATGAGCCCTTTTGTTTAAACCACTCACCAATAACTGGTGTCACCATCAAATCTGAGCCCACGCTGTTCAGCATCAGCTCCAATAAAGATTATCTTCATAATATTCAATTGCAAAACTTGTCCACTTATTTCTATTCCCACGTCCTTGGTCAAAAATTCCAAATGCTAAAGCCCCATGTCCTCTTAGTCAATGATTTTTGTAATTTATCCAAAGCCCCTTTTGAAAGATCCCAATGAATACAATAACCTTCTTAAATAATTCTGCTTTAAGGCCTGAAAAAACTGACAAAATGGATACCAACTACTGCATGAAGATCACCAAACTTTCTGACAGCTTGGTTTCTGGGTCATTCCTGAAATTGGTGAATACTCTGATAGGAAGAACATACAATGGGTATCCTTTTCCAAAACTTAAAGTACAATGCGGGGGGGGGGGGGGGGGGCAGAATGTAAGATTATTAAAGTTTTAATAGCTGCGCTTTTTCTAACGTTTGTGTTTTCATTTAAATGGGTAATACATACATAATTCATTTTTACAATTTAAAGATTTAACTTTCTTAGTACAGTACTGAAAGCTAGCATTACAAAAACTCTAAATAGGTTATGGCAATGATAATGTGCATTTACACTGCAATGTTTTCTCAAAATTACATGCATTAATATGGCATCTTGATATATTTTAATAATTTTTATTAGACCAATGCACAAAGTGAACACCAAAATGCAAAGGAAAGCTGGCTACAGACAGCTAACCTAAACCCAATTAATACAAATCTCACATTTATCTGTGGGATTTGTCCCTTGTAACCAGACAATGAAATTCTTATATGCATGGAGATATTCAACTGGGAGAACCTATTTGTGATTTAATATTCTATGATATGTTCCATTACATTAATTCAACTGTGCCCATTTCTTTTACAATACACTTAATTAGGACAACAAATGATTTTATAACACAATTGGCCATGACGCTTGCATGAATTCATACTATTGTTAACAGAGAAACCAAAAAATTCAAATGAAAGAGTCACTGTTATAATAACTTTAATTTTTCTTGCATTTTACAGAATTCTATGAACAGATTAAAAAGCACCTCCCTTCTCATCACTTGACAGTTGGTAAAATATTCAGTTAGCAAGTGCCAACAGCTTGAGGATCTGATCTTGCAAGAATCTCACAGACCAACCCAAAGCAAAGCAGCTTTTACTATCTTGTTTTTAATACATCGGAAATCCATTCATTCAGGTTGTAAGCCTGTCCAGCCACTTGCACCCAAAATTCAGGGTCAACCAGCCAACTAGTTAGCTTTGGCACGGAGCTGCGCTCTCTTGCCTGTGACAGCCTGGAAACCAGTTTTAATGCTGGCAACAGAACAGCGCGAATGGCAAGTCTCACACTGCAAAAAATATAATCTGGTGTCCTTCTGCAAGATTGTGTCTGGTGACCGACATGTATGACAGGTGACATATTCCTCTGTGGGAACAATTAAATAAGTTATATTAGCAATAAGAAATTATAAACAAATAGTAAACACATTTTTTATCCACTATACATTTATCATTTACATGATCAGGTAATTATCGAAACCAACTGCAAACTTACTAGACTACAAAACATAAAAGTAGTAAACAGAGTATTTATCTCTTTCATTGCAAGGTTTAACACCCCTTAAAATATACATTTTTCTGCCCATTTACTGCATGCACCTCTATATCACACAAAAGAAGTAGAATGTTTTGCAAGCAGCTTACAAGATGGGAGAATTGACTTTTGGCTTTGGCAGATACAAAAGTATTACTGTATTAACAACTGTATTAACAGTCAACCTTTTTTCAATCTAGCACAGAATTGTGAAAGGAAACATCAACATGGTTCACTGTTAACATCTGTCTGTTCAGGATTAAAATCTAACCATTCTATTAGCTTTTTTCACTAAGTTTACATCACTGTCCATACTGTACAAAATAAGCATTCTAAATGATCAGCAACATTTGCCAGACTTCCTTTTCAATATCCCATTATTCAGTCTTCTGTATTAGAGATGTTTGAGATCTTTAATAGTGCACCTCTATAATCTTTCAATAAGAGCTGACAATAGAACATGGAAATAACCACATAACTTTTATATCCTTCAATTCAATTGCTTCCATGCGGTAACATTACATTTTGTTACCTCTTGGAAACAAAAAATACTATTACATCAACTAAAACCAGAATGAATAATTTTTAGTATATAACCAAAAATGTGCATTTTCCCACACAAACATGACTATCCAAACATTCATTTTATAATTTTTCTATATGCCACCTCATCAAAGATATAGCAGGTAATTCCTCAAAATGATGCTTCTGGTTATACTGTAGCACTTTTTCCTTTTTGACAACCAGCAAAAATAAGGTACTTTCAGAAGATTTTAATGAAACTACAAGATGATAATTTTGGCACTACTAATAGTTATGTAAGAAACAAGATTAAAATTTTTTAATGAAGCAGCATAAATCAGCAATTATAGAATACACTTACTGATATATCTTCTCAAGACATTTTCTATCTGTTTTTGTTGGAATCTTCCTTTGATTACAAGTTGGTTGTTGCCATCTATTGAACCACTGAATAAAATAAAAATATTAAAATTAGAATTGCAAATTTTCAACGACACAAAGGCTTCAAAGTTTCCAAAATGCTCACCACAATACATGCAAATCTTTGTTCAAAGGCTCTTCATTTACGGCAATCTTTTATCAGATGGTGAAGCTAAGCACATTCCTAAAGACTGATAACTTTATAACCAAAATAGGGCTACACAAAAATATGCCAGTCTAGTGTAGTGTTATAAAGGCACAAACCAGAAATTGTAAAACTAAGAATTCCAGTTCTGCCCCAGGCATGAAGCCAGTTGGATGACTCTGGGCCAGTAATTCTGTCATATCCCTAGGAAGCAAGCAATGACAAACTACTTACAAAAATGTTGCTACAAAAACTGCAAGGACTTGCCCAGGAGTCAAGACTGACTCAACAGCGCACACGCACACACACACACACACGTTAATATCCTTGGCACATCCTATAGATTTTGTGGAAATACAACAGCTATTTTCTTTTAAATGCTTTTGGCGAGCTAAAAGAACAGGTAAAAAAAATGCTATAGGCATGTGTTGCCTTCTAGGGAAAAAAGCACAACAGAAAACCCAGTAGTCAGAGGAGACCATCTATGATAGAAATGGAACAGAGTAATAAAAGAGAATAAATGCAACATCTATGTATCCTTCTTATCCCCACATTGCAGACTAAGCCAAAAAAGTGGCCGTTGCAGACAAGAATGGCAATCAGTAGTGCTAGCAGAATGTTGCTGACTGATAACTTAAAAGTGTACAAAAGTTGTGAAGGTTAGAAGTGGTATCCAAGTTAATCTGGGTTCCTGATCAGAAAGCTTTTATATCTTATAAGTTAAAGCAAAATAGTTTTTCTTTAAACTTTTCCCTAAGGCCACTTAGGGAAATTGTTATATTTTTCAAAAGTTTGAATACTTGTATACAAATGTATGTGTATCAGTATTGTGTATGTATGTTTTGCATTAGAAAGATGTAAGTTCAAGCCATAATTCCTTTATTATTTTGAACTTCTCAGTCAGAGACTCCCATTACACATAGACACATCAAGGGAAAACTGTAACATTAAACAGTCAGCCTCTACTTGACCACAACTAACCCTATACTGCAAAAAAGAGATTGAATTAATATATCAGTCAACTAGGTAATAAACAGTAGGCTCTAGAAGGACGTTATCTACACCAGACAAACTCAGCAAAAGTGGACATTTAGAGCTAAGAGTGGGAACCAGAACTTTCATTTTGTGAGAAAAATCTACAGCAGGAATTATATCCGATTTTAATATGCAATCACTTTATGTATAGATAACTGGTTATTTGGTAAGTATCTCGTGAAATTTGACTTTCAGCATTTAAATATTAGCAATATTACAATAATCAATCAAGGGTGGGTTGGAAACTTAATGTACAAATAAATATATGAAGGGAAGCTGGTGAAAAATTCCATTTCCTTAAAGTTTAAATTTTTAAAAAGTACAAAAATAGTTATTTCTAATATAGAGACTTCCTTTAGATTTTCACCCCTGAAGATTTGGTGAAGGTCTTTTCACCTTCTGAAGGTGAAGTCCATTCTGAACGTCTTCCAAGGTTTCTATATGTACATAAGAATGTGGAAAAGAAACCACTTGTCAAGAATTCATCAAAGCAGTAGCATCAAATATTTAGGAAGGCACAGCTGCCTTGATGAGTGGCACTTGGCTGAAAAAAAAGTTCCACCTGAATTATTTGCAGTTTTATTAAAAACACAAAACCTACAAGTTGTACATTAAATTCTATAACATTATATAATCATTGAACCACAAGTGACTTAAACCAATTTTTAAAATGTCTTACATCAACACTGTTATTTTTGAAACAATCAACTTGTTGCAGAGATGTCATAATCTTTGTACAAAGGCTATTATCAAAAATTTAGAAATATTCATGAAGAATAAATATCACAGACACCACTAAGTTTGAAGTACTTACCTTGTACCCAATTCTGCCAGTAAAAAAGCCAAGAGATGTTTAGGTTGACGATGTAATCTAAAAGTAAGGAAGTTTATCTAGTTACCAAAAGAACAAATACTTAATTGTACTTAAATACTTACATCTCTTTTATTATCATAGTGTAGCATCTGGCATGTGCAATGCCAATACAAATAACTGATTTTTTTAAAGGATGTCTTTTTAGTATATTTGAAGAAGATAAAATAGGAGTTAGTAAAAAGAAAGTAAGGATAGCTTAGGCCACCACACAAGATAATAACCTCAAGGGAAGCATATTAAATGTGTTCATAAACTCTGAGGTAGCAAAATGATATATTTATCTAATATCAAATATGGCAATGCAATGTAAGTTACAATAGCACATTTTGTTTATCTAAAGAAAACTGTTTGCAGTAATGTTTCACATGAATGATATATAGACTTCCAGTAAATGATTTACACAAGTCAGAACTGAACTGTCTGGGGCTTCACATGTTTGAAATGTCATCTCAACAAACTAGGTACAGTTTACAAATGACAATGAATAGATTTCTATCTCAGAGTAAGTAAAAACCAAACAAAACACCTGATGCCAGTACCATTATAAAAATATCCAGCTATTATACAGATAACCCTCAGGGCCACTATTGTCAGAAATTATGATGGCCATTAAGGACATGATTGTGTCACTTAGAACTCTTTGATCCCAACTTAGAAAATAACTTTATTTCAAAATGATAATGCTCTTATCTACTTTGCTGAAAGTATTCAAGCATTTAACTAAATGTTTGCATGCAAGCTAGCCTCAATTCCAATAGCTCATTATACCTTGACTCTCCCAAGCTTTAGATGTTGAGTCTACAGGTCTGAAGAAAAACTGTTAAGGATGTAGCTAAGAAATCAGTATTTCCTGGTAGCTATTATTTTATATTAGTTTATTATTATTCCTCTTAATTAATCATTATTCTGTTGGTTCCAAAACACTTCCAGTTATTAGCCCAATCTAACTAGGAATTTTCCTAGTACAAATGAACAGGAATTTCACAAAAGCAGATAAACCATATTCACTTCACTAGATTGGCTAAAAAGAATTCCCAGTTGATCATTTAATGAATCATGTACGCATGAAACAGTCATTTCAGAATAAGATATTATCTGCACTTGCAGATGTATAACTGTTTTGTCTATGTAAACTTACAGTTCATAACTGAACAATAGCAATAACACAATTCCTTGACCCCAACTTTTACTAATTCCTGTCCCAAACTGCAATATAACAAAACTTACAGTTTACAGATATCTGTGAAGTTAACAAATGATGTTTTCTTTGTTCCTACTCTTACAACCTGGGGAGGTTTCATAACAAATTTTCTTTTTTCACCAGCTACCATATCAGGATTTTTTTCCCTCATGATGTTAAATACACGATTCAGCAACTGCGAGGAATAAAAAAGAATATAAAAAATCAATTAATATTGATTAACATACAAATTAATACTAGTACATTCATGTTTTATTGAATTTATTTACCTGAGGAAAAAAGCATAAAATTTTCTCTGAATTAGAAAAGTTAGCATAGTAAGCTTTAAAAAATTCTCCTCCTCTACAAATTGTTTTATTTAAAATACGCATATTCTACTCAGAATTCCAAAATCCTGAGGCAGAATAAAAAATTCAATCTAAGATAATAACTAAACTGTATTTCTCTTCATTTCAGTATAAATCCAAAGCAATATTTAAACTCAGATTATATTATGATCCCCACAGATTATAATAAAAGACCAATAGATGGATTGGTTAAAAGGTGTGAAAAGTATTTACCTCATCATATGTGTAATCTCTTTCCGAGCCTGCCCATGCAGGTCCTGACAGAGAGTTAAAAGAGATTCCATCATCTTTATTGCTGTCACCATCCAAATCTGCAATTACAAACATTATTTCAGACCCCATCAATTTCCATTCCACAATGTGCACAGAATATTTTTATGTGACATGTACACATGTATTTTTGACCAGAATCTCCTACATTAGACCCTTTGCTAAATGAGGAGATACTGGGAGGAAAGGGAAAGTTAATCCAAATAGTATTAAGAATAAGGTGAGGCATAACATTTGGAAAGGCAAATTTATCTTTCCTCTCTTTACACCTAAGTGTTAGAAGTTTCCAAATATGTTCAAATAGAAAATATCCTTATCCTTTATCAAACAAAATTTAATACCTGTTTGAGTTTAAGAATGTACTTTTGGTTCTTATTTAGTTGGTGGTGCCCATGATATCTGAATGAGTACACAGGCATGAGATCTGAGCTTTCCAAATTGATTACAACTATGAAACGGATGGTTAATAAAATATATTGTACTGGTTTACAATGCTATATAAGGTCTTTTTGAAAATGGAAAACCATAAATCACAGATTTATTGGAATACCCATACAGAATTATGTTGCTCTAAAACTGTCCCCACACCTTTCAAATACTTTCAAGTATTGTTTTGGATTTTGAAAAGGCAAATGGGAGAGATATGGAGATCGGGACCAAAGAGAACAAAGAATGAAAAGGACTACATAACTAGAGATTAGAGAGCTTAAAGTCTAATTGAAGCACTCATTTATTGGAGTCACAAATTAAATTGCTGTGGCTAATGCAATGTAGAAGACACTGTAGCACCCTATTGTGGCACCCTGTACAGTAACATCAGTGAAAATGGTCAATGTTATATTAGACCAAAGTTTTCTCTACACCACTGGAGCATTTGACAGAATGCTAATAGCTGCAATAGCTTGTCTTCCACCCTGACTATAAAATCAAAATATAGTTACATTTTTTGTACCAACCTTCAGCATGATCAACTTTGACCAATAGTAAGAGACCACCAAAAAAAATTACCTTCCTCTTTATCTAATTCTTCAACCTCCTCTGTAAACTTTGCCGTCTTTCTTTTTTTCTTCTTTCCTAACATGATATCAAGGTCCTCATCTTGTTCTACTGTTTCTTGTACATCACTCTCAATTTTTAGGTCCTTGAGAACAATTGGTAGGGTAGGGAAGAGGAAAAAGAAACAAAATTAATGATACAAACAGCAAACATAAAATAATGTGCAATAATTTAAAATATGCACCTCTCTGTTGATCATGACAACAATCAACTAATTCAGAGGTCACCTATGAAGCAAAAGTCTAGGTGATGTATTAAAATGTCTTTAATATAATTTTGGTTTTTTACTGATCATATACAGTAGCACATTTCTTCTTTTTTTAAGCAGCAAGTACAATATACAGTTATTTGGGGCTGGGGGCGAACCTAAATCTTACATTAGTAAGATGAAGACACAAACATGCCCTTTAACCCTGTGTCAACTGACCTTCAGTCCCTCTTCAGTTTCATCAACATCAAATATCTTTTTTGCTTTTTTCTTCTTTTTCTTCTGATTAAAGAAGGTTAAGACATCTAAATCTTTTGATGCATCTGAAATGGAAAGGCAGCACATTACTAACATTCAGATTATTTTATGATTTGAGTATGGAAGAAACATGCCTGAATATATTTATCAAGAAATTTAAGCAAGCTTGTGACAATGAAGTTAGACAACTTCAATAGTAGAACACATGAGAAAAATGAAAAACTAAATTAGACTATTTCAATAATGTATAAAATGTTGATTTAGACTTTTGCACATTATATCTAGTAGATCTCTATAACTAAGGATGTAATAACTGAGAAGCAAGCTATAACAATTAGTTCCCAATATAAACACGACAGTCTGTATTTTTTCAGACATGCTTATCACAAAATCCTTGCGTTTACAACTTTTAATTCAATGCCTTATTGGCCTTAACAGTAATAAGTCAGAGAGAAAAACATAATTATTTTAAAGCCAGACTATAAAATAAAAATAATTCTTTATTTGTATTTATTTAATTAATTTATATGCCACCCATCTTGTTAGTCAAAGCTTCCTTTACTTAATTTCTCATGAAATTTAATCATGGAACACAAAAATGTAAATAAAGAGTCCAATTTTAAAATGTTAACAGTTGGCTCATACTAATGAACTAAAAAACATAGCTAGCAATCTGTTTAATATTTTATATGAAACAAAGCAAACCATTAAACTACAGCTGTATGAGATAATATGTGCTTCAAACTGTATGTTTCAGGCAGTTTGAAGACATACACTGCAATTGTAAATTTTAAATGACCTTCTCTCCATGAAAGTCAAGCCAGCAACACAAAGTTATTCATTTCTATCTTCCATGGATAATAGTAAGAGAGCAACATGTTCACAGCCAGCTAGTGAGCAAAGTCTGAATGCATTTTCCAAACATTTTATTGGGTATTCTGCTGCTTAATATATGGGCTTCTCTAGAAAACTGGTAAAAAACACAAATTAAATGTTGCATCTTTATAAGCATGTTTTCTTGAGAAAAATAAAAAAGAAACAGAAAACAGGATTTCTAGTAGATATATAATAACTTACCTTTCTTTCTGAAGTCCTCTTCATCAGCTTCTATATCTTTGTCTTCCGCTGGTTCTGGCTCTACTTCTTTTGTTTCTAATAGTTGTGTCTCTTCTGTTTGTGCATCACCACCTTCTTCATCAAGCATAAAAGGCTTCTTTTTCTTCTTCTTCTTCTTGCTCATAGTAGGGTCGAAGATCATCTGCAAGAAACAACAGTATTTTCTTAACAAAAATTTGCAACCAAATAATATCCTCCAGATTTGTAAGTATACATATAAATATAAACATTAGATTATCAATCAAACACAACATAATAAATGGGTTTATCAAATAAGATCTCTACCATGCCGTATGTACAGAATACAATGCCGTATGTACAGAATACAATGCCGTATGTACAGAAATAACTGAAAACTTAATATAGGAAAAATAGAAAAGTTTTCATAACTTAAACAGTGATATAATCTACACAACCCAACACACCAAGATTGGTTTCCCAGCAATTTAAAGATCTATTAGTTTTAACAATTGTTAATAATTCTACCAAAACATATGTAGCTTTTTAGGCACCCTTTGCTAAGTTCCAGAAGGAATAGCAACTTCTGGTATTCAAGTATTAGGTAGTAATTTGTGCTTCTCACACTAAATCATTACGGTAATCTGAAAATAAACACAACTTCATCTCAATTATCAAACTGTTCATATAACCACAAAACTATTGTAGTTTTGAATCCTGTAGAACAAGAATAATCTGATATTATGGACTTATGCACCAAACTCATTCTGGACAGTCTTCCAAAAATTCAGATCAAATGTTGAAGGCAATCCAATACCTGTGTATTCTAGCTGAAAACTGCAATCCCATGCTTATTTTTCAGTAAATTACACTGAATGGAGTGGGATTTTTTGCTAGAAAACATATATTTGTGCCAAACCTATCTAGATCTCTCAATTTTTCACACTCCCATACAGAAAACAAAGTTTTGTTTATGAAGATCGTCATCTAAACCAGTGGCTCCCAGCTTTTTTTTGGTCATGCCCCATCTAAGCATCTCTAAAATACTAATGCAACCCCCACCCCCCACATATAATCCTTTCTTTACTCAAAAAGTGAATTCTACTCACACAGAGGAATCCTAAAAGGTCATTAACTTGGTTTAAAGAGGGTTCAAATTGCCCCCATTAAAAACCAAATTCCCCCCTGTGGGGCATGGACCCTACTTTGGGAACCACTGGTCTAAACTATTACAAGCTTAATTATAATGCTCTACATCTGAGAGTAGTAATATAATGGAATCACACCGCATGAACAGGTTATACAGGACTTTTAAAAACAATCTTTCCTTTAAAGGCATCTCCAAACATACAAACATATTAATTTACTTTTAAAGACAAGAAACTAAGTCTTTGAATGCATTTAATATTAGAAACTAGCTTTAATATTCTTTTTGTAGACAACAAAAAACATCTCAAAAATCAACTTAAACAGTAGTTAACTGTCCACTTAATGCAGAGACAGGCACTTGTCTAAAATCAAAGGGCATAAATGTAATATTGAGATAATTTTGCTGGATCTCTCAAAATATCATCCAAGTTGATGCAGCTATCACAAAATACTTTTTTCTCCGAAAGGAAGCTGGAGACTAGCACTCTCTTGTATTCCAGTCTCCTTTTGATATTTAAAATTAAAACAATCTGTTAAAAGTTAGGTAGGTGATTAACCTGATTAACACCAAGTATCCACAAGCATCAGAATGACCATCCCTGATTTAATGTCTCTTTAATATCTAGTAAAGCATTACTATTGAAATATCTGCAGTTCTGAAGAGATATGTATTTTTTCACCACACACAGATTAAACCTATCCTAATAATATCAACAGTGGTCAAGATAGGATAACAAATATCCAGTGAGCCAGTCAATAAATTGGACTATAGAACAGGAAGGAATTCTTCACATGTCCCAATGTTGTTTAAATTGGTAAACTTTTTAAAACAGATAATGGGGCATGAAAGCTTCAGGCAGGAGAAAAGACAAAATACCCATACATTCATTACCTTCAGTTGGTATAATACAATCACATTTTCATCTCATGTAAAGTACTTTGTTATACCAAGATGAAATTAAATTTCTTTTGGCTGGAGAGAAAACCAAATTTCTACATTTTGGACTTATGATTCATATGCCACCAAACAGTTGTAAACAAAGAAAAAAACATGTGTCTATTCCTGAATTCATAATATTTCAAATAAGATTATGTTCATCGTTACATATGGAATACAGATCTATACGGACAATACTGGCACAAACCACATTATTTAATGACTTTAAAAAATTAAATACATTTATAGCCATCTTAACTGCACCAGTATAACTGACATTTTGTTATTATTAAATCATTTATTTTATGGAGAACAGAAAAGTTCTAAATATTTGGAAATCTATCTTGTTTTTCATCCTTCTGCAGGCATTATTTTTAGGAATAATTATTCCTAAAAACCCTTATTTTACATCTGTTTTCCAAGTGTTTCTGTTATAAAGAGGGACCCTAAAATGAATCATTCCACCAACCAAACTGAATCAGAAACCAATCATGCATAATTTTAATAATTCACTGGGAGTTGACAATATGAACTGACAGTTGAATAATAGCTTATTCTAGGGGTTTGGATTTTTATCTAATCAAACTTGCTTAGGCAAAGCAACTGCCAAATCTCACTCTTGCTTTATGGCATGCCTTCAGTGAAAAGTCGCAGTAACAAAGTTTGTGACATGCAGATTAAATTTTAATGATCAAAAGTGGTGTATTTATTTTCCAAATCCAAACCTGAAATGAAATTAGTTCAATTCACAGCAAAGCACATGAAGTCATTTTATGGAGTAGCAATACCATAAAGTTTGACAACACCAGCTTTATAAATAATGTAGAGGTCTACTCAAATTGGTTTTATATTCTAATCTATTACTAATTCATATTCCATATTGCCCAGAATTTCTCAAGGGCTGAAAGATAAAACAATTTTCCCTCTGCAAAACAAGTCTCCACATTTAAGAATTGAAACATATTTTCAAAAACAGGAAGAAATTGATTCACATACTTCTTAAGAGGAATATTTTCAAGGATCATGGCAAAGGCTTCCAAATATAAAATTCCTTTTAATTTAAAAATGAGGCATTTTCCCTTTAAATAGGAAAGCCAAGCAGGCTTTTGCTCAGGTATCAGTAGATCTTTAGAAATCATCAGAGCACTCAGGCTGAATATGATTCTGGTGGAATATTAGGATTATTCTGCCCATAAAATATTCTAGGGAGTTCAAAATTACGTTATTAATTTAAATGTATTGGGTCACCCAACTCTAATGGAGCCACAGCTTCTCCTGGATATATTAATAATGTGAGGTGTCTTGATGCTCCTTCTAGAGGTCTGAAAAATTATCAACAATTACTCTGGAATAAAAAGAGACACCAGAGTGCTTGCAAGCACAGATTCAGTCTTCTACTGAATCTGAAAGCACCGCTTCGGTTATTACAAATTTGAGACGTTTTGAATAGACACCAAATCGAGCCGCTAGACTAGCAGCAACCTCATAGGGATCCTTTTAAGACTGGAACCCAAAAGCGAAGATTTCCGAGCCAAACACGCCATACCCAAAAATCAACATTTCATCAGGCAGTGTAGCAGGGAAGACGCTCCTCCATTCAAAGCACGTTAGATGCATCCCGCAACCGTGTCTGTCGTATTGCCTTTTTAAAAACAGCGGGCGGGGGGGGGGGTAATATAAAACTTTCCTGCTTTCTCAAATAAACCGCAGTGGGAAGGAGGTGGCATTGACCGCGGGAAAGGGGGTTAATGGATGGCTCCCTTAATTAAACGGGGAAGAGCGGCCAAGGACAAAGGAGAAGTTTCCCTCAAAAACTGCTCAGGTGAAAAATAAGCCTGGCTCCTAAATGTACCACATAGACTGGGAGAAGGGAGATGGCTTTGCTCAGGGAAGCCAATTCAACCGGGCTCTCATCAGAGTGCGGGCAGGCCTCAGGCCCGACTCCTCACATGGCGGCGGCCACAGCCCCAGCCTCACGCCGCCGCCCCAGGCCTGTGCACCTCTCTTGTCCTCACCTCGTCTCCCGACATGGCGACGGCTCTCCCTGACCGTCAATGGAGAAACTTAGAAGCGCCCGTTTGGGGGGGGGAGGGAAAAAACCCCACAACGCCGCCCAGGAAGTCAATCGCTCCGGCTCGTTCGCTCAACCGGTCCTGCTCGCCTAGCCGCCGCCGCGCTCAGCTCTTGCATCAGCAGCAAGGGAGGAGGAGACAGAGAACAGCGTGTTTGTCCCGGATGGGAGCATGCGCCGCAAGCCCTTCTTCAAGGCTCTCGGGAACTGTAGTCTCACTTTTGCGCACGCGCAACAGCGACGGAGCTGGGTGGAATCCTGACCGCAACATGTGCAGTTTTGAGGAATAGGGAATGTGAAGCTGGTGAGATCACGGGGAGAGGGGGGGGGGAAGAGGCGGGCTCGCTTGAGCACGTCTCTTCCACACAAGTGGCTCCAGTGATTGGTGGAGTGCCTGATCCTTTACAGTTACGCTCTTTACGCAAGGGCTGCGTAGTTTCCCTCTTTCACAAAAGGCAGGAGACTAGGGGGCGCTACGAAAGCGCCCGAGCCTCGCTTTTGTTCCGTCCCTTTTGGAGGGAAAAATGTGTGATTTCTAGCTGTGCTTTTAATACATCTACAGCTTTCTTATTATTATGAAAACTAAGATTGAGTTTATACTTGGCACTTGTGGGAGTGTTTTAAAAGTTTGAAATCCAATAGGAACGTTTGGCTACACTCCCTCCTTAAAGTAGTGAAATTCTCTTCTGAATAGGGCTGTCCCTTTGCTGATTATGTCTACATTGGTTTCTTTTTCTTTTTACTATAATTTTATTAAGATTTTAATCGTCATGAAAACTAACAATTCTAATATTTAGAATAAAACAAAGCCAAAACTGTAAAAAGAAAGGAAAGAATATAAAGAAGTAACTTCTGATTTTCTTTACAGCATTTAAAAGCATAAATTTATCTCTTAGTCTAAGTTTACAAGATAACTTCCATTTTTATTTTATTTTTTCAAACATCAAAACCAGGGGTTATAATTTCATTTTTCTGATTCATGTAAAAAATTTGTAGGAGGTTTCTTGTCAATAGTAAACTTTTAATGTCTTTTTTTCTGATCAAATATGTCAATTTGGCCATTTTGACGACTCCCCTCACCTTCACTGTACATTCCTCCATTGTGGCTAATATTGAATCTTTTCCCCTTTGCACATATCTTGCTGCAGTTCTATATTTTTAAAAAAAGTTCCATGACTCTTGTTCCAACTGTTTATCGATCAGCCCAAAGGAAAACCTTAATTTCAATTTTACCTTTTTTGCACATCCATCAAGCATGATAAAATGCCCCCTCTTGTTCATATTTCCAATACCCAGACCTAGGCCCGTGATGACGAACCCATGGCACCAGGGGTGGGTTGCCAATATTTTTACTACCGGTTTGGGCGCACTCCCGCTCGTGGGTGGGCTGAGCCTTCCACTGCTGCTAGTACCAGTTTGCCCAATCCAGGCCGAACCAGGAGCAACCCACCTCTATATGGCACATCCTATGTACGCATGCATGCCGTCGCCAGCTGCTCTTCTAGTTTCCAACACACACATGTGAGTGCCGGCCACCTGGTCTTCAGGTTTCTGGTGCTCTAGCACATGCATACACGTACTAGGTTGGATACGATGCCAAAAAGGTCACTGCCCTAGACTTTTAAGGCCCACCATGATGGCCTTCCTACTTATCATGGTCTATCTTTGGGGCACTCTTCACTGGCAAAATGGGCAGCAAATAAATTTTATAGTTATGGGTCTGATGCTTGGAAAATTGTGTCCATTTTCAGGCCAGTTGATTCGGCAAGTAATATGCTGCACACTCCATAGCAGATTGATTTCCATGGCCACCTTTTTTCTATTTCCATGTTTGTTTCTGGGCAAGTACTCAGCAATATATCTTTTTTAGTTTCCCACTTCAGTCTGTAGTTTCCAGATTATTGGAAGTTCTTCAATCTGAATAACTATATTTTTTAAATGTACATGCCACAATTCTCAGCAACTCTGAATGCTGATCAAATCTACATTGCGAGGTTTTCAAGGTAAACCACAGTTAGCTGGATGTAGCTTCTCCTTTAAATCAACCTCAACTCCTGGGACATATCCACAGAATTTTCTTAAACAGGTGCTGCTGTTTGCTGAAACACTACTTGCTTTAGCCTTTCATGAAATACAGCCTTTCATTAAATACAAATAAATAGTACATGGCCTGTATCAAGCTTGCTCAAAGTCTAGTTAAAATGTAGCTTAAAAATGGCTGGCTTGGGTGCTGCAGTGCATGCCCTACGGCAAGAGTGTCAACTCAAGACCCGGGGGCCGGATCCAGCCTGCAGGGTGGTTAGATCTGGCCACCTTGGAAATAGCGAAGGACTGGTGTGCAGTGCTTCTGCCAGCAAAAACAGGCTCCTGAGCTCCATTTTCAGCTGCCATGGCCTCCTGCAATCTTCTGCCTGTGGAAATGGACCTCAGGAGAACCATGTGCAGCCCTTTCGAGCTTCGTTTTCATTGGGAGAGGGTTGCAGGATATCATGGCAGCCGAAAACAAAGTTTGGTAGACCACTTTAGCTGGCAGAGCACTCGGGCTACCACAGGCACCCCGACTTGAGTGACATCAAACTGGCCACATCCACCCTGGCCAGCGCCCCCCCCCCCCACCGAGGTCAAACACAGCCCTGATGCAGTCATCAATGAAATCTAGTTTGACACCTCTGCCCTACAGTAATAAATGGTAGAAAAATCACATGTAATTAATTATACTAAATGCCTTTCATTTCTTAAAAAAAATAAAATCCAAACTAGACAGAGCGAATATAGGCTAAACCACCAAAAATGTTGTGGTCAGTACCCATCAATTCAATTACTGAATTAGACATATATAGTACAATATTGCATATTTTCCTCACTCCCTTTCTTTGCCTCTCAATACTTGATGCTGCCAGGAAAAAAAGTACAGAAATTAAAAAACAATTGCCTTTTAATGTAAATAATTATAATTTAGATGAACAGTTTGACACCATATGAGAACTTCATTCTTTAAACTGTAGTTTGCAAGTCACCTAGCTCCTAGTCTTGCACAATAACAGTGACAGGCTCAGTTTTCACTTCTAGTTCTCGCACATGCTCTGATTCATAAGGAAAAAGTGCGGCCACATTGTTCATAAAGGTAAAAGAGATCCAAACTATGGTTTGTGTTTCAACTAAACAGAAAATTACTAAAGTGCCCAATAGATGTTGGGAAAATGCAGTCCTCAGCTGCATTAACATACAATCAAAATCAAGAGAGGTACTAATACCACTCTATAAAGCCCCAATAAGACCATACCTAGAGTACTGCATCCAGTTTTGGTCACCACACTATAAAAAATATGTTGAGATTCTAGAAAACATGCAGAGAAGAGCAACCAGGATGATTACGGGATTGGAGACTAAAACATATGAAAAATGGTTACAGGAATTGGGCATGGCTAGTCTAGTGAAGAGAAGGACCAGGGGAGACATGACAGCAGTGCTCCAATATTTGAGGGACTCCGACAGAGAGGAAGGGGTCAAGCTATTTTCCAAGGCACCTGAAGGCCAGACAAGGAATAATGGATGGAAACTGATCAAGGAGAGATTCACCCTAGAAATAAGAAGAAATTTTCTGACAGTGAGAACAATCAACCAATGGAACAGCTTTCCTTCGGAACTTGTGGGAGCTTCATCATTGGGGCTTTCAAAAAGAGATTGGACTGCCATTTCTCAGAAATGGTGTAGGACAGAGGTGGATTGCACCTGGTTCAGCCAAACTGCTAGTGGAATTCAGGCCTGGGTCGCAGAACAGGCAGCGCCCCAGGCCTGCCACGCCCCCAAACTGGTTCCCTCACCACCGCTGGGCCCCCACTATTTTGGATTTTAGTGACTGCACATGTGCAGTTCACTGTAAATTGTTCTGCGCATGCACAAAGAACAATTTACATTGAACAGTGCATGCGAAAGAGGGGTGCAAACTGGTAGTAAAACCAACAGCAACCCACCCCTGGTGTAGGGTCTCCTGTTTGGGCGGGGGGGGAGGTTGGACTAGATGACCTACAATGTCTCTTCCAACTCTGTTAATCTGTAATGGCTGGCTGGGGAATTCTGGGAGTTGAAGTTCACAAGTCTTAAAGTTGACAAGCTAGGATATCCCTGCTGTAGGTGGACAAGGACATATCACATACGTTAAAGCTTTTAATTATAGCATTGCCTGACCACCTTAAACCAGGCTTCAGATCAAAATCATAATGCTGCCTGAATGTTTAAAATATTTGTGATACAGAGAGAGAAAGAGGTTGGATTTGGCTTTAAGGACTTGTTTACCAGCCTGTAAACAACTCATTAATTGATTCCATCTTTTTAGGGCTAGGTTCGCCCATTGTGCTAAATCAAAACCAAACCATCGACATTATACCCTTCATAAAATATGAACCCAGTCTTTAATATGAATAACTATATACATTTAGACATTTCTCTGTGAAATGGAACTAACAACTACAAAATCTTTATTTGCCAAACCAAATATCAGTCAATACAACTTTTGCGAACAAAATCTAATTCAGTATTGCTTCCTTTAACTACTGGCTTGGGGTGCAAATCTTTATGAAATTCCCTGAACATAAAGTTGAATGCAAATCTATTCTCCATAATCAATTATCCATATCTGAGTTCTCTTTTATTCTACTTAGAAGTTACTTTAGTCCCATGTTGTATCTATATGCATGGACGAGAAATTCTGGGAGTTGAGGTCCACACATTTTAAAATTTCTAAGATTGGGAAACCCTGCACCAAAGATGCCTTTTCCCTATTGCAGGATGGAGAAAAATTATGGTCTGCTGAAAGTAACTGAACTGATGGTGCCTCTCAGCTTTCTGGAACCTCTAGAAATTTACCATATTTTTCAGAGTATCAGATGCACTGGACTATAAGACGCACCAAGATTTTGAAGAGGCAAATTAAAAAAAAGTCTTTGCACTCTGCAGACCTCTCAAAAGTGGTCCGTTTTTTTGCCAAAGGACCCGCTTTTTGTCAAACAAATGGCATGCACAGCCTTTAGGAGGCTTATAGAGTGCTTCTGGGGCTGGGGGGCAAAAATAAGCAAAAATACGCCCCCCAGGAGCACTCTGGAAGCCTCCTAAAGGCTATGCATGGCCATTTTTGCAAAGGAGACAGGGTTTCGGGAAGCCAAAAATGCTGTATTCAGTATATAAGACACACCCAAATTTTCAAACTCTTTTTGGGGGGGAGAAGGTGCATCTTACACTCCGAAAAATACGGTATTTATTTACGAGGTATATAGCTACCCATCTAGACAGCTTACAAAGGTTAAAACAGAGAAAATTCACACATAATACATATTGGTAGGTGAGCAACATCTGAGCAGCCACTGGTGCTGCAGGGAGATATTTCTCATCTCTTCTGTGTACATACTTGTGGAATTGTACTAGTTTTAAACCAATAACAAAGGACTTGCTGAGTAGCTGCGATTGTGCAATTGTTGAACATAGAATTGCCCCATTTGGGAATAAGGCATTTTGTAACAATAAAAACTTAATGTCAACTGTAGATGTGTATTCTCAGCAAAACAAATCTATTTGGAGGATAATTATTCAGAAATGTGGTTGGGAAACTCAGTTTTCTTTGAAACTTCTCAGCATTTTACTTATGAACATTTTGGTTGCTTGCTCCCGAATCATTTGATGGAATATTTAAAACTGTTGGAATGCCAATGGAAAAATCTTTTATGTGTGGTGTGTCTTTGTACATATGCATCTTCTGCAATTTGCTGCCTTCCAGATTTTGTATTATTTTACAATTATATTTTATATTGATTATACTATAATACTATATGGTATTTATTAGTAAACCAGCAACTACTGATAAATTTAATCTATAAGGTAGTAGGGGAAGGGGATTTCTTAGTTTACTTGGCTTTTTAAAAATCTTTTCCTTTTTTCTTTGTTTCCATTATTTTTCTTTACATTTAAGAATTGTTTTGTTTAATTGTGCTTTTAGTATATTCTGGTCAATATTTCACATGGGGAAGGGGGATTACAATCTTCATGTGCTATGGAATCAATCCAAGCAGTTTATTGCTTTTAGTAGGACTGCTTCCATTATGGTTATGTCTCAGTTCAGCCCATCCTTAGTAGATTATTGTGTGTGGGAAGTCTCCACTCCCTAAGGAAATGAAATATTTTGAGAAATATTAAAAAGGCAGGATAAAATATTTCCCCTAAAGGAGAAGTAAAAAAAAATCTTAAGGGAGACAGAAATCAGCCCCAGTTCCTCTGCCCCAAGCAGAAACTGAGGAGGCCATCTTTTGGAAATGCAGATTTAGTAATCCATTCAGAAAAATTGGATCAAAAGAGAAACTCAGATAACCAACAAACAAAAGGCTGACAAAATTAGCTGAGGCAAATATATTCTCTTTTGCCTATAGAGCCAGCTATGATTCCTACATGACCCCATAGGAATCTGACAACAGCCAATGGAATATTAAAGGACATGTTCTTGCAAAGGAACAGGAAGCTCAAATACAAAGCTCAGAGGATGTATAAAAAACTCACCCACTCTCAACTCCATTTTGTCAGCTGCCCAGAATCACATGTGTTTGGTGATTCTGCTTCATCAACAAACCTCTCTTTCCAATCAGCCTCCATGTTTTTTCCAGCATCTTTCTCTCAGCTTGGAACCAGATGGATATTTCTTCCAACATGTGGATGTGGATGTCTATATAGTTTTTCCTTCACTTTACATCTCCAATTTACTTTTTATAATGTTATTATTAATTTATACTATTATTAAATATTATCATATTGCTTACTGTTCTGACCCCCCCTCTTTGCTCGTTCAAAAACAACAGCCACACACAGCTTGCAAAGGAAGTCCCGGCTCAAGCTGGCTACAAGCCCAAAATAAACATAGATAAATTCTCTGGCAAAAAGTTAAACAGCAAATGCAAAAACAAACTCACAGCAAACCAGGTTTACATAAAGCAAATCACTTAGCCAAGTGCTTCTTTGAATCATGAACACGAACTAGACCAGGAATGGAATGGAACGAACAAACGACGGAATGTTGACTTCTGCAACTAAGGCGTGGCACCATCAGTCTTTTATCCGCAGGAGGAGATCCTTAACGAGCAACAGCTGCTCATTATACTGCATCCCGAAACAACTCACAGGTTTCTGCTGAGTCACAACACTATCCCTCACCGCAGGGCCCTTCCCCCGGGTCTGACGGTCCAGATGTGGTCAGAATGGGTTGTCCATAAGATAGGCCCGCAATCATTTCCTGTGTGTCCTCCTTTGTTCCTTACGTTAAGCAACCCCCTTGATCCAATGCTCCCCAGGTATCCTGTGGCCACCATGTCTCTTTCCGGCCTGCACGGTGTCGACACCCCGTCCAGGGTCCTCCACCCTCTCCCAGGCCGACCCACCAACCCCCGTACAGTCGGATTCTGGCGGCAGCTCTAGCAGCTCCAGCCTGGCCACAACACCCTGTCCAGGGTCCTCCACCTCCTCCAAGGCCAACTCATAAGACCCCCTCACTGTCGGAGTCTGGCAGCAGCGCCACTGACTCCTGCCAGGCCACCACAGCTTACTATAACACGCAGAATGGTGGATGTATTGTTGCAATGCAAGCCCTGCCCCTTTTGTATATGCAGTGATGTCATATGCATGTTCAAAGGGATGAGGCTTCCAAAACAAGACTATATTTGCCATTTTGCCTCTATTCAGTCTCTCCCCCTCCCATCTCTCATACACACATGCACACACCCATGCGCATGCGCACACACACACACAGGCTCTAGAAACTGCTGCTTCTCATACTAATATTTGGCTTCTTCATTGGCAGCTTTATAATGCCATACATTTTTAGCTCTTGCTGAAGATACTACTAATATGCTCCGTGGTAACCCCAGATGAACATTTATAAGAAGAATGTTAAAAAAATTATTAATATTAATAAATAAAACCTTACTGAAACCATTTTGAATAGCTTTAATTTCCGGGGTTGTGGGCGGGGGGGAGAACAGTTTATTCCTTCTGGGAAAAAAAATTCCATATTTAAGGAGAGGGAGGTGATCCTTGTTAGCATTACCAGATGTTCAGCACATATGACAAAACCGGAATATGACATTCTGGAAACCCACATCAGCTTTGGATAAAGTCTGCAACAACAATATTTTCCATCAATGGTTTTAATTTCTCTGACATACAACTATCCACTTGTTTTTATTTGTGGTGGTCCTCCAGAGGTATTGTGAAAATTAACAGTCCCTGTGGCACAGATTTAACAAATGGGCAACTCTCAAATTCTTTCAACTTCTTTAGTGCAGCGCTTCCCAATATGGGGCCCATGTCCCACAGGGGGAGATTTTGATTTTTTTTTTAAAGGGGGCAATTCAAAAATGAGCTTTAACTGAATTTTTGAAAACCCTCTTATTGTTCTTATATAGTTGTGATGAAACAGCTGTGTTTAATTTACCTATTGTTCTCTTTCTCAAAGTGCACTTCCTAGGGCCTGGTCTGAAAAGAATATCCCAGCAGGGGCTGGGGGGAGCAACTGCCAGCCAGTCAGATGTGCTCCCACTAAGGATCATGGGACTGGCAGAGTCTCTCTCTCTCTCTCTCTCTCTCTCTCTCTCTCTCCCCCTCCCTCCCTCCCTCCCTCCCCCTCCCTCCCTCCCTCTCTCTCTCTCTCTCTCTCTCTCTTTCCTGTGGGCTTTGCTGCTGGGTAGTTGCAGGGAGAGCTGCTCTGTGGGGAGACAGAGTGGATGGTTGCTGGGAGAAGCCCAACAGTGAGAATACAGAACCAGGACCCAAGTTTAATTAAGAAATTCTTAGATTTACAGTTATTTTTAGTCTCTGTTTCCCAGGCTGTGTTTTACAAGACTTTCCATCTCAGAGCAATCTGGGGCTGGACCACACACATGTAGGCCTTGCCATGCCTGTGTGATTCACCTCCACTTTCTGAATTACCAAAGCATTTCCACGCTAAGGTGCAGGGTCAAACCGGGTGGGTGAGTAGGGGGTCATAGGTTACAACCCCACTTTTGTTCATGAATATTTTTTAAATTTCCCTCTTTTTCCACCCTCTTCTTTTAATAGGAATTTTATTTGCTGTTTTTTCATATCTTTTCATACTATTATTTTTTAAGTTCCTCAGTATTTCTATTGTCTTTCATTTTTTTTATTTTTCTCTTTCATAGATGCCGTGTTCTTTGGAACCTTGTTTAAACCAAGGCTTCCTCCACGTTGAGTTCACTTTTTGAATAGTAAGAATTATATATCACAGGTCATCAAGATTTTAAAGATGCTTAGGTGGAGCATGGCCAAAAATAGATTGGGAATCACTGTGGAGAAAAATATTTGTTTGGAAAAAAACGTACAGCAAATTGCCAGAAGTCACAAGAACTCCAGATGATTCCCAAGGATATCTCTCATCTATCTCTATTACTGTCCTTAGATTTGAGTTTCTTTCTCTTTTTCTTTCTTTCCTTCCTTCTTTCTTTCTTTCCTTTATTTTTTCCCTTTTCTCTTTTTTGGTGGGGGAAAAGAATAAAAAAAATTATTTGCAAATAAAAAGGTTAACTTGAAGCAAGTTCCATGAAGAATTTCATGAAGAATTCAAATGACACCATAATGCGTTAGTAATTAATCATTTTTTTTATATTGTGCGTCTGCTTTTCATTTTTTTTTTCATTTTTGTTTTTCAATTGATTAATGAAAGGGATCCAAACCAAAAAAGAAAAAAAATCTTGAAAGTTTGAAAAACAAGTCCTAAATACAGTAAAGGTATATAGAAAAACTAATTATAATCCTCATTCCCACAACCCTAATATTGTCAGTTTAATCAATGGTAGTTAGCAAAAATATGCATCTCTTTACCAAACAGATAAAATACATCCTGAAACAATTTTTAATCATTTAATCTTTTGGGGAGAAAAATGTTCCAGTTTGTATTATATTATATTGTACTGTACAAACTTTAAAAATGTGTAGTTTGCTTAAATTCAGTATGAATAGCCTGGGTTTTTTTCCTTCCATCACCAGCAAATAATCACAATCCTACCATTTCAGACATAACCCTTTCCAAGTGAAATAGTATCTCCAATACAAGCACAGTCATTATTATATGTTCTTATATATTTGTGAAAGTATTCAGACATTTAGAATCACTGATATCTGGTAAAACGTAAAGAATTTTACTATTTATAGCTAAGCATGGTATAAACATGTCCTATGAATCTTTTTTTCTGCCCAGTCTCTGTGAAGTAGCTTCCATCTTATCCACAGCTCATGGACAGGTTTACATTAACCTTAGCTAGATCTGTGTTCAAGAAGAATTCTCTTCTGTGTGCTGCAATATCTGTAAAGTTCCGTTCCCTTCACTGTCTATTCTATTGGCAGGAAAAGTAGATTACCTCAAATAAGTGAATTCAATCTGGCACTTATTGGCCACTTCAGGCTGATTCAACCATGTATTGAGCCATATTCTCCTACAGTTCCAGACCAAGGGAGGAGCTTACAGTCAGCATTTTTATACTTTCCGTTTTTACTGTTGCTTCTAGTCCTCCTGAACTCGGGCTTTATGCAATGCTGTATTCGCACAATGTGGAAAACACTCTCTTGATTCCAAAGCTAGGGGAAATCAATATGTGTATGCATTGGACATCCATGGGATTGTGCATATGCTTGTGTGATTTAGCTTCCTTTATGATTCCCACTTTACGAGATGTGAGAAAGGATTAAAAACACCCAAAGATGTCAAGCTTCATATGTCATCTCTATCCAATTTCTGAATCACTATTACAATGTGATATTATGATTGTGACCCTGAGTAGGCAGACTGGATTATTAGCGCCATACTACACTGTTCTTTTACTCTAGTCTAGGTGGAGTTCTGGCTTTAATCCAGAAAAATGCTATTGTGTGCTCAGTTTGATTTTGATCACATGATCCAAGTGGCACACAGAACAAGGATTACAAAGCAAAAGAAATTTCTAAAATATTTTACCACATAAGTCAGAATTGGTTCATATTTCACCAACAGTATTAAGATGAAAGAAGAGAAACAACAGAGTGATAACCTAGACATTTTATTTCAAAACTTTCTTTTCTTTTCAAAACTGGATTCTGTTTTTTCTTTTCTCTTAGGAATCAGATCTTAGGAATCATGGATTTCAGCTACCTTGTGTAATTGACAAACTATCTAGAAAAACTCAGTTTTTAAGAAGTCAAAATTTTTGGAATGCCTTTTCCAACCTGCTTAATAGAATTTCTACTACCTGCCCAACTAGTTGCTTTGTAGGCAAGCATGGGAATAATTTTTCTAGATTCCCCCCCCCCCACACACACACACATACCTGAAGAAGATCCTAATTGTTAAACTTCAGGTTTCTTTGGTTGACTTCTCCCCTCATAGTAAATTTTATTATTCTCTGATTTCAAGTATTTATTTTACTATTAGTGAACATATGGACTGATGCTGACACTTTTCACAAAATGTATTAGCAACATTTCTTTGAATTACAAAGAATGAACATTGTGTTGCAAAATGCTGGCAAGAGCAGAACTGTCTAGCTCATTAATCTTCTTCCCACATCTGGGAAGATGCCTAACTTAGCAGACTTACTCTTTACTTTCATGACCAATTGCATCTAAAATCCTTGTGCTATACTTTGTGATACTTCTCTATGGTTCCTGAACTTTGGATCATTCTCTGCTTCTTCACTCTGAACTTGATGACTGATCAGAGAGATATTGCTGCGGCCTGGCACTCGGCGGCATCAGAGTCTCTGGACCGAATTGCGCCACTACGGCCCCTCCGGGTCAGCGGCTCGCGGAGACCCCCTTGGTTCACCGAGGAGCTCCGCGAGATAAAGCGCCGGAGGAGACGCCTAGAGCACCTGTGGAGGTCCGACAGGTCCGTATCGAACCGAGCACTGTTGACAGCTTGCACCAAGGAGTATATTTGGGCATTGAGAACCGCCAAAAGATCACACATTGCCTCCTTGGTAGCGTCCGCCGAGTCTCGCCCAGCCGCCCTGTTCAGGATAACCCGCTCCCTCCTAAATAGGAGGGAGACGGGGAACCCCCTGCAGGGTAAGGCTGAGGAATATAGTCAGTTCTTGGCGGACAAAGTTGCTCGGTTTCGATCGGAACTGGACTCCACCCCCGCAGATCCAGCCGGGACACAGGGGAATAACTTGGTAGACCATCTCTGGGTTGAGTTTCAGGATGTTGCCTCTGGGGATGTGGACAAGGCTATGCGAGCTGTGAGTTCCTCCACCTGTATACTGGACCCGTGTCCCTCTTGGCTGACTGCCAACAGCAGAGAGGTGACACAAGGCTGGATCCAGGCGGTTGTTACCGCCTCTCTTCGGGAGGGACACCTCCCCACCGCGCTTAAGGCGGCGGTGGTGAGGCCCCTCCTGAAGAAACCGTCCTTGGATCCAGCAGTTCTTAACAACTATCGTCCAGTCTCCAACCTCCCCTTTGTGGGGAAGGTTGTTGAGAAGGTGGTGGCCTTACAGCTTCAGCGTACCTTGGAGGAAGCTAACTATCTAGACCCCTTCCAGTCTGGCTTCAGGCCCGGTTGCAGCACTGAAACCGCTTTGGTCGCATTGACCGATGATCTCTGGAGAGCCAGAGATGGAGGCTACGCGTCCATCCTGGTTCTCCTCGACCTCTCAGCGGCTTTCGATACCATCGACCATGGTATCCTTCTGCGACGACTGCGGGAGGTGGGGGTGGGCGGCACTGTTTTACAGTGGTTCTCCTCCTACCTCTCGGACAGGTCGCAGTCGGTGTTGGTGGGGAGGGAGAGATCGTCCCCGAGGCCCCTAACCTATGGGGTGCCGCAGGGCTCGGTTCTGTCCCCCCTGCTATTTAACATATACATGAAACCGCTGGGCGAGATCATTCGGAGGCACGGGATTAAGTACCATCAATATGCGGACGATACGCAGTTGTATCTGTCCGCCCCGTGCCAACTCAATGAAGCGGTGGACGTGATGAACCGGGGCCTTGAGGCTGTTAAAGACTGGATGAGAGCTAACAAACTGGTACTCAACCCGGAAAAGACCGAGTGGCTGTTGTGTTTTCCTCCCAAAAATTTGGCTAACGTTCCATCAATCAGGCTGGGGGGGCAAAATTTATACCCCTCAGACAGGGTCCGCAACTTGGGAGTCCTCCTGGATCCACAGCTGAGCTTTGACCACCACTTGTCAGCTGTGACCAGGGGGGCATTTGCCCAGGTTCGCCTGGTGCGCCAGTTGCGGCCCTACCTGAACCGGGAGGCTCTCACAACAGTCACTCGAGCCCTTGTGATCTCTAGGCTGGAATACTGCAATGTGCTCTACATGGGGCTGCCCTTGAAGAGCATCCGGCGACTTCAGCTAGTTCAGAACGCGGCCGCGCGAGTGATCATGGGCGCACCACGGTTCGCCCATATAACACCAATCCTCCGTGAGCTGCGCTGGCTACCTGTTGATCGTCGGGTGCACTTCAAGGTCTTACTTACCACCTATAAAGCGCTCCATGGTAGTGGATCTGACTATTTGAGAGACCGCCTCCTGCCAATTACCTCCCTGCGTCCCATCAGATCGCACAGAGTAGGCCTCCTCCGAATTCCATCCGCCAGTCAGTGCCGACTGGCGACTATGCGGAGGAGAGCCTTCTCAGTTGCAGCTCCGACATTATGGAACAACCTCCCCGTGGAGATCCGTACCCTCACCACAGTCCAGGCCTTCCGCACAGCCCTCAAGATCTGGCTATCCCGTCAGGCCTGGGGATAGGATTACTCTCACCCCGCCCGAATGTTGAGTGAATGTTGTGTTTTTATGGATAATTTTCTTTTATTCACAATTCTTTTTCTTTTTAAGTCTTGTCTTGCACTCCCTTCCCCTCATTGTTGTAAGCCGCCCTGAGTCCCCTCAGGGAAAAGGGCGGCATATAAATCCTCAATAAAATCCTAAATCCTAAAATAACTCAACCACAGTACAGAACATGTAAATTGTTTATCTTCTTCAAACTCCTTGTATTTTTTCTAGATGGCCATCTGTCTTCCAAAGGAATGTAGCAGCTTTAAAAGAGGACACCTTCTCCAGGTGATGCAAGTAGTGAAGGACTTTGGCACAATCCACTTGCTTCTCTGCCAACATGTATTTTAAGTGAACCAGTTGGCCAGAAATCTTTGACTGACAGTGCCAAAAGGAGGTGGCTGGGTGGTGCGTTGTTTAGCCTTCCAGTAGATGATACAATAAGTCACATGCATTTCCTCTGCACTAATGCAATGTAATGCACTCATTGCATTACAGTGTGGTATGCTGGCTTGACAGCCATGGATAGAAAGACATTTCAGAGTGTGGTGAGCACAGCACAAAACATTGATACTACTAGATGACATTGCTAGGACTCGCTGCCTTAGAAGAGTGAGGAAAATCCTCAGGGACGACTCATACCCTGGTCAGCCTTTCTTTATTCTCCTACCATCTGGAAGGAGATATAGAAGCATAGGCAGCTGCACAAGCAGACTGAAGAACAGTTTTTATCCGTGGGCTGTCAGACAGACAGAATGAAAAATAACTACACCAACATAGTACGACTGACGTGCAAGGCCGGTGCCACGTGAATAAGTTCACATGGTGCAATAGGACTGGGTGTTGTTAGTAGGATTCACTGGGCTAGGGATTTTTTTTGTCTTTCACTGTGAGTTGTATTGTGTTTGTGGGGGGGGCACGAAGGGTAGCTCAGCCAATCTCATTGTAAACATGCTGTATTTTGACAATAAAGGTTTGAATTGAAATTGAATTGACTAAACATCTTTCAGACTGCTCATAGCAAATCACCCAGCTGCTGTGAATCTAAGGTGGGACCACAACTCAGTCTCCTGAGTTCTAGCATAGTTCCTTAACCATTACACCAAACTGCTTCTCCCTAAGTCATAAGAATTGATAAAACTCTTTTTGTGCATTTTAAAAACAAAATGATTTTAACTTGAAATACATGAGTGTCTATGTTCCAGCATAACTCTGGAATGCCTTGAGCAATTTCAACCAAACTTGGTACACAGATTACTTACTCTCTGGAAACAAATACTGTGACACCCCTAAAACCCCTCAGTGTGGGTGTTCTGTTACGATACAGCCTGTTGTGCCTTAAAATGACTTCTACTGTACAATGGAGTTGCCATGGTAACAGCTTCACAGTACTCCACAAGGGGGCTCCCTCTGGTAAGGGGGAAAATCCAACATTAGAAATTACGTTTGGTCCAGACATTCTCCCCCTATAAATAAATACTCGGGCAACGTCAAGTTATCACCTAGTTACCTATATAAACCCATCCTAATAACTTAATAAAATAAACCCATCCTAACTTAATAAAATAAATTCATCAATTTTATAACCCCCATGAATCAATATGACTGAAATTATATTATATGGTTTCTCTAGACCATGAGTATCAAACTTGCCGCATCACATTGCCATCATGTGATGTTTCACAACATTTTTCCCATTCGTGGAGCTGGGGAGGGCATGGCTTGCACGTGAAATATCTGGCCTGTGGGCCACCAGTTTGACACCCCTGCTCTAGACTGATAATGTTTTGGGCTATTTTGTAATTTTCAAAAATACATAAACATTTCCAAGATTTTTCAGAGATGTCCAATTATAAATCACTTTCTACTTTCATAGTTGAATATATTGATTAAGAAAATGGTGTATTCTCAAGTGGACTCACCCTAGAGATAAGGAATTATTTTTATTTATTTCAAGTTATTTTACTAGCAGGCTGAGGGTTAAAGTCTATCATGCTGATATTAATGCTGAGCCTTTAGATGAAAAAAAGATTTCAGGGACCAAGGAAGAAGGCTCTGCAAAAAGAAGAAATTCAGAGGAGGAGACAACATACAGTGAGAAAAGACTCCATCATACAGAGAGAGACTAAAGCAGCAATATTCAGACCAGACAATCTACCAAAAGAAGTATGCCGTCTTCTTAGGTCAAATATGCAGAATATGATGAAAGTTTTCCCAGGCTGTTTCACTTACTGATTGTTACTCTTCAAATGTGTTAGATTGGGTGAATGGATGAGACAGACTCAGGCTTCAGTGACAAACAACAGCTCTTTATTAGACAACTACAAATCCAGCAATGGCCTGCTTGACAGCTAGCCCTTTTATAGGGAGCTGTCAAACAACTTGGCCAATCAGCTGGGAGTATTTTCCCACCGGAGCGGAGGAGGGGAGCCTACCATTTGGTTGTCAATGTGTAACAAAATGGGAATAAATAACACAATCAGAATCAGTGCAGAACATCATGTAGGGCAGTCACTATTTATCAGCCCAACCTACTTCACGATGTTGTTGTGAAGAAAATAGGAGCAGGAAGGTGTAGTATGCATGTCCATTACTTTAAGTTATTTATAAAGTAATAAAGGTGGGATAAACATTTAATAAATAAAATAAACTATAAAGCACTGAGTAGGAGGATGAAGAAGCAATAGGTATAGGTCTTTTCGCCTTCCTGTTGAAAAATGTGGCTAAAAATGAAAAATGAATACTAAAATAGCTACCATAACAGGAATGGTTTGGAATGTTTCATAATGGGGCACATTTACAACTGAGAGCACTCCTGGCAAGAGTGGTTTCACTTCACAAGAAGTGGAAGGAAGGCATTTGCAATCCTAATCTGGAAGCCTTCAAACTGAATAATGTGAACATAAGAAACAATTGCTTAGAAAATAGTGCAATGCTAAGTTCTCAGAGATATGTGCTGGATGTTGTTAGTCTGAGCCGAAAATCAATTTTGTCGAGCTTAAATCTAAGAATTTCCTTATCAAGATTTATTAGGATAAAAGTAGTAGTGATTCAAGAATATCAACAAGTAACCTTTTTCAATGTACAACTAACCTATCTCTGTATATATTAGGGCAGTGAGTTTCTATGCTTTTCATCACAACATTATATCATAAAGAATAGGGTAGTCCCTTCTATGTTACTGGTGAAGTTTTCAACTGTGGGTGGTTTATACTATGATTACTTGAATCCTCTGGGAAATCAACCTTTACAGATATGGAAGCACCAGATCATTAAACTGCGGATAAAGGAAGAGTAGAAACTATGTAGTTTCTAGGTAGATAAACCAAACATGGAGAACAGAAAGAAAGATTTGGAAATCTTAGTGCAGAAAGGTGGATCCCAAAGATACTTTTTCAAGAGGCAACTGGACTTTCTGGTTTCCTTTGAAGATATTTCACTTCTCATCCAAGAAATTTCTTCAGCTCTGACTGGATGGTATGGAAGGATTTATATTCCTTTCAGACATCTGCTCATTTGCATTCTTCCAGAGAGTCGTTGAGGCCACCTGGAGGTTTATCTGTGTCATCAGGATCACCTGAGTGGTGCAAATGGGTGTGGAGCCTTCTTGGAACTGTTGAAAGAACTGTGTTGTAGATTAGAGATAGATGATGTCTGTCTCCAATCTGTTGAGAGAGAGAGCTGTTCAATTTTGACATAGATGACCTCTTTGACCCTTCTTTCAATTCAGTAGTCTTCTCTGACCAAAATGTGGAGTTTACTGTCTTCAAAAGCGTAGCCTTTATCTTTTAAATGCAGATGGACTGCTGAATCTAGTCCTGATGGATTTGTTCTCCTGTGTTGTGCCATGTGTTTATGAAGAGGTTGTTTTATTTCCCCAATGTACAGATCTGCACATGGCTCACTGTACTGTAATGCATATAACATTGCTCAGTTTGTGTCTGAGTGTTTAGCCTTCGGAGTGGACAAGCTTCTGCCTTAGTGTATTCTTGGGTTTGAAATGTGCACGTATGTTGTGTTGGCTGAAGATCCTCCTGAGCTTTTCCAATATTCCTGCAACATATGGAATGACAACATTGCTTTGTTTATTGTACTGTTCATTTTCTGTTATGAAGGAGCTCCTGTAGAGTTTTTGTGTGTGTGTGTAATTTATTTGATGAAGGCCCTCTTGGGATAGCCACATATTCTGAGGGCTTCCTTGATGTGTTTTTGTTCTTTTTCTTTCCCATCTTTGCTGGTAAGCAGGCCTTCAGCTTAGTGGTGATGCTCTAATGAGTCCCATTTTGTGCTCCAATGGATGTTTGGAATCAAAATGTAAATACTGATCTGTGAGAGTAGGTTTTCTGTAAACTTCCATGTTAAGGCTTCTGTCTTCCTTAATGTGTACTGCACAATCCAGGAAGGCTAGACAATTTTCCTTAACACCTTCCCATGTGAATTTGATGTGTCCATCCACAGAATGTATCTGTTTGGTGAACATTTCCAATTCCTGTGTTTTGATTTTGACCCAAGTATCATCCACATACCTATACCAGTGAGTGGGTGAAATTCCTGTGAAGGAGTCTAGGGCTTTGGTTTCTACCTCTTCCCTGTAGAGATTGACCACAATAATGACTTGCTAAAAGAATACAAATGACTAGCTGTCTGTAAGGAGTACAGGATTTATACAGGATGTTGGTTTTGGTCTCCTTCTTCCATAATGTTCAACTATTTTATACCAATTTACCTTTAAAAAAGAAGTCAACAGAAAATTTGTCTGCATTTTCAGATACATTTTCCAAATATGTGTTCTCTGTACCCATTTTGATATAATATTTATTTATATTTCATATTTGTTAATCTCCTATCTTCCTTGGAGAGAGGCTCTAGGAAGTTTCCAATATACCTAATAATAAATAATATGCTCATTTTCATGCATCCTTTTCTTCAGATTTGTATGCTTGCATGTTTTCCGTAACTGATTAGTTTATTATGTGCCATCAAGTTGTTTTTGACTCCTAGTACCCATATAGATTTTCTCCATGATGATCTATCCCTACGCTGGTCCTTCAAGTCTCCCAATGGTACATTCATTCCCACTTGAGTCTTACTGCTGATCGTCCTTTTCTCTTCTTTCCTTTCACCTTTTCCCCCTTAATATAGTTATTTTTCTTTCATTGTAAGTAGCCTCTGAAAAATCAGGAACACTGCTTTGTATTGCATAGCCACATTCAAGTTTCTAGATGTACAAAGTCAGAGTTGAGTACAAAAAGAACAGATATCTTTCCTGTCCCAATTCAGAATAATTTCACCACTATTGAGATTGCTCCTCTGCCCAATTTTTCTATTAAATGTTAAATCTGGCTCTGAAGAAAGCTATTCTTTGTTTTGGGGAGATCAGGTCAGTTAGATATCTTGCCGATTCCCACACACCCTGTTTAATTCTGTCCCTACTGTGGAGAGGCAACCTATTTAGTTCTTCTTGGAACTCCATGTCCCTCATTCTATTAATCACTACTTGCTTTGCTTGCTCAAAGCCTAGGGACATGAAGAATAATGGTGAGAGTCAATAAGAGCCCAGCTTGTGATCAGTTGCCTGTTTCCAGGGGGATGGGAAATTGTCAGTCAACACTAGTGGGGACAGTCCCTCTGGAAAGAAATGCATTTTAAGCCAATAAATGAACATCATCTTCCAGGCTCTTACCTGAATTTGAGGCATGCCTGTCTCAATTCTTAACTGGGCATTTGTAGTTCCATTGGGTGTGGCTAAGATGGCTCGCAGGAATTTAGTTTGTATGGTTTCTAGCGAGTCTCTCTTTACAAGGATTCCTGATTGTGCCCCGTAAAGAATTTGTGCCAATGTTTTGGCCTCAAAAAGTTTTAAGGCAGCAGGTACTAACTGACCTCCATCTGTATAAAAGAAATGTTTGATTGCATTTGAGGACCTAATGGCTACTTGCAATGTGTAATCCACTTAAAGCCTAGAAATCATTGATTTTCAATAGTTGGGTTGGATTCCAATTCTTTGTTCCACAGTTTAAGTATATAACATTCATTCTCCATTTTAGTACTTTATGAAATGTGATTTTGTTGTTTATAGTTCAAGTGTTGCTTCTTTTAAGGACCCCAAGATTGAAGATACATAAAAAAGTCTTAAAGTATCCAAGTCATATTGTATATCTTGCTAAGCAAATGTTATAAGCAAAGCATCTTCATAGCCCAATCTTTCAAAATCTTTAAAACAACATTTATAAATCAACTCATACAAAGTATTGATCCTTTAGGAACATGTTCTCAGCATTTTAAAACATTTTTTACCGATTTTGCATGTATAAATTCACACTTCCCACAAAAGATATGAAAATTTAATAGTCCTGGGATAATTCCCCTTCCCCTCAAAGTATTAAAAGTAGCACAAGAGGGCAGTGTTGTCTAAAAATCGGGAATAATCTGCCCAGGCTACTGGAAGGACTACTTGATAAATGTGATAAATTACTTCATAAATTTTAAATCATAACACTATAAAAGTTAATGAAAAATAAAAATCATAATTCAGACTCTATAATATTAATAGCATTAATTACTTGTGAACAAATTGTTAATCTGCATGTGACTAAGTTTCATATTTTTATTGCAGTTGTTGTTATTAATAGGTTTCTCGGTCTGCTAAGTCTGTTACTACTATAGTCTTTAATCACATTTAATCACATTTCAAATTTATGACATATTAGGTCAGTAAAACCATACAGTACTATATAATGCAGCCAATATTCCTTCCCTATTATTTTAGATGGTAGAATTTTATCCTGCAGTAGAGGCTCAGTTTAATGCTGTATGTTGGTTTTGATTAATCATGGTGCGTAATAAAAATACCACAATTGACTGAATTCACATAACTACCTTTACAGACTGAGAACGTATTGCGCAATCTGCAAAATGGTCCCTTCACTGATGAACTGTAAAATGTGTTCTTCGCGAGGCTTAAGACCATTCAGATGGGCCAAAATTTAGCAAGGGGAGCAATGTTGGGCACTGTGCCCATTTACAGATGAAACTCGAAAAATTAGAATATCGTGCAAAAGTTCATTTATTTCAATAATGCAACTTAAAAGGTGAAACGTATATATGAGATAGACTCATTACATGCAAAGCAAGATAGTTCAAGCCATGAATTGTCATAATTGGGATGATTATGGCTTACAGCTCATGAAAGCCCCAAATCCACAATCTCAGAAAATTAGAATATTGTGAATAGGTGCAATATTCTAGGCTCAAAGTGTCCCACTCTAATCAGCTAATTAAGCCATAACACCTGCAAAGGGTTCCTGAGCCTTTAAATGGTCTCTCAGTCTGGTTCAGTAGGAATCACAATCATGGGAAAGATTGCTGACCTGACAGTTGTGCAGAAAACCATCATTGACACCCTCCATAAGGAGGGAAAGCCTCAAAAGGTAATTGCAAAAGAAGTTGGATGTTCCCAAAGTGCTGAATCAAAGCACATTAATAGAAAGTTATGTGGAAGGGAAAAGTGTGGAAGAAAAAGGTGCACAAGCAGCAGCCTTGAGAGGATTGTCAGGAGAAGGCCATTAAAAGTGTTGGGGACTTTCACAAGGAGTGGACTGAGGCTGGAGTCAGTGCATCAAGAGCCACCACATACAGACGGATCCTGGACATGGGCTTCAAATGTCGTATTCCTCTTGTCAAGCTGCTTCTGAACAACAAACAATGTCAGAAGCGTCTTACCTGGGCTAAAGAAAAACAGACCTAGTCTGTTGCTCAGTGGTCCAAAGTCCTCTTTTCTGATGAGAGCAACTTTTGCAACTCATTTGGAAACCAAGGACCCAGAGTATGGAGGAAGAATGGAGAGGCACACGCTGCAAGATGCTTGAAGTCCGGTGTGAAGTTTCCACAGTCTGTGTTGATTTGGGGACCCATGTCATCTGCTAGTGTTGGTCCACTGTGCTTCATTAAGTCCAGGGTCAGCGCAGCCATCTACCAGGAGATTTTGGAGCACTTCATGCTTCCTTCTGCAGATGAGCTTTATGGGGATGCTGACTTCGTTTTCCCACCAGACTTGGCACCTGCCCACACTGCCAAAAGCACCAAAACCTGGTTCAATGACTATGGGATTACTGTCCTTGATTGGCCAGCAAACTCACCTGATCTGAGCCCCATAGAGAATCTATGGGGCATTGCCAAGAGAAAGATGAGAGACATGAGACCAAACAATGCAGAAGAACCGAAGGCCGCTATTGAAGCATCCTGGTCTTTCATAACACCTCAGCAGTGCCACAGCTGGTAGCTTCCATGCCACACTGCATTGAGGCAGTAATTGCTGCAAAAGGGGCCTAAACCAAATACTGAGTACATATGCATGCTTATACTTTTCAGAGGTCCGATATTGTTCTATGTACAATCCTTGTTTTATTGATTGCATGTAATATTCTAATTTTCTGGGATTGAGGATTTGGGGTTTTCATGAGCTGTAAGCCACAATCATCACAATTATGACAAATCACGGCTTGAACTATCTTGCTTTGCATGTAATGAGTCTTATCTCATATATTAGTTTCACCTTTTAAGTTGCATTACTGAAATAAATGAACTTTTGCATGATATTCTAATTTTTTGAGTTTCACCTGTAATTCCCAACCAGTGTACCAATTAACTTCAGCAATTCAATACAAGTTTGAGAAACAGCAGGAGACAAATACGTTTTTTGCTTGTTCCTTGATATCAAGGAACAATTTTTTTATTAATTTTTTTTTAATTTTTAATTTAAAACAAGTACAACATCTTTCTTTACATGCTATAGAAAGTGTGTCAGTCGGTCACAAATAAACTTTTGTGCATCTCCTCCACAGTCAACAAACATAACTCATGTTAACTCGAGCATTTTAACTCAAATATTCATACATATCACCATCATCATATATCCATTTTCATTTGACTGTAATTATTATTTAAAAATATTAATAAAAATACTAATCTTAAACAATACATGCCCACACCAGTGGGAAAAGAAAAAAAAAAGAAAAAAAGAACAAAAGACAAGGCAGGGAAGAAAAAAACAAAACAAAAACAAAAAAAAGAACACAGGTATATATTATATATAAAAAAAGTATATCAGCTGTTTACAACATGTTTTGGTGCATCTCTTCCATTAATTCATATTAATTCAAATATCTTAACTCAAATGTTTACCATATTAACATCATTATACCTCCACTTTTAGTTGACTACAGTTATTTAAACATCCTTCATCCTTAACTATGCCAAATAATCAATCCATAACACCTGCTGACATTTCATTTACTTGTTTGTGAAATCCTCTATTAACATCAAATCCTCATATCCTATTTTAGCTGAACATCCATAATATTTAATACCAAAAATTCCATCTTCCATGCAGTATAGTTTATTATCATTCTCTCTTCTTTATGTAGTTATATCATATATCATAACATTTTCCCCATATTAATTAACATTTAACTGTATATATTTTATTTTATTTTTAATAGTGATTATTATTGTGATTAATAACCTTTGTATATAATCAAAAAAAAATTCAACCTTCCTTTCTCATATCCAATTATTATTTATCATATCAATTCCACATTATATACATTACTATCAATATCAATTATTATTCAGCTATATCTATTACAAATAAGAGTAATTAGATTTAGCTAATTTTCAATTGTATTCTTCAATCTATCAGCCTATGTATCTCCAATAGCAAAACTTCCTTAGTCCTATTGCCATTCTTAAAACAAGTTTCCCAAACGTTTTTATAAGCAAGTCCAAACAGAAATATCTTCGCACCTTTTTGCTTAGGGTGCCTCTGGTGTAATAACGTTGTCCTTGGCTTGTTCCACTCAATTTGTCTTTGATTTTCAAGGGTGGTATCGAAGATTCTGCAAATAATGTTTCATAAAGTATAGATTCTTTAATGCTTCTCATTCCTCCTGCAATCTGTCTTTTGAGATAAATTTTCTGAATGGCTGCCCCTCTTTCAAGCGTTGCATCTCTTTCTCTTTCTGCCTCCGAAGTAGACCAGACGCCCGACGTGTCAGCAAGTTGAGAGACTTCCTTTCTGACATTCTTCATTTGAATTTCAGGAGCACTCAAACATTCAACGTTCTCACTCTTTCCTTCATATTTTAATGTTAAAAACAACAGATAGTCCAGTTTTTTTTCAGATTTTTCATATGTATCAAACAACTTTTGAAAAGCAGAAAAAATCATTTGAATCGAATCACTTGAAGCAAGTACAGACGCCATGATGTGACACAGAAGATATTTGCAAGTAAGGACACGCTGGGAGCTATGCAATATTATCTGATCTTAGACCAACACAGCCAAGCAGTAAAAGTGTCAAGTTATAAGAAGCCAAATTATAGTAAATTGGTTTACAGCCCACTTAAGGAGAGCCTGAGGGAGTGTTGAAGTAAAGTAAACTTTCCTTTATCCACGTAAACAGCATTCAAAACATTTAAGAAATAGGGTAACCACCAGCCATAAATCCATTTTAAAAAAACCAATTCGCCGCTAGATTCTTCTGTTCTTTGGTTTCAATTAGCTTAGATTTTAATGCGGACCATCTCTCTTTGAGTAATAAAATCAGCTTACCAGTTGAAATCACTTCTACCATTCTTAGGGGCTACCTGCAGTTTCGGTTAGCATACAGCTAATCCAGAAAGGGTTGGCAAAAGGGGTTGAATTCCGAGCCCCCCCAAGACCTGCGAACGTCTCTGAGGTCACTGGATCTCCCCAAACCTTCACTGTCTCTCCAGGACAGCTAGGATCGAAAATGACCCGTCCAATTCCTCCGGAATAGGGGAATTTCAGGAATGGCCTGAAACTCTGTCTTCTCACTGCTAAGCCCCGCCTTCTTCCTCAAGGAACAATTTTTTATTTTATCAATACTAAATCTTATTAAATAAGGAAGAACTATTGCTCACAAATAAAAATAATTCATAGGAAATATATACCATTAAAGGTTTCTGAGTTTCATAATAAATGCAAAGCCAAGTGAAAAATGGTGAGGCTTGTATGAGGATTGATAGACTTAGAATTGATGCTTAACTATCAAGATATAAAAAGGATTAAACGCAAAACTTTAAATTGTACCTGAAAACACAAAATAAAACAAAATAAAGCATTAAAAAGAAAAACATATATTCACAGATTCATCACAGATCAGATGCACAGTTTAATGTAAAAATTTAAATTATTTTAATTTAAATTAATTTAATTACCTTCATTGACCAGGACTAACTTATAAATAAGAGATGATATATAAGAAGAAGACATTGTTGTGGTCCACCAGTGACCTGAGGAACTAGCAGCAGAGTTGGACAGTGAGAAGGTTGGGAAGGAACATGGGCCAGTCCTGAAGTTTGGGGAAGGCTTGGATGAGGGTTCTACGTCAGAGGCAGAGAGGGGGCCAAGGCCATCTGGTAGTTATTTGCTGCCTCTGGGGCCTCCAGAGTCTGATATCATCGAGGCAGAAGAACAGCAGGAGCCTGTTCCCAGTGTGCACCTGTGCAGAGCTGCTAGAAGGCAAGAACAATTAAGAAAACAGGGTCAATTAAGGAGTAAGGCTTGGAGATGATTGGCCACTTTCATAAGACATAAAAGAGGAGCAAACGGGACATGAACTTTTGTAGGAAGTAATTAGTTCATCTGGTCAGTTCAAGCTTTGAAAAGTTCTGTTTGACTCTGTTTGGCCTTGCTCTGCATTTGGCAATTAGGTCTCTGGCAGCATTTCAAGGGCGATAAGATGGGTGTTTATCAACATTCTCCTGAAAGACTGTGGCAACTCAAGCAGACATCTGTCGGAATCTTCACAGACTGTTTTTGAACTCTTGTGGGTTGTGAATGACCATAATAAATAAATAAAAGTAGTTTTTCGACTAAGATTGTGTTTATGCTTTCTCAGGAAGCCTAGGTCAAAACAGATATCATTTACTGTATTTTAAAAGAATTTACTAAAATTGTTTATATTTGTTGCGATGAAAGAGGAACTTGTTTCTTTATATCTTCTCTTTTTCTTTACTATATATTGTATTTTCCCCTATTTTTCTATTTTCTTTCTGTGCTTCCTATTTTTCTTTTTACTCTTTGATATATACTGTATATTTTGTTTGTATTCACATTTATCTTTTTAATTGTAACATTTTATATAATTGCTTTAAGAGGAATATATTCTGGGTAAGCAATATTTTGCTATGGCTGTTTATGTTTCTAGCTTAAATTATGAAACCACATTTTTCCCCAACTCCTGTTTGCTGTTTATTTGGGCATCTTGTAACCTGATGGCAAATTAGAAACAGAACAATTATTTGGAAATGTCATTTAGGAGAGATGCCATGGACACTCAGCTTTTTATGTCAAAATTTGACAATCAGCAATGGGCTAATTGCAACCAGGAAAACTGAGCTGAGGAAGAAAGAGGTTTCTAAACAAAACAGGACTTGGGACATGAATATAAAAATGTTAGAGTTCTGAAAGATTCCTTTCCATCTAGAAGCATTATATAACCGCAAGCGCATATGTTTGTGCATGAGCTCATACATACATACACACACACACACACACACAGAGGAGGGGCACAATCTCCTGTTAAAAGGGGCTTTGAGAAAAAGAATGGAGTTCTCTGTTTATTCAAATCTGCCAAATGAAAAACTAAGTGAATAATGATCCCTTCAAAGCATAGTCTGTTGGTTGTTCTTTTCCTTCGAAGTATTAACTTGTACAGAAAGTGATAATGTATCTCACAAGACTAGTCCTATCAATACACAGAGAAAAGTGGCTGATCCAAGAAACAGTTTTTGGAACTAGGGAGATCAGCTCTGGCACTTTCCCCAAGTACCCTCAATTAGTCTGCTACAATCAAAATTACCTCATCAGGGAGGAAGCAAAATGCAGAGAAATTGCTTTGGGTTCTGTTTGTGGAAGAGATAACGATATAAAAGGGATGCACTCTTGCTCTTTCTGTCAATGGGCAAATGTCTTGGGCTGATCTGTACTTAATGATCTGAGCAACGCCTCTCTTTTGAATGTCAGTTCATTAGGTTGCCTTGCATCACCATTTCCTTTTTCTCAATACCTCCTGATTTTCCCATGCAAAGCAAGTAGAAGATTCTAAAATCATGTAGGACAAAACTTTCCAAATATCACGCGACAGAAACAAAAACTACGTAGTAGATACTGGATTTAAGAGATGGGTAAAGTATGCGGCGTAGACCCAACCTCCCGCGCCGTCACGGACACTATAAAAAGGGCCACAATCATTTTTAAATCACAGCTTGATGCTTAGCTGCCAAAGTGCAAGAAGAAAAAGGAGAAACAGAGCATCCAAGCCATTTAATATCTAACACAGCACAAAGGTAAGTGGAACCCCTAAGATATTTATGATAGCCAGATGTCCTTGTGGACATAGAATTTATTTTCACCTTTCAATCTTCAATGACAAATAAAATAAATACTTGCATTCCACTGTTATTACTTTTGAATATATTACTCAAATAAAGGGATGCTAAAATTAGAAATGGCATGCCTTTTTACCTCGAGTTATACCTAAAAAAATCTTATTATCACAAAAACTAAAATTCATTCATTTTGAATAGATTAAAAAGACACAAATATATAATGCTGGAAATCAACAAAAAATATCAAAAAGCTTTTATAACCATACAAGATAAGGTTCAGGGCAATTTTGATAGAAAAGTTATATTTATTTGGGAAACCTAAAAATTTGCATTGATTTAATTTTCTATTTTATGATTTTCAGAATCAGAGAGTTAGATCGTTTATGAAAATCAATCTATTATTAAAATAATGGTATTTTAGTGCAATTATACTTCAAAATATTACTAAATAACTTTCTGAACATTTCCAAATATTGATAATTGCATTTTGCAATTGAAGTGGTCTATGAATATTTGTAATTTTCAATATATAGATACAATTTTTAATTAGGAATAAATTATAATTTTCTGTAGATAACTTTTCAGAACTTTTCAACTTCATACTGACTTCATTATTGTTTATTTTCAAGGAAAAGAGTATAGCTTGCAGTGTAGCATTATAATTCTATACTAACTGTGTGGAAGTAAATTTCCTTAAATTTAATGGGACTTCTATTGTATCAGTGGTGGGTTGCAGGTGGTACACCCTAGTACATGCGTACCGGAGCCTGCCCAGAGCACTGGGTATCATTCCTGTACAGTGCTCCAGAGGGCCCACCTGCCTGAGCTCTTTACGTGTCCTTTAAAGCCTTTGGCGCTTCTACACATGTGCATGGCGCGTACAGCACCTGCGCAACGCTCCACTGAGCAGCTGCAGTGTCGCAGACGTTTGTGGAGGCGTTGCTGGCAGGTACAACACATGCGCATGCCGTGCGTGTCCATGTGGGCAATACCAGGCCTGTTCCAACCGTACCGGTTGGAACGGGATCTGGAACCCACCACTGTATTGTATATATAGGATATACATAGAATATGTATAGAGAGAATTGTGCTGCCAAACAATTAAACAAAAATAATGCATTTATTTGAAAGAAAGGTGATCTGGAATTTAAGATGATTCCACTAAAAAGTGAAAGTAAACAGAATAAATCACAATCCTTAGCAGTGTCCACTTTGCCTACCTGAGCAGTCTAGTTTGGCAGAGTCTAGTTGAAGCCAATCCAGGAAATTTCCCCTACTCACCAATAAATGTTGTCATGTGACACAAACTACAAACTAAATGACAGGACCACTATAATAAATAACTGAAATAAATGAATATTAATTGATAAAATGAATAAATAAATAAATAAATAAATAAATAAATATATCATGTTTTCATACGACTTCCAAATGAGCCTTGCAATTACTACAGCAATCTTTAAAAGAGCAATCTCTATTGTGACACATCCAAAACAGATAACACATCTGATTATTTATCATCGACTGAATGGCTATTCAAGTGTTGGGTATTCAGTTCTAGAGTTGTTTCCATCTGGAATTAGCAAAGTAATTGAAAATATATCAGTGTTGTGTCTGCCAATAGTATAACAAGTATTTTGGAGGATACAGATACAAGCCTAAATGCAAGCACAGTTTTGATTGGGCCTGCTGGTTTAAAAGCTCATATGGCAATAGAGGTATTTGAATAATATGTATTATTTTCTTCTTTGCCTACATTTTCTATTTCTTTCACCTGGACATGGAAAATTAAATGTGTGCAATATGCTTGTATGATTCATAAATCACTTATATAATTTAACCTTCTGTTTTGAAATGCTTTCGTGGGAGCATTGATTTCTTGATGTCTCTTTGAAATTTTTTATGATACAAAGTTTAAAAAAAAACAATTTTCCCTTTGTTTTTAATTGTTGATAAACTGTATTATGAAATTTGAAGAGCTTTTCAAAATCTATAAAATAAGTTTTTATTTGCATTTATTAGTCCAAAAATGTGAAATTAAATTGATATTCAGATGCAAACTTATTTTTGGTGTGTTTTTAAAATGTATGTGGCCAACATATTTTAATTATCCATTCCAAGATATTTCAATGGAATTTATCCAAGTTGATCTTCCTTCCAATTATACGTTATGTGGGCATAACTAACTGCAATAAAATCTTAGTCTGAGGCCAACTTCAGTCATTAGATTACTTTGAATGCAAACTTTCTACTAAAGACCAAATGTCTCCTTCTTCAAATAGATAATTTACTTTTTAGGTGACAGAAGAAGGAAACAGTTCACTGGAATATTTGTATTTTAAAAAGATAAAAAAGCAAGATATGATATACTTTGATGTCTGCATGAAATCATTTTTTATTTTACAAAATAATAATTAAGGCCACATTTTCTCATTCTAAAAAGTAAGGTGAAATTGTTTCTGTCCTTTTTTAAACTATAAACTTTTGATCCCATCTGGTATCCTATTCAGTAACAGAACAGCAATCCTAAATTAGGGAATACTTGAGAAATAATAAAAAGACAGGTTTAAAATATATAAACAGCTATTTTTTTCTTTAAATGGTAAATTACTATTTTGCATGCTGAAATTTTAATAAAGGTGAAATCTAACTTTCCATAGAAAGTATGAATTAAGGTAAAATAAAACATATTTTGTGACATATTAAAACAACTATGATATATTCTTCCAGTCCCTTGCAGAATAAAAGATGACCAAAATAATAAATTGTGCTGACATTAAAAGTGCAGTAATCTACCTGAATCTCATTTGACTCATAACTACAGCTATAACTAAAGCTATAACTACAAATAATTTTTCCATGTGCAGATTTGACCATTTTTTAAAATATGCACCTTCTTTTCCTAATTACAAAGAACATAATTCTCAAAGAAATAAAATTTCAGAGCCTACAAAAATCTTTCTAATGTTCTAACTATATATTCTGTAAATACCACATAATATTCTCTTGGACCTGTTATGATCGTTAACATTAAATTATTATTATTATTAATTATTATTAATTATTTATTATTGTTGTTATCAGAATTGTATCACAGCGGCCAGTTGTTTCGCCGGATTTGGCACTGGTTACTAGTCGGGCCCGTATACGTCGTAACGTATTTTTGTAATATGCGTGCAGATCCAAGTAGTGCGGCTTTTTGCATATGACTGATGGTGATTTTGTCATTTTTTAACTGTTTTAAATGTAATTCCAGTCCTTTTGGAATAGCACCCAGTGTGCCGATTACCACTGGAATTACTACTGCTGGTTTGTGCCATAATCGTTGAATTTCGATTTTTAAGTCCTGGTATTTCACAATTTTTTCATATTCCTTCTCGTCGACCCTGCTATCACCTGGTACTGCGATGTCTATTATTGTAACCTTATTTTTCTCAACCAGTGTGATGTCTGGTGTATTATGCGCCAGTATCTTGTTCGTTTGTATGCAGAAATCCCACAAGATCTTGGCCATCTGATTTTCAATGACTTTTTCAGGCTTATGTTCCCACCAGTTTGTTGCTGTTTTAATATTATAATTTTTGCACAAATTCCAATGGATCATTTGTGCTACTGAATTGTGCCACAATTTATAATCAGTCTGCGTGATTTTTTTACAGCAGCTAAATATGTGATCAACAGTTTCATCAGCTTCTTTGCAAAATCTGCATTTGGCATCATCAGAGGATTTTTCGATTTTGACCTTAATGGCATTTGTGCGGATAGCTTGTTCTTGAGCAGCCAGGATTAGTGACTCTGTTTCTTTCTTTAATGTACCTGCTGTTAACCATAACCAAGTTTTTTCACTGTCCACTTTATCTTTTATTTTTTCCAGAAATTGGCCATGCAGTGCTTTGTTCTGCCAACTTTCCATTCTTGATTTTATCACATCTTTTCTGTATTCTTGTTTCGTCTGTTGGACCTTCAATAGATTTTTGTTCTTTACTTTGATTAATAGATGTTCTTGACTTTCTTTTAAATAATCAGCCAGTGCATGTTTTTCTTCTTCAACTATTTGCTTCACTTGTAATAATCCTCTGCCACCTGATTTTCAGGACAGGTATAGTCTATCAGTATCACCAGGTGGATGTAAACTGTAGTGCATTGTCATTAGTTTCCTGGTTTTTCGGTCCAAAATGTCCAAATCAGCTTGTGTCCAGTTAACTATACCAGCTGTGTATCTTATAACTGGTATTGCCGAGGTATTTATGGCCTTGATTGTATTTCCGCCATTCAATTTAGATTTCAAAATTTTCCTAACTCTGTTGGTGGACTCTCCCCTGACAATAGTTTTTACTTCTTCATGCTTGATGTTATCCAACTGCAGAATGCCTAAGTATTTGTAGGCTTCATTTTCATTGCATTTAATTAGTTGGCCATTGGGCATTTCAATTCCCTCACATGTAGTGATTTTGCCCCTTTTTATGGATACAGTGGCGCATTTTTCCATGCCAAACTACATTGAAATATCGGTGCTGAATACTCAGACTGTGTTTGTCAGTGATTGGATTTCTATTTCTGACTTTCCATAGAGTTTCAAATCATGCATATATAATAGATGCAAATTTTTTTCGGCTTCTTTGGCTGTTTGGTAGCCTAATTTCATTTTTTTAAAATTACTAATAGTGGGATCATCTCAATGATGAAGAGAAGAGGTGAAAGTGAATCACCTTGGAAAATTCTTCGCTTTATATTAACCATTACGTAGTTCTCATTCCCTACTGCCAACTCAGTTCTCCATTGTTTCATTGCCTTTTCAGTAAAGGCTGTAATATTTTTGCTAATGCCAGTTGTTTCTAAGCATTTTATGATCCAACTATGTGGCAATGAGTTGAATGCCTTTTTGTAATCAATCCAGACCATATTCAAGTTCGTTTTTCTGTTCTTACAATTTTCTAATATCATTTTATCCATTAGGAGTTGATCTTTTGTGCCCCTGCTCCTTCTTTTGTTGCCTTTTTGCTCTACTGGCAAGATGTTATTTGTTTCCAAATAATCTATACTGTTATCTGCAATAATGCCTGTGAGTAATTTGAAGGTTGTTGGCAAGCATGTTATTGGTCTGTAGTTTTCAGGTGTTGTTCCTTTAGTTGCATCTTTCTGAATCAAGTATGTTTTTCCAGTTGTCAACCATTCATCAAATTGGCCCTTTTGTAAAATTTCATTCAGTTGCCTGGCCAATATTGCATGTAAACTGGTCAGATATTTGAGCCAGAAACCATGTAATTGGTCTTTTCCAGGTGATGTCCAATTCTTTATTTTTTTTACTTGATTTTTCACCATCTGAGTTGTTATTTCTAATACTTGCATTTGTTTGTTGCCAATGCTTTTCTCAAAGTCGTGTATCCACTTTGCTTCCTTATTGTAGTCCTTTGCATTTTCCCACAGTTCTTTCCAGAATTCAATTGTGGCCTGCTTTTCTGGTTTTTCACTTTTGGTGTCACCATTCACATTAAGACTTTGATAAAAACGTCGTTGGTCTGATCGAAATTGCTGATTTTGTTTATATTGGATGATTCGTGCCTCATATCTTTCAATTTTTCTAGCTGTTGCTGTTATCTGCTGTTTTATAATCTCTACAGCTTCATTGATGTTTCTTGTATCCAATCTATATCTTCTGATTAGCTGATCTATGATTTTGCTTCTGTTGTTGTTGTTGTTATTATTTTATTATTATTATTATTGGAAATATTTAATATTTTTATACTAGCAATGGAATATAATACAGAAGCTAAGTCCATTCCACTTCCTTGGCACGTTTTACTTACAATTTCTGACTAAAAACATTTAAGACTAGGAGAGCATTCATAGGCAACAATGTCTGGGAAAAGCCTTCAGAGCCCCCATAAGCCTCATGAGGGACACTGTGCCTGAAATATTTCAAAGAGAGTTGTCATCTATTTCTATGGAAAAGGTTAGAGTTTTCCCATACAATATTAAATACAATCTAATTTCAATGTATCCAATTATAAAATCAGCTAATGGGTGTCAATACAAAATAGCACTTAGAATTATATATTGCCTTACAGGCCTCTTTAAGTAGTTTACAGAGTCAGCATATTGCTTGCAACAATCTGGGTCCTCTTTTTACTGACTTCGAAAGGGTGAAAGTCTGATATATACATACATACATACGTACGTACGTACGTACATACATACATACATACATACATACATACATACATACATACTCTGTGTGTGTGTGTGTGTGTGTGTGTGTGTGTGTGTGTGTGTGTGTGTGTAGGTACTGTATTTTTCAGAGTATAAGACACACTGGAATATAAGATGCACCAAAATTTTGAAGAGGCAAATTAAAAAAAAATGTTTTTACATTCTGCAGACCTCCCAAAAATGGCCCATTCTTCATGAAAACGTGCCCATATTTTTTTTTAAAAAGGGCATGAATAGCCTTTAGGACGCTTGTAGAGTGCTCATGGGCAGTGCCCCCCCAAAAAACAAACAAAAATGGCCCATTTTTTGTCAAAAAAAGGGCATGCATAGCCTTTATAATGCTTATAGAGTGCTCCTGGGGGCTGGGGAGGCAATATTGAGCAAAAACAGCCCAAAAACAGCACTCTGCAAGGCTTCTAAAGGCTATCTATGGCCATTTTGGTGGAGAAGGCAGGATTTCGGGAGTCAAAAAATGCTGTATTCAGTATATGCATATGCATATACATATGTGCATGTATATGTATATTGACTGAAAAGGAGATTGTTGGCTTTAATATAGGGGTGGGTTTCTCTGCAACATGCGGGAGGCTTCCCACAGTTTCTCTTTGGTACATATGCTCTCAGTGTACATAAGAAGACAAGATACATTTGTCAAGAATCATAAGGTACAGCACATAATGATAGTCATAGGGAACAAGTAAGGAATCAGGAAACAATATCAATATAAATCATAAGGATACAAGCAACAAAATTACAATCCTGCAGTCATAAGTGAGCAGAGATGGGCAATAGGAACGATGAGTGATGGGCAATAGTAATAGTAATGCAGCCTTAATGAATAGTTTGACAGTGGTGAGGGAATTATTTGTTTAGCAGAGTGATGGCGTTCGGGGAAAAACTGTTCTTGTGTCTAGTTGTCTTGGTGTGTAGTGCTCTATAGCGTCGTTTTGAGGGTAGGAGTTGAAACAATTTATGTCCAGGATGTGAGAAGTCTATAATTATTTTCACGAGATTCCTGGCTTCAGACTGTGAAAGAGAACTTGCACTTCCTTTTCTGTGATCACCAGAGGTTGTTGGTGTGTCTGGTATGGGTGTTGTAGAGATGGGGTGGATAACAATGAAAGGGTTAATATCATTGGTATAATCAGTATTATATTTTGTAGATTTGCATACACCTTGCATCTCAAATTATTTGAAACATCTATAAACTGAAACTTTAATTAGTTGAATTTCTATATAATTGAACATACCAATACCTGTGATCAATCAACAGAGATATTCCAACTCCTGAAGCTCCTGAAGCCTCCAGAGCGCAAAAAACCAGCCCTGCGGGCAAATAGGAAGTTCAGGAACAGACTTCCGGTTTGCTGGTAGGGCTGGTTTAAGCCCTCTGGAGTCTTCAGGAACCTTCAGGAGACTTCCCTGAAGGCTCTGTAGGATGAAAAATGACCCTACAAACAAACCGGAAGTCTGTAGGGCCGTTTTTAGTCCTCCGGAGGACTAAAAACACACATGCTCACTGTCCGGCTGACAGGGTAATGCCTCACGTGCCCTGACAAATGGCTCTGCATGCTACCTGTGGCACATGTGCTATAGGTTCACCATCCCGGATATATAGGATTACAATTGGAATGCTGCAAAGCTGGGAGAGAATGACCATCTTCAAATGATGAGGAGGACCCTAGAGGAGTTGTGTGTATGACCTATGCTCTTTACACTTTGGGACAAGGAAACATAGGCCTTTTCCATTTCAGGTAATTCATCACCATTTCAAGTGTGGTTTTTTTATTTCTTTGTTTACTTTGGTAGTTGCCTTTGAGTAGAAACATAAGTGTCAGCACCGAGACCTGAAGCTGCCATTCAGGGGAGAAGACTGGGCCAACTGCCAAGACTCACCTACACAAACTGAAGAAATTCATACTAACAATCCATGATTAATTGCCGAGTGGTTTTGCTCTGGGTCACAAGGTGATGGGTGTACACACGTGCGGGGTGTGGCTTATCTTAATTACCAATGTAGCTATAAAAGATGGTGGGAAGCACAGGGTAGCAGCTCTGACAATTTATTCATTGCCTTAGTGCAGTGGTTCCCAAAGTGGGCGGTACTGTCCCCCGGGGGGGCGTTGGGATGGCTTAGGGGGGCGCTAAGAGTCAAGGAGGCAGCAGGAGGGGCTAACAGGCAACGGGGCTGCAAAGGAGTGCTGGAGGTGGCCCCTCTAGTGAGCCATTTAAAACCAGTTCACTCACTCAGTCCGCCCATCGCAAGCTGCTCGATCTCTCGCTCCTCCTGCCCGTCCGCACTATGCTAGCTCTGTCCACCACTCACTGATTGGCGGTTCACCAATCGCCCTGCCTGCTTCTAAAAGCCCTATCTAAACCCAGTTACCTTTTTCCCTACTTGGCTTTCTATAGATAGGGCTCTTAGAGACAGGCGGGGCGATTGGTGAGCCAGCCAATCAGTGAGCGGTGGGCAGGGCTAGCATAGTGCTGACAGGTGGGGGGAGCAAGCGATCAAAGGGAGGCCCCTTCACCTCCCTTCGCTCCCACTTTGTCTTGATGAGGTTGCTGCAGCTTTCCATCCCGATGGTTCTTTAATGAAAATTATAACCCAAGAACATATAGATCTGTTAAAATGTTCCCATTCTCACTTTACATATTGGGAATCCCTAGGTACCATGCAGTAATCTCATCAAATAATTCAAGCAAATTTTGGTGACGTTGAGCTGAAACCAAAGTTCAAGAAATTGTACCGAGAGTTTTGGTTACAGAAAGAAATTTCTGATCGCTATCCTGCACTATGGACAATGGTTAAGAAACTCTTGTTGCATTTCCAACATCATTTGATGGAACGTAGCTTCAGTGTGATAATCCAACTTCTCTCCAAGCAAAGAAATCGACTCCAGATTACTGAATCTGGTGATTTAAGACTCCTGCTAAGTGACTTAAAACTAGACATTGGGAAACTGGAATCACTTCATCAAGCCCATCCATCACATTAAGAATTTGCTGAACAGTGAAGTAGTTACTAAATTTTACTAAGTTTACTAAGTTACTAGTTACTAAGATTTTTGATAAATGACTATCAGACTTTGAAAACCTGGTATCACTGGATCATGTTCAACAATTTTGTTTTTAAATTGGATTTTGAATAAATGTGCAATTAATTGTTACAGTTTTGAATTTTACTGTTACTATCTTCCTTCTGTCATGCAAACCACCCAGTCACATGACTCCCCCAGCCACACCCACCAAGCCACGCCCACAGAACCAGTCATAAAAAAAATTGAATTCCACCTCTGGGTGTGGGGCACTGAGGATCGGTTTGTAGCACCAAGGGGGCGGTGGACTGAAAAAGTTTGGGAACCATTGCCTTAGTTCTTTATTGGTCAGTTCATGCCGAAGGAAGAATACAAACTGCATTTCAAACTGTTTTCCGTGTTTGGCTGGTTTCATTATCCGTTCCCTAACAATAAGCATAAGTCAAAGTAATAAATAAACAGTATCATGCAACAGGATGAAGATTTTAAAAAAGGAAGAAGTACTCTCATTGTCAATATATAGTAATCTCAAACTGAAACATTTCCATAAATTCTCTTCCCAGATTTGTTTTCTGGAGAATTAAAGACTTCATTAATAACCCATAGAGTGACATCCAAGGATCAGAGGCATTATGAAAGCCTCCACCAAGTCCTGGCTGCTCCAGCAGGCCGGGGGGCTTGTGAAACATCCAGCCCCACGGAAATTGTGAATGTTGCGTTTTAAAGTGTTGTCTTTGTCTATTTATCCCCCTTCCCTTGTCTATTGTGAGCCGCCCGGAGTCCTTCGGGAGTTGAGCTAGTCACTAGAATCAGATGTTCAGTCTTCCATGCTTTCAGACTCGTGCTGGAGCCCATCCTCAGGGAAAGTATCTTTCTCCAGAATGTAGTATTAATGTGGTTCCTGCTTGCGTGTTGCTTTTAGTTGTTAACTGGGTTGTTGAAGGCCAGCTATTAAGACGTTGGTTGTTGTTTCCTTGGTCTGCCTTGGCTCCAGGTACTTAAGAGAAATGCTCAAATGTCTTCTACTATCTCCAAACTGTAGCACATTATTTTAACTTGGTGCTAAACATTTTTTGTTTACTGAAACAAAAAATGTTAAATAATGTATTATTGAAAATTATTCCTAGACATGGGAAAATATTTTAAAAGAGTTTTCTTAAAACAGTTTTATAATAGATTGAAATATTGACATTTATCTTGCTGATCAATATTAGAAGAAAAGGCTATTAAAATAAGTGTTTCTGGCAGGTTATTTGCTCTTTTTGTTGTAACCAACTACTAACTTATAATTTCTTTTTCAAATTAATACATGAAAAAGGCTAAAAAATATTGATAATCGTGCTTATTTTGCACAGTAATTTTCTTCTTAGGCAGCAAACAGGGTTAGTCCTTATTAAAAGAAATCAGGGCTGGAAGTATTAGTGAATACTTTTCAATTATTTGAAATTATTTGTATCTGAAATGCATGTTGTGACATTTTCCTTAAAGTTAGTAGAAGTCTCTCTTGATTAAAATTACATCAAATCAATTCAAATTTGCTCTGCAAAGTACTGTGTGTGTGTGTGTGCGCGCGCGCGTGTGTGTGTTATATATTATCGTCAGTAAAATCACATTACCATATGCAGCAAATTAAATTGTGGGCCATAATAAGAGCAAACCAGCCCAGGTATGCTACAAACAGATGTGGATTACAGAATTCCTGGGGGGGAGGGTCCTCTACCTAATATCTAGGAGATTGCCCATATTCTACTAGAGCCAAGAAGACAAAATAGAGAAAAGCTGCTCAAATTTTTACTAGTAAGTAGTGAGTATACTAGTCTTTTGCCAATTAGATAAGATAAATCTCTCTATCAGAATTTTCAGTTCTGTCCCTTAACTTGTAAAAATTTTGTGGGATTTTTCTTTTTTAAGATAGCTATGAAAAATTTAATTAAGAACGAGCCAAACAATATTTGGAATCATCTTTCTATCCATCTTTTCATTTTTATATTTAAAATCAGTATTGTAAGCAGTGGCTTATTTATTGGGAAAAATATTTTTATTTTTAATCTCCATTGGGGCTTTTAAAAATATATTATTATTATTATTATTATTATTATTATTATTATTATTATTATTATGTAAATATGGATTAAGGTAAATGAATACATATAATATATCTTCAGAAATTCTGCATTTTTAATTTCTTTTTTGTTGCTTTTTGCCATTTGGTTGTATTTTCTGCAATAAAGATTGCATATATGTACAATATCACCATATATATGGTGATAAGAACAATTAATATTATTACAAATGTTAGTACTACTGTTATTATATTATTAGACAAGGTAAAATCAACTGGAAGGCAATGCAGAATAGAGAACTGTAAAGGCTAAACATGAATGCCGATACAGAACACTGTACAATTATTTTATATTGTTATGTATGTTTTGTTTTTTGTTTTTCTTGTGTGTTTTTTTCCTATTTTTAAAGGTAAAAATGTTTAATAAAAACTATTTTTGAAAAATAAAAGATTGCATATATGTAGTATTTTTTAAATGTCAATTGGAGGTAAGAGTAATTATTTTCCTGAAAGAAATGAAATCCAAACACACCATACATGATTTGTGTTTTGGTTTTTGTATCAATAAAGTTCAAATTTTTATTTCTTTTCTAATTGGTTGGTTTCAGCCTTGTTACTCAATTTTGTTCTATGGATAAAAGCTCCTTTTTCTTTTTCTGATACTCAATTCCATGCATCTTTAATTCTATGGATGTTAAATATTTAAATTTTATTCTAGAATTTCTATTCTTTAAAGAATCTAGAATTATTATACTGATGTTTTGATATTTACATAGACAAAATGAATTGTGTGCATCAGTAGAGGTAGTGTTTGATAGGAGCTATTTCGATGCTAAAAGAAGAGAAAATATTAACATTTCAAAATAGTCTGCAAATATTGTCAAATTTACCTACTAATAGACCAAGGTAACATTTTGTTTATTTTTATCACAAATAATTTTATCCTCCCTTCTTTTTTAACTGAATATTATTACACAAAGAAGGAAATAAAGGTTTGGATTTATAGAAAGTATGTACTACAATTTCTAGACACTCAATACATTATCTTAATTGTTGACTAACAAACACATTTTGTCTATTTTATGTATTTATATGTGAGTGCCTATATTTTAAAACTTTTACCAGAGAGTTGAAAGTATTTTGAAGGTCTGAGAACAATAAAGGAAAATTGCAAGAATAAAAAAGGGACATTATCTATTGAACAGATTATTTTCTGATGATATGTTTCATTCTGCAAGGTTTTTAAATTAAGAAAATAATTGTGCAATTTGAAATGGCTCTAATGTCACATGCCTAAAATGTAATTGCTATGTAAATATATTTAACCTTGCCCCAAATGTGAAACCTCTCCCCCTGCTCTCCCCTATTTCATTTTAACTGTAATTTTGCTTTTTTGCTAAATTCTGTTATTGTTTTTAGAAATATTTATGTTTCACGGTTTTATAGCTTTTAATTTTGTAAGCCACCCAGAGCTGCCTGAGGGCCAGATGAGCAGCAAATAAATCTAATAAATACATAATATAATAAAAATATAAGTAAATAAACATATATAAACTATACGCAATTGTGAATTTCTGTATTTGACCCATATATATTTTACCAAACCAAATTTTTAAATCAATGGATATATGAGTTTTTGCAAAAAGTTATCTCTCAGACATAAACTAGAGGTTTTAGTTTTGTTCCTGACTTTAAGTGTTTTGCAGAATTATTTAATTAAAATTTTATTGCAGATAATTTCATAATTATAATCTAACATGACATTGTAAATAGTGCTTATATTGTTTTTTGAGTTTATTGAATTATTCAGAACTGCTTCTTGGAAGGAAACCTATACACTCAGCACATTGAGATATTCAAGAAAGGATGAAAAGGGATTTAAAATCACTTCTTTATGCAATAATTATTTAATTCTGTTGATCAAATATGTTCTCATCTCATTTTAATCAATGGTGAATATGTCTTTCTACACTTTTTTTATTTTGTTGTAACAGACTAAAACTGCAATGGTCCATTATAGCAAAGGAATGATAAGTGAGGAGGGAGGACAAAGAAACACAGACGCTAAAAAAAATTGGCTATACTTTTGATATATGACCTACCATTTTTTTTCTTTAAGTATCTGAGACCTTAGCAAAAACATATTTTATTTTTTGCCTTCCAGAATGGAATATAAGAACTTTCCCCTGAGCTTCCTTCTTTGCTGCATGTTGCTTACAACCAGCTATTGTTACATGATATTTGAGGAAAAGCAGAACTCGGACAGCAATGCAATAAATAACAACAAAATCAAGATGCCAGATCTCCCTCCCATCTCTATAGTAGGTTGGTAAAAATGAATCCTATTTTGAATCTTAAGGCCATGAATGAAGACAGATTCCTTGCCTTTCCTCCTATCTCCTCTCTTTCTTTTCAGTACTACATTGTGAAATGAAATCTGTGAAGCAACATTCTCATATACCTATATTTTTCTTCTAACAGATGGAATTGTGAATAAAATGGAATAGTCATCAAAATAGTATTTAAATGGTGAGGATGTTTCAATAATACTGACAGCACATCTATGTTTTTATTTTACTTTCTATTTGTAGATAGAACAAATAAGGGATAAGAGGGATAAGAGGTTTTTCAGCTATTGCTCAAAAACTTCCTTTTTGAAAACCTCCACACTTGTCTCTCTAAGTGACAAAATTACTAAATCTTCAAAATCCCCAGGTACAATTTCTCAATAGATGTTAATGATAGAATGTAATCATTTAATCTAGTTTAATAATCATGAAGAAAATCTATCATGTAGTTTGTAGGAGTTGACACCACCTTCATGGCACAAAATCATTCTAATCATGTTTGAATGGTAAAGTATGATTTCTATATACCTGTATCCATGTGTGGCCAACTATGTGATTATGGTCAGCCAGATGTTTAGACCAGATTTGGCATATTTTATCCATCCATCAAATCCCACCCAAGGACCTTAGATAGACAGCTATTGTTGTTTGATGGTGTTAGCGGTATTCAACTGAAGCTCTTGGTGTTTTGGGATTGCACCCAAAGCAGCTATTACTATTGGTAGTGGTGGTATTATTATTATTTCTTTATTTATTAAACATGAAACTCAGTCAACTGAACATTTAAAGATGTGTCACAAATGCCATTGACTTGTACTAATGTTAATATGTGTTGCTGCCAGCGTCCTAGGTATCAAAGAAGTGTCTTCTTAAAATATATGATGTTCTCAGTAGCACAGTTTTTTGCAGTTCTGCTAGTGTTATTGCAGGAAGCTTCAATTTCTTGATGTATTTTATAAAATTTTGGACATGGTACCAAGAATCCCAATGACAATGGGTATCACTGTTACATGTTTCATCCATAATTGTGTAGTTTTGATGGCCAGGTCAGGATATTTTGTTATTTTTTTCCAGTTTTTTCTTCGACTCTGGAATCTACTGGTACAGCAATAACAATAAATTATATGCTTCATTTTTCGACAACTGTGATATATGGCTTATTGTGTTCTAAATGACGATCTGTCTGTATTGAAAAGTCCCACAAGATCTTCACCTTCTCATTTTCGATAACTTTTTCCACTTTATGTTCCCAGTTTTTGTTGTTGTTGTTAGTATTATTGACTCTAGAACAAGTCTGACTGGTTTACATTTAAAAATAAATAAAACAAGGGCTCCACAAATGTAAATCACAAGGCCTGGGAGAAGAGATAAGATTTAAAGATTTCAGGAATATCACCAAATTGGCAGCAATTCAGATCTCTGGAAGAATATCATTCTAGAGGACAGGTGCCAGGATAAATGCTCTGTGTTTGCTTTTGAATAAAAAATCAGCATGCAAACATTGCAATTAAACTATATATCACATAAACAGATAAAAAATTTAACCAGTTACATATGGACACTGTTCTCTCTCACCATAATATAATATGGCAGATACGATTAAAGTGGCAACTAGGGGGCAAGGGGCTGGCCAGAGCCCCCCAAAAATTGAATTTACTTTATTAAATTTAGGTGCAGTCTGACCCTAGGTAGCATACAATAAAACAACAGAATAAAATAGAACATTTATGGAAAAATTCTAAAAAGAAATAAACCAGATAACATAATCCCATAACATTGCTGAAATATTTCAAAACCTTGAATTTTTGTGAAAACTAAATGGTTAAGTGAAATACATTTAAAGTTGCTAAAAACGAGGAACAAGATAAGGGCTCGCTCTTCTTACATTAAATAAGCAGAACAGAAAGTACTAATTTAAATTTACAAGTATAAAAGATGATATAATTTAATTCCAATTTACCATAGTCATTACATTGTTATTTTATTTTGTTCTGGGAGAAATAGAAAATCAAAGTGAATGTCTGAAATCAAAAATTTATATTCCAGATTAGATACTGAGCAATTTAGATCTTACCTATATTTGCAAACCTCAACTTCACAGTCACACTCATAAATCTTTTCATCTTTAAAAAGAAACAAAAAGAAACATTACTAGTCTATTTTAATTGAACCCATACAAAGTTCAGCAGATGAGCCAACTGAAACATCAAGGCCAATTTATATAAAGGTACAGTACTTCACAGACTTACTGGGAACGATAGGAACATTTTTTGCTGTTAGCCATCTGCTCATATATTGTTAATTAAATCATTATGACTTTCATGATTACTTAGTTAATAGGTCAGAGTTTATTCTAGTGATATTAGTAATCATCAAATCTTCTAAAGCAGGGGTGTCAACTCCCAGCCCACGGGCTGAATGCATTAAACTATGGATTATATTTGCTAGCTATCTGGGGCTTCAAAACAATATTTAGCTTAAATAATAATACATCTTAATACAGTTGCTTTTTATTGCTTGTTTTAAAGCTCTTCCTAACTAGCAATTTGTTCAGAATTACTACTGGTCCAGATTTTTCACCCTTATATGCTCTCTTTAGACAATGACAAAATTTAACTTTGTTCCATTACATAATAATTCAGGTTTCACTCTAAAGATGTCTCTATTAGACAACAGTGATTCTTTCTCCCATGGCATCTCTTGGTTTAAGGATAAGATTGGTAAATATATCATACTGCATTCAGAAGGGGAGGTGAAAAATGAAGAAGGTGGAGGAAACAATGTTGAAAGGAAAAAGAAGGATTAGTTTCTGTGTTACCCTAACTATACTAACCACATCCTTAATCGTTTTTGTCACAGGTGAAGTCAAGGAAAGGGAGAATGTGGTACAACAAAGCTTCTTAACTATATAATGGCCTTCAAGACAAATAGCATTCAAGTGAATTCAAAGCCAGCAATGGTTTATGTGATGAAATTTAGAAGCATCTGGAAATGCTTAGTAGAGAGGGAATCAACCTGATTCACACCATAGCTAAGGTGTTTCCTTAGTCATAAGAAGTCTTACTTTGTATACTTCATCAACTGAAGGGACATAAGATGTTTTTTTCCACATTACATACGGTTTGACTTTGGATTACATCTGGCTGTAATGGTGAAAATTTGAAAGTTATGTGGAATGTAATTGTTAAACTAAGGTTGTAACTCATACATGGTCATTTTTGAAAACTGGGAAAAATCAGAGCAGATGGGCCATGTGAGTAAGGCTGTTTTATAATTGAGAACAACTAATCTGACAGTCTTCTATTTAAGAATTTATTGAGGGAAATTAATGGAGAGGCATAGGGTGATAGTGCATTCAGTTAGAGATTAAAACTTCATGGACATTGAAAGAGTTTTTTTGACCCATATGTTTGTCTATCTGTCTTAGAATAACTCTAGCTATTAATGAGGCAGTGAAAAACTAATGGAAGAGAATATCAAAGGCCTGAATCTGCCTGTAGGCACTCCAACTTATCAAGAGAACAACATTTTATTTTGTACTTTAAATAACAATTTAAGCTACTTTGCAGTTCTTGAGATTGCCTCCCTGCTTTCAGATAGCAAGGCACTGTGGTACTAATCACCAATCGCCCTTTCTGCAAAAGCAAAAAGGAAGAAATGGTTGCATGGCTTTCTGGATGTTCATAATTTTTATTTATTCAATTTAATTTATTTAAATGTCAATTATTCAATTATTTAAATGTTCAAATGTATTTACTTTTCATTTTTGTGCATTAGTTTTGTCAGAAGAATAAATTGGAGTTCCAACTCAAACCAGGGTTGCAAAAGAATAAATGAAAATGAGATTCAGACAGCCGTGAGGAAAGGATAAATATTTAGTCCTAAAAGCAAAACAGTTTGTTTTTAGGGGCAGACTGCAGAGTGGAGAGGGATTAAACCCTCACATCCCTTCTTTTTTTCTCAGCCTTCAGCTTTTAAGTTGAGGCTGGTAAATGCAGATAACGTGAAGAAACAAAGAAATATATTGCTTTCTGTGGGTTACCTTCATAGATCTTCAAAATAGCATAGTGAAGTCAACTTTTAACTTTCCTTACTTTAAAGATAAAATTACAATGCATACACAAGGACAGTAAAATACTCTCTTTTAATTTAAACTTATAAAAAACATTGATACACACAACAATTTAATTGTTTTAATTTTTTTAATAAAACAATTCTTTTAAAGCTTTTTTATTTTAATTTTTAATTGCAATAAAAAGTATCTTTGTTTTGCCAAATTGAATTAAATTACTAGTTTCATCCCACCTTAGTCCATTTTTTTACATAAATATTCAGTATTTCGCTTGTCTCTGAAGTGGGGCGTGGGAGGAGTCACAGCTGGGTATTGTCACGGCCCATCTGCCCGGAGACTGAGGTAAATCTTGAGGCCACATCCCTACTCCTCCTCTGACTCCCCAGATTAATCTCAGTCTTCGGCCCAGAAGGAGCTAAATACCTGGCTCTCCTTGGTACGTGATTTACTTTAAATTTTAGCTTTCTCTTGATCGTAAAAACTTACCTCGTCTCATGCGCTCTTAATCAGCCTGAGCACAGAAGTAGTTAGCGCTGCTGAGAGGCTCCCGAGCCATGGCCCAGCAGCATGGGGGGGAGCCCCAGGCTCCGCGCACAAGTGCGGCTACAGCTTCAGGCTTCTCCGCGAGGATCTCAAGGCACAGGAAGGAAGAGAGCGACTCAGTCAGAGTCAGCTCACATGTTCGGACGTCGTGGTCGGCAGTCACCATCTTAGGTGCCAGGGCATACACACGGAGCGCAGCTCCAGTCTCTGGTCGCAGAGACCACAAGCGCCCTTGACCACCACCAGCACACAGTAGAAGATTGGGCCAAAACTCCGCCGGTAATCCGGGGAGAGCCACAGCATCTGACAGTGGGATGGTCTTAACTCAGGCCATTGATCGGCGGCATGGCTGAAGAGCGAAGAGCCGAGGGAGTACCGAGCCTTTGCAGGCAGCCTGTTGACTGGTTTCAATGGAGAGAGAGAGAGAGGAGTTGGATTGGCTAACCGTGAGTAGGGTCGCAATGGCGGACAGTTCGAGAAGCACAGGACGGTCAGGACCGATTCCCCAAGGGTTGCAGACCCGGGAGAGGGGACCTCCCGGGGGCCCAATCCAACAGAGAGGGGCAGATCCGCAGCAAGGAAGTGTACCTCCAAGTCATCGAGGAGGGAACATGCTAAGAAGGAAGTAAGGCAGCAGGCAGGAGAAATAGGAATACTATCAGACCTTCCCCGGCCAGATCCCATTCTCCAGTCAGGGCCGTCTCCCCTAGGGATCCTCCTGGCTTAACAGCGTCACCACATGGTTCCCAAAGGGGGTAGTTCCCTATCCCTCCCTATCTCCAGTTCACCCCTCCAGAGCGCGAGGAAACCCCTTTGGATGCCATTCTAGCAGCTTGCCAAGGCAACATCTGGCTCCGCAAGGCCCCACTCCCAGTGCAGATCCAGATCCCCCCAGGATATCTCCAGCCTATCCGGAGCTCTCCCAGAGTTTCCAGGAGGTCTTAGCCAGAGCTACTCCCCAGGGCATCTCCTCGGTCGGGCAGCATCAGTTTCAGGGCCTAGAAGCAAGGCTGCTCGCAAGCCACCTCAAGGTCATCTAGACCTACATGGTCCTTCCACCTCCAGAGACCTCAGATCAGACTCTCCCTCCACGGCTAGCGAGGAGTCGAGATCAGAGGAGGGGGAGCTTAAGGAGGTCGGCTTCTCTGATGACAAAAAAGTCCAAGCTCCTGAGGCCCCAGCCATCTGCTCTCTTTAGTTCCCTGCTGTGCATAGCTAAGGCCACAGCAGACCTGGATGTTCCAGTAGCCAGCCATGACTCTGCTACCTCTAGCATGAGCAGGGGAGCCAAGAAGGGTCCTTTCCACAGACCCCAGGTGGAGAGGGAGGAGATCCCTACCCCAGACCTGTTCCTAGAGGTGCTAAGTCACAATGGGCTCAGCCTGGCACCTTTACCACTCTGGGTAGCAATGATCGCAGATTCTATAACCTTAATACTAACTTTGATCAAGCCTTACAGGTTCCCTCAGTGGGTGCCCCGGTGGCTAGCCTGGCCCCCTCCTCACCAGCGGTGACAGGAGACATTTTCAATTGCCTGAAACCAAAGGACAGGAAGGCGGAGTTAGTAATGAGCAGGACATTCCAGGCGGTATCGTGGGCAATCAGGGCTGCCGCAGCAGCCTCCTTTTTCAACAGGTCCACCTTGCTATGGCTGGAGCACTCCAAGACAGAATCCTGGCTTCGGACGTTAGACTCCTGCAAGACATCACAAAGGTGATGGCAGCCACCCAGTTCTCAGCGGACACCACACTGGATGCGGACTCTATCCTTGTCAGTGGCATCCAGACATTTGTTGTGGCTGCGTAACTGGCAGGAGGAGTTCCGTGCAAAATGGTATTTGGCAGACACAGAGTACATGGGAGGAAAACCTTTTGGTCCATCCCTGGACCCCATCCTCATCAAGGACAAGAACAAGTGAAAGATCTTCCCATCCACGTCAAAGCGATCGGATCACCGTTCGGCACCCTATCCCAGAAGATCCAACTTTCGAGCACCCAAGCAGGACTTCCAACAACCGAGGTACTCTGTGCCCAGGTTCCCCAGACAGGGGGGTAGACAGTTCTCTAGGGACAGGGACAGGTTCCAATAGTCTAGTAAGTGTCCCTTTCGAGGGGGGGCGGCCGCCCCTTCCGCAGAAACAAGTGATTCAGGATCGAATCACCCCATTGGTGGCCGCCTTACTTTGTTCGTGGATCGTTGGGCTGGCATCACTACAGATGCATGGGTGCTACAGTCAGGTTCGGGTTCCACCTGGAGTTTCGCTCACAACCCCCGAATAGATTCCGGGTCTTTTCCTCCTCCAAGAACCTAGCCAAGCACTCCCTCATGCGCAAGGCCATACAGCCTCTACTGGAGATCAGAGCTGTGGAGCTGGTGCCGGAGGAGGAGAAGAAATCAGGATTCTATTCTAATTTCTTTGTGGTCCCCAAGAACTCTGGAGCATGGAGGGCCATCCTAGACCTTAAATTATTAAATTCCAGACTAGTCTAGACACCAACCTCTGGCCCCCGGTGATCCACCGCTTTACCTCTTGGGACCTGCCCACAGTGGTCCAGGCACTCCTGGAAGCACCCTTTGAACCGCTGAGTGAGGTGAGTCTGCAACTGCTTACACTCAAAATAGCGTTCCTCATAGCCATCACCTCCGCCAGGAGGTTGTCAGAGATTAACGCACTGTCGACTAGGGTGGATCTCTGCACCTTCCACAGCAACAGGGTTGCCCTAAGGCTCAACCCAGCCTTCATGCCAAAGATTAATTCCCCCTTTCATTGGGCTCAGGAGATTGTTCTCCCGGACTTTTGTCCAGCTCCTTCCAGTGGAGGGCATCGTCTTGATGTCAGGAGGGCATTGCGCATTTATCTGAAGTGCACATCGGCCATTTGGAGGTTGGAGGCCCTCTTCATCTCCTTCCACCTGGCTACTAGGGGAGCGAAGGTCTCCCCAGCCACCATCAGTAGATGGATCAGACTGGCCATCTCCAAGGCCTAAGAGGCACGGAGGCTCCCGCTGCCTGAGGGCATCACCACAATAGCAATAGCAATAGCAGTAGACTTATATACCGCTTCATAGGCCTTTCAGGCCTCTCTAAGCGGTTTACAGAGAGTCAGCATATTGCCCCCAACAATCTGGGTCCTCATTTTACCCACCTCGGAAGGATGGAAGGCTGAGTCAACCCTGAGCCGGTGAGATTTGAAACGCTGACCTGCTGATCTAGCAGTAGCCTGCAGTGCTGCATTTAACCACACACTCCATCTCAGCGGCCTGGGCCACCCAGGCTCCCATCGAGGACATATGCAGGGTGGCAGCATGGGCTTTGCCCTCTCCCTTCATCTGTGCCTCTGTGGAAGCATCTTTTGGGAGGAGAGTTCTCCAGAGAGTGCTAGACATTCGGGGGGACTCAGGCCTATGGACCCTCCCAGGGACACCTAGCTTTTGTATGTCCCAGCTGTGATTCCTCCCACATCTCACTTCGGAGATTATCAGTTGGTCTTACCTGAACTGCATGTCTCGAAGGATGGTGTGGGAACAGTCACTTCCTGCCCGTAGCGTGCCCTGCGCAGGATGGGCCTGAGAGCAGATAGTTACCAGTCAGTCAGGGATCAGGAGGGGAGTGGGGGGGTTACCCTGTTCCCCTCCTTCTAGAGTCACCTTGACTGGACCATCAGTTAATCTGGAGAGTCAGAGGAGGAGTAGAGGTGTGGCCTCAAGATTTACCTCAGTCTCCAGGCAGATAAACCGTGACAATACCCAGCTGTGACTGCTCCCACACCATCCTTCTTGTGCGCATGTGCGAGGCAGGATGGCCGCTGGTTTCCTTTGCTCCGTCCGGTGGAGCAAATAAACCGCCGTTCTGGATCGGAGCCTTACAAAACAGGGTCCCTGCAACGGAGCGAGATCCTGGGGAGCTGAACAAACAATCTTTCGGAGGGTCGACGCTCCCAAACGTCCTCTGTCCCACGCGGCAGCCCGGAGTGTGCTTTGCAGTGCTCGTTTAGGCTGGCGGAATGGCGGCGCTGCGCTAAAGGCTTTGCTTCGGCGTTTTTAAGCCTTAGGCGTTTTAGTCACCCACAAGCAGCTTTGGACCAGCGTTTTACGATCTTTTATGGTCCTAGCTTTAGCCCTATTTCCTTTGCTGATTGGGAGGACCCTGGTGCTTAGTTGTCTCCGGAGGACTATTGTTATTCAAAGGAGGTGGGTGATTCGAACGATGCTGGAGGAGGCAAGGCAGCTGGTTTTCTCCCGGCTGCTGTAGTCTCTTTAGGCACCCCCCCCCTCCCTTTCTACTCTGGTGGATTATATTACTGGATGTTTTTGGCGTTTTTCGACATCTTTGGCCCTGTTTTCCTTGGAATCTCTTTAGACTCTGTTGCTGACTTTATAGAGGGGTAGTTGGTTTGATATGGGGCGGTATAAGACCTGGCAGCTGGCCTTGCGGCCATTACCACAACCCCTTAATCTACCCCCTAGGCCTTTTTTACAGCACGGCCTCTCCTTTTCTCCCTGGCCTTCAGTTCGCTCTTACTTATACGGGACTTTACCATATGGTTCCTTACTCACGGCTACTGGACATTGGACATTGGACTCACGATCTAGTCCTGGTTGGTACGATCATTGCCGCCCGTTGTTGTTAAGAGACTCCATCTTAGCCCCTTTGGAGCTTCTATCCCAATACCATCTATACCATCTTTACCATCTTCTCCAACGCTGCCTTTTCCATCAACATTGGTTTCAACGCTACCTTTTTTACCAACATTGGTTTCCTGCCACTCTGGACTTTGACTGTCTGACTTCCCTCACCCATATATTTAGGGCCTGTGATCCTGTCTTTCTTAGCCCTGAAAGACAGGGCTAAGACATCACTATTATACTGGTTTTACCCCCAGAAGGAAATTTTGGACCTGGGCTGTGGGTGGACAGACGACGGCAGTATTGTGTGTTCGCACTGAACCCCCGCAGGACCTTTTGACCAACAAATTTGCAAAAGAAGAGAGGGGCAACAAGACACTCCCCCGTATATTCCATCTGAACTATAACTGGTCCCTAGCCACTTTAACTCCGAACATTAAGAGCCAATTTTGCCATCTGAACTCGCACCTTAAATTTTAATCAACTGCGCAACTATTTTAGTTTCTTTCTTTTCTTTCATCTTTCTCTTCTCTCTTTGTATGGGATATGCATGAGATACGTATGAGATGAATGAATGTCCCACTTTTTATTATCATATTGTTGTAAATTTTTGTGTTTTTAACTCTTACGTGGGGACTGTTTGGGGGAGTGCATGAGTATGTGTGATTCGGAGGACCTGCCGGGAGATGCGGGGGCCATGGGGGTGGTTGAGGGGACCAGAGACACGGGAGAGGGTCGGGGTATTACGGTCGTAACAGGGAGGGGCAGATACGGCGGGGACTTTAGGGCAGGCCATTACCGGGGAAGGAGGGTTCGCTACATTACAGAGATCCCTCCTTCCGGCCCTATGAGTCCCACTCCGAGACCAGATGGCGCAAGTAATCAGGACCCTGGTCTCAGGCTGTTGTCGCTAAATGCCAGGTCTGTTGTACACAAAGCTCCTCTCGTCCGGGACTTAATTTTAGACGAGAGGGCAGACCTGGCATGTATTACTGAAACCTGGCTGGGCCCAGAGGGAGGAGTCCCCCTTGTAGAGCTGTGCCCAGAAGGATTTAAGGTGCTACACCAGCCGAGAGCCCAGGGAAGGGGTGGGGGTGTGGCCATTGTTATCCGGGAGTCGTTAGTTCCTCGTAGGGTCCCTGCTCCGGAGCTTGTTGGGTGTGAGTCTCTGCTGATAAAGTTGGACCTCAAGGGCCAAGTGGGTCTGCTGTTAACGTACCTGCCTCCCAACAGCGTTGCAGCAGCCCTCCCCTCGCTCCTCGAGTCGGTAGCCGAGCTGGCAATTGAGTTCCCTAGGTTGATGGTCCTGGGGGACTTTAATTTGCCGTCGCTCGGTGAAAACTCTGATGGGGCACAGGAGTTCATGGCTTCCATGACAGCCATGGGCTTGACCCAAGTAATTCGGGGCCCAACCCATTCGGCGGGTCACATGCTCGACCTCGTATTCCTCTCGGAGCAGTGGATTTGTGATCTTGGTCTGAGGGGTAACGACATCATAACCCTGTCGTGGTCAGACCACTGCCTACTGAGGCTCGACTTCCGGAGACCAAACCCCCACTGTAGGGAGGAGGAACCGACCAGGTGGTTCCGCCCCAGGTGACTTATGGAACCGTTAAGGTTCCAGACGGAGCTTGGGGTCATTCCTGATACTTTCGCCCACAGTCCGGTAGAGACTCTGGTTGCTGCTTGGCACTCGGCAGCATCGGAGGCCCTCGACCGGATTGCGCCACTACGGCCCCTCCGAGGCGGCGGATCCCGGAGACCTCCTTGGTTCACCGAGGAACTCCGGGAGATGAAGCGCCGGAGGAGATGCCTAGAGCACCGATGGAGGTCCGATAAGTCCAAATCGAACCGAGCAATGGTAACCACCTGCACCAAGGAATACACCAGGGCACTTAGGGCAGCGAAAAGATCTCACATAGCCACCTTGGTTGCGTCCGCTGAGTCCCGCCCAGCCGCCCTGTTTAAGATAACCCGCTCCCTATTGAATAAAAGGGAAGCGGGGGAACCCTTGCAGGGCAGAGCTGAGGACTATGCCCAATTCTTAGCGGACAAAATTGCTCGGTTTCGGTCGGACTTGGACTCCATCCCCGCAGTTCCAGCCGAGGCACAGGAGGATCAAGTAGAACATCTCTGGGTTGAGTTCCAGGATGTTACCCCCGGGGATGTGGAAAGGCCATGAGGGCTGTAAGTGCCTCCACCTGCGTACTGGACCCGTGTCCCTCATGGCTGGTTACTAACAGCAGTGAGGTGACATGAGGCTGGATCCAGGCGGTTGTTACCGCCTCTCTTCGGGAGGGGAACTTCCCCGCCGCACTGAAAGTGGCGGTGGTGAGACCCCTCCTAAAGAAGCCATCTCTGGATCCAGCTGTTCTTAATAACTATCGCCCAGTCTCCAACCTTCCCTTCCTTGGGAAGGTTGTTGAGAAGGTGGTGGCCTTCCAGCTCCAACGGTCCTTGGAGGAAGCAAACTATCTCGACCCCTTCCAGTCAGGCTTCAGACCCGGTTACAGCACAGAAACCGCTTTGGTCGCATTGACCGATGATCTCTGGAGAGCCAGAGATGGAGGACATTCCTCCATCCTGGTCCTCCTTGACCTCTCAGCGGCTTTCGATACCATCGACCATGGTATCCTTCTGCGACGACTGCGGGAGGTGGGAGTGGGAGGCACCGTGTTGCGGTGGTTCTCCTCCTACCTCTCGGACAGGTCGCAGTCGGTGTTAGTGGGGGGGCAGAGATCGTCCCCTAGGCCCCTAACATATGGGGTGCCTCAGGGCTCGGTCTTATCCCCCCTATTATTCAACATCTACATGAAACCGCTGGGAGAGATCATCCGCAGGCACGGGATCAGATACCATCAATATGCGGACGATACCCAGTTGTATCTGTCCGCCCCGTGCCAACTCAATGAAGCGGCAGACGTGATGAACCGAGGCCTTGAGGCCGTTATGGACTGGATGAGGGTAAACAAGCTTGTGCTCAACCCAGAAAAGACCGAGTGGCTGTTGTGCTTCCCTCCCAAAGATTCGATCAATATTCCATCACTCAGGCTGGGGGGTCAAATTCTATACCCCTCAGAGAGGGTTCGCAACTTGGGAGTCCTCCTGGATCCACAGCTATCGTTTGACCACCACCTGACGGCTGTGACCAGGGGGGCATTCGCCCAGGTTCGCCTGGTGCGCCAGTTGCGACCCTACCTGAATCGGGAGGCTCTCACAACAGTCACTCAGGCCCTTGTGACCTCTAGGCTGGAATACTGCAATGTGCTCTACATGGGGCTGCCCTTGAAGAGCATCCGGCGACTTCAGCTAGTACAGAACGCGGCCGCGCGAGTGATTGTGGGTGCACCTCGGTTCACCCACATAACACCTATCCTCCGCGAGCTGCGCTGGCTACCTGTCGATCTCCGGATGCACTTCAAGGTGCTATTAGTCACCCATAAAGCCCTGCATGGTAGTGGATCTGGGTACTTGAGAGACCGCCTTCTGCCAATTACCTCCCTGCGACCAATTCGATCTCATAGATTGGGCCTCCTCCGTATTCCATCGGCCAGCCAGTGCCGGCTGGCAACTACAAGGAGGAGGGCCTTCTCAGTAGTAGCCCCGACCCTTTGGAACGAGCTCCCCGTGGAGATTCGTACCCTCTCCACCGTCCAGGCCTTCCGCACAGCCCTCAAGAACTGGCTAGCCCGTCAGGCCTGGGGACAAGGATAGCCGCCCCTCCCGAATGATGAATGTATGTTGCTTATTACTTTTATTATATGTGTCTATGTCATTGTTTGTGTTCCCCCTCCCTGATTTTATGTGAGCTGCCCTGAGTCCCCTCAGGGAAAAGGGCGGCCTACAAATGTTAATAAAATCTAAAAAAAAAAAAAATCCTTCGAGACATGCAGTTCAGGTAAGACCAACTGACATTTCATTACTGCTAACCTAAAGCAGGCGTCCACCCGCCTAAATCCAGACATCCTAATGGAGAGGTTGGAAAATCATGCAAAGCCAAAAAAATCCCCTTTCGCTCTCCCTAGCTAATCCATGTGTCCTTATCACTTTGGGGTGCACACCAGAGGCGGTATTCAGCAGGTTCTGACTAGTTTTGGAGAACCGGTAGCGGAAATTTTGAGTAGTTTGGAAAACCAGTAAAACCACCTTTGAATAGCCCCTCCCCATCTATTCTCTGCCTCCCGAGTTCCAGCTGATTGGGAGGGAATGGGGATTTAGCAGTAACCTTCCCCTGGAGTGGGGAGGGAATGAGATTTTGAGTATCCTTCCCCTGTCACGCACACTAAGCCACACCCACCAAGCCAAGCCCACCAAGCCATGCACACAGAACCAGTAGATAAGAATTTTTTAGTACCCTATTTGGCTATCCAGATACTCATCCTTCTTTCATTCCATTTTCAAGACCCCAGGACCAACAATTAGATGTGAGACCATTTACATAATCTGAAAGTAAAATGTAATTGTGATTTCTTTCAAGCAGAAGCAACAGTATTTTATTTCTACTTTATTATTCCAAAAAGAATAGAGAGAGAGTCACGTTTATATAGACGAAACGCATGGGTTGGTGACAACAATTGAAATGTCCTGTTCAAGACTTTTATATTGTCCTACCTGTTGCAGTTAAAAATCAAGATTGTACAAGTGTCTGAATTCTTTCTCTTCCTCCCCTAAAGATTTAACCAAAACTTCCTTGAAGCTAAGCAGAAAAGAAGCTGAGAAAAAGAAATCTATGAAGGTGGGTGATTGTTCTTAGCATATTTACAAAGATAAATAAACTACCAATTTATATTTTTTTCTGGACTGTCATGACTTTCTTAAATAGTTTCAGGAATTACACTTTGCTGAGGTTGTTACAAATTTGGGCTTGGAAATCCACAAACAATTGGAGACATTAAGATTCTAAGATTGGATATTGTAAATAAATAACAAACAATATTTTTATTCTTATGTGAACTATGAAGAAGATACCTGGTTTTCACCAACAACCAATGGCTAAATTTGCATATAACAACCCAACATGCTCTTCACCCATCGTCTTTTCAAGCACTTGTCTGTACTTTAAATCTGCAGCAGGATATAATACAATGAAAAACTCAATACAACAAAGAAGCTTAAAATGTGCTCAAAATGAAACACACAGATTTACTTCAGTTAGAGCAACTGAAGCAAGACTCAGTTAGACTCTTAGGCAACAAAAGCTTCTGAAACACTTTTCAAAAGCTTTATTTGTATGTTTTGCTTTGTTTTTCTCTCCTCAGAGAATGGGGCAACAAAAAAAACCTTCTCGACCCAAACCGCCTCCCCCTCCAAACTGTGTCGCTACTTGGGCAAGCTGCAAGCCACCATCTCGTCCCTGCTGTGATTTCTGTGCCTTTTGCCACTGCCGACTTTTTCAGACCATCTGCTACTGCCGTATGGGAAATCCAAACTGTTAAATCAAAGTCAAGAATGCTCTCAGTATTTCATTATATCTTCCATACCGGTTGCCTTGTATCTGTTTTCCAAAGAGGCCAAGAACTTTGTCTTCTTCCAAGCATCACATTCCTTGTGGGATCTATCCAGGGGTGGGTTCCTACCAGTTCTAACCTCTTCCATAGAAGAAGTTCCACAAATCTACCCTGCCATTTAGAACCAGTTCCAGCTCCCTCCCCACACCCATCCGCACCACGCTTGCCCCGCCCACCACTCACTGATTGGCTGGCTCATCAATCACCCTGCCCACTTCTAAGAATCCAAGGGATTCATTCACTTCTCTAATATTTTTTCTTTAATATTTTTAACGACTATCCACCAGTTATGGTTAGAGCCAAAGCTAAAATATTTTCTTTTTGCTTTATTTGTTTTCCGTTTGCTTGTCCTTTCTATCACCCCTTCTCTATCCTTCCTAGCTCTACTCTGTACAAATTGTGCTGCTTTTATTCTCTTCTCTGGAGAGAGCAATGTGAGTCAAGGATGCAGGAATCCAACACAGAAGCAAAACATCTGGCAATAGAAAGAGAGAATGATGCTTCTGTGCATTGTCATTATACTTAGATTTTATGCTATTTGGTGAGAAAAGCGGGTTTTAATCCTAGATTTACCCAGATGGAAAACAATTATGAAATAGGGGAAATGAAAGCATGGGGAGAAAAATCAAGGAAAGTTGCAATGGAACCTGGTAATTAGCTAGCAAACCAAAGAGAAAACGTTGGTAAATTATACTGCTCCATGGATCAGAGATTTACCATTATATACATAATTATGCTCTTCCATTTCTTAAAACAAATCAAGATATTAACTTTAGCAAAACTACTCTCCATCTTCAGTTTTAAACTGGTCTATGTTTCAATTCAGCAGTTTTAATAATATTAGTGTGCATATAAAATTCCCTTTTACAACCTTGTAATCCCTTAGTTTGGAGCAGAATTGGAGCAATTGGGTGGAGCCCTTCCAGATACCATGTGGAGTTTGCAGCAGATTTTTTTTTCTTTGCACCCTAGAAGAGAAACATATGCCCAGTGGTGGGTTTCCAATTTTTTTTTACTACCAGTTCGCTTGTGTGCACACACGCGAAGCTTCTGCACATGCACAGAAGCGTCCGGGTGGGCGGGCAGAGCCTCCCACCCCCACTGCTACCGTTTTGCCCAATTCAGGCCAAACCAGAAGCAACCCACCTCTTATTGCCGCTACCTAAGTCTGAACTCCCAAACTTCCAAGTGGGAGGTGAGTGAGGGAATAAAATGGACACATTTTCATTAAACTCTTAATTTTTAAGTAGTGACATTGTTTAACCTCAGCTTTTGGACATCCCCCAATCCAACGTTTTATCTCACAACTATAATCTCAAGCAAGCATGGCCACTTTGATGCTTAGGCTAAATATGGCTCTCTTTGACTTCATATTTGTGCCGATTGATTCATCATGCACTGACTATATAAGTCTTTAACCATGTTATAATGCTGATTTACTGAGTTAGTTGATTTTATAGAAAATCAAGTGATGTTAGGAGCTAAGGATATGCTGTAAAATTGTGTTGCAAGCCTCCCATTTTTACAATAGTTAATAGCCGAAATAGTAAACTATGGCAGCCAGAAGGGAGGTTAAACAAGACCTCCAAACAGAATCATATCATAGACTTAGGTGGCTTTTACTCACTTGCAACTTATCATGCAGCTTCTTATCTTTTGCCCCATAACTTTGCCCATGAGTAAGATTTGTTACTCATTATATTTGAAATAATCCACTGACTACAGAGGCTTGAAATAGATACAGCATACAGACCTGAAATGAGAGTAGGACAGTGATGGCTAACCTTTTTCCCATTGTGTGCCAAAAGTGAGGGGGAGTGCAAGGGGTGTTGTGCGCAGGCGTGCCCACACCCATAATGCTATGCATCTGAACCCTCCCCCCACTTTTGACGTGCGATGGACCCATTTTTCGCATTCCCCAGGCTCAAGAGGCTTTCTAGGAGCCTGGAGAGGTTGAAAACAGTCTCTCCTGTCCCCCGGAGGCTCTCCGGAGGCTTCAGGAGGCTTCTCTGAAGCCTCAGGAGGAGGGGGGGAAACGGCCCTATGGGCAAACTAGAAGTTCGAGAACGGACTTCCAGTTTGCCCATAGGGCCGTTTTTCACCCTCCAGAGGCTTCAGGAAAGCCTCCTGAAGGCTCCGGAGGTCAAAAAACGGCCTTAAAAGAAAGCCAAAGTCAGCTGGCCAGCACACGCATGCACGTTGGAGCTGCCAGGGCAATGCCTCATGTGCCCTAGGTTTGCCATCACGCGTGACATAGGTTCACCATCACGGGAGTAGGGTATTTCATGCTGGTATAATTTACTGCCAAATCACTGATGAAAGCACTTCATTTTGAAAGAAACCATTTGCTCCATTCTCCAACCCTCTCTTCAGTGCAGAAATATAAATAAAAGTATCCCCATCTGACAACTATCCATCATTTACTAGAACATGTACAATAATGTCACCTCCTTAGCAACTGATTTCATTGCTGGACTTTTCTTATGTTTATAAAGTTTTTCTTAATCAAAGCCTGGCTTTCTATAATTGAAGTTGATTAGATGTTTTTTTCTGATGTCTGGAATGAATAGACAACAGATCAGAGTTTTTGCTGGGGGAAAGAATTGAAGAACGATGAATACTACTTTGAAGTGGTAAATGATTGCGGGGGGGGAGTAATACATGAGAAAAGCTAGAGTGCATATTTACATTTTTTTTCCAGGCAAATTGATGTACAAAAAATATTAGTATTATTTTGTCATGAAGAAACAACATTGATCTAATGTTTGTTAAACTTTGATCAAAGTTCTAATGCTGTTGAGGGTTTTTTTGGGGGGGGGGACATGGCAGTGATTAAACATTTCCTTCTTAATTTGCTTTTTTACAGGTTTAACTATTTTTTAAGAGGCAAATATTAACACTACACAGGAATATGGTAGTAGAGAATGTACGTAGTTTAAGTTAAACATTTGCTTTCTTGTTCTCTAAGCTTGGTGTTTTTCTGCAAACATCTCATTACAATGAAACAATATTAAGATCCCAATAAGAAAAAAAATGTATCATAATCACAATATATGACTAATTCATAACCACTTTTAACTTCTCTAAACCTTCCATTTCAAAATGATTATTGGGTGGAAAGGATGCGGCAAGTAAAGGCCAAAGTGGTTCCAGGAGTGGTACGCTGAGGGCTGTGACTCCCAAGATGGGAGAGTGGTTCCAAAAAATCCTAGGAACATTAGAGTTTTCTTTCCAGAAGGATTCAGTGCTAGAAACACTTAAGAGCCCATGCAGAACCTTAAAATTTCCAGGCTTCTTGCAGATGACCCGAGACTGAGGAAAACACAGACCACCCACAGGGGTGGGGAAAAAAATTATATATATAAATGTTTTAAATTAACTTGCACAGAATTCACCACATAAATTAAATAAACAAACAAACAAACAAATAAAATTCCATGACTGTCCCCTAATACTTTCAGAAACAGATCCCATTAGGAAAGTGCTCTACTTTTTATATCTAAGATTTTCATAACTGTTTCTATAAATATTTTAAAATCTATATTTGAGAATTCTTTAATAATCCACTATATATTTCTGACACTGCCTCTTTGTATTCTATATTAAGAAATACTCTTTCAAAGCCAATGATAAAGTGTAAAATTATTTCCTTTACATCTTTGTTTTTAGGGAATGATAAAACATGCATATTATACTCAATTTACTTTTAGAATGTGAGATCACCAACTTATAACCATATTAGATATTGTTCCTCCATCTGTAAAATCTTCCTTTCATCCATATAGATTGTTCTGTACCCATTTCTTGGTCTGTAGTGACTTTAAATTCCCTGCAAAAATATCGCTGTTCTATGAGAAGTGTTATCAGAGTAAGTTATGCTGTCACTGCTTTTACTAAATGTCATACTAATATATTCCAAAGAAACAAAGTTTCCCTTCATTCCATTTTAAATCTATATTTTTGTTAAATAGGATTGTGTCTGGGACTTGAAATGAAGAAATGTTTCTTTATTTCCTCTCCATTTCTGAAAAAAAAATCATCTTTCAATATAATAGTGTTAATGTTAGAAAGCTATAAAATATTATACTTTATTATATTATAAAACCTCTATTTCTTTTCTGAGATTAAAGATAAATACTGGTCTATTTTATATACAAATTTTATAAATATTTCTTGCTGTGAATCTTTTAGTAAAAGAGAGAGGAGATGTTTGAAAAAATAATTTAGGGAGAGAGTACTAATCATTTTAAGGATATAATCCTGACATAGCTTTAATTAATGCCATGACCACAGCTAGCTTTAACATTGTGTAATAATTGACTATATCAAATTTAGAACTATTTGGAGGAGTTCAAATTTCATTTCATTTTCTTTGTTTACACATATCTTAGAAGTACCCCTAAGCTCATTGTGATGCAGCACGGGGTACACAAGTGAAACCCCCAATACTTAATCAGGCTAAATATTCTAATTCTAATGCTTAAAAGGTCAGAAAGAAATAGTACCCTTTGTATACCCTTTGCCTTAGAAAAAAGATAGTTCCTTATTTTCCTGCATCTCTCAAAAATAAGGGGAACTTAGAATGCACGCTTCAGGCAAACAGGAAATCTGGGTGGGCAGTAAACCACAAACATTAATCATAGACGCACGCGACATAGTGACAGTTTAGGACAACAAAAGTTTAACTTGTAAGCAGCGATATTTTAGCAATAGAAACCCAATATGCTAGCAATACTTTAGCAATCTTCCTGTCAGCTTCATGAGTAACCAAGATTCACTTCCCTATTATATTCATTTCCCTATTATATTTTGGGGATCCTATGAGAATCATGTATTTGTAACTTTCCAAGAATATTTGTAACTTTCCCGAAATGTCCTTTACTGACCTAAGTAAGAAGTTTATGACCTTAAAAAAGTATACTCCTGTGTGACGTCTGTCTGATTTGTAATAATCAATTAGAAAGTATAAAAACTCTGCCAAAGGATACCTAAGGAGTTCAGTTTGATGCAAATCAGACTGGGCTCTTGAACGCGTTCAAATAAAACCTGTCTTCTCTTGGAAATTGGTGGTGTTGGCTCCTATTCTTGACGTAAGTAAAAGGGCAGATCTTAATTTTGCTGCAACAATTGTATAATTTGGGGAGTTCTTTAGTCCTCAGTTCTTTAAAATTTATTTTTAATCATGCTATCATACATAGTATGTTAATCTTTTGTTTAGAAAGGGATTTTTTTGGTTGATTTAGGATGTATATCAGCATTTTAATCTGCAAAGACATTCACAATATGTTTAGCTGCTACCGGCACAATGTTTGAGTTATTCTGTAATTTTAGTAAAACTTCAGTAGTTTTATAACAAAAGGACAACCAGATAATTTCCAGACTGTACTGTACTTACAAATTTAATTCCTAATTTATATTTTTCCTGTGTCTTGAATAAAAGTAGCCATTCTAATATATCAAAGTCCTTGTATGCATCTGCAGCAAATCAGCAAGCATTTCTTTTCTCTTTAATCCAGGGTATCATGTTAAAAAGCTTTTTAATTGAAACCAATCCAGTCTTGAAGAATCCATATTGATCTAAATTGAAACTATTAGAAAGTATTGATGTTAATATTTTAGCATGGTGGTTCAATAACAAACATGCCTATAATTGGAAACATCCGTTGTTTCCGATCTTTGGGATGGGGATAGATTTGAATCCTCTTTTGGAAGAGCATTATAATAATAGAATAAATACAGTACAGTTTAATATATTTTTAGATTTAAATTTAATAATTTAAAGTTGTTTTCATTGAAAACAAAAAACAAAACAAGCTAGCTTGGAGAGCACCAAGGATCTCACTGTTTTATTTCTTATTTAATTGGCTTATTACACCAGTATTTGCTATTGAGCAGAGGTGGTCTACTATCTGGACTAGAAATAAAGTTAAAGGTAAAGGTTCTTCTCACACTTATGTGCTAGTTGTTCCTGACTCTAGGGGGCAGTGCTCATCTCCATTTCTAAGCTGAGAAGCCAGCACTGTCTGAAGACGTCTCCATGGTCATGTGGCGGGCATGACTAAACACCGAAGGCGCACAGAATATTGTTACCTTGCCACCAAAGGTGGTCCCTATTTTTCTACTTGCATTTTTACATGCTTTCGAACTGCTAACAGAAGCTGGGACAAGTAACAGGAGCTCACCCCATTACACGGCACTAGGGATTCAAACCGTTGAACTGCCGACCTTTCTGATCAACAAGCTCAGCGTCTTAGCCACTGAGCCACCGCATTCCTAGAAATACACATAGAAATACAGATAGGTTTAAAAAGAGATCTGAAATTGCTCTTTTTCTCATTTAGATAAGTTTAACAGAATAATTAGACTCTTAAACTTTATTATAAACATTACCATAAAAGGTTCTAGGAAGTGAAATAATCTTTTCCAGGTCAAGTTGAACTTTGTGGTTCAACTTGAGCTGGAAGTTGTAGAACTTGTTAGACTTTATCCTTGAGTTTTTGCACATGTGGTCTATGTCTATTACTCAAAGTTGCTAAGCAAACTGGTTAGAAAGTTTCCAGAAACCCTTAAGGTTTTTTTATGTAACCTTTATTTGCATTATAGCTGTTGTTCACAAAGCAAAACAATATAAGGTTCCTTTTTGAGAGCTTCAGCCGTTCAAGATGGCAAACACATAATCAATTTTAATGTACAGTACATAGTTAGATGCACAAGTGAAACATCCAGGCTACATATCTCCTATTCATAATAATAATAATTACATGAGACCAAGAACAAACAATTGATTCAGCCATTGTTTTATTGTTGCAATGTATTGTTGCAATGTATTGTATTGTTGAACACATGAAGGACAATAGAACTAAATAAAGTGACCATGACTAGGGCAGAGCCAACTAGGTCATGGTAACATAATGCTAATTGTATGGAAGAGTTGTGAATAACAAAACAGCTAATATGGCCATTTTATTCAATCAAACATTTCCAAGGTGAGAAGACTAACAATTGCACAAAATTGTTACCATGAAAGTTCTAAGTCCCTTCATACACAAGATATTCATTAGAATTCTTAAGTGTTCAACTATGACCTTTTCCCATACAATGTCATACAGGATGCTCATGAGGACAGATAAGTACATGCTTTTATATCTGTGGAAATCATATTTAAATATCCCAGCTAGACACAGAGAACATTTTAAAATATTCATAAAAGCAAAGCAAACTCTTTTCATCAATCTGAATGTTGACATTTTAGAATTTGCAAGAATTCCTTGGATATCTTGGTGGCGCAAGAGCCTTAGTGGCACAGTGGCTAGAGTGCAATACTGCAGGCTACTGCTGACTGCCGGCTGCCTGCACCAGGCTCAAGGTTGATTCAGCCTTCCATCCTTCCGAGGTTGGTAAAATTAAGACCCAGATTGTTGGGGGCAATATGCTGACTCTGTAAACTGCTTAAAGAGGGCTGGAAAGCACTGTGAAGCGGTATATAAATCTAAGTGCTATTACTAGGACTATTGCTACCAAAGAAGAAGAACCAGACTAGGATTTTAATAAAGCTTAGAAAAGATTTATTAAGAAATAGCCCATAAATTCTTACAACTTTGAGAGGATAAGACCCCAATCAGCCAGGTGAGCCCTAATAGCAGGGAAGGTTCATGGTCCAGAACTCAACTCACAACGAAGGTGGAAAAAAGGGAGAACATCTTAGAGATCTTTTCCCCTACTCCCCCCCACCCTTTGAAATCCTCACCTTGGTTCTGGGATAATTAGCAATGGGAAATCAATGTTTATATTTATATTAGTTGGAGATGAATTAATTACAATAGAGGAAGAAGCACACAATGGGGAAGGCCATTGAAAGGAATGCCTTGGTACCATTAACATGCTCCTGGCCTGGACACTTAACACAGAAGGAAACCTCTGCGATCATATTGATTAGGATCATATCAATATCAGACAGCAATGCAAGATGAGCCTGGGTGTTCATTAACTAAAAGCTAACTTGCAGTTAGCACCTTTCAGGAAAGTGCAGCCAACACTGTACAAAAAAGCAGTTTAGGAAGAGATTCTGTAGCTTGTCCAAGTTAATTTCACCCCTCAGCAAGAGAGGAAATTCTGGAAAGGAGAAAAAGGGAGATTAGGCACTAAAGCATAGAACATAAACATATACTGCAAAATATCCTGTCACATCTTAATTAACATAAATCAGGCACTTGGCAATAGCCATGCTTTTATGTTGCTTGAAGTCATCTGACAGCTATTTGTAACCTTCATGACTGGATTCCCAATGTCAATGGGGAAGTCAGCAGTAAATTGCAAACAGTGGTGGGTTATGACCTGTACGCCCCGGTATGGGCGTACTGGTGCCTGCCGGGAGCACTGGTTACTGTTCTGGTACGGTGCTCCGGAGGGCCCACCCGCCCATGCTCCTTACCGATATTTGAGATTTTGGGGGCTTCCACGCACTTGCACAGAGCGTATGGCACCTGTGCGACACTCCGCCGAGCAGCTAGATATTGTGGGTGATAAGTATGCGTGCGCGCACTGCACGTGTTCATGTGGAAGCCTGGCCCCGTTGCACCGTACCAGTTGCACCGGGATCCGGAACCCACCACTGGTTGCAAATCACAGTCACCTGATATTGTGCTTAACAACTTGTGGTCATTCACTTAAGGTTCTGCAAGTAGAACTGACGGGTATGTTGTTGTAAGTTGATGTAATGACATCTCCCTTAAGAACTGCATCACTTAGTGACAGAGTCGCTATTGCAGTCTCAACATGAGAACAAACAAACATCGCCTTTTGGTCTTTTCGTTTCTTCAGAAGCACTTTCCTCCGGGGATTATTATTTTCTAGTGACGTTTGATAAGATAAATAGAGTAAAAATAATTTTCTGCTGTTTCACTCCAGAGCTGCTTATTTCCATGCATGTATTCCTGTAATATTTTGGTTTCCAATATCATAATTCCAAATACTAAAGACAAGGAATCTAAATTAGTGGGCACACCAGGGATTTCTGACAATTGACTAATTCCTTTTCAGATTTACCACCCTATTTCAAGGAATTAGCTAATCCCAGAATGCATTGTAGTAAGCTCTGATATTGATTTTTGAATTGCATTCCAAATGTAAATATTATCTGGTCAATTCTGTCATCCTGCATATGGAAGCAGTTTATAAAACATAGAAGGATCTCTTTCACAATAACATGACAGCATAAGCAACTGGCAGAGCTATTTCTCAGGCAGCAACCACAGAGCCATTATGGGTTATTTTAAATACATTACATCTAGTTGAGCTGACACTCTTTTTCTTCATGGTGTACAGCTGTCTTCTCAACCTTGGCAACTTTAGTTTCTCTGGACTCCAGTTCACAGAAATCTCCAGCTGGGGAATTCTGGGAATTGAAGTCCATATGGTCTAAAATAATATGAATGGGTTGCAGCAGGGGTGAAATGCTACCAATTCAGACCAGTCCACTGGAACCAGTAGTAAAAAATGCTACCATTTGCCCGAAACCGGTAGTAAAATGCTTTAAAAAGTTTTTTTTAAAGGTCAGCTGTGCAATAGACAGCTGTGCTTCTCATAGGAAACAAACATGAGAGCCATTCCTAAAACTAAATTCTAAATTATATTTAGATAAAATTGAATCAATTATTGCTAATATGATTAATACCTATATAATATTAAATGTTAAACTTTGACAACAACGTTTGAACAAAATATGCTGAATCCTAATTCTAATTCATTCATTTGACACAGAACTCTCTGAAAAGCCCTCCTCCAATTACTAGAATGTTTTCCAGCTGTTAAAGAGGTATACAATGATAATGTACTTTGATGGGATTAAGTTAGATTGACATTTCATTCCATTGCCAAGGAAACAAGTTTCAAAACCATCAGAAAAAAAACTGCTAAAATTGTCAAGAAGCTAAATTGACCAAAACTATCAATCAAAATCTAGTTCCATCACTTATTCCATTGCCAGGAACAATATTAAAGTGTATAAACCATAGACCAAATGCTATAATATAATATTATGTCTAGCGGAAAGGAACAGTTTTAATGATTTTTACTGTTCAGGGTCTTACCATGATTCCCTGAAAATAAGACAGGGTCTTACTTTCTTTTGACCACGGCCTTATTTTCAGGGAGTTCTTATTATTTTTGAGGTGCAGGAGGTGGCAAGAAGTAAAAACAGTAAAAACCATTAAAACTGTTCATTTCCACTAGACATATTATATTATAGCATTTGGTCTATGGTCACCTCATGGCTGCTGCTTTGTTGCAATATTTTCGGGGAGGGCTTATTTTCAGGGAGGGCTTATTTTAGCACATGCACTCAAAATCCCAATTGGGCTTATTATCAGGGAGGGCTTATTTTAAGGGAAACAGGGTAGCATATACAATTTTGGCAAGAAAATGCCTGCAATATATAACTTACGTAGTTGTTTGATCAATTGGTAGGACCAATGCACAACATAGATTCATATCCATTTTAAAGTGCTTAGTGCAGGAGTAGTCAACCTTTTTATACCTACCGCCCACTTTTATATCTCTATTAGTAGTAAAATTTTCTAACCGCCCACCAGTTCCACAGTAATGGTGATTTATAAAGTAGGGAAGTAACTTTACTTTATAAAATTTATAAAGCAGAGTTCCAGCAAACCCCTACCACCCACCATGAAAGCTGGAACGCCCACTAGTGGGCGGTAGGGACCAGGTTGACTATCACTGGCTTAGTGCCTGAAATGTACTTCCTCAATATTGGTAGCCCCACTAAGCCATAAATTTTCTCCCATGTTGAAAAATCTGAAAAAGCATTCACAGGCCAGAATCATCTTTTGATCTTGATTTTCCTTTTGAACTTGAAAGAAAGCTGGTCAATTCTGTCATCCTGCATATGGAAGCAGTTTATAAAACATAGAAGGATCTCTTTCGCAATAACATGACAGTATAAGCAAGTGGCAGAGCTATTTCTCAGGCAGCAACCACAGAGCCATTATGGGTTATTTTATTACATCAGATTGAGCTGACACTCTTTTTCTTCGTGGTGTACAGCTGTCTTCTCAACCTTGGCAACTTTAGTTTCTCTGGACTCCAGTTCACAGAAATCTCCAGCTGGGGAATTCTGGGAATTGAAGTCCATATGGTCTAAAATAATATGAATGGGTTGCAGCAGGGGTGAAATGCTACCAATTCAGACCAGTCCACTGGAACCAGTAGTAAAAAATGCTACCATTTGCCCGAAACCAGTAGTAAAATGCTTTTAAAAGTTTTTTTAAAAGGTCAGCTGTGCAATAGTCAGCTGTGCTGCGCAATCTTTGGAACTTTTAAAAAATAGCATTTTTAAGTACGGATCAGCTGTGCGACAATCAGCTGTGCCTGATTGTCTGTGAGGTTCCTGCTTGTTGCATATTGTGTGAAGTCCAGCTGCTTTTACATTGTGTGTGAGTCAACTGTGCAGTCATGCCCACCCAGTCACATGATCACCAAGCCACGCTCACTGGCCACATGCCCACCAAGTCACGCCCACCAAACCACGCCCACAGAACCGGTAGGGAAAAATTTTGAATTTCACCACTGGGCTCCACTATCATTTAGAATCATCACATACCTGGAAAAAGCTTACAGTACTCTTTGTTTGCATCCTAAAATTTAATTCCCTGCAACCAGATAAGTTTAAAACTCTACTAAGAGCAATGGAAACCTTCGTTCAACTTCCATGTTAAAACACCACAAGATTTAGCTTTAGAGAAAAGTGCTAGGTGTTTAAGGGTTAAATGTGATACATGAAAAGAGCTGAAAGGGCCATGAAAATTATTACAATTTCTCATTATCAGAATGGAAGCAATGGTGATCCCTTCCACTGGCAAGAAAGGTAGCAAGCACATAATCAGTTCTGCTAATATTTTTACTAGATAAGTGAGATTCACAACAACCACTTCCCACAGAATAAATAACCAGCTATCCCATTTCCCAGGCTGTAGGCCAACACCATGTATTTAGGGAGGGCTCGATTGCAACAGCCATTTTTTTCAGTCCTCCCAGCTGCTGAAAAACATATTAATCTTATGCATGTCTGAGTTTGTTTGTAACAAAATCAAATCATCAGTCAAACTTAACTCAGCAGGCGGGACTGGAACCAATTAAGCAAGTTCACTTTACCACTTTAAAGTCTGGAAAGCAATGTTTATCAAATAAAAGTTACAAAGCCATAAGGATTTATTTATTTTTTAAAAAATAAATCTTAATAACTACTGTATCACAAGACTGATTTTTAAAAAAACAATATTCAATCCCTTTGGGGCTTCTATTTCATTCCTGATCTAATGGGCTGCCTGGCTTCTTTTATGTGGGATGATTGGTTGCCAACTGTCAGATTTGTTTTCAATTTATTTTTCACTTATAGGGAATATACATCTCCTAGAAATTGGATGCTGGATCAGTTTCTTTATTGTACTTTCTATATTACCCATTTTTCTTGTGCCATATTCGTCATCGGACGTTGGCCATTATGTTGGCAATCCTATTTTTATCAACAACTGCACGAAAAAGTGCTGTTGAGTTTTGTACAAACCAATCCCTTAGATTTTGAAGCCATGATATAACATGTTACAAATAGAATATCGGCATAAGAATGTGTTTTCAATCAAGTATTAGTTTCTTTAGGAGTTGCTCGAATCTCTAATAAAAAATAAATATGGTAAGTAGAGGAGTCACAGCTCTTTAATATATGATTTTGAACTTAAGAAATTAGGGTAAACAAGCATTGAGGCTGAGAGCAACTTTAGATTGATGATGTTAGTTTATAGATGGTTGGGATCAGGGGTGGGTTCCTGCAGTTCTAACCTCTTCTATAGAAGAGATTCCACAAATCTACCATGCCGTTTAGAACTGGTTCCAGCTCCCTCCCCCCGCCCGTCCATACCATGCTTGCCCTGCCCACCGCTCACTGATTGGCTGGCTCACCAATTGCCCCGTCCACCTCTAAGAGTCCTATCTAAACCTTAAAGTTTTAAAGCTGTCAAGTTTGAACACCCCCGGGGGGGTTTTTCTAAACGGTTAGGGGTGCAAGGGTCTTGTAACTTGACAGCTTTACGACTTCCGTGCTTCAATGCCAGAGTTCCTGAGCCAACATGACTGGAGGAGGAATTCTGGGAGTTGAAGTCCACAAGTCTTAAAGCTCTCAAGTTTGAACACCTCAGGGGGAGGGGGTTCTAAAAGGTTAGGGGTGCAAGGGTCTTGTAACTTGACAGCTTTAAGACTTGCGTGCTTCAAATGCCAGAGTTTCTGAGCCAACATTTTGGTTGCTAAGCAAAAGCATTGTTAAGTGAGTTTCACCACATTTTACAATCATCACAATTATGACAAATCACAGCTTCAACTATCTTGCTTTGCATGTAATGAGTCTATCTCATATATTAGTTTCACCTTTTAAGTTGCATTACTGAAATAAATGAACTTTTGCATGATATTCTAATTTTTCAAGTTTCACCTATAATTCCCAAACAGTGTACCAATTAACTTCAGCAATTCAATACAAGTTTGAGAAACAGCAGGAGACAAATAGGTTTTCCGCTTGTTCCTTGACATCAAGGAACAATTTTTTATTTTATCAATACTAAATCTTATTAAATAAGGAGGAACTATTACTCACAAATAAAAATAATTCTAAGCTCTGGGGCTTAGATTGTTTGAGATGAGTACTCCTAGGTCTTTGACTGAGTGAGGGTCGTTTACAAGGTCGTATCCACCCAGCTTGTATTTGGTGTTCTGATTTTTGTTGCCAATAAGTAAGAAAGAGCATTTGTTAATTGAGATTTGGAGCTGCCAATTGTTCAACCATTCTGACACATAGACAAGGTCACTTTGTAGGACAGTATTGTTGGTGGTGTTAAATAGTTTTATGTCACCAGCGAAGAGGACACAGCTGCTTATATGATCTCACTTATAATATCATCTCACAACAGACTACACAACCCATGTTATGAGAGTCTGCTTTTGAAGATTGCTCAGAAGCTAACATTGATAAGAGTATTGCTTACTATATTACGGGCACTGCATTGGCCATCAATCAGCTTCTATATCCAATTCAAAGCCTTTTATGAGGTGGACCAGCTATACCAAATGTCAACCGTGAAGTGAGTCTAGCTAAAGCCCTCTTGGAGGCTTCAGGGCTGCCACAAGAAAGGAGATAGGGTGGTGGGAATAGATAGCTGGGATTTTATAATCAAAACAAAGTTTTCCTGTGGGAACCAAGGACATTCCAACAGGTGGCTGGGGAGAGGAGGAGTAGAGTAACCAAGCAACTGGCCAGCACCTCGATTGGACAATGTGACTGATGACTTGGGGAAAGGTCGAATTTTTACTTCTTTTATTAGGTGAAAACCACGGGAACCTACAGTCGATTTTCACCACTCAGTATGGCCAGTATTCCACCACTCAGGCTGGGGGGTGAAAATTTACGCCCCTCAGACAGGGCGCGCAACTTGGGAGTCCTCCTGGACCCACAGCTGACTTTAGAACATCACCTGTCAGCTGTGACCAGGGGGGCATTTGCCCAGGTTCGCCTGGTGCACCAGTTGCGTCCCTACCTGAACCGGGAGGCACTCGCAACAGTCACTCACGCCCTCAAGACTGGACTACTGCAATGCACTCTACATGGGGCAGCCTTTGAAGAGTATTCGTAGACTTCAACTCATCCAGAATGCAGCCGCGCGAGCAATTGTGGGTGCACCTCGGTACACCCACGTTACACCTATCCTCCGCGAGCTGCACTGGCTACCGATCGGTCTCCGGATACGCTTCAAAGTGCTAGTCGTAACTTATAAAGCCCTTCATGGTATTGGACCTGGGTACTTGAGAGACCGCCTGCTGCCAATTACCTCCCAAAGACCCGTTAGATCTCACAGGGTCGGCCTCCTCCGGGTTCTGTCCACCAGCCAATGCCATCTGGCTACTACCCGGGGGAGGGCCTTCTCTGTTGCAGCTCCGGCCCTTTGGAATGAACTCCCCATGGAGATCAGGACCCTCACCTCTCTCCAGGTCTTCCGGAAAGCCGTCAAAACCTGGCTGTGCCGGCAGGCCTGGAGTTGATGAGTTCCCCTCCCCTCTTGACTGGTATGGCTGTGTGATTTTTGTGTATTTTAATTATGTGTATTGTGTTTATGTTCCCTTTCCCCCCTGAGTTGTTCGTCGCCCTGAGTCCCTCCTGGAGAAGGGCGGCATACAAATAAACCAAATACAATACAATACAATACCAGTTGTGCCAATATGATGTAACCAATACATCTTCCTTGAGAAGAGTTCTGCTTTCTTTGGGGTGTATTACTTGGAACACTAACACCAAAGACTTGTTTTCAAGTCAAGTAACAGCAGATCCCACCCATCCCCAGCATTTCAGGATTTTATGTCTCTAATGATATCATTACTATAGTCTTTAAGATGTTCTAGAAAAGGAAAGGAAAAAACATACTCCCCAATCTGTCAACATGATGTCCATCGTATGACAATGGCAATGTATTTGAGAATTCATGCCCATCCTCAAAGATTGATGTTCAATAGATGAATCTGAAATTTTCACAGCCCATAAGGTGGTGGTTGGAATTTTTTTTAAAAAGTAGAAAAGGGAGTGCAATAAATCATCCTGATTTCCTGAAAACAGGGTGTGATATAAATCTAACAATCCAATAATTAAAGCACATTTCCCAGTCTAAAAATTATATCTTCATCCTTATTATGCACCTGAAGCTCTGTTCTTCACATGCGAAATATAGATATTTTCCTGTGAAGTGGAACATTTAATTTTACCCTGGCAGTAGAGACATGAGCAGTCTCTCCCAATCAGTACACAAACCCAAATCATAGGAAAACATTTCATCTCCTTTATAATCAGCATTCTGAGTACAATTAAAATCACCTGCCTACAACATGGCTTAATGGAGAAATGATGGCAGGTGGGCAAAATGTGTTTCCTTGAGTTGTTATTTGAAGTTCCTAGTACCTAAGATCTCTGGCATGCAAGGAAGGGACGATTTAAATATAGGAACCCAAATATACAATCATATACAGTAGTAACGTCATTCCAGTGGTGGGTTTCAAAAATATTTTGGAACCTCTTCTGTAGGTGTGGCCTGCTTTCCGGGTCCACAGGTGGAACCTCTTCTAACTGGTTCGGTAGATTTGACAAACCGGTTCTACCAAATAGGTGCGAACTGTTAGGAACCCACCTCTGCGTCATTCTGTTCCACATCTAAGTGTTTAAAAGGACCCATAATTTTTTCAAATGACTCATCCCATATAAAAAGTCCACTGCCATACTAGAGGTAAAATATTTCCAGAAAATAGGAAATTCAAGATCCCTTGCCTGTTTTATTTGGAAGGAAGGAATCCTTTCAGCAAACCAATGTACTTATGCCATCAGTTCTTAATTATAGGTAATACGAATCAATATTTTGATATGTTTCCAAGATTTTCTTCCATAAGCAAAGAATGAGATTTCTCGAATGAAGGCAAATATATGTGTCCCAAGATAATGTTGCAGGATACAATCTGAATCAATCACCAGGACCAGAGATTTAGTCTCCCAAGCTTTCAGATTTGTGCTGGAGCCCATCTTCAGGTGACCTCTCTTCCTATTCATGTCAGAAGGAAGTTACCTGAGGATGAGCTCAAATCCAAAAGCTTGGAAGATTTAAGTCTGGTCCCAGTGACCAATTCTACTTGGATTCCAGAACGAAATATCATATTTTTCTAAATAATATTTCTATCAAGCTTTTTCTAATTCTAAAGCAATTATGAAAGAGAACACTCAGCCACATGGAATCAATTTAATTTACCCCATTTTTAAATTTAATAATTCAGTGAGTGCTCTTGTCCTGTTTTCTGAATTGGCACTTTGTCTTTCATAACACTCTTGCTTTTGTATTTTATTATTCTAGTCACAGCCATTTTATTACTGTATTTTATCTGCATTTCCAAATGAAACTCTGAGCTTCCTCCTCTGTCCCCTAATTAATCTAACAATATTTTCAAAAAATTAAAATGAGGATGTACACTGGGCCAAGATCAAGAATCTTCATAATTCCGATATTTGACTCATTTGTTTCTCCAAGTCATGCTACATTTCCGTTAAGTATTAGCATTAGGCAGTAAACATAAGATAATATGACTTACGACCAACCACTATCTTCAGTCCCTGTCTGGTCAGTAAGCACATTAAAGCAAAACAGAAAAACCGCCACACAATAAGACCCTCTCTCAGAATTTAGATGAAATTCTCTGCATGGAACAGAGAAATCCAAGTGTATCCTCACCCCTTTGTATGTTAATTTCACCATTTATGAAGTGAGGAAGGCAATAAGGAATAAAGAATTATGAAAGTGCCTGTGTAGAAATGGCTTTGAATTGCAGTCAATTCTGTAACTAAAGAGCAAAGAGAAGATTTAGCCAGCTAACCCATCCAAGTATGTAGTTATGGGGACTTTACTTATAATATATATTAAGGTGCTCCGTATATACCATATTTTTCACACTATAAGATGCACCAGACCATAAGAAGCACATTAGCTTCAGAGTAGGAAAACAAAGTAGGGGGGAATCAGCTTCTGCCTCCCAGCATCCATCCAGTATGTCAGAGTTCCATACTGTGGGAAAATATGGCAGGCTTGAAAGGCCAATGTAAAGATGGCTTCCAGACCTGACATGGTATTCATCTGGCTAGAGTCCTTGCAGCAAACAGCAAATAGCCTGGTCAGCTTCAGTACATTATCGAAGCCCCAGCACATGGCTCATCTGGGCTCCACTCCATTGCGCCCACCACCAGTTAATTGAGCTGAGCTGCTGCCGCTGAACATTGGAGCCTTCACTGCCGAGCAGCTGATTGGCGGTATTCCAGGAGGGTCATCCAACCACTGATCAGCTAGTCGACAGCGATGGCTCCAGCTTTCCCTAGCAGTCAATGACAGCAGCAGTGACAGGCAGTAGTGGCAAATGCCGCCACCGCACCAACCCCCCTACCCCCGCCACAATTCACTCTGACACACAGACATCCACCCACTTTGGGAGGGGATGCATCTTATCGTGACCCGACAAAAGCGCGAACGTCATAAGCGCACCGACAAAACCGCGGCGCTAAAACCGCGATGTCAAAAGCGCGTCGACAACAGCGTGCCGACAACAGCGCGCTGACAGAAGCACTATTTAAGTTAAGGTAAGGTTTAGGGTTAGGTTAAGGGTTAGGTTTAGGGTTAGGTTTTGGGTTAGGTTACAGCGCGCTTCTGTCGGCACACTGTTGTCGGCGCGCTTCAGGGCTCATTCGTCGCTCCTTCGTCGCGTGGTTTTGTCGGCGCGGTTTTGTCACCGCGGTTTAGTGAGGCGCGCTTTTGTCGTTCGTGCATTTGTGGTGGAACCGCATCTTATAGTGCAAAAAATGCAGTAATTGTTACTCTGTATTGTTGTCAGATTGTCTACATCCAGTTCTGAGTACCGCTTCAACAAGAACATTGACAAAGTGGAACACATCTAGAAGCAAGCTGATAGGTTTAGAAAAAAACTACCAGTTGGAAGCACTGAGTATGTTCAGTCAAGAAAGAGAAGACCACAGGGAGATATGATAGATGCTTTCAGAGACCTGAATGGCTGTTATAATAGAAAATGGAATAGTATTGTTTAGAATGGGGTGGGGTGATAGCTCAGCGGTTAAGACACTATTTATTAGTTACACTCAAGTTGAATTGAAAAGTATTGTCACTAATCTCAGTTATGTATAAAAATTTTCCCAACATTTCTTCAATTTAAGATTGAATGTAGTCAATTTTACAAAATCATTTCCAGACTTGGATCTTCTTTATTTTTCAGACATTTACTAAGCTAGGTTGCTTTTCCTCCAACTTGTAGAATTCCATGTCTCTGCAACCAGATACTTTATGTACATGACCTCTATTGGTACACAATAATTATTACAGCTAAAAGAGGAAGCATTAGTCAAAGAAGGAATTGCATTATATATTCTCATGGTTTAATAGAGCAAATTTGAGAAATGTGTCTATCATATTAAAATCTGCATCATTCTGCATATTTCAACCAACTGTAGCGCTTGGTGAATTCAGTTAATGCAACACTTTACATTATAAAGTGAGATCATCCTTTTAGGAACATTGGAGAATTAAGAAAATTTTATATTTTAAATGTCAATTTATATACCTATGATCAAATTATGAGAACTCAGATATAGGGTATTGCCTATGTAAATGGACTCTGTATGTCAGCATTAATGCATATTAACTAACTTAAAGGGATGTAATGATAATTACATTTTATCCAGTGGACTGGAATTCTTACACATTTATTTAATCTCAACTAGATTAATTTCTTAATTTGTATTAGATTATCAATTTTAGCACTAAATATTTTTTATTCCACATTTTGAATAATGTGTGAGTTCAATGGATTAAAATTATTCTTTCAATTATCTTAAATATACATTAAGCTCTGCATTTTAAAAACTCAAAAGAACTGCGTCTTAACAGAACCTATCCATATTTTTAACTGCTAATAATCAAATATTAAGAGTAATAATTAGATGGAGAACAATCAATGGAGAGATAATACCGGTGCTTCCTCTAAATCGCTGCCAAAATATATTTAGATTTCCTCTCAATACATAATTTTTGGAACACATTGCCACAGGATGAGGACCTACAACTCTCTGCCACTGGACAGTAAGTAGTAACTATTTTGAGAAATAAACTGTTCCATTCACAAATGACTAATAATACGCCAGAATTATATTTGCACAATGTACTTTCAAATTGCTGTACAATCTAGGTGTCACTAGATAAAATAATAGCAACCCACATAATTAAAATGAAAACAAGACCACTTTCCAGATGTTTAATAAAATTGTTTTATGACACAAGAACAGACCGGGCTTGAGGCTCTTTGGAGAACTGAATGCTCCCCCTCCCCACAGTCAGGCTTTCAGAATTAGTTTTACTACATAGGAAATAAATTGTTTTCAGACATTTCCATCTAAGGTATTTTCAAGGCCTGCATGTATGCACATTTTGCCTCATCAGCCAGATCAAAGCAGCATCTGAGACTGAATGTAAGCAAATTAAATTAAATTAAAACGCATCATTTCATATCCCAACCTGAAGCCCTAATGTGGAAAAGAGACTGAGAGATATTTTCTTCTTCTTCTCACTGCCCCCTCCTCCCAGTTTATTTTTAGTCAGTGTATTCAAAAATTCAAAAGGGCAAGGCCCTGAAGAGAAAAGAATTTGCAAAGCACATTTTGATTCTCCAGCATCATCCCTCCTCGGCTTAAGCATCAGGCACCTGCTTGAAAGACTCTTGGAAGTTTCTTTGGCAGAGCGGATGTGCTGGAGGTGGAGAAGACAAGAGGCAGATGTGGGAAAGCATAGATGACAGGTGATGTGGCTGTTGATCAAAACGCAGTATAGAAGGACTTGAATTTGGAGCCTGATCGGCTTTGCCAGCTGCTCAGTATCTGTAATGATCTGGTTTGAAGGGGCCATCTTTGGATAGTCCTAGGTACTTGGCCTGCTTATCACTCAGCTCGGTTAACTTCACACCGAGTTTATCCAGATGAGCAGCAGCTACTGCTTCATCCAGCTGGAAAAAAAAAATAGAAAGTTATTAATATAGGAGGCAACATCTTGATATGGGCTGAAAACATGCAACTGTCTATCTGCTAATGAAAAGCTCCAGATGGCCAACAGTGAAAGATATGAGGGAGCGGAAGTTCACCAATATGTGAATGATAGAAATATGTGCAAATCATCCTTTCATCGAGTAATGTTTCCACACAGATGGACAACAACATGTTAAAGCAGAGTTTTTCAATCATGGCAGCTTCACGATGGGTTGACTTCAACTCCCAGAATTCCCCAGCCAGCCTTGCTGGGAAGTTGGAGGCCACATATCTTAAAGCTACGAAAGTTATTAAAGGTCAAGGCACTAAAGACTCAGGCTGGGTTTTTTTTTTTCCTAGCCCTTTCTGGAATATACTCAATCAGCAAATTAATGATCATAATGATTTGGAACTCATTGTAGATCAGGGTGGTCAAACTTCCGGCCCATGGGCTGGATGCGTCACATCCTGGCCACGCCCACTATAGTGAAGTGGGGGGGGGGAGTCCCACTACATCACTTGATATTGCCGTGACAATTCGAGTTTGACACCCCTATTGTAGATAATCTACAGGGATTTGGGATTATTTGCTTTGAGCATGCGTTTGCACACACATTCTGTCTACTGCTGCTTGAATTTGCTAAATCCTAAGTAAAACTTATTGCAAACCACCTCTGGGTGGATATGCATATCTGCTGGGTATATGTGGTATGTATACTGGGAGAGAATATTATTATTCATTATTTAGAAAATCTGCTGATGCCAGTAGATGGCTTTGCTGATTTTACCACATAGATAGAACAACCATTTCCTCAACTATGTCTGTGTTCCACATCTAGGCATCCTTTTTTAAATGTCATTCTCTGAACACTGCAGGCCAATAATCAAATATTGTTGCTGCGGTGAACAGGAGAATCACCCCCCACATTTAATTTTGGAGGCTTTCTTTTTTTAAGGAAAATTGGAGTGCTTTTAAAGATGGATAGCACAATGCTCAACATGCTCTGGGATTACCAAAATTAGGCTGAAGAATTGCATGCCCCTTTTAAGCTACCCAGTCCAATATATCATCATAGCATTTTTCCTGGAAATTATATAAAAACTAATATAGGTCAATGGAAAATGATCATGAATAAAGCCAACTTCGTTGTGTTCACTTAAAACTTTTAGGTCTTAATGGAAGAGTCTCTGATTTACATTCCATAGTTTGATTGTCTATTCCAGGGGTGTCAAACCCTTGGGCCAGATGTGTCATGTTCTTGCCATGCCCACACCTGGTTTAGCAAAGGGGGGGGGAAGTCATGATATGTCACATGATGATGTGACACCGCACGCTTGACACCCTTTGCTCTATTCCATTATTGCAGCATTGTTCAGGAAACTTTTAGAATTCACTTCCATCATTTTCTATCTAAGCAAATCATGGCTTCATCTTACGAATGAAAAATCTATTTTGAATCTGACTGAATTTCAGAGATAATAGATCCACAGAAACCATCCAACATGTACAATCTTTGTTTTGGGGTGGGAGGGAGGGATTGAATCCATTTGATTTTTTTTAAAGAGTTTAAACAGAGTTCTTAAATGGCATCTCACTCTAGAAAAAATAATTCACCCATAATTTTCATAATTAAGGAGAAATTTAATAGAAACTGAAAAGTACTTTTCAGGACTGAAAAGTAACTTATAACCATTTTTCAGAGTTATGACTGTTGAGGCACCCCCATAGTCACATAATTTACATTCAGATGCTTGACAACGAGTCACATTTATGACAGTTGCAGTGTCCCAGGGTCATGTGACCATCTTTTGCCACATTCTGACAAAATCAATGGGGAAGCCAGATTCACTTAACAACCTGGTTACTCATTTAACAACTGCAGTGACTAACTTAACAAATGTGACAAGAAAAGTCGCAAAATGGGACAAAACTCAACAAAGTTCTCACTTAGCAACATACATTTTGGGCTCAATTGTGGTCGGAAGTTGAAGACTATCTATATTCTGAGCACTTGCCAGAAACATATTGCAAATGCCTTTGCCTCAGAAGCTCAAGGTGAGGTTTAAAGCATCTTTCCATCATGATTGGCAAGGGAATCATTAGATACCTGGAATATCCTCAAAGGAAATCTTGAGCAATATCATTCATATGTGAAATATGCTTCAGTGCATGAAATTTCAGAAAAGTTATTTAAAAACCTGTATATACAGTATTTTATGTTCCATTGTTGCAGAGAAACACATTGTCAAGTGCACAAACTAAATAAATAACCAGATTGAAAATCCAACAAGATGAATAACCTTTTAATTTTCCTATATGAGCCAGAGGTTGGGAAGCTTATAAAAACCAATTTCTAAATACTATAAATCTATCAATCATAATTTACATACATTTACATAAAAACAACACACTAAGACATAATGTGATCTATTTGGTTTAACTTAGCTATTATAGTTTATGTGGCTTATGGCCTAGTATGTTATGCTAACTTTGCCACAGATATTTCAAGTAGAAATAAAATACAGTATTTTTATTATTTCCTGAAAAAGTCTATAATGTTGGATATGATTGTATGGAAGAGGACATCTATCAGCAAGATGGATGGACTCAATTATAATGGTAGTGCAGTGTTTGAAGCTCTGAAGCACCAGACTGGGGACACATTTTCCTAGAGAAGATCTGTTTATGTGAACACTGATAATTGAGTTTTTCAGAATATAATCAGTTCTGAAAATAATATTGGCTTATCTTCCCCACATTTATTTTGGATACCAGAAATTATATATTTCAATTTAAACATATCATTCCCTTTTTAATTTGCACACTTACCTTCTTTGGTAGAAAATGGACTCCTACAGTATATTTACCAGGATTTGTCCAAAGTTCTATTTGTGCCAGCACCTGGTTGGTAAAAGAATTGCTCATAACGAAACTGGGATGTCCCATGGCACACCCCAAATTCACCAGCCTGCCCTCTGCCAGAAGTATAATATGATGCCCATTTTTCAGTGTGTAGCGGTCCACCTGAATGAAAGCAAAAAAACCAAAACCTGTCAGAATTTTTTTTTCTCTTTTGGAAAGAGAAAGGTTTTAAAGATTGTGTGTGAAAGGAACGCAGGAGCCATGGATCATGAGAGTAATGATGTTTATTAGTACCAGATGACAAGATGACAAGCGATTCAGAAATCCGTTACAACTGTCCCAGTATTTATACTCTCAGGTACCAACTGTCATTAGAACCTCCAATCACAGGCTGTGCATCGCCCGACCAATTAGAACGCAGCACAGGCTGTTGCTGGGCTATAACAAAAGGCATTGCTGGACTTCCAGATGATGCAACATCACAACTATTTTTGTGATGAACTGAAATGATACACTGAATCTATATAAGCAATTTTGCAAAACAAGGAAAAAGAAATTGGTCATTCAGTCTCCTGATAATCTTTTTCACTGCATTTCCTGTAAAAATAATATCTTAAAAGCAAGGTAAAACATATTTTACCTTAAGTATATCAAGGCAGCTAAGTTCTTGGATAACTTATCAGTTCTTGTAGAAGTAAAGCAGGCAGAGTTGGGGGAGCGGAGTTAAGCAAGTCATCAGCCTAGAGTCATTACATTGCCACAAATGGTCCGAGTACAGCTCCTCTTGAATTCCATTGATGCTTATCTGGCAGCAATTTAGTATTGAACTTTAGCTGACTAGATTCTTGTGCATAGGCTTCAGCAATAAATCCTTGAACTGCAAGTTGATGTATGATCCTGACCCTGCCTGACACTTCTACACACAGAACCCACCAATTTATTGTATGTATTTTTATTGCTGAATACAGTGTCTCAGTAAAAGAAACCAAAGCGTCTTCTCTGTACATATATCCTACTGTGGAGATTTTTTCCTCAAAATCTACTTTTCACAAAAATATGCTAAACCGATGGGCTTTCCAGAAAATTCTGGATCAGAAAATGTTCCTATGCAAAAACTTTCCTGAGATGAACAGAACAGATTTTGACGTGGAAAAAAAGAAATCTAGTCTGTAAATTTGAATATTGAAAAGATCTAAAATCTCTGCCATAGTAAAAATATTCTTAGCGAACTATTAGAAACTCCATTTTTCTCTCTCTTTTAGATCAATTATCTGAAAAGGAATTATCATATAATTTTGAAATTGCCAACTTGCCTAAATAACAAATGTTGACCTTGCAAAATTTTACCTTTTTGACTTTCCTTGCCCATATCTCTTGAGTTACAGCGAATTATAAAACCAACAGAAGCCTGTTCACAGTAATGAAATACACTACAACATCCAATCATTTCTAGAGACACTCAGACAGCAAGCAAAGTCTTAGCCTGATCCACCAAGGAATTCTATTTATCTATGCCTAATTAAATGCAGAAGTTAAAGCACAAAGTCTTGACTGGAATCTGCAAAGCCCTTCCCAGCATGGGGCCAGGTTATTTGAGAACGCCTCTGATTATGTCTACCCATCTCATTAGGTTTGACAGAAGAGACATGCTTCAGGCTCTGTCTGATAAGGAATGGTACCAAGTGTGGTCCTGGAAGAGAGGCTTTTCTGTTGTGATGCTGGGACATGATTAAAGAAAAGAAAGAAAAATCTGCCTTTTGAAACATCATACTCCCCCCTCGGAGATCTGATTGCCCTTGACTTTGTTGGCCTTTCAGACTTCGGTCTGAATTGTGGGGAGATCAATTGTGGGGAGAAGGGAGGGAGATTGGGCCCATACACCGGTTATGTTAACTTGTGACCGAGGAGTGTATTTATGTTAACTTCTATTTATGCTTTTCTGGGGTTTTTTCCAAACTTTTAATTTTTTAAACTATTAACCATCCAGAATAATGAATTTGAAATGGGACATGATAATATAAAATAATATTTTTGAAAGACATTCGTCTTGAAAAATGCACAGCTGAATCCATCAATCTGAATTTGTACTGGTGCCATGAATTACACGTTTTGTCTGAAGTGCCCACAATCTGGAATAAATCAACTGTTTATTCAGATGAAGAGGCAACAGCTCTCCATAGGTTTTATAACTTCAGCAAGATAAAGCTGCACATGTATCTCCCCTGGAATCCGAATCTAATGTTGCATATGATATCTATACAGCATGAAAGAATTCATTACCTTGAAGTCTAGGAATGTTATTAATCTAAAAAACACTTCATAAAATGCATCTGTTTAAATTCTTTGTCCAGATTTGTTTCAATATACTAGGGATCTCATAATAAAAAAGTTGACTATTTCTATAACAAGAGACCTGCAGAGATAAGAATGCCCAGTGAACAGTACCACCTTGTATAATAATGTTTAACTCAACTGTGTAAGCAACTAACCAACAACTTCCATAATGCATTGCCTACCCTACAATTCCCAACTTATAGGAGAGAAACCTGGAACACCAAATACAAGTTGGGCAGATACAACCTTGTAGATGACCCTCACTCTGTCAAGGACCTAGGAGTACTCATTTCAAAAGATCTAAGCCCCAGAGTTCACTGTTAACAGCATTGCCAAAAAGGCATTAAGAGTTGTTAACCTAATTTTGCAAAGCTTCTTCTCCGGTAATATTGTACTGCAAACCAGGGCATACAAAACCTTTGCCAGACCAATTCTCAAATACAGGTCATTTGCCTGGAATCCACCCTGTATAATGGACATTGATACAATTGAGCAAGTCCAGAGGCATTTCACAAGAAATACCTCTGGACAGAGGAGTACTCCACTCCCTGCTCGCAATAGAATACCTTACTTTGGACCTGGACAACCTAGAACTACGCCGCCTACAGTCTGACCTAAGCTTACTACACAAAATTATCTGCTACAATGTCCTACCTGTCAATGAGTACTTCAGCTTCAACCGCAACAATACACGAGCTCACAATAGATACAAACGTAAGGTAAACCACTCCAAACTCGATTGCAGAAAACACGACTTCAGCAACAGAGTGGTCAATGCCTGGAATGCATTACCTGACTCTGTGGTTTCACCTCCAAACCCCAAAAATGTTAACCTTAGACTGTCTACTGTGGACCTTACCCCATTCCTAAGAGGTCTGTAAGGGGGCGGGCCTACCGTCTCTGTCCTACTGTTCCCATTTCTTTGTACTCATTTCTTATGTATATACTTATACCTGCTTATGCTTATATATTTATATGTTATATTCATACTTATACTTGTTTTCTCATACATGCTTGACAAACCAAATAAAATAAATAAAAAATAAATTATCCCATCCATCTGGAAAGAACTACATTAGAAAGGCTGACATACAGCATCATTTATTTCAGAATTGAATGCTACTATCTTATCAGGATATGATAAAGTTATAACAAAGTTCCTCTCACAGGACCACTTTTAAAAGCTGTTATTATTCATGTAATCTGCAACATAATGTAAAAACAGAGCTTTTAGAATTAAGATGGTATCTCACTTTTAGGATATTTAGTAGAGTATAGTCTTTATTGTTGTACAAAATAAATACAATGAAATTGGTTATTATTTATTATAATGCAAAGAAATGATATAACTAAATGCTATCAAATTAATATGTTCATTATAAAATTACTGTCTGTAGCCTTATAACAAAACACACTATGGTTAAGAACTGGCTAAGTCATTGCTAACTGCTGAGATATAGCAAATAATTACCAGACTTTATCTTGGACATCTGCTTAAAAGTTTAAAAAGACACTTTTAAATGTATTTGCCAAAACACCAAAGTGGAAAAAAAACTTATTGAAAGGCTATTTATCTGTGGGTAGAAAGCAACTTGGAATAAAAGCTCAAAGAACCAATCTGAACAGAATAGCGTTTTCCTTAGGAATGCCAAAGTGCTGGTTCTTATCAAAATTGTGCTTTCCTTTAATTGCAAAAAAAATTACAGGACATCTTGCTTGCATAAGATGTTCAGGAATTTTAGGGAAGATGGGGAAAGCTTTAAAATTAAACTACATGAAGGGATAAGAAATGTTTTTGAAGTGCTCCTATTGAATTATTTATCTTAGCACCTGGACTGTTTCAAAATTGCACTGGGAAATGTCTTCATTTAAAAACAAGTAATATTGAAGCATATGTTTCTGAAACAAACCAGTTACCTATCATTCAAACAGTAGCTCAATATGATAAGGACAGACAAGATGGAAATGTGGATTTGCTATATGATACCCAGAAGTATTCACCATAGAAGGAGATAGCAACTCTGGCTAGAAAGCTTCACTAGAGAAACGCGAGACCACTGTTCCCTCTAAGGTGCGCGGGTGCACATGTGGCAAGAAAACCCCGCGCAGCAGTTTCTAACTGCCGTGCAGTGATTTCTGTCAAAGCAAACGTGGGGAAGTCCTTTGCAGGCGGCTAGAACTGGCCGCCTGCAAAGGACCTCCCCAGACTTGTTTTAATGAGCACAGAGCGACTGACGGTAGTTTGCGCCGGCCGCAGCCGCTCAAACTAGCATCAGTCGCCCCATGTTCAGCAAAGCAAGCCCGGGGAGGTCCTTTGTGGGCAGCCAATCCTAGCCCGGCGCTGTGCCTGAAATGAATACCCAAAGCCCGCGCCGCCACCAGAATATCTGCTGCCGCCTCCTCCTCCTCCAACAGCACCACGACATTTGCTGCCCAGCGCTGCAGCTGAGGTGAAGCCGCCAAAGCTCCCGCTGGCGCCCCCGCCCATGACAGCGGCAGCGGTGCCTCCCCCTCCACGCGGAGCACCTGAGCTGGCTCCCGTGTTATATCTCCCCCTTCCTCCTCTGCCATGCTTTTGAGGAGCCATGAGGCCGCGGGAGCTAGTAGGAAGGCGGCGGAGGTGGAGGTGGCGGCAGGGGTACCCAGAGCCAAGTTGAGGTGCTCCGAGCAGAGGGGGAGGCACTGCCATGGGCGGGGGCGCCAGCGGGAGCTTTGGCGGCTTCACCTCAGCTGCAGCACTGGGCAGCAAATGTGGTGGTGCTGTTGGAGGAGGACGAGGCGGCGGCAGCAGTTATTCTAGTGGCGGCGGGGGCTCGTCGGCATCTTCAACTGCAGCCCTGCCCCCTGTGAAAAAAACTGAAGATGGAGCAGATCCACGCAGATGACGTCAACATGACTGGAGGAAGAATTCTGGGAGTTGAAGTCCACAAGTGTTAAAGCTGTCAGGTTTGAAGACCCCTGGGGTTTTTTTCCTAAAGGGTTATGGGTGCAAGGATCTTGTAACTTGACAGTTTTAAGACTTGCATGCTTCAATGCCAGAGTTTCTGAGCCAATATGACTGGAGGAGGAATTCTGGGAGTTGAAGTCCACAAGTGTTAAAGCTGTCAGGTTTGAAGACCCCTGGGATTTTTTTTTCTAAAGGGTTAGGGGTACAAGGATCTTGTAACAACAGCTTTAAGACTTGCGTGCTTCAAATGCCAGACTTTCTGAGCCAACATTTTGGTTGCTAAGCAGGAGCGTTGTTAAGTGATACTGATATTATATAACACTTTTAATTAAGCGGGTACCTTGAATAAACATAACTTTGAGTTTCAAATAATACTGATTTTGTTGTTGTCTTAGGTGACATCTGTGAAAAAAATTCGGGTGCTCAGGCATGAAAATGTGCCGCTCAAACACTATACTTTTCTGCTCACACTGAAAAAAAATTAGAGGGAACATTGCACGAGACAACACGAAGCAGTGACAGTAACAAATTCAGCTTGTGCCAAATGCATTTAGACAGATTAAACTAGCAAAAAATGCATTCTCAACTGGCTATGATGCATCTAAGTTAGATTTTTATAAGGTTAGATCACATTGCCGTAAAACCTGAAGTGATTTGATGTTTTGTGATGCTTGGGTATCAGAATGCTCAATCACAGCATGGTAACCCATTAGCGCCAAACCCCACGTAACTGGGCAAGCTCAGGAAAGCAAGAAGAAACCAGATTTCAGTACAATAATTTGTATGCTAGTCTTGGATAAATATAGAATCTTAGAAACTGCAACAGGATCCGATAGAAGAGAATCTATGTAGCTCAGGGTTAAACTGTGGAGCTCCCTGAGCTTGGCTGTTTCCTTGCAGAAATTTTATTACTTGACTAGGTAACAACTTCACTGCAAAGAGTTTCCTAGGTTTATTTATAATGTGTTCATTAAGATGGAGTCTCTTTGGATGCTTTAAAATTCCTCCTTCCAGAATTAAGAATTCTGAATTCTCTCCACCAGAATTAAGTCTCCGTTCTATGTTCCCATTCACTCTTTTCTCAGGCTCTCCACAATCTGTTACAGGTATTAACACGTACATATTTCTGTGTACCTTAAAGATAGGAACTGGGACTAGATGTAACTAACCTGAGGTTTGATATTCACAATCTCCATAGCATTTTTATTCAGCCATTTCACGTCAATTTCCACATCAAAGTGCCCAATATTGCACACAATGGAATCATCTTTCATATGTTCAAAATGCCTGAAATGAAACAGGATCTTTTTCAGGGACAGAAACTAGGCAGGAACCCAAGAAACTGGACTTTGAAGGCTTCCAGATGTCTGGCAATAAGAGGACCTACCAAAGTTTGCATGATGGATGTCTCCACCATTAGTGAATCTTTTGCTGCAAACATATGTGCGAGTCTCAACTCTAAGCTACGACAGAGGAAACTAAGCTTTTAAACTAATCCATATTTTTAATACACAAGTAGTCCTTGTTTCCCAACCACAATTAGGATGGGCAACTTGGTTTTAAGTAGAGCGGTCACTAAATAAAACTGTAAATGTGCTTATGATCTTACTTCAGCATTACTTCATACACCTGCAAAGGTTGTAATGCAAGTATTGATCATGTTTACTTTTTCATCACTGTCATGACTGCAAACGGTCATTAAACAAGGCCTACCTATATGCAAAACTAATGAAATCTGCTTTGGAAGTTTGACTCTGACTTCATCAACTAAAACCTAAAGATTTGTATTGGGAGTAAATAGCACTGAGAATAAGATAATTAAACCATCAAAGAAAGTATGTCAGCAATTCAACTTCTGCAATATTCTGCATCTCTGTTTAATATCACATGGAGCCACACCAGCCGTAACTAAAAAAATAAATACCTCCCCTGCACAATATCTGAACATCCAGTTGTAGTAACAAAGATGTTGCCTTCTTTGCAGGCCTCTTCCATTGTTGTAACTTCATAGCCTGAAAATACCAAAAAAGAAAAATGTATGTTGCGTCATAGCCAAAGGCATGCACTTATACCTCTAAAAAAATAAAGCATCAATAGAACCAATAAAGATTCAATCTTCCTTATGTAATGTGTGTGTGAATTTATAATTTTAAAATATATTTTTGTTATACATGAATACTGGATTGGTGAACCATCACCAAACAAGCAAAGCTATTAATCCATATGGTTCTTCCTATTCCTATAAGAAGTTTAAGCGAGAATATATATAGGTATTCTAATTCATCTATTTTCAGCCACAATAAAGGTAGTCCTCATTTAGCAACCACAATTGGCACCAGTAAATAGGTCAATGACTAAAGCAGTCACTAAGTGGGAAATCATTGCAGTTGTGCTTTCCAACTCGAAACTGACAAAAGTAATCAGTTTCACATCTTGGTTTTAGACTTAGACTAACTTTATTATCACTTTGAACATACACTAATCAGCATACATTAAAATGAAATTTCGTTTCATACAGCTCTCAAAGGGTATCCACCTCTAATATACACTACATAAATATGACTAAATAAATAAATACAAAATTATACATATAGCCACATATATTGTATGACATGAAGAAACAACACAGTTTAATTTGGATGTATACATATCCACAGCGAAAAAAACAAATCTTGCGAGTTTACCAGACAGATTTTGTTTGCCTTCCTAACCACCTCCTGCCCTTTGGAATGCCCAGCCCAATGCTGGAATGGCAATTAATGTTTGCGTTCATTTTGGAGAGAAAGGGATTAGAAGACAGTAATCATATTGAAAGCAATGCGCCAGTGTCAGCAGTCACTTTTGCCTGCTTAGTGTCTTCTCTTCTAATATCTTTATCTCCAATTTCTCCAGTCTGTGGGATGGGGTGAAGGAGATTGCCTATAAAAATCACTTGGCAGGACTCTTCTTTTCTGGGGTGGATGAGGGAAGAGGTTGCAGTTAGCATAAAGGGGGAGCATAGGAGTCATTTGGGCTTCAATAGGAGCCTCTATAGGGACTGGGGAGAGAGACATGTGGGTGTTTCCTCTTTCTTGCTTTACAGACTTGGGCAGAAGTAAAAGACGGGAGGAGATTGGCAAGGGGGAAAGGGAGTTTGTCTTGGAAAGGTGCCTATGAGTTCTGGCTTCCAAAGAGACTCAAAGGGGCATCTTCTCATCATGTCCTTCATTCCCAGTAGCACAGGTCTGGACTCCACCCCAGTGCACCTGAAAAGGAAAGGTGCCTGAAGGCTGGCTTAGGTAGTGCAGACTTAGAACTCCTTTTTCATTTTGGCAGGGTGGAAACTGGAAGGGAAAGTTAACTGGACTTGGCAATATAGAGTCCTCGTAGTGGTTGCTGCTTTGATGTGAAGAAATGTTTGGCTAAAAGGAGAGGACTGTGATGGAACCAAGACTTGGCAAGTGACTTCAGAGCCACCTCTTAGTCTGCCCGGTGTCAACCAGCTTTGGCAGATGGCTACCAACACTCCCCCAATAGGATGTTGCGCAGCAAGGAAGCCAGGGATTAGAAGAGAATAATCACCCACATAATGAGTTTGGTGGCAGCTACTGGAACCAGCAAATTGTTGTAAATATATATTCCCCATTGTATACCTGCTTACTCTCTTCTAATTTCTTCTCCAATCTCTCCACCATGCAAGAGGAGGGGGGGAAAAAGAACAACTGGTCAGCTACAGGACAATGTGTATTGAATATAATGGCAACCATGTGATTAAGGGAGGTTTTTCTGACACTATACTAGTATCTTGGACCAGTTTTTCTAGCCAAATACTGGATGCTGGAAAAGCACTGCAGTATTAGGTTACAGTCAATATACAGCTACTAAATTAATACATAACCAAGGTAATGCCATCTTGGCAAGTTGCTTCTCACCTTCCATAGCAGCTTGCAGTGCATTGATGGGGTCAATTTCTGTGATGATGACTCTGGCACCAAAGTTTCTCAAGGCTTGAGCACAACCTTTGCCAACATCACCATAGCCTGCTACAACAGCCACTTTTCCCGCAATCATGACGTCAGTGGCACGCTTAATTCCATCAATGAGCGATTCTCGGCAGCCATAGAGGTTGTCAAATTTACTCTAGGAAAGAAAACCGAACATTTGAAGAAAACTGAACATTCTTTATAGTTGCGTGTAAAAGCAAACAAAAAAACAGCTGTTATTTGTTATTGTATGGATCTAAATTCTACTGGGAAGAAAACAGAGATTGTTAAACATCTCATGCGTGGCTCTTGTTGCTCATGGAGACTTTATTCCAGTATTAAACTATAGCTAACAAAACAAGCCTGCAACTATGAGAATTGTGGGTTAGGTTCTGGAGCCAATGGTAATTCTCTTCCTCCCATAAAGCACTTCTTCCACAAGCAATTGCGTTATAATGTAGTTGCCCTTTCTTTATCTCATTCAGCTGTGAAGTCTGGTTTTCAGACTCCACGATGTTTTCTTGCAGTAAAAATATCATTTTGAGAAGATTGATGGGCTGCTGACGGAGGGTTTTGCTTTCCATTTTCTGCCATGTGACTCATGCTGATTTCTCCACTGTAGACTGTATCTTTCAGTCTTGGTGAGAGAGCCCATCGCAAGGGGCTGCACCGGGTACTGTTGCTGCTTGCAGATCATTTGTTGCAACTGGAGTAATCCGCAGACAATGTGCAAGCAGCATTAGTATCCAGTGGTGCAGTGGAGAGATCATTGCAAGCTGTTTGCATCCACTGCTCATGGCAAGTTCTCAATCAGTTGCAGGAAAAGCAGCAACTGCAAACATTTGGCACAGATGATGTAATCCTTAAGTACTTATTTTACAAGTCCATCTGCCATTTTGCACATGGATAAAGTAATAAAAATATTATTAATAATAAAAATATTATCAAAATCCAATAAAAATGTTGGATTACTGGGCAAAATTTAAGGTGTTGATTGTCAAGATTTATGGGGTCAACTTTCTGCTGTCACTTCTTGTCCCATCACTAAGAAATGGAGGAGTTCAGGTCTCTAGGGTTGCCATTGAGCGGGATCTAGGTGGGAAACCTACTACATTTCACTGCCTACCCTGTAGAACAGCATTCCTCTTGATGTTCATAAGGCTGCAACAATACTAGGTCCCAAAACATGACTCTTTCAGCAGTGCCTGTATTGTATTCATTCTCTTCCTAATAATGTAATATGAATGTTACACCAGCTTTTGAGTTTGTTATCTTTCTCTGATGCACATTATGCACTACTGTTTTGTCCTTTGCATATTCATTGTTTTGATTTATTTTTTTAATTTTAATATGTAAGCCACATAGAATTTCTCGGGTGATTTGGACAATTAAAAGGTAGATAGATTAAAAAATTAAAAAATGAAGCCAAAACTGCAGATAAATGAAAATGTTTGCATACTGTACATAATAAAGCTTGATCTTTATCAATTATAAAAATCTGAACTGTATTAAACAAAATGAATACATGTAACTTGGATGTACAGGTATAATGAGGGGCTTCCATAATATTCAAGCCCAGGAAAATAGTAATTCCTTGGATCAATTACTATGTGGTTAATCTTTGGTGAGATTCACAGCCTTGGGGCTGTATGGTAGCTCAACAGCTCAAGTCCTAACCAAGGACCTGGGAATTACTATTAGTATTATTATCATTATTAATTACACTTGTATACAACCTGATTTCCAATGAGTCATTAGATATCAAACCATGTGTTTCTATTAGCATGTTCTCCCCACACCATCGTTTTAAAGCCTCCAGAAATTATTTCATATTAATTGAAGATAGGATCCTCCAAACTTAATTTGTTACATTTATATGCCACCTGATTCCCGATGATTCTGGGCACTTCACAAGTAAAAACATTAAAAATAGAATAATAGATAAAATAAAAAATAGAAGTTGGGAAGAATGACCAAAAAACCCACCAAGTAATAAAAAAAACCCAAAGCCCAGACAATCCAAAGAAGTAAAATTAAGTAATAAATAATAAAACATAATAAAAGGGATTAAAAACAAGTACACAGTTCATGTTCCCTGCACATATACTGTATTGTAAAGGATAATTATTGGGTAATTTATTGACAAAAGGATGGCAGAAACACTTTGTAGCTTTTGCATTTCCAAATGCAAGAAAGACCCATAACATTTTATTTTTAATTTTGATGCCAAGGAGACATGACCTCATTCCCTGTTAGATGCAATATTCTATAGCTTCAGCAGGAAGTAGTCATATATCCATAAAGGGGGATATGGAAACAAACCCTTCATGTAAAATATGAAGAAACAGTAAGTTGCTGTTCTGACCTCGGCTTCCTGATACAGTAAAAAGCATACGCTTAATCCCAAGAAAACCTCTTTTTATTTCAATAGCTGTGAATTCTATTCATTCACAGTCCTTAATGAGAAACAAATAGTTTGTAAAAAGTCCAACAGAAGTCTGCCAAAGTTTTTCGGGATAAGGCTGATAAGCATTCACCTTTATCTCCCTTGAAACGCTGCCAAAGACCTAATTGGCAATTAGCTTGCAAGGCCACACAGAGCAAAAAATCAAAAAAGAGCTTCAGAACAAAGTTGCTTCCTGCAAAGGCTCACGTGCCTTTGCTCCTCCTTTATGTCTTATGGGAGGGGCCAATCCCCTCCAAGCTTTACAACCGAATTGTCCTTTTTGTCTTAATTGTTCTTGCTTTCTGGCTGCTCTGGGCATACGCACACTGGGAACAAGCTCCCCCTGTTCCTCTGCCTCGCTGATGTCCATCTCTGGAGGCAGCACATAACTTCCCGATGGCCCTGGCCCCCTCTCTGCCTCCAATGCAGAGCCCCCATCCGAGCCTTCCCCAGACTCCAGGACTGGCCCATGTTCCTCCCCAACTTCCTCACTGTCTGACTCTGTTGCCAGCTCCGCAGGCCACCAGCGGACCACAAGTTGCCTTCTTTTTTCAAGGAAAAAGAAGGTAGAACACAAGAATACTGGTTGTTACCTTAGTGACAGAGTCATTAACATTAATAGCCGCCAACTTCAGGGTTCCATTGGCATGCATTTTGTAAAGATTATGGACGCCAGTGGTTGTCTCCTCAGATATTCCTTTGATTCCTGCAGGGGAAAAATCCAACAGAATTTATTGTACTACCTCTTAGATTTCATGCTGGCAGGATGACAGTCAATAGTTATGGACAGACATAACCAATCTTTTTTTTAATACATAAAAAGGGATATAACTTACTCTTTGAACATCTATTTATTTCCTTTCAGTGAAAAATTTTTAAACACTTGAAGACTTCATAATAAATATCCAGGGCATGGGCAGAAGAAAACAATACATATAATCAAGAAGGATCTTCCCTCAATGACAGACAATATACAACATTTTCAGAAATTGTGAAATTGTTTGGAATATTACCTGAATTTCAAATAGTTGATATAAAATAATCATATGCTTATTTCAAATTGTTAAGTTAACAATGGGACTCAAATCCTTTTTCACGGAGGGATTCAATCAGGATTTATGGATGCACTGCTGAAGCAGCATAACTTTGCACACTGAGATTACATTTAGAAGCTATTGTGTTCAAAATCATCTGAAACTTCTTTAAAACTGACTACAGCTGATCCTCAACTTACAATTAGTAATTAGTAATTTAATATATTTATATGCCGCCCAATACCGTAGGACAACATTTGTTAAGTAAATGCCACAGTTAAGTAAATCATAGCAGTAATGAAGTCAGTAACACAGTTATTAAGTGATTCTGCCATCCCCATGACTTTGATTGCCAAAAGGGGATCCATGACCCCAGAGCACTGCAATCGTCATAAATATGAGTTAGTTGTCACGTGTCTGAATTTTGATCATGGTGATGACCGTGGAGATGCTGCAATCGTCATAAGTGTGAAAACAGTCATAAGTTACCTTTTATCAGTGCCGTTGTAAATTCAAACAATCACTAAATGAATTGTTGTAAGTTGAAGACTACCTGTAAAACAAGGCTTGCATCCTTGAAAAAATGTGTACCTTTATAAAATTTAATATAGGGTACAAGAGTTACTTGTTATTGGTGGGGAAGAGTAGGAAAGAAAATGTATAAGCCTTGTTTAACAAGAAAATTTTCTACCAGTTATGGATGGAACTGCTTTGCAAACATTAATTAGGCAAGCAATAAATATGCCTTCTATTGAGGCATGGTTTCTATTTTCCTTTTGGTTTTTGAAATATAAATATGTTCCTTTACTGTAGCTATTAGCTATTTTATTGTATCTTCATCTGCAGTGGATATTTTATAGTAAAAAAAATTGAGAACAGTATTTGGCTTCACTGAAGGAAACACATAATATTTATTGTTTTACTTTCTTGTATCTGTATCTCTCTCTGAGAATAACATTAAATGTGTTCTGTACATATTATATTGTTGAAATAGAATTAGAAATGAATTTTTATGTCAGTACATATTCAAGAATGTACCGGAAGAAGTACGTGACTACAGTATCAACATCTGGCTGCCTATAGAACACTGATGTTATACTGACTTTTCATCTACGCTACAGTAATATCCTTCATTAGTTCAACTAAAATTCATAACAGTTGACTAACCACAATTATATGTGCTATAGCCTTAGATGGAACCTGGGAACAAAATGCAGATGTTCCAACTCAGTTTTAAACTACATCATGGGCTTTGAAAGATGATGGAATAAGAAACAAGAAAAGCTAAGCTGGACTGTATGATTTAGAAATTAAATTTAATGTTCTTTCATCAGCCTAATCAGCTTACTTAGCTGATCAAATACATGTAACTTGATAGGTCCCAGTTTACATGACTTTGATTTATTCCCATTTCCACCCAAATTTAGATTTAACTATCGACTTTGTTGAACTTGAAATTTTGAACATTATTCTATAATCGCAATTGACCGAATAAAATTCTTTTATTAAGGATTTTGTGATATTCATAAAGTAATTATCTTTCATTTTAAATTATCTCTTATTTCAACATAATAAAAAGATAGTTGGAGAGGAAGTACATTTTTGAGAAGGTATGGTTAGCATTTGCTTGTCCATCTAGTTTCACGTTCCATAGATATTGGCTTCCCTATGGGACAGTGTACTGTAGTAAGTGAAACTTAAGGCATACTTTTCATTGAATGAAGTACTATAAAAATATAAAATTTAGCTCTTAAACCAATCAAAAATAGAGTTTCACAGAAGTGAACATATGCTCTGCTGCCATATATTAACTGATAACTAATGGCCCTATTGATTTAGTATTTTAGTAGACTACATATTCAAGGAGACAAATTTTGTATCAAAATGCTGATAATAAAATATTTTGATATCACTTCCAACCATTAAATGCATTTGGTACTATCACATTTGATGCAAATATTTAGATAGCGGGGAAGCAGTAGAAAAAAATATCATATATCATCATAAATATCTCGCATTGGATACAAATTGTAATTTTTTAGAAGAATGAGGCCAAGTACCAAGAACCAAGTATATCCCCATTTGTACCTCTTAGCATTAGAAAAATGAAAGGAAAAAATAGTTGAACACTAATCACTTCTGGATGTACAAAGGGCAATTCTACCCTATATCTCTCCTGAACTATAGCTGATGAGTAAAAATAGACTTGGCAATATATTGTATGTTAATGTAAAGAAGGAATGACTAGGGCAATAGCTTGATAAACTAGATTTAAAAATGCAAGGCCTCCCTCTAGTGGACTTTTTACAAAACCTTATTTACATAACTTTATATCTCAATTACCATTTAGTCTCCCTTTTACTTTTAGTGCATGGTTTTAATGATTCACTGTTGCATTTGCAATTTTATTTTAAAAAAATATGTAAAAAAGTATAACCTATTATTACAGCTTAGGAAATACTTACAGTAAGCTATCTACTAGTAATTATATCATCTCCCATGGCCACAAAAGCTTCTACAATTTTGGTTTCTTTCTAGATACATGCATATATAATATAGCATATAACTATATACAGCATATATACGTAACCATATTAATTGCATTTTGATTTAAGCTTAATTAACTGTAATTTAAATTTCAGTTATTCTTTAACCTGCCTATTTTGTGTAGCCCCTTCCATATCTCTAAAAAGTCAAGGGCAGGACTGTCCCTGAACAATTGCTCCCATGTTTGCTTAAACAATTACAAAATGTCCAAAGGTACACGAGCCTAGAAAGTAATTATATAATGTAGAATAATGGAATAATTCCTGTGTAATATTGATGGACCTGTTAAACCAGCAGGATTATTGCCTCTAAAAGAACCAATGTTGGAAGATCTTGGTCTGTTTCCTTATCCTTGTCTGCTGTTAAAATAGAGGCCATTAGAGATTTAACTTGCAGGTTTCAGTTTCACTATTGCATTGGAAAACAGCCTTCCTCAAATTTATAGATTAAAGTTGATTTTTGTTTTTCCAATATTTATGGTTTTTATCTTTAGGAACTTTTTTTCTATTTGTCATCTTTATTAACTGCAATACAATATATGCAGTTTGCTAATTATGTGGATTGCCACTTGAAACAGTATGAATTTGTACTGTGCTGGACTGTAGGTAGTCCTTGACTTTTGACTGGTTGCTTAATGATCAAAGTTACAATGGACACTCCCAAAAGCTACTTGAATTTGAAGTTATATTGGCTGTACCGTCCTCTGTTCATAAAATCTCATTTTGGGTGTTGGGCAACCAGTTAGCCTGTATCCGTGATGGCGAACCGGTGGCACATGTGCCACAGGTGGCACTCGGAGCCATATTTGCTGGCATGGCAGCAGTCAGCTCCGGTGCGCATGCGCGCACCAGCCAACTGATTTTCAGCCTTCCGGAAGGCTGGGGGAGGCCATTTATACCCTCCTCAGGCTTCAGGAAAGCCTCCACAGGCTGGAGAGGGCGAAAAACAGCCCCAACGAGTGGAAGTTTAGGAACGATCTGTTTCCGGCTTTCGGAGGGCCTCCGGGGGGGGGCAGTTTTCGCCCTCGCCAGGCTTCAGGAAAGTCTCCGGAGCCTGGGGAGGGGGTTTGTGTGTGCATGCGCAGGGGATTTGTGTGTGCATACACAGGTGGGTGGGGGAGGATTGAATTAGTGTGCGCACACACAATTTTGTAACGCCATAAGAAAAAGGTTCGCCATCACTGGCCTATATGATTATTTGCAATGTCCCACGGTTATAGGACCATGGACTGTTCCCAAGGTTTATTTCCAGTTACTTGCAAAAGTAGCCCACTGGATAAAATGGATTAGTTTAACAATTGTGTTGCTTGCTTAATAACCACTTCAAAAAAGGTCATAAAACCCAGCATAGTCACATGGCAACCTGCTTAATGATCACAATTTTTAACAATAACTCTGAGCTGAATTACAGTCATAAGTCAAGGACTGTAAATGTTGATGATAAAGACCTGAGTTCTCATCCTGAAAGACAAGTTATTGACAGGCATGGTTTCAAAACTATAAGTGAATACCTATTTATTGAGGGGTAAAGGCATTTTGATATTAAGCTATTTCTACATGTCTTCAAAGTTCAATTAAAAGAATACAGTCCATATCGCTCTGATTCTACTGAGCAATACACACAGATATCATTCTTGAACTTAAACCTACTGTCACATCTAGGAATGCTAAGAAGATGAGCCCTCATCCAAGTTATTTTTTCTTCACAAAAGAAAACCAAAACAATCTACCCTTAATAATTGATTTGAATTTTCTGAATTGGGGTGTATATATTTTACATATAGGTTGGTAAATTATATAAAAACCAAAAGCACTGATTATTTTATCTTTCTCACTGGAAGGTGACATTATTTTTGTGTAGGTTGGTTTTGATGAGTAAGCAAGCTTTAGTTGCTTAGCTAAAGTAGATCTGAGCACTTTCTAATCCACTGTATTAGATTTTCATTTGTGGGATTAATTACTTTACTGTTTTATATTAATTGCCTTGAATGCCATTTGTTTATTGAAAAAAAAAAGAATGCAAAGCTTTAAAAAATGAATAGGAAAGATATGAACAGGAAGCTAGACTTTCTTATTGCCAGAAATACTGCATTCAGTACTAAATCAGTGCCTTTCAAACAGCAAAACACGACGAGGCAAAATTGCATTGTGCTGTCACAGAAGTGCACATCCTTTTGAACAATTTATTTAAAAAAAACACATTCTTTTGGCAGCCATGAGTTTAAAATGCTCTTCCTCAAATCCCAGGGTTTCATTGCTGTTTTATTTATTCTATTTAAATTCCTAATCTAGTACATACAGACCAATAAAATGTCATATTAGCATAGCAGAGAAGCTACTTGCAAAGATGTGGAGACTCTAGAAAGAGTACAGAGAAGAGCAACAAAGATGATTAGGAGACTGGAGACGAAAACATATGAAGAACGGTTGCAGGAACTAGGTATGTCTAGTTTAATGAAAAGAAGAACTAGGGGAGACATGATAGCAGTGTTCCAATATCTCAGGGGTTGCCACAAAGAAGAGGGAGTCAAACTATTCTCCAAGGCACCTGAGTGTAGAACAAGAAGCAATGGGTGGAAACTAATCAAGGAGAGAAGCAACTTAGAACTGAGGAGAAATTTCCTGACAGTTAGAACAATTAATCAGTGGAACAGCTTGCCTCTAGAACTTGTCAATACCCCAACATTGGAAGTCTTTAAGAAGCTGTTGGATAGCCATTTGTCTGAAACGGTATAGGGTTTCCTGCCTAGGCAGGGGGTTGGACTAGAAGACCTCCAAGGTCCCTTCCAACTCTGCTATTGTATTTTGTATTTGTATTATTTGTATTTTCTGTCTTTCCTTGAATCTTCCACTTTGCCATGTAATTTGTGACAAAAAAATCTGGGATATTCCTGAACAATTTAAGATTTAGAGGATTGAAAAATGCGGGGAAATTTTCAAGAGGATCTTCAAAAGAAAACATTTTTCTCATAATCAAAAGAATAATATTGATTTTTTTTTGGTTTGGCTACTTTCCAAAACATTCGTTGTATATTTGTTGTGGAACATATTCAGTTTATAAATATATGACATTTCTTCTTACTAGGATCATCTGGCATTACTACATTAATACAAAAAAGTTCTATATACTATGAAAAGTCTCATTGTCAGGATTTTTAACAGGTGAAATATTGCATCACACAGCAGCAATTTTTGAACCAAGGTACCTCAAATGGGTGGCTTACAGAATGTGTCCAAAATCCAGGACCCATGATTCCCAAGGGAATGAAATTTGGGGAAGTTGTAGCTGTTTCGATGTTACTTCTGTGATCACATGGTCTTAATTTTCACCATGACAGAATGTCTATGGAGATTCTCAATCATCCAAGTCATATTTATCCCAAAGGTGCTTTTTCTAAAAGGCAACTGAATTTTGTTTTTTTTTCTTCCCCCTTTGAAAACATTTCACTTCTCTTCCAAGAAGCTTCTTCAGTTCTCATAGGGTTTCAATATGACAGTTTCCCAGCCAGTCTCACTCACTCCTCTACCCAGCAGCAGCCACTTACTTGCCAACTGGGCTGGGCTGGGCTGATTTCTGATGCTCCCTGCCAACTTTCCAGCAGGAAACTCACTGAGGAAGTCAGCAGGAAATTGGAAATTATTCCTATTCCCACTGCTTTTTTACCCATCTGTGATCATTCTGTTTTTCTGCTTAAGTAAGGAAATGAAGCAAAGACATCATTCTTCCAACAAAAGTGTGTAGTCAAGGCTATGGATTTCCCAGTTGCAATGTATGGCTGTGAAAGTTGGACCATAAGGAAGGCTGAGCACCAAAGAATTGAGGCCTTTGAACTATGATGCTGAAGAAGACTCCTACAAGTCCCTTGGACTGCAAGGCAATCAAACCAGTCAGTCCTAGAGGAGATCAACCCTGTGTACTCTTTAGAAGGCCAGATCCTGAAGATGAAACTCAAATACTTTGGCCACCTAATGAGAAGGAAGGACTCACTGGAGAAGAGCCTAATGCTAGGAAAGATTGTGGGCAAAAGAATGGAACGACAAAGAATGAGGTGGCTGGATGGAGTCACCGAAGCAGTAGGTGTGAGCTTAAGTGGACTCCAGAGGATGGTAGAGGAGAGGAAGTCCTGGAGGAACATTGTCCATGGGGTCGTGATGGGTCGGACACGACTTCGCGACTAACAACAACAAAGGAAATGTCTCTAAACTGATGACCCAACAGAGCATGGGTTATCTAATATTATTTTACAGTTGAAGCCATATTGTTATTAAGGCTGCAAAAAAGTCTGAGCGTAGCACTCCAAATACTGAGAAATTTACAAAGGGAAGAGAGCAGAAAATGACTCCTAGCTATTAAATGTATGTAATTTGAAATTTATGGAATTTCGGATTCATGCTAACTATGCTACCATATAGGTCAGATTTTTTTTTTAAATGGAACAATCTTAACAATTTTACAAGGCCACAAAATGTAATATGTACATCTCACTTCTAGAGTATAAATACTTAAGTAGATTTATCAAGCTTCTCAGGCAAGTTCAGATATTTACCAAAGGAGTAGTTTTTATTTCAATTATTTTTATAATTCTTTGTTAATATAAAGTAAAAAATACAGGGATGCACTACACAGAAGCATATATCCATAATACCCCAAACTGTACAATGTTTCCCTCATATGAGGGATAATCACGGCTGGGTAATCTGATGCCTTCCATTGGTTTGTGCACTAAGCGAGTATAAGACATCACTTGGAAAGGAGTTCAAACCAATCTTTATATCTAAAGTGGGTATTCTGTATTACTAAAGGTTGTAGAGCATTTGGCAGCACCAAAGATTGGAGCTGAAAGGACATAGCATATTATGGAATGGGGGGAAATTTATGGGGGGAAATTTAATGCAAATAAATCCTCCTTTATCATATGCTAAGTCAACTGGGGCTTACAACATACTTTGTGGGCGTTTTTTGCCTTACAAGTAAAATCTACTGTTTTGAATGACTATGAGATTTGCCTACCCGCCCATCCCTCTAAAAATGAAACAATTATCTCCTCAGTACAATATATTAGAAAAGTGTTTTGGAAGGCTAGATAATTACCTTTCAACAGCTGAGGATGTTTGGTATGAACCAAGCTGGTGAGGTCTCCACCATCATCAAGAATCATGTTCAGAGGTTGTCCATCCTTGAAGTAGATGGTCTGTTCAATACACCATATATATTCTTCATCCGTTTCTCCTTTCCAGGCGTATACTAGACCCAAATCAAACATAAACCATATGGCTTATAATTTCTCCAACAGAGCCGTTATAACCAATTGAGTGAAGTTTGACAGCGTAATGACAGGAAGACCTAATGTAAAAATTTTCCTTGAGGAAGTAAAAAATATTCTCTGCGTAGAAAACTAATTTCCCCCCTATTAAGATTGTGATCAGCGCTCATCGGTTTCTCACAGATCTAAGACACTGACCTATAAGCCTTTCAGCAGAGAAAGGCAGTAAAAGAGGTGCAGTCTAAATGGAAATACTTACAAAAGTATTTGTGAAAAGGCAAGAACACATTTACAGAGTAACTTAGCTTTATTTAACTCAAAGTAAAAATTAATGGCTACATCAGCCTTCTTCAAACTGGTTACTCTTCAGATGTTAAAAGTTCCAGAATTGTCAGCAAGGTCTGGCTCAGGAACATCCAGAGATGCTGGGAAAAATATTTCGAAACAGGAAATGTAACCCTTTTTCAAAATAGCGAATGCATTGAGTCCAGTAGTGCAAAATCTTCAAGATTACATATCTGTTGATTTCAAGATCAAAAGCTTTCTGATTCTGCTACAGTACATATTATTTTCATCCTTCACCTCCGGATTTTATTTTCATTAATTTTTTTAATGATAACAAAACATTCTAGTGTTCTTTTTTTCACTAGGAAAAAAGGAGGTTATCCCAATTGCACACATTCAGTGGGAGTAACCATCTTTCTAGGAACCCACAACATTTTTTCCTGTTTTCCCTTACTTTACTTTATACCCACAGTGACAGGACTAAAAAAGATCACAACTGTTAACAATGCAAAACATTACCAGGAACTCCAGTTTTGGCAATAGCTGCAGCAGCATGATCTTGTGTGGAAAAAATATTGCAACTGGACCACTGGACCTGAAAAATAATTCAAAATGCCATCAGCACTATATTCAATAACTATATAGAGTTAATGAAGCAATCCCTAAAGCTTACCACTTTCACAGAATTTGACTTCGGTTAGAAGGAATGCTTTAAAGGAAAATAGTTTGAAAAATCAGATCAATTATTTCCCAGTGAAAGCTGAGTCAGAGCTCAAAACTTTGTACCTGTTTAAACTAAAACTAAGTAGTTGAAAGTCAGAATGTAAATGGATCTTGAAGTGACTGCTTCCTTAGGTTTCTTAGTTTCAGACAAAATTCTTAGTCGCTTTTTTCCTATCAATTTAATCATTACATTGTAAGGAAACTTTATAGTTGGCTAGTTTGCAGCTAGCTCAGACACTGTTTTAAACAATGCCATTGTTTCTTTGGTTCTGCTGCACAAACTCATTTCAGCTTTATAGTTTGGCACAAAAAAACCAACCCATTGCACTTATTCAACAAAGCTTTGCAAAACTGAGCTGTATCAACCCAGGATTAAGGAAGTTTCTGTACAAACTAATTTGTGAGCAGGGGATCAGTATTCCAATCACATTTTCAGTTGAGCAAATAACAGTCTGGGTCCCATGCACTATGTTAAGTCACAACTATTGGGTTTACAGATACAAACAAATCACACTATAGCATGTGGCCCTAATCCTTTTCTTCAGTGCCAGGATACAAAAATTGAAACAGAGCTATCTTTGTGCCATCTACAGTCACCAGTACATCATGCCTAACCAGCTATAATTACTATGAAGCACTAAACCATAATTTTATCAACCATGCTTTATAGAATAAAACTTAATTGAGTTTGCACAACATGGTATGCCAAAATCAATTATTTACAAGCCTCAATGACTAGTTCGTATAAACATACTGAAACTGTAGCATCTTTACAAGATTAAAATGGAAAGCCTCAATATAAAGTATAAGTACCATGTAGTAAAATGTTTAATTTGGCTGGTAGAAATAGTCCCCATAGCTTTGAGCAGAGTTCCCAACCTTTTCGGCTTTGCGGATTAGCTGTGGGGAGGAAGGAATGATTCTGCATGTGCAGTGGGCAAGCATGTACACACGGCTCCATTTGCATGAGTGGCATGCATGTGCACCCACTGCTTACACAAGTGGAGCCCGTGCTTGCCTGCTGCAAGTGGAAATGCACACACACTTGCTCACTACTTTTGCGGCCTGGTACTGAAAGGCTCAAGGCCTGGTAGTGCGCTGTGGCCTGGGGCTTTGAGATAAATTGTAATCAATTAAGCTTTCCCAGTACTGTGTTTTTAGCTGCCTCTATCAATTGACAGTATTAGCAATAGCAATAGCACTTAGACTTATATACCACTTCACAGTGCTTTACAGCTCTCTCTAAGCAGTTTACAGAGTCAGCATATTGCCCGCAACAATTTGGGTCCTCATTTTATCCATCTCGGAAGGCTGAGTCAACCTTGAGCCTGGTGAGATTTAAACTGCCAAATTTGCAGGCAGACGGCAGTCAGCAGAAGTAGCCTGCAGTACTGCACTCTGATCACTGCACCACTGCAGCTCATTAATCTGTAAATGGGTCATCTGGTATCATCTGAATACATCCCAACCATCCAGGTGAGTGCAACTTAACCCAAACCCAAATGCAGCCTTACCTCTGCCCCCAGAGCTGTCAGGGTCTCTATAAGAACTGCAGTCTGCACAGTCATGTGTAAGCAACCAGCAATTCGAGCTCCTTTCAGTGGTTTTGTAGGGCTGTACATCTCACGCATCTTCATCAGCCCTGGCATCTCATTTTCAGCAATGTTCAGAGCCTTGCGTCCCCATTCAGCAAGGCTGATGTCAGCTGCCGATTAAGGAAATAACAGACATTTAAATATAGCATACTACATTATAATATTATACCTTCTCCAAACTTCCAGAATAAAATGTTAAGAAAGGAAACAGGAGTCCCATGTGCTAAACTAAAAACAATTGTTAGTTTAACATTTATAACAGAGGTCTCCAAACTTGGCAACTTTAAGACTTGTGGACTTCAACTCCCAGAATTCTCCAGCCAGCTCTGCCCTGTAGCTCCATCTTCACCTCTGGAGTTGAAGTCCACAAGTCTTAAACTTGCCAAGTTTGAGGACCTCTGATTTATAACAAGCACTATTGACAGAAGTATCAGTTTGACGTAATAAACATCAAGTTAGAAACCAGGGAACTGTGAGCTGTATATTTGCCTTAGTCACAAAGGAAGTTGAAAGACCTAGGGCCAGTCAATCCCTCTCAGCCCTAGGAAGGAGGCAATGGTAAAATACTTCTGAAAAACCTTGCCAAGTGAACTGGAGAGGGTATTGTCCAAACAGTATCAGAGAATCAGACACAATTGAACAGAAAAAAATTGACAAGAAGGAATTATAGCCATCAAGAATTTAAAGTCTTTGAATGTAGGTGCTGTTAGAATAACTATCAATGTGCACGTATTTCATGGAATAGCTGAGTTAAAAAAATACTAAGGTCACTCATCAACCTTTCAAGAACTAGAGGGGAATTCCCCATCACCAGAACTATCATACAAACACTATACAACTGTCATTTATGAAATGTTATGACTGTACAGCTATTGGGTCTATGTTAGATCAATTACTTTTGTTAAAAATATAAGAAACTTTTTTCTACAATAACTTCATATTCAAAAGATAAACTGACAGTGTTCAGAAAGCAGTGACATTGCTTACAAACAGCAATGCCTATCCTTTATAAAGAAAACAATATTGGCCTTGATAAATATTTGTCCAGACTCAGCAAAGCAATTACAGGGATATGCATCTCAATGCATTTTTCCCTAATGTTTCACTGCTCAAAAGTTGATTTTATAAATTCCTAAACTTCTAATACTTACACCAGGGTTGGTGAACCTTTTCGGCACCAAGTGCTGAAATGGGAGTGTGAGTGCCGGAAAACGGAAGAGCAGCTGCCTGGTGTGCATGCGCTCATCGGGAAGATGACCTTCCAGTTTCTGGTGTGCGCATGTACACTAGCCAGCTGGTCTTCTGGTTTCTGGCATACATGCATACTCAAAGACCAGCTAGCCAGTGAGCATGTGTGCACTGGATAATAGAAGATTCTCTGGCACTTCCACACGCATGAAGACAAGCTGGCCAGTGCACCGGAACCCAGAAGAGCAACAGGTGACGGATCATGTGCCTGGAGAGATGGCTCTGTGTGCCACTTCTGGCACGCATGCCATAGGTTCACCATTACAGACTTACACAGATAGAAAAACTATAAGAAAAGTAATGGAAATGTGCAAAGATTTTTTTCCCATCTTCCTGTTTCATGGTGGTATTTCTAGATTACTAGGATTATGAGAGCAGCAAATCACTTTAATATGCTCATGAAAAGAACATTCATGAGGAGCCATCAGTTTACTTAGATTTAGCAAAAATAAAATCATAAAGAGGATTCTAAAAGTTTCGTATACTACACCAGCAGTTAAGATGTTGGCTCAGAAACTAGTAGACAGTGAAATCTAATTACACCTTAGGCATGAAAAACTGGCTGGATGACTTTGGGCCAGTCACTCACAGCTCAAATCACCACAACATTAGGGAAAATTGAAAGAGTATTGATGTTTCAATGGGATCAAAATTTAAACAAAGAAAGAGCAACAACGTTCAAATACCAAGAAAATACAATGTTGGCTAGGGAATTCTGGTAGTTGAAGTCTATATCTTAAATTTGCCATAGCTGAGAAACACTGGAACAAGTCTTGGAAAGAGGATGAGCAAGAACAACTGACATACAGGACTGCGATCCCACAATGACCTACTTTCAATTCCATTTCTACTCCTTATTTAATCCCACTTGCAGTTTTCTTTTTTAAAAGCCCCTTATAACATCAGTTGGTAATGTTAAATTCTTTTGTTATCCTCTTACAAGCTTTGCTAATATCCATTAGCCTAAATAAAGTTGGTATGTCTAGTTTAAAGGGGGGGAAGGACTAGGGGTAACATGATAGTAGTGTTTCAATGTTTGAGGGGATACCACAAAAAAGAGGGAGTCAACCTATTTTTCCAAAGCACCAGAAGGCAGGACTAGAAGGAACGGATGGAAACTAATCAAGGAGAGAATCAACCTAGAATTAAGGAGAACTTTCACGACAATGAGAACCATAAACCAATGGAATGGCTTGCCTTCAAATGTTGTAGGTGCTCCATCACCGAAGGCTTTTAAAGAGACTTGACAGACATTTGCCTGAAATGGTACAGGGTCTCCTGCTTGAGCAGGGGAGAGGGGTTAGACTAAAATGGGGGTTGCCAACCTTGGCAACTTTAAGCTTGGGAGACTCCAACTCCCAGAATTCCCCAGGCAGCATTGCTTGGCAACATTGGTAACTTTAAGTCTGGTAGACTTCAACTCCCAGAATTCCCCAGGCAGCACTGCTTGGCAATCTTGGCAACTTTAAGCCTGGCAGACTTCAACTCCCAGAATTCTAGGAGTTGAAGCCGCCAAGGCTTAAAGTTGCCAAGGTTGGAGACCCTTGGACTAGAAGACGTCCCAGGTCCCTTCCAACTCTGTTGTTATTCTGCATCTGCTGCACTTTGCTATTAAAGGACTTCTAATGGTGGACACTTGGGGGATTCAAACACAAAGAAGAAAACAAATACCCTAAGACTGGAGTCTGAATTCAGTGAAATCATAGATATTTAATTGAAAAGAAACAGATATTGCTCCAGGCAAAGCATCTAAAAATGCTGAAATGACAGAGAAGCAAAAAAAATGCTTATGCAAAGCATTTAATAAATAATTGACTTTAGTCAACTTTACCCTAGAACAAAACTTAAGTGATTGCGTGTACATACAGGTCTGGCTTCAGAGAAATTATCTGTTGAAAGGAAAGGTGCAGGACAGAAAGAAGAGTTTTACACAATGAACAGAGTTGAGTCTTTTATTAACATAGCTAAATTGCCTTAGGAAATATCAAGATACTGAGATACAAAATAACCTTTGGGAATTGACAACTCTGATTTGTATGCTCTCGGACACAGAAGGTCAGAGTACCTTTACCCAACATGGTATTATTCAGTGGATGTTCAAAGGTTATAAATTACCAAAAAATGACCCTTATGGAAGCTACAGTTCAGTGGAGCTGGCCTAAGGAATTTCCCACATTATTCAGTGTATACTTAATTCTGATCCCTTAAAGGAATGGCAAATCTCCAATTACTTCATTACAGTATTCTTCCATTGTCTATGCAATGTTTAAGTCCACAGAAGGTCCAAATTCAGCAAAATAGGAATATTGCAATAATGGGGAAAAAAAGGTCTGATTCAAACATTTGTAACATATGCTTGCCCACAAAGGCTTCCATTATAATCACAATTCTTTCAGCATGTGGAAAGTTAACGTCCTGATTTTGTATAACATTTGATTTTATGCAGCTGGAGGAACGTGTCTTCTAAAGATATTTCTTATTCCGGTTTGAATTTCTTTTCAATCCCTTTTCTTTTGTAGAAATAATTACCACACACTGTGAATGGATTTAGCAGCCAGAGGGCAGCGGTTGCTTGACAGCATGGTCCCCAGAAGCACGACGGGAAATGTAGTAATCTCAATTGCAAGACTCGAACATAGGCCTGCTGGAGAGCAGCCAGAAGAACTACACTTCCCCAAAGCCTCTTTTTCCCTTCAGAGCCACATGGCGTTTGCTCAGATATCGCATAGAAAACGATCTAGGAGCCAATCTGAAATCCATTTTGATTACGGGGGAAAAAGGCTTCCAACATTATGCAAACAGCACTTAGCGAGTATCACCCCTTTAGTTTTCTGATCGATTTTCAGTTAAAGACAATCATATTAAATGCATCTTAAATCCTCCCTGGAAGAAAGAATAATGTGTCCCTCTTTCAAGATCCTTTTAGATGTATAGAATAGAATTCTTTATTGGCCAAGTGTGATTGGACACACAAGGAATTTGGCTTTGGTGCATATGCTCTCAATGTACATAAAAGAAAAGACACATTTGTCAAGAATCAAACATCTCCTCTTTCAGCTTTAAAAAGGCAGAGTTTTTAAAAGGCATCGCGTGTTTCTCTGCTAAGTGTTTCCGAGAAAAATCCGAGTCCTTTTGGCCATTGCTTTCTTTTTTAATTTTGCAATAAATCTCTGTACTGCGTTCAGAAAGGAAACAGAACTGCCTCTTATCAGGCCTCGTATGGGGACCGCTTGTGGCCCGAAGGAGAAAGAATAGGAGAATGAACTACTTACCAACTTTGTAGGGCAGCTTCTCCGACATACCGGTGCTTTTAACAGTACAAAAGAGGAGGGAGAAAAAGGCAGCCTCCTAGATAGGCAAGGAAAGCAAGCGGCGCCAAAAACAGGCTTTAAATAGACTCGCCTACTTTTGCAAATCCTCGAGACCCCGTCCACCAATCCCCGTCTGCGGCACGATGTGGGCGTGGCCATTAGAATGCTCCTACGCAGAGGAAAGCGCTTGCTCAGCGAGAGGTGGAAGAGCGCGGAGGGGAGGGGAGGGGAGGGGCGGAGAGAAACGCCTTCTTTTGCTGACGTCACAGCGCAGTGACGTTCACGTTTTTGTATTTGTACTATTACACCGAGAGCTGCTACAATGCAGCTGCAATCATTCGGACGGCCACTAGGTGACGAAAAGTTTATTTTCCGTCTATGGCAGAGGACTTCAAACTTGGCAACTTTAAGACTTGTGGACTTCAACTCCCACTCCACAAGTCTTAAAGTTGCCAAGTTTGGGGACCCCTGGTCTACAGGTAGCCCTCAACCTACAACAGTTTGTTTAGTGACTGTTCAAAGTTGCAATGTCACTGAAAAACGTGACTTATGATCATGTTTCATACTTACAACTGTTGCAACTAATTTTTCTGTTGGTTGCAGCGGCTCCGAGTCATGTGATCCCCTCTTGCAACCTTCTAACAAGTGAAGTCAATGGGGAAAGCCAGATTCACTTATCAACAAGGTTATTCATTTACTAACTGCAGTGATTCACTTAACAACTCTGGCAAGAAAAGTCATAAAGTGGGGCAAAAGTCACTTGAAAATGTTTCACTTAACAACAACAAAATTGGGCTCAATTATGGTCGTAAGTTGAGGACTGCCTGTATTTTCTGCCAATTAATGATCTTGGAGGGTGATGGCTATAGCTCAGTGGTTAAAGGGGCTGAGCTTAGCATGTCAGCCGCTGATGGCCTGGGAATTAGACCCCAAGGGGCAAGCTCAGGAACTCAGCTACACATCCAGTAGCTCGAAAACCGTTAAGTGCAAGTAGATAAACAGGTACCAGCTCACACGACTGGATGAAAACTTCACAATTAACTTAATGATTATCCGGATCTTGGCCACCCAGATCTGCTAGTTCTAAATAATGACATCCTTAATTATTAAAGTTAATTTTGTAATCCTATGTATCAGTAAAGTCATCCTGCCGGATCAAAGGTTTCTTACTAAATAGAACATTCTGATAATGTTTTTTTTTTAAACTTTAACAAAGCAAGCTTAATGTTATACTTGAATTACCAAAGTCCAAGTTTTTGCAATTTGGTTTCTGGCAATTTCAAAGATCTGTCTTTTCTTGTTCTTTTATTGCAGTATGTAGCAGAAAATGAGCTAGTTGGATTCTTGGTACGTTCACATTCACCTGAAAGTAAATGATTTAGAATGCAGCACCTTTGAGCTCTCCAGACTGCAGGAATTATCAGGATAGTCAGCTGTTGTGGCCCAGCAGGAGCCGTTGAAGCTGTCACCAGACTCCGACAGCGAGGGGCCCTATGAGTCGGCTCTGGAGGATGTGGAGGACCCTGGACAGGGTTCAGACTCCGAGCAGGGCGCAGAGAGGCTGGTTGGCCACCAGGAGGCACCTGAGCCTTGGACCAGTGGGGAGGAGACAAGGGAGAGTGATCCGGACACCAGTAGTGAGTTGTTCCTGGATGCCCGGCACCGAAGAGGTAATAGGCGTCAGGAACAGTTGCTAATTGCACTCAGCTGGTGGTCATTAGGCTCCTCTCCAGACTATAAAAAGACTGCTTGTGCACATACCCCTCTTGCAGAAGTCAACGCATTGACTAAAAGTTGGAGAACTTTTGTAACTAGCTTGGCAGGATGGATTGCTGCCAAGGTTTGTCTGAGTTGCTGCCAAGGTTCTTATCTGTTTGTTATGCTTGGCTTTCAGCCACCGAGGTTTTCATTTCTTGTTAATAAAGTACATTCCAGTTAAGCTTGTCTCGGTATTAATTACTAGACAGAGGAGGGGGTCAGAACAGTCAGCTATAAAATTATACAGATTAAATAATGATGAAGTCAAGAATGATAAGGAATTGGTTAATACTGTACATTCCAGTCTTCATTTGTGCAAACATTAAGCACAGGTTGTCATCTCAGATTACATCATTTCTTTGCACATGGCTTGATTTCATTTATGTAAATTGAGGACAGTATAAATTGGCATTAGTTAATTTAATACTAAATGTTAAATAAATCAGTGTAGCTAAATCATTTGCACTTTCAGTCTGCTCTTGCCTATTAAGTATAGCAATCCAGTGCTATGTTTCCAAAATACTTTTTTTTAACTTCCCTTTCTAGAAATCTTTGGCAATGTTGTCCAATAGGTTTGGTTCATTTTAAATGGATTTTTAAAATACCAGTTATAACAACTTCAAATAATCTGGAAGGAAGTATGCATGAAATCTCTTCACTAAAGAAAGTATTTGTGTAGACAACATATCAAGACTTGGAGTATTAGAGTAACTATAACTGGTTTTATAGTAGATAAGTGAAAGGTTAAATTAATCCTGCCTGTACTGTACTAACTTAAAAAGCACTGTTTTACATGTGTGATAAAGATGGATATAGCCTTTGTTCAATTAATTTCTACAAGTTAGCTCCCCAGCAGAGGGCAGATATGATTTACTTCCTGTGTAACTTTAGAAAAAGTATCTTCCATTTGAAATTAGAGTTAACTGCCTTCTGATTAAATGCTGAAAAAAGGAGATATAATACTATTATATCTGCAGTGTTCAGACCAGAGAACACTATTACATTTGAAAACTCTTCTGCATATCAATCTCATCTCTGCTGAAACTAGTTGCAAATGAGGTTGACATACGAATTTGCTGGAGAAGACACAATGCCTCTTTATTACTGTCTATAATAAAACCCAATGTTTCTCAGCCTTGGCAGTTTAAGATATGTGGACTTCAAATCCCAGAATTTCCCAGCTGGGAAGTTGTCATGGTTGAGAAAAAGCCGAGATTTACTGTGACTCAATGTGCAGCCTGTACATTGAGCTGCTTTAGGGAAGGGGAAAAAGTCCCAATATGTCATGTGACGCTGCCGTGACAATGTGAGTTTTGACACCCCTGTTCCAGAGTCTCGAGCCTTTTTTTACATTTTAACAATCAAAGCTGGATGCAGTATTCCAAGTGTGTCCTTACCAAGGCATTATAGAATGGTATTAACACTTCATGTGTTCTTGATTCTATCCCTTTGTTAATACAGCCTAGGACTGTGTTGGCTTTTTGGCAGCTGCAGCACACTGCTGGCTCATATTTAAGTGATTATCCACTAGATCTTTAACAGCCCTCTCACAATTATTACTATTATTACTACTATTGAGCCAGGTACTACATACGTATTCTCTATCTGTGTATTTGGTTTTTCTTGCCTAAATGTAGAACCTTACCTTCTTCACTAATTATCACATTAAAATCTATACTACACATCAGTGGTAGATTTTGGAAAAGGTTTCAAGAATAAATGAAATTTGGGATCCTCATTTGTGCACATTATATACATAAAGGTATTGCGTTGTTTAGGTTATAATTAAGGTCGCTGCTGCTGTGGACTTAATTTTTCATCCTTCTGGATAATTCAGATTTTTAAAAATTCCTGAAATGTTTTTCTTTAAAATTATAAGCACTTATCCTCTGCCTAAACGTGTTTGAAGGTAGTTTGCACTTGAAATGAGAGAACAAAGAGAGAGAAAATTTGATCCACCCTAAACCGCTGCATATATCTTGAATTGACAACAATTCATTCAGTAAAGTCTATTCAAAAAGGAAAACAAATAGATTGCACTTTGCAAGCAAGAGAATGGGCAAACTCACAAAATGAGTTCAATTTTATCGCTGCTTGGATGTCTTCTGGAAGGAGTTGCAAAGTTCAGAAGTTAAGAGTTGTGCTTCTTGTTTTGCAGGTGAAGAAATGCAGAACAAAGCTTTGACATTGGTTTCACTGCAGCTGAGCAGGAAATAAATTGACTCACCTTTCCAATATTGCCAGAATCTTGAGAAAATAGAAAGTTAGTGTTATTTACAGGATCCTGTTCAGAAGTGCTAATGGCAGTACATTGATTTTTCTTGATCCCTGATGTGCTTATATGTTTTACCAATTGATTCATCTTATTGGGGAGGGGGGTTAATATAGTCATAAATTTATCTACACTTCTCTTACTTATATGGGAATGTTCTTCCTTTACAAGTACTTTTATGAAAAATGTACAGAATTATAACTTTGAGATATGAGGCACTATTAAGTTTGGGGAATCATGGGAATGCAAAATATAAGAGAGTCATTGTGAGCTGTGAACTCCAAACAATGCAAATAATACCAGATTCTACTGGATTTACTGGTGTTTGCTAGGTTAAGATGAACCTAGAGATAGATGACCTCTGTACTTGTAGTGCAAGTTAACAGAAGTAAAGGATGGCAGATAATGCAATCAAAAAATCAAAATGGATAAGATCACAAAAACAAGTTATGAAGGTTAGAGATGAGTTACTGTCCAGAGGCAAACAACGCGGGAGCACTCTCTGAAAAATTATTCTGCATTTGTTTTACTGTTCTTGTTTAATTTGTTGAAAGAGAACTTGCTTTCAGTTGTTGCTTTAAAGAGCATATTCTGTGAAAATTACAATGAATGCACTATGGTTCTTGCATTTATTTATTTTAGTAAGGAGGTGCCCAAACACCAAGTGTGAGCGTCTTGATTCATTTTGCAATTACATCTGTAGTCATTTTGACTTCTTCACATATTTCAGTTACATCTGAAGGAGCACAACACAAAGGATTGCTCCCATGAGACTTATCTAGATCAGAAGCAACCAAGGACTTTTCAGAGTGATGGAGAAAACAACAGCAGCATTTTGCATCACCTTTGAACAATAAAATCATCTTTAAAAGATCATGAAAATAAATTATAAAATAATACTACAAACTGGAGGAGCTAGGGTTAATTTAAAACCTGCCTGTCAAACCTGTGTTTTGGAATTTTTTTAAAAAATATCATAATAATAATAATTGTAGATATCATATCCAGGTCATTATGTTTTGATGTGTTTTAACTATGTTTTCATTTTGTAGGCTGTCCAGGTTCTTTGTAAAGTTACTACTGTAACTTGGTGGTCATAACAAATCTAATACACAAATTAAAATATAAACATCTTCTACCAAAGTAAAAAGTATTAGTAGTGTTGTGGGAAGTTATCATCCAGCCCTCTCCCAGAAAAATGAAATATCCTAGGAAATATTGAAAAGGCAAAATATTTCTCTGGATGTGAAAAGAAAGAAACATGCTTTAAAAGACAGAATAGTTGCCTGTAGCTTCCTGCCCATCCCCATTTTGTCAATAGGCCATTGAGAAGGCCAGGCTAGCCCACTTTACATATTAAAGACTTCTCCACTGCAGCTGCAGGGGGAAGGGATAATGTTGGAACTTTACTCAACTCTCCACATGGCATCTGAGAACTCATCTATACATGGATTCAAAACACAGCCTAGAGAGTAGCCCCTGCATGGCCCCATGGGAGTCTGACAACCAATCAGAATACATTTCTTACACAGGAACAGGAAACAGAGAGGTGGGACTAAACAGGGTATAAAAAGCCTAGCAAGCCCCTCCTTCAGTCCTTCACTTCTTCTCCACCAACATTGAAGCATGTGATCACCTTTTCTGTTCAGGGCTCAAGCCATGTGGCCCTGTCCAACAATAAACCATCTTTCCAAGCAGCCTCCATGTCTCCAGTGTCTCCTTCCCCACTTGGAGCTGAACCTAGAAGGACATTTCTTTCATCAGTGTGCTGCCAGAAGTTAGGCTGTACTTCTTCACATATTCCCTAATCTATCCAGCTGGCATGTTTTTAGCTCTCCTAGGAAGGTTTTCTTAATTTAGTCCAACTTTTGAAAAATACAGTGGAATATGCTGGCTTTGTGCCAATTCTACAAGCCAAAGGATAGCTTTATAATTGTGCAGTCCTGCAAGTGACAATATTTTTAATGAGGAATTTCCTTATTAAGCAATTAAATCAAACCTCTAGATATATTAAAAATATTGCAAAAATAGAAAAATCGATGGTAGATAAAATTACATACAGATCATTCCAAAGTAAATCAGCAAACTCAGTCTATTTGAGTATTTACTATTTATTTCCTGAAATAAGATCTTATATTTTAGCACATGATCAACAGTTATTTCAAAACTTTTAGCTGAAAACAGATGATCTGGATCACATGCTATGATATTTTTGGCAGATCATCCTCATTGATGGTTCTCTTCCTGTTTTTGGTTTTCCTCTTGAGAACTTTAAAGAGACTAGCTTTGAAATTATAGAAAGTACTTGTAGCTCAGGTTTTAGATTTTGGCAGTGGTTTGCTTTCTAAGCTTGCCATTTAGCTTCAGAATGGCTAGGTAACATCATCATCAGTACTTTGGTAGAAGTGTCTTATTCTATTCCTCTTTAGCCTATATATGTCTTGTGTGCTGATGTGATCACTTGGTCATGTGATTGGCTGTTCATTGAGTGCTATACTTAAATTCTGAAGAACTGATCATTTGCTCCATTATTGATTGGTCGTTCGAATGGTGGGTTCAGAGATGGGTTTTAAATACTGGCGCTACCGGTTCGCTCGTTGTCACGCACACACAAGTTTCTGTGCATGCGTAGAAGCGTCCAGGCAGGTGGGTGGAGCCTCCTGCTACTGCCACTCTCGGTTCGACCGATTTGTGCCGAACCAGGAGCAACTCACCTCTGGTCCAGTTTTTTAATTGTTCATACACTGGACCTAAATCAATATGCTTGTTAATTGCCTCTTGCCTTTCCGTACAACACCAGGCTTCAATAAATTTACATGTGTAGCAAATGTTGGCATAGTTGATGATTTTCATTCCTTTCCAATCAAACTGGTATTGTTCCTTGTCGATGAGGCTCAAGATCAGGGATTCTTGGACATGCCATTTGACTGCTAGTCAATGTTCATGAATTCGTTTTCAATTCTCTTCCTCTTTGTCCTACATAGAACTGATTACAATTGTTGCAATTAATTTTATATACTATGTTGTCATTGTTTTCCTTCTGTATCTTGTCTTTTATCTTCACTAGCTCTTGTTTGAATGTAAATATGTATTTGTGAGCTATCATTATTCCTAGGGGTTGCAGTATTCTGGCAGCCATTTCTGATATTCCTGTGATGTATGGCAGGACTTGTTTCCATGTTGCAGCTGGCTGTGTATTTTATCAGGGTTTGTATGACAAGCATCATATTAGGAAGTTTTTCGGATAGGCATTGAGGAGGGAAACATCGAAAAGGTGTTTCTCTTCTGCTTTTCTTAATGACTCGGTGCTACAGTGTCTTGGCTCTTTTGAAGAGGGTCCGGATACTGCCACTCTTGTGTGGGGTGGTTGTAAAATTCAGAATTTTTGTGTGTGGATTATCGGGATACACGTTGTTAATTTGCCGTTGTTTTCTGTCATTATCTAAGAAGGGGTGTAAATTTGTCTTTTTCTTCCTCTTGTATAAAACTCATCCCAGTGAATACATTATTGAGTAGATGGTGTGTCTCTTCTAGTCTGGAGTATTAGATGATGATAAAAGTGTCACCCAGGTAACATATCCAAAATTTTGGTTGGATGGTTGGCAGGACTGTCCGTTCTTATTTTTGCGTTACTATTTTTGCTATCCGGCAGGATATGGGTGGTTCCATAGGTATGCCTTGTAGTTGTTGATAGATTTTGCCCTTGAATTTGAAATGTGCTGTGAGGAATAACTCCAAAAGTTTCACGGTAACATCAGTGGACATGGAGTGTTCTTCGTTATTACTTTGATTTTTTGGCAAGTAGATCATATAGATGGTTTGTTTGGCCAAGTTGATATTGATAGATGTGAATACTGCTTTTGCATCTTGGAGTGAAGGGAAGGACGCGACAAACGGGTATGCAAAACAGCAACCTTTATTGTGAACAGAGTAACTACGATTCAACGTGGCGTGGTTCGCGCCAAACATTTATACCCCCGGGTTTGAACGAGGAGCCAATGGGGCGTCGAGTAGCTCGACCTATCTATCAGGGCGAGGATTGAACCGGCTCCGCCCGGGAACCAATCAGAAAGGAAGTCCTTATTCCCGCGCTTGTATTTCCCGCGCTAGTATTTAACACCCCTCCCCCCCTAGTCAAAGAGTTCCTTAGGAAGGGCAAACATAGTCTTGCAAGTAGGTGGGACGGTGACGTTCTCGTCCCGACCTTCGTGGCTCCCCGGCGGTTGTCGTCGGGGGGGAAACCGCCGGCGGAGGTGTGTCCGTGGCGGGGCGGTGAATCTGCGACGTGGTCCCGAGAGGGTGCCCGATGTCCGTTTGCCCGGGGTGGCGTCTCCGTGGCAACAGGAGCGTCCGACAGTGGCCCCGTGCAGTCTGGTTGGGGTGTAGGTTCAGAGTCTCGATAAGGGCTTCGAGGAAGGGAGTAGCCGGGTGAGGCGCGCCTGTCCGCGCGTCTGTCCGAAAAGTTCGTATCGGCTTGTCCCCTGTTCCCCGGGTGGAGGCGGTCCGTCGGGGGGAAGGTCATCGAGGGTGGCTCATGCTGAGAGCGGGTGTCTGGGAGGCTCGGGCCGTCTGTTTCCGCGGGGAGGCGTCGCCTTAACTGGTCCACATGGCGCCTCCATTGTGTTCCGTCGGCCAGGGCGACCCTGAAGGAACAGGGGCCAGTCAGGGCTGTGATGGTTGCGGGAACCCACCGTGGATCCCCAGAAAAGGAGCGGGCCCATACAGGATCCCCTAACTTAAATGCGTGGGAAGGGAGGGCCCCCAGGTTGCTCGGCAGATCCCCTGCGTAAAGTGGATGGAGCCTGTCTAGGGGGGTTCGCAATCTCCTACCCATCAAGAGCTCCGCGGGACTTTTATTAGTCGTTGGGCAGGGTATGGAGTGCTGGCTCAAGAGGTAAGCCGCCACTCTTTCTTGCCAGTCGCCCTGGTCCATGCGGTCCAAAGCTTCTTTGGCTGAGCGAACTGCGCGCTCCGCCCGGCCGTTGCTAGCTGGGTGATAAGGGGCTGTGGCTGCGTGTCTGATTCCTTGTTCGGCCAGGAATTCTTGGAACGTGGTGGAGGTAAACTGGGGCCCGTTGTCGGAGACTATCACATCCGGTAACCCATGTGTGGCGAACATCTTACGAAGGGCCCTCACTGTACTCTCTGCAGTGGTGGAGGTCATGATTACCAGCTCCACCCACTTGGAGTAAGCATCGACTACTATCATCGGCCCTGGAAGGGGCCGGCAAAGTCAATGTGTAAACGGGACCATGGGCCTCTAGGGATTTCCCACTCACGAGGGGTGGCTGTGGGGGGATTCGGCCTAGAGTTTTGGCAGATCCTGCATCGGCCTACGTAGTCTGCAATTTCCGAATCTAGCAAGGGCCACCACACATAGCTACGGGCTAAGGCTTTCATTCGCGCTATGCCTGGGTGGTTTTTGTGGAGTGCGGGCAGGATTCGTGCCCGCAGGGCTGTGGGGATTACTACCCTATCCCCCCAGACAAGACAACCCCCGTGAAGGGCGAGTTCGGCTTGTCGTGCTTTAAATGGTCGGAATTCTTCCGTTACCTTTTCCGCGGGCCAACCCCTCAAAACCCATGAAGCTACTTGGGATAGGACGGGGTCAGCCTTTGTGCAGGCTGCGACGTCCGCGGCAGAGACGGGGAGGTCGGATTCGGCGATGGACAGAATAGAGAGCGCGGGCACGTGGGCTGTGTCCGTCTCTGGCAGAGGGCAACGGCTCAGGGCGTCTGCGTGCCCTAGCTGCTTGCCCGGACGGTATAACAGTGTATACGAATACGCCGTTAGGAACTCCGTCCAGCGTGTCATGCGGGGAGACAGAATGGGGGGGGTTGGCTTGTCGCCTGCCAGTAGCCCCAGGAGGGGCTTGTGATCCGTTACAAGGGTGAAATTCCTACCATAGAGGTAGTCATGGAACCGCTTAATGCCGGACACTGCAGCCAGGGCTTCCTTATCGATTTGGCTGTAGTTCCGCTCCGTGGAGGAGAGTGTCCGGGAATAGAAGGCTATGGGGGCCTCTGAGCCGTTCGGGAGGGCATGGCTCAGGACCGCCCCTACGCCATAGGGAGAGGCGTCGCAAGTCAGAACTAGGGGCATCCTATCGCTATATTGAATTAGGACTGCCGACGAGGTCAAAATGTCTTTTATAGCCGCGAACGCGTGCGCTTCACGGCTACCCCATTGCCAGGCCGCTGACCGGTCAAGCAATCGGTGTAGCGGCTCAGCTAGTGACGCCTTGTGGGGGATAAAAGGGGCGTAGAAGTTTAAAAGCCCCAGGAACGCCTGCAATTCCGCCCTAGAGGTGGGTGCGGGTGCGTTTTTGATGGCGGCGACTTTGGAAGGAGTGGGGTGGATGCCTTGTGCATCAATGAGGAACCCCAAGAATTCTACTTTGGGAACAGCAATTTCGCATTTGCTGCGCTTTAGTTTCAGTCCTGCCTCCCTAAAACGTGTGAGAACCTCCCGCAGTGTTTTCAGGAGTTCCGAGTGGCTGGGGGCTGCGACCAGGACGTCGTCGAAGTAGGGAACAACGCCTGGGAGCCCGTGGAGCAACCGCTCCATGAGGCTCTGAAAAATCCCCGGGGCAACCGAAACGCCGAATTGGAGGCGGCGGCAACGGAAGGCCCCGCGGTGGGTGACGATGGTCTGGGCTGTAGCCGCATCGTCGTCTACGGGAAGCTGCTGGTAGGCCTGTGCCATATCTAGCTTGGCGAAAATGCGGCCCTGCCCTAAGGAGTGGAGTAGGTGTTGCACTACGGGAACCGGATATGGATTTGCCTGCAGGGCCAAATTGATGGTTGACTTATAGTCGGCACATATTCTCACCGATCCGTCGGGTTTGACCGGGAGGACTATGGGGGTTTCCCAACGGGCGTGATCTACGGGCTCGATTACCCCCTGCTCTATAAGCTTATCAAGTTCAGCGTCTACCTTTGCTCTCAATGCGAAGGGGACCCTGCGTGCCTTCAGCCTAATGGGAGCGACCTGGGGATCGAGGCAGAGGGAAATGGGGGTGCCCTTATAACAGCCCAATTTCCCATCGAACACATCTGCGAACTCATCTAGAACGCTATCTACGGTGAGGGGGACTACCCTGTGCACCCCCTCTATGGTGAGGCCCAAGGCGGGAAACCAATCCAACCCAAGGAGAGCGGGCAGATCGTTCCTGACGATTAGAACTGGGAGTTTCCCCTTAAAGTCTCCGTATTCCACCTGGATGTGGAATATCCCTGCCGTGGGAATCCCATTTCCCTGGTAGACCCCGACGGGGCGCAATTTGCTCTGGGGAACCCCGGGACAAAGGCGGGAAAACAAGGCCCAAGATAGGAGAGAACGGGAAGACCCGGAGTCCACCTCCATTCGACAAAGCTGACCTTCGAGTCGGACGGCGGTGCTGATTTTGCGATCGCCGGCGGGAACGTGAGACGCCTGGTAGACCACGCAGTCGGCGCTGGAGGGCTGGTAGGTTGAGTGGCAGTCCTCAGCTCGCCTCGCAGGACGTGGCTGTTGGCGGCGTTGCGGTGCCTGGCGCTGGTCGCTGGGCTGCATAAACGATGGGGCTGGCACGAGAGCCCGGCAGACCCTGGCGAGGTGCCCTTCTCCTCGGCAGCGGCGGCAGACGGCGGAACGGAACGGGCAGGATGCGCGGCTGTGGCGGCCGCCGCATCCGCGGCAAGGTGCGTTTGAGGCTGGCTGAGCGGGCGTCGGTGGTTGCTGGTGTGGCCTCCACTTCGGCTGCGTCCTCATTTGTCCGACGGTTTCCTCCTCCTCGTCTTCAGCAGGAGAGAGGTCGTCGACGAGGTTCGTCTGGGTGGAAGGCCCCGCGGCGGTTTGCGCGGGGGGTTTCAGCTGGAGGCGTTCGATGTCGGCCGTGGATTGTTCGGAGAGCTCCGCGGCTCGCGCGGTCTCCACGGCTTGCATCAAGGTAATTTTGTGATTCCGGAGCATGCGGCTGCGCAAATGCACGTCGCGGACCCCGCATACAAACTGCTCCACGAGGTTCTCCTCCAGGTCTGCAAAATCGCACTGGGCGGCCACTGTGCGTAAAGCCTCTAGAAACTGGCTGATGGATTCGTTGGGCTTTTGCACTCGGCGGCGGAAGGTGAAGCGGCGCGCGATCAGAGAGGGTGAGGGAGCGTAGTGGTTCCTCAGCCTGGACATCAGCTCGTCCCACCCAAGTTTGTAGGCTGGCCTCGGGGCGGCCAGGGCTCTCGCAGAGGCGAACATGGAAGGCTCACAGCAGGACAAGAAGAAGCTGCATTTCTCCTCGTCGGTCTGTGCCTGGTTCTTCGATGCGATTAAGTAGCACTCGAAACGCTCCATGAAGCCGTCCCATGATTCTCCGGCGGCTCCGAATGGCGCGAAAGGAGGAAGCGATGATGCCATCGTGGTGTGGAGCCAGAGAGAGGGAGGAAGAGGGCGGAGAAAATTTTGCGTTCGCTGCCGGAGTTCTCAGTCTGAGGATAGCGTTCGTGCTGGTTCAGACGCGGTGGCAGCTGGCTTGTTCTTCTCCGTGGTCGCGGGAATCGGAATCCCACCTTCGTCGCCAGTTTTGCATCTTGGAGCGAAGGGAAGGACGCGACAAACGGGTATGCAAAACAGCAACCTTTATTGTGAACAGAGTAACTACGATTCAACGTGGCGTGGTTCGCGCCAAACATTTATACCCCCGGGTTTGAACGAGGAGCCAATGGGGCGTCGAGTAGCTCGACCTATCAGGGCGAGGATTGAATCGGCTCCGCCCGGGAACCAATCAGAAAGGAAGTCCTTATTCCCGCGCTTGTATTTCCCGCGCTAGTATTTAACAACTGCTGTGACGTCAAATGAGACCATTATTTCTTCGTCATTTATTCTGATGTTTTTAATTAATTGGGAGCTAAATGGCAAGTTCAGAGAGCAAATCACTGCCAACACTGTAGCTCTTTCTAATCAGGATAACACTGCATCACCAGTACCAGTAGTTATCTTGTGATTGAACTGATCTCCCTAACAACCCTTGGTGGACTTGTTTTCATTAGCTGTGCTAGTATATAACTGTAAAGGCTCAGAGTGAGGAGGATGAAGCTATGTTTTCTCTGCTTAGCAATCAGTTTATCAGATCATTTATAGAGCATTGTTGTACCTTACCTAAAGCATGTGATTTGTTACTTTCTGTGATTTGGAGAACAGATTTTGGCACAGTTAATTTTTGGCACAGTTAATGTAGTAAAAGTTTTGCTTCTATGTTACTTCTTCCCTAAAATGAAAGTCTTTAAACAAATGATAGCTGATAAAAATAACTATATTTATTAACTTTGATCTTTCAAATATTTTTATTATCATTATTCATCTTCTGAAATTGGATCAAATTTAAAGATATAGGAACACAAATCAAACAACAATATAATGAAATATTACATGAAACAATCTAACTCAATACCATAGTTTTAAAATGTTAAATGCCTAAGCAGCAGCAAAAGGTTTAACCATCAAGTGAAAAAAACTATGTCAACACCAATCACATATTTGTGGTGAGGGTGTTTAACAATTAGGTGGCTACTACATATAATACTGCAAAATTTTTCCTTTGATGTAATATAACATTAAATATATGTATGGATAATCTTAAAACACGGGCAGGCCGGTATCAGAGATCATGACTTCAGATATGTTTAAGTCCAAGACTGGCTGAAGGGGCAAAGCATCAGCATCTTGAAATGAGTTGCAACTGTTGGACAGATGGAGAAGTCTAAGGTTTCAAGTCAAGTTAAAAATAAGCAGACTATTGAGATGAAAGCACTTAGTAGAATATTTTCCTTGCAGGATTTTAAAGGAGAGAGAAAGTAAGTGGGAATTACTATATCGTAGAGACATATGCCCTGTTGTAGTTCTGTTTTTCTAAAAATCAAAAGCATGTTTACTAGATACACACATAATGCTAAGCCTAATGTTAGAATTGTATCTTATTGTGTTTTAAGAACCCAGCCATTATAATTTGTCAATCATATAGGAAATTATAGCTTAGTTAAAATCAGCCAGTTGTGATTTATAAAACAAATCATGATTACACAAAAACATGCATTAATGTGAAGTGTAAATACAACCATTGAATAAACATTTTTCCAAAATAGAAGATCCAATAAGAATTTAAAGAAGCTTAAATAGTAATTTTGTGCAGTATGATTAATTATGTTAAGTGGTTAAATTCAACAATATATAGGCTAATAATGGTGTTGGGTAGTTTGTTATTCAGTGTGTTGGAGAAACCAGTCATTGCTTCTGTATGTTATATGCATCAGACCAATGTTTGTAGCCATTATATAAGCAGTTAGTGGGCATAATATGTTACATCAATGCAAGAGTTATATTTTTATAAAATAGATGTAAGATTTCATATAATTACAAGCACTTGACTTAATATCTCTAGAAGGCCCGTCAAATTGGCAGCTTGTGGGCCAGATTCATCCCAGCACCACAGCTCACAAAGGCAAAAAATGTTGTGATATGTCACGTGACTTGATCGAGTGTGACACCAATGCTGTACTGTCTACTGAGATAAACATAAGGTATTAGACGAACTACTATTACCCCATTCCCTAACTTTAAGTTCTATCTTTTTCCTTATAATTACATCAAAGAGAATTTTAGTACTACTGAGGATGAATCTCAGAGTTATGGTAAGATCTTATTCGCTGGAAATTCCATGTACAGATTGTAGCCATCAATATAGATCAATAAACAACATTATACAAGAAGAATAAGATAGGCTTGGCTTAATGAGCTCCTGGTACATTCATGCTGACTCCTGCCAAGCACTGCATTATTTTCTAAATGCTTTCAAACAACTTCTTAATAAACTATTCCAGAGTTTTGTACAATATCAGTATCAGGTTAATTAGTATATGGTTATCTAAATCTTCTTTCTTCTCCTTTGTGATGATAGGAACCTTTTTCCTTGAATTTTATACAGGGGTGGGCTGCTGGGGGTTCGCAGGGGTTCAGGAGAACCTCTAGCTAAGATTGTGTGCAGTTCGGTAAACCTCCAAATCCCACTCTTAACTGGCCCTGCAGACCCCACCCTTCCCCTCCCAAGAGTCGCCACATAGCCTGTTTTTTATGCAGGGTGTGCGTGGAGGCCCTGGGAGGTGAAAAATGGGCCTAACAGAAGAGGGCCTCCGGAGCCTGAAGAGGCTGTTTTCACCTTCCTGGAGGCTCGAGGAAAACCTCTGGAGCCCGGGGTGGGCAAAAATATCCCGCCCCTGGCTGTGGTTCAGGAGGCCAACTATGCCACACCCACCATGGCAACACCCAGCCAGCACCTCAGCAGAGAACCCCTTGCTAAAATTTTTGAACCCCACCCCTGCAATACAGAATTCTCCATTTTATTTCTAATGTTCCAGTAAAGAATTTTACCTATATATATACCTGCCTGGAATCTTGGGAAATCAGAGGTATGTAAAGCAATCAATCAATCAATCAAATACCATCTCAAACTGGAAATTTGAAATGCTATATTTCTGAGTTGGAAGAACAATATACAAAACACCACTCCAATAAAAAGAGGATTCTCTCATGCAGCATTCCACCTCCCTCAAACCTGCATCTCACACCTGGCATGGTAATATATCTTGACTCTTCAGACACTTCATTGCATATTCAAGAAGTGATTTAGACCATACATTTGTCCACAAAACCTGGCTAGCCAAATTACCTTTTCTCTAGGTAAGTTCTTTTATTGCAAATAAAGTAGAAGCCATATATACTGGCGCGCGAGATCTTCCTACTGCAGAAAAAAGAATGAGAAAGAGAGACAGCTTTATTCTAGCATTTAAGTTCTTCAGACTTTCTCTCCCACCTTTTTTGAGCCAACAAGAGACTGGAGTATTGAGAGTGGAAGGCCACAGCAGAATTTTCACATAGTAGTTTTCAAGCTGGACAATCTTATTAGTGTTAATTCCAGCCTTACTACAAGTAGTCCTCAGCTAATGACCCGTCATTTTACATTTTACAATTGGTCAAAGTTACAACAGCCACGGAATGGGTGCTTTATGGCCCATCATAAATATTAGTGCTGCGCCGCCCCGCACCCCATTCATGGTTACATGACGTTAGGCTGATCAGTTTTATGACTGGTTGTGTTGTTCTACAGTCACATGGCCCCAATTAATAATGATTTTTTGCCAGTCTCCAGCAAAAAAGCCCAATCAAAAGAATGGGTTCACTTAACAACCATGGTTTTTACTTAATGATCATGGTGTTCACTTAATGGTCAACATGAGAAAGACTTGAAAATTACAGTCATGTGGGTCCCTTGACACATAACTGTAATGACTTACAACTGTAATTTGGGGTTCAATTATAGTGGTAGGTCAAGGGTCTGGTTATAATATATTGCTACTGAGATAAAATCCATCCACGTTTCATAGGATTGTGGTTTCTGCCTCTGATGTCCCATTAACTGAACATTGTAATTTTTTTTTCCAATGTAGCAATTGAAGAGGCCTTCTTAATTCACAATTCAGTCAAATCACCAAATTTAGTCTGCAAACCTGTACTTTTAAATAAAAATTAAATAATTCTTTATTTTAAATCCTTTATTTTTAATCTTATGATTGGGTCTGGTAAATAAATGCTGAAAGCCCAGCCCTGTAATTCTTCAGTTGTTTGATTAGTGATGGTGTTTATTTTCCCCTCCCCCACGATAAAGTGTATACTTTTTAGATGGTGTCATTTCCTTTTTAAGACACCAGAAAATTATCTCTTACCTTCCAGTAGTGGATTGGAGAGTCAGACATTACTGACATATTTGCAATTGCCAGATTAATTAGCTGTGCTTCTCTTTGTTGTATTTGTTCTTCAGGAAGTGATCATTACATCCATCCTGAACAGAAGACTTAGGTTTTTTTATTAGGAGGTGTATTTTTTTTTTCTTTTGATTCACCTGAAAGTGGGCAGAGTAGCTAAAATGGAATGTAAAATATGCTTATTAGCATCTTCCAACTCTCCTGGCTGACAGCATATTCTCGTAGGTATGAACCAGACATGTTTGGGCTAAGGAAAAAAAAACACTCACCAGCAAGTCTCACTCCAGCTGTATTCTCTGTTAAACAATTTTTTTACATTTGTAGTCAAAACTTCATTTGTTTTTATAACAGGTCAGTAATTGGATATACCCATCACCCTAAACCAAACCAAACGAACAACATTTATATGCATACAAACACAGAATTTATATTCTATCTTTCAGCCCAGACAACATTCAAAGCAGCCAACAACACATTTTTATATAAGCATGTTTTAAAAAGTGAAAAATAGCTAAAATTGGTATGTACTTATTCTATCTGGAAAGATCTGGTTAAATATAAATATTCCATATTCCAAAAGGAAGAAAATTGAGGTGTATCAAAGTTAACTCTCGGATCCTGTATTCTTCAGTATTTTTATTACTTAGATGAAGAGATTAAGAGAAATTGAGAATGTTGCCAAATTTGCAGATGACATAAAATTGTTGTAGGATAGCTAATGCTCTGGAAGACAGAAGTAAAAATCAATTGGTGAATTGGTGGCGCAGTGGGTAGAGTGCAGTACTGCAGGCCACTTCAGCTGACTGCTAGATCAGCAGTTCAGCGGTTCAAATCTCACCGGCTCAGGGTTGACTCAGCCTTCCATCCTTCCGAGGTGGGTAAAATGAGGACCCGGATTGTTGTTGGGGGCAATATGCTGACTCTGTAAACCGCTTAGAGAGGGCTGAAAGCCCTATGAAGCGGTATATAAAAATCTGCTATTGCTAAATCTGCTATTTATTTTAATTATGAATTAAATCCCCCTGAGTATTCTATCCATTTCTAGGCACCATACTTTAAGACAGATTCACACAAATTGGAATAGGTGTACAGAAGGTGAATAAGGTGATCTGGAAATGTTTATGAAGAACAATTGGAGGGAAGGGGATTCTCTACCCTTGAGGTGAGTGAGATGAGGCAGGACAATGATTTGGTCAAAAGTGGCTTTTTTCCCCTAAGTTTACTAAATAACTTTGGCTTATTGTGTTTATAATTAAAATAACTTTTCAGTCCATTGAGATTCTGAAAAACAAATTGTTCTTTTACACTTTGTATAGTACAAATGGCTGCATGAAGTATCGTATTTTTCAGAGTATAAGACACATTTTCCCCTCCTAAAAGAGGGTGAAAATTTGGGTGTATTTTATCCACCAAATGTAGTCCCGCCCACGCGCATGCACAGTGGAGCCCCAAAGAGCAGCTGGCCACCTGCCAGCCTCCACCCTTGAGTCCTGCTGTCCAGAACGGGCAGAAAATGGGGCGTGCAGAGGCCAAACATTTCTGCATGGAGGCAGCAATAGGCTATAGCAATCCCTGCAGCCTAAAACAGCTGATCTTCAGGAGGCCGATTCAACTGACAATCAGCTGCTTGTGGTAATCAGGCTGTGCTGAAATTGAAACTGAAACACATTGTTTGCTGCAAGGAGGCAAATTTCTTGGAAGCAGAGGCAGACTTTTTTCATTGTGCTAATCAGGCTAAACTGGAACAGAATTTAAAATCCTGACCTATTTCATAATTTCATTCTTGGTTTTACATTTCATTAAATACATTTAGTGCAAACCAAAAATAGTTGTCCCCTAGGTCATAAAAAATACAGTCATACCTAAATAAACAATGCAAGGAAATTAAGGATAAGATGTTTATCTAAGAACACTATGCAAACTGTATGTAAAGATATGCGCAATAAAAACAAAGAACAAATCTATCAAAGGAGGAAAAGATAAATAAGAGATCTCATGAATGTATATAAACAGCAGTACAAAATGATTACAAAATCAATGTTTGTTATAGTGGTTTAATCGATGAACTAAAGATAGGCATTCTGGAAAGAGAAATTAAACAGGACCAGAAATATATTCCTATCATCAAAGTTGCAGGGGTTAGTTAAATATCAGCATAATTGTTTAAAACCGTTCAATATTATACATTCAAAGTGCTACATGAGGTTTTTGAGCAGTGGCCAAAAGTCTAAAAAAGATCAATTTACATCCCAGTGTCAAAAAGGGGAATATCAAAGAATTCTCAAACTACCAAACAACTGCATTAATCTCATGTTAGTAAATCAATCCTCAAAAGTTTGTAATCCAGACTTCAACAATGTATAGAACAAGAACTATCAAAAAATACCAGATACATTCATAAGATGCAAGTGTACATGTGATCACAGTACTAATTTCTGGTTGACAATGAAAAAGGCATGAGAGCTCCCCCTCCCCTTTATTATTGATTGATTACACAAGGTTTTTGAATGAGTTGAATTGTACAAATTGTAGTAGCCCTTAAAAAAGTGTAAGTAGACCAGGCTGTTTAATTTGAAGAATCTGTATGATGTCTTGGAATGTATATAATTGTACCACTTTTACAGATAGAAGCAAGGAGGACTTGAAAGAACCTCTGGCTGAACATGAAGAAATAGAATACAAAAGCTGATCTGCTGCTGAATATTAAATAAACTAAGATTATATTGATAGGGAGCACAAAATCTATGCAAATAAGGGGGGAGTTGAAGGAGTAAAAATATCTTCCTAGAATCAAACATTAATATGATAGTATAGCTGTAATAGCAAAAGCTCTGCGAGATCTAGACAAATAGAACAGAACAGAATTCTTTATTGGCCAAGTGTGATTGGACACACAAGGAATTTGTCTTTGGTGCGTAAACTCTCAGTATACATAAAAAGACATTTGTCACGAATCATAAGGTACAACACTCAATGATAGTTATAGGGTACAAATAAGCAATCAGGAAACAATCAATATCAATATAAATCATAAGGATACAAGCAACAAAGTTACAGTTCTGCAGTCATAAGTGGGAGGAGATGGGTAATAGCAATGATGAGAAGACTAATAGTAATGCAGCCTCAGTGAATAGTTTGACAATGATGAGGGAATTATTTGTTTAGCAGAGTGATGGTGTTTAGCAGAGCGATGTTCTTGTGTCTAGTTATCTTGGTGTGCAGTGCTCTAGAGCAGTGTTTCCCAACCTTAGCAACTTGAAGATGTCCGGACTTCAACTCCCAGAATTCCCCAGCCAGCTGGCTGGGGAATTCTGGGAGTTGAAGTCCGGACATCTTCAGATTGCCAAGGTTGGGAAACACTGCTCTAGAGCAGTGGTCTCCAACCTTGGCAACTTTAAGACCTGTGGACTTCAACTCCCAGAGTTCCTCAGCAGCTTGCTGAGGAACTCTGGGAGTTGAAGTCCACAGGTCTTAAAGTTGCCAAGGTTGGAGATCACTGCTCTAGAGCGTCGTTTATTTAATATTTATATTAAATAATGTATAATGTTTATAAAATATTTAGTGAGAAACACCACTAAAGGAATATATTGTCAAGGCCATGATTCTCCTAATATATTTTCTCGAGAACTAACGCCACTACTACGAAAACAGCAAGAAAGCAGAGGTCCGCGCGCGCGAATCTAAGTCGACTCCTTTGTCAAAGACGGTTCTACCCGGGAGTCTATGATAGCACACCGGCACTCCCCAGCAGCTTCCTGGGAATTGTAGTCATACGCGGCTTCGTCCGTGCGACAACACACCCCCACACAAGCCCTACTCTTTCTATTGGAGCATGCGTCCTTGGCTCCCGGCTTTGGGAGTCGCTCTCTTAAGCTTGGACTTGGACTGGCTGCCATCTTAGTCGCGGTGTCGTCGCCTTCAGAGCTGGTAAGAAATCCGTTGCGCTGCTCGAGGGGGCTGGCGAAGGGCTGGGCTGTGAGGGACGGCTGTTTTTCCGGCCTGGGCAAACGTTTCTGGGGAATTTGTCAGGAGAGAGGCGAGGGGAAAGCCTGAAGTAGGCCGTGTCTTGGGGGGGGGGGGCGGTGGATGCGGAAGGAGAGCTTGGTAGCAGGTGGTTCTTCCAGGGTAGGCAGGAATAATGAGGGAGGAAGAGGGGGTTCATTGCTTATGCCCCCCTCAGGGTCTCCGAGCGTGGCTGCTCCCCCTCCCCGTTTTACCGGGGTCGTCCGTGAACTTGTGTCTCCCAAGTGGGGTGAGGATTTGCTTCCTCAGCCTTCACCCCTCCTCTGACACATCCACGGCATTGGGAATCGGTGTATTGTTTCCCCACCGAAGCGCCCGGGTTGTCCCTGAGGAATATTTGAAATAAAGTTCAAAGTCGATGAGATGACAGCTCTTGGCGCACTTTTAGGACCCGAGGGTGTCCATTCTTCAAGCTGACAAGCCCTGCGATAGAGTTTGATAGACTCTATTATGATAGGCTCTGATTCCACACGACTGGGTGATCGTGGGATGGGTGTTGGATGCAGGACAGAGGAAGGGCTGGTAAAAGGTTCTGGGCTTCTGGAGTGCCCCAATGGATTGTCTACAGATAATAATAGTATAGCCTTTATTGTCATTGTACATCATGTATAAATCGAGATTGGTTATATAGATACTGAACCTTGAGCCATTTCTTCTTCTTGACCTTGTCATCTATTTTCATTTGGCTTCCAAGTCTGCATTACTATTACTATTAATCTTCTCATCATTCCCATCTCCTCCTACTTATGACTGTATGACTGCAACTTTGTTGCTTGTATCCTTACGATTTATATTGTTTCCTAGTATGATTTGATTGCTTATTTGTAACCTATGACCATCATTAAGTGTTGTACCTTATGATTTGTGATGAATGTATCTTTTTTTTTATGTACACTGAGAGCATATGCACCAAAGACAAATTCCTTGTGTGTCCAATCACACTTGGCCAATAAAGAATTCTGTTCCCTTCCTTTCTGCTCCACTCTATTCTATTCTATTCTATTCTATTCTATTCTATTCTATTCTATTCTATATTATTAGTTGCTACTTGAATGTTTTCCCTCTGCTCTTTGACTGTCTGATTAGATGAGTTGTGGAGGTTAGCCCAAAATGTGGCTGGCTAGTTGGTGATGGATTGTATTGTGTGAAACTAGGCAATTGTGTTAACTCAGTGTCTATAGGTTACTGTATGGGCAAACACTGCCTCTCACCTCTGTTGGTATGCATGCCTTTTCTAATTGATGAAGCCACCAAAGTAATGTATGGTACAGTGTTGCAAATCCATCACCTGCCCTCTCCACCCCATTGGAAGGCAGCAAATAGTTCGATTATTAGGTTGATCAGTGCAGTGAACTTTGATTCAATTTCTTTTCTATCCTTAAAGTGTTATGTATTTGAGAAGGTTTAGTGGAGCTATGCTGAATTGTAATTCCCTTGACACGTCTCTTATGTTTAATTTGCTTTGACACTTCGACTTAAGATGTTAACCATTCCAAATATATCTGCTGCCTAAAGGATGAATCTTCTAGGCGCAAAGCTAAAATGCTTCCCTCACCTCTTAAAAAGTTATGAGATAAGTATTAAATTCAGTGAATAATTAGCAATCGAGTCATTATTTTGAAAGTGAAGTGTGCAACTGCTATATTTTGAGGGTGCTCTTACTGTATAACTGAAAATAGGGGTTTCTTTTAGTTTAGATCTAGTTCAGATAATATAAAACATTGAATTGCGCAGAAAGAGCAATTTGCAAAATACTTAAAATATTATATATGTGGAAATGTGGAAAACCTTAGATCATCAATATTGTCATTAAAGTAAACTTTTTTGTATGTGAAAAATTGTGTATGTTTCCACATATTGTAATGTGAATAATAGAAAAATTATAAAGATAATTTAAGTCTATTAAAGGATTTTGTTGAGATTTTTATTCATGCAGCTGAATATTTTGTTTTATTTTGTCCAAAGGACTTTGACAGTTGACATATCATACATCCTTACTTGGAATAAAAAGATATAAATATAGTTCCATAGGAATGGGATAATGAAAACCTTCTAATTCCGTTTGTTTAATTTGTTTTATTGCTTACCTCAGTGAATGTCTAACTCTGATTGAAGGAGCTTCTTGCTATATGGAAATCATGGGCTGAAAGTTAGCCTGAATCTGTTGAAGAATAGGATCATTTATCTTGTAACACTTAAGAAAATGTGCTAAGTATTTGAAAAATAAATAACAGTATTTGCACTCACTAATTTAAACATATTTTAAAATAGAAGAATTGTTAAATCTCAAGCAATAGTACAAGATTAAGACTGTTAACATTAAAACTGTTAACATTTTTTTAAAAACATGGCTATCATGTGATCTCAAACCTGCAGTTCTGATTATCTCTTATCAATAGGCTGATGGGTATTGTTGTCTATTCATATAGTACCTACAAGTGTAGGCCTGGTCAATCAGAAAATGTTGATTTAACACGAGGAAGATTAAATCAATGTGAAGGGATGGGAAATAAAATTTGTCACAAATACTGAAATTGTCAATCCCTTCAGCTTACCCAGAATGTTCCCTCTTACATCCAATCCCCGATCCAGAAGTTGGTATGCATCCAGTTAGGATGTTAGTTACAGCCATACAACATATTTTTGTTTTAAAATTGATTACAGTACTCAGAGGCATTCTTATTAATTCTTATGAATAAAAATATAGGGCAGCTTGCCTTGCAAATATTGTTATAAGCCAAGTGAGGAAGGGTAGATTGAGACCATAGATACCATATAGTCTATTCCTGTCTCGAAGTTAGCCTGAATCTGTTGAAGAATAGGATCATTTATCTTGTAACACTTAAGAAAATGTGCTAAGTATTTGAAAAATAAATAACAGTATTTGCACTCACTAATTTAAACATATTTTAAAATAGAAGAATTGTTAAATCTCAAGCAATAGTACAAGATTAAGACTGTTAACATTAAAACTGTTAACATTTTTTTAAAAAACATGGCTATCATGTGATCTCAAACCTGCAGTTCTGATTATCCCTTATAATTGTTCTTCTATCTAGAATAGATAGGAGTTGAACAACATTCCATGGAGCATAACATTAGTCACATTAAAGCAATTTATAAGAATTATCCATAGCAGTTTTGTTTGTATCTATGCTGAGAGTCTCTTTGTCAGGTAAGTAGCAATAAGTTGTTCTGTCCTATTTTGTAGCACAATACACTTGTGGGAACAGATAGTATCAAAAGAATTCCAACTTGGCCAGCTTAGAAATATAATTAATGGTGAATATTTTAGTTTCTTAAGGAGTATTTACATTTAAAAGAGATTTTAAGTTTGTATTTATATATTTGAAAACATGAATCAGTTGGAACAGAAATGATATAGTGGAAATTGATTGGCAAATCAGCACTGGCAGATAAGAGATTTTAAAGTTAAATGGTAAGAGTTATAGTGTTTTTGGATTTTTTATTTTATTGTTACAAATTCCCCCTTAACTTGATCAGGATTAACATTTTTATTTCCCAATTCTAAAAGAGTTTAGGACAGTGGTTCTCAACCTTCCCAATGCCGTGACCCTTTAATTGTTGTGGTGACCCCCAACCATATAGGAGCGGTGTCTCGGTTCCTAAGACCATCGAAAATATTTGTTTTCCGATGGTCTTAGGCAACCCTTGTGAAAGGGTCGTTCAACCCCCAAAGGGTCCCGACCCACAGGTTGAGAACAGCTGGTTTAGGAGGAATTGGAATATTTTAGATCCTGTGGATTCAAGCATTAAATGTCGCAAAATGCCTTCTTTTTACTTCTCATCTCACAAAGGTAAGTGTATGGCATGTTTGTAGATATAGAAGATCACAAGATTGAATTTCCATTTCCAGAGGTGGATGTTTTTCCTAGAAATGAGTGGAGGTTGTTAAGCAATGTTTTGTCTGTTGGACTTCAGTTTATATATATGCAACATGATCTCTTAAAAGGTAGAGCAGATTATTGCTTATGATTATTGCTTAATAAATTAAAGCTTGTACTTTGCTATTTTTTAGGTATATAAACACCTTTCAAGTTGATTGAGTTTTTCGGTATATATATTGACTTGTCACAATATGCACTTTTGTGTTGAATGCCTTCAGATACTTTTTTAAATCTGTTTCTTTTGACTTTTCACTAATGCAAGCAAAGCTAAAGTGATGTTGCTAAATATTAATAATTTAAATACTCTTACCACATTTGACAAAAACCCTGTGATTTTTAAACGTTCCTCTTTAGAATGGATTGCCATTATCATTATTATAGTGTACAAATCATAAAATTTTATAGATTTTTATTCCAGTGCTTCTGCTTTTTCTTAGCACAGCAGTAAGTTTATATTCATATCAAATCAGCAGGATCACATTATAATTGACCAAATAATCATGATTTTGTGATAGGCCAGAAACTTAAAGTATCATTGTTCAGATTTATTTGGCAGTGAACAGGTAGATATTTTAATGGATCGATGCCAACACCTTGGTGGTACTGTAGCCCAAACGAAGGTGTTTTATAGCGAAGCTGTTGAAATTATTAACCAAAACTATACTGCATGATAATTACAAACATGTGAAATTGAAATAAAGAAAAACACCCTTTTGTAATGGAGAAAATTTAAAGCAATACTTAATAAACAAAATAGCCAAGTGTCATCAGTGGTGATTAAAAAACTAGCTGTAAAAAATTGCCTATCCAAGCCTTATGCTCACTTTCTATAATAGCTGAATAAATTCATACTGCTTGGAAGCCCTGCCAGTGATTGTCCCATTATTTTCTTTGAAAATAACCACAGTCATTTTTCTTCTTCTTAATGTTTAAAATAAAATTCAAGTGAACTTGAATTTCTTTAAAGATTCTAGATTGGGCAATATGTTTCACATCTTTTTGGGCATAAAGTTCTGATTAAGATTGAAATGTGTTTTGTATTGCTATTTAGAATGTTCACCTGTGTTTTTTTCAGTAAATAATTTTATTATGTAGAGGTTTCAGTAACATGAACAATATTATATCAAAGCCAGACTAACTGAAATGCTGCAAGAAATCTAGCACTCCACTGTAACAGGATTTTTTTTTGGGGGGGGGCGGGCAGGGATAACCCCAAGCATCCTCTGCAAGCAACACTGTTGGAGTCTGATTGACTCCAACAGTGTAGGGTTTGGTATTGTGAATATGCTGATACCCAATTATACAGTATAGCTCCACCCTTAGCCAAACAAAAGATGTGGTGGCTTGTTTGCACAGGAACCCGCATCTTTGACTTAGCGCTAGCAAGATTGAGTGGCTATCAGCTTCTAGATCCCAAGACCAGATGATCCTTCATCTTTGACTCTGGACGGGGTGGCATTTTCTGAACTGAACTGTGCACAATTTTGGGTCCTCCTGGACTCACAACTACTGCTTGAAAGCAGTTGGCAGCTGAGGCTAGGGAGGTCTTTGAACAGATTTGTCTAATGCACCAGTTGTGCCCTTTCCTGATCCAGGAGGCCTTTCTCAGGGTCTGTTATGTCTTAATCCATCTGGATTACTTTGAGCATTCTATCTGGGACTGCCCTTGAGTCACCTGGAAACCTCAACTAGTCTAGAATGCAACAGCACACAGAGTAATAGGGAATCTTAGGTTTGCTTATGTAACAACACCATTGTTGTGTGACTTCTAGTTTCTTGGTGCAATCAAGTCACTGGTCATTTAAAGCTCTATATGACACAGGGCCATGCTATTTGCAAAACTGCCTACCAGTTCAGATGTGGTGAGCATGCTCCTAGTCCTTTTCGCTAAATATATTGTCATAGGAAGCCAGGAAGCATGACTTTTCCATGCCAGTCCCTGCCCTACGAAACACTCTCTGCCCTCTGAAGTTCAAAAGTTTGAGTTCGTATTAGAGAAATGCTGATCTGCATTGTCACAATATTTTTAAACATAAAATACTATTAATTACTAACCAGTTATTAGATATCTGTTTCAGATAGAGGAAGAAAGAGATGTTCCAGACTCTTTCTCCAGTTCTCCCACCTTCAATCTGAGATATTTGGTCAAGTGAGGAATGGACAGCCTCACTGTGAAGAATGTTCAGAAGGCTATTTACGAAATTTCACAAAGATTTGTCTTTTGGTGGATCCAGAGCCTCCTTTTTTTTCCTTCCAGAGAAAATTGGTTTATTACCAGGGAGACCTGGAGTTTTCTGAGCTCAGCCTCTTGCCCCTGAGGTCATTATTTGACTTGGACAAAGTATAGCAAAAGACAGATTTTTATCTGAGTCTAGGTTTTACATTAAGTGTGTTGGTCTGAAACATGAACTTGGTATAACATAGCTGTTGATTAACTAGTTGTTTAATGGTGTGAGTCCAGAGTTTCATAAAAATGTAGTTCCAGACAAGTGTTAGGAATTGAAAATAATATTTGTTTATTGGAGTTCAAATTCTTACAATCTTCAATCTTTAAGAAAATTAAATCTTAATATACTAAAATATGAATTACCTGCAGTATAATTGCAAATGTGTATGGCATCTTTGAAAGACTACAAATAGAAGTGCTAAATAATATTATTTAGCTGTGTTATAATTTGAAGGAGAGTCCTGTAGCTTCTGTCACCACTATGCTAATATGGAGGCATATTCTGGATGTTCTCTCAAAATGTGTCTCTGATAATCATCTTATCAATAGGCTGATGGGTATTGTTGTCTATTCATATAGTACCTACAAGTGTAGGCCTGGTCAATCAGAAAATGTTGATTTAACACGAGGAAGATTAAATCAATGTGAAGGGATGGGAAATAAAATTTGTCACAAATACTGAAATTGTCAATCCCTTCAGCTTACCCAGAATGTTCCCTCTTACATCCAATCCCCGATCCAGAAGTTGGTATGCATCCAGTTAGGATGTTAGTTACAGCCATACAACATATTTTTGTTTTAAAATTGATTACAGTACTCAGAGGCATTCTTATTAATTCTTATGAATAAAAATATAGGGCAGCTTGCCTTGCAAATATTATGTTATAAGCCAAGTGAGGAAGGGTAGATTGAGACCACAGATACCATATAGTCTATTCCTGTCTCGAAGTACTCTTGGTAAGGAGATTGGTAAAATTGTAAGTGTATGTGCGTAAAATAAAAGTTTTACCTAGTTGAAAAGTTTTCAGTGTACATTTAGTAATCTATAATTTCTTTGCTGTGTTTTGTGTTTATTAAATTTGGAGACCACTTGATTCCTGGAAGACTCTGGGGCAGTTTGTCATTGAGAAAATTACAAATATTTGCAGATAATTGTGATAATTTCCAGTAGAGAAAAACTAAACGATAAAGACACACACACACACACACACACACACACACACACATATGTGTGTGTGTGTCTGTGTCTGTGTATGTGTATATATATACATATATATACACACACACACACACATACATACATACATACATACATACACATATACACATATACACATATATACATACATACATACACAAGGAAAAACAACCAAATATACCCAAAATGATCATCATCAATAACAAAACTAACAAAGTTTCAGCATCCATATTAACGCAGGCTTGGGAACAGATCTATGTTTCTTAGAATATCCAGAACAGATGTAGTGTGGGAGCCCTATGAATGGCTCCCATACTGTTGCATCATAACACAGAAATTGTATTACCTAGATTCTGATAGATGACATTATTTGATTGGAGGATCTTGACCATGCCCTTTCTAGCACTGATGGTGTTACCTAGTTTGGGTAATGAAACGTCTGCCAAAAAATAACCAAGCTCAAAGAGCACCAAAGAATCCTCATGCCCTTTCTGCTTAATCTCCCAGAATAACCAGAAACAGTTTTCTTCAGAATCTTCATATAATCAGGCTCTATACCATGAACAGCTTTCTAGCTGATAATCAGCACCTTAAATTGCACTAGGAAGTGATCTGTAATGAACACAACTCAAGAAGCAGGGATGGCATGAATATAATGTGACCATCCCCTCCTTTGATGAAGCTGACTCAAATGGACCCAAATATTGGTCACTTACCAGGAAGCCTTAATAACCCAGGAAGGCCCTGGATCTAATAATTAGGTAGTTGAATTCACATATACAAGGACCTTATCCACTTCCTTTAGAGCAGTGGTTCACAACATGGGGCTCAGGCCCCACAGGGGGGCGGACAATTTAATTTTTAATGGGGGCAATTTGAACCTTGTTTAAACCAAGTTAATGGCTTTTAGGATTCTTCCGCACGAGTATAGTTAACTTTTTGAGTAAAATAAGAATTATATGTCAAGGGTAGGCGGGGGGGGGGCATGGCCAAACAAAAAAGGTTAGGAACCACTGCTTTAAGCAATAGGACTAATAACAGAACTAAGCCTGTATACTCTGGGCAGTCTGGGAGGATTAGAAGCTACTTGTCTCCTTTTTTCTGTCAGCTTGCACTTCAAGGAATGGGTGAGTATTCTGAGTAGAAGAATCTGTAGGAGACAGAGTGGGTGATAAAGGGAATAGTGGGTGATTAAAGAGAGTTGCAGAAATGTTTAGGAGGACACACCAGGAAGTAGAAGAAACTAGTTTGTCAGTACTTATTTGTCTGCTTTCCAGAATAATCTTGGTGTGACTGGTTTTAGTTTTGTATTCAACTTAAATCCTGCATTTCACGATGTAAGGTATCAGACCTGGAAGCCTTGAAAGGTAGCTTTCAAGTCATCAATGAAAACATTGATGCATCCGGTACAAATGGATGAGATAGGTCACGATATGAATTATTATAAACTTAGTAGATGGTAGCATCTGGCTTCTCTACATAACAGCCTTAAAGTGCTTTTTTCCAGTATGTGAGCCATCAGGAAAATATGGTGACATAGAAATTTGCTGTGCACTTTTCCACACCCTATCCTATCTTGGCATGAGAAGCAGAGGGAAGGGTCATAGTGGGAAATGATTCTTTTAGTAGGGGGGAACTCCGCAGGATTGAAGCAAAGTGAGCAGAAGAATCATTTTTATCAATCCTGCTCTCCCGGGCAAAAGAAGTAGGATAAAGAAGTGTAAGAGGAAAATTTGGTGTTCTCCCAGGACTAAAAAGACTGGCTTCATCCCACACTTTATGCTTGGATATGGTGACTGGAGAACCAATTCCCCTCATTTCCTTTTCCATAGGAGAAAGGCCAGAGGGATGGCTCTTTAGCTGACACACTTGCAGTAGAGTTGTTTCAGCTGCCAGATTCCTGACACACACATACCCCAAGGCTGTGCCTGCTCTTCATAGGCAGCTTCATCCCAAGGGGTGATAGCTGGAGAGTTACTGCTTCTCACTTTCCTTCCTTCCATCATGCAGCATGGTCATGGGACAGGAGAAGCAATGTGTGCTTTTTGCTTGCCCTCCCTCCTAGTCCTTTCAGCCTGGGGTTATGTTACTAGATCTTGCAAGGTACGTAAGTGGTTTATCTTTTTCTAACATTCTATGATGTATAATTTGGTTTCCTCCTTTACAGATATTAGATTACTTTGTTAAGTAAAATATTTGGTTTGGATTTTGAAAATTGTTATACATTTTCCTCTGGCCAAGTATCTTGTGAGAATCACATTGTTGTCAATGTAGTCGTTGTTGTGAACACATAGGATACAAACAGATGTCAGGTCAAAAGTCCAAAATATGCTGTTTGTATATGTTAAACACAAACATTTACTGTAAAGTTTATATAAAGGTTTATATATGTTTTATAAAAATAATTCTTAGAATACATAAAATTTTCTGCCTATAGAGAACCCTATTCCTTAACCAGCTATTCTCTAGTAGCACTTGTTTTTTATTTTCTGAGATAATCATACTTCATTTTGTAAATTAAGATGAATCTGTATGTGCTGATTTTGTATTTCTATGTATTTATGTTTCATATTATTTAACTTCAGATTTTTATTGTTTTCTTTTACTAATTGTTATAGTTAGCTTTAAATCTAGGTAAATGCTAGATTATTAATAAATGTAACTATTGATATTTGGAAGCTTTACTGTAGAAGGAAAGCATGGAAAGTTGTAACATACGAATTCCTCTAAAATTGCATTCCATTTCTGCATTAGAAAGTAAGCTGTCATATTTTATTTCTTTTCTTTAGGGGTGGATACTTAAAGTACTATATTCCTTTTTCCCAGATTAGCAGGATCTAGGCATAGTGTCTGAAAATTTCAGAGGAGAACATCAAGGAATCTAAATAAGAGTGAAAGTAGTCATACCTGATAGGAAAACTTGAAAATATCCATTAAAATGTCAATTTCCAATTTTAAAAAATGTATTACTAGATTTATATTTTGCCTTTTGTATAGGAGCTCAAGTTGACATAGAGAGTGCTTCCTCCTCTTATTCCTCACAACAATGCTGTGAGACAGGTTGGCCTAAGAGAGCACAACTGGCATAAGTCAACCAGTGAGCCTCCATTGCTGAAGACAGACCTTCACACACCTCTTCTGATAGCTTAACCTCTATATATTGGTTCTCATTTTGAAAGAGGAATCATGATCAAGTATTTCTGATAAATTCAAAATATAAGAATTCTACACTAATTCCATTCAAAGCTACAAAATTATTCCAAATTCCTATGCCTCCAAATACACATCAGTTGTTTAGATTATGACCCAGAAATCATAAACAATATTTTTTATGAACTATAGTCATTATACTATTTATTAATCTATGCAGTTAACACTAGTACTTAGGAACTGTAATTAATGTTACAAACAATATGATTTTCATTCTTTGTTGTTCAAAATGTATTAAGATTTGTAAGAGCTCAAAATTTAGGTTGTACAGTAGTAAAGAATGAAGTCTTCAGTGAACAAAATAAACATTGTTATAATATGTATAATAGTGGTATATATAAGATATTAAAGGAAATGGAAATTATACTGTTTATTGTGCTATGATCAGTTTTAATTGCTTCTTAGCCTCCAGAAGGATCCCTTGTAGTAAGACAATCTGTGTTTCTGTGGAACTGTGTTCAAATCTCAGATATCTATACAGTTTGAGACCAATTATGAATTAGCCCCATATTTTTATATATAGATGTTTGAGTATACATGCACACCAACATTATAAGTTTTTTATTTTAATTTCAAGTTTTAATGAGACTTTCATCTCCCAGTACTCTGGAGTAGTAAAAACTCAGATTTTCTGTGCCTCAGATAAGAAATAAAATTTTAAAATAAGTTAATTGTAGTTGTGAGATTTGAGAAATATGCAGTTGTACCTGTAAATGTGGATTTTCTGGTAATGTCCAGCTTACATAAAAACACGCTTTTGTTATGAAGATCTCAACTTTCATTTAAAAGCAGATTCTGTTATCCATGCAAAATACTGTTTTGTCTTTTAATCAAGAAAAAGCAATGGTAGCTGCTTTTTTCTTTATTGAGGTCAGAAATTCGGAATAATATTTTTGACAAATGGTAATCAAAATCGTAATCAGGAGACTGCGAGTTCTAATCCTGCTTTAGGCATGAAAGCCGCTGGGTGACTTGGGGCCAGTCACTTTTTTAGCCCAACCCACAGGATTGTTGTTGTGGGGAAAATAGGAAGGAAGAAAACTTGTTATGTTTGCTCCCTTGAGTTATTTATAAAAATAATAATGACAGGATATATACAAATAAATTTCTCAAATATCCTTGCAGTCATATTAGGAGGTGGCAATATAGGATAGGAGAGCATAAGCCTTAGTCTCTCCGCAGAGTCCTTCCAACAAGAAAGGTAACCCCCCCCCCCCCGATTAAATAATCTCACTTAACTCATTAGATGATTAGATGAGTTTACTTATTCCTGTCTTTGTAGTGCTGATTGAACATGTAGCTTTACAAAAAGGCACTGCTTCATGTGATTAACATTAGTGCAAAGAGAAATCATAATGTTCAATTGTTTTTAACAAAACATTTTCAGAAGGAAGGCAGATTAGAGAGATGTGTATTCCTGGATATGTATACAGATTTGTGGTGTCAACACCAATGTTATGTTGAAACTGAATTACTATTTTTTTAAAGTTAGTTGAGATAAGCAGAATTCCTGAGCAGAATATTAATTACTATAATTTGGAATTGGGTGGCAAATAAATTTAATACATCATCCTTATTATGTGTGAGTAATTTACTGTTAGATTCATAGTTTAAGACTGGTGGAAATTTAACAATTTAAGTCCTAAGTAAGAATTTATTATTGTTCATCACATAGCCATATGTTTAGACTGGATTTGGCTTTTTTGCCCAGCTCCTTCGACTTGGAATAGTCTGATATTGTTAAAAATATCATCCACAGGATGTAAGTTGTTCCAAGCAGTCTTTTGCAATTGATGCTAATATTATTATTATCATGTACACAAAAATATAAAATCAGAACTGCGATCCTTTAGCTAGTTCTTCCAAAGGGATATTGTAGGATATTGCAATGTATCAGTGTAATATATGGTATGTGTGGGTCCAAGCTTTGTGGCCTTTTGTAATTGACAATTGCAAATTTTATCAATATACATATTTTCTAAGAGCTTTCAAACAAAATTTTGGTATGGACCCAGTGTACCAATAACCTCTGGGACCACCAAGACTGGCTTATGCACAAACCTTTTAATTATTATTATGCTTTAAAATATTCAAACAATCTTAAACACATTGTCTTCAATTGTTATATTACTGCCTTAAGGATCTCCATGTTGCAGCTGGAGACTGCGGGCAGAATAACCAGCCAACTCTTATCTAATACTGGAAAGAATACAATGAAGACTCCACTTTTAAGGATAGTCATTCACAGGCTTATGCCTGCCTGCCTTTCTCTCTCTCTCTCTCTCTCTCTCTCTCTCTCTCTCTCTCTCTCTCTCTCTCTCTCTCTCTCTCTCTCTCTCTCCCTCCCTCCCTCCCTCCCTCCCTCCCTCCCTCCCTCCCTCCCTCCATATGTGTGTGTGTGTGTGTGTGACGTGCAGTGTGGTTTATGGCTGGTGAGGCAGTCCTCTCCCCCGACATTGCACTGTCTGAGCTCTGACAGGTGGGCGAAAGAAAGAAAGCGCTTTAGAAAGTGGGATGTCAGGGGAGAGGAGAGAATGCCTGAGTATTCTCTCCTCTCCCCCGACACCCCACTGACTAAAGCGTTTTCTTTCTTTCGCCCACCTGAGCTCTGACAGGCGGGCAAAAGAAAGCAGCAGCCCGCCAGCTCAGGCGGGTGAGCTGGCGGGCTGCCGCTTTTTTTTGCCCACCTCTCTGTCCATCACTGCGGACACAGAGGCGGGCAAAAGAAAGCGCAGCAAAAGGCCACCTCTGTATCCGCGGGCAAAAGGCTGCTGCGGATACAGAGGCGGGCGAAAGAAAGTGACTTTCACCTGCCTGAGCTGGCGGGCTGCCCTCCCTGCCTCTCCTACTCCCTTCCCTCTCTTCACTCATCTCAAACAAAGAAACACACACAGTTGCACCAGGAGGATTAAGTTTGAATTCCTCCCCCTCCCTCCGGCCCACAAGTACACATACCTTTTCCAGCTGTTCACAGAGGATTTCAACTCTGCTCTTGCCTGCATCATGAAAAGGTAAAAATGTAAAAAGAAAAAGGCAAGAGCTGAGATCAGGCTGGGCTAGTTGCTGCCAGAGTCGTCATGGATGACTCTGCTTAACTGTTTAAAAAAGCCTCTAAAAAAACTCCCTCTACAGGAGGAGGCAGGAGAACCACATGCCTCACCTACCTCAGGAATTTTTCAGCTTTTAACCCTTGCTTAACTCTGCTTGAGTGATCATAAAGTCAGATTAGATGAGGCACGTGGTTCTCCGGCCTCCTCCTGTAGAGGGTGTTTTTTTAGAGGCTTTTTTAAACAGTTAAGCACTAAGCAGAGTCATCCACTGTGACTCTGGCAGCAAGTAGCGCAACCTTTTTCCTTTCCATTTTTCTTTTCTTTTCATGATGACTGTGGTGAGGCTCTGCCTCCCCTGACTGCACTTCACTGATATATATATTTAAAGTCACAACCCCTGGTATGCCCAAATATGGGAGGAAGATCACACTTCCATTCTCTGTCCTTCGGCTCGTCACGAGAGACCATCGAGACAGAAACCCAATATTTTTTACTGTTGCCTTTTTGTTACATTTGTTATATTTGTGCTGATAAATAAATAAAGGGAGACTAGTATAGATCTATTTCAAGCTATTTAGCTCTCATCAGCTAGCCATACCCTTGCTGGGAATCGAACCTGTGCTCTATTGCCTCTTAGGCAGATGTGTTAACCATTGAGCTACAGAGCTGGACTCCTTATCAGCCAGGCCAGGGTGAAAGGTATATATTTAAAGTCACAACCCCTGGTATGCCCAAATATGGGAGGAAGATCACACTTCCATTCTCTGTCCTTCGGATATATATATAATATATATATATATTTACAAACACCAAAAAGCCAAATGCAAGTCAGTTCTGTTTTCTTCTTCTTACTCCATTTTTCATACCATAAATCTGTTACAAGCAAAATTAGTGAATTAAAGATTTTATGTATTCTTTCATCATCAGAAATATTCGCTTTGGGAAAGTTTGAATTGAGAATTGATTGCAGGGAGAATGAAGGATACATGAGGTTTTGGCTTCTTTCTATCCTCTACGGTTATTATGCTCATTTGTATGAATTATTCATGGGTCCTTTTTGTGTAAAACAAAGCAAATGTTAATGGGTCATATTAGTTAGTAAGAAGAATATCTCCATTGTTTTCTTTGTGCATTTCCAAAAAGATGAAGGGGTATTACATAAAGATAGGAAAATTAACTAAAGAATTGAACATTCATGAAGATAAGGAGTTGGAAGTGGTACTTTAGATTCTTCTCTCAGCTCCTTTGGGATCTGCTAATATATATTTGGGCTAGCCTTGCAAGTTTAAAAAACATAAACTTTTCACAAGAAAAAAATGACAATATTGAGCTTCTTCACATAATGTAGGACCTATGATGGTCTATGAAGATTAATATTTTGCCTTGAAAATAAGCATGCCAAGCAAAAGCAATCAGTCTAGGCAAATACTGAAGTGGGAAAAATAGTTGCTCAAGTACATATTATTAATATATTAGAAAAAATGTTTGAACAATTAATTATTTGGCTGTTGTGAAACGTTGCTCAGTATTGATTTCTGTGGGATATCTTTCAAAACCTATGTGTAACCACTATAAGACGTTGGTGTATTTGAAAATGGAAGAAATGCCACCTTCTTTAGCCCGTAAAACAACCAAAAAATAATTTATATTGAGCTTCGTAGTAGTCTTTCATTTACGTAAATTTGGGCCTCACCATCCTGACATTATTTTTAAGAGAAGTAGTAGCTATCTAAATTTTGGTTAAGTATAAGACTGTTGTAAAATACAATATGTTGAATTAGGTGGCATGGAGGTCGTAAAAATAATCTAGTGATTGTTTTTCTTGAACGTACCTTCTTGGCTTTATAGTAATTATTAGTCTACTTTATAATTTGCATATCTTTACTTTGTCCCATGTTAACGCAAATTTATTTTTCTTTCGCCTTTATTTTATTTTTATTTATTTATATTTCATGTTTCTAGACTGCCCATATTGCTCCTTTCCTTGCTACTGGTTGTTTTGCTAACAAGAATCTGTCTGAGATAGGACAAAAGGAGATCATTTTTACAATTTACCCTATTAAATACTCAGAACTATTGACAATAATTGTGTTAATAGTTATAATTACTTTCAATTAATATTGGTATTTCATTTCTGTGTTTTATCAACACATATTCTTTATTGACTATATGTGTCTCTGGTGCTCCCTTGATTTAACCAGTTTATATATATACTTGACTGTCCTACCATGTTGTTAAGGAGTGTAGTGTTTGTTCTTAAAATAGTATTTTTATTGAATTTTTTACTTAGGTTCATGTTCCTTCCTATGATATGGCTGGAAATGGGTCAAAAACAGAGTGTATCAGTGGACCAACTATGAAATCACAGCTTCAGGTAACTGGTAAGTCTGTCTATCTATCTATCCAGTCCTGTGGTTTGATTTAGATACTGTCTCTGACAGCATCTCCAAATATTTTGTTTCTTTTTTATTGTGTTTGAATATATTGCATGTTTTATTATATAAAACAACATTAGGCAGCTAACAAACACATTGATTAATTATGTGCTATCAAATCAGTTTCACTTTTTAGCCACATAGTTATTTTCCATGAATTAAACAAAATATACATTAATAAAAATGCAAGATTAAAACTCTTAACAGTCACCAATACCTTGATATTATCCTCTCAAGAAAAAAAAGCTTGGCTCAGTTTACATAATGACACAATGCATGTGGGAAGAGCTATGTTTTAACAGCATTCAGGAAGGAAGAAAGATACAGTTTTCCCTATCTCAGCTTTGTATCTCCCTATTCCGTACAGTAGATGAAGCTATGGATATCCCACCAGATGACAACTGCTGCATTCTGGACCAGTTGAATTTTTTGGGATGATCTTCAAGGGCAGCCCCATATAGAGAAAGTGTCTCTGGGTTTGGAGTCCCCTGGTTCTAGAGTGTTGCTGTCTTTAACTGTCAATGGGTAGTACTCCTCAATAGAGCTGTTGCAGAAATTGTGTGTCCTTCTGGACTTGCCGGTCCTAAAGAGCAGATGGCAGTCATGGCTTGGGGTGGGTGTGGGTGTGGGGGCCTTTATACAAATTCACCCTGTGCACTCATTCCTAAAGGGGGAGGCTCTGCTTATGGTCACTTGCTCTCTTGTCATTTCTCATTTGGACTTTGCAATAATCCAAAGTAGAAGTACAGTAACCCATTGTACTAGAGAAGTACATAGATGGTATTGTGAATATATGCTATATCCTCTTTTGAAAGTTTTTTTCTGTTTTAGAAACATTTTAGAAATACTGCTTGCCTTTTTAAGTACTCATGACTTCTGCATATATTAGGGGCTTCTAAATGAAAGTCTTCCTTTAATCAGTTATAATACCAAAGGCAAAAGTTTATACTCTTTTATTGGACAGATTTTATATTCTGAACTAGAAGATCTGAAGGCGATGCTTTTTTCTTCAGCAGTTTTTTTTAAACCTCTTCCATTGGAATTACCATCATTTATATGTTGTTGCTAATATAGCTGTTAGTGTTGGTATGATTTGATCAGATATGATCAGCAGATTTTGGCTGGAAGAAAGTATGAAAAAAGATTTGACATACCATGTGTTATCATAGCTACTACTATTGTTAACACAATACAGGGATTCCTCAAATGATTAAAAATATGTACTTGGACTGAAATTCCAAACTAAAAAAAAATAAAAGTATCTAGGAGAAACATAGTGGATATGGAAGTCATTTTCCATTAAAATCCTTAGGAGTATGACTTTGTTGGCCTGATCTACATGATGACCTACAGAGCTGCATTAGCTAATGGGCACTCGACACTGTCAGCTAACATTGCCATTAGCTAACATTGAACTGTGCTGGCCTATGAGTGAATCAGCCCTCTGGAAAACCTTGACTGAATGCAAGGGGATGGAGTCATGGAGGCAGCTAATGATAGCTTCCTTTCTTTTGTGCCCTTCTCCACTCATATCCTATATTGTGCACTAAGGGAAAGTACATCTGTGTACATTGTAATACCCCGTAAAGAGGCCTTGCTGATAAAAAATATGAATACCTTTGGTAAAACGATACTGGTACATATAACAGGCAGAAAGTGAAAAGCTATTTTACCATGCCCTTCCTAGCTTTTCCGAGGACTCTGAAGACATGGTTTTGCCATCATACTTGGGAATCTGGCTGTAGTGTAGAACCTACTGGATGACTTTGTAAGTGGTCCTTGTTTAGTGATTGCCTCTTTACTGACTGTTCACAGTGACGATACTGATAAAAAAAGTAACTTTGCAACCAATCCTTGCTTTTACCATCTTCACAAACTATAAAGTAAAGGAAAATTGAAGTGAACGCTAAAATCATATTTCAGTTACCAACTATTTTGTTTAAGAACCAAGTTGCAAGTCCCAAATGTCTTTGCTAAATGAGAACTACCCGTATAGGTTGTGATGCATTAATTGTACTGTTGCTAAATACATTTTCTACCTTTTAATGTTTTTTATATACAGTATACATACTGTTTTTGTTTAATTTTGTTTACTGTTCCTTCTTGTTTTAATCAGTTGAGCCACAAATCCGAGATTGTTCAGCTATATAAATTTAAATAAATGGTTTAACATTTATGAAAAGAAAGTTATGTTACACTTAAGTATTAATCTTGTGGCATAAGCTCATTTTCTTCATGCTTGGCCTAAAAATCACCACTTAGCAGGAGTGTTCTAAATTTGGCAAGGATGACAAAAACTAATGTTCTCTTGCATTTTTATAATTGAAGTGAGAGACTTGACACTTTTTAAATCAAATTGAGCTGGTATAGTGATGTTAATATCAAAACAAAATGGTTAGGGGGAATGTTAGATGTTAGCCTAATTCTGTCACTATTATTTTTATATATACAGTCATGAAATTAGATCTAATACAGTAGATCTAATAGAGCTAATTAGAACACAGATATATATACTGTATATAATACTTATAATAATATATAATATTTAGATCTAATACTGGCATTGGCCCATTTGGCAGAAACAACATCAAGTATATGTTTCTTATAACTATCAACTGGTCTCTGACATTGACTGCAAAGATTTTTTCCCCCCATTTCTCCATATAAATTTTTCCCCGCAATGTTTGAGGGCTTTCTTGCAACCTGTGTCAGATCACCCCCATAGATTTATATCCATACTTTGACTTGCTCATTCCAGAACCTTACCTTACCTTACCTTTCTCTTTCCTTTCCTTCCTTGTCATCGTGTGGTGAGATGGGTAGCAAACAAATTTAATATACATACATACATACATACATACATACATACATACATACATACATTACATACATACATACATACATACATACATACATACATACATACATACATACAAACAAACAATTTTGTGATGGTGGGCTTCTCAGGCTCTGACTATATTTCCACCAACATGCTTTATAGTTGGTATCAGGTTCTTCTATTGAAATGCTGTCTTGATTTTCATTAAATATATGTTCTGGTGCTGTGACCAAATAATCTTTGGTTAATCTCTCCAAAGCACATTTTTCTAGAAATCCTGGTTTTTGCCTAGGTGTTCAGGAGCAACTTTCAGTCTTGCCCTGGTGTTTTTTTTCTGGATAGCAAATGTTTCTCCTGGCATATCTTCTATGTAGATCTGATTGGTACAGATTCCTTCTAATGGTAGATTCATGCATTGTGACATCAGCAGTGGTAAGAGCTACCTGTAGGTCATGTGATGCAATTCTGGGAATCTCAAAGACTTCTTTCAATATCTTACATTCTGCTCTTCTGCTGAACTTGCTTGGACAGACTGGCCTCGGTAGCGGTTTGAAATCTCCATGTCCTTTTCACCTGAGCTGAGCTACCGATAAATATAGCAATGTGCTTACTTTTTCCTCCATGCAGAATTTTCATCTATGTTAATTTAAATTACACAATGGATTATAAAATGTAAATGGTACATGGTATTCATTGCATTGTTTCCCCTTTATCAATATAATTGAAATGAAGATCAAATATATGTATGTTGAAATGTATTAAAAAAACTCCAAGATTTTAATAAGCTGTATATTTTTCACATGACTATGCTTATTGATATCACTATATACTTGGGCTTCATGCTCTCTCTATCCCAACTAACCTCACAGGGTTGTTTTGGGGACAGTAAGAGGAGGAAGGTATGTTGAATATGTTCACTGCCTTGAGTTATTTGTAAAATTAATGCAGGATACAAATACATACATATACATACTTTAAATTTGTTTACAGTTACATTTAAGTTTCTGAGCACCTAAAAATAAGCATAGAACAATTTTTAAATGAAAATAATAGCTTCAGAAACTTCATAAGAGCTACATACAAAATAAAAAAAATGTTTTATACACAATATAATTTTGACTAATAAGCAACCTATTAATGTCAGAATATGCATGTGGGTGGGGTGAATATAAACATATTAATATTCATTCTCATATTTAGCTTATTCAAATGAAATGCACACTTAAGGAGCTATAACATACTTTCCGGCCTCCATTCTAAATAATGTGTTTATGATCTGTATTATAATGTTGCTATCTGTTTTAAATATTGGACATCTTTCCAATCTTTCAGTTTAGTTTTGAGCTGTAATAAATGCTTCATTCCTTCACAAATGAACTGAATAATATGAAACAATGTGATACCTATATGCAGGTTGTTTTTGACTATGTTGTTCTTTCTTATTTTTCAAGTTATTTCTGCAAAGTTGAAAGAAAACAAAAACAAGTGGTTCGGACCCAGCCCATATGTGGAAGTTTGGGTTGATGGTCAGTCAAAGAAGACAGAAAAATGCAACAATACCAACAGTCCAAAATGGAAACAGCATCTTACAGTGTAAATTGAGAAATATCATTTCATTCTAAGAAAAATGGAAATACAATCAGATAATATTATGGGATGAATATTGATAATGGAAAAATGCAGTGCTTATAAGGAAAGAGTATAAATGTTCATGGGCACAGAATTTTGTTTATTTAAATTTGTTGGATAAATTTAAAGACATTTTACCCAGTTTACATAATCTATCAAATATCTTAGAAGTTCCTACTTTCATTAGTCTGAAAGAAGAACATAACTATTTGCTGTCTAAAAACTATTGGTCCCCAAATAAATGGAGAAAGTCTCCATTTGGGCAGCCTTTTAAACCTAATAAATGACTCGAGTTCTCAGGCTACTTGATGCCACGACTGTCTAAAATAAGGGGGAAAGAAGTACATATATCAGTGTTTACTAAATGTTAATGTGTTTGTCAAAACAATGACAAACATTACGAGTTTATAAAAGAATACCTTTTAATTGGAAATGAGTTACTTTAAATGGGAAGCTTGCTAACTTTTCTATAACTCCTGAAATCCAGGTTTTATTTTAAGGTAGCTATTTTCAATTGTCATTTAACATTTACTTTTGATTGATCTTTATTATTTCTAACCACAACTGTAGAAAAACATTGACTAACTGTTGTAAATGGAATCAGTATATTCGTAGCTTCCTCTTTAACTTCTTGGCACTTATTGTGCATACTAATCCAAAATTCAGGGAGAGATACTGGCAGGGAGGGGTTTTTTTACAAGGAAGTGTCAGAAGAAACATTAATGAATTGTTTCTCAGTAACAGCCTGTATATCAGTTATCAGTTTAGCATCCATTAAAATAATGGATAAAAATACTGAAAATCAATAAAACAAATACTTCTAGAGATACTTCTAAGACTCTGGATATTCTACTATATATTGTGCCAGAAAAAAATGCCAAAAATTTGTAAGAAAAGCCAAATCCAGGAATGATCAATATTGTAATAGTTTGTTGCATGATCTGTAGGTATCAAACATTATAGTTTGTAGAAATTTACCCCCTTTCAGTTCAATTAAAGGCCAAAATAGTATAGTTTAATTAAAGCAAATGTCAAAACCTTAACAGCTTTTTTGGCTGCTAAGAAAAAGAAGTAGTCCACTGGAATGACTTCTGGAGTAGGGTAAGCAATTGTAGGAAGAAAGAACTCAAAATTATTCATTATATTGTTTTGAAATAACTAAAAAAGATTTATATGTTGGATAACATACCACTGAATATTCCCACAGTTCAATATTTTCTTACAGAAAATGCTTGATCGGCAGCTGAAAATACTAGTATAAATGTGTGTTAAAAAAAAGCTTTAAAAAGGAAGTTAACATAGTAAAGTGACTAACACTTTGATTAGAGTTCATATTTCACTTAAAAACTCCAGCCTTCAACATTTTATATTATTAGCAACTTCTTTCAATATAGATATTTCTGTGGTATTTTGATGCATAATTTAAATGAAGGAAAGAAAAGTATGTTTAATATTGCTTCTGCTTCTTTAGAATTGTCTCCCCTGTTAGCAAGCTACATTTTCGTGTATGGAGTCATCAAACATTGAAATCAGATATCTTACTTGGAAGTGCCACTCTAGACATTCAGGAGACACTAAAAGCAAATAATATGAAACGTAAGTATGTAGCAACAAATTACTGAAAATGATATACTTTTACATATATGGAGCTCTCTTTAAAAAAGAAATAAACGCCATAGCTGTGTATGATGCAGGCATGCTTATAATTTCAAAATTAAAACAATTGAATTCGAAATAATCTGTTTGGAGGTAAAAAAAAACAAAACAGTTCTTTCAAGTTCAAATTGGGTTATCTGTACATTCTGGAAATATTTTTGAACTTGAACCAATTATGTTCTGAGTTCTAAATTAGATTTAAGGAGGACCAACTCACAAGGAGCAATTGTCTGAAGAACTTGTGAGAAATCTCAAGTCCTCTCCTTGCCTGGAGAGGAATTATGACGAGCCAATCTATTTGTTGGCTCTTCATTCCATTGTGGTTATCAGCATCACTTTTAGCAGAACCATCTTCAGTTTGCTAATTCTTCCCTGGAAGGATCTTCCCAATTTTATAATGTTTGTATATATTTGAAACTGTTGGTCTAATGTCAATCAAATTATCCAAACTTTCTCTGTTGCTGTCTATTTCTGCAGAATAGTGATGAGTCATTTCTTAGAGTTTAAACAATGCCATTCTAATTCATTTTCAACACTTCGAAATGCACATTAATGTATGGTGAGGTTTCTAGGGGATGTTGATATTTACAATTATACAGAAGTAAATGAGTTGAAATAAGAAAAGTGTTTGCAAAAAACTCTGATTTTTAAAAATCATATTAGTTGAGTGATTTGAGTGGAAATCCTATTTTAAAATGCAGTAGCAAAAACTTTTACAGGAATCTTTGCTGCTGAATTGCGCATTCAGGTAACTTTAGAACATCTGAAAAACATTTGTGGTCCTCCTGGTGAATGTCAAAATATCTAAGCCTTTTTAAGTTGGTACAATAATGGAACAATGGTGAGAGCTCATTTCATCAATGAAATTTACTTCCATAGACTAGTGAAGAATGTGTGGTACAATAAGGGCTGATATAAAGATAAATGGGAAAAATAGGAAAGGAGCATTGAATTACAGTTAACTCTATCAGCAAATCTTTAAAATGCATATGTGGGGGATTTAAATATGTTGTTAACAATTCTAACACACTTGCTTAGCCTTAAACAATTAAAACATTTTAATAGGCTATTTCTGTTTTTTACATAGTTGAGGAAGTGATTGTGAACATGGATCTTAATGGTGACAAAGAACCAGCTGACGGAATTGGAGAGTTGTCTGTCTGTCTAGATGGTATGCAGGTAGATCCTGAGCTTCTGACTAATGGTGATGCCTCAAGCATAAGAAGTGAGTAATATTTTCCTATAGAGCTGTGCTGGTGAGCCTATGGCATGCGTGCCACAGGTGGCATGCAGAGCCATTTGTCAGGGGATGTGAGGCATTGCCCTGTCAGTTGGCTAGCGCACATACGCATGCTGGCCAGCTGATTTCGGTCTTCTTTTGAGGCCATTTTTCGCCCTCTGGAGGCTTCCCTGAAGCCTCCAAAGTGAAAAACCGGTCCTAAGGGCAAACCGGAAGTTCAGGAATGGACTTCCAGTTTGCTCGTAAGGCCGTTTTTCACCCTGTGGAGCCTTCAAGAAAGCCTCCTGAAGGCCCCAGAGGTCGAAAATTGGCCCTACAGACAAACCAGAAGTCACTTCCGGTTTGCTCGTAGGACCAGTTTTTGCCCTCTAGAGCCTTCAGGGAAGGCTCCGGAGGTCAAAAATGGGCCCTACGGGGAACCCGGAAGTTCAAGAATGGTGACTTCTGGTTTGTCCGTAGATCTGTTTCTTCGCCCTCCGGAGCCTTCAGGGAAGCCTCATGAAGGCGCCGGACATCGAAAATTGACCCTACGGACAAACCGGAAGTCACCATTCCCGAACCTCCGGCTTCCCGTAGGTCAGTTTTTTGCCCTCTGAACCCTTCAGGGAAGCTCCTGAGGCCTCCAGAGGGTGTCCGGGGTGAGTGTGGGGAGGCTGTTTTCGCCCTCCCCAGGCTCCTAGAAAGCCTCTGGAGCCTGGGGAAGGTGGCAAAAGGGGGAGGGAAGCTGGGGACCACGCACACTAGCATTATGGGTGTGACACGCTGGTGCACGACACCCCTGTTCTCTCCCCGCTTTTGACACAGCAGCCAAAAAAGATTTACCATCACTGCTATAGAGTATCTGTATCGCATAAACAAAGTCCTCAATCTTTGTTCAGCCCACTCTGAGGTATTTCCTGTGAGAAAAGTCTGTTGAAACCATCGATATTCTACCCTTATGCTTTCAATTTCTTGCCAGAACAATTCTATTTTTAAATAGCATAATTTTAAATAAAATATATTTTATTGCAATAAACATAATGACTTAAATAAAGTCTTAGCTACCAGACAATCTTAACCTTGCTTAGGATATTAAGGTGTTTTGGTTAAGGGCCCAGTTATTTGGAATAGCCGCCCTCCCCCAAAAATAATCTCAGGCTTATCTCTTCCTTTAACAGCATTCTCCAAAATAGTAAATACAAAACTGTTCCAGAGGTATTTGGAAGTTATTTGCCATCAATTAGTTATTACTGCTGTGTTGTGGTTTCATATTCCAGATTGGATCATGATGTCAAGATTTTAAAAGTTAGATTTTATAATTTTAAACTATTTAAATTTATCAGGTATGTTTTCATTGTGTGATTGCTGACCATACTGTTTAATTGTTGATTTTTGTTACGTCCCTGGCAGATTTGGAGGCATACAAATGTAATAAATAATATTCAGAATTAGTAATGTCTAGTTATCAGCAGAGGAGTAACTAGTAAACCAGCCAGTTTCTGGACAAACAACCATTGTGGCTTGATAGGGTTGGTTTTCAGATTATTACAAGCCTCCACTCTGCCAGGCTTTCAACATTGTGCTGTTAACATTTATAAACAATAAAATAGAGTTCCAGTATTTATTCAGTTTCTGTTTCCTCATGAGGCTGAACTCAGATGATTGTCATGGACTCTAATCTTAAATATAAATTCTTGTTATCTGTAGGGCAGGGAGCCATGACTTGTGATCACTGAAGCATGAACAAAAGGGCCCAGATACTTTGTATATATGTTAAGATCGCTAATACTTACAGATATTTTTTTCTCAAACTGCTGTATACTGCATACATCCATCATATTTTTCTGGTATTGTAAAGCTCTGCCTGCTTTGTGGAGGGAATCAGCCTTCCTTGTTGTCAGGTCTTAGTAGTTTTTATCTCACTGAAGTTTTCTTGTCAGAATCAATTTATTTTCCTTTGGAAATTTTTTTTCTACTTTAAGCCTTTGATAATGTTTGTAATAAAAAAACCTACTTTTCCCGTTTCCCTGCATTTTTACTTTTACTGAGAAACTGTTTCTCTTCTTGTGGCCCTTTAGAAGTGTTGAGCTATATAATCTATCATTTTCAATTTTGCATTGACCGTAGGCACATGAACTAGGAATTAAAAGAACGTAGTCCAAGATATCAAAAGGCAACAGGTTGGAGAAAAGTAACTGTCTCTACTGTGCTATCCATAGCCTTTAGTCTTCCTGCACTTGTTAGTTGTTTATTTTCAGACATCACTAATGTATGTTTTAATCAAAGACAAGCAATGGTATCTACAAATTCCCTGTCTTTTCTGATTTTAATTTATATAAAATCACAGAATTATCTTTCCCTTTTCTCAGCTCCTGAAAAAGCTTACCTGATTTTGAGGTTAGGTTCAGAACAACACTGAAGGGATAATAATGGCTTAAGACTTAAGTGAAAGGAGCTATTAGTGAAAATTTCCAGCCTCCTCTGTTGCTTAGCTAAGAATTGTTTCCTGGATCCTGGTTCTGGATTCTTCTGTTTGGTGGGACAACTACAGCCCCACTTTATCTTATATTTAGTGTGCATTAGGTTGCCTGGTATAATTATGTAATGTTTATATCTTTTTAGTGTGATAAATGTTGTAAATTTGTATTTGCTTTATGTTTAAGGTCCTGACCCAGATGATGGCTCCAAAGCAAAAAATGAAACAAGGTATGGTGGTTCCAGTTGTATCTTACCATGAGCTCTAGATGATTGCTGGCCTAGCTATAATTGACTCAGGATAAATACATTTAAAATTTATATTTAAATATGTATTTAAAGTAAATAGAGTAATTCAGAAAGACTAAGCAGAGAGAAGATAAATATAAACAGATTCAATGACATGGTTTAATATCTGGTGAATTGTATCTATGTTCTAATGTCATAAAATCCTTCTCGTCTTTCAGCACTATGCTGTCAGAATTATTCATGTCACTCTGGCTATATGAAGGCCAACCATAACAACCTACACTGACTTCCTGCCTATTCGAGGATCCTGAGCTGGCAGGTCATCCAAACATCTCCATGGTGTTGCCCCACCCAAGTGTTTTTGATCCCAGCCCATTTTTTCTTATAAATCCATTCTAGTATCTCTTGTGTCAAGAATTGCTTTTCAGAATAACACATGAGATAAACCTGCACTTATTTAAATTTCACCTTTTTCGTGAAGTTTTTACAACATACCTGCATATTTTTACCTGTTTTGCTCTCCTTCCCCTTTTTCAAAGCAAAATAAGAGTGCTTACCCTCTTCATTATGGGGGCAATGGACATTGTCAAAAAGGAACGCTGGAGGTCATCATATAACTGCAATATCTTCAGTGATCCTTTTCCCTCTTATATAGCACAGTAGATAGTATTTGATTTGGAAATTTAACTCACTCTTTTTACCTAGATGCCAATTTCAGGTTTCAGGGATAAATCTTGTTTTCCTTTCTATTAAGGTGTGACAGTGTTGACAATTGTGAGACTGCTGTTTCCAGTGAAAACAAGGGGGCTAATATTAGTGACTCTCCATTAATTGCAAATGGTGGCTTCAAGCCTTCGAGACCTCCAAGGCCCTCTCGACCACCTCCACCCACCCCGCGTAGGCCTTCAGCTCCAGTTGGTATGTGAATATCAATATGAGATTAGTTTTCAAATTGAGTTCAAATTTTATTTTACTTATGAATGGTGCCAGGAATTCATTCCTGACCAGTTCAAGGTTGACTCATCTTTCCATCCTTCCGAGATTGGTAAAATGAGGACCCAGATTTTTGGGGACAATATGCTGACATTTGTAAATTGCTCAGGGAAGCATCTAAAGCACTATGGAGCAGTATATAAATCTAAGTGCTATTGCCAGTTTGCCCACTGCACTGTTTAACTTTCTGACTTTCAGGAAAACATTCTCAAACTATATAAAGAGAAGTATACAATGCTACGTTATGGATGATTAAAGTTTGGAAGATTTCACCATATTTACATAATAAATACTGAAATAACTTTATTTTTTAAATTTATTTATTCATTTACATGACACACACACACACACCCCAAAAAACCCTGGCTTTTCAAATTTATATATTTATATATTGCATCCTGAAAATGAATATTCTCATTAAAGACTTCCAAATTTTTGTGATTCAGAGAACAAGAACTTATATCCCAAATTGTTCATCTTAATTTTCTGAAATTAGAGTTTCCCTGAAATGGAATTGGTTAAAATTTAACTGGGAGCTACCTTTTCCAAAACAATCAATCCCTAATTTTTAATGTAGTGTTATAAATGAATTTTGATATTTAGGTATTTTTAAAAGGCTTTTTTACTTGACCATTCTTAATCAAAATAGTCTAATAATGCTACTATTATCATGTACCCTGTAGAAACCTACAGGTTTTCTCTGATGTACCAGAGTAAAAGTAATCATTGCCTTCTTTCCAATCTGTATTCTCTGCAGCATGTGTCAATGGCCCTTCTTCCACAGAATCAGAAGCAGCTAATAAAGAAACTGTGCCAACCGCAAGCACTTCAGCAGCAGAACCAAGTTCTGATGGAGGAACTTCAGGGACAGCTCTTCCTGCAGCATCTCCTGTAACTACTCCACCCATATGCAGACAAGTTCAGCCAGCAACTCCCATTTCACAGCCCCATCATACAGGTCCTCTTCCACCTGGGCAAGTGTTCAACATTGTTAAATTCTGTATTACAAGTAGTTTTGGAGCTTAGCAGCTTTTCCTCTGAAAGGCAGCACTTTCTTGCATCTCTTTCATGCCTGAAATCATCCAAAATATGATTTGTATACCACCTATAAACCAGTTTTTAAAGTTCTTTATGAAATCTCATATGATGACACAAATATCAAAATTCCTATAGCAACGAATGTTGATTGCAGCACCCAAACAGCTAAGCAGGTACATTAGATGGCCTTCTGCAATACTGGTGGGAAAATACAGTTTATAAATAAAATGATATTGTTTCTGACATATGATTAGAAATTATTGGGAAATATGAACTAGTGTGGCTATTTTCCAAGTAGTGCAGCACCACTAGATCAGTGTTTTTCAACCTTGGCAACTTGAAGATGTCTGGACTTCAACTCCCAGAATTCCCCAGCCAGCGAATGCTGGCTGGGGAATTCTGGGAGTTGAAGTCCAGTCATCTTCAAGTTGCCAAGGTTGAAAAACACTGCACTAGATGATCATAAATTCTTGTTCTCAAGTTAGTGTGATATGGTAAAGATAAAATTGGCTACATCTGAATGGTCTGCTTCTTTTAGAAGGATTGTAGTACAACTAAATAGAATATATACTATAAAAATATGAATAAAATAGAATTCATTGGAATGACAAGCAGGTTTTACTCTGCTTTTACCAAAACTTAAAAGTGTGATGGGAAATGAATACTGTCAGAGCACTAGATCACAGAGAGTGATTCAGATTCTAACTGCCAAATTAAGACGGGTAGTTGATCCAAAATTCTTAGCCTACAATATTTTGCAGAATTACTATGAGGTTAAAATGAGAAATACCACATTTGCCACCCTACATATTTGAGTTAAAAAGCGGACAGTTCAGATGTGACAAATATTTTTAGTCCAATAAATTTGTGAAATTGCAAATAGTTGAAGAATTTTGTTTATCAAGGATTGCACTATAGTAATAGCAAACTTACAAATGTGAAATGAAAGTAAGCCTTTGTGTGCTGCAGTATATAGATAGTGTAGGAATTAAGAGATGTCTCCTTTAAGAAACCACCTCCTGGAAATGTAGGTAGAGGCTGCCTTATGGGAATTGTAGTTCTATGACATGTGATCATATCTATGTTTCTGATTGGCCACTGAAGCATTCTGCCTGCATGCAGAGACAATAGCCGGTCATTTTGAACCGGGAAAGCAAAGTGTGTGCTTCAACCTGGGAACAAAATCATCATCTTTTTACACCACGTGAGGGGACAGATTATAGAAAGTCAGAAGTATTTTAACACTGAAATGTAAGTTTTGTTATTAAGAATGCCTGATAATAAATTCGATCTGAATGAGATTCCCAAATGTGGAGTTAACTGCATGCCCCGAGCAAGCCTACAGCGCTTGAGGCAGAACACTTTGCTTTATATAATGTCTAAATAGGAAGAAAATACACTTATTATATATTGCAATTATAGAGGGCTTAAGAAGCCACTTTCAAATAAGCAACAAGGTGAAGGTATTTGAATAAATTCACGTGTTGTTGTTTTTTTCCAGGTGGGAACAAAGAGTTGATCAGCATGGCCGAGTGTATTATGTAGATCATGTAGAAAAAAGAACAACGTGGGATAGGCCAGAGCCTCTTCCTCCAGGGTGAGCAATTCTCAATATATTAACTCATGGATTGTTTTTTGCTAGGTTGTTATTGCTTTGGGAGTCATGTGTTTTATTGCTTTTGAATGTTGTTGTTATAGATCTAGAAATTTGGGACATTCCCAAGCAGTTGTAAAAGAACTTGTAGGTATAAATTCAGCAGTTAGGTTTGCTGTACTGCCCCTATCTTTTTTCTGATTCAATTGACAAGAAAGCAATCAAATCCCATTTTTCATATACTAATATATTTATTAAAATACATATTATACACTTGAATAATGTAAAAGTAATAGCCTTATTTTTGCTATTACAGGCAAAATAGACACAAATAAATAAAATGTAGTCGCTTTAATCAAAATGCTGGAATTGAGAAATAGAATGGCATAGGGATAGAATTAAACTACTTTTCCTCACTGTTCCAATAAAATTGAGAAAATATTTTGCTTGACCCATTTTATTTGTGTGTAGATTTATATCCTGGCTTTCATTCAGGACCTCCAAGTGGCAAACATAGGGCTCCCTATTTGTGTGTGTGTCCTTTGTACTGCATGGGTTCTCCGTTTTCTTTCCTTCTTTTATCTGATTGCTATGTTCTTTGTGGTCTGTGCTGCTTTCATTTAAATATATCACCCTTGTTCTTTAGTTGGGAGCGCCGAGTGGACAACATGGGACGGATTTATTACGTTGACCATTTCACCAGAACAACCACTTGGCAACGACCAACTCTGGAATCTGTTCGTAATTATGAGCAATGGCAACTTCAGCGTAGCCAGCTTCAAGGAGCTATGCAGCAATTTAACCAGAGGTTCATATATGGGGTGAGAACTTACTGAAGAATGGGTTGCAAATCAAATATAACAGATACATTAGCACAACACCATCTAATTAAAGTTAAGAATTGAGAGAACACTATATTAATTAATTTCTATTGAGAATCCATTAAGCTTCCAAAAACAAAGAAGTACAATAAAATTTAAATGTGATTTGCTTGCTATAGAGAGAAATTATTGTTTTTCTTTCTTTTATAGTTTTTGAAAAATTACTTCTTCTTACAATATTATTTTAAATAATTCTTTACTTCAGAGTAGTATGGCTTAGATATTTCAGACTATGTTTTATGCCATTCTTGGAACAATACAAGTAACATTTAGCCCAATATAGAGATTATAATCATAATTTATTCAAGAAAGAGATTAGCATTGGCAATATTACATTAGATTTGCAGGATTTCACTTGAACTCAGTCTTATTTATAAAATACCCCTTAAGTCTTGCAAGAGAAATCTTGTTTTAAAATAATATACGTATAGCACAGTTTGTAGATCACCACTAGGACAGTTTAATTAGTGTTTATTAAGATGTATCTTCTTGTGATTGTAGAATCAAGATTTCACACAGAATAAAGAATTTGATCCTCTTGGTCCCTTGCCACATGGATGGGGTAAGATATTTTTTAAGTTCTAGTTTCTAGTATCACTTATTTGGAATTTATTCTTACTCATTTCATTTAGTAATCACCAGGATTTTTTTTTCTTATCTGACATTCATGATCCCAAAGCTTACATGCAGGGGCACTGATGTATAAGCCATATAAAATGTCCCCCCCCATTTATTGAGTTAATGCATAATGTTAAATTATTTTTGCTACTTTACATGCAGAACTGCATAATTGTTCAAAATCTGGAATCAGGATTTGACCATTGTTTCTTAAGGGATAAACAGTGAGAGGATGTATCCTGCTGAAGGAGCATTACTCAAAAAAAGTGACACCTATTTTTTTCTGAGAGTAGATTTATTCTTTGTTGCTCTTGCACTGGCACCTTATAAAGAGGAATTAAGCTTCTAGATTAATTTAAATACTTCATCTACATAACTGTTACAAAAGACCATATTTCCAGGTAAAGTGTTTAAGATTAAAATCAACATAAAGTGATTTCAAAGCTGCCAAAATGTAATTGGATGGTGTCAAAATAAATGCTTTCTCAGTGATAATTTCCATACTTGCAATTCCTTACATCCTCTGAAAGGTTCCATTTGAGCAAGTTCACCTGTTCATCTCCTATTACACATCCTAAGGTTTGTCTTAGAAGCCCTTTAACCGGTTGAGTGGAGGGTCGTCCAAATTGTTGTAGTGTATACTAACAATAGCAATAAGTCTTATATAAGTTGAGTGAGATATTTTCCATGAACAAATGTGCTCACATAAATATTACTTAGATATGTCTTATATCAAAATTAACAACATAATTACTATATTTTCTCTCAGAAAAGAGAACAGACAGCAATGGCAGAGTATATTTTGTCAATCATAATACTCGCATCACACAGTGGGAAGATCCCAGGAGTCAAGGGTAAGATCCAGCATTATTCAACAATATTCCAAAGGGTATGCTTTTTTTCCTTACAAGCAGTGAAAGTAACATTGAGTATTAAAAAATCTGTAATTCATAAAGGTATGGATAATCTTCTAACTTAGATGGTTTCTTGCTAAAATAAGTAATGTAGTAATAACTCAAAAATGCACATGCACATTGAGTAGAGCTTGATGATATCACATTTGTCTCTTTGGACCCTCAGTGGAAATCTTACTGTTTAAATATTAACATTTGATTAAGATGCAGTATAATTACATGTGACATATAGAATACTTGCAGCATCAGTGTTTGAAATATGAGCTCAAAGAATGGTGATTATTTCTCCTGTCCATTTTGTTGAATATTTAAATGATAAAAATGAAAAACAACATGAAAGTTAAGGTGTAACAAGTGTCTACTACCTTATAAAATATTCAGATGTCATGGCATATTTTGAGTTTAAAAGAAACAGAATGACAAAAACTTATCAGCTGTAACGAAAACAGTGTTATTTGTTCTCTTTGATAATCTAGTAGATAAAGAAACATTGACCTCCGATCACTGAGCAGGAATAGCAGCATTTTTAATATTCTCTTACTAAATGTCTCTGGTTTTTTCCCCCTTCTAATGACACTATCCCTTTGAGTACCAGGTAAATGATAATGTACAATTAAAGTTCTGCTCAAATAACTACTAGTTTGGATTTAAGATGCAGATATGATTTGCATAGTCTATCAGTTTTATAACATGCAGTTCATATCTTTTGTATCTTTTTATAGTCAATTAAATGAAAAACCTTTACCAGAGGGCTGGGAAATGAGATTCACTGTGGATGGAATTCCATATTTTGTGGATCACAACAGAAGAACAACAACATATATCGATCCTCGTACTGGAAAATCTGCTTTGTATGTTTTTTTCCTCCTAAAATATCAATGGTGTTTAGGTAGTCTGTAGAAAGGGACAGGGTTAACACAATAGTTAACACAATAGGTCTCTTTCATATTAACTAAATTACATTGTTACTTTCTGATCAAATATTATTTGATAAGACTGATTAATATACTAGTCTGAATATTGAACTTTTTCTCTTCTATATACCCTTTATTCTCAAGGCAGGTCAGGTTTATTTCTGCTTCCGGGCAGTTTCTAAAACAAAACAAGATAATGCTTAAAAGCAATTATTTTTCAGTGTTTTAATGTTTAATGCACATTACATTACATTTACATTAAATGCTACACAGCTAAATCCATTTAAAACTAAAAGTGGTGTGACACTGAACATTAGAGATATTGGCAAATAGATTTTTCCTGTTCTTTCACTTTCTTATTTGGAATTGTTCTCCTTGCTTTCATTAAAATTAGAATGAAAAGAAGACTTCCAATATATCTTTCTTCATATCACCTTCTTTCCCTCCACTTTTTCAAATCTTTCCATTTAATTTGCACTGGCTGGGTTGTATATTAGGAATGAGAGAAAAGGAATGGATGAAGTAGACCAGGGTTGGCAACTTGTAGATGTATGGGCTTCAACTCCCAAAATTCTAAGTGATGAAATCCATTCACTGAAATAGACTATCCTTCTCTTTGAGTTCTGATGCCAGGATGAAAGTCCATCTTTTCTGGGATAAACTGCAATTCCCAAGGATTATCAGCAGTTTTTTTTAAGTACTATCAGGGAGGAAAACAGATGCCCCTTGACTTCTTTTACAGTTGGGGCAGTGCCAACTGTATAAATACACACACACACACACACACACACACACCCCACATCACTCCAAGGTGGACTAAAAAAATCCTTCTAATTCTAAAAAGGAAGTTTATATTTAACACAAGATAGGAAATTGCTGTTTTAAGTAATGATTTTTTATGGAGAAATACTTTATTGTGAGAAGGGATTTTATTTTATTTATTATTTATCTATCAATCAATCAAGTTTATTTGGTACCATCTTGCAGTTCAGACTACTCTGAGCTGCTTACATTCAGATAAAATAAACATTCAAATATTATAAATATAAAAATGGATTAAAATTACAAAAAATAAAACAAGCTAAAAAACAAGGGTTTAAGGGGCAGAGGTGAGGTGCCTTCTCTGTTAGTGTACCACCTACCTCTAGCCAGCTTCTCTTTCAGGACAACGTGCCTGAAAGAGGTTTTCAGGCTTTTTCTGAAGTCTAAGAGAGAAGCAGCAGATCTTGCCTCCTGAGGCAAGATGTTCCAAAGGACAGGAGCCATGGCAGAAAAGGCTCTTCTGGATCCCACCAAACCAAAATTTCTTGGCTGGTGCGATCTGCAGCGGGCTGTTTCTGCCAGCACCAGTGGGATGGGCCAATTCCATTGGGGAAATATGGCATGCATTCTGATAGCATATTTTTCTGTTCAATTTTATTCAGCTATTTAGGCAAAATCCTTAACTGAATATACATTTGTGCTTAATCAGTGTCACCTTGTTTTTGCTTCCAGAGACAATGGACCTCAAATAGCCTATGTTCGTGATTTCAAAGCAAAGGTCCAATATTTCCGATTTTGGTGTCAGGTGAGAGATACTTCCCTTTAGAAATGTAATCATGAAGCTCTTGCTATCTGCAAAATATTTAATCTTGCCTGAAATCATGCAATTTGTTATGCCATATTGTGATTTGTATAGGTTAGTATATTGGCATTATTGTTTTGGTTTATTTGTGGCATGGTTTATTATTGCTTTTAATTCAGTCATGACATATTTGAAAATCATGATTAATCAAATCAGAGCTTATAATTGCCTCTGTATGTTCAGAGTAAGAAATATTTACATAATGCTTTCTGATATTATACATCAGCTCCTGCAACTAAGTTTCTAGTCCTGGATTTTCTGAAGCTGATGTGTATTAAAACAGCTCCAGCAACATAAGGGTTGAAGAGGAAAAGGGGACTATTGGGTTCCTCTCACTCTGCAGCAGTTTTTCTTATTTAAAAATTGTCTTGTAATGCCATGTAGACCCAAAACAAACAAACCACTCCTTCCTGCCCAGTGGTGGGTTCCTAACTGGTTTACTACCGGTTCACTTGAGAGGGCATTTTGCTATGTTGCTATGAAGAGGCATCCATATTTTGAAATCAAATTTGAAGTACTCACAGATAAATATTACTGAATTTATGAATAATGTAAATAATGTAAACTGTGATTAACATATTTAATTATAAAAAACATGTTAATGGGAAAATTACAGAATTGGCATGTCACCTTTTTCCAAAAGATTACACAGTAATATTTTGTATTCAGATCACTTCACCATGAAGATAGCAATGTTTCTTTATAATGAGTTCACCGTTTGTCCTTTTATGAATTTGCCTTGTTGGAGGGTAACCCTTATGCATTAAGATACATTTCTTTTGTGACTCTGTAGACCAACTTGTCACATCTTTCCTTGCACGTATGAATTATAATTTTGTTTACAATTAAGATTTTCTTAATTATCAACTTTTTAAATTTTCATACAATATATCAGACATTTCCTGTATCCGTATTTTATCAGATGCGCTACGTGAGCATAAAATGAATGCAAGAATATTTCTTATTTTGTAATAAGAAAATTGCTGGGCATGAACATAAAGTGCCTCCTATTCTGGATAAGTAATTAATTTGTTCACAGTTCCTCCTGAGAGTGTTTGAGGGAGTGAATTCCTGCTGAGAGTGTAATATGTTTGTAATTATGATTATCTAATATGTTTGTTTTTCAAATGTATTTCTTACATTTCAGCAACTCTCTATGCCCCAGCATATAAAAATAACAGTGAGCAGAAAAACACTGTTTGAAGATTCATTTCAGCAGGTAAATGAGCAGAAATTTTTGAACTAAGTAATATTTTTTTCCTAAAATTATTTGATCAACATTTTTTCCTAATTGCAACTTGGATCACTGCCTTACATGTGCTTTAGTCTAAATAGCTATGTGAATAACTATTAATATTCTAAGTAACGTTTGATTTTTTTTTTCCTGTGAAGATTATGAGTCTCAGTGCCGTGGACCTAAGAAGACGCTTGTGGGTCATTTTTCCAGGAGAAGAAGGCTTAGATTATGGAGGTGTTGCTAGGTTAGTATGACTTAATTCATAAAAACCATAAAACTAAAATTTTGCTGTAGAAAGTTGCTTAAGAAATTGAGGTTTTAGTTTTTTCATTATTGCCCCCATTATGTTAAAAGGCTTTTTAAATGCCCTCTGTAAAGTATATACTGTGAGGTTCAAATTTAGTTATATTTTCTATAAACTCACTAAAAACAAAGATCTAGAATTGCAGTAACTAAATCCTTTGCTAAAATATTATGATCTTTGGATCCAATTCAGTATTTAATTTTTTAGAAATCTGAGAACAGTTGGAATTGCTAATTTAAGAAGCTACTATCATCCAAAAATTTATTTCAATGCAGTATTCATCCATAGTTTCAGGTGTATAGCACATTCAAGCACCCTTGCCTACTCTTCAGATCATAAAAGATTTCTTGTAAAGTCAAATACATAAGCATATCGGCTATCTGTATGAATATTGGAACTAAACACCTTGAAAAATCAACATCAGGAATGTGATTTTGTAAACTATAATATGTTAGATATTATACAACAATTTAGATATCATTAATTTTTCTCAGTATTCTTAAGCAGTGCAGTTGTCAATTGAAATACATGGAGATTTCAAGAATAGTGATTGAAATAGTAATGAAAATAAAACTTTTGTGTTGTCATAGAAATAAATATAATAAAAAGAATTTGTCAGGCACAAAAGACCTAGACAACATGTGAAGCTCCAATTAAATTGATTTATTATTACTCATGCCTATGTACAGGAATCTACTCACCTAACAGCATTAGGCATTGAATAAAGTTCAACAGTATTCAAGAGGGGTTGGATTTAGTCCATTTGTGACTACATAGAGACTAGGCTGATTCCTCTTTTGACTCCACCCCTAGGTTCTGCCGTTCTTTTTCCTACAAATTTCATCCAAAAAGTGAACATTGTAAATTACTTGTTATTGATTCCTGAATTGCGGGTAGACATGACTGAATAACTCTAAAGTTTCTTCGTTATGAACTTGTGTGATGTTGTCTAGCAGATGCGAGATTTGTTGAAACTCATGGCATAGATGCAAAAACAAAGGCATATTCAAGCTTGTTAGTGTTTTTACACCGAAGAAATGTATACCCAACTGTCTAAATTTTATGTTTGTTGTGTGTGTGCATGTGTTTTTTTTTTGTGGTGTTGACTGTGAGTTCTTTATGTGGTTTCAGGGAATGGTTCTTTCTATTGTCGCATGAAGTGCTGAATCCAATGTATTGCCTGTTTGAATATGCAGGGAAGGATAACTACTGCCTACAGATAAACCCAGCTTCTTACATCAATCCAGATCACCTGAAATACTTCCGCTTTATTGGTAGATTTATTGCTATGGTGAGTTCAGTGCATGGAATAAAATTTATAACACATTTAAGATATTATAAAAACCACATGCAAAGCTAAAAATGGTTAATTCTAGAAGACAAGAATCTCTATTCATTTTCTTACTTTTAAAATAGGAAGCAAACCTTATGTAAATATGTAATTGGATAGAGGAAAACCATATTGGTATCCTTGACAGCAGTGATCTTTCTTGTGTTCCATACAGAGTTTTATATTTGAATGCTCAATATATTTAAAAGCCTGCCAAGCTTTTAATTTTGCTATTCTTCTTAATACCTGGTGAGAAGAGAAACATGGCTTTGATAAAAAAAATCTATCATATATCTTGGATAAGAGTGCTATTAGAATAATTCTTTTTTTCTGAATTTACTCTTTAAAAAACTTGAAATTATTATAGTCTGCCATATGCTTGATTAAAATAGGCTATAGATTTTTTGTTGGTTCTACATGAAATTGTAGAGATGTTTTTGAGTACTTTAAACATATCTAAATTATATTGACTTGCATGTTCTAATAACTTACAAAAGTTAAATTATTCAGCATTGTTCATTGGGTTAGATAACCATGGGCTGATTATAGAACAGATCACAAATTACCTATGTACAAGTTCCAAATCAAGTTACAGCAGAAGAACAAAGTCAACCAGCTTTCACAATATGACCTTGTGCTTTTAGCCTTCATTTTCAAGGAAAACACTGAATGTGTTTGACATCTTTAAAATCATTGATTGGAAAACAGAGGAATTATTCAATGAGATAGTTGTTAAAGTGAACATGAAAAAAATTGCCAACGAGGGAGGAAAAAACAAAAGAAAGAAAATTGAGACTATAATTGTAGCATATATCCCATTGTGAGGATTCCTTTCATTAAAATTTCTTTCAAAGTGATAAGAGCAGCATAGGCTTCAAATCAGATATGCAAAGTGCAACTAATGTAAGATAAGTAATACCTTCTATCCTTTTCAGGCATTGTTCCATGGAAAATTTATAGACACAGGTTTCTCTCAACCTTTCTACAAACGTATCCTTAACAAACCAGTTGGATTAAAAGACTTGGAATCTGTAGATCCCGAGTTCTATAATTCCCTCATCTGGGTTAAGTGAGTTTCTTATTTCTACTTTTTGAATATTAACTTTATGCAAACAAATGTTTATATATTTGACCAAATTAGTAAATATTTAACTCTTAATGAAAACTTGTTCTGCTATTCACATTTAAATATATATTTTAATAGAGATATTTAATTTGTTTGTTTATTTATTCAACCCATCCACCCATTTAACATGTGACTCTGGGTGGCTCACTAGCTAGATACTTCCATAGGATTCCTGATAATAGAATCATGTCTTTGGGATCCTCCAAAAGGTCAATAATATTTTGTGAAGTTCATATATTTAGACACATACTTCTAATTTTGATAGCCTGTAGATTTTACATCAGGAGATAAGTTGTGATAAAACAGGATACGCCACTGTGCTAAATAAAGCCTCAACATTCTTTCATAGGGGTGTTCTATGCCAACATCAAAATGTAATAATGTATCACTGATTTTCATTGGCATGATGTTCCATATTTTGAAAGATTTAAGGTTAGATGCATTGACCTTCCATTGGGCTCAACACACCTAGCTTGTATTTTTTAAAAATTAACCTCATCAAAATGCTGATTACATTTACATAATGGCATTGTGCCACTCTCATGCACTGGTAATCTTCAGAGAATAATGTAAAAAGGAAACATGACTCACAGCTTCAGAGAAAGAGTGCTGATTTTAAAAACTATGAATTATAGTCCTAAGCATGGTATTGTTTATTGTCAAAATATCCATAGTAAAAAAATATTTTAGTAATTAATCACACCACATGGTATTGATTTTGTAGGGAAAACAATATTGAAGAATGTGGCCTAGAAATGTATTATTCAGTTGATAAGGAAATTCTAGGTGAAATAAAGAGCCATGACTTGAAACCCAATGGTAGCAACGTCCTTGTTACTGAAGAAAACAAAGAAGAATATATTAAGTAAGTTCAAAAATATTTTTTAATATTTTAACCATATTTTTATTGTATTCAAGCTGCTATTCTCTGATTAGGTCTCTTTTTATTCATACATACAACTTGGGCAGAGTAGAACTACGACTTTTTTATCAGTGGGGAACTTCTGTCTTTAAACTACAACTTCCATCAATCATTGCCATTGGTTATGCTATCTTGGATTGTAGAACTATAGTTGACAATTTCTAGAGCACCACAAGTTTCCCACTCTTGTTTCAGAGCCGTGATCAGCTAATATGTGAGAGAAAATGAGCCAACCTCCCTGCATTTTTGGATTACATTTCAGTATGTGTGAGCATCCAAGTGTGAGTGTAATGCAGTTTGCCCATTTGTGCCTTAATCTTTTCCATAATCCCAGAAAAAGTCCCTTGTCCAAATTGCAGTTCACTAGAACTGTACAATTGAATATAATAGACGATTTCACCGGGTTGAAGCGCACAAGGCTGGAAGTTAATCACGTCCTTTTGCTTTGGTGATAACACTTCAGCTATATCAGGGCTGTCAAACTCAAGACCCAAGAGCCAGATCCGACCCACACGGTGCTTAGATTTGGCCTGCAGGGCAGCCCTGGAAACAGTGAAGGACCAGCCCGCGGCCTTCCCGAACTCCATTTTTGCTGGCAAAGAATTGCAGAAGGCCATGGCAGCTGAAAATGGAGCTCAGGAGCCCGTTTTTGCTGGCAGGGCATTCGGGCCACCGCAGGCACCCCCGACACAAGTGATGTTGAGCTTACCATGGCCATGCCCTCCCCAAGGTCAAACACAACCCTGATGTGGCCCTCAATGAAATTGAATTTGACACCCTGAGCTACATATTTTGCAAGATTCTATATTCCTTTCTTCTTGTGTGCTATCTTTTCAAACAGTGAATGGCTTCAAATTCCTATAATTGTTCATCATGTAATTAATATTATAATTCATCTGAATCAAGGTTCATTGGCTGTTGTTATATGAGTTTATATTTTCTTTTCAAGACTGGTAGCAGAATGGAGGCTTTCCCGGGGTGTAGAAGAGCAGACACAAGCTTTCTTTGAAGGATTCAATGAGATTCTATCACAGCAGTACTTACAGTACTTTGATGCCAAAGAGCTGGAGGTAAACCTTTAAACCTGCAATTTAGACAAAACTTAGGTTCACAGCGACTGATAACTTGAGGGACAGTTTATGTATTTATTAAATTCATATGCCACCCATCTCACTATCCAACGTGATTCTGGACAGCTACTGTTGCTACTGTGAAAAGCTACTGTACTTTAATCTCTGGGCTACCAAATTTTAGCAAAAGTTTTAGTTTGCCATGTTACTACTTGAATGGGGAGAGTATAAGTCCACTATTGCAATTAGTAATGTGTCAATTTTAACCAGGCAAGCTGCAGATTAATTTTAGGACACTTCCACACTGCCATCCCTTTTTACACTCCCATCTGTCAAAAGTAGTTTGAAGCTAATTCAGCATCCTTGAAAAGGACACAATGGTATCTCCCCTGTTTACCAGCTATACTCTGTAAAAAAATAACCTTCAAAGGTTTCTTCTGATTTCTTCCTCACATCCATGGTTTTATTTCATATTGTCTGGTACTTTCTTAAATAAATAGAGTGGCTGAAAAGCCATTAAAGTAGAAGTTCTTTTTTTTTTTTTACGTGTTTGCATTTTAAGTATTGTAATAGCAAATTGCTTATACATTTATACATAAGTTAGAGGAAGAAGGAAAAGACTGAGTTAACCTGAGACAGGGCAATGCAGAAATTGTCGTCATTGAGAAATCTACCCTGCCTCTAAGCTATCCAGAGCTTTGAGGTTTAAGGTTTAAGGTTTATTAACATTTATAGGCCGCCCTTTTCCCTGAGGGGACTCAGGGCGGCTTACATAGGATAAGGGGAGGGAGATACAAACAATGACATAGACAAACATAGAGTAAAATAATGAGCAACATTCATTCATCATTCGGGAGGGGCGATTATCTTTGTCCCCAGGCCTGACGGGCTAGCCAGGTCTTAAGGGCTATGCGGAAGGCCTGGACGGTGGTGAGGGTACGAATCTCTACGGGGAGCTCGTTCCAAAGGGTCGGAGCTACTACAGAAAAGGCTCTCCTCCTTGTAGTTGCCAGCCGGCACTGGCTGGCAGATGGAATTCGGAGGAGGCCCAATCTATGAGATCTAATTGGTCGCAGGGAGGTAATTGGCAGAAGGCGGTCTCTCAAGTTTCCACATTTTAAGTGAGGATTAATATTAAAAGTCACTTGGAATGAACTGTAGCAGTGCTGGAAATAAATTGTATGAGATTTGATCCATAAACAATGCAAACTCTTTGTTTTGCAGCCTTTGTTAACTTGCAAATAGAGTATTTAGTACTTCACCATGGCTTAAGTGATGTTTTTTCCCTTGCATTGCAAATCATGGCAAATAAGTACTGTACATTAATCAAGCCTTCATTTGTGTTGTGCTTCTCTGATCTCTTCCCCCTTCCCCAGGTGCTTTTATGTGGAATGCAAGAGATTGACCTGACTGATTGGCAAAGACATACAATCTACCGGCATTATACCAGGACAAGCAAACAAATAGTGTGGTTTTGGCAGGTTTGTAATGCTTGAGTAATATCTATCTATCATCTCTACCCTGCTTTAAATTTAAGGTTATGTTTGTTGTCTGAACATCAGGTATTCAGGAAAATATTTCAATAAACTTTCCTAGGGTCTAATAATTTTGTTGTTTCATTTCCTAGTGTTCCTTTACAAACAAGCTAAAATACCAAGGAAAATTTATTTTGTACATTTTATTTCTTTTTGAATGTGCATCAGTTGTTAATAGTTGACAGATGGATCATTTTCATCTACACTAAAAATATAGTGTTTTCTTTTTTTAATAAAATTGGATTTTTATACATTTTTGTATCAGTCTTGATTCCTGACAATTACATAGATAAGTCCTTGCAGTACTTTTGAGACATGTTTCACCATTGCTGCCTTCTTAAAGCTAAATGAGAATGACTGGCCCAAAGTCACCCAGCTGGCTTTATTCCTAGGGCAGAACTAGAACTCATAGACTCTTAGTTTTTAGCCCCATGCCTTTAAATGGTACTCCTAACTGGGTCTCAAATTTTGGACCGTAATGAAATTATAGAAATATTTAATATTTCCATGTAAACATTTCAGCTTGTAAAAACCTGCAAATGTATTAAAAATAATTCTTGATTTAAGAGTTATTTTGATATATTCAGCGATGGCTGTGAACACTTCATGAATTGGCAGGAGATATTGCAAATTGTTTTAAATGATCTATTTTATTTCAGTTTTCAAAGGAAATAGATAATGAGAAGAGAATGAGATTACTACAATTTGTTACTGGAACATGCCGATTGCCAGTTGGAGGATTTTCTGACCTCATGGGTAAGCAAAATTATGTGAGCTGGATTAGCATGGTTGGATATTGTTTGGGCATCAGCTCAAATCATTGGGCATTCATACATGAATTTGGAAACATGAACATCTGTTTATCAGCTTTTTCCTTTTCACAGATAATAGATCAATAATTATCTTTGACAGGATACGAGTTTCCAAATATAACCATTTTTAAAGTAGGATACATTGCACATGGTTAATGGATAATAGAGGTGTGAAATGAAAAAAATGTTTTGCTTCAATTCAAATATTGCATACTTGAAATTCTGTTTCATATTGGCCACAACAAGGACAAAATAAAATCCAGAATGATTTACCTGTTCTGTATTCAGATAAACCAAACCCTAAAATAGTTGTGGATATTCTGACTATATAAAACAGTGGGATTCAGCCTTGGAACAATCTTTGCAGCTATCCAGATGACCATTAAATTGGAGCAATAAGTTTTCTATATTTATTGGCCACCTTAGACAGTAGCTAACATGCCGTCTTGTCACTGGGAGCTCCCCTCCACAGTCCTTTTGGCTTGAGCTATAGATGAGACTGGACAGCTGCCTGCCACAGCAACAATTGCTTATATTATCAACCAGGCTATTTTTATACACAAATTTAGCACTGTTTCGGAAAATGCTAGATCTGTGTTGAGAAATAGCCTGGCTGATTACAAGGCTGGTGCATTTCAGTATCTGCAGTCTGTCAGTTGGACAAATTATCAATCCCACGTTAAGGAAGCTACCACACATTAATTCATAACATATGAAGTTAAGCTTCCCCACACAACTTTTTACAAAACCACCAATCTGGCCCAGACAGAAATTGGATATTCCATTCACAAGAAGCAACCTCCAGATAAGATAGATCACAGAGTATTTTTTTAATATGTAGATAAGCCATATTTTGGATTCTATCTAGGGCAAAACATTTAAAATGTATGTGATTCTATGCAGAAATGGGGTTGTGGAAAGAATATTGTGCACATCTTCAAAGAGTAAGTTTCACAATATCCTTGAACAATGGTGTATCTTACTTTAATGGGGAAAGTATTTTTATCTTACTTGAGCTTCTTAAAGATTGATTCTTAGAATGGTTATTTTTATGCCTTGATAATTCTGGCATCTTAACATAGATAATTTCTGCCTTTTCCGCTTCTGTTATTGCAAAAGAAAGATTGGGATTTCTCTAGAACACAATGCTGAGTATTGTAGGAGAAATAGGAATAGGGAAAAGTAGATACACTGTTTTATTCTGTATCTTTGTGTCATTTCACTCTCTGTTGGCAGTAGAATAACTGAATAAAATCCCATTTCTTCAGCATTTTGAAGAAAGATACTTTCTTCAAGTACATATCTCTGTACTATTGGATATATGGTCATTTATGGTGCAGAATGAATCACTTCCAAAATGTTAGAAAACTATACTGATCTATTGTGGCTGTGCAGTGCTTCTAAAAATTCAGAAACATGAATGCAAAAATTGCCTGGCTCATTAAAGTATTCAGAACTGTTACGATATTCCAACCATTGCACATTTGTATGGCCCATATTATTTTGTAATTAAATGGACTTTTATCATAACTAATGATGAACTCTGTTTCATCATGCAACTCAAAATAATATTTTGTTAGCCAGCCTAATGATGTACTTTTTCACCTTGGTTAGATTTCAGAAGTAGGTATGTTCTACCTTTGTTCTTTACAAACAAACTTCTACAAAGTGTTTGAGAGATCTGGTACTCTCATGCAGGCACCATATGCAAAGTTACAGATAAGCAAACTCCATATGTGAAGGAAGTGGCCTTGGTATGAAAAAACCAAAAGGGACTTTAAGTAACTATTTCATAATCTAAAGAGTGAGAGAAAACATGAGAAAGGAAACTTAGAATAACTCACTTTGACTAGGAGGGAGAGAACCTTTAAAAAGCTCATGTTCGTCTGGGATGGGGGGGTGGCGGCTGATGTTGCAAAAATAAATGGCACTATCACAGAGAAGGCCTGCCTGTGATCCTCAATGTTTTTACTTCTTGAGGAAGCAAGATCTTGAACAGGCATTCACTTGATGATCTGATAAAAATGGGCAAAAACATTTTGGAGTAGCAGTCCCTAAATCCGAGTTTGGAGATGCACTTCGATGGTAGGCTTGACTACCAATAGTCTGGCTGTTGCATTCTTACCAGTTGCAGCTTCTGAGTCATCTTTAGATAATGTGTGTTGCAATAATTGAACTGCATGTTGGTGGGTATGGGTCACCATCGCCAAGACTCCCTGGTTTTATGGAACTGGAAATGAATTTCAGGTGCAAGTCAACACAAATAGAAGAACTTTACATGGCATTGTTTTTAATACATTGTCTCTGATGGCACAGAAATTAATATGACTACTACTTAATAATGACACATATACAAAAGATCTTACTACTTACTTCTTTACAAAATGTCTGTTCCTCAGCAGCTTCGATTTTCACTGTATTTACTTAATACAACTTAATTTCTCTCATATATTAATTTTTTTTAAAAATATATTTTAGGGAGTAATGGACCCCAAAAATTTTGCATTGAAAAAGTTGGTAAAGAAAACTGGTTGCCTAGAAGCCATACATGGTAAGTAATTAGATGATTCAGGTTACTATGTCCATTCTGTAACAATTAGAGCTACTTTTATATTTTTGTAAATAAATAGCTAAGATGTTTTAAATCATACAGAAAGTTGCATGCCATTGTGGTGTTGGCCCACAAGGTAATTTTTTTCCCTTTAGAAATAGGTATGTAAAAGTTGTTAGATAATTATACTAAAACTGTTCCTATTTCCCTCTTGTCTACTCTGTTTTACACATATCATGCATATCATGGTATCATTCAAAGTACAAATATTCAGTAAAAGGAGCTAATTATATAGTATACAGGTAGTTCATATGTTACATAGTTAAGCTCAAAAAATAGACTGAAGTGGATTAATGCATGATATAGACATCTGAAAATGCATGTTATTCTTCAGAGTGTATTGCTGTAGCTCAACATCAAGGCAGAGAAAATCATTTGTTGAGTTGGATGCTCTTATTTTTCTTCTGCATCGTTTTGTTCAAATGTTCAGTGTTATTAAGCTTACTGCTTATTTTCAGTTTCAATCGCTTGGATTTGCCACCGTACAAGAGTTATGAACAGCTAAAGGAAAAGTTACTGTTTGCAATCGAAGAAACAGAAGGATTTGGACAAGAGTAACTTTTTGTGGAATTTGGATCAGAAGAACATAAATTCATATAGGGTGTGAGTTCTTCACTGCCTCTGCTAGTTGCACTTCTTACTGTAAACAGGACTTGATCTTCATTTATTTAAACAAATGTTAGTATGTAAGTAAATGAATGTTGCTGTCATTTTATCCTATTTTTAGATTTCTTCCAAATCCGTTACAGAAATCCAAAATGATAAACTATAAATGAAATCTTCCTTGACCAGAGGTTGTTGTACTTCTGGAGCTATGTCTTGCATCATGTTCATTAACTGGAATGCATTTCCTTTTCTTTTTTCTTTTCTCTTTCCTTTTCTCTTTTCTTTTCCTTTCCTTTCTTCTCTTTTCTTTTTCTAAAATAACTCCTTTCTCTTCCTGTTTTAGTAGCAAAGTATTGCTGCTGAAGAACTGGGAAGTCCACTCGTAGCTGTAGCATTGCAGCAGGCTTTTTCTAACAGCACTTGCTTGTATTCAGACTCTGGGGGTGCTAAATGCATTTCCATGGCTTGCCTATTGTGTTCTTTACCCACTGAGGCTTGACTGTTTCCACTCTCCCAAAACATATCCCAAAGCCATCTCTGTTCAAACAGAGTAGAGGGTTATGTAGACCTTAATGCATGCATCCACAGCATGACACTTTTATTTATTTTTACCACTATGATCGCATTCCTCAGGTTATTCCTCCATCTGAAGGTGCCTCTTCAAATTTGCAGGAATTTTAATCCATTTTCAGCTAAGGGTGTACTTAGTTTTGATTATGGTACTTTAATAGTAAATTTGAAAGATAATTCTTTCAGATGGAAACAACTGGAAATTATTTCCAGTCCTCTTTGTAGCTTGAGTTTAAAACTATACAAATGGCCATTAACTGTCAATTTTAGTTCTCCTCTAGATGCGGGAACATTGCTTCCTATTTCCCAGTAGTGGTCTAACCATTGCAACAAAACTGCCTCATGAATATATCTGGACATGCAATCCTTTGCATGTGTATTTGTAACTAAATCTTATTGAACAGAGTGGAACTTGCTTCTGAATAAACAGGCATAGAATTCTGTTGGTAAGAAGCTGAGGCACAAAAATTACATTCCTGCATACTTCCGAATACTATTTTAAATAATTCATTAACTTTTTTTTAGAGGGTGGAAATTATGTGTTGTTATGATTTAGACTGTTGATCAGCTCTTACTAACAACTTAGGCAGCACTTGGTTTAAATTTCAATTATTATATTTTTATAATGTCCATTAAAGCTGACAATAGCAATTAAACTATACTCCCAAGTTTTTAACAAAAGCACTTAGTTCTGTTGCCCAGTTTTGCTACCTTGCATCTTTTCCTCCAAGTTGTTAAAATTCTGTGTTCTGCATGCTGCTCCGGAACTCAGTAGAAGAGATGGTGACATTTTCAGAAATCAGTAATGCATGTTGATAGTTACATACTTGTATTGTCCTACTGCGTGAAAAGAGCAGAATCCTTTGAGAACTAGCCAGCATAGTCAAAGATGAAACCAATTGGCCAGTAAGACAAGCATTACATATCTACCCATCTTAAGAATGAATTAATTCAGGGCTATTGAACGCTTATGGGCTTAACCATTTTTATTACTGACTTTTTTTTAGAATTCTCCTTTGAAACAGTATAAATAGCCCATTCTTCTTCCATTTTTATTTCTGAGAATTATGAAAACAATTTAATTTTCTTCCCCTTCAGTATATATTTAAAGGAATATACACAGAATTTTTTCTTACACAAATGATCTACTTCTTGGATGGAGAAGGTCATATATTGATTCTGGAGAGAGATCTGCCTGAATATCTGAAGTATATATTAAAAATCTAGATTTTGGAGGAGAAAAAGCCTTAGAATTCTTTGCTTATTTGTTTTAATAACATTTAATTACTGAACATTTACAATTCAGAAAGAAAATTGAGGTAACAAGTATGGAATATAGTTGATGCTCTACACAATGTTACATTATTCATCTAGTGACCTAGAAATATTGTTAATGTATAAATATACAAAAGGCTTTCTGCCCTATATTTTTAAAATAAAGGATAGCTCTAATTAAAATAGCTGAGGCCCTAGTTCTATAGGGCATGGCTGTTTAATATTTTTATGGCTTAGATGATTAGTTCAGGAAAAAACAAATGCTTGTATATATTTTTGCAGTCTGGAAAAGTGTAGCTTATTCAAACTTTTAATTTAAATAGCTTTTTGTTTGTCTTTACTGCTGCATTACTGGGAAAGGGGGGGGTGGGTGGATATCCCAAACACAAAAAAAGTATTTTAAACATTCAAACTGAGAATATTTAACAAACAGAGTCTTGACCATGAAGTATTTGTTAAAACATTTATTGTAAGCATTGTGCTAGCAATATTTCTAAAATCAGAATAAAAAGACACTTTTAAGGCCCCTTTGCATTGTAATTTCTAAATTTTGTTCTTATGCCTTGTTATGTTGCAATAATAAAAATCATTTGAGCAGTTTGTATCTCTTTTCATTGTGGGAACCTGAAAGCTTGTGGAAGTCTGGTACAGTTGCTGGGTGGAATGGCTTGAAGGGTGGAGTGGCAAGATTTTTTTCTGCAAAGAGTAGGATTTGTTCGTCAGAAATTAATTCAAAAATATAGGTGGACAGCAGTAAACAGTTCTTCCACTTGAATATCTCACATAGCAATATCTCCAAAAACATTAATTGTAAAAATTAATTTCTATTATATTTCTCATATATATATTTCACTCTGAATATTCTTTAGGCTTTAGGAAAGGTCATGATAAGATACATGAAATGTATATTTCCAATTTTTACTTGGTGAAATTTCATCAATTATGTTCATTGTGATGATCACCAGATCACATTAACACATTCTTCAACAGAATTCAAACTGAAGTTGAAGATTAAATTGAATCCATTTAGTATCTTCAGCTCTTATTGTGAGAAGAAACTGTTGCACATTTCTTTCCCAGAATCACAAGAGAGATCAAACGCACCGGGTTGTAAAAAGTTCATTGTTAAATTGTTGTCAAAGTATAGCTTCAGATACTCAGTTAATTGTAATAATAAAAATTGCTCAAGAGGTAGGTAGGTAGGTAGGTAGATGATAGATAGATAGATAGATAGATAGATAGATAGATAGATAGATAGATAGATAGATAGATAGATAGATAGATAGATAGGATGTAGAGATATAGAATAGGTGGCATAGTGCTGTACTGCAGGCTACTTCTGATGGGGAAAATATGCTGACTAAACTGTTTAGAGAGTGCTGTAAAGCACTATGAAGTTGTATATAAGGCAGAGGGTTGGACTAAAAGACCTTCAAGGGGATTGGACTACAAGACCTCCAAGGTCCCTTCCAACTCTGTTATTCTATTTAATGTACATAAGTCTAGATAGCTAATAGCTACAGCTGTTGCTATCTGGCAACAATAGCAATTTGTGAAGGATCAAAGTGTCCGTATAGTTTGCTGGAGCTGTCAAAAAAGTTAATGCAGTCTTGGCTTACATCAACAGAGTAAGTTTCAAGATCACAGGAAGTGATTGTACCATTTTTATACTGCACTGGTAAGGCCATACTTTGAATACTGCATCCAAATCTGGTCACTATGATACAAAAAAGATATTGAGACCATAGAAAGAGCAGAGAAGAGCAACAAAGATAAGGAGCCTGGAGGCTAAACCATATGGTTTATGATAAATGATTAAGAGTACTAGGTATGCCTAGTCTTAACAAAGAGAAGGGCTAAGGCTGTCATAGGGAATGTCAACTTACTTTCCAAACACCCGAGTACAGGACAAGAAGTAATGAGTAGAAGATCATTAAAGAGAGATCCAAACCAGAACTATAGAGAAATTTCCTGACATATTATCAACGGAACAAGACCTCTGGAAGTTGTAGGTATTCTTTCACTAAGAGGATTTCAAGAAGACACTGGACAACCATTTGTTGGCTAGTACAGATTATGCTTGAGCAGAGGGTTTCACAGAACATTTTTTCATTCAATAAGGATTGCTGTCAGTATGAGGATTTGAACTTGAAGTGTTTTTAGAAAAAAAGCTCATTGGGACTCCCAAGAGTGCAGAGAAGAGCAATAAAGATGATTAGGGGACTGGAGACTAAAACGAATGGTTGCAGGAACTGGGTGTGTGTAGTTCAAAGAAAAGAAGGACTAGGGGAGACATGATAGCAGTGTTCCAATATCTCAGGGGTTGCCACAAAGAAGAGAGTCAAATTATTCTCCAAAGCACCTGAGGGCAGGACAAGAAGCAATGGATGGAAATTAATCAAGGAGAGAAGCAACTTAGAACAGAGGAGAAATTTCCTGACAGAACAATCAGTGGAACAACTTGCCTCCAGAAGTTGTAAATGCTCCAACACTGGAAGTTTTAAAGATGTTGGATAACCATTTGTCTCAAGTGGCGTAGGGTTTCCTGCCTAGGCAGGGGGTTGGACTAGAAGACCTCCAAGGTCCTTTCCAACTCTGTTATTCTGTTCTATTTATAAAGCATCTGTCATGAAAACTGGAGCATTTGTCTCTGCTTGAATTTATAGAGGGCAACCTGGACACTTGCACAGAGCAACCTCCAATAATGCATATCTTCTCATTTCCCCTAGTAGTTTTCAAATTGGCAACTTTAAGAACGTGAACTTCAACTCTGCCGGCTGTGGAATTCTGGGTGTTGAAGTCCATGCATCTTAAAAATTGACACATTCCCTTAGGATGGGCTCCAGCTCAGGTCCGAACGCTTGGAAGAATACAAACCTCTGGTATCAGTGACCGATTCAGATGGGATCCCAGAATATATCTTTCCCTTGACTAATGGAGAGGCGTCCTCATTGTATTTTCTCGACGCAACAAGCCATTCTGCCCCAAAGCCATTCAGCTTCACTCCCGAGACTTTGAAACTGGCTCTTCCTGATTCTGATTTCAAAACCCCATTGACACATCTCTTTCTTCTGCATTTATGGTTTTGCTGTCTCCTCCTTTTATATCAGGCTTTGCCCTGTTTAACAACAAGCATGCCTAAGTAACCTTCAATTCTATCTTTGCGGCGTGCGTTTCAAACGACGGCCCCTAACTCCTCTCTTTGTGAACCTTCCGATGCAAGGGAGGGGGGGGCTAGGAAATTATTCTTGATCCCTACCCTTCAGAACCCGCCTCCCGCCTGCGACGATTGGCTGAATTAGGTCTCACCCCTAAAATAGTCTGAGAAAGACGCGCAGGCGCGCAGGCTTTCAGGGGCTCGGCTGCGAAATCAGCTGGCGATCCTTGGCTTAAGAGAAAGCCCCGAGTTGCTTTCTCTCCCGCAACATGGTAAGGGAGGGCGGGGGGCGGTCGATGCATCGCTGTAGCTCGCCGCCTTTGCTTCGCCCTTTAAAATTCTGAGTGGGGATGGAGTGACGGATTGGTTGTTGATGGGTGAGACCCGGGCGGAGACTTTCCGGAATGCGGTGGGATGTCCAAAGGAAGGCTGAGGATCCCCCACCCCACCCCCGTGGAATGCAGATGTCACCCTTTGCTTCTCGGTTCTCAGCCCAGAGTCTCGTGGGATGAGGCGAAGCGTGTCCTGTCATTGTTTTGCACCGCATACGATCGCTTTCATGTCTTCTGAAATACGCCTTTTAGCTGGCCTTTTCACTTTTGCCTTGCTTACTTAAGTTAACTGATTTTCTCAACCCTGTTTTCCGGTTTACGCTGTAAATTGGGTACTAGGGCTGGTTTTGCACAGCACCCGAGGAAATTGAGATGTGACTGGTTAGTAGTTCGTGATGCTTTGTGTCCCCAAAGAGTCCCTCCACCGTCCAAGCCTTCCGCATAGCCTTGAAGAACTGGCTCGCCCGTCAGGCCTGGGGATAGGATAGTTACCCCTCCCGAATGATGAATGTATGTTGCTTGCTATTTTATTACATGTCTTTGTCCTAATGTCTGTATTCCCCCTTCCCAGTTTTTGTGTGAGCCGCCCTGAGTCCCCTCAGGGAAAAGGGCGGCCTACAAATTCTAATAAAATTCTAAATTCTAAAATTCCCTGTGATATGTGTGTGTGTGTGTGTGTGTATCTCCAGCTGTCATGTAGTCTGTGATCATATGCAGTGATCATCTTTACTTGATAGCTGAACTTTGTGATTGTGCCAATATAAAATGTGGTTGGGGATATTTTGTGGTTTTGAATGTTGGACAAGTCCAGTTGTTGTGTTATTGTGTTGTATGAACCTGGCCATTTTACTGAGTCATAATATGGACTGTTTATTTAAACCTTACGTGTGTTCTGTTAACTCAGCAACTGTAACTCCTGTCACAAACTTGTGAGTCTTGCTCAACAAACCAGCCCTTTGATCAGTTTTGTGATTTTTTTTAGCAATGTTTCCACACTATAGGCCCATTGCTGAAAAGCAATCAGATCTATATATAGTTCTCCAAGAATGGTTTGTTACTTTGCCTTAAAATCAGTACAACAACTCTTGTTATCATATCAATATTGTTATTAATGATTTAAAAAATAAGGAACTCATTGACATAGTTGAGGATATCACAATGTTTTCAGAAGTAGCTCTCTTCAAATATTTCTTTCAGAGAACCAAAACTCAAAAGATTTCAGTCAGTGAATTGTGATTAATATCAATAGAACAGTGTTTCCAAGGAAACAAATCCTCACACTATTACTAATCAGAAAGTGATCATGGCACTATTCTGACTTCAATTATTTAATCATTTATTTTTCGAAAGAAAAAAAGTTGTTCTAACAGATTCTAATGGAAAACAGTATCAGCCAGGAAGTAAAATTCCCTGAATTAGGCAGAGTAATGGCACAATTAAAAAGCAGTTTCACATTCTACTTATGTAATGGCTTGATTGTTTGTTGAAGTGAAGTATTCTTTTTAGAAAAAGGATGTTTCCTGTAACATTTTCCCACAGATTTCGGTTGCCCATATCTACATCTACATCCACATGTGTATAGATAGATAGATAGATAGATAGATAGATAGATAGATAGATAGATAGATAGATAGATAGATAGATAGATAGATAGATAGATATAGATACATACATACATACATACATACATACATACATACATACATACATACATACATAATGACCTAAGCTTCTGTGTATGCAGAATCCCAGGCTAGCAGATTTGCTTCTCTTTATCTCTCTGTCCTGGTGTGAGCTAAACTCAGTTTTATACTTTATTCATCACTACATCATAGCCTGAAGTTGAAAGAAATAGGAATCTTACAATGCATTAACAAGCACTGCCTTTAGCTGCATTATTTCATATTAAAAATTAGTTTATTTGCAAACTGTATATTCTGCTTTTTCAAGTGCATTTATATGACATAGCAGCTGGTTTGTCCTTCTTTGAACATTTCTGAAGATGTAATTTTTAAAAAAAACGTTCTTAGCATCCATCGCAAACCTCAGCTCACTCTTTTACTTTCCAGATACTTTTTAAAATTTTGAGCTACTTTTTCCTTATAGCCTTTCTTCTTTCTTTCCACTTCCTATGTATTTCAAATCATCCCCAAGTCTTTTTATAGTCACATGAGTTACGTCTTCCTTTTTACTTCATTGGAATTGTGGGCAATCATGTTGTTATTTTCTTTTTTAAAAGAAATTCTTGTTTGCCAGTTTACCTCTAACCTTTTGTGGAATTATATTTATTATTTGCTCTGAATCTAAATTTGCTTCCTTGAAGTTCAGAGTATGTGTCTGATTATTTTAGCTTTAATTTCTGAAACATAAAGAATTAAATATAAAGAATTAAAAGCATTACATTTTACTTCACGCAATGTTCTTGCTATTTCTATTTTGTCTCCAAACTGGGTTCTTGGAGTTTGTTTTTCTACAGATGTTTCATTACCAGTCTAGCATCATCAGTGCTTGGGAACTCAGGCAATGATGATGTCACCTAGTCTCAGAGAACATCAAGAAATCCAACCAGTCAACCCTACGTTTTGTATATATAGTCTCTACTACTGTCTTCTAAGCATAATTTCATCTGGCTAAAGGTTTTTAGGTTTCATCTGTGTCAGCATGTTATTGCCACTAAAGCCATGACACTCCAGATGCTGACTTTGCAATTATGTGTTCAAATCAGCATTTAAATATTTACATTACATTTTCAAAGACGAATCCTGCAAATCTTTTCTGAGATAGAAATTATCCCCATATAGAAGATTGTGTGTGAAAAGATCCTTATATTATGACAGGGAAATTGAGCAAGTAAGATTTAACCACTATATATATCCTATGTGGTGTGACGTTTTGAGTGCAATAACAAAAAAACCTACTAGAAAATTACAGGAAACAAATGTCTGGCATCCAAGGCTGATTTCTAAATGATAGGAGAAAAATTATGGGTTTAAGAAAAGTAGGCATTGATACGTCTGTTCCCAAAATAGCTGTGCTTTTGGGTTAGTATTTAAGAGTATCTCTTTGAATCCTTTATGCTCCTTCCGATTCTAGATACCTTAGCACAGAGTGTGATCCAGAAACAAAATTGCATATTTCAAGCTGTTAATATTTTTCTCCCTCTCAGGCTGAGGTGGAGGAAACATTGAAGCGAATTCAGAGTCAAAAGGGAGTCCAAGGGATCATTATTGTGAATTCAGAAGGTACTGTGAAAGCTAAGTTGATGGGAATGGAATCTGCCCTTTCATAGCACATAATCAGTGTTGTTTGGGATTAAGACTCAGACATTCATTATGAAACTAAGGCTGAAATTACATGGCTGTTAGGGAGGAGGTGAATCACATTATATCAAAAGCCTTGACAATATTTTGAAATTGTGCTAACTCTGATTATTAGTGTGCATTAATTTAGTATCTTCTTTTAGAAATTGTAATAAACTTTCTGATTTAAATTTATTTTAAAACATTTATTGAAGTCTTTTGAAACAGAGCCTCCCCAGTACAGTTATAAAGTGGCATTTTAAAACCAGTGGAGTGTACAAATCCAAGCTATGAAAGTAGCACAACATAAAATAACTATCAAAAATGTAAAATAAGATAGGCTTCTGTTAATTCAAGAGCATATAAATCAAATCAATTGATCAAGGTAGGCTGCCCAATAGATTTGCTTAATAAATATTTATTAAGCCAGAAATATATAGGGATCTGGAACATTCTAGCTCTTCAGGATCTTTTCAAAATAGCCAAGAAGCTATTCATGTGTATGTCCTTTGTAGAACTTTGTAAGGTGGATTCTTAATTCTAGAACCCTTCCTCTAAAGACATCTATTTTATAACATTTTTATAAGATTTTGCTGTCTTGGATTTATAGTGTGTGATATAATGATTGACAGCAAAACTGTAGATCCATTAAATAGCTCCCTAAATTACTGAAACTTCAATTCCAAGCAAAAAATAAATAAAAATAAAGATAAGAGTTTGGGAATTCCCCTCCAAACTCCATAATTTGAGAAAAGAGTTAAACATTTTTCTCCCTCTGTGATAAGTCTGGATTGCAATGTATGGGTTGACTCTTGTTAGTATAATAAGGCAATTGTATTGATCCATCTTTACTAAAGAGATGGAAATAAATAATCTACATATGTGCTTGCTATGTGCCCCTTCTTTTACAACAGCAACAAGCAAAGTAGATTGGAATTTTAAACTTCTTAAAAGCTTTTTTTAGAAATTCAAAGTATTATTTCTGGTTTTTTCCCCCCAAACAGAACTTGTATAACATAGTGTAATTTTGGTCTGCCTTTAACTTTTTTAAAGGATAGATTGAGTTGAGGCTGAAAGAGAGAACATCTCCATACAAAAATTCAGTCTACATTGAGCCATGTTAGCCAATGTGTGCAAAAGGACTGTTGACTGCTAATTTTAGAGCACTATCGTATATGTAAAACAGGTGTGTATCTGTTTATTTCCATTTTTATGGCTACTGATCTCAACTTCAGATTTCTGGGTGCTGAATGGAAGTAAAGAAAACAAATTGGCAACCAAAGTAAAAACCATCCCATTGGTTCTGTAAGAGTGATCTAAATCTTACTAACATATAGATAAATTCTGGTTAAATAAACAGTACTAAAAACAATGCATTGTATCGTGTCTTACATCCTTGGATGCTAAGCTGCAAACAGTGTTCTGGGAATTGGGTGGCCTGCAAATCTAATAAACAAAATTTAAAAACACATCTGGGTGTCCACCTTTGGCTCTTCACTGCACAGGATGATTGAAGCAAATCATGCATAATTAAAAGAGATCTTTCTAAACCTCAGATAGAAAGTTGCTGTTCCTTAGGCTGGGAGAGACTATAAAACTGTTGCCACAGTCAGGCTGATAGTGTGGAAATGGAGGAAATGCTACACCACTTGTTGCTTTCCACAAGAATGTTCATTCAGTGAAAATCACCCCACTATCAGGCTTAGGATACTTTGAGAGGTCACAAAGGATCTCAGAGTAGTAACAGAGGAATGTATATTAAAAAAAACAATGAACGGGAGTTCTGTGCGAATTCCACATTGGAGAGTTAAAACTGTCGCATGAAGTAAAAGGATTTTATATCAAAACTGTTCAGTAAAAAATGGAGATCTTAAGATTTTCTGATCAAGTAATGTCTTAAATAATTTATCCAAATAATCCTTTTGCACTCTGCAGGTATCCCCATCAAAAGCACCATGGACAACTCCTCCACAGTGCAGTATGCAGGTTCAATGCACAACTTAATAATGAAGGCAAGGGGCACTGTCAGAGACATAGATCCCCAGAATGATCTTACATTCCTGCGGATTCGCTCCAAGAAAAATGAGATCATGGTTGCACCAGGTAAAATTAAAAATTGGAGGGGGAGATCTTTTGGAGCCTCTGGTAGAGTTGTCCCCCAATGTAACAGCAATAGGCAATCTATGTCTGTACCACAGCTTTTCTCTAAAAGATGTAGGTAAGAATGGGTTCTAAATCAGGGGTCCTCAACCCCCAGGTCTGTGGTCCATTCAGGACTGGTCCGTGGAAGGAAATGGGACAACTTGCTACAGCCAACTTGCTGCAGCCAAATCACCATGGCCAACATGTTGCAGCCAACCCAACTAGTGATATATGTCATGGCCAATTCACCAAGGGATGACTCACTGTGAGACAATGTAGCAATTCTGTTTAATTATTTAAAATAAATAAAAAAATATTTTCATTTTTGCCCTTCACATTTTATTTTGTTCCTCCTTTTGCATCATTTCTTTAATGATTCAAATCCACCAGTTCTGATATTAGTGTAACTCTTGTCCTGCAGCAAGTTGTCCTGTGGTGAGACGGCCGTGGTGAGTTGTCCTGTGGCAAGTTGGTCGTTGCGAGTTAGCCACGGTGAATTGTCATAGACCTTCTGCAGAAGTGGTGGGTGAGCGGGCGCATGTGTGCAGCTCCACTTGCACATGCAGCAGGCGAGTGCACGCACATGCACTTCCATTTACACAAGCAACTGGCCCGTGGGCCCACCGCTTGTGCAAATGGAGCTGCATGTGCGCTTCTACAGAACCATCCCCTCCCCCTTCCTACCACCAGTCCTCAAATCCAGAAAGGCTGGGGGCTGTTGTTCTAAATGATATTTCCAGATATCAATCAAGCCTATTGCTTCATTTTAAGAAACAATGTCGCAGTAGATAGCTTTTGGCCTGATCTGATTTAACAACTCTAATGTTTGTAATATTTGAATGAATTTTCTATGTGGTTTATTGATTTTACATGTTTATATTTAGCCTTTTCTTGTGCCTTTTCCTTCATTTCTTTGGGTTACTATATCGTATTCCCTTTCTGTATTTCATATAACTGCGCTTCCAAAAAGGAAATTGCATGAGGAACATGTATGTATTTATAATCTGCTTTGTCCAGTATTGTTTTTTTTCCAACTAGTACAGGTAGTCCCCAATTTACAACCAGTTACTTAGATCCGGCAAAGTTTTGATGGATCTACTTTGGATTCAAAGTTCCAATTGTTGCCTCTCCCCTTATGGTCCCATGACTGACCTTTGGGCATTTGGCAACCTGGCCGCATTCATGGCTGTTAGCAGCATCCTGCAGTCACGTGACTGTGTTTTACAAAAGTTTGGCTGAAAATGGGCACTTCCGTTTTTTAGCAAATCTGCACCCATTGTGAACAATTGCTCGCTTAATGACCATGGCATTCACTTTACCACTGCCATGTTTGCTCAATGGCCTCCACAATACAGGTCATAAAATCAATTGTCACCACTGACGACCATGATAGGCAGGCTCCATTACAGCTGTAAATCAAGGACTATGTGTACTATATTCGCAAAACCTCATGAAGAAGTCCTTTTCAGCATGTGCCACTAACCAAATTTCTTTGTAACTGATAATGCCAGGAAGGCGCATAATCTCTCTCTACAAAGCAGTTGAGATAGTGTAACATGACACAAGAGTTATGAGTTAATAGTAACAATCAAATCTTGAAACAAAATTCCTTTATATTTTTGCAGATAAGGACTATTTCCTGATTGTCGTTCAGAATCCAACAGAATGAAAACTTCCCCAACTGGCCTGCATTCCTTTACTTAATTGTATATTTTTATTTAAAACTGGTAATTATTGTCCATGGTAATGTCTGAGATTCCTTTCTTAGTGTACTAAAGATTTAAGGAGTCTGTTCAAATTACTCAAGGGTTACTCCTTGGAGGAGACAAAACATGAAACCAAAAAGAGGATCAAAGATGGATGGTTTCTTTAGCAAATATATAACTGAATAACTTTGTTCTAAACACTTGTAATAACTGTAAATCTCTTTTGTCTTCCTTTTATTTTGCACTTGTTTCTTTTAAAGCAAATTAAAATAATCAAGCAAACCTTTGTGTGTTGATTTCAGTAAAGTTTTCTCATGGTTTTCAAAGCATTTTCCTCCTTGAAATTCATGCTATTGAAATATTTCTCTGAAAATCAGTTTATTTATAATACTTGGTGTACCCTTTCAATCAAACCCTTCCATTACTGGTGTCAGTAATAAGGAAGACAATTTGTTGGTCATTTAGTCAACCTATTGTGAAGTAAACCCTTTCTGTAAAGATACATACATACACAAATATAAGTGCCATGAAACTTATAATAGTGTATTCCAGTAGGAAAGGTAATTCCAATTTGTTAGTATCTAGATTAGGGGAAGGCCAAAATCCCTCTAAATCAAGGGTGTCAAACTCGAGTTCATTAAGGGCCATATCAGGGTTCTGTTTGACCTCGCGGGGCATAGGCAGCTCGACATCACTTGTGTTGGGGCACCTGTGGCGGCCTGAGCACTCCACCAGCGATAATGGGGTCCTGAACTCCATTTTTGGTTGCAATGGACATCAGAGGCACCATGGTCCAGTCCTTTGCTGTTTTCAGGGCTGGCCAGCGGGCCAGATCTAAGCACCTCGGAGGCCAGATCTGGCCCATGGGCCTTGAGTTTGACACCCCTGCTCTAAATTAGATATTTAGGAAATTTGGTTTACTACAGTAGATGTTTTAAACCTCCAAAGATGAATAGACCAGCTGAAAATAAATATCAGCTACATTTGACGTACCTGAACAGTCATCTTCTTGGTTTATTTTCTATGTTCCCAGTCTGTGCTAGAGGGCAGCCAGAATGCTCCAGATCATATATGTGGCATGACCTTCCGAGGAAGGTAATAGGGGAATATGTCCGCTACTAAAATTTGCACATCTTTTGACTGAGCACATGATCATAGAGAGCTAATTGATACAAAGTTCAAAGGAAGCTTTTTCCACAGTAGATCAGTGGTGGTATTCAGCAGGTTCTGACCAGTTCTGGAGAACCGGTAGTGGAAATTTTGAGTAGTTTGGAGAACTGGTAAATACCACACCTGACTGGCTCCACCCCCCATCTATTCTCTGCCTCCTGAGTGCCAGCTGATCAGGAGGAAATGGGGATTTTGCAGTAACCTTCCCCTGGAGTTGGGAGAGAATAGAGATTTTACAATATCCTTCCCCTGCCACGGCCACCAAGCTATGTCATGCCACGCCCACCAAGCCACACCCACAGAACCGGTAGTAAAAAAATCTAATCCCACCAGTGCAGTAGATGCATTTTTAATATAAAATATATATAACTCTCAATTAGGTATGAATGCTATGGCTACTATTAAGTACTTTGAATATGTTAAGTACCTTGAATGCATGTAGTTTCCACCAAGGTCCGCTGCTACCAGCGGGAACTCATTTAAATCTGATTGGTTGAAGGCCCTGCTGGAACCCTATAAAAGGGCTGCTGCCAGACAGGACCTTCGCTGGATTGTAGATAGCAGTCACTGAATAAAGAGCTGTTGTTACTGAGCCTGAGTCTGCCTCCTCCGTTCACCCTGTCTAACAACTACAATCCCAATCAAACCAATATTCAAGGGCAGTTTAAGAATAGACTTGAGAGTCTCATTTTCACTTGCATTGGATTAACCCATGAGCTGATAGTTTAATGCAAACTAAAATTCTAAAGGTACCTACATTCTCCAAAAGTTGGAATTTTTAATGTGACAGAAAGCAGTTTTATGAAATCCATAATTCAAGACCAGCCATATCAATAATATTTGAACTAAATAGAAATGGAGGTGAAATTACATTTAAAGTGCAACCTTGGCAATCTACAAAGGCTTTTTTTTTAGGCTCTTAGCCCTAAAAAGCTTTTCAGATTTATCCTGCAATCAGTGATGTTGCTGTGCAATCACTAGGTGGCTCCCTCCCCAAAAAAAGAGGCCTGCAGCTTTCTAATTTCAGACAAACTACTCTAGTAAACCCAATCCTATAATTTTGCCAACAGTTACTAGCAGTACAGGAGAAATAGGGAAAGCCAAATCTTCTTCTAGCCAAACTTAACTTCTTGTGACTTCATGGACATAGTTTTCTTGACAAAAGCTCTTCAATTTGTCACTGACATCATTTAAAATATTTTTTTGAAATTTCCAATGTAGTCTACAGTCTGAATGTTTCCTAGAAAATTCCCATTCAAATACACACCACCAGTTCCAGCTTGCTTAGCTTCTGATCTGCTGAAGCTTCCTAGGAAAAACAGCCTTTGATAACTTCTGCAGCTGGAAACTTTGCTAAGTCAACAACTGTCTTTTTCAGCAAAGCTCATTCTTTTCCTGGAATATGTAATTCAGCTGTTGAAAAACTAGAGCCAAAATGATAAAGGGCGCTGGTTTGACTGAGTCGTTGTAAAATGTCCATCTAATCTATAAGACAAAGTCATAACTGTCACATTTCAAGTTACTACAATAGTCCTTAGTTAGTGACCACAATTGGGATAGGTAAGTTGGTCACTAATCACATGATTGCAACTTGCAGTTTTATTAAAGGGTTGGAAATTCAACTAAACTGACCAACACCAATAAGCACCAATAAGCTGTTGTTTTGACCACTGAAAAAGGCAGAAAAGAGTACAGCAGAAAACTAATTTTTAAGGCAGTTGAAAGACCTACTACACATTCCAAGCTCATGCAGCAATAGATGTTGTTTATAGGATCTCAGCAAAGATTAATGTTTAATTTCTAAGCCATTAAGTGTTCTTGGCATAGTTACTTAGCCTAACTTACCTCAGGTTGTTCTCAGAATAAAGTGGGGAGTAGCATTCTCAGTAGCTAGAAGCTATAAATACATCAAGTACATGTGAGACGCTTCTCTTCAAATCCTTCTCATCCAGAAGCCTGAACCAGAGTTTCACTTTGCCTTCTAACCACAAATACAAGTAACGTCATTCTGTGTTGAGACCCTAAAGTTGCTTCTCCAAAAGGCAGCTGTACTTTTGGTGGGTTTTTTTCCTTCACAATGTTTTGATTCTCACCCAAGAAGTTTTTCCGGTTCAGACTGAGAACCTACACAGACATTTTATGATGAGAACATTCTCCCCATGTTCAGCGTCACTTCCCTGGCACTGGGGCAGGGGAACAACATGGCTAAGCCTCAAAGTGTTTATCAGTGTACAAACAAAACGTGAAATCATTTGGGATTCCTGACTTGGAAAGTCATCTTAAATTAAAGATTTAATTCAGCAAATCAGCATTTTCAGTGAATCATAACAAAGCCAGCCTTATATATCAAGCACATGTGATCCACCAAAGTGTATACAGTAGTACAAATATGTTAATTTTTAAGATGACACTTCTGCTGTCATTGACCAGTTTTTCCAGTTGTGCTGCAGCCAAGTAACAGCCAACTGAAAGCTGTTCAGGACCGGCTAAAAGAGAAGTATTAATTATAATAAATTGCTATTAAATAAACGAATAAACAAATGTCCTTTGTGGGATTATTTCTAGATGAACACCTGGCAATGCTTTTTAATAGTGTGTGCGTGCGCGTGTGTTTTACTTATTATCTGAGGACATCTGCTCTTCATGCATATTTTATAACATTTTCCTGGACGCGGCTTAATTCTTTCTCCGTGGGGATGGGGGGTGGGGGGTGGGGGAGCGAGTCTGCTGGCCGAGAGTGCCAGCAAGATCGCCGAGGGCAGCCCGGGGTTGAGGCCGGTGCGCCCCTGGCAACGAGGCCGCACTGCAGAAGGGGCGGGATCGCGCGCCTCCCCTTTAAGGAGGTTGTGGGATGAAGTCACCGCTGCGCTGCCACCTTCGGGGATCGGTGTGGCTCAGTTATCCGATCGGGAGCAGACGGCGTCAGCCGACCGAGGAAGAGGAGGCGCGCGCCGCGGCACTTGTTTTCGGGGGCTCCGGAGATCTCCCCTGCCTTCCCCAAGGCGGCGACAGCGTTTTCTGAGTCTTATCGACGACCTTCTCGCCCGTGCCGAGGCGCGGTGGTCTCGGTATTGTCCGGTTCCCGGCCGCGATGCCTTCGGACCGGCCTTTCAAGCAGCGGCGGAGCTTTTGTAAGTCCTGACTCGATTTTTTTTTTTGGGGGGGGGGGAAGAGTCCGAACGCCGTGGAGAAAGAACGGCGGCTGGGAAAGAAGCCAAATTGGGGGACTGGCTGGCGTCCAGGATCATCTCCCCTCACCTCATCCCAGCCACCACCCCCTGGAACGAGCACCGGAGGACCGAGTCCTGGAGGGGTGTGTGTGTGAAGATAGTTTGGGGGCAGGTGCCCAGCGGTGTCGCCTTCGCCCCCTCAAAATTGGGGCACAGAGGATTCTTGTTTGCTTCTCTATTTTCCCCGGAGATGCTCCACCCCCTCCCCAATTCCCACACTCCCATCCTGGAGGGTTTGGCGATCCGGATTGGAGAGGGTCGCTGCGGGGTTAGAAACGAGGGGAATCCGTGTTCGTTCGCCTACAAGGTGCCCTCCCAAAAGAGGACATTCGGCCCATCACCTCGATGGGAAACCTTCGACCAGCGGGACTGGTCCGGTGGGGATGATGAGGGGCCTTGTGGTTCGACACAATCCGAGGACCCCTCCTTGGAGAAGACGACTGGGGGAGTGGAAAAGAAAGAATCTGCCGCCATTGGATTCTATCTTCAGACTTAGCTGCCAGCCAAGAAACGCTCTCTTGTTCTGGCAGATCGAAACAGATTCGGGCCTGGGTTGTTTGTTTTTTGGTAATAATTATCTCCTCGCTTCGGCGCTTTGTCTTGGCGACAAGAACGCACAATGCCGCTTACGCTCTTGGGCGCACCCAAGAAAGGCACTTGCTCCACCGGGGATGGGAAACTGAGCCCCCTCGGAGGCCTGCCTAGCATTGTGCGGGGCACAATACGGCAGCATCTTGAAACTTATCTTGCGTTTTCATGGCTTATTCACGGTTAATCTAACCCCGATTTCCTCGATTCAAGTCTCTGGAACAGCAGACTAAAACGTGCCAGGGCTGCTACTCCGGGCTGGGTCGTGCAAACCGACACTGGCTGCAGGTTCAGGCCCTTGGAGAGGGCGAGGGGAGGGTACCCAAAACACTGCTTTAGTCGCTAGTTGCCCAAATCCCGAAGATCGATTAACTCGGGAGACTCACAAGCGGCCAAGCAACCCGTTGAGTCTTTGTTTAGCTCAGCTCCCAAGTTTCCTACTGGGCAGCCAAAGGAAGCAGGAAAGAAGACGGCGGAGGTAATTGGCAGCCGACGACGAGATGTCGTGCCCTGCTGGTGATGTAATGCCTGCCAATGGGATTCGGGGAAGGTCCCTGCGTTTCGTCGATAGGCTTTGGAGAGCAGAGCTGGAAAATAGGCCCGGCTTGGAAGAAGCCAAACTGAGGGTGGGGAGGGGGTGGAGGGGGGAGAAGCGGGGTAGGTTTTCAGGAAGAAACGTACGCTGAAGAGAGACTATGCTCCCCTTCTGGTGGAAAACTTTATTGGGTCCAAGACGGTAGGCGTGGCCTTTCCTGCTTTATTGACAGTCTAGTTATGTTTATGCTCTTAGTACAGTGTTTCCACATCCTGTGAGTCAAGTATAAAGGGCTTTATATAATAAGAACTTAAGAAGCAATCTTCACTGTTGTTCCTTTTTCACTGTAAAATAAAAATAATGCAGAAACCAAAGGGAGGGATCAGTTCTTGTCCCCCCCCCATAGAATAGAATAGAATAGAATAGAATTCTTTATTGGCCAAGTGTGATTCCTCACAAATCATAAGGTACAGCACTTAATGATAGTCATAGGGTACAAATAAGCAATCAGGAAACAATCAATATCCATATAAATCGTAAGGATACAAGCAGTGTATTAGAATAAGAAGTTAGTGGAAATTATGGTATGAAATGTGGGTGCATTTTATATGGGAGAGTTTGCCTTCTATACAAAGTTAGAATCCTCAATGCTATCAAGGAGTCTTCAACCCAACTGCCTTAAAACTTTTTTCAGGCATTGAAAACACATTTTACGGCACTTATTTACAATACCTCCGATCATTGGTCATTTTAAACTACAGGTAGTCCTTGATTTATGACCACAATTGAGCCCACAATTTCTGTTGTAAACTGATACATTTGTTAAGTGAGTTTTGCCCCACTTTATGAACTTTCTTGCCAAAGTTGCTAAGTGAATCCCTGCAGTTGTTAAGTGAACCTGGTTTCCCCATTGAGTTTGCTTGTCAGAAGGTCGCAAAAGGTGGTCACATGATTCACATGAGTGGAAATTTTGAGTAGTTTGGAGAACCGATAAATACCACCTCTGACTGGTCCCACCCCCATCTATTCTCTGCCTCCCAAGTCTCAGTTGATCGGGAGGAAATGGGGATTTTCCAGTAACCTTCCCCTGGAGTGGGGTGGGAATGGAGATTTTACAGTATCCTTCCCCTGCCATGCCCACCAAGCCATGCCATGCCCACCAAGCCATGCCATGCCCACCAAGCCATGCCATGCCCACCAAGCCACACCCACAGAACCAGTAGTAAAAAAAATGAATCCCACCACTGCACTGCAGCCATCATAAATAGGAACCAAGCACCTGCATTTTGATCATGTGGCCATGGAGATGCTGCAATGGTTGTAAGTGAAAAATTGACACTATTTTCAGTTCCATTGTAACTTCAGTCACTATAAACAAACTGTTGTAAGTCAAGGACTACCTGTAGCAATTTAACTTAGATATGTATTATTTATTTTTTGTGTGCTGCTACTGACCTTTGGAGTGTACGTACTTTAAATGTGATGCTGACAATCTCTTCTTGGTCTCTCTCTGGACAAGTCCCTACACTTTTCTTGGCCAGATTTCTGAAATGGTTTGTCATTGCCTACATCCTAGACTAGCATGGCTGTCTGTCCAACCTTTTGGCTGGCATGGGCTGCACTGAGTGAAGAGGAATTGTCTTGAGCCACAAATAAAATATATGATATAGTTAATTATATAAATAACAAACTTCCTTTATTTTAAGCATTTTTTAAATTATCTTATAGGACCATGTTACTAGCTGTCCAGGGCCATATTTGGCCAATGAGCAGCAGGTTGGACATGTCTGTCCTTGAGTTAAGAAAAAATAGGAAATCACACAGCTGGCTTTTTGCTTAAGGCAAGACTGGAATTTGCTGGTGTTTTAACCACTACACCAAATTGTAACTACTGTTAGTAGTTCTTAAGAACATTATAATATAGATCTGGATATAGGAAATCAGTTTGAGTAATTAAGGTGAACAGTTCAAGAGCAGGCCTTGTAATTTTCTAGATACCTATGCAACACATATTAAATCTTTCCTTCAGTGAATCCTCCTCCTCTCTCCAGGTTAAATGATATTGGCTCTTATTTCAAATTCCCTGATTTCACACACACACCCAAACATTCTATTTTGGCCATCAGGTGGTATGAAAGCTGACCAAAAGGAAACAAGTTATATGCACACTTGATTGTGTCCCCCCCTAGCATAGGATTTATGTAGTAGGGAGGCTTTTTTAAAAGTTATCCCTTAAGGGCCTTGTTGAGATGAAGTGGAATACTGTAAGAGATTACTGATTGTATGTTTTCATCTTTGGGAGATTTGTAAGAGTTTGCAAGAACAGTTACTAATCAGATCTGCATTTAATAAAAAAATGCCAGTGAGTAATAAACATTTTCTTGTATTCTGAATTCCAGGTTGTCATTTGTTTGTGTAGGACAAAGCAGCTATCTGTATCCTCTATTGCTCTAAAGTTTCTTGTTCTAACGCCCCTTTGTCACATTTCCAACCCAGCTCAATAAGAATTTTCACAGCTGGTTGATAGGCACAGATCTATTGTCTTTTTTTTTCCATTTCCACTACATCAAACCCTCTTTTTGAAAATATATTTCGCTAAAAATCAGCTTATTATTCATTTAAGTAAGCTTTATAATTGCAGTGGAAAACCTGAGACTTGGAAAACAATTAAACCATTATATAAGTTTTAAAACAAAGTATATATTTATTTGAAATACCAAATTTAGAGATATTGTATGATAGCAGAGGTACGCTTTTAAACAAGGAGGTTTTATATTCTATAACAGTAGAGAATGTTGTGCTTTCTAAATGTTTTGAACTGTGGCTCCTTGCATTCTTCGTAGGATTATATTTACAATAATAAATTCCATCGTAACATCTTAACACATTTATAATCCTATTAATTTTTCTGCCACATTGTCCAGTTTATCAAATACATGAAATATCTTGAAGGAAGAGTATTCCATATATACATTTATTGTTGGAAAAAAATGAAGGAATAATAAAACAAAAGGTCAAAGGAAAATGAAATGTGTAAAAATTACCTTTAGATAGTGACCATTCACAATCCAGTTATTGGACATTGTATGAGCACTTTAATAGGATAAATAATTTGGTTAGTTTAATTCAATGTAAAATTATTTAAACTTTTACAATGAATTCTACTTCAGCTATACTGTTTTGAGACAAGCCATTGTAATTCATTTCTTCATGTCCTGGGAGTGGAAGTCACAATGCAGTGTCTAGAGGGTACCAAAGAGCTCTAATGGGTGAATTATAATTGTATGCCACTGAATTTACATGATTGTAATTGCATTGTTTTGGCATTAAAGGTCCTTTTAATTATTCATGGCATGAATACATTTTGGGATCCTGAATCTCTACTACTCAAAGTGTCCTTGAGAGGATTATAAATAATAAGTGGAAAAGGAGCTTCATTTATTTCATTCCTTATCCTGTTTTCTACCCTGCAAACTACTCAAGACATCCACTTTCTTTCTTTCTTGATATTCAGAAGCTGATCTTCCAAGTTGCCCCGGGTAAATTTTATCATTGCAAATAGGCAGATAACACTTTAAGCATTTTCAGCCTCAAATATATTATGTGGAAGATACTGTTATCATTTGCCTTTTGTAGATGGAGGATTTGGGATAAGGAGGGATGAATGGAATTGAACTGCTTACTGATGACATCATGAAATGCAACTGGTAACTGTTTAGGGAAATGATGCCACTTGTCTTTTTGTTGTTGTTGTTGTTGTTGTTGTTGTTGTTGTTGTTATCTGAGGTCAGGAGCGAAAGAGATACTGCCAATTTGTGACCAGATTCCATGACTGATTGGGGGAAGAGGTGATATTGAAATGAACTTAAGGCTTCAATTTTGTACAGAGCTGCCACTCTTGGAATTTAAGTTCTGCATTGCTTAAAGACAAGCCACAGCTGAAAATTCATAGATGGCAGCATTAAGTAGGACACTAGCAAGTATAGTTTGTATGTGCATTTACTTTGGCCAGTTGAAGATTTGATCAATCCTCCTATGTTGCTTTACTCCTCATAAGCAATTACTGTGTGTAATCTCATTCTTGATAAAGTTTTATCAAGAATGTGTACTGTATAACCTCTATGCTAATTGGTTTGGCCTTTAGCCTATTAACCCTGTTAATGTTGTTGTCTGCTAAATGCTGTGTCCTTTTTTATTCATATATTCATATCTTGCCTTACATTCAGAAGCTGAAAGCGGCTTTTATAGAAAACATTTATCTTTATTCGCGTTTCAGCCAAAGAGTCTGGTGGCTTTTTAAAGGACAACATATCTATTATTGTGTAAGGTCACACAGCATTAAATGTGTTGGTTTTCAGAAGTTTTAAAACTGCAAGAGTCTGCGATTTTGACTTCCTCTTGAATCCAGATGTGCAGCCTCCAACCTGCAGAATTCCCAGCAGTGTCCCTTGCAGGCCAGGAAATATTAACTATATTCTTAGATATGGATTGCCTAGGTTGGGAGGAAGAGTTTTGCTATATAGAGAGAGAAGATACACTCGAGGAAATCTGTTTTCCTCTCGTCTTGTGGATTGTCATTATAACCCTGACCCTTCCACATGCCACAACTCTGAGTGCACCTCAAGCAGTTTGTTGTTGTTACACTCTGACTCACCCCGACATTGACAAAAACTCTGTAGCAAGAGAGAATAACAAACCCAGAGAAAACACGTGCCATGCCCTGTTACTCCATCTCCCCCTTTCAGCTTCACTTCTCTATGGAGCAGTGGATCTCCTTCAGAAAAATAACAGGCCGAGACGCTCCCTTCCTCCCTGCTGCCCTTTGCTAGCAGCAACATGGCTTGGATGCCACAGGGGTGGAGCAGGCAGATGGTGCTTGGTCTGCCTCCAGTTACTCTCCCTAACTGTCCCAGCTCAAAAGCAAACAGGATGAAAATAGCTCAAAAGCAGCAGGGGTGGGTGGGGGATGTGAGCCCAGGCAGCTGCAACTGTTGAGTGCCTTTCAGCTTATTTTCCATATATCTTTTTTTTTTTTTTTTGCTTCCTCAGCTGACTGGCTTTCTCTGTTTTCTGGGAAGAAAGGCAGAGGGAAAGAGGGTCAGCCGGATAGCTCTATAGAGCCACAATTATGGGCAAGGGGTAGAAAAGGGGGAGGATCTTTAAGAAGCCGAGTAATATCCATGAAAGAAAATGCCTTTCGATCAAATGTCCTCTGGGCTTCAGCATTTTTCAGGCTGCAAAATTTGTAGCATTAGACTAGCCTGAACAGTGTAAACCTGGCAGTGACATAACTGAATGTTGACAAAGCACTTGAAAAACACTCTTACCTGCCCTTAGGTGCACTGCACTTAAAATTTGTTGACAAGGGGTTTCTAGAAAGAATTGTTTTTTTAAAAAGTTCCTTTTAGTATTTTGTATCATTGCTTTCATCATGAAGTTAGTTTTTAAACTTTTAAGGTAAACTAGGACGATGAATGGCGAACCTGTGACACGCGTGTCAGAGGTTGCATGCTGCGGTGTCTCTGAGGGCATATGAGCCATTGCCAGAGCAATAAAAATTGCGCAGAAGCAAAAACCGTTTTGGGGATGTGGCAGGCCTGGGTTGCTGCCGGTTCCCGTGACCCAGGCCGCCAAAGCACTACTGGTTCAGCCAAACTGATCCGAACCAGTAGGAATCACCACTGGTTGTCGCCCCAGTTCAGCTCCACCATGCATGCGTGCGCCCGCTGGTCTTTGGGTCTCTGCTGCGCATGCGCATGGTGCCTGCGAGGGGGTGCATGCGCGGGGCCACTCACGCTTTGGGCACTTGGTCCGGAAAAGGTTATCCATCACTGAACTAGGAAATAATCGGATTGTTTCATCTTTTTTGTGATCTTTTTTTGTAAGCCACTCTGTGAGCGAGATGGGTGGTCTCCAAATTTGATACCAACAAATAAATACATAAAATTAATGCAAAGATTTTAAATGTAGTCTGGCTTGGTTTGAGGGTGGGGATTGGTTAGATTTTCATTGTTCTTGTACTTTAGCAATATTGCTGACATTTGATCTCGAAAGAAAGTCCCCAGGGCAGCATCTTTCCTTTTAGTATTGTCACATGGCAACCTCTGTTGTTGTATTGTGCAAGTCTGTGAAATGCTTCAAATGGAAGCACTTCCTTGATGGAAACTCAACAGCGGCCCAGAAATAAAAATGAAGCAAAAAACAGCAAAAAACACATACATTTTCATAATCAAATGGAGGGATTATCCCACAGCTTTTTTTTTAACTAATGGTTTTGTTTTCAATTATTAAATATTTCTCAATCCTTCTAAGTGTTTGCTCTTTTCCTCATATCCGCATCCCCAACTTCAAGAAAATCTTAGCCTGAAATTTAATGCACAAAGCGAGTTGCTTCAGATAATTTGCTAGGCCATTATGTTTGCTTGATTAGGTTTAATATGAGATGTGTATCTTACCGTGTTTCCCCGAAAATAAGAATCTTCCAGCAGCAGCTGCTCTAGGAGTGCGATCTATGGTTGTGGGCTGGCTGCCGGACAGAGAGTCTTCCAAACAGAGAGTCTTCCAGCAGCCAGCCCACAACAATAGATCACACTCCTAGAGCGGCTGTTGCTGGAAGACTCAGCAGCTAAATTTTGAAGTTTGGAAGCCGGAGAAGAAATTATGCTCGGAGCGCGCCGGCACCCTGGTCCTGCAGGGAGATCTGGGCCAGGGCATGGTGAGGCTGGCAAGGCATGCTTGCCGGGGGCAGAATAGGCGCTCGTGCAACCCCCCTCTCCAGCAAGGCAGAGCTCCATGCACTGACCTAGGGGGTATCCCTCATGTGCCAAGCCGCGGGAGCTGGGGGGTGGGCAGAGCGCCACGTGGCTTGGTGCTTTAGGGATACCCCTAGGTCAGTGAATGGCGTTCTGCCCGACTGGAGAGAGGGTTTCCCGGGTGGCTGCTCATGAGCATGGTCACCTCATGGCTGCTTCGCCCCTGAGGCTGTGCCCGGCTCTTCGGGAGCCCGCTCACAAGGGAACAGCCACCTGGCAACTCCCCCCTCCAGCCAGGAAGAATGCCACTCCCCAATCTAGTGGTATCTCGAAGGTGCCAAGCAATGTGGGCGCCTTTCCCCCCCGTGGCTTGGTGCCTTCGGGATACCGCTAGGTCAGTGAGCGATGCTCTGCCTGGCTGGAGGGGGGGTTGTCCAGGGGGCTTATTTTTGGGGGTGGGCTTATATTTTTGCCCACGCGAAAAATGTGGTAAGGTGTTAGTTTCAGGACAGGTCGTATTTTCGGGGAAACATGGTACCTTATTGTCATTTAAGATTTTTCATTATGTGTGAATTAAGCCACAGTGACTTAGTAGATGTCCCATCTCTCATTTGAGAGCTTAAGATAGCATATTCAACAACTCAGTGCAGTGGGTTGGACAGAGAGCCTCAAGTCACCCAATGTGTTTTTATAACTGTGCATTGACCAGAATGTGGGTTTCTCAACTCTTAATCCACTACCTTAAACACGACACTACATCTGTTTTACCACATTCTTATATTTCTGGAATATCTCAACCTTCCTCTCAGAAGCATAAGTTAAAACAACAGTACATAAGGTAGTTTGGGCCAAAAGAAAATAAGTGTTCTAAAGTCAAATAATGGGGCTTCTGTTTTCAACTCCAAATTCCTAAGAAGTTTTATTATTACTATAGTAATGTCTTTTTTAAAAAAAACCAAGGCTTTTTTTAAAAACCAAGACAAAGACACTGCTTTGTCCTTCTTCACTTTGGAAGAGTGAAAGAAAGCTCTTGTGCTCTATGTTTTGGCACACATACATAAACTCGTAGAATATCTGCAGGGTGGCACATTACCTTAAGGTGGCATTCAGCAGCTGATGGTGTGGCATTCTGAAGAACTACATTGAACAGAGCCTTTCTTGAGGCTTCACACAGGCCTGAAAGCTGGCTACTGTATTTTTTGGTCTATAAGACACACTTCCCCCCCCTCCCCAAAAGTGGGTGGAAATCTGTGCGTATTCTGGGAGGCCAATCCAACCACCAATTAGCTGCTTGTGCTGAAGACTGTGCTGAAGCTGACCTGGCTGTTCTCCATAGTGAGGGGAGGAGTATCCAGGATGGATTGACCTTGTCCTCCCGTTGATTGGACTGAGTCAGATAAGCTCTTTGGAACACGCCCCTGGTCTACCAGGTACTGCCCACTTATCGACTCAGTCCCTCAACTGGACAGTTTGCCATCCTGGATCTCCGTTAAACTTGGAAAAAATTCAAAAGGATGCTGAAAAAAGCCAAACAGAATTGCCACCCTGCCGTAAGCAGCCTCCTTCGAGCAGGACAACTCCCTGATGCTGAGAAAGGACTGCTGCAAGTCCTCAGGTGGCACGCTGACCAGGCCACTGAGTGAGACCAGGGTCACTTAGTGAGGACTTCTGCCGGGCAAGCCAGAGGCCAAAGGCACAAGCCTTATCAAGGCAAGTCTTGTCACAGAGGCTCTATCGGCACCGGAGTGCTCCGCCGCTCCCCACAAGGGTGGAGCGGCGAACCGCGGCTTTTCCAAGCGCCGCGGAGCATCCGCACCACTTCCACATGGCCCAATTCATCGGAGGAGACCACGAGCAGAGCCAGGCTACAGTGGCACCGGAAGGAGGCAAGTTCAGTTCAGTTCAGTTTATTTATAGGCCGCCCTTTTCCCTGAGGGGACTCAGGGCGGCTAACAACTTGTATGGAAGGGGAAGACATACAATAACAAAAAACACAATATATAATTAAAACCAAGCAACATTCATACAACATTCGGGTGGGGGCGGACTATGGTCTTACCCCCAGGCCTGACGGGATAGCCAGATCTTGAGGGCTGTGCGGAAGGTCTGAAGGGTGGTGAGGGTACGAATCTCCACGGGGAGATCGTTCCAGAGGGTCGGAGCTGCTACTGAAAAGGCTCTCCTCCGCGTAGTTGCCAGCCGGCACTGGCTGGCAGATGGCACTCGGAGGAGGCCTAATCTATGCGATCTTATGGGTCGAGAGGAGGTAATTGGCAGGAGGCGGTCTCCCAAGTACACAGATCCACTACCATGAAGGGCTTTGTAGGTAGTAAGAAGCACCTTGAAGCGCACACGGAGATCAACAGGTAGCCAGTGCAGCTCGCGGAGGATAGGTGTTATGTGGGCGAACCGAGGTGCACCCACAATCACTCGCGCGGCCGCATTCTGGACTAGCTGAAGCCGCCGGATGCTCTTCAAGGGCAGCCCCATGTAGAGCACATTGCAGTATTCCAGCCTAGAAGTCACGAGGGCGCGAGTGACTGTTGTGAGAGCCTCCCGGTTCAGGTAGGGTCGCAACTGGCGCACCAGGCGAACCTGGGCAAATGCCCCCCTGGTCACAGCCGACAGGTGGTGATCGAAGGTCAGCTGTGGATCCAGGAGGACTCCCAAGTTGCGAACCCTGTCTGAGGGGTGTAAAATTTGATCCCCCAGCCTGAGTGGTGGAACACTAGCCAAATTTTTGGGAGGGAAACACAACAGCCACTCGGTCTTTTCTGGGTTGAGTACAAGCTTGTTAGCCCTCATCCAGTCCCTAACAGCTTCAAGTCCCTGGTTCATCACGTCCACCGCTTCATTGAGTTGGCACGGGGCGGACAGATACAGCTGCGTATCGTCCGCATATTGGTGGTATCTTATCCCGTGCCTCCGAATGATCTCGCCCAGCGGTTTCATGTAGATGTTAAATAGTACGGGGGACAGGACCGACCCCTGCGGCACCCCATATGTTAGGGGCCTCATGGTCGATCTCTGTCCCCCGACCAACACCGACTGCGACCTGTCCGAGAGGTAGGAGGAGAACCACTGCAAAACAGTGCCTCCCACCCCCACCTCCCGCAGTCGTCGCAGAAGGATACCATGGTCGATGGTATCAAAAGCCGCCGAGAGGTCAAGGAGAACCAAGATGGAGGGGTGGCCTCCATCCCTGGCTCTCCAGAGATCATCGGTCAATGCGACCAAAGCGGTTTCTGTGCTGTAACCAGGTCTGAAGCCGGACTGGAAGGGGTCCAGATAGTCGGCTTCCTCCAAGGACCGCTGGAGCTGGTAGGCCACCACCTTCTCAACAACCTTCCCAATAAAGGGGAGGTTGGAGACTGGACGATAATTGTTAAGTACAGCTGGATCCAAAGATGGTTTCTTCAGGAGGGGTCTCACCACCGCCGTTTTAAGTGCGGCGGGGAAGTGCCCCTCCCGAAGCGAGGCGGTAATAACCGCTTGGATCCAGCCCCGTGTCACCTCCCTGCTGTTAGCAACCAGCCAGGAGGGACACGGGTCCAGTACACAGGTGGAGGCACTCACAGCCCTCATGGCCTTGTCCACGTCCCCGGGGGTAACATCCTGAAACTCAACCCAGCGATGGTCTACCAAATCGTCCTCTTGTGTCACGGCTGGCTCTGCAAAGGTGGAGTCCAAATCCGACCGAAACCGAGCAACTTTGTCCGCCAAGAACTGGGCATAGTCTTCAGCCCTACCCTGCAAGGGGTCCCCCGTATCCCTCTTATTTAAGAGGGAACGGGTTATCCTAAACAGGGCGGCTGGACGGGACTCGGCGGACGCAACCAAGGTGGCAATATAAGATCTCTTTGCTGCCCTAAGTGCCCTGATGTAATCCTTGGTGCAGGTTGTTAAGAGTGCTCGGTTCGATTCGGATTTATCGGACCTCCACTGGTGCTCTAGGCGTCTCCTCCGGCGCTTCCTCTCCCGGAGCTCCTCGGTGAACCAAGGAGGCCTCCGGGATCCGCCGCCTCGGGCAAGAGGAGAAGAAAACCATCGGCAAGGGTGCATGGCAGCTCCTCTGACCACAAGCTGCTTGGAAAAGCTTTTTAAAAGCAGCGCCCTTTGTTTCTGGCATGTGGCACCATTTTGAAGCCGAGAGGAAGCACGTGACCCAAGATGGTGGCGCCCAGCAGCTCTGACGAAGCCAGCAGGACCCAGGTAGCTGCAGCTACAGCCAGCAGCCCCACTGGAGGGGCAGAAGATCACCCAACCAGGTTAGTGGCCACCCCAGAGGTTGCCCAAAAGGGGGGGGGGAGCAAAGGCTAGAGCCAAGAAGAAGCACCTTTCCCCCAGGGCAGAGTTAGAGGCAGAGGGTGGTCCCAAGCCTTCCAAACCTTCTTCTAAATATGAGAAGCGAAGGCACCAGAAACTGGAGCGGATCTGCAAGAAGCAGACAGCCATAAGACTATCCCAGAGCCAGGAACAGAGGGGAAGGCTCCTGGAATTCCTTCAACCAGCGGGGCCACAGAGGAGGAACCTGCCTTGCAAGCAAGGATCCCTATTGACACTTCAGGTCTTTGGGGCCCTGCTCAGGGATGGCAACCCCCCCCCCACTGCTTCACTGGGGTAAGCCCTGCCCATGGGACTACCACCTCTGGATTCCCCCCTGCACAGGTGGACATGGGCACCAGCCAGCAACCCCCCATAGGAGTTCCCAACTTTCAGGACCTGATGATGCGGGCCTTCCAGCAGTGCATGGCAGCGGCATTCCAGCAGCTACAAATTTCAGCCACAGGTGGCATCTCCTCCTAGGGTTCCAGAGAGCCAAGTAGCACATGGGGAGGACCCTCCCAGCTCCCCAGCCTCATCCCAAGAGGACAGTGACCTGGAATGCGAGGAAATCGAAATTAGAGAGGATAAGCTATCTGAAGACGAAGGTATGCCCCCTCCTAAGCCGGTCTTTTCTGGGTTATTCCAGGCCTCATTGTACAAGTCACTTCTCTTCAAAGCCAAGGCAGCCGCCAAGCTTGGAAACAGAGCAGCAGAAGCACCGCCTCAGCGCCAGGGCTTCTCAGCAGAAACCATCTTCGATGAGCAGGCCCTTGAGACCGACACAGTGCCAGCCCCCAGGGCTTTTCTTGACCTGGTCAAGCACCAATGGGCATCTCCCACAGCAGGACCCACGCCCACGTCCACTAGTCTAATCCATCTAGGGGCTCTGATAGATACAGAGGCAGGCAAGTTTCCTCTGTCATCAGAAAGATAGCTCTCTCTAAGACAGCTAGCTGCTCAGGTAGCCAGGGAACGTAGGGTGTCCTTAGCCACTCTGACCAAACTGCTGGGCACCATGGTCTCTGCCATTGGCATTATCCCTTGGGCTCGCCTCCACACCAGAGACCTCCAATGGTTTATTTTGCCTTTCCAGCGAAGGCGCATAAGCTGTTCCCAGACCAAAGTCCTTCTCCCAGCTGCATCCTGCTATCTTAGAGGAGGTGACAGAGCACTTCGGTCACCCGGAGGTTGATCTATTCGCCACCCCTCTCAACACCCAACTTTCAAGGTTCTACTCCAGGTACTAGACATGGGGGGGTGGAGGGGGTGGATGCTCTCCGATGCCCGAAGCCTCGGGGACTCCTCTATGTCTATCCACCCTTGCCCCTGATTCCCAAGGTCATTCAAAAAATCCTTTGGGAGGGGGCAGAGGTGGTGCTGATTTCCCCTCACTGGCCCAGGAGGCTGTGGTTGGCCGATCTCCAATCGCTCTCAGTGGACAAGCTTTGGAGGATCCCCCAAGAGAGGATCTCCCTTAGCCAGGGGTTACTGGAGCACTCGGATCCCCAGTGGCTCCAGCTGACCGCTTGGCGCTTGAGCGGAGCATCCTGAGGGCAGACCACTTCTCCCCCAGGGTAATACAGACTATCCAGGCCGCCCGCAGACCCTCCATGGAACGCATTTACAGCGCGACCTGGCGTGCCTTCTCTACATGGTGCAGCTCCCGGAGGCACGATCCAGTGCGGGCCACTGTTCCACTAGTTCTGGACTTTCTCCAGATGGGCCTGGACAGAGGGTTAGCTCCCAATACAATTAGGAGACAAGTCTCGGCCATCTCATCGGTTCTTCTGTGTGGCAGGGCCCAGACACTGACTCACCACCCCATGGTCAGGCAATTCCTCAAAGGGGCATCCAACCTCAAACTGCCCACGGTACATAGGTACCCTTCCTGCGACTTGCACAAGGTATTGAACACTCTGACGGGTGCTCTGTTTGAACCATTACGAACAGTGTGACTAAAGTTTTTAACTCTTAAGGTGGTGTTTCTGGTGGCCGTCACATCCACCAGACAGATATCTGAACTGCAAGCACTGTCCACTAGGGAGGACCTCTGCATGTTTCACCAGGACAGAGTGGTGCTACGGTTGGACCCCTCCTTCATACCCAAGGTGTGTTCCTGCTTCTACTGCTCACAGGAGCTGATATTGCCCAACTTCTGTCCAGACCCTTCTCACCCGTTGGAGAGAAAGTGGCACACCTTAGACATAAGGAGGGCTCTGAGGATTTACCTCAGAAGAACCCGGCCAAATAGGAAATCCGAAGCCCTGTTCATCTCCTTCCAGGCGGGGCCTCTGGGCAACAAGGTGACTTCCACCACCATAGGCAGGTGGTTGGAACCTGCATTGCTATGGCTTACCAATCTCAGGGTCTGCAGTCACCGAGCCCTATCATAGCGCACTCCACACGAAGCGCGGCCACCTCTACAGCCTGGGCCACGCAGGCTTCATTGACTGAGATCTGTAGGGCATCCACATGTCTTCCCCCTCATCCTTCATGAGGAACTACAAGTTGGATTCCTTTGCCTCAGCGGAGGCATCGTTTGGTCGCAGGGTGTTACAGGCGGTTCACAGGGCAGGGGACACACCACACCAGGCATAGTTTGGCCATGTTCCCTTCATATGTTACCCTCCCTAGGGACGTGTAGGCTTTGGTACATCCCATCCTGGATACTCCTCCCCTCACTATGGAGAAAGGGCATTGGTACTTACCTGATACGCCTCTTCTCATAGTGGGAGAGGAGTATCCAGCCCCTCCCTGACATGGGGATGTAGCATGCATTATGTTGGTTGTTACACTGTTATGTTGAAGGTATGACTCAATAAAAGTTTGAAACTATAATAAAAGTCTGAAGTGGATGGCACGAGTCGGATAGAGTTCTTCGGGCAGTACCTGGTGCACCAGGGGTGTGTCCCAAAGAGCTTATCTGACTCAGTTCAATCAACGAGAGGACAAGGTCAACCCATCCTGGATACTCCTCCCCCACTATGAGAAGAGGCGTATCAGGTAAGTACCAACGCCCTTTTGCTGTTTGCTGTAAGGAGGCAAATTGCTGGGAGGCAAAGGCAGATTTTTTTTCTTGTTTTTCTCCCCAAAAGCTAGGTGTATCTTATGGTCCGGAGTGTCTTATAATGCAAAAGATACGGTATATTATTTATCTCACCTTTATTATTTTTATAAATAACTCAACATGGTGAACATACCTAATACTCCCTCCTCCTATTTTTTTCCCAAGAGGTGGATTGGGCTAGCCCAAAGTCACCCAGCTGGCTTTCACACCTAATATAAGACTAGAACTCACAGTCCCCCAGTTTCTAGCCTGGTGTCTTAACCATTAGACCAAACTGGCTCTTCAGTTTTCATTATATGACAGGTCTCAATATACGAGACCAAAGGTAAACAAATGTCTATTGGCAGGCAGTTTTATGTCCCAAGAGAATGGTTAAGAGAATATATGATTCAGAAAAATAATCTTGTGATCTGATGTTGTGTACCGCACGTCTATTTCACTCTGGTTTTTTTCCTCTGCCTGTTTGTAACTTCTTGAGTCAGGCGTAGAAAGCTGCTTTGTTATATGACTACCTGGTACTATACAGTCAATGCTACAGAAGTAAGCTATGTAATATATAAACAATGGTCATGAAAGGTATAAGATAATGATTGAAATCATAATTTCAGGCCAAAAGTGGCTTGAAAAAATGTCGTAATAGTTGTAATAGTTTTTTCTTGCTGATTCTTATTCTGCCAAATTTCATTCTATATGGGGACATGCATATATACCTGATCACAGTTCATATATAAATTATGTAATGTGTAAAGAATATAAATGGAGTTTAAGACACAGCTTAAGATACATAATGGTCTTCATCATTTCTTTAATCACCCACTGAAGCTAAATCAAGGACACTTGGGATGAAGGAGAGGAAGCACTATTGTGAAGTCCCTGGAAGAATGTGGTTGGCTACAGGCCTGCACAAAATGCTGATTGTCCTTTACTCTTACTGAGCAGTTTTTCTTACCATCTTCTTCATATAATAAGAGACTAGTATAGTGCCTTGCCAGGGCCACCTTACCAAGTTCAAATTATATACATTAAATTTAAACTATGAACCAAAAATCCTCATTTGTGTGCATGTGGCTGAGCCACCATTCCTTACTCTTCAGCTAAATTTTAAAGTATTTCTGAGAACTTAAAAGGCAGGATAAGAATGGATTTCTTATCCTGCCTTTTAAAGTATTTCTGAGAACTTAAAAGGCAGGATAAGAATGGATCATTTCAAAAGGCCATAATGAAATAGAGCCTCCAATGCCTTCTCAGTATTCCCATTTTTTTTCTTTTTTTTTTTTTGTGATCAGTCACAATGATTTACAGAAGTCTGGATACAACAGGACCAGTAATATGCATTGCAGTATCTGGGAGTAAATATTATTACAGGAAAAATATGGGAAGTATTTTCAAAGCTCAAGGTCTCCGTGAGTCCTGTTACTTTTATAGCTAGCTTAGGACAAAACGCTGAACTAAAATCAATCATCCAACAAGTTGTGGGGCCAACTGTAGATGTTGCCTTAGCTTGTTATATGATCACAGTAATCTTGTTTGTGAATTCAGGTTTAGCTTGTGCAGTAAATAAAGTCACTGAGTAATATGCTTTTGGGCATAATAGTACAATTCATTTATAAAATACTTGGGAGGCATCAGACATTCTGATTGGATTTTATTGTATTTTATTTATTGGGAAGAAATGCCCATTCAGCTTCTTTTGTGGCAACTGGCAGAATCCAACATGGCTGCTTTCAATTGACTGTCAGACTCTCATTTATAGGCTGTTGGTACACATGGCTAAGCATTTGCCCTAACAAATATGTGACTTGGTTATATAAAGTGCTTACTTGATATGTGCATATGCACTATTGAACATGTAGAAATTAGGGACAGAACAGTGGTTGTACCCCATGCTCCTTTCCAGATTTTCAATTTCTATTGTGGGTATAGCTGGATATTTCCACAGCATTTCCTTAATCCATTATGTTGATATGTACATACCAATTGCCTTTCTCTTTCAGAACTCTTGATTTTATACAATCAGTTTGCAGAGATTGTGAGAGAGAACATAGGTTTCCAAGTTGTCCTAGCCCTAACCCAGTGTTATCTTGGCTTACTTACAGGTCACTGTGTTCCTTTAGAAACTGTGACCATCAGATAAAATTATCTACTCTCTGCTATTTTCCTGATGGCTAGCTGTGGGCTGAAAACCTAAGACAGCTTTGTTTTTGCTAGTAGTTGGTTGACATTTCAATTTCTCTTCTCCCCTTGAACATGTGAGCAAATTGGAGGCTGAAATTGCTTGTCTCATGATAAGTGATCATGAAACCAGAGCTTTCCAAATGCCTTTGACTAGAGAACTTATTGGAAAGCACAAATGTTATGATAAAAAGAACTTCATCAGCGAGATCTCATTGTTTTCAAGTATATAAGTGTATGTGGTAATGACCTAAAGCTACTTAAAAGCAACCTGAGTAAGCCTGGGAATAAAGTAAGCTTTTTTTTTCAGATTTGGATTTATTTTCTTATTGGAAATATGCTGTTCCTGTTAGCCAGCAGTAAACTCCAGCCTTGAGGCTACATAATCAGATTTAATAAGTCACAATCTCAATCTCAAATGTGAAAATGTTGGCTTTGTTGCAGGATGCCCTGTGAAAGCCAAGGGTAAGAGATATATTGCTTACATGTTTATACATCAATAAATTAACTAATAAATAATATCTTCTGGTTTTTGTTGGTCAAAGAATCTGTGAATCTTGATAGCATGAAAACAGTTTTTATCATTAGATCTTTCCAAAATGAAGGATTTATAAATATTTTATTACTACTATTGCTTTGGGAAGCCCTTACTGATATCTCATCCCACTTGGTAGTGTCGAGTGAAATTGCAGGTTTGACAGCCCCCTAACATATTATTTCACAATATAAACCTGTAGAGAGGCCTCCACAACGATATCTTTTTTCTTTGTTTCCATTTGTTTTTAAAAAAGAAAAGCTTGCCTAAGGAAAAATTTATGAAACTTAAACCTGAAATTATTGTTTACAACTTCAGTTCACTAATACAGTAAAAGTATTGCCCATAAATATTTCTATCTCTCTCTGTGTGTGTGTGTGTGTGTGTGTGTGTCTGTCTGTCTGTCTGTCTACCTACCTACCTACCTACCTACCTACCTACCTACCTACCTACCTACCTACCTATCTATCTATCTATCTATCTATCTAATCTACCTACCTATCATTGTTCTTATACTTTTTAATAAACATTAGAGGACCCACATGATGGTCACAGGTAAATATTTTTAGTAATTGTTAGGAATATAATCTAATGGTTGGGTTGGCAATATATAAATCATGTAACAATGCTGTACCTGTTTCTTTAAATCATGCTGTAAATGTGATTGGTTGCTGTTTCCTCAATTGGCCATAAGATGGAGCCAGAATCACTGTTAGACGCTGATCTGATCTGAGTGTTTGGAAGCTGGCTGTTAGAAGTGCCTATAGTGATCAGCATGAGCTCTTGTAAGTTTTGCAACTGTTAGCAAACTTTGTGTACCGGACTGTTTGTATGATTATGGACTATGTTATTTGGATTATCTCTTAACCATAAGATGTTGATGACTGACTGTCTTAACCGTGCATGACTTGGACTGTTTGAAGGACTCTGATACCTCTATTTCCATGAAAGTAAAAGCCTATTTAAACTGCAGTGTCTCTGTATGCCAGTTTGTGTATTCTCCAACACCACTCTCACAACGCTTCTCTGAATACACTCGCTCTCCCAACGGGGAACTTACTGAACAGTAATGATTTTAAAAATTGAGTGATTTGACTCTGGAACATGACCAGCCACTCCCTGTTCTGGGTAATATGGTTGAGTAAAGGCAGAAGCCAATTCTTAGAATATGTAGAATGGGCTGTTCTAGGTGAAAACACTCCCAGAATCAGATTAGGCACATCTCTAATTTTTAGGCAGCTTCCAAACAATGACTCATGAATTCCAAAGGCTCTTTGGAAGCATCTAAGGCAATCAGTTTTATGTTAAGGTGGTAAATAGTTAATCAATATTTACAGGCAGGATATCAACTTTTAAGTCATATTATGTCAGATACTAGAAATGTGTCCTTCTAAGAATTCCTAGTTCTGTTTTCTAGTTGTTGATTTGGGAACCCTCAAGAGTTTGATATAAGATGGGTGACTATATAAACATTTTTAATAAACAAACTGTTGAGTCCTTGGTGTTCTCTGAGCTTGGTTGCTTTCTTGCAAATGTTTCATTACCAAACAAGGTAACATCAGGCTTGTTTGTCATCAAACAAACTGTATTTCTTTCCCTGTTGCATATGAAATGAGAAACCTACACAGTTGCTTAGAATATTTGTTTCAATCATTAATAAGTCAGCATCCTTCCTGGTACCAAAATATAAAGTTCACAAGAAACTCACAAAGCCAGTTCTGACTTTGTTCTTCAGTAATCTGGATCATTCATATTGTGGGAAAAAGGAAGATCCAGCATGTAATACTTGCACTAACTGAATAATTTGGCTAGCCTTCAATTAAGTGCTTGAATGTACATATTTAAGATTTCAAATTTATTTTAATCTCAGTACTTTGGCTGTAAATATTGTGCTGGCTAATAGCAATTGCTATCACCCCCTTTTTTAAGATAGCTTCTTGCAAAAATATTCACATGATCCTTTGGGAGTAAACAAACCACCTATAAGTCCTTAGCACTGACTTGTTGATCATGAGTTAGGGTGATGGTGTTGTGTTTTGCTTCCAGGAAACGAAACTGTTCTTGCATGTGAACAAGTGGAACAGTATCTGACACTGGGCAAAGTTAATAAGTTATCTTCCTTGCTGTTAATAATGAAATTTCTTGGAAACATAGCTTTGAGCTCTCTGCTTTTTATCAGCTCTCCCAGAATCCTTTTATTGCAGGTGATAGTTTTTAGTTTGTTTGCATTGGCCTTTCTGTGCTTCCAGGGCCTCTGTCTAGTCTACAGTATTGTGTTTCTAGACCTTGCCAGTCAGGTGCTATCCTCTTAGTCGAATCTAATTTATTACCTCTAAAAACTAGCTTGACTAGAAATATGTTTTGCAGCGAAACTTTTACTATGTAGTTCATTGACAGTGGCATTCCTCATCCTGGTTCAGGGGGCTGAGTCAAATGATCACATATGAAATATGCAGAAATGTACATGTGTTTTAGGAATTTTAACAAAACAGGTAAGCTTGAAGAGCTGAAAACGAACAACTTTGTTCAAAATAGGTTAGTGTTCCTATTTTGCAGAAGAAGGTTGTGAAATAAGCAAATTAACATGAAACTAGAAATGTTCAAGAATTGGAAATCGTTGCAGATCTGCTGGAAAGAATTAAATAGAACTGAGGTAGATCATATCTTATCTTCTGCTTACCTGTGAGGTAGAAGACTGAAAGATAGGAAAATTAAGGACAAGACTGCCTTTGGTCATTGTGGCCCCAAAACCCTCCAGAAAGGACAAGATTGAAAATAGTGGATTTTTATTGTTTGCTTGATTCATTTTTCAAGGCTTACTGAATAGTATAGCACCCATAGCATCCTTTTAAAGAAGGCAAAATAAAAACAAACAAAAAAAAAACAACCATGGGGGGGGGGCAGTCCTGTGTTTTGTGTTGATAGAAGCTGCGTAAAGAGCTCCCTTTTTGGAACAAAACAGGCTATATAATCCTTAAAATACATAATCTGATACTAAAATTATTGCTGCTCAAGTAAATATCTTGGCAGAAGGCAGGCCATAATTCATTTTACATTGCACTATGACAGATGCTTCAAGAACAGGTAGTTATTATTGCAGAATTTTATCTCTACCTTTCTTGATAGATTAAAAGGTATTGGATCCATTACATATAAGGTACAAATAGACCAGAGTAGTGGCCTAGTGGTAAACATGCTCACCCTCCCACTTGGAAGATTGAGGGTTCAATCCTAGGTAGTTGCAGATGTATCTCTCCCAGGGCGCAAAGAAAAAACATTTGCTATGAGCTCGGTATAGGTGTCAGGAAGGGCACCTGGCCAGTAAAAGCTCAGCTCCATCTAATCTCCCTGACTCTGTCCAGAATTAAGGGTCATAAAAAGAGAGTTATTTTTTTAATGTGAGGTGCAAATGGGTAGGGATTAGTAAATTCACATTCTTGGTGAACAGGTCAAGAGGGCTTGTATTCAGATGGCTTAAACAATTAAACATACTAAATATTCTTCTTTATAAGTATTACTGTTGACACCATGCCACTATATTTGGATTGGTAAGATTAATGTTTTTTTAATTTAAAAAACTGCTTAGAATCACCACTCCCTCTTCCATATTTTTTTCTGAGGTTTATAAAACTGTTGAATATGAACAGTAGGCTAGAAAATTATTTCGAATTCCTAAAATTAATTATGCTTCCTTTTTACAGCGGATCGTTGTAAAGAGGTACAGCAGATCCGAGAACAGCATCCAAACAAAATTCCAGTAAGTAAAGAAGATTATCTATGCTTTTAAATCAATTTATATAAATCCCTGAAACATAATAAGTGTCTGGTAGGTCATATGCCAGGATCATGAAGCATTCCCTGTTTTTTTCCACACTGACCATTTGATTGTATATATTGCTCAGTTTAGGGAGTGGCTTTATAAATGTTATTTTCTTTTTAAATGAGACTTTTTTTAAAAAAAATCATAAATATTTTGAATACAGTATATTGTCAGGGTATATCATTTACAAAAGAAAAACAAAGAGAAAACAAAATTAAATATTAACACATATACTAATAACAATAGTAATAATATAACAGAATAATTTTGGTTCAATTTCTTCTTTATATTAGTTTATTCATAATCCTGTTAATTATATAAGCATATTTATAATTATAAACCATCTTTATATTTAATTCATACATAGCACTAATCTTTCTTCATCTAATTTCTACCTCTTATCTCTAACCACTCATAAAATCTGTTCCATGTCAAATAATAGTATGCCTCTTTTTTGTCTTTTAATTTTCAAATCAATCTATCCATCTCTTCACAGTCTAACATTTTTCGAATTACATGCTCATCTGATGAAGTGTTCTTATTTTTCCAATATTGTGCAAACACAATCCTTGCTCTTGTTAATACATGCAAAACTAAATATATAGTCCCTTTATCATAACCCTATGGCATTATACCCAACAAAAATATTTCTGGTTTCAGATCTATATTTTGCTTAATCATATTTTCCAACCGCGTATGTATTTTGTTCCAATATTTTCTTGCTTTCATACAAGCCCACCACACATGATAATAAGTACCTGGGTTTTGATCTGGGTTCAATCAGAGTCACAGTACAATTGAATCCAGTCTTTGGGGGACAGGAAGAGTGTTACCCCTCAAGTCTCTGAAATATGTGGCAGAAGAGTGGTGATTGGGATGGTGTCAAGCTATGACATTTATCTCCTCTTACCAAGGCAGATCTCATGCCAAGTTAAGAACGAAGAGGAAGATGTTGCTTTTGGCCAGTCTCCTAATGGGAGTAAGGTTTGGCCAACTTTACTCTTGTAATAAATCACCTCTTGTGATGATAGGGAGCAAAAAGCAAAATTGCTTGTCTGTTTATTACATGAGATGAACAGAAATGTTTTGACTCCCATAAGACTCGCCCCATAGGAACTCTCTTGTGTCCCATTTAATTTTTCTTCTAAGTTTTTTCCTCCAAAGAAATTCTTTGAGACTGGAATTTTTATTGCGTTATTATTCATATGTGAATATTCCATTGCTATAGTAACAACTGATTACGTGCATGGAAGTATCATGTTTTGCTTATTACATTATGTTAATATATAAACATATTGGAAAGCACTAAATCTGCATAGTACAGGCTTGCCATCAATTATCCTCTATTTTTTTCTTGTTTTCCTTTATTGTTCTTAGATAATAAAATAATTTAAGCTCCTCTTTCTTTTTTTCACTAGTCATGCCCCAAATGTTATTGCCCAGGGCAGAAAATTGCATAGGCATGTTCTGCAAACTTTTATTAATCAACAATTAAGTTATGTGAATATTAATCAAAAATTTGATGGTATCAATATTGCACAAAGATATCACGTAGAATGTGACAGTCAAAATAAGCATCCCAGACTCATTTCTGGGCAAAAAGGGAACAAGAAATTAATGTAAAGAGATTGTTGTTGGGATATTTAATGTTAATGCTATGCCTCAGTTTAAAATGGATGATGAAATACCTAATTAAATGTAATGATGAAATGCTCTGTGTCAATTACTTATCCTATACAGCATTTGTGTTTCAGCCAATATATTAGATAGGTGGGCCTTTGTTAATAGTATGAATCCTTCCCCCCCAAAAAGTGCTCCAGAATATACAGTAGCTCTTCTCTCAAATGATTGAAACATTCCCTCATCCACCCAGCTCTCACATACTTCAGAAGCTGTTTCTGGCTGTCTTTGAAGTACAGAGCTAAAGGGCTAATCGTGCTCATGCATGTACAGTAGAGATAGCTGGGAGCAGTTTCTGAAACAGCTGTGCCAGTTCAAAAAAAGATGCACCTGCTTTAACAATTTGAAAAGAGATGCTGTGCAATCTGAAAGCCATCTTTCAAAAGGTTTGTCAGCCCTATGGAACAAGTGTTAACTGGTTCATAATTATTATTGAAGTCTGCTGGTGTTATTTATTTATTTATTTATTTATTCGTTTGTTTGTCTCTTTATTATTTTCATAATCCATAGCTGACAACACAGCCTAATGCTCCTTTTTTCTCCTTTTCCCCCCACAACAACAACAACAACCCTGTGAGGTGGATTAGGCTGAGGGAGAGTAACTGGCCCAAAGTCACCCATTTGGCTGTCATGCCTAAACTGGGACTAGAACTCACATTCCCCCCCACCCCCGGTTTCTAGTGTGATCCTTAACCACTACAACTACTGGCTCTTTTCCTTATTTTTCCTGCTCATTTTCAGTATGGCACACTGTTTATATGTTTTACAATTTTAAATATATAAATATATAATTTCTTTGTAAGCTGCTTTTAGTGTACAGTGGGCCGAATACAGTGGTATCTCAGTATCCATCGGTAATTCATTCTGGGAAACACGACAAATACTAAAACCGATGAGTACCAAGAAAACCACATGACCCACTGTTTTGGCCAGAAGAAATAGCGAGTCACAAGGCAGCCAACTTCAGCAAGTTATTCCTTGCACATTGACTATCAAGAGAAAGATGAGTACCAGGACACGTTTTCTGCTTCAGAATGTGTCAAACGCCAAATTTAATGAGCTTTGAAGCAGTCGAGTGCCAAGGTATGATTGTACCAATTAAGAAAAATAAAAATAAATAAAACATTTCCAAACAACTTGATTTATGTTAGGGCTGCATTGCAGATCACAATTCGCATATCAGGCATTAGAGCTTACTGATTTAAGCACATGGTTTAACTGTTTTGAAATGGTTATAATGCTTTACCTCTTTAAGTGACTGAAAACACATTAAGAAATCTTATAATTTTTAAACGTGTCTCTCACACTGTAACCCTTAGCATTCCCACCAACCTCTCCAATGCAAGGTGAATAGGAAAAGCTAAATGTGTGCCTTTGTTAAACCTTGAACTGTTCTTTGAATACATCCCTAAAGCATCTACTTCACTACCTTACACTCAACTGATAGAGCTAACTTCCTCCAATTTATTTTGCTCCAATTTAGGTAAAGAATATGTTATAAACATAAGCAATGGTGGGGAGAGAGACAAGCAAGAGAGCAAGAAGGGGAAAATGATAAACTTGCACAATGACTTTGTGGTGCAAACATCTCCCCTTCCATCTTTGTGTGTGACATTGCAACAGGAGTACAAAAAGCTTGTATTGTGATGTCACCGTGTATGTTTTATTATTTTGATGTGCTGTGGAATTGTATCTAAATTGAATACTTTGTCTCTAGTCTTGATTTCTTTTCTAATCACCTGATACTAAGAAGCTGACTTTCATGCAAAGAAGCTATGAAAATGTCTGGGGTTATAAATTAGGTTGAGGGTTATAAATTAGGTTGAGGGTCTCTAGTACTATTTGTAGGATTTTAAATCCTGATTCAAGAGCTGGTATACACTGGAGTTAAAGCAAGTTCAGGGTGAGATCAGATTGGCAGCTGATCTATCACAGGTTTGCTGTATTAAGTTCTCTCTAAGTGTCAGATGTCATACATGTGATACTGAGTCCAAGAAATCTGCCAATTTACATATGAATCTGATGTGAATGACTTGGGGGGGAAGGAATAGGTGAAAGTCTGTCCTGCTTCTGTTTTAAAAATTAGTCAGATTGTGTCATTTTTATTAGTAATGGTAGAAGTAATAAAAGTGAAGGAATTAAACCCAAATTCTACATTTAAACAAACTTCCGTCCTGGAGAAGGGAAACGAGGTGAATGCTGTTGGATGTAATTCCAGTCCAGCTTTCTTGCTAGCAGATAGTAAGGGGAGAGGTAGACTAGGAATTCATTTTTAAGATTTTCTGGATGCTAAACTTGATCTCAAATTCATAGCCCCAGAGGAGGTGACACCAAAGCTTTTGCTGTACTTCAAAATAATAATCTTTAATGCCTGAAGTGATTCAGCACTATCATATCTCTCTCCGAAGCTATTTTCTCCTTTTCTACATTAATTTTAGTTCCCCCACTTGCCAATTCCTGTGTCCTGCAGGGTCTCAGGACCACACAGTCTTTGCCTAAATATAATATATGTTGGTAGACGGCTAATTTTAGAAGAATTACAGACATCTTAGGCTGCCTAAAATGAGCCACGAGGGGATAGGGGAGAAAGATATTTCAAAAACATCACAATCTTGTCTATGCCTTTTGGAAACAGCTTTGTCACAGCTTTTGCAGGGCTTGAAAGTCATTCACATATTTTTTGTAATTGTTTGCTGGAAAGAAATGTGTCCACTTTAGGTATAAAAAGAAATAAAAATAACTGTCCTTATTCAGTTTTGCACATTTCTGGAGCGGAGAATTCACAAACATCAAAATACAAACACAGAAGACTGAAGATTAACACTGTTGAGTCAAGTTGGTTAAAAAGCTGTAGCTGCTTATAGCTTAGATCGGGCTACAAGCCACATGTGCATAAAATCAGTGGCTCCATTTTTGGCCCTACCAATTATTGCTATGTGGCTTTTTCTGATTTTGACCTTAGGAGGCAAAGGACTGTGTCTCACATGCTCGTACTTTGAATTTGAATTTGAATTTGAAAGTTTATTTATAGGCCGCCCTTTTCCCTGAGGGGACTCAGGGCGGCTTACAACTCATGGGGAAGGGGATACAAACAATGACACATAAGAACAATACATAATTAAAAAGAACACAACATTCATACCATTCGGGTGGGGGTGGGTTAAATCTTTATCCCCAGGCCTGACGGGATAGCCAGATTTTAAGGGCTGTGCGGAAGGTCTGGAGAGTGGTGAGGGTACGAATCTCCACGGGGAAATCGTTCCAAAGGGTCGGAGCTACTACCGAGAAGGCTCTCCTCCGTGTAGTTGCCAGTCGACACTGACTGGCAGATGGGATTCGGAGGAGGCCTAATCTGTGTGATCTAATTGGTCGCGAGGAGGTAATTGGCAGGAGTTCTAGTTTGGTTCTAGTTCAGAGTACGAATTCCATGGTTTCTTTTGAGAAAAGAGCAGCATCATGGGGCAGTCTGGTACATATTTAGGGTTAGGTTTTATTTGGCTCCAAGTGTAACTTAAGCATTCCTAGGAAAGAATGGCAGTGTTCTGATAATATCTTTATAGTCCTACCATGAGCCACGGTGGCGCAGTGGAAGTAGTAGCAAACCCTGTTTCTTTCCAGGTTCAAAAATTCTCTTAGACAGTAAGTGAGACATTAACATGAGACACACTAACAACATCACATGTTGCCAAGGCCATGGTTTTTCTCGTTTTGATATATAGCTGTGCAAATATGAGCAGAGAAAAATCTATGCCTCTGATACATGATATAATTCAATATTAGATTAAGTAAAGCCATATTACTCAGTGAAAGCATTAATAACGAAGCTAAAGCCTTTTGGATACATAATGGGAAGGCAAGTGTCACTGGAGAAGACACTTCTTGGGAAAATGAGGGCCAACTGAAAAAGAAGCTTACAGGGGACAGAGAGGTGGCTAGATGATATCACTGACAGCTGAAGGGAAACCTAAGTTTACAACTCAAAGAAGCAATTAAGAGTAATCTATGCATCCAAAGCACCATACAGCCCCAATACAGGTGAATGATCAACTGTCTCCTTTGTGTGATAATGGGGAGTGTCAAAACAAATGACAGTCCTCTTTAATATTGCACAGAATTAAGCAACTGTTTGTATATTGCATACAGCACTTAAGTTTCCTTTTTCTTTTGAAATAAAGAGTGCAGCTGCAAACATTGTAAATCTTTGGTGACCTGATTAAGAATTGGCACATAAATAGAGTCCGCACTTTTGATAGGTAGGCAAGCACAGTTAATGTATATGGATTACAACAATAGAAAGAATTGTGAAAAGAGCAAGATTAGCAAACAATTTAGCTGGTAAAATACAGTAAAGGAATATAAGCAGACATAGCAAAACGAAAAGAGGCAATCACTATATATTAGTTTTTTCCATAGTAAAAGGAACACAAAACTGAATATGAAAAACTAGGATATCATTGGAAAAATAAGGCTTAAACTTGGCTTTCCATCATGAGTGTTGCTGCATATGTGTCTGTCATTCCAAAGTGAGAAAGTCCTCTCTATTTTTGTCACATTCCATGTGTTAGTGTCATGGAATACAGTTTTTACTGTCCAATATCATGTGGCTGGAATGCAGATGTTTGAAGAAAACCTCCTAAATGCAAGCAGTTTACATAACTAGGACCTCTGAATAACCATTAGGATTACATAGAATTTATCTGGGTGATCATCTGCTTTCAGGTAGGGATTCTCCAGCCATCTATATCCAAAGGTAGAGTTTGATGTTCATATGCTATCAGGCTATGGCTAGAAGTCACACTTTTGAGTAAGAACAGACGCATTTGCTTATTGCAGAATTTTAATTTGGCCTTAAATATATTTTATTGTACAAGAAACAGATTTCTGGGGTTTAGTTTTATTTAGATCATCATGGAAGTTTTTCTTTCTATGATCACACAAAAAGGAAGTACTAATAATGATAAAGCAAAATTATAATGATATGGCTTTGAGTTTGCCATGATTGAACACCATTTTATAATTGCTCTTTTTCTACTGATGAAAAACAGTGGTTCCCTGCTTTCCTTTTTACAGACTCTACATCATTATTAAAGAAAGCTTTTACAAACTTCTTACATTAATCAGCTGAGTGGTACAGCACCTGCACCTCCTTCAAAGCACCTCTTGGGACCCTTAGTTTTTTTTTAATGTAAAATATTAATATGTTTCAAATCTCACGAAACCAGTGGATTTTGCTTATTTTGTGTTCTCATTTGAAATTTAATTAGATTTTGAGTGCAAACTTCAACATCTCACAAGATAATTTGGAAGAAATATGTTTAAAAAAGGATCCAATTCTCTGTCTTAATTGTGTGGATCCAAAAAATTGTTACTTGTTCATTAATAATGTTTGCTGCCTTAAAAAGGATTCTTTTTTTGATTTTGCTGGGCAAGAAAAAATCTGACAGCACCACATTTCTTCTTCTAGGTCATTATTGAGAGATACAAGGGGGAGAAGCAGCTACCTGTTTTGGATAAGACCAAATTTCTAGTTCCTGATCATGTCAATATGAGTGAATTGGTAAAAATAATACGGTAAGTGAAATACTTCAAAGCAGCTGTGATTTGCTTCTCAATACCATATGACCAAGGAGCATCTTTCCTTTTGAGTAGAATAGTGCTGACAATTTGGTTGCCTATGGCAGGGATCACCAAGCTTGGCCACTTTTAAGTCTTGTGAACTTCAACTTCCAGAATTCCTCAGCCAGCCAAATCTTAAAAGTTGCCAAATTTGGAGACTCCCTGGCCTGCGGTATGAAAGCAACTTCTCTTTTGTTGTAGAGTACCTTGCCTTTTAACCATCTCCTCATTCACCCAGAAGAAAGGAACCCTGGGAAGGTTTGGGGATAAACGTTTAGAGTGGCAAGGATTAGAATGACTAAGAGTGTTCCCAAATGTATAAATGGCTGGCTTACCACATTTTGAAGTCAGTGAAGTAATACACATTCCCAGTTATAGATGGGAATCCTCCATAATTCTTTGCTTGCTGCTGCTCAGTAGTTGTTTGGAAGATTATCACCCATTCAAGCAGAGGTGGGTTGCTCCCGGTTCGTCCTGGATCAGGCGAATCGGTAGTGGTGGTGGCGGGAGGTTCTGCCCACCTGCCCGGGCGCAGAAGCATCGCTCACAAGCAAACCAGTAGCACCAGGAGTTGCAACCCATCTCTTCATTCAAGCCAGCCCCCGTTGGTTCCCAAAGAAATATAAGGATTATAATTGCATTTCTGTCTTCTATGAATATGGGTAGTTGTCTTGGAGATTAGATAACCCTGCATTGAGGATGCAGATTTGCAATATCTTTTATCTGCATTTTGACTAATTCACCAACCTGCATTTATCAAGATGCAGTTATCAAATCAGAAGTATATCAAATTTCTGCCTCTTCCCTGAAACTGCACTTTTTTGAGAGTTAAAAGAGCTTCATAGCTCCATAGTCATTATTTGGATTAGCTCTTGCTGCAACTGTGTGCAAATCACACAGAAGGACACTTTGGAGGCCCTCCAAGATGATTAATGTGTGTGGCAGAGACACATGACAGTTAAAGCAAGGCAGCAGATATATTTTGCAAAGCTTCCATCATTATGTGTGATAGAAATTTGAGTGCTTGAAACTGTCAAGTGTCCAAAGTGGGAGTAAACTATAGAATGAAAAGGGTAAAGCATCCTTGACCAATCTGAACCTCGCCAATACCTCTCCCCCCTCTTCCAATCTCTGGGAATGGCAGTCCGACACATTCTGAAGGCAGCATGATTGCAAAATCAATTTCAAATAAGCATACTGTCTTCAAGATGTGTTGGGAATACCATTCCCATTTAAATATCTTAAGATGCTCTTATTACCATTAATACTGACCTGCTGTGTGGCCTACATTATGAAGACTTTTTTTAAAAAAACACAAGCAAATTAGAAAAAGAAAGAAAACTTAGTAGGGCAGATTTATTAAATGGATGATAGAACATGTAATAAAATAGCACTGACACGCCTGTTAGTTTTTAGACATTTATGGTATTGATGCCCCATAGCTCGTTCATTTATATTTAACTAGAATTAGCTGTGCATGCTCCATTATGCTATTTTAGGCTCAATAATTGCCTTCTGCACCTCCTCAGGCGCCGACTACAACTGAATCCAACCCAGGCTTTCTTCCTATTGGTAAACCAGCACAGCATGGTGAGCGTTTCTACCCCAATCTCTGAGATCTATGAGCAAGAGAAGGATGAAGATGGCTTCCTCTACATGGTCTATGCTTCACAGGAAACCTTTGGATATTGAAGGTCACCACCAGAGGACTAATTCCAAACTGTCGCAGCAACATCTCTGCCTCCTCACTGCAGCCCACCTTGGCACACCCTGTGCAGAGAGAAGCTTTTGGTCCAGGAGCAGCCTGGAAGCGACCGTGTTCCTCCAATTTCGTAGCGCATCAGACCAAGATAATTCAGTGTGTAGGTGTGTGAGAGACCCATAATTCTCTGTTTGCATTGCCTCTTTGTCTTTTATGATTGCTATACATTGTCTCCCATCTTGTTCACGCAGGTGTGTTTGCTCTCTCCTTTCATATTATGTCTTCTTTCTTACTCCAATGCCAAATTGATGGAACCCCTGGCAGTCTGGCAAATAAACTGTTTTCCTCACTTTTTAAAGCAGGGGATGTATTTGTTCTGCTATTAAAGGGCAGAAAATTAAAACATAAATAAATTACTATAACTTTTATTGGGGTTTTATTGGAGTTTTCAGTTATTGATTCTTGGTGCTACACAATAAATGTAGGCATCGTTTCCAGTATTTTTCAAAATATATATATCTTTTAAGTTTATTATCTTTAAGCACGAGGGGGATTATAATTTGCTTGTATGATGTAGCCATTAAAAATATATTATGCTTTTTTGCACTTTAAAATGTTGTAAAAGTGAGAATGAAAGTAGCTTAATTTCACAAAGGTGTCGTATTCTGTGCTGTTTCTGACAATGTTTCTCTTTGCCTTTTATAAGGTTTATTTTTCAAAAGCCAGTCTCCCCCCCCCCTTTTTTTTTTTGCTTTTAATGCATGCAATTTTTTTTCCTATTTTTAATCCCATTGTGGCAAACAGGCCATATGGTTCAAGGAATGTACTGATTTATATTGCTATTCAACCTGGTTATTTTATTAAAAAAGACTATGATACCAAAAAGTGTGTATGACAGAGGAAAAAGATCTGCCCAGTTAAAACTATATAATCAGCTATATAAATAAAGATAAATTAAAATTCTCTTCTAATGGAAACTAGTTTCCCTGCCCTGAACTCATCATCACATATCTCTGAAGTTAAGGAACCGGCCTTGAAAAAAAAAGTGGTCCCTTTATCAGGTTTTCTTATCACTTTGATTTTACTGCTATGATGCAGATAGACTTTCCATATTCTACTAAGGTTTTTTTCACATATTTATTACACGGCTCAGTTTAACATACGGCTAGCCCTTAACCTACAACCATTCAGTCATCAAACACTACAAGTTACAATGGTGCTGAATGAAATGGGATTACTCAGAGTGCCAGTTGTCTCAGCACCCTTGCGGTCTGCTTGGTGACCCATTGACACTTAAAACCAGTTGCAAAGCACTCCATGGCCATGTGATCACTATTTGAAACTTTCCCCACCAGCTTCCTTAGAAACCTATTGGGGCAGGAAAGGTCACAAATTGCTGAAGGTAATGCCCCTCCACCTGGCATCCCACCCCCAGTCCTACTAGTACTCACACTGTACCAGTCACTTGCACACTTTCCCCCGATACATGTTGTGATTCTTACAAACATGATTCCCACTTCACACACCCTCCCTGATCCGCACTCTGCCTAACACACTCCTTGCACTCTTGCATACTCTGCCCACTCTGCACTTATTCCGCATCCTCCCCAACCCTCCCATGTACTTGTTGCTCGCCCTGCAACTGAATAGCAACAACACTTATATGTACTGCTTCACAATGCTTTACAGCCCTCTCTAAGCAGTTTATAGCAGTCAACATATTGCCCCCAACAAACTGGGGCCTCATTTTATCGACCTCGGAAGGACGGAAGGTTGAGTCAACCTTTAGCCAGTTACCTGCCACTTACCTGCCCGTGGGCCTGGGACATGCAAATTCCTGCCAGTTTCCCTACTGACTATAGTTGTGGGGAGATGGCAGGAAATGGCCTCATCTATCGACCATTTAATGACGGCAATTGGGACTTCAGGGATTGCCATCACTTAGCAATGTAGTCATGCTTTATGACTATACTGCTTAGCAATAGAAACTCTGGCTGCAACTGCAATCATTAGTGAAGGGCTACCTGAACTTCCAACCCCACCCCCCCAAAAAACCCTGCTTCAGAAAGTTAGGTGGGGATGACTCGGTCACTGAGATGAAGGTCATCCAATTTATTGACCAAAAGGTAGACTAGTTCAATGATTTGACTTTGAGTCAATATAGTATGCTCCATCTAGTGCCCTTTGTAATATGGTAATGTTACAACATATTTGGAGAGCACCAGGTAGAAGTTGAGCTAGAACCTATCTTTAAATCTGATTCTAGGGAGCAGGGCTATGTGCCAAGCCCTGCCCTGCATGTGAGTTGCCTTTTCTACAGCCAAGAAAGAATGCTGCTCAATCATTCTGTTCCTTTGTGAGTGAAGTGGCGTCCTTCTATTTTCATTTTCCCAATCTTGCCTGGCCAGTGATCAACTTACATGCAAGGCAGTCAACAAATTGAGCCTCTGGATGTCTTTCAGCCACATGAAAAAATAGTAAGGCCACAACAACTATAAACTTCAGAATACTGAAGTTACAGGAATTCTGCATGCTAATCTAGAGAAGTAATGGGAGTGGGGGTATTAGTTACAGCCAGATAAAAATGATTACATTTAGCTGAACAGATTTTATGTGTTCAGTAAACCTCATGCAGAAATATGCAATTAACCACTGCATAAGCATACAATCCATACTTTGTGTCCTTTGTTCAATAAATACACCAAAATATGCATATTTCCCCCTTCTCACTCAATTCATCTGCTCCATAAAGAAGCTAATTTATCTAAGGCACTGACTCACTCAAGATGGGATTGGTTGGTGTTGCTCATAGCATATAAAACCAGCATTTCTTTTCCAGTTCACAAAGAGAATACAAAACAGAGAAAATGCCATTGAATGGAAAAGCCATTCCACAGAAGGGCAAACGTGTTGTATTTTGTAGGCCAAGAGAATCTCACCAGCATGTTACTTTCTATGCTACCAAACGCTTAGACTTCAGACAACTATTTTGTCAATAAAGCTTTCAGTTTAGTTCATATTTACTGAGGAAATTAATCATTTCCATAAATAACAGAAGTCTTAAGAGTTATGGAAGACATAATGTTTGATTGGATTGCAATATCCTGGATATTTTGTAATGAAAATGATAGTTCAAATTTACATCTGGGCAGAACAGTGGTGGGTTGCAGGTGGTATGCCCTGGTATCGAGCGTATCGGTGCCTGTCCGGAGCACCGGGTACTGTTCCGGTACGGTACTCCAGAGGGACCACCTGCCCGCGCTCCTTACCCGTATCTGAGCTCTTCGGCGCTTCCACACACGGAGCACACAGCACCTGCGCAACGCTCCACTGAGCAGCTGGAGCATTGTGCAGGTGTCAGAAGAGGTAAGGATGCATGTGTGCGCTGCACACATTCATGTGGTGGACGCGGACCCTGTTGCAACCGTACCGGTTGCAATGGGATCCAGAACCCACCACTGGGGCAGAACCAGATAAACACCCTTCTAGAGACTCCACACGAACCCTATGCTTACCTGGCATCATGTGGAGACGCCTGGGAAGGGCAGCAGCCAAAAATCAGCTAGCCAGTGCACGCATGCACACTGGAGCAAGCTAGGGCAACGCTGGTATGCCTACAGATATGGCTCTGCATGCCGCCTGTGGCACGCGCCATCATGGTTATAGACCTTATGGAGCTCTGGAGATCGTGAGAATGGGGTCTTTAAGCTCTGCCTGGCCATCCCAGATAGCCCCTGCACCAGGAAGAAACCAAGAAAATAATTCTACATTACACCAGAAGATACTTTAGACTTCAATCCTATCCTCCAAGAAAGTAATACACTCTGGTCTCAAGGGAATGCACAGCACACTGATTTACTTCTGTAACACATTAGGAAGATTATTGCAGAGATTCTTTGAACCTATCATGGTAAATTACTGCTGAAAGACCCATATTCCCATGAATCTCTAATTTTCCTTTAACGCCATCTAATTTAATTGTCACTATGTAGTTCCAAGATGAAAAAACATGTTGCCCTCCAAATTAGTATTTATTTAGATCGTGTCGTCATTATTTTTATAAATCTTTCAAGATACCACGACCTTTCAATCTTCACTGTTAATTATGCTGAGTAGGGCTGCTGCATTGTAACTAAAAATATCTGGAAGGCCAAATGAGAAATGTACTCATGGTCCAGAAAACCATAGGGCTGCTTTATTACCATGCTCCTTAGACATTATTTCCACTGGGTGCCATTTCATCCCAATCATGTCATAGGTTCTACTCATTCCAATATAGCTTGTCACTACTACTAATCTTTTATTTAGTTAGCTTGGTAAATACCGGTATATGTAATGAAAACAGAAAATTTCAATATTCTTTGAAGGTGCACATCCCAAGTGTCTGAGATCTTATGTTCCCATTAAAGCAAAGTATCTGAGATGCCCTGATATTAGTAGGGTCTAATTTGAAAATGTTTGCTCTAATGTCTAGCCATGTGCTACAAAAGAATTATCTCCTTCCTCCCCTATCCCTCAATACCAAAGGAGGAAATTTCCTCCTTTATGCCACTTTAACAAATGTTTTCTATTTCCGAGGAACTATGCGGAAGTGAAACCTCACTCTTTTTTTAGTTAAAGAAATTCACATGTTCTAGAAATGTGGAACTCTTTCATCCAAGAAAAGATCAGGTTCATCGCTCAACTGTCAAAGACCGGCATTGATTTACCATTTATTTCTTCTGCTTGACCCACAGGCCAATTCAGATTTTGTTTTTCATTTCCACGGCTATATATGTAAACCTGTCTCACCTGCCTTTTTCCCTGCTTCTTAAACTTAAAAAGGAAAAGTCAAGTCTCTTTCAGGTCAAGCAGAACTCCTGATGGCTTCAAATGCTTCTCTGTAGGTTTTTTTGGCAACTAAAAGGAGAAGTTTGCATTACCTTTTTCCAGAATACTTTTCTCATCTTCCAATCTAATGTAAGATCTGGTATTCCTACACATTTCCACCATAGCAGTAATGAGGTCTGACCCAGTTTGGCTTCTCAGGCCGTTCACTTCCTTTTCTCCAATTCTATTCTCACCTTATTCTTTATCATCCATTCCATATCACATGCATCAAACGTTGAGCAATCCTTGGTTCTAAAAATCTTAAATTCCCTTTCTTCTATAATCCTTTCACTTATTATCTCAGTCTGAACCCTTCCCCCCCCCACCTTTCGTCATCGTCACCCTGAAATCTCCCCTACTACTATTCCTTTTGTTGGAAAAGCCCCAACAGTATCTTAAATGGTGTATATCTGTCCCTTTATGGCAAGTTTGTTTTGTGAGATTGGACTTTTCAGGTATGTCACATTCATAATGGGCAGGAATAAGTATAAATAAGCAGGCACTGTAATTATGTAAAATTTAGCATATACAGTAACTGGCACTTTTCAATTTTCGACAGCAACATATATACAGAGCTGACTCCTAGGCTAAGGCTGAACAGGCACTAATCTAGGGGCACCAAATTTTAAGAGATGCAAAAATCAAAAAGTCTACCAAAAAACACAATAGAAAAGCACAAAGTAGTAATGGCACATTTCCTGAGCTGGCATGCAACTTGAGGTTAAAATATAATTTCACAGCATAAACATGAAATAAAAATGAAAATATCCCAGAAAAATAATGTCGGGCTGAAAATCATAAATGGAAAACTCAAAGAAGAAAAAAATCCAAGAGGACGCCTTTTAAAAATCCTTATGAAAGTGAAAAATGAGCCAAACTATAGACCTAGGGCAGCAAAATAGCTAGAGTAGATCCCGAACATATACCAGTATTTATTTCCTATTCTTGCCATCATCTTATTGTTAAAGTTCACTGATTTAAAAAGTGGACTAGTGAAGGTGTTTGCGTTGTTCATGAGAAAAACTAGCCGAACAATAAAAATCCATATTCAAGCAATTGTTTATTAGGCCAACACAATTTTATAAAATAAGTGGGCAATGCTAATTTATTCCTGAACATTTTAATTATCTTAATAAAAAACTCGAAAGCTTTCATACCAATTTATAAATCTTAAACTGGCCTAACAAAAATATCAATAGGAGTTTTATGTATACAGTCCACTGATATTATTTCCATATTTGTTCTAAGGTAGGAAACTGGATTGTTCTTGCTTTTTAAACCCTGGATAAGGTATGAAAAGAGCAGAGTTCTAGAATAAGCTAGCCAAATGCAAATTACGTCAGTTGGAAATGCAGCAGTTCCTGCCTTTCTTATGCCTATATCAAGTCACATATTAAAAAGTTTTTCCTCTTATCAACATGTCGCCTTGCAACAGCCTTGAATTTGACATAAGATGCCAAAAGAAGACCCCCCTCAATAAGAGAAAAAACAACAGGCTCTCTAGCAAAGTATCAATTTCATTTCTTATTATTAAATTATTGTATCCAGATTTGTTGGAATTTACATCAGATTACACTATTCATCAAGGATTATCAATTTGCATGAAACAAGAAACAATTTTGATTTGATGGTGAACTTCAGGCTTTATAGTGCTGGAATATAATAGCAATAGCAATAAGACTTATATACCACTTTACAGTGCTTTACAGCCCTCTCTAAGTGGTTTACAGAGTCAGCATATTGCCCTCAACAATTTGGGTCCTCATTTTACCCACCTTGGAAGGATGGAACTTGGAGTCTGGTGGGATTTGAACTGCCAAATTTCAGGCAGCCGGCAGTCAGCAGAAATAGCCTGCAGTACTTCAATCTAACCACTGCGCTGCCATGGCTAGATATAAGCTATTACAATATATGAATATATAGATAATGAGTGTATTATTATAACTGGGTTTTTAATGTACTGATTGTATCTATTAATTGAGGCAATTGAATGGCTCTTTGTTTTATATACATGTTCACAATCTTGGGATTGGACAATGCAGTTGTTTTGTTTTTTTTGTAATACAATGTAGAGTCCTTTCTAGACACAGCTGCAGTGTTCCACATATAAATACACTGTAGTTTAATAAGGCAAGATGTTTCTTTATTTTTAATTCCTTTTGAAAGAGCACTTAGTAAGAAATACACTGTAAAAGAAAAGCGTATGTGTGACCTGCAGAATGGCTTTGCAAAAAGTAACAGATGGTGTATTTAATACTAAATTCAGTGCCTCCCAATCTCATCATTTCTGCTCACAGGTAAATTAAAAGTAGTGTGTCCTTTTTCTGATAACTGGGAGCTTAGTTAAATTTTGCTCAGCTTTCCTGTGATAAAAACATTCTGTGACTAATAGAGAAAGAGATCAGGTACAGCTATATTAAGTTGGAAAAATTTAAAATAGCAAGTACCATACACACACACATACATACCATACATACATACATACCATACATACATACATAGGGAAGAAATTTGCCCAGACAACACTGAAGGTAGATGAAAGGACTAGCCTTTTTGCATAGCCTCTTTTCTAACACCCTCACATTTGATTGCTTCTCCTGTCAAGAGGTAACACTTAGGCTGGAATATGTATGTAATGGTCTGAGTATTGTAAAGGCTTAGGATCATGTGGAAATACATTTGGAGATAAGTTAAAAGGTTTGTGCTTTCTGATTATTTTTGCACAAAATCAGAAAAATAAAAAAGAATACATATTATGCTCTCAAAATTGGATCAAGGTAAAGGAATTATTTTATGCATCTCTTAAAAAATGGATTACATAGCTCACCCATGACCATGTAGATCCATGTGCATTCCACCGGGGGAGGAAGGGGGTGGGTGGGTAGGGAAGATTTCTTATATCATGCTGTGTTAATCTCTCTTCCTTAAAACTAATATCCAAATAACATAGTGGTATCTCCACAGGAAGAAACACATTTTTCCTTTAAAGAAAAGTGAGCAAATTCTATCCACCTTGTGACCTTAATCCTAATCCTGACCACATGGATTTAGCTCTCCATGTCTGCCAGACTGGTTCCGACTGGTGCTGAATTCACGATCTGTCTGGAGCACTGTGTCGTATCAGGCCTCCTAGTTTCTAGTATTAGCACAAGAAGTTCCATGTAGCTTCCATTTCTTCAAAGACCTCTGTAAATTTAGGCAGGTAAATGTACAATTACAGCAAAGGAAGCAAAGCTGGAAAAACCAAAATAATGTATACTTTTTGTTTCCTTCCGAACAGTATTCCAAGAAATTATCATTATTATCAGCATCATCAGCATTTACCGCCTTGCTTCTAGGTACAAAAGCTCATTCTGATTGTAAGTCCCAATGCAGTTTACCTGAAGAAACTCAAGGATTGTTGAACAGCAATGCTATGGCTGGAGAAAATAGCTTTAAATAGGGATACAGGATATAAATGCAGTCTCTTCCACCTTGTTCACAAGTTCTTAGAACCAACTCTGTATCAGGATTAGCGTTATTCCCATATTGCAGCCTAGTCTCCATATGCAAAACAGTTTCTTCCCAAAAATCAGTCGCCCACCCCCTTAAGTATCTTTTCTTCATAAACGTCTATTCCTCAAGTCACATCAAATGCCAGGATTATTTAAGAACCAACAGAGGCTCTGTCCTATCTTTTCTTATTAAGTGGATTCCGTGAATGAGGTAGTATTCCCTCTGCAGGAAGGCATAAAAATAATCCGAGATGAGAAAAATCTGTAAGAGAGAGGGAAAAAAAGTTGACATTAACTTCCTTTATAACAAAATGGTTGCACTTTAATGTATTGTAAACATTAAAGCTTAGCCCAATACACAGTTTAGTAGTATAAACAACATCAGACTGATTTATGGAGATATGGATTTACTTTATCTAAAGCTACACTATGATTACACTATGACAATATTACAATCAAGAAATCCCAAATTGCTAATTTCAAATCATACCCAGATCCGTATGGGTATATACACTATATCAGTGTTTCTCAAACTTTACAATTGAAGATCTGTAGATTTCAACAGTCAAAAAACTCCAGCCAGCTGGGGAATGCTGGGTATTGAAGTCCATTTTAATATTCTCAAGATTAAGGAATGCTGATCTATATTATAGATAGAACTGGCACCAAATTTGTTCTCATTAAAATTCTTTTTGTTGGAATTCCTCTGACATCAGCAGTTTTCTCCTTTCAGAGACAAATAGTCATTACAGGAAAATGCAGCCAATTCATAGCTACCTGCCAATGGCAAAGGGTATAAAGGAAAATAGATAAGAGTGTCTTAGATCGTGTATGTCTTTGCACACTGAAAAGCAACATTGTCTTTTGCCAAAAGAACAGCTTCGGTGGTGGTAATACAATCAGTATTCCAAAAAGAACATTGCTGCCTGTTGAGTTTGTGCAAGACCATGTGGGTAAGCTAATAAGATGAAAGAATGAAACTTTTGCCTTACGAAAAGTTTGAGAACCATTGTCCAATGGACTATTTTTGTAAGATATTAGGGTTTGTTTCTCCTTTGCAAACCCAACAAAACGCATTGCCAATGACAATTTGAGCCTTGCCAGCAATGCTCCTATTTTGATACAGGTTGAAATGTGGCAATCAGTTTTAGGAGACAGAAAAGCTGAAGCCAATATTGTAAGAATTTTTTTTTAGGCGAATAGATCAACACAAAAATAAAGGCTCAACTTCTGGATTTATAAAACTAAAACAATATATGAAGATAAATTTGGAGGGACAAAATATGGTACTGTAGATCCTTAAAGATGGTGTAGTTATGAACAGCTGATCTAATCTATGAGCTAATATTTCCACTAAAACTATAAATTAATGGTTTGAAATATTCAGCATAAGAGAAACAAACCAAGATGGATAGCTGCTCAGCAGTATTATGCACTGAAAAATTGAATCTTAGGTTCAACCGAGTAGTCACCTCTGTCATTTTCAGCTCCATATCTATCTCTTGTCAGCAATACTGACTAGTTATAGCAGAAAATAGAGATTTTATATAGCAACACATTTCATCACAATAAGGTTTAATGATACATAACTTGCAGGAGTGCCACTTCCCTTTTCAGATGAACAACCATTAAAGAATAGGAGAGCACTATGAAAAAGACTAGTTGCACACTGGTGATTACTTATCTACTAAATCAGATGGGTCTAGGAAATTGGCAATGCTGTCAGAAAATTCCAGCTACGACAGAGGAAGCAGCTGTCATTCCCACCTGCCAGGCTGAACCAAATTCTCATGCAAGTAATACGCATATAAGTGAACATTGTGTTTTACTTTCCCATTTTCCCCTAATAAAATGTATTTGGATTTGAGACAGCATCTTTGGCAGAAAACAGTAGGTTGCCAATATTACCCCATGTATATAATGACAAAATCATGCAAATGCTGTAATTATATATTTCAAGCAGGACAACTGATAAATCTATATGTTATGGCCTCTGTGTAATCATCTACATCATTACTTGGACACAGACAGACCCTTGATCATCACTGTTGATGCCCATTAGTTGGAAACAAAGAACCAAAAAGTCCAGTTCAACAGCCCTGACAAATATTGTGATAGCACATTTGAAAGATGGATATTAACTAAACAAATTGTATTAACTTGCCCTAGAAAAACTGTTATATAGACATATAAAGTTATTAAATTTGGTCCGATCATTGGAAAATGCAAGGATCTACATAGAGCCCTTATTAACTGAATTCCTATTTATCTCCACTCTTAATTCTGGAAAGATTTGGAGTACTTTTCTTTTTGATAGGAAACAAAGCCAAGAGCCTAAGGATATATGTTTTTATGTTTAGTACCACAGTACTTTCAAATATGTCTAGAATGTCTAGTACCTTAATACTGATATAAAACAAAAGTTAGAAATAAGAGTCTGTGAGGGCTACTTAACTCAAACACAATATTTAGTTTCACTAACCTGCCCTACATTGAATGTCAATGTGATTGCATAATAAAAATTGGAGTTGGCACTTCCTGCATAAATCCAGAGATGCCATAAAACCGGGAACAGCAGGGAACACACAATGAGGACACAGGAAAGTATAAAGACATTCCGCAAAACTGCAACAAAAAAGGCAGAGACATCATTAAAGCTGGTTAATTAATACACTGAGGCATTGTTGGCTTGTCCTATCTTAGTTACAATGGGTGGCACATACTAATTTAGAGGGTGGATCCAGAGACAGCTGCTACAGACGTCCCTTTCTTAGAATCGTTAATTAACCATAGTTCCTGTGGGGGAGGAAAACTTTGACAGGTTTATTTGTGCAGACTTCCCAACTGCACAGGCCCAGATTCTACTTCCTGAATTGAAGCAGGTGCGAACTATAAAATACAAGGATATCACAATACAATACAATATGGGTGGGTACTGGGTGGAAAGCTAATCCTGGACTGAATTCTTCATGTTCTAAAAATGAACTCTAGTATTTTATAGAATACAGTACTGTCTCCCACCACCCTTTTAAGATGCATTACTTAAGTCAATGCTTAGCAATTTAAAAATATATATTTAACATTGATAAAGTACTTTATAATTCATTGATTTATATTTAGTTTTATATTTTATAACAAGACTCCCAAAGTGATTCAACAGTACACTGAACCAGGGGTGGTATTCACTTACCTTTCCTACTGGTTCACAAATGTGAGCGCACACGCCACCTCCACACATGCTCTCAGCCTTCTGCCTATGCACATTTGGTGAAACAAGGGCCTAAATGGGATGCCATAGAACCAGGGCAGGTGGGCAGAGCCACCTGTGATTTCCGCTACCGGTTTGGGCGAACCGGTCCGAACCAGTAGAATACCACCTCTGCACTGAACCTATAAAGCCACATACTATTCTCTGAAAAATCTTATGTTTCAGATAAATACATCAGAAGAAAAAAATAAGTAGAGAATATTGCTCAGTTTTCATGAACCAACTATTCACATTTTTTAACTTTCCCAATTGATGAAATTAACACTCCACTGCTGTATCTGCTTCACTCAGAAATGTATTAAAACCGTTGGAGAAACCAGCCATTGGAAGCAGATTTTGGAGCTCCTTAGCATAGGTTGAAACCCAAATAGATCTACTTATGAAAAATTATGATATCTTATTAGATACTCTATATTTCTTCCTGGCCCAGTGTCAAGGTAAGGACCATTATGCACAATTACCACATTAATAATAATATAGAACTCACACTGATATAGGTGGCTCCAGAGAGGGAGGAAGGCCATGTAGAGAGCAATATCACCTACAGTTGGGTAGGACTTAAAGATGGAAATGATGGCCAACTGAACAAACATGAAGAACATGGGATGTTCCCTAGAAAAGAAAAGAAAAGACCGTAAGTAATTGGGTGACTGAGTTGCTGCTGTTCTTCTGGTTTATATATTCTGAATTACAATTAAGTAGCTTTAATGCACAATATCCATTGGTGTCACTGTGTAGATTGCTCTCCCAGTATTAAAAATATAGAAGCCATTAGAGCTTCTAATTTATTTCATGTATGGATGATGCATGCAGGCATCTTAGTCTGAGGCAAAACAGAAATTTAGAAACCTTACCAAGCTGGAGAGTAGTTTTGGATTATTTCATTCAAAGTCAATTAAAACCAATTGTTTGGTATTAGCTCATGCCTGGAGGGGTTCAAACCCTCAATTTGTGTAACTTTTCTACTAACAGTGTATTATTTGCCTTAGAAATGAAAGCGCTGCTGTATATATTAAAACACTGTATATATTAAAACCTCTTTCAAAATAGTTTCTGAGAATACTCAATGAAGATTTCATTGCTCTCCTAGGTGGCTTTGGCCATGGAGAAACTGTTTTTACAACAAGGGAAAACTCCCCCAGCCTCCTGCCATAATACTTACTCCAAAGAGACTCTCTCTCATAAGATAGCTATTACAGGTAGTCCTTGACTTATACCCATTCATGTAGTGACCATTCCAAGTTACAACAGGATTAAAAAAAGTGATTTATGAACATTGGTCACACTTACAACCATTGCAGCACCCCCATGGTCACATCCTTGACAACTGGCATGTACTTACGACGGTTGCAGTCCCAGAGTCATGTGATCGCCTTCTGACAAGCAAAGTCAATGGGAAAGCCAGATCCATTTAACAACCCTATTATTAACTTAACCACTGCAGTGATTCACTTAACAACTGTGGCAAGAAAGACCATAAAATTGGACAAAGCATACTTAACAACTATTGTGCTTAGCAATGGAAATTTTGTGCTCAATTGTCATAAGCCAGGGGCTACCTATAGTGTGTGTAAGACAAAGGAAATAGAAAAAATAGCTATCGCTATATAATGCCAGTAACCTATAAAAGTGTAAATTCTTAATAGGAAAAACTAAACTGACTGAATTACTTTGAATCAATTCTTGAAAGTTTAACTTTTAGTTAAAGTAAGGTAATATCAAATATTACCAACAATTAATCTGACCTAAACTAGCATGTTACAATTATGCAAATAAATAAATGTCAAGAAGCTGCTTACTTTAATTTTAGTGCCAATGGAATAGTGTAGAAGAAAACATTGATTTGAAAAACACACACAAAAAAGAGACTGAAGTGTTCGAACATTTCAGCAAAGAAATACCAGAAAAGGCCAACATTGGGAGTCAGGTCTGGAACAGAAAGGCTGAAATTGACAGAATAATATCATCATTAGTGAATTATCTAGATCTATAAAATTATATTCAGGTTCACAAATAACTTCCAAAAGATGTCTGGGTTAGTATGTTGCAGAAAACACTATAAACAGGAAGTGTTTTTGTTCACTATGAAGACATGAAAATAAACCCAGTTGTTTTTTTTTTAAAGATACTTTTAAAATTCTTTGTGTTTGTTAAGAATTATATTCAGCCTTTTCTTCAGGAGCAAAAGTTAATGGGCGCAAGGTTCTCTCCTTCTATCTTTCCCCAAATCATTTCTATGAGATAGGTTAGCTCAAAAGAGAGTGATTTACTGAAGAAACATCCCTAAAGCTGGAAGAAAGGATTATATATTTATGTCTTTTTAATTATGATATAGAATGTCTTTTGTCCAGAAACATATTAAGCCTAAGCATGACTGGTCATAGTGATTTCCAATGATCCAGTATGATCTAGTAGTTAAGGCAGCAGGTTAGAAGCCAAAGAATTAGTTCTAGTCCCGCCTCATGCATGGAAACCGACTGGATGACCTTGGCCCATTCATTCTCTCTCAGTCCAACTTAGGTCACAGGATTGTTATTGTGGGGAAAAAGAGGGTGAAAATCTGGGTGCGCCTTATACACGGAATACAGCAGTTTTGGCCTCCTGAACCCCCGCCCCCTTTGCAAAAATGGCCATACATAGCCTTTAGGAGGCTTCCAGAATGCTCCTGGGGGTTGGGAAGGGCTAAAATGAGCAAAAAATGGGCCGTTTTTTGCTCATCCCACCCCCCATCCCCAGGAGCACTCTATAAGCCTCTTAAAGGCTATGCATGCTCTTTTTTTTTTTGACAAAAAATGGGCCATTTTTGCGAAAAACGGGCCATTTTGGGGAGGTCTGCAGAGTGCAAAACTTTTTTTTTTAATTTGCCTCTTCAAAATCTTGGTGCATCTTATACTGCGGTGCATCTTGTACTCTGAAAAATACGATATTTAAATAAATAGGTGGGATATTAATAAATACATAAAATAAAAATAAATAAAACTTACTGAATTCTAAACTAATTCATTGCCGGAGGGATGAAGTAACTGAGCCCTGACTCTCCAGCCTAGTCAACTACCGTATAATTGTTCCTCTCAGTTGCAAAATGCATTATATTTTACCAATCATACCCAACAGAAATAGAGTATTAGCATTCATCTGAAAATGTTTTTGATTTTTATTCAAGAAACTGAAGTCCACCATTGCTTGCCTTTTCACAGCAGCAAGTTTTGTTTCTTTTAACAATTTTATTTTGGGTTTTGGGTGGGGTCTTTATTAGTAAAAAATATATATTAAAACCCCTCAATAATAAAAGAGCAGAAAATAAACATCCATTTTCAGTACTTCTACTCAAAAGACAATTGTATAGATAATACAGAGTCACGGTTGAGATGGGTGGGGAAAGAAGTAGAATAAATGAATATAATAAAAATAAATAATATATTTGAACTTTATCATTTAATAATTTCTCAAGTGTACGTCATTTATAATCTAAGATTATGCTGATCTTTTTGCATAGAGTGAAACAGGTTGCAAGACAAATGTCAGCAAATAACATTCAAAACTAGTAAAAGCAATTTGAAAATTATATTTCTTTTTTACTGTCACTTACTGTCATTTCTGGGAAAGTGTTTGGAAACAAAAAAAATTCAAAGACGCTAAATAGACAACGTGGTCCAAACCACCGCACTATATTGACTTTCCTATAAAATAATCCTGGCAGGTGTGTACGGAGATTTTCACTCAGCCAGGCCACAGTTGCCCCAAAGATAGTTTTGAAATATTTCACTTCTTCTCTTAGAAGCTTCTTCAGTTCTGGAAGAAATGGGAAAACTGAAGACGCTTCTTAGATGAGAAATGAAACATTTTCAAAGAAAAAATAAAAAGAAAGTCCAGTGACGTTTTGAAAACCATGTTTGGGACAATCCTGGCAAGTGCTAATCTAACCTACTTTTCAAAATCCAATGAAGATGTTTCATCTTTTATATGCAGCTTTTTACATGCACTGCAGCATTTGTGAACATAGCTTTTCTCATTCCACAAAATTTAAGCTGTGGATTTTTTAAATCATGCAACCCAGGATAACTTAATCACACTTCTATTTCACTGAACTAATTAAACACTACTCAGGTCATTCAGATCAACAAAGGTATATTATTTATCCAGAATGCTGAAGCAAGAAATCGTCTAATTAGTAAGCCATTGAACAAAAGTAAATGTTTTTAAAATAGAAGGCTTAATTCAATTGTTTTCTTTTGTTTTGTTTCATACTTTGAACTCACAATTTTGGGAAAGAGATCTTTGTCCTATATGAGGTGGTTATAATGCAGACGAACAGGATCTACTTACATAAAACCATAAACAGATGGAATGAAATCCCACGAGTTGAGGACAAAGAATGAGAGGAAAATTATCACCATCAGACTCCCCAAATATAGTCCTGCATATTGCATGGAGTAAAACCAGAACTCCTTGCTTTTCATTTTCACTGGTATGAACTGACGCTGGAGAGAGAAAAAGTGACAACGAAGTATAGTTTTGTAATGTCTGTACGTAGTTTCTTGCAAGCAAACTGCATGAAAAAGCTTTCTTTCAATTTAACACATTTATTTCAGATATTAAGTATAGACATTAGAAGAAAAAATTGCTATGGGAAGATTAACTCTCAAGCTCATATAACAATTAGGAAGCTATTGTGTTTACGATTGTGTAGTTTTTCCTGCATAGGAAGGAATTGATCTAGCTGAAAAAAACTGTCTGGATATATCTAGAACGTGAAAATCCATCTTTGCAGGAGGGATGGTACAAGATACCTTGAAGGAAATAATAGTGGATCCACTCCTTTGTTTCTTAATGATTTTTTACATAATAGCGTTGCAGTTCACAAAATTGCATATAATTTTATTTATTAAAATTTTATGCCACCTAACTCCCCTATAAAGTGACTCTGAGTGGTTTATAGTAATGCAAATTATATATTCCATTACAACTCCGGTTGAGGCCTGATGGACTTTATCAGCCTTGGTTGCTTTCATGATTGAGCTTAATGGGAAAAGAAAATGGTAGATCAACCCTTTGGATTTTCTTGCTCTAAAAGACTTTTGAAACTATCAACCAGGCTAATCTTCTGCATTGACTCTGGATTAGGAGTTGAGAGAACAGTATTACAGCAAAGCCTTTGCAAATCTTTAGTCAGAGAAGTGGGAGAGAGGTAAATGAAAGCGAACCACTGCCAGCTGCATTCTTCTAGATTTAATTGTTTTCAGAGAAATAGCTGCGAACAGTAGTTCCCTTGAAGCAGCACAGATAATTTCCCAATGATTTTGGTCACAAGTTATGATTTCTGATCCTATGAAGATGATTTGCAAGCAATTTACAGTTTGCTTTCCCATTCTAGCCATCACCCTACTAGCAATCCTGTAGATATAGTTATTCCTTTGCAGGACTAGCAATTCATGGTGGCTAATCTTTTTATTTACTGAAGATATTAAAAAGACTCATTTGCTGTTAGGAAATAAGATACCTGTAATAAATAGAGAAGGGCTGGTGCAAACAAGGTAAGAGGATACAAAGACTGATATGTTGCTAATGCCAGAAATATAGCACTCAGAAAAGCACTACCTGCAAGATAAAGAGAAAATGGTATAAATAGCCAATAACAACAAGCTTCTAGGTGAACATGATATTTACAGTACTTAATATCTATGGCAAATCCATATAAAATGTGGGCTGGCGCAGCAATTCTCAGTAGAGATGTCGTGCATTCTGAACTAAACAGTAAAGTCTAAATGTTGGTGCCTCAACTATAAGGCTGAAATGATCCCAAAAGGAATCCAGTTTTTAAAGGCATCTGCTGCACTGGTTCCCTTCATCAATTATGTTACGGTATTTAAGAGCTCACCAGCTGTAAAGCCGATGCAACTATAAAGCTGATGAAATGTAAGGCTGATGCAATGAAGATGAATCAGCACCAATGTTCCCTCTAATTTTTTTTCAGTGTGAGCAGAAAAGTATAGTGTTTGAGCGGCATATTTTCATGCCTGAGCACCTGAATTTTTTTCACAGATGTCACTTAAGACAACAACAAAATCAGTATTATTTGAAACTCAAAGTTATGTTTATTCAAGGTACCTGCTTAATTAAAAGTGTTATATAATATCAGTATCACTTAACAACGGTCCTGCTTAGCAACCAAAATGTTGGCTCAGAAACTCTGGCATTGAAGCATGCAAGTCTTAAAGCTGTCAAGTTACAAGACCCTTGCACCCCTAACCCTTTAGGGAAAAAAAACCCAGGGGTCTTCCAACCTGACAGCTTTAAGATTTGTGGACTTCAACTCCCAGAATTCCTCCTCCAGTCATGTTGGCTCAGGAACTCTGGCATTGAAGCATGCAAGTGTTAAAGCTGTCAAGTTACAAGACCCTCGTACCCTTAACCCTTTAGGAAAAAAAAAACCCAGGGGTCTTCAAACCTGACAGCTTTAAGCCTTGTGGACTTCAACTCCCAGAATTTCTCCTCCAGTCATGTTGCAGCAACGTCATCTGCTTGGATCTGCTCCATCTTCGATTTTTTTCACAGGGGGCAGGGCTGCCGCTGAAGATGCCAACAAGCCCCCACCGCAACTAGAATATGCATTTGTTTAGCATGACATAGAATAGTCTTTCGACCAGAAGTATGGAATAAAAGAGACTGATAAATATTAAAAAAAATAAAACCAAAAAGCAGCTATTTATTTGAGTTTTAGATAAACATTTAGTTCAGATTTAATAGTGTTTCAGAGATGTGGCTGTCAGCTATTTGTGTATGTATGTTATTATTATGGAAGGTTAGATGAGATTTCACCAACATTATTCACCCCTGATTAATGCATTCATTCTAATAATCGAGTCTGACTCTGAATTACAAATCTATGTCTGAAGAATCTGGGTTAAGTTTTGGATTGGAAATTTGGGGAACATGAAAGTTTATGCATAATTTTTGTAATTTTTTCATTGGGTCTTAATAATGATTTTATTCATTTGGGATTTGGGGGTCTTTTTTCATAGGCTTAACACAGCTCTAATTTTGTCATTAGGAGCAATGTAACATTGGCCACTAATGTATTGTATACAGGTTGCCTTAGAAGGTAATACCTTTTGTAAAGTAGGAACTTAAGATAGGCAGACTTCATACAGATAAACAATTGAGAAATATTGTTCTTTTTAAAAAGCAGTGTTAATTGCTGCACCTTTCTCATATTAAGTATATTAGCTCAAGTTCATGTTAGGAAAAACTTTCAGTCTTAAAGGTTTGGTGAGGAGAAATCCAAAAATTCTTTAAAAGAATTTAAATTAAATTTGAGGCTGCCTCTACTTTCGCTCTCCCTCCCTCAGCTGTGCAGCAGCGGCAGCAGCAGCTCTCAGCCTACGTCGGCAGCGTCACACAGGCTGTGGAAGGAGGAGGAGGAGGAGGAGGAGGGAACCAAAGAGAGGCTTTTACCGGGCGTGCGCCTCACAGCCAGGACCGTCCTTGCGCCTCAAGCTGCGTTTCTTCCTGCAAAGCCCTTCGGGCAACCCGAGAGTTCCGCCTGACGCCTGAAGGGCTTTGCAGGAAGAAACGCGGCTTGAGGCGCAGGGACGGTCCTGGCTGTGGGGCGCAGGCCCGGTAAAAGTCGCTCTTTGGTTCCCTCCTCCTCCCCCTCCTTCCACAGCCTGCGTGACGCTGCCGCCATAGGCTGAGAGCTGTTGCTGCTGCTGCTGCACAGCTGAGGGAGGGAGAGCGAAAGCAGAGGCAGGGCGCCAAGCTTTGGTTAAGGCAGGCAAGGGAAACCGCGAGCCGAAAGGAAGTCTTGCTGGGAAGACGCGGCAGCAGGGCTTTAAAGGGCTCCCCCCTCCCCACCCACCCAGCCCACCTAGCCCATTCTTCCCCTGCCACAACTGTATCCAACAGGCCAAGTTGCTGGGAGGAGAAAGTTTGGGCTGCAGGACATGAGATTCCTCTGGGGAGGTCCTTTGCGGGCGGCCAGTTCTAGCAGCCTGCAAAGGACTTCCCCACGTTTGCTTTGAAAGAAATCTCTGCGCGGCAGTTAGAAACTGCTGCGTGGGGTTTTCTTGCCATGTGCGCGGCCGCGCAGCCGCGCACCTTAAAGGGAACAGTGATCAGCACTGGTATAGCCAGTTGAAGACTATGAAGGGGTCCACAAAAGTCTTTACCATTTTAGAAGGTGTTTATATAAGGCAGCCAGGAGAGGGCGTTTTTCTCTCTCCTTGTGTCCAGTATCCAGTTCTCCGTGTAGAGTCAAGAAGAAGATTGATTACTTATCAAGTATTTGCTATCACGTAGATTTCTTTAAATGTTGTATATATATATATAAACCACTGTTAAATGTCTAAGTCTCTATGTGTTGTGTTTTGCTCCTGGGTTGCATCCTAATAGTAGTCATGATGCAAACGCTATACTGTAACTCTAAACTAAGAGCAAGTGGTCTTGGTGCCTGGATGTGACTTAACTCTTAATCTCATTAGGTTTAGCTATTAGAAACAAGACATGACAGAAACCAAGAGGTTTGTAATGATATTTGTATTTCCCCTTTCCCTTTCAGGAAACCATCAGTAGCAGTATAATCAATATTCCCTTGTGGTCCTTACAAACATTAATATAATTCTGTCACTTTTAAGGAAATCTAACTGTACATGTCCCAGTAGCACACTGGAAGCCTCTTAAAGGCTAGGTACGGACATTTTGTGAAGGGGCGGAGTTTGGGGAGGAAAAAAATGCTGTATTCAGTGTATAAGACGCACCCAGATCTTCACCCTCTTTTTTGAGGAAAAAGGGTGCATCTTATACTCCAAAAATACGGTATATTAACATATATTACATATTCTGAGAGTAAATTATTTTAGAGGTCAATGCAGCCCAGGTGTTTCTGCTGAGGTTTGCATTATTTCTCTATTTACCCAGTTCTATATTTTTATGCTGTAGCAGAACTATCATGTAATATCATGCAAAGTAGATCTCAATATTCCATTATTTAAGACACGACATGAAAGAATATATTGAAAGCAGATGCAGATCATTGTTTCGGATTTAATCTGATATAAGCCACAAAAATGTTACACAGAAACGTGAAAAAATTAAATACGTTAATAAAATAAAGTATGTTTATAAAAAGCATTGGTGGTTGTTTCAGTGGCTGTTCCCAATCTGGTCCATGCAATTATTAACACTGAGACAAAGTTCCAATTTTACAAAAGTATTGTTTTGCCAATTTCAATGTCAGTGAAACATGGAAGATGACCTGGCAGGTGGCACAAAGATTAAATGTGTTCCATTAGGACTGCCTTTGAAAGATCCTGGCATTGCCTATCATGATTATTAATCCTACAATCCTACATGGAGAGGATGTGCTTCATGAGACAAGTTTTATCTCTTCCAGATCAGCATCATGCCAAGACTGCAATTAGCTGGACAACACCCGAGGAAAACAGAAGAGATGCAGATATTATAAAATTTGGTGCAGAATATTCCACGAAATGGGTAAATTGCTGATATCAAGCAGAAACATCTTCAGTTGATAAAAAACTTTGGAAAGAATTTGCTGCTCAATATGCACAGCAGTATAAAGTGGTCTATTTCAACATGAAAAGCAAAGTACATTACCTTTTATTGTTGCCAAAATGAAGAATGCAATTATAGCATTGTTGATGGCACAGGTGGATTTTGCCACACAAGACAACACAGTGTATGGATTCAATAGGTAACTGGAAAAAAGAGACATCCAAGTTCACATAGATATATGATTTTTTTTCCATCAAATTAGTCAAACAGATGCTTCATGAGGAGTTTACAACTGGAATTGATATAGAAAGATAGAAATATTCTCCTCTTTCGTTTTTGTTACTCTGCAACTGTATTTGAAGGTATGCTATCTCGATCCACAGGTAACATTGAGTCTCAAGATTAATAATCCTCTGGTTTCTCTTCAGATCGTATAAATCTTTCGCCTTTTATTAATCTTAATGGATATGTCCTCCTTGACCAAATCTGTGATAAATTCCATAAATCAATTATGTACTGTGTGAAGATGGGTTCTCTTTTGCTTGTCCAAAATCTCTTTCCAGTCAACTTCAATGGATGAACTCTAATTCCAGTACTTTAAGAGAGGGAGAAATACTTTGTCCACTTCCTTCTTTATTTTAAACACCTTTATCATGTACCTCTGCAATTGTCTTTTCTTCAAGCCAAACATTTGGGATTCTGCACTCAATCACAAAACCATGAAAGGAAAGTGAGTGGCTTGAAATGAAAGACAAACAAGTTGTGGTTGGATAGAGGTGATGACCCTCAAAAAGATAAAAGTGAACAAATGCAATATATGAAGAATTATGCAGACATAATACAAGCAAGAATAGTTTGTAAAGTATAGAAAGGTATACTTAATGGTGTTAGTAACTAGGTTTCTTTTTTCTCTTCTTCCCTGTCTTTAATTTCATCTGCTTGGCACTTCTTATTCTTTTATGTGCTTTACATAATATTTGCTTTCCCAGAAGGCAATAGCATGTGGATATGTACATAATAACAAAAGAGCTGACACATTCCAATCACTAGGAGCCCTCTCCCCTTTGGCAGATAAAATGTAAGAATAATCATTACCTTTATAATAATACAGTTTTAAGCAATAAAAGTATTCCTACTCTTTCACCAGGCAACTGTATGCCTAAATATTTTGGTTGTTTAAACAACTCCATTCGGAGGTTTTTACGTTTGCTTATTTTTGATGTCTTTGAGTCAAATCATGATTCCTGGTGACTGCCTGGACACCTCCTTAAGGTTTCCTTGGCAAGATTTTAGAAGTGGTTTGCCACTCTTTGTTTTCTAGGGCTGAGAGTGAATGGCTGGCCCAAAGGCACAGAGTTCGCTTTGTGCCTAAGACAGGAGTAGAACACAATCACCCATTTTCTAGTCCGATGCCTTAATCTCTCCACTAAACTGGTTTTCTTATTTGGGGTATAAATCTAACTTAAACAAATCTCAAATCCTCAGCCAAGAAGCATTCCTCAATCACTCAAAGTCACAGACTTCTGAAAAAGCAAAATAAGAGGCAAAGTGTCTTCAAAAATAAAATAAACGTTCCCACTCTCTCTGCATAAGGAAGATAAACTAACCATATTTTTCGGAGTATAAGACACACTTTTTTTCCTCAAAAAAGAGGCTGAAAACCTGGGTGCGTCTTATACACTGAATACAGCATTTTTGCCTCCTGAAGCCCCGCCCCTTCACCAAAATGGCTGTGCATAGCCTTATGAAGGTGTTCAGAGAGCTCCTGGGGGCTGGGGAGGGCAGAAATGAGCAAAACATGGACCGTTTTTTGCCCCCCCCAGGCCCCAGCAGCACTCTATAAGGCTATGCATGCCATATTTTTTGACAGAAAACGGGCCCGTTTTTGAGAAAAATGGGCCTTTTTTGCTTGTTTTTTGCCCCCCATCCTCCCAGGAGCACTCTGCAAGCCCCCCCCCCCAAGGCTATTCATGCCTTTGGGGGGGGGGAACGGGCCTGTTTTCCCAAAAAACGGGCTGTTTTTGGGAGGTCTGCAGAGTGTAAAAAAAATTTTTTCTTTTGGAAAGCTCTTTAACTGATTGATGAGAATTACACTGATCAAGTGCTGGGCCAGCAGAAACAAAAGTCTTAGGTGCTGCAGATTGTCAGTAATTTCCTTCTCCAGCACATGGATAATACACCTGGAAACATCTACCTACTACCTATTCTCTCTTTCTCCCTCCCTCCCTCCCTACTGTATTTTTCTCTCTCTTCCTACCTACTCTCTCTCTCTCTCTCTCTCCCTACCTATTTACTGTATTTCTCTCTTTCTCTCTCTCTCCTTTTATCTACCTATCTACCTACCTCTCCCTCCCTACTGTACTTCTCTTTCTTTCTCTCCCTCTCTATCCCTCTGTCTACCTACCTACTTTTTTTAAAAAATTGCCTCTTCAAAACCCTGGTGCGTCTTATACTCCATTGTGTCTTATACTCTGAAAAATACAGTAGTTTCCAATCTCTCTTGAAAAGCAATACTTACAACAATGCTACTTTGAGAGGAACATAGTACATTTCCATAGGAGTTCGGATAAGCTCTCCAGCATCAGATGCATATTTATCCAATTCTATTAGCAGTTTTTGCTTTTTAAACTGAATACAAAGAAAAAGTGTATAAGTAAAAGTAATGTATTTGTTTAGCAATTCTGCCCATTTTTATGATGATTCCTGCAAGAAATACTTACATCCCTAGATTGTTATCCAAGTTTATAAATTCAACATTTACACCAACTTGATTTATCATTACATAAGCCCTGATTCTTTTGTATTGACAAGATGCAATAATACCATATTTTTGGAGCATAAGACGCACCTTTTTCCCTCAAAAAAGAGGGCGAAAATCTGGGTGCATTTTATACACTGAATACAGCAGTTTTGGCCTCCCGAAACCCCACCCCCTTTGTAAAAATGGCTGTGCATAGCCTTTAGATGGCTTCCAGAGTGCTCCTGGGAGCTGGGGAGGCCAAAAATGAACGAAAAACAGGCCATTTTTTGCTCAATTTCCCCCCACCAGCCCCCAGGAGTACTCTACAAGCCTCCTAAAGGCTATGCATGGTTTTTTTTTGAGGAAAAAAAAACGGACCCATTTTTGCAAAAAACACACCGTTTTTGGGAGGTCTGTAGAGTGCAAAAACTTTTTTTTTTAATTTGCCTCTTCAAAACCTTGATGCGCCTTATACTCCGGTGCGTCTTATACTCCAAAAATACGGTAGTAGAATGCATCTTATTCAACTCATAACTGGGTAACGGACTCATGCCAGTTATCTTCAACACATTTGCCTAACATGTATTTCAAGCAGTTGCTGGCTTGTAATATTGTGTACTCTGCTTGTGATCATGGATAATGTGTTTTACAAAATTATCCTAAAACAAGCCATGGGTTATTTCAGCTGGTTTCTCCAGTTGGGAACACTAGAAGGCACAGACAAACAGTGCAGCTGAGAGAAAGGGAGCAGCCAGCTATTATTAAGAAGCATATTCATGACTGTTCATGGATTATACTCATCATTAATTCGTTATTGTTTAAGTTATCTAAATTGTAACATCAACTAATTGGCAATGACTCTGAGCACTGTACAGTAACATTTAGAAATGTCATAAAATATAAGATATAATAACCAAAGAAAGATTGAAGACAGACGTTCAAATGGGTTTACAAATGGCCAAGGATCTGCCAAACCCCTGCCCCCCCCCCGTCCAATTTTAACATTTTCCTGAAGGTGAAAGGTGGAATGGTATTCCAGAGGGTTGGAGTAGCAACATAAGAAGCATGTCTCCATGGCACTGATGGGACCCAGAACATGCTAACCCTGCCAGATCTTATGGGATAGGCAGAATGTGCATAGTTTGATAAGAATTCATTAATCTTGAAGTCACATTAAATTAGTTTTCCTCTGCAAAAATAAACAAAAAACCCTAGTCCATCCCTTGTTCTTGATTTAAGCACGCACTTTAGCCTTTAAATATAATTGTGTATATTCTGGCCATCCTATAAGACTTGGCAAGGCTTGCATCAGCCCCATCATTGCTATGGAGGCAGGCTTCTTATGTTGCTATTCCTACCCCCTGAAACAGCATTCCCCCTCTTCACTTTCAGGGAAATGTTAAAAATTTCGAGGTTTGGGGCATATCATGAATCAATCTAAAACTAGAAGTGCTAGATGTTCAACATGGATTGAGAATAGCTCTGCCAACAACTGACACATGAAACCATTCAAAGGAGCATGTTGAATGGAATCCAGCTCACAGTAAGGCACTTCCAAGCCAAGGTGTCTGAGCAGAGCAGCCTTCCTCAGCTGGATACTCTGCAAATGTCTTCTGACAACTCCCAGGATTCTCAGCCCCAAAGAACAATATGTAAAAGATCGGGAGGGAAAAACATGGCTGTATTTAGAAATAGAAGCTGGGAAGGATATAACAGTATGAAGAAAATGCGCTGAAAGTAATATAAATAAAAATGGGCTCACCAAAACTTTGTTGTAATCCTGAACAGCTAAATAAAGGGCTATAGCCGTCAAAATATCTGTAAACTGAACGGAAAACAAATCAAAAGAATACCAAACCACAGGTTATTTTCTCAATGCAAAATTGTACTTTTAGTGATTAAGCAAGTTTTCTAAATTAACATTAGGACTGTCTGAACAAATTAGTTCATATTACTATATTGGAATTAGACAATGCTCTGGCTATGTAGGTTAGAGCAGGGAAGCCATGGGTAGAATTAATTTCACAAGATGGCATCAAGGAACTGTCTCATTTTTATTAGGCATCAAAATTCCTTTGTGACAGAAAGTATTGCTGGTAGTGGATTTACAGTATTTTCAACTTGCCAGCAATGGATTTTTTTGTACACATCCCTATGGCTAAGTGATTTCTATTTTAGATAGTTATGAATGGGTGATTATGTATATAAACTTTGAGATGTCCTGATCTCAATATATACAACTGTGAAACTTTTTTACATACATGATTCAATAAATTATTTAGTTAACAAACTCTGGGATATTCAGTATTATCAAAAAACATTTTTGGAAGAAGTTTACCAGTAAATGTCAAGAAATTACGGTATACCACAGTTTCTAAAATAATTTCCAATGCCTTGGATAATTATTCAGCAGTAGGACAGCTTACCCTGAATGAAATTAGAGTTAACAGATCTGGGCTGCAAACATCTGGTCAATCACTAGATAAAAGCAAAAGTATAAAGCTACAGGTCTGGACAACCATAACAGGGCAGACAAAAAATTCTGCCTATCTCTCTCTCTTGCTAGCTATCTGTCATCCAGATTTTTGCACTCCAGATGTGGGGTTCTATTGAAAATTTCTGGAAATATAGAAAGGTACTCAAAGAGTTGACAAAGATGAACAATGGTGCTGTACATGTTACGCCAATCATTTTTTCCATATATGTTTGTTTTAAAAATACACATAAAATATTAATGTTATCCTAAACATGTTTTTTTCTCAAGAATCCTACTAAGTTCCATAAGTTCCTAATGAGTTCAATGAATTATGTTTACTTATTAATTGTGCTTAGACTTTCAGACAGATTTAGGTCTTTAAAAAAGTGTATATTGTAAATTTAAAAATGTGTTCTATGTGCAGAAGAAATCAAAGAATAAATTCTGAAAACAGAGCCAATTATCTGATGGTTGAAAATTACATACCATAAACACTAGTTCAGCATAATCAATCAGGAAATGAAAGAGGTATATTATAAACGGTGTCTAAGAAGAAGAAAAAAGAAACAATTATCTTAGACAACTTGTCTTTAGATCAAAGCTTATTTATTTATTAATTGTGAAAATGATAGCTATCTAGTGTCTTCTAAGAATGGATTTTACAGAGAATACTCAAAATCATTAATGCAAAAGTAATTCACTGTACAAGTCTAAGACTGGTGTAACAGAAAAGATACTGAAGTCGGACAGGTAGTTCACGACTTACAACCATTCATTTAATGACTGTTTGAAGTTACAACAGCACTGGAAAAAGTAACTTATGACCGGTTTTCACACTTACGACTGTTTCATTATCCTGTTGGCTGCATGATCAAAATTCAGCTTGCAACTGGCATGTATTTGTGACAGTTGCACTGCCTCAGGAACATGGGATCATCATCTGTAACCTTCCTAGCCAGCTTTCAATAAGCAAAGTCAAATGCGGGAAGTTAAATTTGCTTAATGACTGTATGATTACTTAACAATTGCAGTGATTCACTTAACAACTGTGGCAAAAAGAAAACCTTGTAAAATGGAGCAAACTCACTTAACAACTGCCTTGTTTAGCAATGGAACATTTGGTCTCAATTGTGGTCAACATAGTCACAAAGTAGTCACAACCTAGAATTTGCTATTTAAGGGTGTGAACTTAGTTTGTACTATGGCATACAAAAAATATAGGCATGTCCGCAAAAAAAGATTGTTTATATTTTTAGTTTTTATCATTTCAGTCTCATAAAGAGAAAAATCTTACTTTTGTACAATGTTAATATTTTAACAGCTGTGCTATTACAACTAATCGGTTTTTATGATAAACGGACCTGGAGGGTGACTCTTCCCTTCCAAGCAAAATACTTTAAATGTCATATTAATTTCACTTTACCTTTATGCATAGCAATAGCAATATCGTTAGGCTTATATGGTGCCCCACAGTGCTTTATAGCTCTCTCTGGGAAGTTTATAATATAGAGGCATTATTTTGCATATTGCACCCAACAATCTGGGTCCTGATTTTACTGACCTCAGAAGAATGGAAGGCTGAGTCAACTTTGAGTCCTATCAGGATCAAACTCTTGGCTGGGCAGTTTGCCTGCAATACTGCACTTTAACCACTGCGCCACAAGGGCTATCAGGTGGCATAAACATTAACCTTCCATTTAAGTTTCCTAAAACACTCTGACAAAATATCTATGAATCTTTTTGCTACTGATCTGACACTGTAAGGATAAAATTTGGTATTTTAAAAATACTTTATTAATTATACATGCGATAAGCCAGTTTCTGAGGGGAAAAAAGACTGTTTTCTCCTTATGCCAAGAACACAAGGTATTTTACTTCATGTAATCACCACCTGCATCGTAGAATTATATTTATTTATTTCATTTAACTATTTTATATATCTTTTTTCATTTTGTAAAAATATTCCCAAAGCAGGAAATAATAGACTTCAACAAATTGAGATGCGAGTTTTGAGTTATTTCTATTATCAAAAAATTAAAAAATAAGCATTCCTGTGAATTGCATTTGTGTATCCACCTATGCACTCAGGAGCTCAAGTAAGAAGACAATATAATTCTATTAAATCCTATAGATTCTTTCACATTATATTCTCTTCAATATAAAAAGCATGTTATATGGGAGAAACAATATCAAAGCAGTTCATAGCAAAAACTATATATACTTACTTCATGAAAAATATCTCCAGAATACGGAGATACACCCAAATCAAGTAAAGCTAGTCCTTCAACCACTGGAAAATAGAAAATAAGTTCTTGTAATCTACATCCTTCTTAACATACAAACTTAATGTACAAACTCAAGGTAAACCGCTCCAAACTTGATTGCAGAAAATACGACTTCAGTAACAGAGTTGTCAATGCCTGGAATGCACTACCTGACTCTGTGGTTTCATCCCCATAACTTTAACCTTAGACTGTCTACTATTGACCTCACCCCATTACTAAGAGGTCTGTAACAGGCGTGCATAAGTGCATCAATGTGCCTACCATCCCTGTCCTACTGTCCCCACTTATTCATATCCATTTCCTGTATTCATAATCATGTTTATACTTATATCTGTTATCTTATACATGCTTGACAAATTAAATTAAAAATTAAATTAAACTGCATCACTCTGAACTGCACACAGTTCTGGGCATTATCAAGAACAAATTAGTATGACCCAAGGGTAAATGTTCACTTTCTATACAATTTGGTTAATAAGTTTCTTACAAAATTGCTAGGTGACTAAATCTCTGTTTTACTCCAGAAGACATCACTTACTGTCCTAACTTTTTGCATCCCAGAGATCTGGGATGTCTCAAGTGTCAAAGAGAGTGTTGGTACTTTGACTTGTAGAAATAAAAGAAGCTCATCTAGAAGACAGCCTATTCATGATGCTTGGATCTAAAGTGTGATGTACTTGCAGCTTAGCCTGTTATAGGAACCCAAACCTTTTGGTTTGGAATGTGTGGCTTGGTGAAATTCGGGAGCCTTCTGACATCTCAGACTAAAAGCGACAAAGGCAAGATAATTTCTTGGACAAAGCCGTTAGAAAAAACAAAGCCCCTTGCAAAGAAACGCCCCAAATTCTCGCTGCTTTCCTTCTTCCTCCCCTATGTCCATTTAACCCTTCCTTAGACTCAAGGCTGAGACCGCAAGGCTCGAGGCTTAATCCTAAGAAAAACAGGAACTCAATAGGTTAAAATACATCGTGCCAACGCAGCCAAAGCGTCCTTGACACCAATATATCTTTTCCAAGGTAAAAACCCCGCTCGGTCACGACCACTCCAAGGCTCGCGAGGGCGGCGGGTGGGGCACAGCGACGCCCCACGAAGCTCAGTGCTTCCAGGCGTCCAAGCTCTTGGAGATGCCCTTTGAGGACCACCAATCCCCACCCCTGTCCCCCTCCGTAGGCCTCACCTCGTTTCCAGGCATTTAAAGGAGACGCCACCTCCACCCTCTCAGAGATGAGTCCGGCCAGGCTGGAGCGGAATAAAGCGGCCCGAACCGTTACGGCTACCAAAACCACCAACACTAAGGGAGCCACCATTTTGGCGTAAAACACCGGCCGAAACTAGCAGTAGTTCCCACGCTTGTCTGTTGCATTGAGGATCTACAGGACAGGTTACAGGAAGAACACTACAACTCCCGGAAGCCATTGCGCAGCCTTTACTTCCTGAAGATGATGGCGAAAGAGTTAGGACAAATTGCGGATGAATGAGCATAGTGTGATGCACGGCTCTTCTTCGGATTGTTTTGTACTGTATTGTATTTCTTGAAACGTTACCAAAAAGCTTTTTTTTTAAATTATACGAATAATTATTGATTCGGTTTTTCGATCGGACCTCCTCCCTAGAACCAGAAAACATGCTTTAATTTCTGAATAAGAAGGTTGCTTAGAGGGGGAAAAACTCCAAAATTCTATCTCGAAAAGGACAACAGTAATTTATAATCAGCTATTAAACCAAGATCTTTTTCAGATATTCTCCATTTTATACTTTGCACTTGATATTCAATTTCCAAATTGAAAAACGGCTTTTTACTCGCCAACTTCACGACTTCTGACCCATTGTTTCTTAAAGTTTTAGATACCCCTGGAGAACCTCCTCTCAGGGGTTCTTGAAATCAGAATTATTTGCCACCCTATGTTGAAAAATAATACAATATTAAAATCCCATCAAATGATCATGAGAAGCAATTGTGGTAGAAAATTTGATTAATAGGATACTTACTGATAAATATAACCTATACGAGCAAAAACTCTTTTGGGATCTTCCATAATTTTAAAAAGTGGAAAGGGGGCCAGAGACAAAAAAACAAATTAAGAAAGACTGCTCTGACCCATGAATATTATTTTTATTCTGTATTCTAGTGTATTAGCTATACCATCTAATTTTGTATTTAACAGCCTGCATATTTCTTTGGGATTCCCCGTACGTATCTGCATATTCTGTGTGTGCATTGCGAATAAAAGCAAATCAAACTTCAGCATTGGTGTATTGTCATGTTTTTTAAGTTTACCCACTCAGTGGCCTGGGGTTGGTAACAGAAACTGCCTTAACTGCAGCCCGCATCCTGCAATTCAATGAATCTGTCTTAAGAGCTGAGAGTTGTCTAAATACATGGGAGTCCATAAGGCAGAGATGGACGTTGTAGAAAAGATGTGTGTGTTATTTTAAGACTGATTGAGATTCATCTATGTACTATACATACAAACTACATATATTTTTATATGAAAAGCAGCTATTTTGTTGAAGCTAATTAGCCAGGATGAAAGATGATTTTAAAATAAATGCTTGCTCATGTATGATTATAAATAGCATATCTCACATGCAATGTAATAGTATTGGAGGCAATTAAAGAATAACGTGTTATAGTATAAGCCCTTTAGACTGCAGTTCATTTCAGTTTCTTAAAAATCTCTGGGAGGGGATGTTTATTAACAATAATCAGAAATACACAAAAAATAAAATGCAGGCAGTATTTAAAAATGATAGGGATGCTCAGTCTAAGTATATTTTATGTTATATACTGTATGCACACATAAGCCCCAGTGTAAGTTCACAGATGATGGAATTGAACATTATAGAAAGGAAACTTGAAGCTTTTATATTGCATCTTTATTCTAGAGTGGGCACTTCAAAGTTTTTTAGAAAATACCAAGAGATTGAATTTGGCCACCTTTCCTTCCTACACTGCCCATAGCAGATCAAGAGAAGTATGTATGGGGCTGAAACGGACATTATTTAAATTTTGTAAAGTATATATTCTGGAGTGTACATTGATGATTAACTTTTTACAATACACAGTATTTACTTTTGGCATTTGTGTATCCTTCTATAGCAATGGTGTCAAATTCACGTCACGGCGGCATCATGTAAAGTATCAGGATTTCCCCCCCCCTTCGCTAAATCTGGCATGGCCAGCGCGTGATTCATCTGGCCCGTGGCCCGTGAATTTAACAGCCCTGTTCTATAGTGTACCTCATCAGATGTGCTTATATATATTTGGCTCTGCATATGTATAAGAAATTACTTCACCATATTGAGTTATTCCACTTAGTATGTCTTAGTGGGACAAAGATGGAGACTTGTGAAATTTATTGTGACCAATTCAAATAGGGAGTTTAGAATTCATTTTTTTCCTCTATTTAGAGAAGCATGTTATATATAATAAATTGCTTGCCTTGTTTTGAAGATGTCTCCCAAGTAAACAGTTATATGAACAGCTATTGTGGTTTTATGCAAAATTTCAACCTGGGTGGTATTTTTATCTTTTTCTGTTTATGAAGACTATTATAATAAAATAGTTCAATAGTTTTGGGTGGAGAAAAAAGGGAATTATCACAATTTATCATAATAATCCATATTATAAATGAATTATAGCAGATTCTAAAGTTTAGGAATTATGTTGCCATTTTTGTTTGGCTAGAAAGGTGACCAACTGCACTCAATGGGTAATCCTCAATGGAACTGCATCTACATGGAGGGAAGTACCCCAAAGCTCTGTTTTAGGCCCAGTACTCTTCAACATCTTCATCAATGATTTGGATGAGGGAATAAATGGGGAACTCATCAAATTTGCAGATGACACCAAGCTGGCAGGAATAGCCAACACTCTAGAAGACAGGCTTAAGATACAGAAGGATCTTGACAAACTTGAACATTGGGCACTATCTAACAAAATGAAATTCAATGGTGAAAAGGGTAAGGTGAGGTTCATGGCCGGTGAGGCAAGCAGGCAAAAGCCGCCCTATGTCTGCCAGCACCGGAGCTTCAGCGGGGCTTTCGGAAAGCCACCCCAAAGCCCCGGTGCAGCTTTCTGAAAGCCCCACTGAAGCCCCGCTGCCACGTCCCGCTGTAAGGTGGACGCAGCGCCGGGACTTTAAAACCCTGCCCCAGGGGCCCTGCCGCCACTTTAAAGCCATGGAACCACCGTTCCCTTCTCCCAACCTCCGAGCCGCACCGCCCTCTCTAAACTTCCGAGCTGTGTTGGGGCCAGGAAGCAGGGCTGGCCCGCAAAGGCCTGGGTGTGGGCAGAGGAGCTGGCGGCAGAAGCGGGGCCTTGGGCGAAGCGAGACCGAAGGGAGAGCAGGAGGAGGCCGCCTCGGCCTCGCCTCCCAGCCACAGATTGTGGAACAAACTGGAAGCCAGCAACTGGGCCTGGTGGCAGCATTTGGGGGAGCTGCCCCCACCAAATACCGCCTTTGCAAGGAGGGAGAAAAGATTTTTTGCAACCATTTAAAGGAGATGGCACAAGCTTTACTCAAATTAATTGGTCGTAAATTTGCAATTTTCTTCTCTTCCCGCCTCTCCTTTGTGTCCCACATAAAAAGTGCCAGTAAAACACACACACACACACACACACACACACACACAACTTACAATAATAAAATTACTTACAAATTACAACAATTTTGAATTCCTCCACCCCTCCCTCCGACCCACATACCTTTTCCAGCTGTTTCACAGAGGATTTCAACTCTCCTCTTGTCTGCCATGATGAAAATGTAAAAAATGTAAAAAGAAAAAGGCAAGAGCTGCTGAAGTCAGGCTGGGTTAGCTGCTGCCAAGTCCAATGGATGACTCTGCTTAACTGTTTTAAAAAAGCCTCTTAAAAAAGTGCCCTCTACTGGAGGAGGCGAGAGAACCACGTGCCTCATCTACATAAGGAATTTTTCGCCTTTTAACCCTTGCTTAACTCTGCTCAAGTGATCATAAAAATAGACTAAATGAGGCATGTGGTTCTCTTGCCTTCTGTAGATGGCACTTTTTTAGAGGCTTTTTTAGAGGCGTTCTACATTTAGGCAAGAAAAACGAAATGCACAGGTACAGTATAAGTGGTACCTTGCTCAATAGTAGTAACTGTGAGAGGGATCTTGGAGTCCTAGTGGACAACCATTTAAATATGAGTCAGCAGTGTGCAGCAGCTGCCAAAAAAGCCAATACAGTTCTAGGCTACATAAACAGCGGGATAGAATCAAGATCACGTGAAGTGTTAATACCACTTTATAATGCCTTGATAAGGCCACACTTGGAATACTGCATTCAGTTTTGGTCGCCACGATGTAGAAAAGATGCGGAGACTCTCTCCTTGATTAGTTTCCACCAATTTCTACAACTCTGCTATTGTATTGTATATTTGTTTATGAAAGAATTAGATATTTGCTTGATACAGCTGAATTTCCATTGTAAGCATTTCCAAAAAGCCGTGTTATTCTGCTATAGCAAATAAATAATTGCATGAAGGTCTTGTTTTACTTCTAAAATTCCTTGTGTGTTCAATCACACTTGGCCAATAAAGAACTCTATTCTATTCTATTCTGTTCTATTCTGTTCTGTTCTATTCTATTCTATTCTAAAAAGATCCCTCCTAACTGACCCTAATCTGGAATTCCATGTATGCTTTCTCTTGAATTTCATGTAGCAAGGATATATACTTTTAAATAAACCAAATGTGAAAATAATAAATTGAAATTTAATGTAGTATTTTTCTTTCACTGAAGGTGGCATCATATATCCTCTTTCTGAAGCTCTAATTACAGAAGCAGTCTTTCTAGAAAATATAAAACATATTTCCTTATTTTTAAAATAATGTAATTCCATTTGCAGAAATTTACTAAAATTCAATATACTATATATTTATTGAATGCATAAATCACAGTCTGGTATTAAATTAAAATGCCACTAGTTTACTTATCAGGTTTCTTTGCTTGATGAAGATTTAGTGATCTATAAAGAACTATTTTCCAGCATCTGCAGATTGTATTAGAAAAATTATTTTTTGAAAACCCTGGCAAGCTGCTGGTCTTAGAACTAAAATATCAATTTAAATAGTTCAGTAATGTTAAGTGATGAGAAGCACCTTCCTGATCAACATCTGTTAATTTCTGCTATTTATCTTCTGAATGTGGATATAAACTTAGTGAATTATTTTAGAACCTTATATACACAAAACATCACTATTGTCAAATAATTATGTATCAGATACATGACAGTTCCTTACCATTTCTGATTGGCTGGAAGAAGTAGAGATGCTATATCTCATCATACTTTTCAAGGTTTCTCTCTCCATACTTATATACATATATGTTCCACAATTCTATTCTGCATGTAGTGATATTTATACAAATAAGTAAGAAAAAAGTAATGCTCACAAATTAAGACATGAGATAATAAAAAGAAAAGGAAATATAGCTAAAACAAATTTATACCAATACAGCTCAGTGTACTTATCCATAATTTGCTATTCCTAAACAGAGGAATACCTAGGCTAAAATGTTAAATGTTGTTGCTGAGCTAATGTCAGGTACTTTTATTTTAAGAACTCAGCACGTTGAATTATATTTGTTCTCATGTTGTGCAGCTATAAAGAAAGATCTACAAAGAAGCTAGGATATATCCAAGTTTTGGCTTAGCACAAAATATACTAAAATTGAAAAGAAATCAAGGATAGGTTTTTTTTAGTATCCTGCTTTTTATGTGCTAAAGATATCCAGAGTAAAGCATGTTACTTTTGATAACCTTTGCTGTGTCATCTTTGTGAACTTTAATCACAAATGGCATTCCCTGTAAGATGGACTAATTTCTCCAGACATTTTTTAATGAGGCACATACCAAGCAGACATAATTTCAATGAAGTCATTATTAAGACATAGTTTATATTGAGCTCCTGTTACTTGTCCCAGCTTCTGCCAACCTAGCAGTTTGAAAGCACGTAAAAATGCAAGTAGAAAAATAGGAACCACCTTTGGTGGGAAGGTAACAGCGTTCTGTGTGCCTTCGGCATTTAGTCATCCTGGCCACATGACCTCGGAGACGTCTTTGGAAAGCGCTGGCTCTTCGGTTTTGAAATGGAGATGAGCACTGTCCCCTAGAGTTGGGAACAACTAGCACATATGTGCAAGAGTAACCTTTACCTTTACCTCTTTATATTGACCTTAATTCAATCAGTGCCAATATACCATATTGGTTAAGATCCTGACTGGTAAAACTCAGTCAGAGTTGATCTGAGAACTGACATTATGACTCTGAGGCATCATTGTTTCTTAACAAAGACATTTTTCAAGGATAAAAGTATAGAAGAGTTCTCTGTTGAGCCCTTAAAACATGGGTGTACAACTTCCTTTAATTCAAAAAGCCACTGCAAAGGTCAAATTAAGGACTGCAATGAGTACTCTAAACATCTGCAAGGCTGAAAATATTTACCTTGCACCTGAGATATCCCAGCCCAGTAGGAAAAAGGTCTAAGGTTTTAAGCCCATCGATCAAAAAAGCTGCAGAAGGAATGCTGGCAGGATGAATCTCATCCCAAACTGCGCATCTCTGCATTTTATCTAAAGAAAGGCAGAATATTTATTTAAGCATAACAAATAAATACATTAAAACCATTATATTGATACAGGCCTTTGGTTTTGGTATAGTATTTGGTATAAGAAACCAGGGTCAATCATCAAGTATCAATTGCAAGCTAAATTCTACACGATGAGCTTTGGAAACATTGGCAACAAAACAAAGGAGATAAGACTCTAAGCCCAGAGCATCTCTGGAGTGTAATTCCAAAACAAATATTTATGTAGTGCATTACATCCAGCCAAAGTTTCCAAAGTCTTTGAAAGGATTTAAAACAGCAGCTAGACAATTTTTGAAAAAATATAAATGCTCAACTTTTTTTGTTTTGATTAAATTACGTTTTTGTTATGGCTATTCTAGGCACTTCAGTAACTTTGGACAATAAATAAACAATAAAATTAATACCTTAAATTGGAATTATCATCTGTGCAAAGTTATACGCTTTCACTCCATAATTAGCAAAAGGAAGTTAGATTATTGTATCAAGAATGTGGTTTTTTAAAAAAACAAGCACTTCATTCCATTCAAACCTTTATTGTCAAAGCACAATATTTGTACAATGAGATTGGCTGAGCCTCCCTTAGTGCACCCCCCAACACAAATACATCTCAATAAGTCACAGTGAAAGAAAGAAAATATCTAACCCACTAAATCATATTAACAAACACGCAATCCTCTATACCAGTGGTGGGTTCCGGATCCCGTTGCAACCTGTATTGTGCAATGTGGCCCGGCGTCCACCACATGAACACGTGCATGAGTCCTTACCTCCTGTGATGCCTCTGCGACGCTCCAGCTGTTCGGCGGAGCATCGCACAGGCACTGTATGCTCCATGTGCGAAAACTCTGAAGAGCTCAAATAAAGGTAAGGAGGGTGGGACGGTGGGTGGGCCCTCTGGAGCACCATACTGGAATGGTATTCGGTGTTCTCAGCAGGCACCAGTACACCCATGCCGGGGTGTACCGCCTGCAACCCACCAGTGTTCTATACATATATGTGTGTAACATTAAATCAGAAGTGGTATGCTTCCAGTTCTCACCGGTTCAGGTGAACGGTAGTGGAGGTGGCACGAGGCTCCACCCACCCACCCTGATGTCATCACGGACCTCCTGCGCATGCCCAGATGTGCGGTCCCGCTACTGAATTTATAGTGAAGTGAATAGATGCATTACTGCATTACATTATAATATATTGCACCAATATGAACATGTTGCATGTTGCGCCGCCCTTGCAAGTCTATCATACTACATACTTATGATGTTATGTTGCATTCAGGAGTCTCACAGCCCATGGATAAAAGCTGTTCTTCAGCCTGTTTATACAACTGGCTATGCTTCTATATCTCTTGCCCGATGTAAGAGAGTAAAGAAGTGCTGACCACGGTGTAAGTCGTCCCTGAGGATTTTCCTCACTTTTCTAAGGCAGCGAGTCCTAGCAATTTCATCTAGTGGTGTCAGGGGACAGCCTATGATATTTTGTGCCGTGCTCATCACCCTCTGTAATGTCTTTCTATCCACGGTTATCAAGCCAGCGTACCATACTGTAAGGCAATAAGTGAGGACACTTTCTATTGTGGAGCAGTAAAGGGAAGTCATCAGTTGTTGTTCCACCTTGTTCTTCCTCAAAACCCGAAGGAAGTGGAGTTTCTGTTGGGCCTTGTTGGCCACCTGGATTGTTTTGTTTTTCCAGGTGAGATCTTTGATAAGATTGACTCCCAAGAATTTGAAGGAGAGTACTCTCTCCACACAGCCCCCCTTGATGTAAAGTGGTGCAGGTTCCTTTCTCTTGTACCTGAAGTCTAGTACCATCTCCTTTGTCTTGCTGATGTCCAGGTGCAAGTTGTTTTCTGAGCACCATGTGGATAATTTTTGAGCCTCCCCCTGTATGCTGCTTCATCTCCACTTCATGCTTCATAATAATACAATAATACAATAGCAGAGTTGGAAGGGACCTTGGAGGTCTTCTAGTCCAACCCCCTGCCTAGGCAGGAAACCCTATACCGTTTCAGACAAATGGCTATCCAACATCTTCTTAAAGACTTCCAGTGTTGGAGCATTCACAACTTCTGGAGGCAAGCTGTTCCACTGATTAATTGTTCTAACTGTCAGGAAATTTCTCCTCAGTTTTAAGTTGCTTCTCTTCTTGGTTAGTTTCTACCCATTGCTTCTTGTTCTACCCTCAGGTGCCTTGGAGAATAGTTTGACTCCCTCTTTTTTGTGGCATCTCCTGAGATATTGGAACACTGTATCATGTCTCCCCTAGTCCTTCTTTCTATTAAATTAGACATACCCAGTTCCTGCAACCGTTCTTCATGTGTTTTAGTCTCCAGTCCTCTAATAATCTTTGTTGCTCTTCTTTGCACTCTTTCTAGAGTCTCCACATCCTTGCTATAAAAAATAAGTTCTTCTTCTAAACAATTTTTAAAACTGAAGGTTAACACATTTTAAACAATCAATTTCTCTGATTTGATTGTTAGATCAATCTCTGTTCTACGGACTGTAGCAAATCTGTATGATGATTGCTTTCAAACATTCTATTTCTGTTCAACTCTTTCTTTCCATCAGCACTATCTTTTGGGAAAAAATATGTTTCATAATCAGAATGAGTTTTACATGTTTGTAGGAAAATGATTAATTAAAGACAGTCACACTAACAATTTTAACAAATTTTGTCAGTGAACATATTAGGAAGTTTTGTCTTTTGGGGCAGAGAGAAACATAATACTAGCTAGACATATTAAATTTCTTTTAAAAACAAAAATAGACAACAAATGTGAAAACAGACAAGACTTATTTTGTTTTATTGCAACTATTGGTTAAGAATGTCCCCCTTTATCTGAATAAAGTTAACATGGATGGTATTCTGAGCAGCAAGAAGTATATTACATGAAAGGTGACAATAATGATTATAGATAATTTTGTGCTTCTTCTGAAAATTGCAACCAGTTAGCTAAAACAACTAAATAATAATTTCCTCTCATTGATTAATAGGGATGTTATTAAATCCTCATATTGGGTACCTGAAAGAGACAATGAAGAAGTATGTGTTCAACGGATCCTTTTATTTATTTTTTTCAATACTGTTTAGATCAACATAGTTTTTCTCTGCCTAGTCATGTAAAATTTGCTATTTTAACAATATTTTAATTGTTTCTCATGTCATTTAAGATACATAGGTTTTAGAAGGCACAAAGACTCTTGCTTTTTGTTTTAATAATAGTTTTTTAGCATATCACATTGATATTATTGCCAAGTTATCTATACAGCCCTGTGGAATTCTTTCCTGAGAGCCACAGATTAAAAACAATAAAGAATTCCAGCAAACATGCAGTAGATACATTTTTAAAAAAATCTATAGGTTCCTAGAAGTGTACAGAAGATTCAGGAGGTTCAAAAATTGGCAATTGAAACTCTTCCCTTGGCACTAAAAATATAATGATAGTGTCAGATAAGCTTGCCTAAAGAGGGCATTTAAACATTTGATTGACTGTTTCCCTCTGCGTAAATACTCATTGGGTTGGGATACAAAGCAAGAACAAGGTGGTCTCAGGATCATCATCCAGGATGTTTCAGTATGATCAAATCATTTATTATTATTATTTGCTTGTTTGCTTTTTTTATTGCAACCGAGAACTAAGATAAACTTTCTGGACAGTTAGAACAATTCGTCAGTGGAACTACTTGCCTCCAGAAGTTGTGAATGCTCCAACACTGGAAGTTTTTAAGAAGAGATTGGACAACCATAGAGTTTCCTGACTTGAGTTGGTTAGACTAGAAGAGCTCCAAGGTCCCTTCCAATTCTATTATTCTGGTCTTCAAAATCAGTCCAAACCCACCCATCCCCCGAATCACCAAATTGGAACGCTTTGATTCTTCCTATGGATAGAAGGCAGCATATAGATTATAAAAGCAAATGAACAGGAAGAATGCAAAATAAAAATCTCTAAGATGAAGAAGAGAAATGAAATAGTGAAAAATTACAGGACAAGAAACTGCTTACTCTGTAAAACTCAATGGAATAAATCTGTTTTGCTCAATGGACAAATTGAGCAAACGGCATGATGGCTGGGGAAATCTGGGACTTGAAGTTGATCTTAAAGTCACCAAAACTGAAGAACACTGAAATAAATCAACCCTCACCTGTTTAAGAACATTATGAAAGTCTGTTTGAAATCAGCTTCCTACAGGGAGACATTTCCAAGACAGCTTTTCTTCCAGAGTGGATTGTATTCTCTGCAGTTAGAAATTTCCCTTGGAAATCAGAGGTTTCTTTGTTAGCAGTTTGATTTTTCCTTTTCTGGAAGCATTTCTGGGAGTAATATTTTATTTGGAGGGGGGTTGCTTCCACAGAGGGAAGGGAGGAAGGAAGGAAGGAAGGAAGGAAGAAAAATTGAGCCCAAAATTTTGGTTGCTAAGCAAGACCATTGTTAAGTGAGCTTCACCACATTTTACCCAATCCATGACACCTCCTGGTGAGTGACATCAAGTTGGCCACGCCCACCCAGTCACATGACCCCCCCGCCACACCCACAAAATAGAATTACCACAGAATAGGTAATAAAAAAAAATTGAAGCCCACCCCTGATATATTCTGATGCTGATAATTTGGCCGTTAGCACCAGGAAATTGCAAACGTGTTGGTTTCTTTTATTCTATTCTCTGACTGCTAAGTAAAGGAAGCTGGTTTGCTTCCCATGTTAGTGTTATGTTTAGACTTAGTTATGAATTGGGGAAAAGGCCCAACCCTCAAAAAGCAAAATGAAATGTTATCTTTGACCACATACTCTATGGTTTTTTATTAAAATTCCGTGATTCTGAGGACCGTGCGTATTACAACAAAGCAATTTAGAAGGAAATAGAACCACCTTGACTTGTGTAAACAGAAAGCCAGGATATAAATCCAATAAGTAGATAACATAAATAAACAGGATTCATTCATTTACTGGAATTCTTGAAACAGAGACTAAATAGCCATCTGTCTGAAAAGCATCAGCAGATCCTGCACTGAACAGGAACTTCAATTAGATTACTTCTGAGGTTGTTTTCAACTGTGTAGTTCCATGATAATGAAATACGTAAGCATTATTGGTATAGTAGAATAACTGCATCAGCAGTAGCCTTCTAGTTATATAAATCCCGGGAATATGGTCATACAAAGTCATGATTCCAAATAGTCTTTACTTTGTTCTACTTTATGGAACAAGATAGATGTAGCTGGATTCCCTGGTTAATCTAATTTGGAGTTAATTAATTCAATCAAACAAAATTCACTTTTTAAATATGGCTATCCCAAGTATAATTTTGATCTGATAATATACAGTGTGTTAAAATATGATTTGTTTAAAATGGTTTATTGAAAAAACGCAATGGGTTGGCTTTGTACGACAACCTAAACTATAAACCATTGTTTACAAGCTGCAAAGTCTGAGTTAAGCATGGTAAATTAACATCAAGCAAAACAAATTATAACTTAATATGGTACACGAACTGAACTTAAATCCAGAACAGATATTATGCTTACTTGTGACCAAACTAAGATAAAAATCTGGGAAGGTTGTTCTTCATGGAACACAGTACTTGTATCACTTTTGGAAACCTTGAAGCACACTATTGTCACTGCAAATATGGTGCCAAATGCGTGATATGGTAGTTTCCATAGCAGAAAAAAAGCTGTTGTTTAACAATAATAGCATAAAGAGCTTTTTTCCCTTTGCCATTTCCTCCGATTGTACAAATGTCTCAGAGCCCCATATAAATCTAATTGAATTTGTCACAACAAATAGCAGTATAGAATATTTCTCGAACAGCAAACATATCTAAGTTATTCACACGTTTTACTCAAGCTGTTTATTTAAAATAATAAGATTGAAAGCAATGTCCAAAAAGCAACAACTAAAAACAGCCAAAAATAGGCTAGAGAATCGGCCTGTGTTATCTATTAACCAATTTTATTTTTGCATTTATGGAATTTGAAGTGCAAATTGGTTTCACCGATTTCCAGTTTAACATCTGCAGTATGCTTAAGTAATGTCAGAATAGTTACATGTAAGAAACATCAGCACAAAGCTGCAAAGATATCTACAAGGTATGGTCAACAAAGAAGATGGTGGACATATGGTACAATCAACCATCTGCTTCTTGGAACTTTAATCTCGCCATTATGGCTACCATGTTTATTTTTTTGACTGTATCTTGTGGACATCACAACAGGATTGTGCTCAGAGAAGAAAGGTCATGGCTTAATATAGAGCCTATTCTTTATATATTAAAAATCTCCACCAAAAGCCCTGCTCACAAGGCAGATGTGATGCTACTACTGCCTTACAATAGAGGCAACCAGTGACTAGTGGAGCGGGATCAATATAATGGGTTATGTATAACATTCCAGAGGGTTTGCTCACTTCCCTGCTGTTGCATTCTGGGTCAGATGCAATTTCTACAACATTTTCAAAGGTTCCCCACAAAGAGCACTTTACAATTGTGTGTGTGTGTGTGTGTGTGTGTGTGTTTATTTATTTAAGTTTATGTAGTGTATATTGGAGGTGGTGACCTTTTGAGAGCTGTATGCAATGAAATTTCATTTTAATGTACACCAATTAGTATGCATTCAAAGTGACAATAATGTTAGTCTAAGTCTAAATCTAATTGTCTGCATATGACTTGCCACAGGCCAGCAGTTGGTTTATCAACCAAAACTAGTAAAAGGCCCTTACAAGGCTGTCCAGAAGCATACACACCTAATTCAGGAGGCCATTCAGACTGCAGTTGTGATTCTTAGGAAGAGTTCTGAGGTTCAGCCCCATAACCATATCCTTATTTTACAGAGTTTATATAACATGCTTAAAAACCAAATAGTGGACAGTCATAATGAATGATTGTTCCAAGGCATGTGGAACAAACAGAGTTAAATTCACATTAAGATTGGAGAAGTAGACTCAGGCTCGAATCTCTTTGTAACTGTGTCACTGGCCTAATTCATTACACACATGAAATCATGTTAGCTTTAATATGTTGTATGGACTGAATATTATGACTTGAAAAGCATGTATTATATATTAACATGTTGAGTAAAACTGGTCTATTGTGGCAGACTCAGTAAACCATAAACAAGCCATGGCTGAGCACCAACGGTGAATCCAGTTATTAACTCTTATCCTAATCTTTCTAAGAGAATAGTAAATAAAATATGGAGTGAGCATACTAAATCCATCCCCTTGAGCACACAAGGTAATCATGAGATAATATATGAAAATGAAACATAACATTCTTATTCCTTTTTCCCTTTTGGTTTGATCCCCTTTCCTTCATAACAGTGCTGTTGTTTTGAATGAAAGGTTAAGAAATGGTCAAGAAAATTTAACTAAAGCTCACAAATACTTCCTTTAGTGATGACTTTTATGTCTTTTTGATTCCTAACAGGAAGCCAACAGTCATTTGTTATGATTAGCAACCTCAAGAAATGTGTATGAATGTCTTTATGCTGCAGTGGTTTCTTTCTCTCAACATGTTTAACTTAGATACTAAATTAAGCATTTTCTGGATTTGGGCAATATATTGAATTGTAAATTAACTAAATGGGTGGGCTCATATCACAGCCATTAAAAAACCAGCTATATTTGTTAATTAGCATATTGTGTTCAAGCATGCTCTAAATCCTTAAACGTTTGGTTATTATGTTCCTCAGTTAACAGTGCTGTTAGTTCTGTCTATTGTGTTTGATATTCTCAACTCCTAGATACAGTTGACAAAGCTCCAGTCTCCAACATCCTGGACATAAATTGTTTCAACTTCTACCCTCAAAACGACGCTATAGGGCATTGCACACCAGAACAACTAGACACAAGGACATTTCCCCTCTGCTAAACAACTGATTCCCACAATACTGTCAAATTGTTTAATAAGACTGTATTCTTCTTCTCCTCATCTTTCCTGTTACCGATCTCCTTTTCTACTTATGACAATAAGCTTGTTGCTTGTATATTTGTGATTTATATTGTTTTATTTAGTTTGCAAGTATGATTTATGTTGATTGCTTATTTAGTATCCTATGACTATCACTAAGTGTTGCATCTTAGGATTTATGATGAATGTACTGTATTTTTATGATGACTATGATCATGACTTATCACTTATAGCATTTATGTACACTGAGAGCTTATGCACTGAAGACAAATTGCTTGTGTGTCCAATTATACTGGTCAATAAAGAAGTCTAGTCTAGTCTAGTCTAGTCTAGTCTTGTCTAGTGTAGTGTAGTGTAGTATAGTATATATTTTCTATTCTATTCTATTCTATTCTTGTCTTTGTCTGGGACTTAATAATGTATCTCAGCCCATTCTTACACCCATTTCATCCCATGCTATTTTCAGTGGGCATTCCCAGAGTAGTTCTATTCTTTCTTCCTTCCTTCCTTCCTTCCTTCCTTCCTTCCTTCCTTCCTTCCTTCCTTCCTTCCTTCCTTCCTCTTGGTTGCCTAACTTTAAAGTTAGGTTTTCATTGCTGTATGAAACCAGGTTTATAGCTTGCTCCTGAGATAAATAAGGTTGTGTAGCTTTGCTGTCTAGGTGTCTTTTAGACATCTTGTCATTGATGTCTGCAAACTAGTTAAACTAAGTATGAGCCAGACCAAGATCCTGTAATTGTAGTCAGATTTTCCCTGAAGCTTTTCTCCATTCGTCCTGTAGGGCTGTGAGTTGGCTAGTGTCAAAAGGTCAGGAACTTTCTACTAGGTACTGTAATACACTGTCCCTTTAGTCATTTTAGTGGTAATTGTGTGACTGGATCATTTTTGTCTTAATAAGAGTACTTTGGGAGGTTTTTGAATATATTTTATTACACAAGAAAATGCCAAAAGGTGCTTTTTCAAAAGGCAACTAGACTTTCTGAGGTTTTTTTTCCCCTTGTGAAGACATTTTGCTTCCCATCAAAGAAGCATTTTCAGTTCTGACTGAATGGTGGGACAACCATGACGTGGAAAATTGAAAATCTCCATAGACATTTACACAAGAAAATCTACGTTATTTTTAAAATATCCCCATTGTGATGGGTGAAGTATTCGCACATTCTTATAAAAAACATTTTACCCAATTTTGGATAATTTATCCAGGTTAGGGAATTACTGGTCTATCCTGTAGCCCAGTGTTTTTCAACCACTGTGCCGCGGCACACTAGTGTGCCGTGACATAGTATAAGGTGTGCCGTGGGAAAATTACTTTATATATAGTCAATATAGGCACAGAGTTAAATTTTTTTAACATTTTCTAATGGTGGTGTGCCTCGTGATTTTTTTCATGAAAAAAAGTGTGCCTTTGCACAAAAAAGGTTGAAAAACACTGCTGTAGCCTACAGGAAGCTAATCAAGAATTCCAGCCTAGGGCCACTGCCACATTTCATGATCTGGCTTCTCACTTAAGTTCTCAGTCCCCTTCCATTGTCACTCCACAAATCCTTGGATCCATTTAAGAAGGATTTGAAGACTAATTTATTCACTAAAACAGATTGTCTGGTAAGAGTAGTGATAGGGGATGCTAAGAATTGCAGAAGGGCTCTTTTGTAGCCACAAAAGTGCTATTGTACTATAAATCATTTTAGTAAAGCTACTTGGTAAGTAGGTTTAGGTTATTATCATTGCACAGAATTATTTTTCTTGTAATTGTAATTTTCTTGCTTTTTGTTCAATTGAGACTAAATTTAGTCCATCAGACATATATTAATATAAAATTACCAATTTTAAAACAGCAAGTTCATAAAAATATTTATCAAATATTCCTGCAAAAATAAGTAATTGATATACAGTGGAAGAACCTAGAGCTAAAAAACCCCACTGCTAGTTCATTCACATACTTTAAAATTATGACTTCAGGGAACATAAAATAGAATGAAAATACTTTGATAAATTATGCTATAATGAATTGTCATCCTAGCTAAGATAAGCAATGAATAATTTGGGATTCTTATTTGAAAGTATTTATTTCTGGGGTGATGTGACATATAAGAAAGATTATTTTTGCAGATTATCTTTAAAAGAATTGATACTGCAATAAACAATTCATGATTAACAAATTTTTAAGCATCAGTGAGTGGATTTATAAAGGGGAAAAATGGAACGTGTTCAAAGAATTTGCATTGAAGAAAAACCTTTCACAAAGCAGGATGCAAATGACTAATAATGAAGAACAGATGAATTTACATGCAATATCCTCATTTGTGCCTGTCTGTTCCTGTTTTAATGCCTCTCGTCTTCTATGAAAATTTGACAATAGAAGCAAATGCAAAAACAACAACCTCAAAGATATGAAATCACTGAGTATTTTTCAGATGTAGTTCCTCTTGTAAATTTCCTGTTGCTGTCTTTGATAATATAAAATAGTATAATGAGAAACAGGTACGGTACATACAGTTTAGAATACACATTTCAGGAAACACTGTCAAATAATTGATAATTCAGTATACTATACTATACTATAGTAGACTGAGCAAGACTTACCAACAAGAGTGGGTTGCTGCCGGCATTACTGCTGGTTTGGTGCATGTGCAGTATCTGGAAACTTCAGCTGGTGCAAAATGCAGCAGAATGTGCAGTTATATGTGTCCCTAGAATGATATACATTATTCACTTACCTTCCCTACCGATTCGCAAATGTGAGTGTGCTTGTATGCACGCTCGCTTCACTCACACGCGCCTCATCTGCCCATGCACACCACCTTTTGTGCATGCACAGTGCTTGTGCATTACGATGGAGCATATGGGCAGAGCTTCCCACAGCCGCCGCTGGAGAGAATCGGCTGAATAGCACTTCTGATTATACTTCTGTTCCATGAATTGCATTGTTATCAGTTTCTCTCTAGGTCTAACTCAAGCTTCTACTTTTGACCTTTAAAGCCCTTCATGGCATGGGACCAAGTTATTTGAGGGACTGCCTCTTCCCAGTTACATCTGACTGTCCCAGCAGAAGAGGTATTGCAGATCCAGTCTGCTAGAGATTTATACTTGGCAGGACCAGGAGATGGACTAAGTGATCACTTTATGGATCATTCTCTCCATATCCCAAAGTGAGACTGTTTCCATCCCATTTGATTTCCTAAAAATCCCTCAAAATATGGGTATGCCATCAGGCCTATGGGCCCCAGGCGACCAGTGAGAAACTAAGGTATCATCTGCTGCTCTCTCTTAATTTTTAATCATGATCTTTTAAAGTTTTCTGAATCATTCATACATACATACATACATACATACATACATACATACATACATACATACATACATACATACTTGTTATAGTTTTTACTGTATGCTACCCAGAATAACTTTTTTCATGAGCTGGGAGGTCACATTGCTGCTTACCCTGTTTTTGATCATTTAAATAAGCAAGATTTAAAAATTGAATCTGTATTTCATTTCTGGAGCTTGGGAAGTTCTATGTTTCCTGTTTGAGCTGGCTTCTTCATCCTAAAATAATCTTAGTTCAATGGAAATCACCTAATATCCTGAAAGTAAATTATCTGAATCAAATTTAGATCTCAGAGGAGGCTACTTTTCAGAAACCTTTATTATTATTATTATTAGATTAAACACTATCTTAAGCTCTATCTGTGCATGCTTAAAATAGCTTCTGATTTATTTTAAGTAATCTAAATAAATAAGCATGCAAATAGTCCATATATCCTAGTACCAATAAAGCTGTAATTAAATTCTTGTTTGCCACTCAGATAGAGCAAATTCTTTCACTAGAGTATGTATAAATTTATCATTGTAGTATTAAAGTTGGAAAAGGATGTGGGCAGATAAAATAACATGGTTTTTCTTTACATTTATCAAACATCTGATCTCAGCCGCCCTGAGTCTCTCGAGAGTGGGCGGCATACAAATCCTAATAAACAGTAAAGGTAGCCTTTCCTGCAGCTGTATTTTCCATTGTCGTAGGAATTCTGAAAATTATAATCTGATAAATCTCAGGGCACTGGGTTTAGGAAGGCAAAGGTAAATCTTGATTGTAAGGTGATATTAGAAATCCAGAACAATAATTTGGGCAAGATTTGTTCTGTAAAGCAGAGATAACAATGAAATTACATGTATTATATCTGCTCATGTATTTCCTTCAAGAATACAGCTGGCCTCTAAATTGATTATGCTTAAAATTAATGGGATGCACATTGAATCTCTGTCCTGCTGATTTCAGTAAACATGATTAAGTCCCATAAAACCTCCCTTTGCCATTCCTCTCCCATAAACACCATTCCTCATCCCTTAAACATAAGAATTCGAACCATATGTAATAAAAGAGCAATAAAGGATAATTCAATATTTGTTTAGCTGTTTTAATCTGTATCATTCCGCTACATTCTTATTAAATGAGTTTGATGGTAATCAAACATTACAAATATGATAGTATTTAAAATAAGCGTGAATGATATAAAATCAGATCTTTTTTAAAGCAATAACCTCATTTCTGGTTAAATGTAGCTATTTGCAAAATAATTCACTATAACACCAGGAATGGAGTAGGAACAGTACAATTGTTATACAACAAACGTCAGATAATGGACTCTCAAAAACAGAGCCTTTTAGGTGATGTCATCACTGTTGTGCAGTATTCTTCCTAAAAATATTCATTTAGCTCCTATTTTATTATCCTTTTGTTTTCAAACCTAAGCAAAACCCTTTGTTTTCTTAAGTTTTCAAATACAATTTCATAGACTGTTTTATGTAGTTAGCTTTTGTTCTATTATGTGTATGTGTATAAGAGCCAAGGTGGCGCAGTGGTTAAATGCAGCACTGCAGGCTACTGCTAGATCAGCAGGTCAGCGGTTCAAATCTCACCGGCTCAGGGTTGACTCAGCCTTCCATCCTTCCGAGGTGGGTAAAATGAGGACCCAGATTGTTGGGGGCAATATGCTGACTCTCTGTAAACCGCTTAGAGAGGCCTGAAAGGCCTATGAAGCGGTATATAAGTCTACTGCTATTGCTATTTGCACTTAAATTATTATTTTGCAGACTATCGTGGAATATATTTGAAGGTCCTTATACTAGAAGACAAAACCACAGTGAAATATATATATATACCCATACCAGAGGTGGTATTCAGCAGGTTCTGACCAATTCTAGAAAACCGGTAGCAGAATTTTGAGTAGTTCGGGGAATCGGTAAATATCACCTCTGACTGGCCCCGCTCCATCTATTTTCTGCCTCTCGAATCCCAGCTGATCAGGAGGAAATGGGAATTTTGCAGTAATCTTCCCCTGGAGTGGGGTGGGAATGGGAGATTTTACAGTATCCTGCCACGCCCACCAAACCACGCCCATCAATCCATGCCATGCCCACCAAACCACACCCACAGAACCGGTAGTAAAAAGTTTGACTGCCACCACTGACCCATACACTGAAATAATGCAAAAAGTTATAGTTTAAAGCTATTTCACAATGATGATCATGTTGTTTCCCTTCAAATGGATCTTATATATCAGTGATGGCGAAACTTTTTTGGCTCCTGTGCCAAAAGCAGGGGGAGCTAGGGAGCAGGCATGCCATACCCATAATGCTATGTGCGCATGACCAGCAACCCCCCCCCCCACTTTTGTTATGTTTTTTTCACCCACTTCAGGCTCTAAAGGCTTTCTAGGAGCCTGGGAAGGGCAAAAACAGCCTCCCCACCCCCCCGGATGCCCTCCGGAGGCCTCACGAGCTTCCCTGAGGGCTCCAAAAGGCGAAAAATGGACCTACAGACAAACCGGAAGTCACTTCCGGTTTGTTCGTAGGGCCAGTATTTGCCCTCTGGAGCCTTCAGGGAAGTCTCCTGAAGCCCCTGAAGGCTCCGGAAGGCAAAAAATGGACCTATAGGGAACCTGAAAGTTCAGGAATTGTGACTTCCAGTGTGTCCGTAGGTCCGTTTTTCCCACTCTGGAAGCTTCAGGGACCTTCAGGAGGCTTCTCTGAAGGCTCCGGAGGGCAAAAACCAGCCCTACAAGCAAACAGGAAGTGACTTCCGGTTTGTCCCTAGGGCCAGTTTTTGCCCTCCGGAGCCTTCAGGGAAGCCTCCTGAAGTCCCTGAAGCCTCTGGAGAGTGAAAAAAACAGCCTCAAAAGAAGGCCGAAGTCAGCTGGCAAGCACATGCATGCGCACTGGCCAGCTGACAAATGGCTCCATGTGCCACCTGTGGCACACGTGCCATAGGTTTGCCATTACAGTTATATATGGTAGCTAAACTCCTTCTTAGGAAGTTTTTGGAGATAATAAACATATGCTTGATAGATGGCCATTCAAGAAAATCAAGTGACGATTTCACTTCTTTTAAGAGTCATGGCCAAGGGCATCATTTACTGAAGTAGCTTCTAAGAGTGATAGATTATTATTACAAAGCTTGTTTATGACAGTTTATGAAGGATTTGGAGATCATTAACAAATTTTAGCCACAATAGATCATTAACACATTTTAGTCACACTAGGAAAGCTTAGTCTTTTTCTTATGTGGCTTCTTGTGGGTTGAAAGATGAGATAAACAATCAGAGGTTTTTGGCTTTCATACCATGGGCCTGTTATTATTCTGAAGAAGGCCTGGCTTATTTCAACAGTGCGCTCTACTAAAGAAATAATTGAACTGCCCAGAATACTGAATATTTGCCATCATGGTAGACATTTGAGCTATGCAATCCCAGTACATGCTGCTGTACTAAATTAGCTCTCCCCTGTCTAGTGTCCAATTTTGAGTCAAAATGCATTGGCTTCCAACATGCCTTCAGTAAATGTGGACAATTAAGGAAATATACGGTATATTAAATAGCCTCAAGATTCAAAAAAATTCTTTGCTATGTTTGAACCTTATTTATGTTTGCAGTCCAGGAGAAAAATTAGACTAGCCATTTCCCGCAACGTGGAGGGAGGGGGGATATCTCTTTGGGGAGAAGTAGAAAGTTCTCCATACTCTTTTTGCCTTGCAAGAAGCAGCCAACAAAATGTAGAGAGTTGTAATATTCAGACCTTACTATTGGATTGCTTCATGCAATCCGTCCATCTGCTGTAGTGAGCTCCACCTCCCACAGATTATTACCTTTTAATACAAATGTGTTAGTTGGAGTAAGTTATCAGACTCCTCGTGATTTTTAGGGGACACCAAATATCACCCTCAAGCGTGTTCCCAATTGCGGTCTTTTTCTGTATTTATAGTGGCACATATTCATCAGCTGGTGTTTTGGTTTTTTTAATTCACCCTTTAAATTTTCAGTACTCTCACTGAATAAAATTTCTAGGTAAACATTGGCACTTCACATGAATGGCCAGAAATGTATAGAACACCTTTTGGAAATAGCATGGCATGATTTTGATAGCCAGTTCTTAATATTGCATTATTTTTTATTATTATTATTGAATTATTAATATTGTTGCAAAATTTAATACTGGTTGTAGCTTGTATGAAAGTAAAAAGATAGTCGTTTGGGCATTTTAGACCGTTTTTCTTTATTTAACTTTCTGCTTATAGAACATCCAAAAGTGATTATTATTTAAAAATTTGACCAGTCATTATGAATAAGTTTTTTTTGAGTTTTATAGGAATTGCAGATAACTTATCAAATTTACATATCTTGAAAGCATCAAAGTCTTTGTCCCTCTTGCATGGCTTTTTAAAAATCATTAGTACTACAGAATCCTTTTTCTGCCTGAAAGGAAACAATATATGGCAGTCTTTTTCCTGGCAGATTTTGGAAGCTGTTTCCAGGAGACATCTGCAGAAAAAAAAAAGCAAAATAAATGGTTACGTGTTGTTAATCTTCTATAGATAGATTTTCCTGTCAATTAGTTCCTAAGTCCTCATTTGCATTAGTGGTTGGAAAATAAACCTGGATAATTTTCATATTGTAGTGTTATCCAAAAAGTCTAACTGATATTATTCCATCACATTGCCTTGTGTCTAAGTACTGTCTTGCTGTGGACTTCATAACAGTAAAAGCAATATAGTTTCTTGTTTGTTTCCCATGCCCAGAGTGGTTCCACCACAAATCCGCGAAGCCCTTATCCGCGGAGACATAAGCGCGAAGACTAATTTGCGCCGTTCGAAGCACTAAGGAAAAACGCGACCCTACCGCGATGACATAATTCCGGAGGGCAAATCCGTGCATTCCCAAGCACTCAGCATCCTAAACCTAACCCTAAACCTAACCCTAAACCTAACCCTAAACCTAACCCTAAACCTAACCCTAAACCTAACCCTAAACCTAACCCTAAACCTAACCCTAAACCTAACCCTAACCCTAAAACAACCCCCTAAACCTAATCCTAACCCTTACCTTAATTTAAATCCGCTTTCTGCGGCCGCGCTGTTTTAAAGCGCCCTTCTGTCGCCGCGCTGTTGTCGCGCCGGTGATGACGACGCGCGGTGATGACGTCGCGACTTAGTGATGCGATTTTATCACCGCTATTTTGATGAGCGCGGTTTTGTCGTGCCATGGCCCAGAGTAATAAGCAGTATAATCTTCTAACTTAAAGGGTCCAATTGCAATACATCTAAATAGCTTATCACTAAAGTTGTTTCATTTCATCTTTCACAGTGTTATAAATTCCCATTTTTATGTTTCTTACTTTCCATGTTCTCACTATAATTTGTTTTTTGCAGTTTTGAGAGGGGGGGTTGTATGACAATATTAAAAACTCAATGGCCTGAAGGCCTTAATCCAATCATGGCAGAGACACCGTTAGTATGCCAAAAGATCCACAGTAGTATGTTGAGTGCAATATGACCTGAGGAGCTCATCATCTGCCTATATTTATTTATTTATTAATTAAATGTACATGCTGCCCGTCTCACTGTAATACAACTCTGGGTTACTATATCATTCTTTTATATTTTCCATTCATATGGGCTTTCCTGGTAAAGGTACAAGAATGATACCTATTGTTTTCTTCTACGCAATATGAATTTATGTTATTTAGGTGATTGTTTGCCTCTAGCATCTTCCTATATCTCTGCTGCTGAATGCAGGGGTGAAAATCCAGAAGGTTCTGACCAGTTCTGGAGAACCGGTAGCGGAAATTTTGAGTAGTTTGGAGAACTGGCAAATGCCACCTCTGGCTGGCCCCAGAATAGAATGGGAATGGAGATTTTGCTGTATCCTTCCCCTGGAGTGGTATGGGAATGGAGATTTTGTGGTATCCTTCCCCTGGAGTGGGATGGGAATGGATATTTTGCAGTATCCTTCCCTTGGAGTGTTGTGGGAATGGAGATTTTACCGTATCCTTCCCCTGGAGTGGGATGGGAATGGATATTTTGCAGTATCCTTCCCCTGGAGTGTTGTGGGAATGGAGATTTTGCAGTATCCTTCCCCTGGAGTGTTGTGGGAATGGAGATTTTACCGTATCCTTCCCCTGGAGTGGGATGGGAATTGATATTTTGCAGTATCCTTCCCCTGGAGTGTTGCGGGAATGGAGATTTTGCAGTATCTTTCCCCTTTGCTCTTTATTTATTTATTTGTAGATTTGATGTTTTATTGTTTTGTCTTAATTTATCAACATAAAGCATCATCATATAATAAGCTGAGGTGGCACAGTGGTTAGAGTGCAGCACTGCAGGCTACTTCAGCTGACTGCAGTTCTGCAGTTCAGCTGTTCAAATCTCACCGGCTCAAGGTTGACTCAGCCTTCCATCCTTCTGAGGTGGGTAAAATGAGGACCCGGATTGGTGGGGGCAATATGCTGACTCTTTAAACCGCTTAGAGAGGGCTGAAAGCCCTATGAAGCGGTATATAAGTCTAACTGCTATTGCTATTGCTAATAAGAATAAATTCAGGAGAAAAACAGTGGAAGAGGAAACTTGACACTGAAATTTTATGCAAATGTAGAAGAATGATATTCACCAAATCCAATGGGAATTACTTCCATCCCCAATTATGCAGATAGATTGAAAGCAAACAAAGAAAGGTATGCCTCATTGAACATTATGAGGCATCCAAAGTGGAAAAAACAGAGGCTTACTGTATAAGCACTACCAGAAGCCTCATAAAATTAAATGAAGAGAGACCAATAAGGATTTCAGAGTGACTAAATCTGGGGTGAGGATTGTTTACTAATGAAAATGCTACTAATTTAGGTACTATCAAAGTTAAGACTAAAAAGATGTTGAGACTCTGGAAAGAGTGCAGAAAAGCGCAACTATGATGATTAGGGGACCGGAGGCTAAAACACACGAAGAACGGTTGCAAGAACTGGGCATGGCTAGTCTAGTGAAGAGAAGGACCAGGGAAGACATGATAGCAGTGTTCCAATATTGAAGGGGCTGCGACAGAGACGAGGGGGTCAAGCTATTTTCCAAGGCACTTGAAGATGAGACAAGGAACAATGCATGGAAACTAATCAAGGAAAGTTTCAAACTAGAAATAAGGAGACATTTTCTGACCATGAGAGCAATCAACCAATGAAACAGCATGCCTTCATAAATTGTGGAAGCTTCATCACTGGAAACTTTCAAGAAGAGACTGGCCTGCCAACTGTCAGAATTGGTGTAGGGTCTCCTGCTTGAGCAGGGGGTTGGACTAGATGACCTACTAGGTCCCTTCCAACTCTATTATTCTGTTCTGTTCTGTTAAGATTCTTCCCTGGTCACCCTCTGCCTAATCTCAGCAGCTATGAGGCCTGGGGAGGGAAGAATTCTTTACAAGTAGCTCCCCTCTCTAGTGGGATATGAATGGCAAAAACTCATCCCATTCCAGAAATACTCTTGGCTTATATATTTCTCATTACTGATAGAATACTGGTTAGGAAAACATTCCCCGCTAGTAAGATCACAGCCTTCCTTTCGAAACACAAATTGAATTTATTTCACTACAAGAAATTATTACTTTATTGCACTACTAGAAGCTATGAGATTAAATCTTTAAAAATAAGGAATGCTACCCCTTTAGATAGATTTATGCAAAGCATGAAATATCATACATATAATTTATGGAATTAGGAATACTAAAGGCAGAACTAGAAGGACAGTGCCTTGTTGTACAAAGACTGTGTGTTTTAGGGAAAAAAATAACTAAACAATACCTTTTAGTGTGTGGTTTCCCCTTAAGTATTATCTCCCTTGACCTTACTTTCAACAAGCCTTTCCCCCTTCGAAATAACTTTCTTTTGGTAACAAAGAAGAATATTTATAGTTCAAGGTTGAAATGTGGGGTCCTTGAGGCTCTCTGAGGTAGTTGTTTTCTTGTAGATGTTTCAATACTCAAACTAGGTAACATCATCAGTGCTAGTCCCTTAGTTATCCTTTGACTTCTAAGGGTTATTTTTGGCTGAACTGGCATTTTATTACTTCTCTAAGAAGTAATTCCAGAAGTAATCCCCTAGAAAAAAATTGGGCAGGGTGTTCTGCCTATCTTGCCTATCTATTGTTCTCTTTCAATAAAAACCTGAATATTTTAATTGTAAACCCAGAGAACATGTATCTGGCAATCTATACAATTTCGAGACTAGATTATAATAACTAAGGAGGTCTGTAGTTCAGTAGTGTCCTTTTTGTGCAGGAAATCTTAAACTCTGCCTCAGGTGTTTCCAGAAAAATTCTGGGGTAATGCTGGATTGAGAGAGTTTCTTGCATCTTTTTGCATCAGTTGTTGTTTAGTTTGATGGGGAGAAAGTGCTTGAGAAACTTTTAACAGAGAAGGGAATTTCAGATAAATTCTCAAGAAGAGAGAAAGTCATTTTTGCATTTTTTTGATTATAAGTGATCATAATCGTGGGGACTCAATAGCCTCTCCTCCCTCCTTGCTGTTTTTTTCTCAGTTGCCTTCCCATGCTTCAGTTCAGTTCTTGCTTCAGTTTCTATTCCTCCCATGAGGCTTTTGCCATTCTGTGTCATAGCTAACAGGAAATTTTTCCCTTGAGAAATTGCTGGAGACTTTCTTTTTCTTATGGAGAAAACGTTCCGTTCATTTCACTATCCACAATAGCAATAGCACTGAAACTTATATATCACTTCATAAATTGGGTATCTAATTTTAAAAACCATAACTCTCCCTCTGCCCTCCTGGCAAAACAGGCAAGTCAGTCACCCATGTTGCCTGGGATTGATAAGAGCTGTTATACCTGAACCCACCTGGAAGGCACCTGAATGGAGAAGGCTGGGCAATTTAGACCTGTGTTCAGGGGTGGGTTTCAACCGGTTCGCGGCGGTCCCCGCGATCCGGTTGGTCGCCGAACCCGGAAGTAAGTAACTTCCGGGAACGGCGAAGGCCCCCCCCCCGCGCCCGCTCCTTACCCGGTTTTGCCAAATTCTGCACTTCCACGCATGTGCAGGACGCATACAGCGCCTGCGCGATCCTCCAGGAGCAGCTGGAGCATTGCACAGACGCTAGTACGCATGCGCGCGGCGCGTGCATGCACACGCGCGCCACGCGCATGCGCGTGGCGCCGCCGGCCTCGTTCCAACCGAACCGGTTGGAACGGGGCGAGAAACCCACCCCTGCCTGTGTTACTCACTGGTGACTGCTGGATTAGACCACTGGTGGATTGGACCACTGGTATATTGGACCACTGATGGTCCGTGAGAAAATGTTGGTGGTCCACACAAAAATCATTTGCATTTTTTATATTGCACTAATTACTATTTATCTTTTTAAAAAATCCATATTACTGGTCCATGGGATTTAAAATTATGAATTTAGTGGTCCCTGACAGTAGGTTTCAATTTATTTTACTACTGGTTCACTCGTGTGCGCACACGTGCAACACTTCTGCACATGCACGTCCGGGTGGGTGCGCGGAGCCTCCCGCCGGCACCACTACCAGTTCGCCAGATCCAGATCCGGGGTGAACTTGCAGAAACTCACTTCTGGTCCCTGAGGTCCGAAAGGTTGGTGACCCCTGTTCTAATCTAAACAAAATTAGCAACATCTATTGCTAATTCCCCATTCTATTCTGCTGAACTGAAGAAGCTTCTTGGATAAGAAACGAAACGTCTTCAAGCAAAAACAAAGGGAGTCCAGTTGCTTTTTGAAAAAGCACCTTTGGGACAACCATGACTGAGAATCCCCATAGACCTCTCCTGTTGGATGCTTAAGGGGCAGGATACGGCTTCCAGAGGTGAGGGCCTCAAGGGGGCTCTTTGCCCACGAACCCCAGAAAACAGAGAAAGACGCCTTCTGAAGATTGGCGGGAAGATTGATGGTCTTCCCGCCTCCAAGGCTCCTTCGGGCGTCCAGCTCGAAGCGAAGGGGCCGCCTCTGGGCAGACGCAGAAGCGGCGGGGGCGGGCGGCCCCGAACAATCCCGACCCGGGCTGGCATGCTTTACGGAGCGAAAATCCAGACGGCGGTTGCCCTTCGCTTGGGCGGACGGGTTCGTTTCCACGACTCGGGAGACAGGAGCGCCTGAGCGGAGCCCACCTGCCCGCCTTTCTCAGCAGGCCAGCCGGGACGATGCTACCTGCCTGGATAAGCAGCAGCAGCACCTGTTGCGAGCGGCTCTAGCAGCAAATCGCAGGACGGCCGCGCAGAGAGCGAGGCGAGAGAGGAACGGACGGAGGCGGCGAAGCTCTTGCGAAGAAGCTCTGACTTTTAAAGCGAGAGGCGGGGGGCGGCGGCGACGGAGCTGTTGTCCGGCCGGAGTTTGCATTGAAGCTGCGAGTAGGAGCTGGACGCTCTTGGCGCTGCAGGAAGGGCCTCGGGAGTCAGCCGAGCTCCCTTCGGGGCTGGCCGAGGAGCTCGGCGAAGATCGTGGCGGAGCAATGCCGACGAAGGCAAGAAAGGGCTCAGGGGCCGCGGTTTCGAGCTGATGTTGAACTTCATCCCCATGCGCTGCCGGAAGATGCTGGGCACAAATTGCCCCAGTCTGAAGTGTTCTAGGGTGCGTTTTTAAAAGCCACCTTATGCTTTGGGGAGGGGAGGGGCTGGGGTGGGCTGGGGTGGGCTGATGGGCAGCATAAACAGGCTTGGGTCTGGGTGGGAGCATTCACCTTGGAAGATCCTTCTGCACGTGCAGAGGAAAGGGTTAAGATACATTCTTGGCTTGGCCCCCTTTTAGAATGCCCATCTGCAATTACTACAGGGAAGTAGCTCAGAAGTGGGTTAGAAGCAGAGGTTGCAATTGGGTAATCATAGATTCTGTGGAATGCAGGATCATCAGCCCTGAAGTTCTATCCTGAAAGGTGGCTGTCCATGTTACTTGGTGTGTGCCCCTCCTCCCCCCACCAAGGAAGGGAGGAGCCTGGCTATTCCATTGTATTCAGAAGCAAATAGCATCAAAATGCATCAAGAATATTCATTATCATTTAAAGGAGTATATCAATTCACCATATGTTATCAGAGAGGAGGAGAGAAAATGTTGGATGTTCTTGTGGCGGATCAAACACAGTGATTGAAAAGGTTGACTTACTCTTCAGATATTGACGCAAGCCACAGATCTGATCCCTCCCTTGAGCTGTTGCTTCTCTGACTTTTGTTCCCCCTTTCTGACATATGGAGAAGACTTCTTGTTTCAGAGCCCTTCCTGTTTGACTTTTGCTCAGGTGCTTCACGCACCTACAGACTATGTGACTGTAGCAGCTGATCTGAGCCTCAATGACTGAATCGTTTATTGGCATGGACTTCCCTATGAACTGGTTGTTTCTGAGCCAAGCATCCTGGGAAACTGATAGCCTGTAGAGCCTCTTCCATGGCCCTTTGAAAGTGGAGCTCCCTAGCTGGCTTCTTTCTGTTTTGCCCTGTGAAAGGGAAGAGAACCCGATCGATGTTGGGAAACAGTAGCAACAACAGGAATGCCAATAGCACAGACTGCAGTGTGGCCTTTGCTGGAGTGGTCTGCCAGCTGCTCTTCATGGTCCTCCTGATCGTGGCCATCACTCTTGGAAACCTGGTGAGTCTTCTGGTTTTCTTCTGTGTAAGGCAATTCCGGACACCCCAAAGCTACCTAAAAGCTTCTTTGGCGGTTGCTGATTTGGCTATGGGGCTGATTGTAGTACCTTACTCAGTTTATCAGGAGACGAACACATTGGCCTATGGGATGGAGAGCCCAGCTGGCTTGTCGGTCTGTTTGATCATTGGCCCTATCTTTGCCGGGTGCACCTTCGTCTCAATCAGCACCGTATTTCTGCTTTCGGTGGAGAGGACCATCACTGTGCTGAAGCCCTTGCACAGAAAAGCTGTGATTACCAAGCGTAGGATCACTTGGCTGATTCTTGGATCCTGGATACTGAGTTTCTCCTTGGCGGTGATACCTCTGCTCTCAATTCCGAACATCACCTTTGAGTACAATTCTTGCAGTAAGATGTGCAACTACGGCTTTCCTTCGGGCAAGATGCAAGAGTCCAAATGGAACGTCATGCTCCTATACCCAATATTTGACTTCACCCTCTTAATTGGCACTTTTGTTGTCAACTCCATCACCTTTGCCACACTCCGGCAGTACCACAAAATGCGGAAGCAACTGAGGGAAGACCCACAGGGAACCCACAGGCTCTCTTACCCCGATGTCACTGCTGCCAGGACCATTGGCATCCTGACCCTGGCATTCTCCGTGTCTTTTGTTCCCATTGCTGTATTTGTTCTGGGCTCTGTGGTGGGATATGAATGGTGCCAATTCTCCTTCTATGCTTTCTGGATCCTGGCATCCAACAGCTGTTGGAATGTGGCTATCTATAGTGTTTGGGACCCCAAATTCCGGCAAGGGATGCGGGAAATGTTCTGCAAGCAAAAGCTGAAAGCCGATTCCCAGCAGCATTCCAATCACTCACCGGAGGGGCACTGTTCTGCCCCTGCTTGTGTGATAGTCCTCAAGGAGATGCTCCGTCCAGAGTCCAACTAGTGGCAGAATTGGTACCTGCTGTTTTTAAAGAGATGATTGTTGTTGTTCTTTTGCTTCAGAGTAGTCTAGGTATTTTAGCTGGAGATTCTGGATTTTTCAATAACTATTTTCCTCTTCAGCTGCTGCAGCTTAATGGAATGCCTCCCCCTCCCCAAAGTATGTACTTTCTTAGTGCCAGATTTTTCTTTCCATTCATTGGATTGCAGCCTCTTGATCTTTGTATAGCAAATGTAGAATGAATTTATGAGGGTGCATTTCAGAGTGTTGGAAGCACATTGCACTTTTAAAAACTGCTGCTAGATAAATATCTTAACACAGAGCAGCTGTTTATTAGTGACTCCTGATCCGTATAAAAATATCCCCGTTTTGATTTACAGGATGGGAATAAAAGAAGAGAAAGAGAGAAAAAGAAAAAGAAGAAACTTTAAAATACATCACATAATGAATGTGTGAATCTCTAGGCATGATGAGGGCTGAAATAATATGTTCTGTGTTCTGTTTTGCAAAATTAATCCGATGTAATGTATTACACTGTACACTTGAAAAACAATGACCTTTTAATTATTGTTAATCTTATAATACTCAGTATATATTCTATAGCATTTATTCAGAAATGTATTTGCACAAAAATTCCCTATTTAAAAATGGTAAAATGGAACTTTTTATAATTGCTGACATTTTGTTGTCATTGATATTTGCAAGAAAGATTATATTAATCTGCAGCAATATAGGAAAAAATGATTCAGTTTTTCCAAATCAAGTCCAGAAGCTCATTCAATAGGATTCAGAATGCAGCAAGTTTGTAATCAGTGTTTGGTTGTACGAGACTGTTGATAGTGAAAGAACGGAAAAATGTAAAATCACAATAAGAAATAGGATGGGTAGCATGCCTTTCATTTGAAATCTGAAACTATTCTCATGCTCTTATTACTACAATTCCTGTTTTGATTGGCTTAAAATAACTTCAACATTTACTGTATGTGGTTGTGTTGATAACAAACATTGTGCATGTGTTCTATGAAGGTAAAATATCCTTGATCAAATATTGACACCGAAATAATGATCTGTTAAAAGGCACACAAAGTTTATTTGTAACAGTTGTCAATACTAAAATCTTTTCACAGGAAACACCTTTTAAGTAAAAGCTTTGTACTGATTGTGTGGGAAGTAAATGGGCCAACGCAACCTGTTATACTTTGAGGTTCAAGGTTTCTTCAGAATTAGAAGCAGCATGGCTTGTGTTGAGTTACTCAATCATCCTTTCAATGTATACACTTATTACACTTACAGTTTTTCCATAACATACACATACACACATACTGTGTGTGTGTTTAATATGTATGTGTGTACACATACATATTACACATACACACACACACACAACTGCCAAATATTTCATAACTCTTTAAATTTTGTAATTTAGAAAAGAACAACAGAAATAGAATACTAAACCTGACTTCTTCAGCCATGGGGGTGGGGGGCGCTATCTTAACTTAGACTGCATTCTTATCCAAGTTCTTGGATGCCATGATGTCCATTGATTCATGGAGTACAAAATCATGTTTGGAAAACAAATAGCTAATGCTCTTTGATACAGGCAAATCATTATTCTGGTTCTCCTTTGCTGAATTTCAGGCATGGCATTCAGCTTTATATTTCTAAGATAGACCATGTCTGAGGAGAGATAAAATGATTTGATGAAGTCCCTCATTCTACACAATTAGAACTTCACACAAATGATTTTTATTGCAAAATTGAGGAACTGGTTTCTCCTGAATTCAAGGTAGTATCTGAACAAAATGCAGAGAACGAAGCAAAAAACAGAGTGTGGCTGACTGTTCAAATTATAAGGAAGTCTTATACAATACAATAGCAGAGTTGGAAGGTACCTTGGAGGTCTTCTAGTCCAACCCCCTGCCTAGGCAGGAAACCCTATACCGTTTCAGACAAATGGCTATCCAACATTTTCTTAAAGACTTGCAGTGTTCACAACTTCTGGAGGCAAGTTGTTCCACTGATTAATTGTTCTAACTGTCAGGAAATTTCTCCTCAGCTCTAAGTTGCTTCTTTCCTTGATTAGTTTCCACCCATTGCTTCTTGTTCTACCCTCAGGTACCTTGGAGAATAATTTGACTCCCTCTTCTCTGTGGCAACCCCTGAGATATTGGAACACTGCTATCATGTCTCCCCTAGTCCTTTTTTTCATTAAACTGGAGTCTTCTTGCAGCTTAACAACTAGCATAAATTTAAAGGAGTCAAAATCTTTTTAAGTGGACTCATGTCATGAGTCAAGAGACTCACAATCTTGAGAAAGGAATTTATATGCACCATGGGTCTGAGTGGGGAAACAAAGTCTGCCTAGAGCAATCAATACAAACAGCATTGCACATTGCCAGTGCTGAAGAAGGCGTCAGTATCAGTTCAAATGGCTTTTGCACAAGCAGTGAAGGACACAACAGCTGGCTCTTACTCTTACTTGGGCCCATGAAATTAAAGAGAAATAAAATGTAGGAGCTGGAGGCATGGATAGTGATTTCAAGAAGCTAGTGTCATTAAAAAAATATGCTTCGTGGTGCCCAAATATTTTTTACAACTGACTAATATCTCATTCCCACTGGAAAATGAAATTCTTCCTTGCTGGAGCAGGATTTGTTAGCAAAACGCCCCTCTCTGTTCTGAACATAATGTTCATTAACTACAGAAGACATGATTGATGCCTGTGTAAACTTTTCTTGAAATCATCTAAAAATGCGAACTACATGATACTCCAAGGATACTTTTTTCCATTGCTGAGTAAGATTTAAGTTAGAGAATTTTCCCCTAGCCTCTTGTAATTTAAATCCAAAACAGACTGATATATGAAGCTACATCTGAACTCCTGAGCATAAATGTTTCATTTTTTCATCCTTTTCTTAACAGTTCAAAGTGTTTTGTACCTAGGCATAGAAAACATGTGAGATGCTTGATTAAAAAACTCCACTGAAATAGTAAATATTGACTTGTATAATATTAATTTATATCCCATTATTTCTCTGGGAATTCAGTGGGTGTCATGGAAGTTTCTCTTCATTATATTCCTGAGAATTAGGTTGAACTAAGTTTATTCTCATCCAGTTAGCGCTATCTCTATGTGAGTTTCAACCAAAATTTGCTTAATTACTATTCCCGTCTCTTACAGGTTGCAAATTCTTGAGTTCCTTCAGTAACCCTTGCAATGTGTCCAGATTACCTTTGAAAATTTTGTAATTACATTAATCTGATACACAGTATTTCATTGCATGTGAAATAATAGCACAAGGCCTTTTTATTTGCACATGTCCTGAAACAACCCACTCATCCTAGTGCCAACTGCTTGCAGTTAAACTAAAATTCTGGAATGCCTATAGTTAAGGATTTCTGGGATTTAACATCCCAATAAAGTGAAGCCTACCAGGTTAGGAAACACCAGGAAATAATAGGCATTTTTCTATAGTATTTCTGCCTTCTGATTTTAGGACATTTTGATCTGAGAGTTGGATCAACAAAGAACAAACATTAGCAGATGACACAACCTGCCAAGCTTGGATAATTTTGGAAGTGAAGCAAAGTCAGCTTTGGTTAGTATTGGAAGGATGACCAACTGGGAATACCAGGGCTATTGTCTAGATTGGGGAAAGGAGGCCCTTTGAGTCATTTTTCCCCATTCCTGGCAACTGACTGTACTAGTCCCTGCAGTTTTCCTGACAAGGTTTTACAGAAGTTTGCCATTGTTGACTTCCTAGGTCTGAGAGAAATTAACTGGTCTGAAGTCATCAGGCTGGCTTTTGTGCCTAAAATAAAACTAGAACTCAAGAGTCCCCTATTTTTAGCATGATGCCTTAAACCACTACACCAAACTGGCTCTCCATTGACTAGACTGGGAAGTTGAAAAACATTATTCTAAAAAAAATAAATAGCAAACTCTGCTGTATTGTTCGTAAAGACATTAGTTGGAGGCAGTCACAATGAGATCAATCCAAGGGGAATTTTAATCATGGGAAGAAAAAAGGAAAGGAGAGGAAAGAAGAAAAGAGGAGAAAAGGAAAAAGGAAAACAAGGAAGAAAAGAAAAGAGGAAAAGTTTTATTAAAGGTGATGGGACACTTTGTCCAACTACTCAGATTATATCTATGAACTAGTTCTCTTCTACAAGCTTAGAGTGACAAATTATGGTGGCATGGATAAAGTTTTTCATGTAAGAAATGCACACAGAACAAAAGTCAATCTCTTCGCGGGTTCAATCTAGTGGTGGTATCAGCTGCATATGAACAATGAGTACAAAAGTAGTAGCTACCAGTATGTTTGAGTGAGGGGCTCAAAAGTTTGGAAACTAGGCTGAATTCCCTCAGCTGTAGATTTGGCTCCTTGTTATGGGTAATAATAGAACAAGTCTTTAGCTATATCCAAACAAGGGAAGTATGAAATTATTGGTATTTTTCAAAGGAGCCATACAAAATAATAACTGCAAAAGAACATGAAAACTGGGCTGAAGACCAGACCAAGCCTATTGCTGTACTGTCTTGAAAAATGAGGACTATTCCTAAGGTCACATTATTGCCCGAGAGGTCCCCAACAATTATGCTATATACTTAAAATGCTGTCTGTAGCTGTTGACTGCTGTAAAAGGCAGTTAATGGCATTAGAAGCCCACAGGGGAAAAATGCAACAAGGAAATAGAAAACTGGAAAGTTGTAGACTGAATTAAACATTTTGTGAAAAAATACACAGCAGAGAGTTGTTCTGAAGAAACATGTTGAGTAAATTATCTATTCAAGACCAGTTACTTGAAATGATGTTTTGTGTTGTTATTATTATAGGTCAAATTGTTGTCTATATTATATCCAAGATAAGAAGTTTGACCAAAACTTAGTAGAAACCAGACCTTGAGTGATACATTTTCCAGATGTGGGATTCTTTCACAGGAGACTCATATTCTGAATAAAAAGGAAGCAGAGTTTATCTTATTCATCTCCCTGTCTATTTTAGGTACCTTCATAGCATCAAAACCTTAGAAGTGGTCAAGATTTGCTTAGGACCTGGCTATACAGAGAAGTAGCCCCATGCCAATGTTTATGTGAAAGCTTCTCCATGCCCTGTTACAAGTTATTCAGTGATTCTATAACCAGAAAGGCTTCTTGACCAGATCCCATATAACAAGAAGATTCCTTTAAGTAATTATACAAGACTTCTGAAGCAGAAATCTCCCAAGTCCTATATGTAAAGATTTGTCCATTAAATATAAATGCACCTTCAGATGGAATCATCATGACAACAAGACAGCTTCTGCAGTTCTTTTAAAAAAGATTGTCTAGTTATGGTCTTTCATCCCATCCGCAATTGCATTTTGTACAAAGTTTCCTTGTTCAAGAATCATTGTAGCCACTGAACCCCATGAAGCTGGAAGCAAAATGTTTGCAAAATGGCAATCAAAGGGCTGATCCTTCAGAGAGAGTGATTCTATTCAGACCAAACTTTCTTCTAAACTATTCAACCTATTGATTGAAGTGATCAGTGATGTTTTTAATATCTAGGAGGTTTATTTAACTTCAAGCTGTAGAACAGTCCCTCCCGCACCCCAAACCTGGGTACTTTAAGATATGTGGACCCATGCTGGCTGGGAAAGTCTGGGAGTTTAAGTGGCCAAGTTTGAAAAACACTGTTTTAGAGGAAATTATTTTTCTGCCTTTAGAGGTTTACTTGTGCAACTTTCCTAGAGAAATTTGCCTGAGGAAATCTCTAATCTGGTATACTTCTAACAATGGGCAATTACTGTTTTACATTTTTATCAGATTTTTAACCTCACCTTTTCCATTTCCTGCAACTCTACAATATCCAAACCAAAAGAATACTGGTATTCTGAGTTTTAAGTTTTAAAACACAAAGGAAATGTGCATATGTTTCTTTGAGTAATTTCTGGATGCAAATTATTATTGTGGGAAAAGCTTTCTTTTTAAAAAAAGTTTCTTCCTTTGCAGCTGAAGTTTCAGTTTTCCACCCTTATTCACAAAGAGCATTATTGAATTTCTTTTGGCGGTATATTTATTATGAAGTGGTTCAGGGTACTGGATGCAATTCTTCTTACTTTGAATACAAGCTTCATTTCTCTGTTCCTCCTTCTTGTTCTGAAAAAAAAAGTCCCATGGGAGGAATTTTCTCATCAGATCTTTATTTTAATTTAATTAAAGTCTAGGAAACCAGGCAGACAGCAAATGAATTACTGCTAGAGGGATGACAACACAATCTCTGGGAAAAACTAAATATCCTCCATTCCCTCATCTGTATGCTACTAAAACTCTTGGGTCTGTTAACTGAGGCAGGACATAAATTAAAGCAGGACATAAAAGTGAGACAAGACATGAAATGAGGCAAGATAGAAAGAAGGAATAACTTTTAAGACTTGTAGAAGAACAGGAAATTCAAAATTCACACCTGCCTCATGTTCAGCTAAAGTTCAGCCAACCACAAACCCATTATTGGAAACGTAGACACTTCTTTGCAAGTCACCTGTGACCTCGAGCTACAGGAGGAGGCCAAGATGTTTATCTGCTTTTGCATAGTAACAGTAGTCTATAGATCATGTGACCAATTAATGCTGACATATTACATTTCCATGTCTTGCTGTTTTTGAAAGATATATAAGAACTCACTTCTCTATAAGTCTTTGTTCAGATGTTAGCTTCGGCTTGAATGCTCTGAACCTTTGCGCAAATAAAAACTACTTCTTTTGGTTCCGAAGTCTGTGTCCCTTAATTTTCTGCAACATAACCTTTAACTGACGGAAAAAGTGCTTCATGGGGCAGCCATTTTTGAACCGAAGTACTTCAAATGGGCTACCTTTCAGATGACATCCAAAATCCAAGACCCATGACTCCTAAAGGGCTGAAATTTGGCTAAATTGTGATCGCTTCAGTGCTGCCGTGCTGCCTGCCTTCTTCACAGGAACTGGGTTTCAGGGAGCTATAAAATGGTTACAGGAATTGGGAATGTCTAGTCTAATTGTCTTTGAAACAATTATCTAACAGATCACAGTTTGGCTAGTTCTCATTGAGACAATCACCGTGATTTCAAAAATTTTAAAAGCTTCCCAGCTAGCCAGCAACATTTACAACTAGTCACTAGGTGACACCAAATTAAAATCCCCTTTAAACTGCTACACAGGCAAAGGTCTAAAGACCCATAGTAACCTGAAGGGAAACATCAACTCTGTTGTGGTTTGCAGCAAGTCATTGAAAAAGTCAGCTATACATTGAATTATTTCATCCAAACAAATAACATACTGTAATGTGATCTATCAAATCCAGAACCAATCAGTGCTCCCAAACAATGGTGGGATCTGCTATAAGAAGACAGTATCCCTTGTCACTTTATAATTAGAATAGAGGAATATGCTAGAACCCCACACTATCTTATGAGGATCATAGAGAAAATTTACCTCCATTGAAAACAACCTGCAACCAATTTTATTTTTATACACACTATGAATCATTGGAAAAATGCTAGAAAAGGCTCTGGATTGTGGAGCAATATAGAGTGATTACAAGTATCTTCCATTTTTCTCTTGAACCTTTGTCAGAATATTTTACTATATTTTACATAAATATTTATTATATTTTGAAGAATGTTTTTCCTCTACTTAATTTCATGTGAAATAATTCTTGTGAAATATAATATGCTAAGCATGAATTTAGCTTTTAAAGCCAAAGACCTATTCATACCCCATGGGTAGGGTGTGATACATCATAAATGTAGTTTCTTATGATTTTCAGCTGCTGAAGATATTTTTGTTCATCTATTCTCTACAAGGCATTGATATTTAGTGAGCAAAATGTGGAGTTTAATCTTGAAATCCATTGTACATGAGCCATTTTCCTGCCCAAAAATATATGGTGGGCGACTGTTGATAGTCCACAATTTCAAATTGTTCCACTCAGTGGGAGGAAGCATATTCTTCAGGGAAAGGATTTCTCTGGTTGCCAGCAAACTTAGTATTCGTAAACTTTCCTATTTACAATTCATAGTACAATTCATAGGATCTTGTTTGGCTCTGTTTTCTTGAGATAGATTAAACACACACACACACACAGAGAGATAATCACTGTTTAGTTCAATTAATGCATTAATACATAATCTATCTTTCTGTTAAAAATAACCCTTTGAAGAGAGTTTAAAAGATTGAAATAAGTCACATACATACATTAAGGTGATAGCTAAAGATGACAAATCCAGTAGTAAAAAAAACCATTAATTTCATAGTTGCACTTTACAATGGATATTAAATATATAAGAAGAAATGTGGGGTTGGTATCCATACTACAAAATCATTTCTCATAAAGGTGACTTAAATATGAGATGTTTAAAAAAATAGTTCACTTGGGCCTCATGAAATTTCCAACTGATTTTTCTTCTTTAAAACCATTTCCAAATGTTTCCATGTGTATTTCATATTTTTAACACAGACAGCGAGATTTGCTGTAATCCAAACATACAAATGTATTTCTTTCCATCATTTCCCTTGAAGTCCTTGCTATTTGTAGACAACAGCCTAATTTAACTACCAGATTATTTGTTTATTTATATTGTGCCTTTATCATTCTTATAAATAACCCAAGGCTTTGAATGTACTTCCTCCTCTTATTTTTCCCACAATCACAACCCTGTGAGATGAGTTGGGCTGAGAAAAAAGCCAGTTAACTGGCTTTCACGTTTAAGGCAGGACTAGAACTCACAGGGTTAGTCCACAGATTAGAACTGAAACCATTGAACTATGGTGCTGGAGAAGATCCTGAGAGTCCGTTGGACTGCAAGGCAATCAAACCCGTCAGTCCTAGAAGAGATCAACCCTGACTGCTCTTTAGAAGGCCAGATCTTGAAGATGAAACTCAAATACTTTGGTCACCTAATGAGAAAGAAGGACTCACTGGAGAAGAGCCTAATGCTGGGAAAGACTGAGGGCAAAAGAAGAAGGGGACGACAGAGAATGAAATGGCTGGCTGGAGTCACTGAAGCAGTAGGTGTGAGCTTAAATGGACTCCAGAGGATGGTAGAGGAGAGGAAGGCCTGGAGGAACGTTGTCCATGGGGTCACAATGAGTCAGACACGTCTTTGCAACTAACAACTACAGAACTCAGTGTCCCATTCTCTAGCCTGAAATACTGTACCTTAAGCACTAGACCAAACTAATTCTTCCTAAAGGAGATGTTGTTTCATAGCAATCGTTTGATAACAATTTTCCAACTGATATTTTCCTCCATTTTTCTTCTGCCATTCGTTTGATACTGTGCTCCTTTTCCATCTAGGCAACGCTCGCAACTTCACATTTTTCAAATATATTGTTGCTTTTTATCTATTTCATCACTTATTCTGCCCAATCCATCTAGTGTGCATAATGCTTATTTTTATCTTTATGTACTCTTAATATTGCTCCCTTTTTTGTTATTCATATTGCACCCACGTTTTGTTCCTAGTGGGATAAAAATCCCTAATGAATTAGGATATTGCCAAGTTTCCAAGAACATGTGACATCTCAGCCCCACCAGGAGAATCTTAAAGTAGGCTTGTTCAATGGCACCATCTAGTGCTCACTGAATAAACTGTAGTTTTACTGCTTTACCTCTGTTTTCCATTTTTAGTAATATTATATTAAGAATAAATTTTTAGAGACTTCTGAAAACACTCGGATTTGTTCCCAGAAAGCTGTAAAGCTCTACAGAGACTCATATACATTTATTCTCAATGCAAAATAAACATGTATTTGTACCTCGTCTTATGCAAGAAGCCTTTCATTCATATAACTACTATTATTATTTGGTAATATTCTAAACAATCTTTAATCATTTCTATTCTACAGTCTACAAAAGGTCAACGATAAAATGAATAAAGATAAAAACTGGAAATAGCTTACAACTGGAACATGAAAAAAAATGAAAAACTTGATTTTGGCTGCTCAAAAACAAGCTATTTGAAGTGATGCAATCGAGTCTGGAATGAAACAATCATCAAATGATTCGAAGTGCAGATTGTGCAAAGGGGAAGAAGAAACCATAGATCACACACTCAGCTTGTGCAAGATTGCACAAACCGATTGTAAACAACTACATTACACAGTCACCAAAATGATTCACTGGAACATCCATAAAAATGATCATGTGTCAGTAATAAACACAGAGTTGAAAAAGTAGTCTAAATGAGCAGGTTAAAATATTGTGGAATTTCTGAATACAGGCCATGATAATGCCTTGGTCCATAACACACCACTTGTAACTGTGATGATAAAGAATAAAGTGTGGATAATTGAACTACAGGAGATAATAGGAGACAAAGAATTGGAAAAAATCACAAAGTATCAAGATACAAAAATCTAAATTGAAAGATTATAGCACAATCTTTTTGTGTATAAAATAATAACATTTGAGACATTTTTGTAAAATATTTATAACAGGATCCAACAGTAGGAGTTTCAAATAATGAAAACTATGGTAGGAGTACCTCATCTCAGCAGGGAAAATCCCAGACCATTGATGGTGGGGATCAAGGAGATATCTCAAAGAAGATGCATGCTCCTTTAGAAGGAATTCTATCTTACCTGGCTAGTATAGTCATCTTCCTATTTCTCAAGCCTGAGAACACCACCTATCCACGTTATCACCATCTTAGTCAGATTCAGTGTTAGCTGACTGATGCTCCCACAGTCCACTATTATTGCCAAGCAATAGCTTCTGGCAAAAGGTAGGATAACAGAATAACAGAGTTGGAAGGGACCCTGGGAAGTCTTCTAGTCCAACTTCCTGCTCAAGCAGGAAACCCTATATCATTTCAGACAAATCGTTGTCCATCTCTTCTTAAACTTGCAGGATCCACAACTTCTGGAGGCAAGTTGTTCCACTGATTAATTGTACTCCTTAGTTCTAGTTGATCCTCTCCTTGATTAGTTTCCACTCATTGCATCTTGTCCAGCCCTCAGGTGCTTTGGAGAATAGCTTGACTCCCTCTTCTTTGTGGCAGCTCCTGAGATATTGGAACACTACATGTTCCAATGTCCCAGATTTTGGAACACTATATCATATCACCCCTAGTCCTTCTGTTCATTAAGCTAGACATACCCAATTCCTGCAAATGTTCTTCATATGTTTTAGCCTCCAGTCCCCATAACATCTTTGTTGCTCTTCTCTGCACTCTTTCTAGAGTCTCAAGTTCAACATGTTTTTATATCATGGCGACCAAACTGAATGCAATATTCTAAGTGTAGTTTTACTAAGGCATTATAAAGTAGTATTAACATTTCATGTGATCTTGATTCTATCCCACCATTGGTTGGGTTTTTTGGCAGCTGCATCATACTGCTGGGTCATATTTAAGTGATTGTTCACTAGCCAGAGGTGGTATTCAGCAGGTTCTGACCAGTTCTGGAGAACCAGTAGTGGAAATTTTGAGTAGTTTGGAGAACCGATAAGTATCATCTCTGGCTGGACCCACCTCATCTATTCCCTGCCTCCCGAGTTCCAGCTGATCATGAGGAAATGGGGATTTTGCAGTAACCTTCCCCTGGCATGGGGAGGGAATGGAGATTTTACAGTATCCTTCTCCTGCCACGCCCATCAAGCCACACCCTCCAAGCCATGCCACACCCACCAAGCCACACCCACAGAACCAGCAGTAAAAAAAATTGAATCCCACCACTGACTAGGACTCCAAGATCCCTCTCACAGTTACTATTGAGCTAGGTACCACCTGTTCTATACTTGTGCATTTGGTTTTTCTTGAGATAAAGCTGAATACTACAAGCATATTGATAGTACCATAGTCCACATAGATTTTGAATAGCAAGGCACATTTTTGTTTTTTTTAAAAACTATATTAAGACAGCTGGAATTTGGACTGGGTGATGCCTGAAATTCTTCCCTTCTACTTCCCAATCAGTCTCCTATATTTCAATGGAGAATGAAAACAGAGCTGGGAATAGTAGAGACACTGCTGGAGTGACCTTTTTATGGTGCCTTCTTCTTCCTGTCTCTGTCTCTGAAGCTTAGAAGAAGTTTGCCATTCATTAACTCTTCAGCTTTGAAATTAAGATGACCCATGGACCTATTATTGAGCTAAGTAAGCCTATTACAAAACACAGTAATAAATTGCAATAAAGACATTACTCCTTAACCATAATGTAATATTTGGTCCAGGTGTGTATGTCACTTTGCCATGGTTTAATCTATCATCAGTTATTAGATGAAAGAATACGTATTTTCGCGACAGAAAATAAATACCTATGTCTCCTTAAAACCACCCTGGTGTCCTTGAGATGAATCAAAGTTACATATTTTTGAATTCCAAGAACTGTACTCCTAACACAAGAGAACATAATGTTTCCTAGCTAGTTTCTAAAGCATCTAATTACCAGAAGACAAAGATAAGAATCTTATTTGTAACCAGTTCTGGCAGGTCTTTCTCTCCCAGTATTATTCACATTTATTTACATACTCTGCACTACCTACATATTGTACATACTGAGGGCTAAGAAAAACAAAATGTAGGGTTATTCTTCCCCCTTGACTTTGAGCAACAGTAGCATTTTGTCATCAACAAAAATAATCCTTGTTTATGAACCTCATTGAAACATAGATAACAAAATATTACTAAATTACATCTTGTATAACTAGGACACACAAGTCTCATTTGAAATAAAAAGCATCTTTCCAGTTCTTAAAAGAAAGAATGCAGCTTTTGGCCGCCCCGTCACTATGTCCGACATAGAGGCGTCCCGCCTTTATGTCGGACGTAGCAGCGGGGCAGGCAAAAGCCGCTTTCTTTCTTTCGCGGCAAAAGAAAGAAAGCGCCAGCCCGCCAGCAGAAGTGGGTAAAAGACCCGCGTCTGCTGGTGGGCTGCCCCGACACAGAGAAAGAAAGCTGGCGGGCTGCCCTCCCTGCCTCTCTACCCCCTTCCCTCTGAGTGAAGAAACAAACAAACACTCGGGCGCGCGCGCACACACAGACACAAATTACCTCAAATTACTTACTAATTACATTAATTTTGAATTCCTCCCCCTCCCTCCGACCCACATACCTTTTCTAGCTGTTTCACAATCACATAGGATTTCAACTCTGCTCTTGCCTGCTATCATGAACATGTAAAAATATAAAAGGAAAAAGGTAAGAGCTGCTGAGGTCAGGCTGGGTTAGCTGCTGCCAGAGTCCCCAATGGATGACTCTGCTTAACTGTTTAAAAAAGCCTCTTAAAAAACGCCCTCTACAGGAGGAGGCAAGAGAACCAGTGCCTCATCTACATAAGGAATTTTTCAGCTTTTAACCCTTGCTTAACTCTGCTCAAGTGATCATAAAGTCAGACTAAATGAGGCACGTGGTTCTCCCACCTCCTAGAGGGCACTTTTTAGAGGCTTTTTTAAACAGTTAAGCACTAAGCAGAATCATCCACTGTGAATCTCGCAGCAACTACCTCAGCCTTTTTCCTTTTACATTTTTTTTCTTTTCATGATGACAGTGGTGAGGCCCTGCCTTCCCTGCCTCCCCTGCCTGCACGTCACTGCTACAAAATACCTCTACTGAATTATTTCCATAGTGTTGCATAACTCTATTGCCTTTTATAATGATAGCCTTCTCTGGATGTTGGAGGAAGACTGGGAGGCAGACATTTTGTATATAATATATCCAGTACCGAATTTTAGTTTATTTTCCACGTAACCTTAAAATTGAATTGTTCCTGAGGTTTTTGGTGGCTGATGTCATCTTGTTGTTGCTGCCCAATTTCTAATTGTATGTGGATTTATTCTATGTTATTATATATGATGGGTATAGCAAAGTTGATTATAACCTAATTTGTTTTTTATGGGTTGGTGTTTGTTCTGATCTGGGGCATTTTAATGTTGATGTGTGATGCTATTGTTTTTGACTTATCACCCATATCTTATTATCTGGATATTTATGGTATATTGTGGATGTTTTAATTTTATTGTAAGCAGCCATGAGTCTGCAGGGTGTTGACACCATAGGTATCCAATAAAAAAAACAAATAAATTGTTTGTTTTCATTTCCTGCCAGCAGCATTTGCAGTAGTGATCAAAACAGGCAAGATGGCAGGTTTCACCTCTTTGCATGTATGTGCATCTTTGTCACAAATATTAAAAGGACAGGTCTTTGATCACTATGCCACAAACACTATATTGCCTATTTTGACCCATGCTATGGATAAACCCCTGCTTATTTCTGTGTTCATTTTACTTTTTAAGTCCTCACAAAGCTTTTTGTGTCATTATTTTAGCTTCTTATCCTATCTTCCATTTGTTTATGTTTTTTCCTAATTGATCTTCATACTTATGTACTGTTAAAGTCTCTTTTAGGAATTTCCATCCATCTTAAACTTCTTTTCATAATAGCTTCTCCTGCCATGAGATTCAACGCATCATTACTCTTAAGTTTTTCTGAAGTTTAAGTCCCATGCTTGATTCTGTCCAGCTCTATTATTGCTTGGTGATCTTCTTTCTACACCGTTCCTTCCACTTCTTCCCTATTGATTACTTTCAAATTAAGAGCATTTTCCTCCACTTTGGGTAGGAGAAAGGTGTCAGCTAGTTGATTAGTCAGTCGAAATTAATTTAAATCACACACAGTATATATTTACTGTTGAAATAAGATTTCAATTCTGATCATATAAACCAGAAACCTTTGAGGTCTTCTAGTCTAACTCCCTGCTCCAGCAGGAGAACATATATCATTCCATGCAAATAGCTGTCCAATCTCATCCAAAACTCCAGTGATTAAGCACGCACACCTTCTGGAGATAAGCTATTCCACTAATTAATTATTCTCACCTTCAGGAAATTTCTTCTTAATTCTAGATTGGATCTCTCTTTGATAAGTTTCCATCAATTACTTCTTGTTCTGCCCTCAGATGCTTTGGATAACAGGTTTGAAGGTTTGAAGGTTTTATTCGACTTGTATGCCGCCCTATTCCCGAGGTTGACTCCTCGATTTTGTTATTTATTTTTAAAGCAAATATGCTATAATTTTGCAACAGCAACGGCAAGAACAATACAATTAGATGGGTTTTAATCCTCACATCCCAAAGTAAAAAGTTCGTTTTTCTCCTTATCTTGAAAGAAATTTAACAGTGGTCTTCAAGTCACAAGGAATTTATTCAAGTTATTGTCTTTAAACAAATCAGACAATGAGTTTGGTTCACTATAGTGGGGTCAGATTCTTTAGAAGAGGGAAAAAACTAAGAACTCCTTGTGAAGTAAATAAACAACCTTGCCATCCAAAGAAGATTCATCACCATTAGAACCCAGTCACATGACGCCTCTTCTGCTGGATTTAGCAAGTAAGACTGGACATGGATCTAAAGAGCAGAGACTGAGGTCATAATCCTAAAGACCTTATCCATTTCCTCAGGCCCAACAGGTTGAAAATATTCCCAAATACTTTTTTTCTTTTTCAAGATCATAATCCAGTTGAGTTCCTGTGTCAGTTTACCTACCGCAAATGTGATTTGACTGAAGACAGATATCGGTAAATGAAATGTGGATTCTGATGGATATATTAAGTTCTTCCTTGTTCCTTTTTATTGTTTCTTTCTTTTAAGGTCAACATGTCACATTTATCATACTGTATTATAAGCAGTCCATTATTACTACATGAAAACAATATAGACAATGGGCTACCTTAAAGCCCAGAAATCTTGGCATGATTCAACTAGTTTCAAATGCTTAAATCCCTGTCCGCTTCAGTGGCAGTGGTTTAAGATTTGGCTTGCAATTTGCAGTGACTGAATAGTTAACTTTAGCTGGATTATTTCTGTTTGCAATCTTTAGGGGTAGGGCTGGCAAAGTTCCTCATCAGCTCAAGGTATATGACTATGAGGGAGTGGTATGTTGCTGTTGCAATATTAATATGTGCTTGTGGTCAGCTTTTGGGGAAAGGTAACAGCTAATAATATCATGCTCATTCACCTCTAAAATGAAGCATCCTTGAATTCTTAAGGATAGTCCACAACTCACTTTAAAAAAACCACTGCATTAAAAAAACAACACTTTAGTTATACCCAGAAGCCTGCACTTAATTATTAAGAATCCATTTTTAAGATGATAATAAATAACAATTAAAATCAAATGGAAAATATTAACTATCATCGCATGTTGTAGAGTCAAAACAATCAGGTGACTTCTCCTTCCATCCACAAAAGTGGCCTGATAAAATGATGGGTTTTGTAATCCAAAAACCTCTAGAGGTTGCCAGGTTGGAGTAGTTGTACAGTGATCAGTTAACTGAGCCTGGGCTTGGTGGAAAAGTTGAATGTGCATTCCTACAACTCTTTCCATTCAATTAACTGCATCTTCTGACAGTCATTTTCTACGTTCATCAACTCTCAGGGCTTACTGTACCTGTACAAATGAAGAAGATACTTTCAGAGTTTCTGTTGCCATGCAAGTCTGCTGCCTGGAGCACATGTTCAATGTATGTGACTTGCCAGAGCAGCTGATCACTGCGCATGGACTGTGCACTACAGACATTACTGTGTGTGCAGGGAGTGGACAGCTAGAGAGTGAGCAACAAGTGGTGCAATTGTAAAAGATTACCTCTCTCAGACCAATTAGATCGCACAGGTTAGGTCTCCTCCGGATTCCATCTGCCAGCCAATGTCGGCTGGCGACTCCCCGGGGGAGAGCCTTCTCTGTTGCAGCTCCGGCCGTCTGGAACGAGCTCCCTGTCGAGATCCGGACCCTTACTACCCTCCCGGCCTTCCGCAAAGCCACCAAGTCCTGGCTGTTCCAGCAGGCTGGGGTGGGGGCTGAGAAGCATTTACCCCCATGGAAATTGTGAATGTTGGTTTTGTTTTTAATATGTTGTCTTTGTCTCGTTTCCCCCTTTCCCTTGTCTTTTGTGAGCCGCCCGGAGTCGTCTGGGAGTGGGCGGCATACAAGACAGACAGACAGACAGACAGACAGATAAACAAATAAACAAACAAACAAACAAACAAATAAAGCTGCATAGGAGGCAGCAGTCTAATATCAGGGAGCAGAGGTTTTCTTACTCCCGAGGAGGCAAAAGACTTGTCAAGTATCCTTCTAAACATGAATTGCTAGATACAGTTTATTTAGAAAATGTACATGTAGGCCTTGACTTATAACCACAACTGGGGCCAGGATTTCCATTGCTAGCAAGGTAGCTATTAAGTGAGTCAGGCCCAATTTTACAACCTTCATAAAGTTTACTTTATTGTCATTGCGCCTTGTAGAATGAAATTAAATGCCATCTTCAGTGTATATCATACATAAGAAAACTACTTAAAAAAAAGTTTTGCCACAGTTGTTAAGTGAACCATTGTAATTGTTAAGCGAGTCTGGGCTTCCCACATTGACTTTGCTTGTTGCAAGCCAGCTGGGAAGGTCACAAATGGTGATTACACAGCCCCGGGATGCTGCAGTTGTTCTGAATCCACTGAAATTTTGATCATGTGATCACAGGGATGCTACAATGGTCATTAAGTGCAAGAATCTGATGTAAATCATTTTTTAAAGTGTCAGTGTAACTTCTAATGGTTGCTAAATGAACAGTTATAAACTGAGGAATATCTGTATATACTCACCCTTCTTAAGCACATTATCTGGGCAGCAAACAATACACGCAAGAAAAATATAAGAAAGCCCAATTCATTAGAAAAATATAGAGCATATAGCACCATACAACAAATCCATACACAGAAATATATTTTTGCCTACTCTAATATCCTGGTCCTAATATTTGCAAGAAGTGGGGAGCCAGGTTTTAACAGCTTTCTGGAAAGCCAAAGGGATTGGAGGAAGCTAATTCAGGTCCTTTTGTGGGTGAAAGGCATCTAATAGGTTGCTCTAAGATGGAAATTGTGAACTACACAGCATTTGGGAATGATTGGGCACAATTCTTTATCCTAAGGCATGCTGGCATGGCAATATGATTTATGTCTCATAAAAGCAAGCACTTTTTTATGTCATTTGAGTAGTTCCTTCCAAGATAGAATTAATACAGTATAGCAGTGGTAGTCAACCTGGTCCCTACCGCCCACTAGTGGGCGTTCCAGCTTTCATGGTGGGCGGTAGGGGTTTGCTGTAACTCTGCTTTATAAATTTTATAAAGTAAATTTACTTCCCTACTTTATAAATCACCATTACTATGGAACCGGTGGGCGCTTAGAAAATTTTACTACTAACAGAGATACAAAAGTGAGTGATAGGTATAAGAAGGTTGACTACCCCTGCAGTATAGCAATAAAATAAATATTTTTCTCCTCCTCTCTTTCTCTTGCTGCCATTTATTCCCATAATACACAGTCTGTAGATCGGGAGTGTAAAACTCACAGCGTCATGTCATCATCATGTGATGTATTGGGACTTCCCCCCCCCTTTGCTAAACTGGGCGTTGGTGTAGCCAGCATATGACGCATCTGGCCCGCAGAGCGGGAGTTTGGCAGCCCTGCTGTAGATTATTACCAAGAACCAGTTTGTATAGTGGTTAAGATATAGGGCTAGAAACTGGAACAATATGATTTCTAGTTGTGCCTTAGGCCCAAAGCGGCTGGCTGACTTTAGGCCAATCACTTTTTCTCAGCCCTAGAATATAGGCAACCACAAAGCAGTTCTGAAAAACCTTGCCAAGAAAACTGCAAGGACTTGTCCAGGCAGCCTCCAAGAATCAGATATAAGTGAACAGAAATAAAATAGTATCACTACAATAGAAGAAATCGTATCAGCAGCATCTATAACCAACTATGATGACATCAAAATAAAAGATGTATCATAAGGTTCTTTGGCAAAGGATTCAATTTATTACTAGCGTCATAAGATGTGAGGCAAGTACCTTAGTTGTGTCAATTTCCTCATACACATAGTGATTCATTAATTATATGTTAGCATTGATGATGTTTCCTAGTTGGGTAATTAAATGTCTGCAAGAAAGCAACCATGCTTAGAGAGCACCAAGGACTTCACAGTTCAACTGTGAACTACATGCTACAATAGTTAATGATACTATAGGTAATCATTAACCTTATATAGGAAATTTTGCAAAAATATTTATTGGAAATTTTCTACATTTATTTTATCCATTTTTAAACATCAAATAATCTTAGCAACGGCGAATTGGAAGGGGTTATTTAGGTCATTAGGTTCAACCTCTGTTCTGTCTTAGGTCTAATCTGAACCCAGACAGATGGTTGCCTAGTCTCTGCTTAAGCTAGGGAATTCTGGGAGTTGAAGTCCACAGGACTTAAAGTCGCCAAGATTGAGAAACACTGGCTTAAGAACATGAAAGAAAGCCCACATAACTCATTCCACTGTCTATCATTAAATATTTTTATAAACATTCAATCATATATCCTTTGCTACAATTTAAATTCCTTATTCCTTTTCCTGTATTCTGGAACAAGAGAAAACAGGTCCTGACTTTTTAATCTGAAGTTCTTTCTGGTATTTGAGGAGTGCTATCATGTTTCCTCTCCTTGTCCTAGCCATCATCTTTTCTAAAGGCTAAAAATACCTTCCATCTTTCTTCACAGATCTTAGTTTCAAATGCCCTGATTATTGCCTTCCTCTGAATCCATCTTAAAAGAGTGATACCCAGAATTGCATCCAGTGTTCGATGTAAGACCTGACCAGTCAGGAGGAAGGGAGAGAATTATTCCCAGTGATTTGCAAATTATATTTCTGTGTATCTAGCTTAAAGCTGTATTTGCCAAAGCCAACTGCTAGCTCAAGTTCAGTTTGCTATAATCAATTCCAAAACCTTTTTCACCAAGTACCTTTTTGAAGACGTATTTTTCGGAGTATAAGACGCATCTTTTTCCCTCAAAAAAGAGGGTGAAAATCTGGGTGCATCTTATACACTGAATACAGCATTTTTGGCTTCCTGAAACCCTGCCCCCTTCATCAAAATGGCTGTGCATAGCCTTTAGGAGGCTTGTAGAGTGCTCCTGGGAGCTAGGGAAGACAAAACGGGCTGTTTTTTACTTGTCCCCCCCCCCCAGGCCCCAGGACCACTCTATAAGCCTTCTAAAGGCTATCCATGCTCTTTTTTTGAAAAAAAAAACAAAACAGGCTCATTTCTGTGAAAAATGGACCGTTTTTGGGAAGTCTGCAGAGTGCAAAAACTTTGTTTTTAAATTTGCCTCTTCAAAATCTTTGTCCGTCTTATACTCCTGTGCGTCTTATACTCCAGTGTGTCTTATACCAAAAAATATGGTATATATCCCATCCAATAATTGCCATTTGATTTGTGTTTTGTAAGTGAAGAACATTGCAGTTGTTTCTGTTAAATTTGGCTCTGCTCGTGGACACAAATTGTAAACAGTGATTTGAGGGGAGAAAAGGGCTTAGATATTTTGTCAACTAATTTTTGTTTAGAAGGTGTTATAAAGGTTTATGGCTATTGGATGACTTTGTAATAATTAATGAAATGCCATTAGGTGGTTGTGTTTTTTAACTATGCATTATTCTAGGCAAAAGGACATTAAAACAATTTCAGTTAAATGAGAACTATGATATGTTGAAAGTAAGACTCATTAAGAACTTTGATATTCGATATGAATGTAATGACTTTGGAAGAGATGCATGAAAGCTAATTGTAACCAATTGACACACTCTCTACAAGATGTAATGTAAGATTATTATTTTTGTGTGTGTTATTTGTTTAGTAAAAAATAAAAAAAATATTTTAAAAAAATTGGCTCTGCTATTTTCATCCCATTTCTCTAACAAAACACATCCTTAAACTTATTTCAATAATCAATTACTGTTAAACTATAGCTATTAGCTATCTTATTTAAACAGCAGTCTCTCTAATGGAGGTCAAGAAGAGAATAACAAACTCAGCCTTGTGCCATTGCAATGCAAGCCCCCGCCCTTTGCACATGCATTCTGACATTGCATACATGCTCCAGAAGGGTGGAGTTTGCACAGGAACAGCCTGACAGGGCTTTCAACATTTCAAAGAAAGCAGGAAGCTTCCTCACTCATGCACTCAGATAATGTATAATCTACAAATTGCATTCCTTTCTTTGCCCAAGTAACTAATGAAGTTATTAAAGAGGTGAGGCCCAATACTGATTGTTGTGGCACCCTACCTGATTCTGATCTCCAATTTGGTGGTGGTGAGCACTTTTTAAATAGAACTGTTGAGCTTGCTAAAAATCCACTTAGTTGTAGTTGTAGTTTATTCAATTTGTATGCCGCCCTACTCCCGAGGGCCTCAGGGCGGCTAACAACCAAGGGGGAAGGGGATACAAATAAGAAAATAAAAGACAAACAAATTAAAATAGAACAACAGTCGCAGCTTCAAATGGGGCTGGAAATTCATCAGCCCCAGGCCTGCCGGAAAAACCAGGTCTTAGTAGCGCTGCGGAAAGCCGGGAGGGTGGTGAGGGTCCGGATCTCCACGGGGAGATCGTTCCAGAGGGCCGGAGCAGCCACAGAGAAGGCCCTCCCCCGAGGAGTTGCCAGTCGGCACTGGCTGGCAGATGGAATTCAGAGGAGGCCTAATCTGTGGGATCTGATAGGTCTTAGGGAGGTAATTGTCACGACATTCAACCCACACTTAATTAGCTGATAATTTGCACATTATCTATTACTTTGTCCAATACAGTAGGTCTACAGCACGGTTGTCAAACTCGCAGCCCGCAGGCCAGATGTGTCATGCAATGGCCACGCCCATGCCCAGTATAGCGAAGGGGGGGAAAGCAGTGGTGAAATTCAATTTTTTTTTATTACCGGTTCTGTGGGTGTGGCTTGGTGGGTGTGGCAGGGGAAGGATACTGCAAAATCCCCATTCCGTCCCCACTCCTGGGGGAAAGATATTGCAAAATCTTCATTCCCACCCCACTATGGGGCCAGCCAGAGGTGGTATTTGCCGGTTCTCCAAACTTCTCAAAATTTCTGCTGCTGGTTCTCCAGAACCTGCTGAATTTCACCCTGGGAAAAAGTCGTGATACATCATGTGATGCTGCCATGATGTTGTGAGTTTGACACCCCTAGTCTACAGCATCCCCAACCTCTGTTAAGAACCATACCCTATCATACAGGATAGAAGATTAATCTGGCAAAATGTGTTTTTGACAAATCTATAATAACTTCTGGTAATTAGCACATTTTCATCAATCCATGTACAATAAATCATAAAACCACAGAATTTTGGTCTTGAAAGCAATCCTCCCACTTCAGATTTCTCCCATTGTTGCTTCCAGTGAAATTTGAATTTTGCCCCGGTATGAGAATGAAACAAAAATAAATAGCAAGATGAAAGATGCAGAATAGTTTGAGTTATTTTATGCTTGTTTCAATGTTTGAATCAATTTTATAATTCTATAAATATTTTCATGTGAAACTAGAATAAAATCTAATATAAATTATCACTTGAGTTCTTAAAAAATAATATTCCCACCATGGAGATAATATGGTATATACTTTTCCAATCTTCCAAGCGTACTTTTATTACAAGGGAAATTGGAAAATTTCCCAGAAACTGTGTTCATTGTTCTTCATATGGCTTTATGGAATTAACTTGTGTGAATGTTATGAGCACTTCTTCAACAACGCCTCTAGTGTTGTAAATGGTGAATTAGTCATGTCACTTGTGAAAACGGTCCTTTCAATGGTTTGTTCCTCATATATATTCAACCTTTTCACACTGATGCCATTCAGATGTTTTAAGTCTACAATCATACAACTTCCAAATCTGGATAGCACCAAGTGTGAGGGGGGGGGGGAGAAGGTGCTTTTCATGGACCCAATTATTTTGCTTTAATGTTGAATTTAGCAAGAGTGTAACACTAAAAAATGAACATAAATTTTTCATTGTTAGACTTGCTGAAGAGTCCCATGACTTTTAATATATGCTGTACCTATTCTAATCTTTAAAGCAAACATTCTTTTAAAACATACCCAGAACTAAGTTTAAATATAAACTCAAAGTCAAACTAGCAATGAGAGAGAGACATTATGCAAATTAAGGCCTGGTTTCAGTTTCTTAGTTAGTCCTCTTGTAATACAGTACTGGACAAGTTGCTCAACAGCCATACTTTCTGCAGTTACCTTGTGAAGTAATATATGTAGACAGCCCGTTTATTGCAAAACTTCTACACAACATTTTCTTGAGTAGAATGACTTTACCCTATCTGGAACTCTATATGGGACTATAACCACCAGAATGTCATGTCTTCAAATGTCTACTGTGATGATTAATAAAATGTGAATTGTGCTAATGTGCAGGTGTCTTTCTTCCTTGGGTTATGTTAATTGTAAGGTCAAAGGCCTAGTGGGTATGCACATATTTACACATTGGTCATTCAACATATAAACCTGCTAAGTAGGGGAAGCATTATGTTTTGTGGTGAAGCTGTGTACAAATCATCCTTTGTTATTATTACTGTAGATACCAAAGAATTTTAACCAGGATTTCTGAAAGGAGGTAAGAAAATTCTTCATTTTCAGTAGGATTTTCAGCTCTCAAGCGGACCTTCCCAGAATCTTCTGACCCTCCCCAAAAGGGCTAATCGCCCCCACAATTGCTTAATGCCCACAACCAGAAGTGGCAAGATTGTGGTCATTGAGAAAAAGAGTTACCTGGGTAATCACATCTTGCTTAATGACCACTTTGCTCAACAATGGAGATTCCCATCCCAATTGTGGTCATTAAGCGAGCACTACCAATGGGAAGACCAGACCAAGAAGTCAACTCTACAGAAAGACTAAAATTAACTTTATTGAGATTGGCTACAACAGAATCTTGTTACCTTGTGCTGTTCCTTTTCCCATATGTCTTGTGAATACAGTCGGTATACCTGCTATTCAGCAATATCACTGAAGGAGATCATATAGGAGAGAGAAGAAGACTAGGTATAGGACATTAAGGGTTTCAAGGGAAGGTGTGTAGAGGCATCAATATACTAAAATTTAAAAGGTTAGAAGGGCCCTTTGAGGTCATCTGCTTGTGGAAATAATTTTAAATCAAACATTTTTTACATCTTCTCATTCAGAAATAGCAAGCTTGGAGGAATATTAAAAGGCCTAGGAATTCTATGAGATTGTATGTCTTCCCATTCTTATACTGATCTAGCAGTGTGGGAACAGTTGTTGTAGCATCAATTTCTCCAGTATAACATGAAAAGCTTCACATGATTTCTAAGAATATAACTTGCAACTTTCCCCCACTTCATTGTTAATCTTCCAGAGAATATTGGCATGGGAAGAAACCTTAGAAGAGGGACCTCTTACATGAACTGAGTTTATGGAAAACAATCATGGTAACTCCCATATCACCATGATAGTGGAAGAAGGATCTAGGATCACAGAATTTAAGAAGAACATATTCTTTCATAGACACTTTATTTTTCAAGTTGTTGAGAAACTGTTCCATACATCTTTCATAAACATGCTAGTTACCTGTCTCATCTTTGCTCATTTGGACAGTAATTCAGTACACAATGAAACTCTATGAACCTCTATAGTTAAAGTGGAAACTTGCTCGACAGCCCCACCATATTCCTCAGCTATGGCTCTTATTTTAATTACAAGGTGCTCCAGCTGAAGAATGAGGTGTGCCTCTGTCATGGTTGTGTAAGCTAGGCTGTACTATTAATGAAGTTTTAATAGAAACAAACAACACTGCATAAAAGAGAGTTAGAATATATTATAGAATTGTAGTCCCAAAGACTGTCATCTCTGTAAGTCCAAGCCTTGTTGCTATGCAATTTCAAATCATTTTGATGCATCTTGCACCCTTTTGTAACTTGTTCTCTGCTTTTCACTGGTAATATTAATGCAATATTATGGTCTTTTTCACCTTACATAAGGCTACAAGCTCTCAAACTCAGAAAAAATGCATCAAAAAAGTCATAGTGACAAATAGACATTTTTAAAAACTGTAGGAAAATGTAGTTGCACCATCGTTCACATGTTCTCAAAAACAAATTCAGCGGAAGTCTTTATATTTTGCAAATCTCATTTTTTAAAACAAATTATGATCATTTCCTTCAGGAACAACAGCATAGCTATTGTAGAAGGTAGTAATATGGTGTTAATTTAGGGTTGCAATCCAATTACCTTATGTAGCATTACATCACACTGAATACAGCAGAACCTGTTTCTGAAAAGATTTGCAGCAGATCACAGAAAATCATAGTTACCTTATTTTCTTCATAAATAAATTGAAATCATTTAAAGGACTTTCTTTCCTTTTCTTTCCTTTCCTTTCCTCTTCTTTCTTTTCTTTTCTTTTTTCTTTTCCTTTAAAACAGCATTGAATCCTAGCAACTGCCTAGACTAGTTCCTGCAGCTTTCTTGGCGAGATTTCAGAAGTGGATTGCCTTTGCCTGTTTCCTAGGGTTGAGAAAAGGTAATTGACTCAGGGTCATCCAGCTGGCTTCATGCCTAAAGCAGGATTACAATATCTTGGTTTTTAGCTTTATGCCTTAACCCCTACCACTTACTTTTTGCAATTAAGATGAATAAAGATAATCCCTGGATGGCCATATTAAGAAATAAATGAAAAACCTGTCAGTACGTTGCTAAGATATAAGATTAATATATTGATCTCCTGTAATTTAAACACCATTAATCTCTGCCATAGACTCAATAAAAGGTAAATCTTGGGTGAGTATTTCAACCAAGCAAGAACAGACCTGAGGGGTTCTGCATATGAGATAAACTATGATGCTTTATTGTTAGCTTCTATGATATACTAGTAGCTAATTTAAGCACCTTAGTGTGTGTATAAGAGTAAATACTTATAATAGTTGAATCTATCCAAACTCATTAGTGAGTCAAGAGATAATCAGAGTCAAACATTTGTCTGAGCATGTGTTAAGAGAAATCGTAGAAAATTCATAAGCATTGTTTTCAATAATGAGATACAATTTTTTTTACTCTCAGTTCTCTGGGTGTGTTGGTGGCCGTGTCGTGGTTTGGTGGGCATGGCGTGGTTTGGTGGTTGTGGTGTGGCTTGGTGGCCGTGACAGGGAAGGATACTGTAAAATCTCTATTTTTCTGGGATAATTGCTCCCTGGGCCCCAACAACGCTGTCAAGCACTGTCAAGAAAGAGGCTTTTGGCCGCTCCGGCGGTATGTCCGCCATTAAAATGGCCAATTAATGGATTAAGATATCTTGAATTAGATGGGATCCCTAATTGAGGGCAGCTGCCACAAAGAACAGGCGAACTTCAATTTAAACCCACCGGGTTTCCCTCAAGCGGGAATTCTCGTCTTTGCCTGCCCTAATTCAGACACTTTCCTTTCTGGATCACATTCTCTTCAGCCGATCAAGAGGCGTGCTGCGAATCAAACCCAGTTTGGGGCTGAGGAAAAAAGCACCGGTCATCCTCGCCAATCCCTCATGGCCACTGATCCCAAAATCACCAGATCAAAGCCCCGTGTCCGTAGACCTGGGATCTTCTGCTTCAAGATCTCCCTCGCAAGCTTCAGCAGCCCCGATGACAGCTCGGCATGCTTCATCTTCTCCGCACAGCCCTCCTCCCCTCCATTCTTTTCCTCAGTTCCCACGCCCCAGCGAGTCCGCACAAGTTCCTCGCCTAGTTAAGTGTGCATTGGATCCCAGCCTAACCCAGAATAAAACATTACCACTTTTTGCCCCATTTAGGATTTCTTAAGCAAATCCACTGCGCTTTCAACAGGAAGCCAAAATCGGGACTTTTTAAAAAGGCTATGGGACGCGGGACAAATTGTGAAAAATCGGGACTGTCCCACCAAAAGCGGGACGTCTGGTCACTTTAAAGTATGGCTCTCCTAACCAGAGAGGCCTAAAGACTCCAAGAGGATCGGTGATATCAATAATATGAACCAAAGTCTATGGGGAGAAGTCCCTAAATGAATAGACTGAAAAATATGAAGCTGAGACAGAATTTTATTTTTTAAAATCAAGGTCTCCATTATGAGGAAATTGAATACATAACTTACATTTTATTTAGAATGATAAATACAAAATTTGTAATAACAAGCAAGAAATGGGCCTTGACCTTCCCTCTCCCTCTCTTTCTACCCCTAGATGGTCTTAGGTTGCTCTGAATGAAGCAATTTAGTTAGATAGCTTACTGGCTTGCAAGTCTTAGGAAATGGAGCGAGTCCTTTCTAAATTTGCCAAGTTTTTTTCATTTCTTGGCAAAATGTCTTCTCTTTTTTTGCTAGTTGTGTGGTAAGCAAAAATGAAGATGAAGCAGATGAAGTTTAATCAACTATTTCTATATTATGTTGAGAAAACTGATTACAACTTCTGGCTATGAAGGAGAGGTTTTATAATCCAACACGCTACTTTGGTTAAAGGTCATTGTTCAGATACTAAGTCTGAAACTGAACCTCAGAAAGATGGAATTAGTTTGTCAATAAATACCTTGATGTGATTCCAGTTCCTGCAATCACTCTGGATCAGGTGTGGGCTATTGCGGGTTCGCATGGGTTCGGGAGAACCTCTAGCTAAGAATCTGCCCAGTTTGGAGAGCCCGCAAATCCCACCATTGGCTGGGTAGGGGTGTGGAAGAATTGGGATCACAGAATAACAGCAGTCCCCTTGGGTACTGCTTGATTAGATTTTCTCTGTAATGGCATAATAGGCCAAAAACCAACCCCTTGTGAAGAACGACTCTGTCTTTGTTGATGGTGAAGATGTTATTCTAAAGCCAATATATTTTTTTAAAGTGAAGATGTCATTTCGCTGAATGTTTGGGAATTAGAAATTGGGCACCTGCTTTGAGGATCAAAAGGATTCCCACTGTTTTAAAAATAAGTTTGTTGTTAATTAATTTAAATGCTACCAATTTATTTTTTTATTTGATTGGCATTGCTGTAAGCTACAAAGGGGCTCAGAATAGGGCAATATTACAGTTAACAGGATGAATGTAACTTCGCATAGTCATCAAATGAACTATTGTTAAATCGAGGACTACCTGTAAAAATGAATGAGGCTTCGGTCATGTGATTGTGAGAGCCACTTTGACTTTCTAAAATTCTTTTGCAGATGCCCCTGCCAGTGTTGACAATGAGCCACCTAGGAAAACGTCATTTCGTTAATATTTCATTAATACTTTAATGCTGAGTTTAATTATTTAAAAGGTATCAAGATAGCATGCACAATATTTGAGAATGACATGTATCATGTGACCCAAGGTCTTGCTATTAAGTTTTTTTTAAAAAAAGAAATAATGGGATCAGCTAGGCTTCTGAATCTGTTTACAGCTTTTGAATATAGCAAGCATTTTCTTTTAGTCTGTTCATTTGGGTTGGATACAGTTTTCACCTCCATGGAAACCTAGTGAACATTGGACAATGGAAATTATTCTATCTTTTACCAATCAAGTTCAGCATCTGTGTAACAGTCTTCTGTAATAAAAGAGCTCTTCTTTCATTTGCATTCGCAGCTTATCATTTACATTATCCCATGGGCTCTTTGATGATAAACATATGCCCATGTCTTTTCCTGAACTGCTGAGCCAACCTTTTTATAACTCTGTGTGCATAAAGAATGCAAGATAGCTGTGGTTTGCTTGCAAGTGACATTTAGCTATGAGTGAAGAAAGTAAGAGCTGTAGCAGAAACCATTTGGCTATATATATTGGCTATATATAGTGCATTCTCCAGATAGACAAGCCATTCTATAGTTACACTAGCTTAAATAACCTTTTTATACTGCATTATGAACATGCATTTGCTCTCTATCGGTCCCATGATACTTTTGAACAGCAAAAAATATTAATGTGATTGTACAGGTAGTCCTCAACTTACATCCACAATTGAGCTCCATTTACAACTTTTCCTGCCACAGTTGTTAAGCGAATCACTGCAGTTCTTAAATCAGTAACACGGTTGTTAAGTGAATCTGGCTTCCCCATTGACTTTGCTTGTCAGAAGGTCGCAAGAGGGGATCACATGTCCCCAGGACACTGCAACCGTCATAAATGTGAGTCAGTTGTCAAGCATCCAAATGTAACTCAAGTAACCATGGGGATGCAGCAACAGTCGTAAGTGTGAAGAAGGGTCCTGTCACTTTTTTCAGTGCCGTTGTAACTCTGAACGGTCACAAAATGAACTGTTGCAAGTCAAGGACTACCTTACAAATTGGGTATGGGCTTTGTACCTTTGGCCAGGAGGAGATGGGAGAGATGGGAGAAATCTTCCAATTTTTGCATGTTTTAAATTCGTCTATCTTTGCTCATATATTTTTTTCCTGTGGGCACTCCTATATAAATATTGATAGTCAATTTTGCATGCATGTTTCTGTGAACACCCCCCTTCCCCCCGGAATATACTCATGTGTGTATGCATGCATTTCCCTTCAATGTGCCTTTTGTATAACTTTCCCTTGGCCCTCTGAGGGTATTGCCCCATTTTGGAACCAACTCCTAGATCCCGTGTAATTGCATCAGGTCGTGTATTCCTGAGAGCAGAGATCTTTCTTTTCTAGTTCTAATGTGTTTCTTTGAAACAGAAACAAAGATGTTATTTCTTTGAAATGCTATAATTTGGAAGTGGAGGCTGATCAGTTTTCGATTTGATGGGAACTCTTGCTCAAACTGCTTCCTGGACTATCCGCTCCTAAAGCTTGTTGTTTAGGCTTGTCTCCTTTGTTTGGTTGCAAAACTGCTCATATCACCCCATTTATCTGTCAGCATAACAAAGGAACTGTGGACAGACAGCTTGGAAGTTTCCATTTTCTTCCCTCACTGAACTTTGCCTCCATGTCTTTCTTCGTACAAGCATGGAGGTAGGAATGGGAGGCATCCAGTGACATGTCTCAATTTTCCATAGCATGAGGAAGGACATTTTTGTTATTTGGGGTTTGGAGCAAACCAGAAGATGTGGCACCAATTAAAATCCATGCTTCCTGGCTTCCACCTGGGCAGCTGGTAGACACACCAATTGGCTCATGAGATTCTCTGAGTATTCCCCATGTTTTGAGATCTTCAGAAGGGAAGTCAAGAATGAATTGGCTTCATTCAAATTGCTTTATAAAGGATCAGTGACAGTGGTGAAATTCATTTTTTTTTACTACCTGTTCTGTGGGCGTGGTTTGGTGACAAGGGAAGGATAATGAAAAATCTCCATTCCCACCGCACTCTGGGGCCAGCCAGAGGTGGCATTTGCCGGTTCTCCAAACTACTCAAAATTTCCACTACCGGTTCTCCAGAACCTGTAAGAACCTGCTGGATTTCATCCCTAATAAGTGATTGGAAAATAGTATGTTGTGGAAATAATTTACGTAGTGAATCGCATCATAAGCTTCTCACATGCAATTGTTTATTTATAGTTATGTAGTATACACACACACACACACACACACACACACACACACAGATAGATAATAGGTTGAGTAAATTCATATACAATAGACAAAATGAATTTGACTTCCATCCTTAAGTGCAAAGAGTGAAAGATGTTACTTCTCAGTCTATCCCTGCCTTCCAATCAGACAAATAAACAGGCAGTGAACAAAAATCAGGGTCAGGAGACTCCAAGAACTGGCAGTGGAACTGCTGAAGCATGAATTTCAGCAATTGCTTATTAACAATCAGTGCCAGGCCTGTTTCTTTTTTATAACACAAAATTGCTTTACATTTAAGGGTAAAATTAGCAGTGAGGGAAGCCTGGGGTCTCTACAAGGTATGATCAAAATAGTCAGGCTGGTAGCCACATCTTTGGTACTCTTTCTTCTAAGTGGAAAAACAAAAACCAAACCAAAGGAAACTGCTGAAACCTTAGATGTTGTTCTCCATTATGTCATTATGTTTTTATCTGAGGTTACCAAAAGTGATTGACAATGAATTCGCTGCCTTTCTTCGAAACGCTACTCTGTCCTGTACTTGGACTCCACAGTGTCTTTTGCCCTGAAGAGAAAATGGGAAAGCTGAAAGCGAGTTTTTTATACAGCACACTCACGCCTTCTCAAGGACTGTTTTTTCAGAAAAAGAAGTCAAAAGTTAAACAAGTTGATTTACTATTATGTACTCAACTCAAATGTTATAAGAAGATTAGAAAGAAGTAATGTAGTAGATGGTTCATGCACATTTTAAGCATTTTAAGTATTTTATTTTTTCTGAAAATTATTGTTCCTCTTTTGCACCCTTCATAACCCTAATCGCTTTATAACAACTTAGTTGTTGGGCAAACACTTGAAAACACTATTTTGGAAAAAGCCCTCAGATTCATATGGTCCTTCTAGGTCAGTGATGGCGAACCTTTTCGGCACTGAGTGCCGATAAAGAGAACACGCACATGTGTGGTTGGCACCAAGTGCTGAAAAGGGAGCACTTCTCGCATGTACACATGCTTTGTATATGTGCACGGCTCGTCTGCGCCACAATCAGGAAGAGGAGTTGCCCAGGGGGCATGCGCGCATCAGAAAACGAGCTTCTGATTTCTGCTATGCACATGCGCTCCATCCAGCAAGTCTTCCAGTTACGGTCATGAATGTTCACACCAGAAAATGGAAGACCAGCTCTTCCAGTTTCCAGCACTGCCATAGACACACCAGCTGATCGTTGTGTGCACATGTGCACCAGAAACCCGGAAAAGGAATGGATGACACCATGCTTGCCAGGCGGCATGACTCCATGTGCCACTTCGGGCATGAGTGCCGTAGGTTTACCATCACAGTTCTAGGTTAACACTTTTTATACAAATCTTCAGGGGAATTTTATTTCTCCAGTCTGTCCTCAATTGTCAGATGGTGCTTAATACAACTGGATCTTTCTGATAAGAAAATATACAGTATTTATAGTATATATCCATTGTTAAGCAGCAGTAGTAAGTTAAAGAATGCAGGGCTGTCTAGAAAAAAAACCTTCTGGAGACCCCATCAATTCTACGGTAGCAGCTATGAACACAATGAGCAAACACGTTAAGCAACTACAGCAGAGGTGGGTTCCTACCAGTTCGCACCTATTCGGTAGAACCGGTTCGTCAAATCTACCGAACCGGTTAGAAGAGGTCCCACCAGTGGACCCGGAAAGCAGGCCACACCTACAGAAGAGGTTCCAAAAATTTTTGAAACCCACCACTGCCACACACACACACACACACACAGACTGACACAGAGAGAGAGAGAAAGAGAAAGAAAGGAAGAGATAAATAAATAAATAAATAAAGAAAAAAGAAAGAAAAAGTGAGAGAGAGATGAAAGAAAAAAAGAAAAAAGGGACAGAGACACAAAAGAAAGGAAGGGGAGAGAGAGAGAGAGAGAGAGAGAGAGAGAGAGAGAGAGAGAGAGAGAGAGAGAGAGAGAGAGAGAGAACACATGGCCGGCAAGCCACTCCCACCAGGTCACATGGCCGGCAAGCCACTCCCACAAAGGAGGCCACACCCACAGAGTAGGTTCCAAAAAAAATTTGAAACCCACCACTGAACTACAGGGCAATGCCACGGTAGGTAGTAGTACTTTTTTTAACACTAAGTGGAAAGATAACCTTAGGCAACCTAGAACTAAGGAGAAATTTCCTGACATTTGGAACAATGAATCAGTGGAACAATCTGCCTCTAGAACACTGGAGGTTTTAAAGAAGAGATTGGACTATTTATCTGAAACGGTGTAGGGCAAGAGTCCCCAACTCCCCAGGCCGTGACCCACTATTGGGACTTGGCCTGTTTGGGACCAGGGCATGGAAACAGCATGTGCGCAGCCCCCACTTGCGCATGCAGCTCCATTTGCGTGAGCAGCAGGCATTGCACGAGCAGCAGGTACGTGTCTGCTGCTTGGGCAAATGGTGCTGCATGCTTGCCCACCACTTGTGCATAACCATTCCCTCTTCTTTCCCCCACCCACACCGCTCCGCAAAGCTGGAAAGGTTGGGGAGCGCTAGTATAGGGTTTCCTGATTGAGCAGGGGGATGGGCTAGAAGGCCTGCAAGGTACCTTCCAACTATTATTCTGTTAAATTAAGCTGATGGTTCCATGAACAACTCCATAAAGATTTCTTGACAACAATAAGAGAGGGTTTTGCTATTGCCTCCTCTGTGATATTTTCCCAACTTTCCAGTTTAGCATAGAGCCTGGGATGTTCTGATAGACTCCTACCCAATATTGACCAACTCCAAATTTGCTTATGTTTCCCTCACTGTGTCCCCAAATCACTCAAGAGGAGCTCTAAGTTGCCATCTGCTGGGATTACTTTTCTCAAAGAGTTGTAATGGTGATGGAAATGCCAAAACATCTGGCTGCAACTGCCTTATTATTTTGCCATAGTAATTCTGGAGATGGAGGAGCTATTATGGGAGTGATAGCAAGGTCTTGGGGCACTGAAGCTATAGTTGGTGGTAGATGCCACTTCTTCAGCACATTTTCATTCAACACTGAGCCATAAAAATAACAAACTAAACTAAATGCCTGTTTGACTTGTCTGGTATAAGGAAAATAATCTTAATTATAGGGCATCCTATTCTCTTGCTCTGCAAAAATGGTATGGATTAAAAACATGGTGCCGTAATTTTTGGAGTATAAGACGCACTCCCCCCCCCCCAAGGAGGGTGAAAATTTGGGTGCGTCTTACACACTGAATGTACACCCCAAACTTTTTGCCTCTGCTTCCCAGCAATTCACCTCCTTGAAGCAAACAGGGAAAATGGGGCTTGAGGAGGCTATAGAGGTTCAAATTATTAGACTTATTTTTTAAAGACTGCTTTATTATTGTTCCAGACAGCTTAACAAAGTGAAAAAGCTTTTTAAAATAAATGCTTGATCTGAAGAGGCCCAGTGCTATTGTATTTTCTTTTAAATAGCAGAGAATAACTATACTTCCAGAAAGTACATCAATTTTAACAGAATCTGTACAAGTATAGTCTGAAATATAACACTACAAACAGTGTATATTGTCTGTACTTTTGCTGTTTGTTACAAGGAGGCAAATTGTTGGGAGGCAGAAGCAGATATTTTTCCCTTGTTTTCTTCCCCAAAAGCTAGGTGCATCTTATACTTTAGAGCATCTTATACTCCTAAAAATATGGTATATATTCCACATTCTCCATTTCTCTCAACTGAAGAGTATTATGTATTATTATACTCTCAAAACAAATGGGAGTCACATGAAAATTTGGACTAAATACATTAATGAACCATGTAAAGTTTCTTCAGATGTGGAATAGCCATACAATTAAAAATGAGAAATGCTTGCACAATTATTTCGTTACACATAGAGATGGTAAAATAGCCACTAAGTATTTCTATAGCTGACATTTTGCATGTGATATGACCACACATGATCCTGAATATCAATTTGAAGTGTTTATGGTTTCTTCTCCACCAGAGAGAAAATTACCCTTTTAAAATAGCTTTAATTATAAATTAAATATAATTCATATATATTTTCATATATTTTAGACAGCCAGTTCGGAGTAGTGGTTAAAAGCAATAAGTTAGGAAAAAGGAGATTGTGAGTTCCAGTTATGCCTGGGTAATTTTGGGCTAGTCTCTCAGCCCTAGGATGAAGGTCGCGGTGGGCAACTACAAAAAGTCTTGCTCAAAAAAAAAAAAAACCTACATAAATTTGTTCAGAAAATATCCAGGAGTCAAAGTCAAGACTGAAGGTGCACACACAGAGATATATTTTTATTCTATATATAATTATACATTTTAATATTATATTTTTCTTTGCTTTTGTGGCTTATCCAGAGACTATATGTTGATGATAAACACATAGAGTAGTAGTAGTAGTAGTAGTAGTAGTAGTAGTAGTAGTAGTAGTAGTAGTAGTATAGGGAAAGAATTGCAACTGTCAATGTCCTTCAGCTGGAACCCACATGACTTTCCATCCATGTCTTTGCCTTAATGGAAAGACTAGAATTGTATAGAAATTATTTTCTTGCAACAGAATGGAATGTGTGAGGAAATCCTAATAAGGATTTTTTTTAATTTGAAACTCCACAAGCTTAAAAAACAGACAGACTCATTTTTGTTAAGCAAAACAAAACAACATGAGTTGCCATGAGTTGCCATGGCAAGCAAACACGTTTTTTCCAAAGATTGGACAACCAACGGCTACCCCCATCTTCTGCTCCTTTGTTATTCAGTTTGCCCTAGCATTAGCCTTGGACAACTCCTGATCTTCAGCAGGCATTAGAATTAATCAAAGACTAGAAGAAACAAGTATTTTGTGAATGCTTTTTTGTTTGACTTGGCCTTGCATGACCTATTTAATACAGAGGTTTCTGAGTCAGCCACAAGAATCCATGTCACTGGACTGTATATTCTATGTTTAAGATTTTATAACAATAGCAGTTTGTAAAATCAAATGTTTTAATTCACTAGATTTTTTCTGGCTACAGTTGGAAAGTCATTTGAAAGGGATGTTTAACAAGATTGCTGTTGAATACTAGCGCGGGAAATACAAGCGCGGGAATAAGAACTCCCTTTCTGATTGGTTCCCGGGTGGAGCCGGTTCAATCCTCGCCCTGATAGGTCGAGCTACTCGACGCCCCATTGGCTCCTCGTTCAAACCCGGGGGTATAAATGTTTGGCGCGAACCACGCCACGTTGAATCGTAGTTACTCTGTTCACAATAAAGGTTGCTGTTTTGCATACCCGCTTGTCGCGTCCTTCCCTTCGCTCCAAGATGCAAAACTGGCGACGAAGGTGGGATTCCGATTCCCGCGACCACGGAGAAGAACAAGCCAGCTGCCACCGCGTCTGAACCAGCACGAACGCTACCCTCAGGCTGAGAACTCCGGCAGCGAACGCAAAATTTTCTCCGCCCTCTTCCTCCCTCTCTCTGGCTCCACACCACGATGGCATCATCGCTTCCTCCTTTCGCGCCATTCGGAGCCGCCGGAGAATCATGGGACGGCTTCATGGAGCGTTTCGAGTGCTACTTAATCGCGTCGAGAAACCAGGCACAGACTGACGAGGAGAAATGCAGCTTCTTCTTGTCCTGCTGTGAACCTTCCATGTTCGCCTCTGCGAGAGCCCTGGCCGCCCCGAGGCCAGCCTACAAACTTGGGTGGGACGAGCTGATGTCCAGGCTGAGGAACCACTACGCTCCCTCACCCTCTCTGATCGCACGCCGCTTCACTTTCCGCCGCCGAGTGCAGAAGCCCAACGAATCCATCAGCCAGTTCCTAGAGGCTTTGCGCACAGTGGCCGCCCAGTGCGATTTTGCAGACCTGGAGGAGAACCTCGTGGAGCAGTTTGTATGCGGGGTCCGCGACGTGCATTTGCGCAGCCGCATGCTCCGGAATCACAAAATTACCTTGTTGCAAGCCGTGGAGACCGCGCGAGCCGCGGAGCTCTCCGAACAATCCACGGCCGACATCGAACGCCTCCAGCTGAAACCCCCCGCGCAAACCACCGCGGGGCCTTCCACCCAGACGAACCTCGTCGACGACCTCTCTCCTGCTGAAGACGAGGAGGAGGAAACCGTCGGACAAATGAGGACGCAGCCGAAGCGGAGGCCACACCAGCAACCACCGACGCCCGCTCAGCCAGCCTCAAACGCACCTTGCCGCGGATGCGGCGGCCGCCACAGCCGCGCATCCTGCCCGTTCCGTTCCGCCGTCTGCCGCCGCTGCCGAGGAGAAGGACACCTCGCCAGGGTCTGCCGGGCTCTCGTGCCAGCCCCATCGTTTATGCAGCCCAGCGATCAGCGCCAGGCACCGCAACGCCGCCAACAGTCACGTCCTGCGAGGCGAGCTGAGGACTGCCACTCAACCTACCAGCCCTCCAGCGCCGACTGCGTGGTCTACCAGGCGTCCCACGTTCCCGCCGGCGATCGCAAAATCAGCACCGCCGTCCGACTCGAAGGTCAGCTTTGTCGAATGGAGGTGGACTCCGGGTCTTCCCGTTCTCTCCTATCTTGGGCCTTGTTTTCCCGCCTTTGTCCCGGGGTTCCCCAGAGCAAATTGCGCCCCGTCGGGGTCTCCCTCCTAGACTACCAGGGAAATGGGATTCCCACGGCAGGAATATTCCACATCCAGGTGGAATACGGGGATTTTAAGGGGAAACTCCCAGTTCTAATCGTCAGGAACGATCTGCCCGCTCTCCTTGGGTTGGATTGGTTTCCCGCCTTGGGCCTCACCATAGAGGGGGTGCACAGGGTAGTCCCCCTCACCGTAGATAGCGTTCTAGATGAGTTCGCAGATGTGTTCGATGGGAAATTAGGCTGTTATAAGGGCACCCCCATTTCTCTCTGCCTCGATCCCCAGGTCGCTCCCATTAGGCTGAAAGCACGCAGGGTCCCCTTCGCATTGAGAGCTAAGGTAGACGCTGAACTTGATAAGCTTATAGAGCAGGGGGTAATCGAGCCCGTAGATCACGCCCGTTGGGAAACCCCCATAGTCCTCCCGGTCAAACCCGACGGATCGGTGAGAATATGTGCCGACTATAAGTCGACCATCAATTTGGCCCTGCAGGCAAATCCATATCCGGTTCCCGTAGTGCAACACCTACTCCACTCCTTAGGGCAGGGCCGCATTTTCGCCAAGCTAGATATGGCACAGGCCTACCAGCAGCTTCCCGTAGACGACGATGCGGCTACAGCCCAGACCATCGTCACCCACCGCGGGGCCTTCCGTTGCCGCCGCCTCCAATTCGGCGTTTCGGTTGCCCCGGGGATTTTCCAGAGCCTCATGGAGCGGTTGCTCCACGGGCTCCCAGGCGTCGTTCCCTACTTCGACGACGTCCTGGTCGCAGCCCCCAGCCACTCGGAACTCCTGAAAATACTGCGGGAGGTTCTCACACGTTTTAGGGAGGCAGGACTGAAACTAAAGCGCAGCAAATGCGAAATTGCTGTTCCCAAGGTAGAATTCTTGGGGTTCCTCATTGATGCCCAAGGCATCCACCCCACTCCTTCCAAAGTCGCCGCCATCAAAAACGCACCCGCACCCACCTCTAGGGCGGAATTGCAGGCGTTCCTGGGGCTTTTAAACTTCTACGCCCCTTTTATCCCCCACAAGGCGTCACTAGCTGAGCCGCTACACCGATTGCTTGACCGGTCAGCGGCCTGGCAATGGGGTAGCCGTGAAGCGCACGCGTTCGCGGCTATAAAAGACATTTTGACCTCGTCGGCAGTCCTAATTCAATATAGCGATAGGATGCCCCTAGTTCTGACTTGCGACGCCTCTCCCTATGGCATAGGGGCGGTCCTGAGCCATGCCCTCCCGAACGGCTCAGAGGCCCCCATAGCTTTCTATTCCCGGACACTCTCCTCCACGGAGCGGAACTACAGCCAAATCGATAAGGAAGCCCTGGCTGCAGTGTCCGGCATTAAGCGGTTCCATGACTACCTCTATGGTAGGAATTTCACCCTTGTCACGGATCACAAGCCTCTCCTGGGGCTACTGGCAGGCGACAAGCCAACCCCCCCCATTTTGTCTCCCCGCATGACACGCTGGACGGAGTTCCTAACGGCGTATTCGTATACACTGTTATACCGTCCGGGCAAGCAGCTAGGGCACGCAGACGCCCTGAGCCGTTGCCCTCTGCCAGAGACGGACACAGCCCACGTGCCCGCGCTCTCTATTCTGTCCATCGCTGAATCCGACCTCCCCGTCTCTGCCGCGGACGTCGCAGCCTGCACAAAGGCTGACCCCGTCCTATCCCAAGTAGCTTCATGGGTTTTGAGGGGTTGGCCCGCGGAAAAGGTAGCGGAAGAATTCCGACCATTTAAAGCACGACAAGCCGAACTCGCCCTTCACGGGGGTTGTCTTGTCTGGGGGGATAGGGTAGTAATCCCCACAGCCCTGCGGGCACGAATCCTGCCCGCACTCCACAAAAACCACCCAGGCATAGCGCGAATGAAAGCCTTAGCCCGTAGCTATGTGTGGTGGCCCTTGCTAGATTCGGAAATTGCAGACTACGTAGGCCGATGCAGGATCTGCCAAAACTCTAGGCCGAATCCCCCCACAGCCGCCCCTCGTGAGTGGGAAATCCCTAGAGGCCCATGGTCCCGTTTACACATTGACTTTGCCGGCCCCTTCCACGGCCGAAACTTCATGATAGTAGTCGATGCTTACTCCAAGTGGGTGGAGCTGGTAATCATGACCTCCACCACAGCAGAGAGTACAGTGAGGGCCCTTCGTAAGATGTTCGCCACACATGGGTTACCGGATGTGATAGTCTCCGACAACGGGCCCCAGTTTACCTCCACCACGTTCCAAGAATTCCTGGCCGAACAAGGAATCAGACACGCAGCCACAGCCCCTTATCACCCAGCTAGCAACGGCCGGGCGGAGCGCGCAGTTCGCTCAGCCAAAGAAGCCTTGGGCCGCATGGACCAGGGCGACTGGCAAGAAAGAGTGGCGGCTTACCTCTTGAGCCAGCACTCCATACCCTGCCCAACGACTAATAAAAGTCCCGCGGAGCTCTTGATGGGTAGGAGATTGCGAACCCCCCTAGACAGGCTCCATCCACTTTACGCAGGGGATCTGCCGAGCAACCTGGGGGCCCTTCCTTCCCACGCATTTAAGCTAGGGGATCCTGTATGGGCCCGCTCCTTTTCTGGGGATCCACGGTGGGTGCCCGCAACCATCACAGCCCTGACTGGCCCCTGTTCCTTCAGGGTCGGCCTGGCCGATGGAACACAATGGAGGCGTCACGTGGACCAGTTAAGGCGACGCCTCCCCGCGGAAACAGACGGCCTGAACCCCTCAGACAACCGCTCTCAGCATGAGCCACCCTCGAGGACCTTCCCCCCAACGGACCGCCTCCTCCCGGGGAACAGGGGACAAGCCGATACGAACTTTTCGGACAGACGCGCCTCACCCGGCTACTCTTTCCCTCGAAGCCCTTATCGAGACTCTGAACCTACACCCCAACCAGACTGCACGGGGCCACTGTCGGACGCTCCTGTTGCCACGGAGACGCCACCCCGGGCAAACGGACATCGGGCACCGGGCCCGGGGCCAGCGCCACCTCTGGGGACCGCGTCGCAGATTCACCGCCCCACCACGGACACACCTCCGCCGGCGGTTTCCCCCCCGACGACAACCGCCGGGGAGCCACGAAGGTCGGGACGAGAACGTCACCGTCCCACATACTTGCAAGACTATGTTTGCCCTTCCTAAGGAACTCTTTGACTAGGGGGGGAGGGGTGTTGAATACTAGCGCGGGAAATACAAGCGCGGGAATAAGAACTCCCTTTCTGATTGGTTCCCGGGCGGAGCCGGTTCAATCCTCGCCCTGATAGGTCGAGCTACTCGACGCCCCATTGGCTCCTCGTTCAAACCCGGGGGTATAAATGTTTGGCGCGAACCACGCCACGTTGAATCGTAGTTACTCTGTTCACAATAAAGGTTGCTGTTTTGCATACCCGCTTGTCGCGTCCTTCCCTTCGCTCCAAGATGCAAAAATTGCCTCTTCACAGCAAAAGGAGGAAGGCCTAGATTAGGAAAACACAACTTTTGTAGACTAATATCTACATTTGAGATTCTGACAGAAAAGTATGGGCAACCTAATAGGATAGTTTTCATCGGTGTGCCATACTGACAATGAGAGCTAATCCCAAATAAGGAAATGCAAATTAATGAGGTTGCTAACTACCTGCTAAAACATCTGGGAATACTTCCATTGTATTATGCAGTTATGGGATGGTGGGATTGGATCATGCAATATTCATGGTCTGTGTCACTTTTGAAAAACTTCATCTCTTCCATGCATTATTAATTATCTGAAACGATCAGTGATTAACACCAATAAAAGTGAGGCATCCAAGCAGGAGAAAAGTCTGGCCAATCTTGGATAACCTAGAAAGAACTATGCAGAACAAAACCTGGTTAGTATTTAAGATGTCAATGTCCAACATGCATAAAAACAGGGGAAGCTTCAATTGCACCTTTTCAGTTTTTTTGACCATACCCCACAGACAATTCTGGAGACCACCGTGAGATCCTTAGACTAGAAAGTAAAAAACTTGTTTTCACTGTATTATTTTGCATTCCAATTTTGTTACTCCATAGAGGCTCTGGAACAAGGCAGTTTATAAATGAGATAATGAATCCCAGAAGAAGGCCAGCAACTTTGTGTTGTTGCCAAGAAAATGACCCCAAAATGTTAAGCTTTCCTTAAGGGGGTCTTATAAGTGAAGTAACATGGTCCCTTTGCTTGCACTGAAGCCTTGATGCTTCCTCTGTAGTTTCAATCTACTAAATAGATTTTCAACATAAAGGTTTGTTGGAAGAAATGTCCATCTGGGTTCGGTTCCAAGTGGGGAAAAAAACACTGGAAACATGGAGGCTGATTGGAAAGATGGTTTAATGGTGGACAAAATCACATGGCTTGAGTTCCTGAGCAGAAAAAGGGCAGAAATGCTGAAAGTCCCTGGTTTTATGCCCTCTCTGGGCTTTGAACTTGAGTTTGTATTCTGATTGGTTGTCAGACTCCCATAGGGCCATGCAGGGGGCAACTCTGTAGGCTTGCTTGACTTGCTGGGTGATGATGTAATCTTCCCAGGTGCCATGTGGTTAGGCGGGTAAAGGGCTAATACTATCATGTCCTGAAGCCCATCACTCTGGAGCTGAAGGGGGTAGATCTTTGTTATGTAGAATAGACTGACTCAGGCCCTAATGCCTCATTCACAAAGGTGGGGGTGGCTGAGTTTCTGCCTTTCTTGAGTTTCTTCTTCTCTTTTTAGGGGAAATATTCTGCCTTTTTAAAATTTCCCAAAATATTTCATATCTCTAGGCGAGAGGTAGGTTTTAATTTCCAACAGATTCAATAGAGTCCTCTGCAAAAGTCACCAATGTGTTAGCCGTTTGCAGTATAAACTCAGTTTGCCTTCAGGCAGGAAGAGATACTTCCAGCTGAATTGAAACTCTGAGCTCATAGGGAGGCATTCCGGGCAGGGGGGGTAGATGAGATTGTTGCTTTACAGTATTTGAATTATTGTCGAGTATTTATTTACAGAATTTACAGGAAAGCAGTGCTTCAAAAATTAAAATTAGGGAATTTGGTGGGTAGTGCCAAGGCAGTGGCATTTTTGTTTTTTAATTCCAGAACTGGGAAAAATCTACAAGGTTCCTTCCAACTTTGTTATTCTATGTTCTAATTATATCACAAATTTATGTTACTCTCTTGCCTTGCTATACCCCCTCTCTTACCAGATTTTGATACAAGCTTGTACAAAATTTCTTGACCATAGATAAGCCTTAAGGTCAACAGGACAATAGAAAGGACAGGAAATAATAGAAACATTGGCACCCTCATAGGCTTCAGTGGCCAGGAGATTGAACTAATTCTATCAATAAAGGACAGAACTCGGCATATTCAGTCACAGTATTTACAGGCATTTAACCAAAGGCTTGCGAATGTAAAACAGGAAGAAATTGAAGTAATACATCCCTTAAATCAGGTAAAAGTAGTTAAGCTCCATGGAAGACATTTAATGTCTTCAGTGATGAGAGAAAAGCTAGTAACAGAGAGGAGGTATTGGAATAACAAGGGAAAAGCCAGAGGGAAATTTAAGGAAATGGGAGGAGGAAAAAAGAAACACAGAGTTAGACTAAGATGGCCATGAGTAAAATAAGGAGAAATGAGAAGCTTTTTCCTAATTTACAGCAGCAAAAAAAATATATGACTGGATGTACCAGAGAAAAAATGAAAGATAAAATTTCTGAAACATTACCCATCCCTTCTTTATGACTTCATTATAACAATGGGAAACACCAACTGGGAAACACCTTTCCTGCAAATATTTCTAGGGGTGTGACAGGTGAATTTGGTGAAATATCTTTGAATGAAGTAACTATTGGGAAAAATGAGAGATACAAAAATACTGTAACACATTTACATTTTACTTGATATTTTATGTTTTTGTTTTATAGGATATAGTAGTTATTTTGAGCTTTGGGTAATTCTAAGCCTTCGGAGCTAGTTTGTCTAAATTTATTAATAAGCTAATGCCACCTTTTGTAGTTCACAGGCTTTTGGATAAGAAGGATGACAGAAATATTCTAAGAGAACAAAATCACATTGCATATATTTTAATTATTGCTGGGAGTTAGGAGCTACACAATTTAATAAATTATTATATTATACACAACAATGTGAAGTCATAGCTCCCAATTTTTTAGCTGGTATTGGTCTTCATATGCATTATGTTCTTTCCCAAAACTTAAGGATGTTATAATGTATTAGTGGAGTATATGTGCAGATCTAAATATTGTGGCCTTTTCTAACTGACTTATAGAAAACATGCTGATAGACAAAATTCCAAGTGCCACCCAAGATCACCCAATGTGTTGCTAACCACTGGATTCACCATGCTGGTTTATGCCATCATCTTTCAACTTCATTTTTCAAATCTTGATACTTTGTGATGGTCTCCATTTCCTTACCTCCTATTCTGCTGCCTCATGGTATTGCCACATCAATTATCCACACTTTCTTTTCAACCACAGTTAAATCTGGTGTATTATTACGTGCCGTAACATTATCAGTTGTACTCAGAAATCCCACAGTATTTTAATCGTATATTATTATTCCTTTGCTGTCACGATAACATGTGCTAAAGCTGAATCTATGCATCATTTATGTCCTCGTTAAATGATACGTTCTAATTTTTACAACTGTAATCCTATGCTAATTTTCTTGGGAGTAAGCTTTCTTAACTAAACCAGGCTACTTTGGACTAGACTGCAATAAGATTGCACTGCAAGCAGGGACATGCAAACAGTGAAGACAGGAGAGGCAGATGACTTGGGACATGCAGGAACAGGAAGTCCCATGCTCCCTCTTGTCTCAACTTTCAACAAATTTGCATGCATAAAGTCCCAATAAGACAAGCAGTAGGAAGGGAGGGAACATCCATTGCTGTTGCCTATCATCTTCTCCACTGCCATTGATGTCAGCTCTTACCTTAGCTAACAGCAGTAACAAAAGCAGCAACACCCAAGATGCCAGCCTCCTCGTCTTTCTCTGATAAGTTGGATTGCATGGAGGTGAGCTGAGGGGTCCAGGTAGTGCACGGAAAGCTCCCCAAAGTCCCATGGCTCTTGATGTTCTTTTTCTGAGCTTGTGGCAGCAGCTGATGCAGCAGCAGGAGGAGGAAAGAAGTGGCCAAGGGACCCTTTCTCCCACCACTCCTCAATTGCTGCAGCCTACAGCATGCTCAACAGCCAAATAATCTTAACCCATTCTGGGGCCCCATTTGAGAGGTTTGCCTGGGGGCCCAGGGAGCCCACTTATGGCCAATTGCAAAACTAACACTGTTCAGTAAATTAGATAATAATAGGTTACATCCTTTGACTGAACTCTGAAGATTGTTTACTGTTATGAGGACAGGAAAAAGGAGATAATGCTCTTCAGGGAATAGCGTTGCAGAAATTTTCACCTTGAAATGTCATGTAGCTTTCCAATTAATTCCAAAATGTGGCAAATACTTGTACGCTAAATGCAAAAGACTGATTCCAAAATAAAATGACACATGTTGTGAATTTAATGCCAAGGACATAGACGAAAAAAGGATCATGTTCAGACACTTATGGCCATTATCAAATTCACTGAGCTGATGATTTTGTTCCCATTCCTCTCCTGCTTCTATTTTGAGATGCAGAGCCTTTCATATCAAAGCAGACCAGACTTTTCCTAGCTACTAAAGAACACATCCTTCTTCCTCCTGCCTTGTTTTTACAAGCGGGTGTGTAAGTTTTACTGAGGATCCTGAGAATAAATAGACGCTTTAGCCATGCTACCTTCACCAAACTCTTTGACTATTTCCTACAAAATCTGCCAATATCCACCTTCTGACAGTATGAGAACTCACTTTGAAGCTTCAATGCCCTCAGGAGACAGCAGCCATAATCTTACGTTGGTCATTTTTGAAATCACATTAAAGAAAGCACCATGGAAATGTAGAATTCCTGGCAGCTATACAACAACCACTCTGAAATACTTTTCCTCTTAACTTTTTCTTTCTTTCTCTTCCCCCTGGTCTTTAAATAACTCAGACTGTCACTAAGTTTACCCATCTGGTCCTCTTTTTTCCAGGGTGATTAATTTTCCAAAGCAGGACCATACCAACTGGCATTTTGGATCAGTGAGACAAACAGCTGAGTTAAATGAAAGACAGCAAGCAAGCAAGCAAGCACTGGCTGAAAGGAAATTCAACCCCTCTATGTGTGCAATCCAGCTGGAAATACATTCATGAGACAGCAGGTGAAGTTCATGTGTGTCGAGTCAGCCAACAACAATTCTTTAAGTTTAGAAACCAAAACTATAGTTTCCCTTCTGCACTATTGAAAGTGAACCCCCAAAGCTCCTCAGAAACCTATTGTAAATACCCAAAGAGAAATTTATTTATTTATTATTTATTAATGGAATTTATATGCCGCCCAATCCCGAAGGACTCTGGGCGGCTTATGAAAAGAAGAGGAAGAAAGAAATAATTTAAAAAAAGACAGATTTAAAATCACAACACATGCATTCGTTCTAATCGGGGCTGGACCTCAACAGTGAGGTCAACAGCCCCAGGCCTAGCCGGAATAGCCAGGTTTTAACAGCTTTCCTGAAGGCCATGAGAGTGGGTAAAGTCCGGATCTCTGGGGGTAGCTCATTCCAAAGGGTCGGAGCAGCCACAGAGAAGGCTCTCCTCCGGGGAGCCGCCAGCCGACATTGTCTGGCTGATGGCATCTGAAGGATCTCACCGGCCGCTGGGAGGTATGTGGCAGTAGGCGGTCTCGCAGGTACGCTGGCCCTAAGCCATGTAGGTCTTTAAAGGTAACCAACACCTTGAATTGCATCCAGAGACCAATTGGTAGCCAGTGCAGCTCGCGGAGGACAGGTGTAACATGGGTGTACCTTGGTACACCCAATATCACTCGCGCGGCCGCATTCTGAACTAGCTGCAGTCTCCGAACGCTTTTCAAGGGTAGCCCCATGTAGAGCGCATTGCAATAATCCAGCCTTGAGGTGACAAGGGCGTGAGTAACCATTTGAAGTGCCTCCTGATCCAAATAGGGCCCAATTGGTGTACCAGGTGAATCTGGGCAAAGGTCCCCCTGGTCACAGCCGACAGATAGTGTTCCAGTGTCAGCTACGAATCCAGGAGGACCCCCAGGATCCCCCAGACCCTCTCTGAGGGGTATAAATTTTCACCCCCCAGGATTAAGAATGGACTGTCTAGGCTGTCCTTTGGGGGCAGCATCCAAAGCCACTCAGTCTTATCAGGATTGAGTACAAGTTTGTTCACCCCATCCAGATCCTGACAGCTTCCAGGCATCGGCACATCACATCCGCCGCTACACTGAGCTGGCACGGGGCAGAAAGATACAGTTGTGTATCTTTGTGCTAAATGTGTTTAATATCTTTGGAGTAACTCATGAATCAATCAGATTTTCAATCTAGATTTAAATTTTAAATCACATTTTATTTTTGCTTTTTTTTGTACTGTTGTTTAACCAAGAATAGACCTCAGTCTAAAATCAGATGAACATGTAGCTCATAGTCAAATGTAGGCAACTCCAAATGAAAGGATGCCACGTTTTGTTGCCATGGTTTTCTGGGCCACTGATGGGAAAATATGATGGCTCCAATCTGAGACACAAATCAGAGACGGAAGACTTTAAATGTAATTCATTGGGGAGTTTCAAACATGTCAATCAATCATCAATCATCCATTTATTAGCAAGGATATGCATGCCGGACAACTCTAGAATTATTCTAGGATTAATTTTCTGATTCAGATTCCATTAATGCTAGGATCAGAATAGGATCTCTCACCTCTCCTCCTCTCCCAGTTTGGAATCCAAAGGCTGCAGAGTTCGTAAATAATTTACATCACTTAAATATTAACTACATGAGAAATAATCCTAATATCTGATATTTGGTTTACTTAATTTTATTTTAATTTCACTGAAGATGAAACAAACTGAGCTTCCCAAGGGCAGTTCAAAATTTAGCATTGTAAGTTTTCAGATTTGGCCGTTACTAGTTTCAACTAAGGGTAAGCAAAAATACACTACAGTGGTGTAGCCTCGGTGGTGTAGCCCAGTGGTCTCCAACCTTGGCAACTTTAAGACTTGTGGACTTCAACTCCCAGAGTTCCTCAGCCAGCAAAGCTTAAAGTTGCCATGGTTGGAGACCACTGGTGTAGCACATATGAAAACTCCCTAAATTTATTTCCATTTCTTAGTTAAAATTATTTTGCTGTTAAATGGAAATTATTTGTGTTTGAGACCCTGAAGAGCCAATACCAGTCAATTAACATGGAGCTACATGAGCGAATAAGCTGAGTTGATATGAAAGAGGTTCCTACCAATTTAAGGTCAGCTTAACCCACAGTTAAACCTAATTTAGCTAGCCTTATGCAGTGTTTACAGGTGAACTATTTATAGGCCATGCTTTAGAAATTAACTTTGACCTTCACAGATACTGCTAGCTGGAACAAAGAACTGCTTGGGAAGAACTTTTAAACAGATAAAAACAGAAGCAGACAGATTATGACTTTGGGGCAATGCCCAAAATTCACAATGAAATTTATATAGAAAAGGCTTTGGACTTTTGTGAGAAAAAAAGTTACAGTGGTTTTCCCAAATCAGACAGTCTCCAGGTACATAATTAATTGATAATCCTTGATCAGTATGGGAAATGGTTCAAAAAAATTTACAGATGAGGAAAGCTTAGTTATAAGTCTTTCTTTCACTTTTCCTGCCACATATCCAAGTTTGTAGGTGATCTTTTTATCATTCACTCCCATAAATTCTTTGATGAGATTACAAGAGAAGCTTATATTGTGGTTTTTGGAAGTCAAGATTGTCTATACTCCTAATAGGCAGAGTAGATGGAGTATGGAGACTGATAAATTAATTATGACAGCCCGCTTGACATATTTTCCAATGCTCACAAGCAACAGAATAACCAATAATAATAATTTTAAAAAATCTAAAAGCAATTAAAATAGTCCAATGCACCAGGAGAAACTCAACACGATGTCAATAGAATATTAGGACAGGATTACCCCACAACCTGGTCCAATATTTGGGTGAAGACTCAGATATTCAGTGCTCTATAGAACAGGCACCACAATAACAAAGGCACATTCTTGAGTTGTATTAGACTGTATTATTTAATAGGGACCATGTTCCTCCTTAAACTTTGTAAAATGAACAGAGATGACTGGAGACAAATAGTCTTGATGATGATAATACATCTGACTCCTAATGACTCTGGTAATACATACATTTAATAAATAAGGCCTGGCCTATGTCATGGAGCTTTATAGTCACTTAACTTCCTGTGCTATTGCATTCTGGACCAGCTGTAGATTCACAGTGGTAATAAAGGGCAGCCCAATATAAATCACTTTGCAACAATCCAAATTTGAGGTGAGGCAAAACATGTTTGACCCTGAGTAGGGACTTTCAGATTAGTAATGAGTGCAACTGGCAGATGAAATGGGTGTGTCAAAAGGACCTCATGATCAGGCAAGTTGTACATATACAGTGTTTTCCTGAAAATATGACCTACCCCAAAAACAAGCCCTAGTCTCATTTTCAAGCCTGCAGCTTCACAAGGACTTTGCAAGGCTCGTCACACCGGAAGAGCGTCTCGCGGCAGGATGCTGCAAGGTTTGTTGCACAGTTGTGTGCACTAGCGGCGGCACCACAAGGTTCATCCTGCCAGTGCCGCCATGAATAGCAGAATGCTGTGAGGCTCGTTGAGACAGTGCTGCCACTCATGCATGCAATGGCACAAGAAACATCGCAGCGTCCTGCCACTCACGGCTGCACCATAGCGATGAGCCTTGTGATATTCTGCCGCTTGCGGCTGTAACAATGGGATCAACCTCGTGGTGGTATCGCCACTCACACATGCAATGGCACAACAAGACTTGCAGTATCCTGCTGCAAGATGCTACGCCAGCATGATGAGTCTCACTAAGACCCATTTTTGGCTGAGTTTGAGGGAGAGAAAAAAGCCAGGGTCTCTGCTGCTTCTGCTTTCCTTGTGTTCAGCCAAAAGTTGGCAAAAGGCAGGAAGGTGAAATGCCAAGCTGGACCCGTACCAACACCTCATGTATTAACCCCACTTTCTCAGCCTACTACCTAAGCAAGGAATACTTCACAAGCGAATTCACCCACCATTTCACCATGAACACCCCGCTCCTGACTCAGGGAAAACTAAAGCAAGAAGCAGCTGCAGATGTGGCTCCAATCACTCCTGCTCTCTAGCCTTGAGCAGGCTCAGACAGCGCTAGCAATGCCATTTGTAGCAGCAGAGGCTGAAGCCAAAGCGCCATTTTCAGCTTCTCTGGGACGTTAAGCTGCCCTGCAGTGTAAGGCAAAAAAAAAAAAGACTTTCCCCCAAAATAAGTCCCAGCACTTATTTTGGAGGTCCAAAGAAAATAAGACTGGGTGTTATTTTAGGAGAAACATGGTAGTTTTGCATCAACTGTTTCTGGGGAAGTGCCTCTCCATTCAATACCAAAGGTTAGTTCCCAGAGCTAGGAAGCCTCCAAAGTCCAGAGCCATTTAATTTTGGTAGTCTGAGCTTGTTCTCCTCATCCCAGCCCCTACAGCATCCAGACACTGTGAAAGCACCTGCTGTATTAGTTGGTTGTTACAGGATAGTGATTATTGTTAACATCATTGATATCTCATTAGAGATTTCACAAATTTGTAAAATTTGGCTGGGCTTGTCAGCATTCTTATGCCAAGAATGTATGTTCATCATCTTTCAGGTAGTCATTGAAATCAATACAGATATCTTAGTGTTAAAACATTTAACACTAAAGATGAGATCTACACCAGACCTCGGTATCTGAAGGGATTAGTAGAAACTTTAGTGTCCCCTCAAAAGAGTTCAAAGCAACATGAACCAAGGCGTGTATGTGTAGCCAACCCGGTTTCCAGTATTACTGAAATGATTTGCAATCTCTCTGCTCCCCCACCACACCATGGGATTACACAAGCATATTTGTCTAGCCAGTAATTGACCCAAGGAGATCAACAAGCAAAAATAGATGACAGCTTCTTCCTGTTCAGTGCTGTTTGGCAGTATCAAGAAAAGTATTCCTGTGTCCTGCTGCTTTGTACAACTTAAAAGGCATGCTTAAAAAAATAAATGAGTAACACTGGAGCCACAAGAAATGAGGAAATATCTAATAAAAGCAACTTTTCTACTGGTAAAAAGCATAAATGGCACCTTTGGTGTGAAATCTGTCCCTTGGAGGAAGCCAGAAAGAATCCATGTGCAATGTAAGTATTTCATTTCAGTGGAAGACTGGGAACTGAAATATTGGATAGGAGGCATTTTTCTGCCTTCATTTTCATGCCAAAGCTTGGTGTCATAACTGAAAGATCCTTATCTTTATTTTGCAATATTGTACAATAAAGGAAAAGTACTATTGCTCTCAAACCCAGCTTGACTATTGATGATTGTATGCATGCAACAGCATGGACATCAGAGGTGGTATTCAGCAGGTTCTGACCAGTTCTGGAGAACCGGTAGTGGAAATTTTGAACAGTTCAAAGAACCGGTAAATATCACCTTTGACTGGCCCCTCCCTCATCTATTATCTGCCTCCTGAGTCCCAGCTGATCGGGAGGGAATGGGGATTTTCCAATAACCTTCCCCTGGAGTGGGGAGGGAATGGAGATTTTATAGTATCCTTCCCTTGGAGTTGGGAGAGAATGAAGATTTTACAATATCCTTCCCCTACCACGCCCACCAAGCCAGGCCCACCAAGCCAAGCCAAGCCCACCAAACCACACCCAGAGAACCGGTAGTATAAAATTTGTATCCCACTACTGAAAACAATGGTTATGAATTTTCTATGATTTCTCTTAACACGTGGTCAAACCAATGTTTGATTTTCCCCTGACATGCCCACCAAGCCATGCCATGCCACGCCACACCCACCAAGCCACACCCACAGAATCGGTAGTAAAAAAATTGAATCCCATCACCCATGGACATTGTTTTCCACTTCTTAATGTAGTCTACAGCCCTGGGTTTCCTGATAACATCTCATCCAAATCTCCACCAAGCCCTGCTTAGCTTTCAATCCCAGAAATCACTGGCCGCTATTGCCACTCACCGAGATGCTAAGGAATACTTTCAGACTTGCGAGATTGATGCTAGTCCTTTGAGGTCGTCCAGACAGGACTTAAGACAGCACAATAATGAATATCAGTTCTACCTTTATTGAAAGATTACATTGACAGATTCTTGGCAAGTCTGAAAGGCATTCCTCCCTCCTTTCCTTTTACTCTCTGGAAAACTAATGAGCATCTCTTCTGAAATGCTTCCCATGTCCTCTTTGTCTCTGTGGACTCTTTTTGTATGAGAGTTGTCAAGGTCTAAGGCCAAGGTCATTCCATGTACCATTACAATTTCAAAGTGCTGTTTTAGAAGAGCAGCTCTGTGTAATGTTGTCACGTAGTTTAGTCCCCCGACATTGCACTTCTCTTTCCCGTCCTCATTTAAACTGGAATACTGTGCACAATGCAGAGTTCCTTTACTGACCAGCAGTAAGGATTCAACTCAGAAATACTACTCTCCTAGAAAAATGAAACATTTTAGGAAATATTAAAAGGACAGAATATTTCTCCTAAAGGGCTTGGGCCAGTCTATTCAACACAATGAAGATCCACCTCCTTCAGGCAGAGCCATAGTAGGAATTGCCCAAAGTCTTTTCACTACATCATCATCCAGCAAGGCTCAACCAAGTTTGGGACTCAAAAACAACCTACAAAGTTACCCCTGCATGGCCCCATGGGAGTCTGACAACCAATCAGGATACCAGCTCAAATTCAAAAGCCCAGAGAGGGCATAAAACCGGGATACTCTCAGCATCTCTTCCCTTTTTGCCCAGGACCTCAAACTAGGTGATCCTGTTCATCATTAAACCATCTTTCCAAAAAGTCGACATGTTTCCAGTGTCTTTCTCCCCTTTTGGAACTGAACCCAACACTACAACACGAGGCATTGATAATTGATCATGTAATTAACCAATTAATGTGTGATTACAGTAATTGATTTATGGTTTAATTGCAGATTAAAACAAAAGCCCTGAGTAATCAAACATGACCATCTGGCTTCTTCTAACTATCATAACTAGGTGACTATCCAAATACCAAGAAGAAATACAAAACACATGCACACACAAATCACTCAGTTTTCACAACCATAACATACTTTTCCGCTTTGTTTCCTTTACTGTACTTCAGCTCTAGTTAAGTTCTTTTTATAATTTTAGGTATCTGCTCAAGCAGCTTTGATTAGTTTCTGCTACAGTCTATGAAGAACTGGAAACCATCCATGGGGTTTCATTGGGGTGGGGGAGAGGACTGGAATTAGAAAAAAAACCTGGGAGTAGTTCCACACACCGTTCCTATTTAAGAATCCTAAAATAACACACTCTTATTTCTTAGTGTCTCATGAGCCATGACTGCACCAATAGCTCTTACTCTAAAATTCAGTGGTTCAGATTTTGAAAATTACAAATCTGTATCCCCTATTTTGAGGCAGACAGACAAAATTGCTATAGAAAATTTAATTAGTGAAAAATATTCTAGGCCTGATAAAATCTATGCTCTCTGGACTTCAGCCTGCCAAAATGTTAACTGGGGATCTCAGTCATGAAAAATTCTACTTTATATCATCAACCCAGTTCACAGTCATATTTGTTATATTCATAAAACACACTAAGGAGAAAAACAGACATTCAGATTAAAATATTATATGGATCCAATATTTTTCTCTTGAGAGGTGTAGCAATGAGCAAACTCATATTTAAACATTTGTTCAATCCTATATATATATAATGTTTCCTTGCCAAATGTAAACAAGCTTCATTTAACAAATCAGCTTCAAACTATTATTATGTATTATCTTCATATCATGATCTGTGTCCAAGCCCTCCATAGCCTACCCAGCTCTCTCCCTTTTACACCAAGACATGGGTTACACTGAAAATGGTTGAAAGTAATTCAGTAAATTTGTGAACTCAACACACCTCAGTTTTAGATCACCATTAACCAGTCCTGCACATACTGGTCACAGAGGATGGCTTGATGTCATATTACAAGTAATCCTTAACTTATGGCCACAACTGAGCCCAAAATTTCTGTTGCTAAGTACACTACACGTTATTCTCCCTTCCACACAAACATTTACTTATTGATCATATTCCATTTGCTTGACTGTTGCTGCAGCCATCTACTCTATCCCATTATTTTGGGAGCATTTTGTTGTAGACAAATATTTTAACAAACAAAGACAGACTTCAATTACTATGTTTCTACTGCAGGATTTGTATTTCTTGGCTGCATAAACTTGTGATATTTTTCAACCGAATGGATTGTGCAGGTCACGTGCTAGCAGAGAATGGAGACACAGCAGGGAGTGGTACTAACCTCTGCCACTTTTGACAAAAATATGGCCCACCTGCTTTATAGTAATACAGGATTGCAACCACATTTGCATGACTCAGAAGTATTGGTTCCAAACAATAAGGCTCACAATCCTAAAGAATCAGTGGAAGATGACACAGCGTGTTACTATGCTGTACAGGTGAAGCAAGTTGGGCCTGTTGTTAGAAACACCAGGAAACATATAATAAAAATAAATAAATGAAGTGCTTGCAAACTGATACTGATGCCTAATGACATGGGCGCGGAAAGCAGTTTTCTTGGAAATGAAACAAGCAATTTTCTTGTTTGCAAGTAACTTCTTCCTGTATTTTCTTAAATTCCCACTTTAGCCTGCTGCATAGACTTTTTGCTATTGATATTGTACTGTTTTTTCTCCTTTCACTATGTTCCCCCCCTACTTTGTTTTATTTTATTAAAACAATAAAGGAAAATAAGATAAGCATTAGTTGATCAATTTCAAACAGCTGAATAAAAATTGTGGCCCACAAAGAACAAACAAAACTTAAATAAGAGTTTGATTCACTTTGCTTTGCAATGTGCTTGTTTGTATGTATGCATTTTATGTGTGTGCTTCTACTGTACATAGAATGTACCAATAATACTGATGAAAAGAACCACACTTGTGAACTTCATTTCAGTAAACTACCTGCCTCTTTTTTGCAGGTTAATCTTAATTGGGCTATTATTTGCTGCACAAAAGGAAATTTTATCATAATGAGTTTTCTCGTTCAGAGTAACCCAGACAGGAGTCTTTTTTCCATCTCCCAAAAAAGACAGTTATGTGTGTCAGCATGTCATCGCCTACTGTTTTTGCCAATGCACTATTAATAGAGTGATTTGAACGTGTGCTGTGGATGGCTGCAAAATGATTGATAGCTCATCTAACCAGGGTAGGCTCTGACCCACCGCCCTTCACAAGCATGAGATTGTTGTCATTAATTATGAGAGAAAAATTCCATGGGTATGAAATTTGTTCGTGTGCAGAAGATTTTAATACTGAACTGTAACCACAGAAATTTCCTTCCTTCCTTCCTTCCTTCCTTCCTTCCTTCCTTCCTTCCTTCCTTCCTTCCATCCATCCATCCATCCATCCATCCATCCATCCCAAAATGTTGCTCAAAGTAGAGAAGACAAAATGCACAATGAGATCATAATACTGTAGAGATGAATCAGTGGGCAGGATCTAAGAAATAACAACGTGAATATACAACATTGGAGGCAAGCTGCATTCTGACCAAATGTGCTGCTGTATCCCCTCTAACAAAAAGCCAGTCAAAAGTAGCTATTAGCTTTGCTTCTCCAAGTAACAAAACTATGTGTGCGTATGTATACTGTATATATGAGATACATATACAAAGCATCATAAAAGATTCCTGAATTTGTGGCTCAATTATTGTTATCCTTACTAATATCCATGCATATAGACATATTGTACTTTGGAAATGTTAGTTCACGTAGTTACATTTTTTTCCATACCTTTCTTCTAAAAGAGCTTGAAGTGACAGATAGAATTCTTCCTTTTTCTCACATACAAATATAAACACACATTATGTTCACAGTAACCCTATTAAGAAATGCAATAATGAGCAACATCTATCCTCCGCGAGCTGCACTGGCTGCCTATTGGTCTTCGGATACGCTTCAAGGTGCTAGTCATCACTTATAAAGCCCTTCATGATATTGGACCTGGGTACTTGAGAGACCGCCTGCTGCCAATTACCTCCAACAGACCTATTAGATCCCACAGATTAGGCCTCCTCCGAATTCCATCTACTGGCCAATGCCAATTGGCTACAACCTGGAGGAGGGCCTTCTCTGTGGCTGCTCCGGCCCTCTGGAATGAGCTCCCCATGGAGATTCGGACCTTCACCACCCTTCAGGCTTTCCGCAAAGCCCTTAAAACCTGGTTATTTCGACAGGCCTGGGGCTGACGGGTGCCCCCCCCCGCTCGAATTGTGTGGTTGTTGAGTGCCTTTTAAATTGTTTGTAGTTGTTTGTCCGTTGTCTTTCCCTCCTGTTTGTATTCTCCCTCCCTACTTTGGTTTGTAAGCCGCCCTGAGTCCCTCCGGGAATAGGGCGGCATAGAAATGTAATAAATACAAATACAAATACAAGTCCCTGGGCAAAGAACACCTTGCTGAATGGGAGGTTAAATATGGGTATTTTTGCTGAAATTTAGCATTGATAAATAACTGAAGTAAACTTTTCTTTTTCTATTCCTAATTATCTCCGCGACAGCAATACAACCCTAAATCTACTAGGTTGTTAAATTTAGACTTGTCCTTAAGTAAACTTGAACATGTGTTATTTCTCTTAAACCTCTGTAGGTAATGATCTTTACAGATGTTTTTCACAAAATCCTAAAGACTTAACATGGCAGTATTGATCAGCAGAGTCAGTGGTGAGTTTCAAAAAATTTTGGAACCTCTTCTGTAGGTGTGGCCTGCTTTGTGGGAATGGCTTGCTGGCCATGTGACTGGGTGGGAGTGGCTTGCCGGCCATGTGACTGGGTGGGAGTGGGTTGCCAGCCATGTGACCAAGTAGGAGTGGCTTGGCAGTCATGTGACTGGGTGGGCATGGCCAACTTGTAAAATATGGTGAAACTCACCTAACAACGCTCTTGCTTAGCAACCAAATTGTTGGCACAGAAACTTTGGCATTTGAAGCACGCAAGTCTTAAAGCTGTCAAGTTACAAGACCCTTGCACCCCTAACCCTCTAGAAAAAAACCCCCAGGGGTGTTCAAACTTGACAGCTTTAAGACTTGTGGACTTCAACTCCCAGAATTCCTCCTCTCGCTCTTCATCTTGATGATGTGCGAACGGGTGGGGGGAGGGAGCTGGAACCGGTTCTAAACGGCACTGTAGATTTGTGGAACCTCTTCTATAGATGAGGTTAGAACTGGCAGGAACCCACCCCTGAGCAGAGTTGTCCATAATGGAGAAATAGGCACAACTGTGGATTAAAGCCCACTGCACTGTATGTCTGTTGATGTCAGACCTGCATCTAAAAAAGGGGTGTATGAAATCAATCTATAAATTGTATGTGTGTGTTGGCCTCGTCTATCACTGACATCTCTATGACTTCTTTCTACATCTCTAGAAAAAAGGAGAAAAATCAGCTGAAATCTGCTTTATTATTTATTTGTTGAATCAATTGACTACATTTGCACAGCAAAATAAGAAATAACATGTAGTTTACAAATGCTTGGGTTCAAAACCTACAAAATTAATATGAAGCACAAATCATGGCTTAATATGATTCAAATGCCTTTAGTTTTTCCTAGAAACCTTAATTTATCACTTCAAGAGGCTTCTGAAATGAGGCCAGGCACCATGGATAATCCATTTTTCTCTTAGTGATTCTTAATGTGGCCATGTATCCTATTTCATTAAAACCACTCTTCTATATACAGTAAAGAGGTCAAAATGCTCGTTTTGGTTTAACAAAAAAATAGTAAACCTGGGGCATGATTTTGCCCATCAACAATAATTTCCCGACAACAGATTGAGGAACCAATCCTGATAAAAGTCAGTTTTACCAACATACTCCCTGATGGTAAATTCATCTGCTCATCAAATAATAGGTACAATACAAAAACACTCATAATGCCATCAAGGGTATTGCTAGATTAAGGCAGGCAGGCAGGCAGCTTCCTAAAGGACAAGAGAAAAGATTTTAAAATATATTGTGAATTGATTTGGAGAAAATGGAACCTAACCAGTTTCTAGACTAGTCAATACAGAAAAACATGGTGATGGAAAGTGTAGAATAACATTTGTACATCAGATCAGGCAAAGCTGTATCTTTAAATATGTAGAGCTTTCAACATCAGAGTAACTTTATTAAAGAGACTGAAAAGTTGCATATATGTTTATTTTGATCAGTCACTTTGGATATTTTCCTTTTTAAGAGTTCTGATGATACAGATAAGAATAAACTACTGCATTCTTCAGATAATACCACAGAAAAATGAGATTGATTTCTTTGAATTCCAGGGGATCTAGAAATCACAATGTTAGGATCAACCTGAATATAGATCTATGAATGAATGAATACTTCATTTGGCCAAGTCGGATTACACAAACAAGGAATTTGTCTCTAGTGCAGAAGCTCTCAGTGGATCATTATTACAATAATAATACCAATAAGAGGGAGTAACGGTTATGGTAAATAATGCTTGCATATTTCACTGTTTCGCTGTTATGATGCAGAAGGATATTTTTCTTTGTTCATATGATACAAACATATGTGGGCCAACTTTAGATATTTTTAATGAGATACTGGCAAAAAAATATATATATTTAGTAGGATGATCATATTTCAGACAGTCTGTTTCAGAGACCAACAAGATTATTATGAAGAATGTTCCAAGGATGTCCCATTAAGAACAGGGTCTTATTCTCTAATCAAAGGGAAATGAAATTAAGAAATAAAATAGAATTAATGTAGCCAAGGAAATAAGACTGGCTAAAACAAACATGATTTCACTACAAAACAGTTGCTATCTTTTGGAAAGATAAAATCAAGTAATTGAGTAAGCTTTTTTTCATGAGATGTAGACATTACTCAAAATATGGCAATCAAGAACTATAACTCCTGAGCATAATTGACTTTGCTAATGTATATGAAAGATGCAGTGTTATTTCAAGCAAACAAGAATGGAATACACAGATGAAACTAGTTTTAGCATATTTATAAAATTCTAAGGTGTGCAAAAGCTTAGATAATGCTGAACCAAACCTGACATCAGCTTCCAAACTATCTCATGTTACAAATAAGGATGTGTTCATGGATGGAATACATGGAAACATATACGGAAAAAAATTTGAGGTCAATATCAGCAATGAAAAAATGAAACAAGAGGTTAAGGGATTTAACAATGCATGTCAACCTTTGATAAGATAGAATGAAGAGCGTAACATTCTTGGCTTTACTGAATACGCTAGCAGGTATCCGCATTATTTAAATTATAAATATGAAGTATTAGTTAAATATTTCATTGCATTCATATATAGATATGTTGGACTAATCAAATCAAATTATCTTCTTAAAAATTTGCCTGTACAAATAGTTCCTGTGGTATTAAGTTTACAAGACTAAGACAAAAAAAAATGTGTTGACTGATTTCTGGCTGAAATGTTTAAATTACCAAGAAGATTCCCCTTAAAGTCTAGCATATTATGGGTCCCATGACGATTCTAGTGTGATGAAAAGAAAAGGAAAATTACCAGCAGAGATTGCACTGGTTGAAAGGAAGAACCCTCCCTTTTGCTATTTATACTGTAAACCAGTTAGGGAATGGCTCGGTCTTCTAAATTTAGCACTTTATCAAGGCAATTTGGAGAACACAAGTCCAGTTCTGTATTAGAATCCCCAGGGAGGACATAGCGTATGTTTGGAGACTTTAAACAGTCTTGGAAAATTTGAAGAGGGGGAATTACAGATGGAAAATAAATGTAATAAAGCTAATGTTCTGACTGATTCTAATTTTGGATTCAGAATTATCATGAACTCACCTGCCTGGTCATTTTCCAGCAAGGAATTCAAGGGGCCAAAGATGAAAGGATGAAGATGATTTAAGATGTCAAAATCACTGACATTTGATGCAACATTTCATCAATAAAAAGTACGCTTCCATTCATGTTATTTATTTTCCTTCAAGATTATATTTAGTTTATTAATGGTAGCCTTCATTTAGTGAGTACAATTAGACACAGCAATTCAGCTGTTAAGCAAAGCAGTTGCTAAGTAAAACCACAACTATGCCTATGTCCTTACTTCAGTTTTCCTTTCCTTTACAGATCTGTGAAATATGAAGATTGGTACTAATCTTCATATTTGTAAAGTTGTAAAGTTACTTTTTTATCATTGTTGTAACTGTGAACAGTTACTAAATGAAGCAATCACCACTCCATTCTGGAGTCAACTGATACATAGGTCCTTAATGCGAGGGTTATTTGATGTTTATTATTAATTTAACCTGATCTTATGTAATTTTTTATTTTAGGTAGGTAGGTAAGTAGATAGATAGATAATCTATATATAATACTGTATATATAATTTGAAAATATTTCCTATATAAATATATATAAATGTAGGAAATAGAAACATTTTGCAAATCTTCTAGTCGAAACCTCTGTTCAGTGTAGGAATCTACTAATTTCCTCCCAACATTAAATAGCTGTAGCTGGAGACTAGCTCATCTTATATCTAATAAACAGGCAAAAGAATAGAATTTCGTGGGGGGAGGGGGAAGAGCTGGAGCACAGGATTAGTGGTGAACCTTGCAGGTGTGCTCCCCAAAGGGCCAATTCTCCTTTCCACAATAGCTCCTTCTGCCTACATCATCAGGATGTTATTGCTTGCCTTTAATCCTTCAAATATATATATTCTCTCCTTGGCATTTGTTCTTAACCATCCCTGGTGGCTATGGAACTCATTAAACTCTCCTCCAGTTTAATGATCCAGAAATCAATGATGTTTATGCCTTCCTTTAGCATCCCAAACCTAGGACAATAGCTGCCATCTGCCCACACTAACTTGTGCTTACCCTGTTCTCAACATGGTAAGAAATAGCAACCCACAATGGCTTAGTTAAGCAATACCCATTCCCCCCTCCCATTTCCCACCCAGGGGAAAAGAAAAGAAAGCAGCAGTAAACATAGGATCCCCAACCCCACAACACCTTCCACCATTGCCTCCTACAATACAACTCTGTTTCTCCTTTCTCTTCCTCTTCAGAAGACATAGTTGAAAAACCAATCAGAATAGAGTTGGAAGGAACCTTGGAGGTCTTCTAGACCAATCCCCTGCTCAAGTAGATGACCATATATCATTCCAGATAGGTGGCTGTCCAGTCTTTTATTAAAAAACCTCCAGTGATGAAGCACCTACAACTTCTTTAACCAAGCTGTTCCACTGGTTAATTGTCCTCACTGTTAGGAAGTTTCTCCTTACTTCCAGGTTGCTTCGCTCCTTGATTTTTTTTTCCATCCGCTGTTTCTGATCTTGCCTTACAATAACCAGAGCCAATGCCAAATGGGACAAGCAATCTAGGTTTTGATTTCCCCAAGCCCGTCAGATCTTGCTGAAGCATGCAAAAGGCAAAATGACTATTACCTCATAAGGCAAGTTGCCATGACCCTCAATTGCCAGTGCCCTCTTCTTCTGATGTCCCAAATGCCAAATAGTATTCTGTGACTATCAGAAACATATGGTGATGCAAGACTGGCCTCTTGACAAGGGTACTGTCAAGCAACTTTCTCTTCTGGAAGGCTCTACATTTATGCTGATTTATTGTTTTGGGATGTTCACCTTAAGAAATCTGCCTTCCATAAATATAAAATATAACTTTTGTATTTAAATACCTCCACAATGAAATAAAATGAATTTTAGATGTTATTATAATCACATCTACCAATCAATCACCTACCTTTTTTGAGAGCTTGAGCCTCAACCAATGCTCAAAGGCTAAGAATATCCCTTTGCATGGAAAAAGTTATACACTTTGGCTGTAAGTGAAGGTCAGAAAACACACATACAAAGTGAAATCAAGGATAGAGTATTTGTCTTTGTGAGCATGCAGAGTCTGAGAAATAGATGTGGTTGCGGGAAGCCTCATTCTACATTAAGTTGCCATGGTACAATGCTGAAAGCAACACTAAATTATGTACAAAGAAACCAACAGGTTTGGGTAGCAACTATTACACTCCAGCTATCTTCAGACATTATTAGAATCTCCTCTTCAGAGGAACATGAACTGCCAAGATTAAAGATCTGTTTTTCAGGCCTCCAAAATTCTATTGGCTACTTTGGAATACGAGGACTGGTAAAAAAAAATGCTGTTAGAATATGGAAGGGGACTAGTTTAGGACATGGTTTGACTTTAATTTCTGGCATCTGAAGAAACATCTTTAATAAAATGAAGAAAAAATAATTGCACCTTGCTTTGGATTACTAGTTCTAGGCTACATACATGGTTCTAGGCTACATACACAGAGGGAGGAGAATCAAGATCATGTGAAGTGTTAATACCACTTTATAATGCCTTGGTAAGGCCACACTTGGAATACTGCATTCAGTTTTGGTCGCCACGATGTAGAAAAGATGTGGAGACTCTAGAAAGAGTGCAGAGAAGAGCAACAAAGATGATTAGGGGACTGGAGGCTAAAACATATGAAGAACGGTTACAGGAACTGGGTATGTCTAGTTTAATGAAAAGAAGGACTAAGGGAGACATGATAGCAGTGTTGCAATATCTCAGGGGCTGCCACAAAGAAGAAGGAGTCAAACTATTCTCCAAGGCACCTGAGGGTAGAACAAGAAGCAATGGGTGGAAACTAATCAAGGAGAGAAGCAACTTAGAACTGAGGAGAAATTTCCTGACAGTTAGAACAATTAATTACTGGAACAACTTTCCTCCAGAAGTTGTGAATAACCCAACACTGGAAGTCTTTAAGAATATGTTGGATAGCCATTTGTCTGAAACGGTATAAGGTTTCCTGCCTAGGCAGGGGATTGGACTAGAAGACCTCCAAGGTTCCTTCCGACTCTGCTATTGTATTTGTATTTATTCAGTACAGATACAAATATGTATAATATGTATATTTTAAAAACTCTTTTCTGCCACTTAGGAATTCTTTATATTTTTGCCACTCTGATAGGGTAACCCTAACTAAGCCCCGATATTCAGCATCCTTAGCATGCCAAGAAAATCCTTTTCATTGTTTTAAAGAAAAGTTGCCCAATTCTTTGTGAAATGGAGGACAAAGAACTCCTGATTGTTGAAGCAAACTTATTTGCAATGGTAATATTTTTATTTTTAATGTTACTTTTACAGTATTTATTTTTTTGCCTTTATTATTTTTATAAATAACTGAAGGCAGCAAACGTATCTGCTTCTTCTTTCTTCTCTTTTTTGCCAACAATAACACCCATGAGGTGAGGTGAGCTGAAAGTCATCCAGTCAACTTCCATGGTTAAGGCAGGACTAGAACTTAAGTCTCCCGGTTTATGTTATAAAACATATAATGTTAAAGTTATATTGCAGGACACTCTGTACTGGTATTATCAGAAGTTGGGATACACATTTTAGGTTATGCAGTTCAGTAGGAATTATAACTTTTTCACCACTGCCCAAACATGTGCAAGAGTCCATCAGAATAGGTGAAACCTCATGAATTTGTCAAATCTTCACAATCTTTCACAAATTCAGAACTTTTTATTTTCATTTATTTATTTATTCATTCAGTCAATTTCTACTGTTGTCCATCTCAATCCAACCAAATGCCAAAATTTCATGTGTTTTTCCGTAATGTACGAGATTTGGGCATTTAGCCCAAAATTATGTAAATTGCTTGGTTTTTAGCACTTTGACATGCATATTATCATAATACTCTCATAATATCTCATAATATTTCACTATCTCACATTTTGAATATTTCTTTTTATTTGCTTTATTTCGAAGGTTCCACAGCCAGCATCCAAGGGAATTCCAGGAAGAACCAATCACAGCAATAAAATTGGATCGGAGCACAGTGAGATAGCTTAGGTTAGCCTTGAATAAATGGAAAAATGTCATATCAATCACTGATAATGACTCAAAAACAGATTATTGCGCTGATTTTGAAAGATATAAAATTCCTGCTGCTTTCCCAGTGCTCCTTTCCTGTATAATCTGCCTGTTCTTGTTTCTATTTCTGTCCAACTCATTCTGTACTGGAAGATCTGGCCCAGCCATACTAGTCAGAGTAGTCAAGGACCAATGTTTTCAACAAGTCTTATGCAGCGATGAAATCACTCTAGAATCATCTTAGCAGAAATCTCAAGTGGGAAACTCAGATCCTGGTGAGATGCATTATTGGTCCCTGGTGACTAAATGGAACCATCAGTTCTTACCAAGAGATTTCACATCACGTTTTCCAGGGCTAAAGAACAACCAAAGACAGTATGAGATCTGACTGACAGGTTCTCTCTCTTCACCTGCATAGTTATACTGAGTTTTCCATTATACTGAAACTTCCACCTCTGAACTTTTTAGCTGCTTCAGTGCTGAGATCATTGACTTCATCCCCTGCTTTATTGTTTACAAAAAAATAGGAGGAAAAAAAGGAATATCTATAAACATCAGGAAGGTATTGCAATGTAACATTTCTAAACCAAAAAACTCCACTCTAAAAGATTATGAAAGTGAAAAGGAAAATAATACTGCATAATATAACTGCATAGCAACATCTGACATTCATGAGTTCACATGGGGATTTTAATGATGGGATATAGCAAATATCCAATTAGGTCTCCTTAAATGTTTTACTCAAATGTTTATCTTCAGAATAAGCTATATTTATTTAAGACATATTCCATCACCATGTAAAGAAGACTGGAGGTCAAAAGAAGCATGCTGAACTTCAGAATTAATAACATACATTAGTATGCAAAACAGAATTCTATAATTCTTGAATCTATTATCTTAGGCTGTTAAAACTAGTGTAAAATTTTAATTTCACAACAATTGGGTCAAAAAGCTGGAACTGAGTGTTCAAATGGTTTAATGTATATGACTCTAAAACTCTCCAATCTCTTTTTAGCCCAATCTGTGCATCATAGGGCAACCATTTTTGAAGTAAGGTAACTCAAATGGGCTAATTTAAATAATGGGGTCCAAAATCCCATTACTCCCATGTAATTGAAATTTTAAGGATCTTCAGAACAGTTGTATTTGTGAACTTGTGGCCATTGCAGTGTGAGTGGGCTCATCCATAGTCACATGATCTTAACATCCAGTGTCTCTGCCAGCTTCCCACAAACAAAGTCATTGGGGAAGCCAGCAGGAACTCAAAAGTTACTTCCACTCCCAATCCCACTGATTTTTGCCCATCCATGATTATTCTGCTTCTTCATTAAATAAGGACATATCTCTGAAAGGATGACCAAATTGGTCATAGGTCATCTGCTTGATTCTAAATGTAGTTTACCCTACGCTACACAGTACAACAAAAACAAATCTAAAATGAAGGTTCAGATTTACATAGCTGGATTGTCAAGTTCACTAGCAATCTTTTCCCCTTCACAAGTCCTTTCTCCACTGCTGAGTTGAAGTGCTATCCACTCATCCTTAAGTAGACATTAAACACTGCCCGCATAACATTATTTGTTCCTATTGCCAGTATCCATCTGCTTCTTCTTCAAATCACTTCAGTCACCTGACCTCCCTCCAAAATAAAGGTGACCAAGCCTAACAGATATGCCCAGCCTTGAGGCTACCCTTGGAGAGCACTGGAAGAAAGAGGAAAATATTAATCTGGTACATCTAAGGACAAGCTAAGGCCATCTCATTTATGGCCTGAGAATAAGATGAAGGCCATGTTATGAGGACATAACAGAAAACAAAGTTGTTGCCAAGGGCATTTTTCTGCTGCGGTTAATGCAAGCAAGAAAAGATTCTTAGATTTCTCTCTATGACATGGCAATTTATTCATTTGGTAATTTTTATACTATAATTTTAGCCAACCAGCTGAATTTTTTTTAGCTCTTCCTTTACTTCGTGGCTCCTCAACTAAAACCACATTCAGTGTGACTATAATAAGAACCCCACTTCACCAGACAGGGCAATTCCCAACATTTTGATGCAGGCAACGAGATTAATTTGCAAACAAAAGCAATAAAGAGCCTCTTAGGCACCTCAAAAGGCTAAAGGACTTGTGAAATAGAAGTTACTTTATCTAAACTCATGCCCTTGTGACCTCTAGGCTGGAGTACTGCAATGTGCTCTACATGGGGCTGCCCTTGAAGAGCATTCGGCGACTTCAGCTGGTCCAGAATGCAGCCGCGAGAGCGATCGTGGGTGCACCTCGTTTCACCCACGTAACACCTATCCTCCGCGAGCTGCACTGGCTACCTGTTGATCTCCGGGTGCGCTTCAAGGTGCTTGTTGTCACCTTCAAAGCCCTTCATGGTATTGGATCTGGGTACTTGAGAGACCGCCTACTGCCAATTACCTCCACTAGGCCAATAATATCTCATAGATTAGGCCTCCTCCGAATCCCATCAGCCGGTCAATGTCGACTGGCAACTACCCGGAGGAGAGCCTTCTCAGTGGCTGCTCCGACCCTATGGAACGAACTCCCCGTGGAGATTCGTACCCTCACCACCCTCCAGACCTTCCGCATAGCCTTAAAAACCTGGCTGTCCCGACAGGCCTGGGGCTAAAGATTTCAACCCCACCTGAATAGTATGACTGTTGCGTTTTTTAATGATGTATTGTCTTTATGTGTGTATCTTGTTTTGTTTTTCCCTCCCCCTGGATTGTGAGCCGCCCTGAGTCCCCTCAGGGAAAACGGCGGCATATAAATAAAGTTAAATCCTAAATCCTAAATCCTAAACATGTCACAATACGTCCACTGGACCGCTCCAGTCCTTTAAGGAGCAGCTTATGAGCAAATGTTTTGGGTATGATTTGTTCACATGATCATTAATATTTTGACATATGTCTCATTTTGTGGGAGGAGGTGATGGGGAGAACCACTGTAAGAGAGATTTACAGTTATCACTGCACAGTGCAAATAAAACCAAAGATTTGCAAAGCTGTGAAACCTGTTGGACCATGGAGTGAAGGTGGGGATTTTAAGGTTCATGTAACAGAAAGATCACCATACAGAAAGGAACGAGAATCTGGCAATGTTTCATCTTTGAAGAATCTCACAACACAAAAACAAAACTCTGGATTTTTAAGTATAGGATAAACTGAGACAAAGTTTTGAGCAGGGTTTTGGAGGTGTATTATGTGGCTGACATGTAAACAGGAGTTCACAAGTACCACTGGGAATTCTTCGCTCTCTCTGCCTCCCAGATTCAAAGCAGCATCTTTATTACTTCAGATTCTATTCATTTAGAACAGGGGTGTCAAACTTGAGTTCATTTTGAGGGCCACATCAGGGTTGTGTTTGACCTGGGGGGGGGGCAGGAGGCATGGCAAGGGTGGACGTGGCCAGCTCAATGTCACGTCACTCGTTGAGGGGGCCTATGGTAGCCTGAGTGCTCTGCTGACGAAAACAGGCTCCTGAGCTCTGTTTTTGGCTGCAACAGCTTCCTGCAATCCTCTGCCAGCAGCCCTCCTAATATGAGCTCCTTCACTGGCAGAGATACCGCAGGCCAGTTCTTCAGTGTTTCTAGGGCCTGATTTGGAAGGTATTTCCACTCTATCAATTGCTGCAGTAGCATGTACCAAGCTGTTATTCACTATCCTCTCTGGGCAGCTTTCTGCTTTCCTTCTTGTTAATGGTCATTTTTGTTATTTTTTTACAATCAACTGAACAAAAGCACACAACCTGAACAAAATGCATGATGGGACAGGTATATTAGCAATTTCTTCTCTTTCCATTTTGTGTGTAGTTTGGGTTTGGGGTTTTTGGGTTGGGCCTTTTTTTGTTACTTTGGAACCTGTAGTCAGTCTATCAAGGTATCAATAGTACAGTGTTTCTCAACCTTGGCGACTTTAAGTCCTGTGGACTTCAACTCCCAGAATTCCCCATAGCTGTCTGGGGAATTCTGGGAGTTGAAGTCCACAGGACTTAAAGTCGCCAAGGTAGAGAAACACTGCAATAGTAAAACATTTTTGAAAGCACACACTGATGCAAGACAGAGTACTGGCTAGCCTGTGGCAATTTCTGCTTATTCTGTGTTTTGAAGTCAATAGAAATGCAGACAGCCAAAGGTCAGCTCTGAGCTCCTTTGGACAAACTTAGGAGTCAAGAAGGCAAGAATGTAAACATGCCCTTAAAAATGCCTCGAGAGAGTTTTTTTTAAAATAAATGTAGCATCTCTCTGTCCTAGTGATTTGATGTAAGATTATAATGTAAGGTTATAATATAGGGGTAATGTAGGGTTAGTATTTTGACTGTTTTGTTCAAAAGATATAGATTAAGGCATAATTAATCATTATTGGAAATAAAACTTTGTCTCCCTTTTAAAATATTGTTAAAATAGCCTTACCCAATCTAGTGCCCTCCAATAGATTATATAAATTTGCAGCATAGCAAAAGGCATCAGGTTATGTTACAGGATCTTTTAAAAGTATCTGCTTATCTGAAACCACCCTCAAGAGAGCTTTTCACACATGCTTCGTAGGCACACACAGTACACATTTTCATAGTGTCCTTCAACCTTAATGAAGGTTGAAGAATGCCTTTGCTTCTAAATTAGATAATGTTGAACCAAACCTGACATCCGCTTCCAAACTAAAGATGGCAACACTTTTGAAGGGGTTGCCATCTTTAAAGTATCTGTATCCTGGTCTGTGATCACAACTAAAGATTGAGTGATTAAAATAAAACTGTAAAACAACTTGTTTCAACTGAATGCCACTCTTCTTCTGTAAAAAGAGAAAGATCTAAAATAAACTCTACTTTACCCTAAACTTTTTAAGTCAAGAGCCTACTTCAAAATGGACAAAACACCATCTCCTTTGGCAGATAGATGTGGAGAAAAAGGGAGGGGGGGAACCAATGTTAGTGTGCATGTCTAAGAATGGGAAGGAAATGCAGGCTATGTAACCACACAATTCTTATGCAAAACAAGTGCAACAATTACTGTGAATTCGTGGATGGTGGCAGACACACATTAGGTAACCTAACGTGATTGCCGAACGTTATTACAAATATCACTTCTACGGGTCTATGTTTCTTGTTTTTTTGACAGGGCGATCCCTTGGAAATCTGAAGGCGAACTGAGCAGCTTTTTCAAGATCCTCACTAAGACCTCAGGAGCAGACACAAAAAAAGTTTTTTATTTCACCGGATTCTAAAGCGATCTCATAAGAGGGGTGTCCCCCCCCCTTATTTTCGGTCCTTCGCCCCGCCTGACTCACAGATCCCTCGGACGAACGGACCACACGGATCTACTTTGTATTAAGAGACCTACCTCTGCCACCGCGTCACAAGCCCAGCCCTTCTTTCCACCACGGGTCTCAACACTCACGTGGAGCCTCAGAACTCCCCCCACCGAGGCACAAAAAGCCCCGCCTTTCAGCCGTTGGCCGTCTCTGATTGGCTGGGGCGAGCGGTTACCATTCCGGCGGCGGGCGGGCTCCTTTGTGACGCCACAATCAGCTGTTTGAACGTTCCAATTTCTGAGCCAAGATCAACTGGGGATTCAGCAATCCCCGAAAAATAATAATACGAGGACTACATTTGGGGAGGGAGAGCGTCCGGATGCAAGGGCATCTGCATGCATTTTGCAGCGTTGCATATCTTCTGGGAAGATCAGAGACACAATTGACATTACCGCCGCAACCTTCTTTTCTTGCTCGAGTTTAATATTTTTTTTCCCGGTGGGGTGTCTTTTAAAACAAAAAACAATCCTCAGTTCTATTATGAACCTTAGTTGTTGATTTCAATTAAAACTACCTCACAGACTTCGCCTAATGCTGGTGCTGTAAAAAAAACCTTGTAGGTTTTTTTTATGTGTGTGTGCTTGCGGCGTGATTTACAAAACAGTTGATGACATTAAAAGGCAAGTGAAGGTAAGTGATGCTCTCCCTCTCTCCGCCAATTTATTTTTAAAGTGGAGAACCCTCTCTTTGTGGGAAAGAAGCCCCCTGCGATAGATACTGCATGCTGTAGATGTTGCTCGGGTCTTTGTTTCTTTGTTTTCTGTTTCTTTGGCTCAGCACCGCATGTTTTCTTTTTCGCAGTAACGTTTGGCATTCGGTTTTGATACCGATTTTCTTCCTGGGGTGACATTTTTAATTGTCCTTTGTATTTGGCAGCACATCTTAGCGCCTTGGCGCTTCGTTGTAGATTTCTTAGTATGTTGTTATGGACGCCTTGTGGTTTCATCTTCTGGTTAGCAGGGAGAGAGACCAAGCAGCCTTATTCGGCGCTAGCAGAATAGATCAAGATCTTTGTTTTGAGTTGAGAAACCAGACTCGCTAGGTATGGGGTGGGTGGAGTGGGGGGAAAGCTATTGGTGGTATCTTGTTTACTTTAAACCACTTGCGGGTGAAAACTGATGCGAATGTGTGCGCGTATCATATGAGTGTTAAGGTTTGGCATCCCAGGTTTAAAAACAGGTGCGCTGATTATCCGCTTTACACTTTACAATTAGTTCATGGGGAAAGGAATCGCTATTAAACAAAAGGCTGGGGTGGGGGATGCCCACGAGGAACTCGGGATTTGAGACGTTTGACTGGCTTCCTCGATGGTGCAAAAAGAGCCTTTTGTCTTTGACTTTCTTTGGGGAACCATCAAGAAGAGGCACAGCCAACCCGCAGAAACGACTAAAATTCGGGAAGGGAAGGAAGGAAAGATGCGGAGAGGAGGAAGGGAAGACCAGCTGTGCCTAAAGTCCCAGTCCTAATGTCCCCATTTATTTGTACCCATTTCCTGTGTTCTTATTCATGTTTATTATTCTTAATTCCTGTTTTCTTGTACATGAGTGACAGAATAAATAAATTTTAAAACAAATACCACCCCTCGCCTTGTTGGTGCGGAGGCTCGCTTCTCCCTCTCATTGAGGTCATAGCAGGCGCTGGCGGATTGCAAAGGGTTCCTTGTAAATTAGCTGCAGATCTCAGAGCGGGGACTTTGCGTTCAGTTGTAGCCTTGAGCGCCAGTTTACCCGTAGCTCTGCCAGGGAGGGGATTAATCGAGGCAATCCGGCCCGGCTCGCTAGATGAGGAGGCGTGAGATGGGTCCCTTACAGCTAATGCCCAGCTAGTTGTGGGGCGGCTGTTGGCCCGGTTTTGCTCGGTCTCTTCCTTCCGTTCGTGTTGCTTCGCTGGCGATTTCACCTTTGGTGGAGCTGGGCGAAGGGACTGATCGGACCGCCTCTCTGGGTTTAGAAGTGCCCAGTGTCCCTCTGATTTTCAGGCGCGTCCTTGGATGGACTTGGGTAAGGCGGAGAGGCTGAAAAGGAAGGGATCTGGAAGTTCTCCTTTTGAGATCCCTGGCAAGTAGCGTTGGGTAAGACCAGGCAGGGCCTTGCGTTTTCCGAAAGGACAGGGCTGTTGTGTGACATCAGCTTCTGATTTAAAGCCCACTACGTCAGATACAATAAAGCAGAGAATGGGTGTCTTTTTCTCTTTAAAGACGAAACAGGGGTGGGGGAAGAAAGGGAGCAATGATGTTAAATGACAACTTTCTAGATCCAGTTCCCAATGGGGAAAGGAGAAGAAAAAAAAAGAACAAACACCTAATTTCGTGGATGTCACAGTGATTTCTCCTCTTTCTCGCATCCCCCGTTGCCTTCTCTTGCTGTCTTCTTTTGTTATTCGCTTCTTCGTCAAGGGATTAAGATTAAAAAACTGGTTTCTGTTGCCATTGGCTGCCTGGGACTGAAAGCCTGTGTTGACGGTCTCCTCATTTGCATATGACATTGTGACGTCACCAAGGCCAGCCCTTTTCAATCTCCCTCCTCCCTCTCCCCACCCACGCATGCTGAAGCTGTCCTCTTTTGACCTGGGTGGATGGGCTGTCATGTTTTGGAACGCCGGAGTTTGGGCCTCGGGCCTTCGATAATTTGATGGCAAAGGCCTGCGGGATAGCAATGTCACCTTTTTTATTTTGGTATCGCTGGAAAAGGAGATTTGGCAGAGGTATCAAGTAAAAGACAAGTGGAAGGTTGAGGTGGATTGACATCAAGATCAGTTTATCTTCATTAGGGATAGCTTTGCAGAGTAGTTCGTATTTCAGTTCATATTTTAGCAAGCATAATTTAATGACTGGCTGGGCAAGTCAAATCTTAGATCAGTGTTTCTCAACCTTGGCAACTTGAAGATGTCCGGACTTCACCTCCCAGAATTCCCCAGCCAGCAAATGCAAATGCTGGCTGGGGAATTCTGGGAGGTGAAGTCCGGACATCTTCAAGTTGCCAAGGTTGAGAAACACTGTCTTAGATGCATTGCTAAAATGGGATCTGCAAATGTGGGATTTTCTAATAGAAGGGGTGTGTGGAAATTTGGATATAATTAATCATGGTAATTTGAAATTTATGCACACACACACTTTATAAAACTATAAACTATAACCTGCTCTGAATCAGAGAATTACTTATGTTCTATTATTTGGCATACTTTCAATAGGACACAGAAATAGCTATGACTCTAAAATCCTATTCCACTTAATCTTATTCAGCAGCCCTTTCAAGTGTCTGAGACTTCTTCCATGGGCATTCTCTAATCACATACTGTCACTGTTTTCTTATCTTCATCTGGAATTGAAAAAGTTATTTTACATTTAAACAGTACTAGGCCTAAAATTATGACTCTTACTCTGTATGAGAGGAAGGCAGGGGAACAAATGTATTTTGAGATATTGTTATGCTGAATATTATTTAATCAGTAAGAATGCATTCTTGAACTGAAAGATCTTGTTTTCATCTCTGCATTGATTAAATAATTATGCAGATGTTTTTGATTTTGATATTCCGGCTGAGAATTATTAAGAGTCAAATTCTAGCACATCTGAAAGATAACAGATTGTGAAAGTCTGAAGTGCAACTTCTAAAATGAGGCCACATTCAAAGAGTCTAGGTTTTCCTGAAATGTCAACATTTTTGACATGTATGGCTTTATATATTCCAAGTATTATATGCTCTATAGTGTTCACCTGACCTGGCTGCCATCTTTTTTTTATAGCACGTGATTACATAGGATTCCAAGATGTCTAAAATAGTAGATGAACTAATAATGCTAAGAAATCTGGGAATATATTAATTGCAATATGAAAGTAAACCACTTTTGTAATAAAATAAAAGTATAAACATTTTACATTTTCTTCTGCAGCTGTATGGACTAGGAAAGTATTTAGACGTTCATCAGTATCCATGAAATTACAAATGATGGATTTGGACACACCAGGTATCTCAAAGATGAACTGCGATTGTAAATTGTAAATGTAGAATAGAATTTCTGTGACGTTACTTGTGGTGTTCTAGCTATGGAGTTCAGCTATCAGCTATGTTTGATGGCAGCCTCTTAAATCCATCCAGATATTTAAGAAAAATATCTACCTACTATAGACAAAGATTGTAAAGTCTACATCTTGATATAAGAAATACAGTTGAGTAGAGATACCAAAGTGAGGGGTAAAGCTATTTTTTTGCATTAACTGTCCTATCTGAATAGAAGCTGATGAATTCCACAAAGATCATAAGCACATACTGTGATGATGACCTTATGAATATTCTTAGGTATGTTTTGTAAAGTTTTCCTTGGCAACCATTAGTGGTCATTCTGCTCTGAAGTTTCTACTAAAAAGTCTTCATTCTAAAAAAAATTTTAATTTAAAAACTCTGACTTGGCTGATTACCAAAACATGCTCCTTTCTGTATCATTCTTTTCCCATCCTATGTTCTTATCTAACTTGATAATTTTGGAAAGCCTGAGCTTCGTAATACAGAACTCAAAAGAGAATTAAGCTGTGACTTGAAATGTTCAAATCAATGTACAACCCATTGAAATATGAAACAAATTTCCAATAATGCAGTAGAGGAGAAATCCAGAAGAACATAGTGCTAGCACTTTTTTTTAGAGCTGGTATTGATGTCATCTTCCAGAGTACAAGAATACCGTAATGGATAGAATTCGGTTGCTCTATCAACTGAATGAGGGGATGACAAGATCTTAAAAGCATTAGAGTCAGATTATATAGAACAAAAATAGACAATGCAGTGTCCACAGCATATCATACCCAGCACTTCCTTTGGTCCTCATCAGGCTCAGAGCCTATCTTAACTTTTAAAAGATTTTTTAAACAAAATTAAATAGAAAGATGGCTCATTGTAAACCAGAATGCCACCTGCTAGCCTCATATTTATTTCCTGCAATGATTTTTTGGAGCGATAAATGTTGGGAAGCTAGAGAGCATGCTGAGAGGCTGGTTTCTGATAAATGTAGAAATATATGGCTATGTCTTGCATAATTATTTTGTGACTAGATAATTCTCACATAGCAACTGTTTTATAAGTACAGGTAGTCCTTGACTTACAACAGTTCATTTAGGGACTGTTCAAAGTTACAAAGGCACTGAAAAAAGTGACTTGATGATCATTTTTCACATTTACGATTGTTGCAGCAATCCCATCATCACGTGATCAAAATTCAGATCGTTGACAACTGAGTTATATTTAGGATGGTTGCAATGTCCCGGGATCATGTGGTCACCTTTTGAGACCTTCTGACAAGCAAAGTCAATGGGGAAGCTAGATTTACTTAACAACAGTATTACTAAGTTAAAAACTGCAATGATTCACTTAACAACTGTGGCAAGAAAGGTTGTAAAAGGGAGCAAAACCCACTTAACATTTGTCTCACTTAGGAACAATAATTTTGGGTTCAATTGTGGTTGTAATTTGATAACTACCTGTATGCCTAATGCATTTTCACAAAATTCAAAATAAGCCCTCTGCCAAAAATGTTGCTTACTCAATACAGAATAGATCAATAAATTTAAAAAAAATTAAAATGCTGAATATGGTCTTCTTTTTCTTTGATATTATTCATTCTTGCCTCTGTTTAAAAATTAATCCTTTTAAGATGGATTTCATTTCCTACTAAATGTGAGAGATTGGATTTCTACTAACTGAATTACTTTTCTTAAAACTTTATAGTTTCTATACATTCATATTATGCAGTCAGAAAAAGCAGCCCTAATGAACTGTCAGGAAAATGCGTACAGATTTCCAGCCGCTTGGATGGTACTGCTAGTCTTGATAAGGAATCATTATGTAAATATTTAAGATAAGCTCCTGTCGTCCAAAGTTGTTACTATACTGATACCAAGCTGGGTAGTTTTCGGGCAGATCTTACAATTCTAAACAAAAAAGTCTCTTTCTCTCTCCCTCTCCCTCCTCGGTATCATATAATAACTTTGGAATACAGGAGGTTATCTTACTCTTTGTATTTCTTTGCCAAATATTCTTTCCTAGTTTTTTCTCCCAGTTTTTCAAGGACAAAAATGTGGAAGTGTATTCAAAATGAAATAAGAAATTGATTTCCTGTCTAAATTATGCACCAAATACCTTTCTGCAGCCTGAGAGCCTGCAAATATATTGGGATTCAATTAGTTTAGCTAGGAAATGTGAGAACTGCAATACCCATTTTTCTGAAAGTACCAAGATGAAAATTATGCTACACAGCTTAGTTCTCCAATAGCCAGTTCAGCTTTTGTATATTTTTTCGTTGCTTGTGTAATAAGTAATAGATATTTTCCTGGGTGATATCAACTTTTGCATTCATGCAAATATAAATATACTGTGTGTAATACTGGGCATGACTCACTTAATTACCACAGTCTTAATGCTGGGAGTTCCACTCTCAATTTTGGTTGTAAGCCACAATTAGTATTGTTACTAATTAGATACACTTTTTCAGTTAAAGTTAAGAGAGACACCCCACACTCAGATCCAGAAAAGTTTACTTAGGATAAATTTTTTCCCCACCTCACTCACAAGTCTAGATCAATTGCTGACTGGGGAAAGGGAAGTGATGCTCACATAAATTTGTGACAAGGAGGAATTAAATTATCCCTAATGTGAGAGATGCATGTAGACATAGCTGAGAGCAAACCGGAAGGAAGATCTAGAACAGGGGTCTTCAAACTTGACAGCTTTAAGACTTGTGGACTTCAACTCCCAGAATTCTTCCTCCAGTCATGTTAGTTCAGGAATTCTAGGAGTTGAAGTCCACAAGTCTTAGACTTGCCAAGTTTTGAAGATCCTCAATCAAAAGCAGTGTATGGTAAAGTTGTATAAACATTAGAAAGCAAAAAGACAGGGCAAGTTTTAAAGCCTTTCTGTTTTTATAGAAAAACAGACTTCATTGATGGTTTTCCATTTCTCAAGTTGTATAATTGGGCTGACAAAGCTGGCATTATACTTTGGGAGTGAGTCAAGGGGAGTGTCCCTTAGGCAAGCCTCCATGAAAATCAATTCCAATCGATGAAGAGACCATGATGTTTTCCTTCCCTTGGAACAATGGTGTTTGCATGCAGATTGAAATGGTTGTGATATGGATCAGTTATCGGAGGCACATCTGCTTCACTTTGCCTCCATCAAATAAGAGCAACATGGCTAATATAAAATTTAATTTTAAAAAAGGAAGAGCAATATTCCTTTTCAAGATGAACCATCTTGCTAAGGCAGATCTGTACCCACTACTGTTCAAACAGAGGCGGGAAGGTCTTTTGTCAAACAGAACACCCTGCTTGCTGTTCCTTCCTTAAAAAGAAGGCTGGGCCAGATGGCCTGTAAGGTTTTGATTCTGTGTTAAAACTATGATTCTAAGTTAATCTGGACAATACAGAGTTCGACAAGACACCCATGTGGGCAGGCAGAACTATTTAAATGAGTGGTTTCCTACTACATACCGAAGATCTTTGTCTGGAACAGTGGTGGGTTCCTACCAGTTTGTATTGGTTCGGCCGAACCAGTAGTAGTTTGGCAGCCTGAGTTGCTGGAACCGGTAGCAACCAAGGCCTGTTTACACCCCCGAATCAATTCTCCACAACGGCGCCATCTTGATTTTTGATTATGCGCACGGGCATAACAATTTTCATTGCACAAATTAATTTTTTTAAACATTTTGCGCATGGGCAGACTTATTTATTTGCAAATGTGAGCAAAGCTAGCGTGCACACACAAAATTTGTGCATGCACTGAACCGGCAATAATGCCGGAAGCAACCCACCCCTGCTCTGGAACAATGTTTTAGAAGGATTGGTTGTGTCTGAAAGGTTTTGAATTCGATGAAGGAGATTACCCAATGTGCTTTAAGTTCCAGAATTTGGAAGGCTGTAACTGGTCCTTATGCTAGAAAGGAGAGGAAAGTCACTGTCTCCCATGAGTTTAATCTCTCTCCCTGACAACAGATGGCTATTAAGCTGACTGACGCATAATTCCAATGGTATACTTTCCTCCCCCCTTTTGGAAGGGAAAGGGGGATACATATGGTTATTCCCCCATCCAGCCTTATCCTGGGGCAGATGCTTTCAGAAGTAGGTCATCTACAGATATCTACTCAGCAGGTTTATTTTGCTCATGCCCCAGCATAGCCACATTTCTAATATTTCTGATCCTGAAGACGTTTACACATTTCTATCTAGATGTTCACAAGCAAATATGTCGTTTAAGGGGATTCTTGGGGCCAGCAAGGAAGACATGGCATAAAACAAAGGTTATGGCTACTTTATGATTGATTTTATTTTTCTATAGATGGGACTTTCAATTAAATGCAGCAGTTGTATAAGGCTCTTGTTAGTGTTTCAGCCAGTTCTTCTTTTATCAGAGTACTCTCTTCCAAGGGATCTGTGGGGAAGGATAAAAAAATCAAGATGGTTTCTGTGACTATATATTATTCAATTACCTATAAAAATGGGGACGATGGTGTTTCAATTGCTTAGTTGTGGCCACTGTCTTGCCTTTTTCACACAAACATCACACTCAAATGTTCATGTCCTTTTCCATTTTTCTTCTCTGATGCTTAAAAATCATGAGGATTTTCAGTCTTTAGTTATTATTCTGGAGGATTTTTCCACTGCTGAATATTTTTTTTAATATTATGTGAACCTTCATTTTAATGGATCTACTCTTAAAAAAGGAAAACTCCTCCTTTGAATCAAGCTTTATTTCTGCTCACTTCAAGGGTACATTCATGTACCTCTTTTGGCAATAATATTGATGTGGGTTGCCACTGACATTTTCCTGAATGTTTTTGCAGATATTTCCTGCTGGTCTTCTATCTACTGTGTTCGTGTTCCCCAAAAATAAGACTGGGTCTTATATTAATTTTGCTCCAAAAGATGCATTGGAGCTTATCTTTTGGTTATGTCTTATTTTCTGGGAAATATAATACTAAATGCATACGTCTGGCTGGCGATCTTAACTGAGTCTTATTTTTGGGGTAGGGCTTATATTATGAGCATCCTGAAAAATCATGCTGGGGCTTCTTTTCCAGTTGGATCTTATTTTGGGGAAAATAAGGTAAGTGTTAACTGAATTCACTGGTTATCTTTTAGATAAAGAAGTCAGGTACTGCCATGAGTCTTGGTGAGTGCCTTAGGTATAGGACTAAATTTGGTACTCATCCATTGTGTTTACAAACTAATTAATAGCATTAGTTTGTGTGTGTGTGTGTGTGTGTGTGTGTGTGTTTGTGGCCCTGGTTCAAGCCCAGGTCATGTGTCATCTTTGACTCTGGAGGAGGAGGCCATCCCCTGGACTAAGCTGGTGTGCAATTTGGGAGTCGTCCTGGACTCACAGCTCCTGCTCAAGGTATTAGGTGGCAGCTCTGGCTACTGAGGCCTGTGCTCAGCTTTGTCACGTGCGCCAATTTCACCCTTTTCTGGACCGGGAGGCCTTGCTCAGAGTTATTCATGCTTTGGTCACTTCCCACTGTAATGCCCTATATGACATGGGGTCAGGTTATGTGTGAAACTGCCTCTCCCTAAGAACATCTGCCCATTCTACCAGATTGAATAAGATTGGCACATCCTTAATCTCTTCCCATAAGTGTTGCCATCTATGGGATCCAGGAAGTTGCTTTTTTCATAGTAACCACCACCCTATGGAGCACCCTTTCTCCTGAACTTTGGTAGGTCCCCACAATATTAAACTTCCCAAAAAGCACTCACAACCTGGTTCTCCTCACCCACTGACCCACCCCAAGCACTAGGACAGAGTGAGCTAAATTTAGTTAGGATACCAGGGTTTATTTATTTATTTTATATTTTAATATCTCTTATTTTAATATTTTTATTGTACAGATATGGTTTTATCTCTTTCAATCTGCATTTCCCCCATCCTCACTTTGAATGGTCAATATAACAGTATTATCAGGCTTAGCAGATGTTAATCCTCTCCCTAAATCCTTTTCAATTGTAAGTGTATTTTATTTTCCAATTTAAGGGGAAACTTTGTAAGATCTCTTGATAAAATCCTTGCCACTGAAATAATGGTGAAATGGAATGACCCCACCAGATAAAGTAATTCTAATCCAAATTAAATTTAAATACATCTCTCTGATCCAAATTAAACATAAATATGATCAATCTCTGTCGCTCAAAGTATGTGCATTTCTACCACTCCAAGTAAATGGAAAGTAGATAACATGTTGTGTTTGTGAAGTGAAATCTTACAGATGCCTTCATAAACGAATGCTCCGAATTCTAGCACCTTATCAGGAGACCATGGATTTCAATCAGATTCCATGTGCCTTCCATATGTTTTTCATTGTAATAAAAGCTAGTAGAAAGGCTGTGGCATTTGGCAAGTAACAGCTCCGGTTATTGTCCCATTTGTTGGTTTTATACTGTCCTAGGCTGCATTACAGAGGGATAGAATCAAGATCACGTGAAGTGTTAATACCACTTTATAATCCCTTAGTAAAAGCACATTTGGAATACTGCATCCAGCTTTGGCTGGCACAGTGTGAAAAAGATGTGGAGACTCTAGAAAGAGTGCAGAGAAGAGCAACAACGATGATTCGGGGACTGGAGGCTAAAACATATGAAGAACAGTAGCTGGAATTGGATATGTCGAGTTTAATGAAAAGGAGAAATGGGGTGATATAATAGCAATGTTGCAATGTCCAAGGGCTGTCATAAAGAAGAGGGAGTCAAACTATTCTTCGGAGTACCTGAAAGCAGGAAAAGAAGCAATGGATGGAAACTAATCTAGGAGAGAAACAACCTAGAACAACGATGGCGAACCTTTTTGGCTCGTGTGCCATAAGCGGGAGGAGCGCGGGGGGGGGCGTGCATGGGCGTGCCACACCCATAATACAATGTGCGACACCCCCCCCAGTTCACATGTGCACATGACAGGCACTTCCCCCCCCCCATTTTTTGCATCCTTTTTTCGCCCTCCGCAGGCTGCAGAGGCTTTATAGGAGCCTGGGGAGGACGAAAACAACCTCCCCTGCCTCCCTGAAGCCTCCGGAGCGCAAAAAACCAGCCCTACGGGCAAACCGGAAATTCAGGAACTGGCTTCCGGTTTGCTTGTAGGGCCGGTTTAAGTCCTTCGGAGCCTTCAGGGACCTTCCAGAGGCTTCCTTGAAGGCTCCGGAGGACTAAAAACGGCTCAACGGACAAACCGGAAGTTGATTTGTTCCTAGGGTCATTTTTCATCCTTCGGAGCCTTCAGGGAAGCCTCCGGAAGGTCCCTAAAGGCTCCAGGGGACTTAAACCGGCCCTACAAGGAAACCAGAAGTCCGTTCGTGAACGTCCAGTTTGCCCGTAGGGTCGGTTTTTTGCGCTCCAGAGGCTTCATGGAAGCTCCTGAAACCTCAGGGAGGGGCGGGGGAGGCTGTTTTCGCCCTCCGCAGGCTCCTATAAAGCCTCTGGAGCCTGGGGAGGGCGAAAAATGGCCTCAAAAAAAGGCTAAAGTCAGCTGGCCAGCGCCCGCATGTGCGATGGCCAGCCGACAGGGCAACGCATTGCATGCCCGGACAAATGGCTCCGCGTGCCATCTGTGGACGCGTGCCATAGGTTCGCAATCCCGGACCTAGAACAAAGGAGAACTTTCCTGACAGAACAATTAATCAGTGGAGCAACTTGCCTCCAGAAGTTGTGAATGCTCCAACACTGGAAGTTTTCAAGAGATTGTATAACCATTCGTCTGAAATGATATAGGGTTTCCTGCCTGAGCAGGGGGTTGGACTAGAAGACCTCCAATGTCTCTTCCAACTCTGTTATTCTGTTAACATCCGTCATTCCTTTACTTCTGATGTACATTTCTTTGAATTCTTTCCTGGTCCCAGTTCCCCAGTTTTTTAAAATATAACTCTCATTTGTGTGTGATTTAATATTTTTTAACTTCTTTGAAATTTAATTAAAGCAGCAACTCTCCAGAGCTCACATGGCAGATGGTTCATGGAACTATATTTCCTCTGCTTGTAGATAGCGGAAGTGTATCAAAGATATGACAGCAAGAGCGCTATTTTTTTTAATAGAAAAAAACCGATCCGGCAAGTTTTAGATTCATCAGCTGAGTCAAATAATAAACGAGAGCATCAATTGAATTTCAGAGCTTCATTACTGGGAAGTTCTATAATGAAATCATGAGTTTTGTCTGGTATCCTTCAGCCCATTTAACATTCTAGGTCAGAGATGGCGAGCCTTTTCGGCACCGAGTGGTGCTCATCTGGGCCACAACTCAGAAGAGGAGCTGCCCAGGGGGCATGCGCACGCTGGAAAATGAACTTTCAGTTTCCGGTGCATGCACGCACACCAGCCAGATAATCTTCGTTACTGGCACACATGCATGTCCAACAATCAGCTGGCCAGAAAATGCAAGACCAGCTCTTCCAGTTTCTGGCAGTGCCACACACATGAAAGCCATCTGATCATTGTGTGTGCATATGTGCCAGAAACCCAGAAGAGGAATAGGCAACATCATGTGTGCCAGGTGACATGGCTCCATGTGCCACTTTGGCACGTGTGCCATAGATTCACCATCACGCACGGTTCTAGGTTTTTAAATGATGCTGACTAGGGAATTCTAAATGTCTAAAACTTAGCAAGGTTGAGAAACATTGCCCTAGAAGTCAGATTGCTATGGGCAATCATGAGGAAGCCAAGTAACTAAGTATGGTAAAAAATAAACATACATTCCAGAGTCTCTCATTCAAAAAAATGCAAGAGAAAAATCATCCAGATGAGATAATACCACAAGCCTGTTTGACCGTAGAGGCTAGAAAAAATAATGGCTATTTAGCACTTCTGTGGGAAACCATGAAAAAATACCAGGTATGAGGGCTTCACTGGAATGTCCTCAGCAAAGAGCTGTATCAAACTTTTTCTGTACTGAAAGCTCTTTGTTTCTATGCGATCACCAGGAGCTTGATGTGAAAGTATTTTTACTTTTATAGTCACCTAAAAAGCCTGACTAGTTCATTTTTAGTTGCTGCAAGCCATATTGGGAGAAAGCTTTAGTGAAGCATCACTAACACAGATTGAGGATCAATGTGACGGTAGTTACATAACTGTGATTGGTTGGTCCAGGATGAAGGAACTGTTAGTCAGCATGGACTGACTGCTGCTATGCATGGGAATTCAAATGTAACAAAATGAGTGAAAGAAAGACAACAAATTGAGTGCACTCACGCAACATGCCGAACCAGGTCAGTTCAAAACATAGGAAATACAGTTGCTCAACCTGCTTAAACTTGTTTTTTACTGTATCTTTTCTGTTTTCTACGCTTTAACATATTATAGACCAAGGGGGTCAAACTCTATTTCATTGAGAGAGGCATCAAGGTTATGTTTCACCTCGGGGTGGAGGAGCTGGCTGGGTGTGACCAGAGTAGGCATGGCTGGCTTGACATCATTCCTGTCGGGGACACCTGTGGAGGCCCAAGCACTCTGCCAGCGAAAACAGGTTTCTGAGCTCCATTTTCGGCTGCCATGGCCTTCTGAAACCTCTGCCAGTACAACACCGTTTTCACTGGCAGAGGGTTGCAGGAGGCTGTGGCAGGCCAAAACAGAGCTTGGGAGCACATTTTTGCTGGTGGAAGCACCACTAGCTAGTCTGTTTCAAGGGTGGCCCTGCAGGCCAGATCTAAAAACCCTCCGGGCTGGATTCAGTCCCCGGGCATTGAGTTTGACACCCATGCTATAGACACTCAGTCTACTTGGTTATTCGGTACATTTTAGGGCTACCAGAGCTTTACCCTGCCAAAAGCTTTACCATTAACAGCAGCAATGAAATGCTTCTTTCTTTATTAATGTCTAAAGAAGCCCAAATATGGTAATCCTAGAGTTATATAAACCTAAAAATGGGTTGAGTAACCATGAGAGCTGGGTGAACAGAGCAACTTTGCATTACAAATATGAATCAATGTGATGCTTTGTTGTGCTCTGGGGAGTAAAATTTTGGGAGATTAGCTTCTGAGGCTCTGAGAGCTCAAAATGACTTTAGTGGCAAACAATGATCCTTTGAAACAGGACACATTTCACAGAAGTTGGGAGAAACTGTTTCCTTGGAGAGTATATATATATTTAAAATAAAAATAAAAACTACATTGACCTTTGAGGCAGGATTTGCCTGCCTCCCTCAAAATGGCAGGATAAAAAAAGGTGGAATAATATATAAATAAATAAAGCCAAAACCTGAAAGTCTACAGAAAAACTAAGATAGGTTTGGAAAATGATAAATTAAATCATTCATTAGTTGCTCATATGATTGCTTATCACCAGAGGTGTGTTGCTCCTGGTTCGGCCCAGTTCAGACGAACCAGTAGTGAAATTCAGGTCTGGGTCACAGAACCAGCAGCGACCCAGGCCTGCTACGCCCCCAAACCAATTCCCTTGCCGCCACTGGGCCACCACCATTTTGGTTGTTAATGACTGCGCATGTGCAGTTCACTGTACATTGTTCTGCGCATGCGCAAAAAAATTTACATTGAACACACGTGAGTGAAGCGAGCGAGCGTGCACATTGTGTGTGCATTGCGAACCGGTACTAAAACTTGAAGCAACCCACCCCTGCTTATCACATTCAGAGTTGCAGTTTTCTGGCACTCTGAGGAGGGTTGAAAGAGCTTACTCTAGGTTTTTCTGGAACCACCTGAAGTCCTGAAGCTTGTACACCTCTGCTCTATATAAACCCAAACATTTTACAAATCAAAGTCCTCTTGCACTTGATGTGGGGGTCATTGCAGTGGTCTCTGGCCACTTTGCAATTATTAAAGATATGCTCTGTTCAGGTACTCTTTTGATGTAAATAACTTCAGGGGGAGAGTATGTGATCCCTGACATTACTCTGGGATCCCTTGTTTGGTCAAGCAGCCCATGCAGTCCATAAGTTGGGAGCCTGTTTGTAACAAAAAGCTAAACTTCTGTAACTTCCCATAATTGTGAGACCTGATTTGGAAGGAGCCGTTTAAGGTCATGGAATCTCACACCATGCTCAGTGCAGGAATTCCTGAGTTTCTTCCTTATTATTTAGCCTAACACTTTGGTAACTACTTTTCCCACAAATGCACCATTCTTTTGAAGAAAAAAACCACTTACTATTGTGAAAATAAGATGCAAGCAATGTTTTATTATTAGCAAACACTCCAGCCTCTTGTTTTGGATAAACCTCTGCTTCCCTTGCCTCTTGTTCTCGTTCTGCAGCCTCTCTCGAGTTTGTGCTGCCTTGATGCTTCAGTGGTCAGAATCCCCAACTAGCATGACAGTCTCAGTGCATGAGAAGCTCATGTTCCATGATTGCTTTTCATATTCCTTCTTCTCAACCATCTCCCTGCTATGCGATGGGAATGGACCCTCATCCCCACCCAATATTCTTATCAATCTTTTTTCTGTGTCATTAATGGGACTAAATTGCAGAATGATTTTCTGATGGAAAGGCTAAAGAAGATCATCACCTTCCCTGCTGAATTTCTCTCTGTAAGACTCCATTCAAGGCTGGATGACCCAAAGGTGCTTTTTCAAGAGGCAACTGGACTTTTTGGTTTTTCTTTGAAGATGTTTCGCTTCTCATCCAAGAAGGACCTTTGGGACAACCATGACCTGGATGACTGAGGATCTCTGTAGACATTCAAGACTGGAGTTAAAGGAACCCTGGGAGAGTAACATTCAGATACTCGATTATAAAATAAGGACTTGTGCAAACAGTATCTTCGCTACTTTCCACTTAATGAGAACTCTTCCACAGACTGAATTGGAAAAGAGTATCCTACTCATGCAAAGACCTTCATGCTTGGCAGTAGCATATATCCAAGTCCAATTTTTTAAATTCCTTGCTGTTTGGTATTTCATGAGTTCCAGAAATTGCTATTTTTCAAAAGAAGAGTACTATGCTAGCACTATAATTTATACACATTAATGCTACTAATACTTTTTCCCAGAACAACAGTCCTATGACAGAATTGCTTTCTTTTTTTCCCATCATTGAGGCTGGAAAGACTTTTGCTTGCGTCTTCTGAAGCACCAAAGGCCATGGCTCTGAGTCAAACATGGTTATTTTAATATGTAAGGCAAAATAATTCCACTAGCACCTCCCCCACCTCCACTCCAGGCAGTATAATAATAATATTTACTAGGCAAGATGATGCTACCAAATTGACTGCCTGAGGCAGCTACTTCATTCTACTTAATGGTCAGTCCAGCTTCTAAATGTATCTGATGAAAGCTGTATTGAATAAGCTTACCATCTGCTCAGAAATATAATCCAAGTTTTTCTGAGCCTGGAACACACAAGACCTCCACGATACATGAATAACTAAGAACAGGTATTCATGTTCCATTGACCACAATAGGGAAATAGATTTTGCAAACCAATAGTGTGATCTTTAACATGGTTACTGGAATGGGAATCTGATAGAAGCACTGCAAATAAGTATTTGCTTCTTTTATTTGTTTGTTTAAATAACTTACCGTATGTGTCTGCTCTTCTCATAGCAGTGACTCTGCCTAGGATGTATGTATGCTTAGGAATGTTCTTGTTGGAAGTCTGTTGAAATAAATGGACTTTGTTTTTAAGAGTAAACAAAACATAAGATTGGAGATATGAGTTAATGCCAGTATACTTACTTCATAAACATGTTAGATAAATGATTCCTGTGCCAAGCTGTTAATTGTCTTCTGAGACCTATCCTGTGCTGTTTACTCCTCTTACTGGATTCATTCACGGACACTGGTATCAGCTTAGATATAGATTTGCTGGCATCATAATGGCTTCCATTGAAGTTCCTTCCTTAGGTAATTGCTTCAAGCCAACCTTGCCATGGATAGGTCCCAGAAGACAATGAACAATAGGCTTGGGATAGAACAAATGTTATCATGAAGGAAAGAAAGGCAACCATCTGTTGCTGAGTGAAACCATCGTCTTCTGCAAATTTAACAGGATAGACACATTGGGATGAATCAAGTGAACCTTCTACAGAAGGCAGCATCTGGAAAAAGGCCTCATTTCTGTAAGATGCGATCGATAAGTCCACTCATTTGAACAACTTCTAGAGTACATGAAGAATGTTTTTGGCTGGGAAATCATATCATACCATTCCTGACTCAGACTTTCCTTTCCTAAATTCTTCACTCCAGAATTCCCTCTAGGATAAGTTCTATATCATTGCACCTTCTAACTGGGTGAGATATGCATTCTTTGAGATAAACTAACTATAGCTTTAGAATTCTAATCTACCAAGAGTTTGGCAATAATAACTACAATTAGAAATTTCTGGAGGACACAACATTGGAGAAGACTGGGATCAGTGGTGGGTTCCTACCAGTTTGGACTGGTTCCGCCAAACCGGTAGTAACTTGGGGGCCTGGGTTGCTGGAACCGGCAGCGACTCAGGCCTTCCAAGCCCCCGAACCGGTTCTCCCAGCACTGTCATAAGTGCTGCCATCTTATTTTTTGCTTCTGCGCATGCTCAGAGCAATTTTAGTTGTGCTACACATGCATGCACAGTGCACATGAAGCGCACATGCTAGGTTGGCAGAAGCTGGGACAAGTAACGGGAGCTCACTCTGTTACACAGCGCTAGGAATTCGAACCGCCAAACTGCCAACCTTTCTTAGCGACAAGTTCAGTGCTTTAGCCACTGAGCCACTGCTCAGTGGATTCTTAATCTCAATGGGTTCTTAATCTCAATGGGTTCTTAATCTGCCCCAAATCTTAAATGCATACGTGCAGACAAAAATGATGGAGGTTTTTTGGTAGGGAAACCAACTTTGAGGGAAAGAAATAGAAATGCAAAATCTATACTGTTAGGCTACGTATGAGTCCCGAGATATGCTTTTTCTACCCTTTCCTTGGGTCTTCAGGCCTGAAATAAATGCCCAAAGGATTGCATTGTGTAATTCTTTTTGGCCACAGCATTTCCACTGTTTCTAATGGAGACCCACCATATCATAGAACTATGCAGTTAGAAAACCTTGCAAGGTAGAATAGGAGCCATGTAGCACATACCCCTCCTTTGTGCAATGTCTGTTAAAGCATTTAGAACAGATGAAGTTCTTTCTAGTATCTAAGCAATTATTAATAATGTTCATAGTGAGATTTGCATTATTAAAGCTGAACTTTTGAAGTACTTCTACATTGCATTATACACATTCACATACATACATACATGCATACATACACACACACATACACATTTTATAAACTGTATTTAAAGACTTCTCTCTTCCAGTGGATTTTTTTATAGCCTCCATCCCTATATTTCTAGAAAAAGTGCCAATTGATCTGGACAGTGTCAATTGATGTGTAAAAGTTCTGGCCACACAGTCAATAGGGAAACTAAATTTGTGCCTTATGGCTTGGCTATTCTATCCATTTCAGATTTTTCCCTCCAGTTCCTTGTTTTTGTAAATGCCATAAGTGTGGTTCATTTAGAATTTTTAATACTGCAAATTCAGACTAAAATTTGTACTTTCAATGCAAATTTCTCAAACTATTTAGCTTTATATAAACAATTTTTTAAAAAGCTTTCCCCCCCTGAATGTACATTTTAAAAATTGGTAATGAACTACACTGACAATTTTAAAGAAATTTGGGATGATTGGGAAAAAAATATTTTGTGTATCAGTTTTTTTAAAAAGGAAACTAAATAAGCATTCAAGAGAGAACTAAACATATTTCTTCCATCCTTCCTACAATTTGAAGAAAATTATAATCCTGTAGGGATCTGTGTTATTACCGGTAATCATCTTACTACCAGGCAAATATTTGGCAAAGATGATTTGATTGAGCTAACATCAGAAAACCTGATTTGCATAATTGTAATCTATAAAAATGCTTCTGAAGATGTGTTCCGCTGAACTGATAGGCTGATTTAAAAAAAAACTATTTTGTATGGTCAATATTAATGCACCTGTATTTTAAATTGTCTTTCTCAGTTGTTAAATTAGTTGTAAATAATTTTTAACTGCTGTTTCAAATACATCTTTTGGCATTTTGAGTGTAGGCATATTTTCTCGGCAGGGCTTTGGCCTAAAATGTGGCATAGATATATTGTTTGAAAAAGATAACAAATGTGTAACAAATGGACACAATTATTGATTATCTACTCTGCTGTTGATATGATAGACTGGGCATAACTGAAAACCTGTAGTTTTGGGGAAAATGAGTACATTACATAATTGTATAATTAGTAATTAAGAAGTAAAATTGCTAATTCAGAATCTCTACTACATTCAATTTGGAAGTGGAATTGAAACTTGGCAGTGTCTGAATTCCTGGATTTTTTATTCAAAGCCTTGGCTTAATGGTACCAGTGTAAAAAACACTTCTAGCAAACAATTACAAATGTTCCTACGGTGGCAGCAGAGTTCTGATCCATCCTCATTTAGTAGCTAAGAGAGGAACCTGCTCTTGATGTTCTTCCATCCGTTTGGATGAATGCATTGCTTGCATTCAACCACTTGAAAAGATGGAAAGAAGCAAGCCTTTTGCTTTATTTACTAAGGATGGAATAACTTTAGAGCCAATTCAGAGTAGCAATTAAGAATGCTGGACTTTTATTTTCAAATCTCTCCTCAGCAGAGGAAGTGTGACCTCCTGTCAGTTGTAATCCCAGGGTTGCTGTAAGGATTGTTGCCATAAATGCTCTCAAGGTTACTGTGAGGATAGCAAGCATGGAAATAATACTGGTCTTTTTGGTTTGGTAAGGTAGGAAGGTAGGAAACGTTTGGCTGGTAGGAAGTTAATTGAGTTAGCAGTAAAAGAAACTGTAGTTTTAAATGATTGCTGTGCCACAAAATTCTCTGCATTAGTTTCCTACCTAAAAATAAGGTAAAAGTAAAGGTTCCCCACAAACATATCTGCTAGTCATTCCCGACTCTAGGGGGCAGTGCTCATCTCCATTTCAAAGCCAAAGAGCCAGCACTTGTCCAAAGACGTTTCCATGGTCATGTGGCCGGGCATGACTAAATGCCAAAAGCGCATGGAACGCTGTTACCTTGCCACCAAAGGTGTTTCCTATTTTTCTACTTGCATTTTTACATGCTTTCAAACTGCTAGCTTGGCAGAAGCTGACACAAGTAACAGGAGCTCACTCCGTTATGCGGCACTAGGGATTCGAGCTGCCAAACTGCCGACCTTTGTGATCTTAGCCACTGAGCCACCACATCCCTAGTTTCCTACCAATCTTCATCAAATGTAGATCAGTGTTTTTCAATTTTTTTCAACCTTGGCAACTTTAAGATGGGTGGGCTTCAATTCTCAGAACTCCACAGCCAGAATGGACATCAACTCCTTTTGCATGCTGGGAAATACTGGTCTAGATAGCATAAAAAACCTGTTTAATATTAGAAGGAAGCTGTTGAGGAACTGCAAGGCAGAAATGCATAACACTGGTTTAAATGTCAGATTAAAACTACAGACTGATTCTTTGGGAGAGGGGGAAATCTTGTAATAGTGGAAATATTTCCCTGTGGGAGAAGGGTTGGGACGATTTTTCTCCTTGGAGTTCTTAAATTGTAAGAGAAACTTATTTCCCCTTACCTAAAACCCACCAGTAAGTTGGATTACAAAGCTGGTCATGTCCTATGGGCAAGATGACTGTGATGTCATTGATTTTGTAGTCCAATTCATTTAGGGGCATTCAGTAAAGAAGATTGGAATAGATTGACCACTGATAAACCTTTGTTAGTCTGTTTCTGGCTTCTAGACTTAGCACAGCAAGATGATAGTTAATAGAAACAACAATATAATAATGGTAGAAATTATGCCTAGGGCTTTATAGCAATTGCAGGAAGCCTTTTGGTGGCTGGGAAGATAGACTTTGGGGGGAGGGGGAATCAAAACATAAATGCAAGAGAGACTAGTGGTGGCATACTATGTCTACAAGTAAAATAAGTGTGCTAAGTTGTTTTGTGTATTGTTTTAGTCAAAATGTCTGCCAAACCTCTGTTATAAAAAGATCCAATTCAGAAAACCACACAAAGAAACTTGGGGTTGTATATTATAAAACTTAATTATGGTAGAATGAAGTTATAAGCAAATTATATCATTGATCTACATAAATTATAGATTTTAAAGAAAGTAATGTGAAAAAGAGGTAGCATTATCAAGGGTTCTGGGTTAAGCAACAGCAACATGCTATAATTCCATATTGTGGACAGTGATGACACTGGAATTGTTAATATCAGGTCTGAGGCTATATTGAGGTAATGTTTACAATATTGTGCCTTACAGAGGGGTTGAAACAGCAATTTCTAAAATCTCGACCTAGTATGGTCAAATATGGGACATGTAGCACACCTTGTTGAATCTTGCCAGGTCTCAAAAACTGAAGAGGGTGCTTGGGTGAGAGGCCATCAAGAAAGCCCATAGATGTGACTAGATTGGGGTTAGTTAAATAAAATATCTCAAAGTGGCAATGACAAATATGTCTTTTACTGATACCAAGGAAAATTACATGGAGTTGAGTGCAACTGAAGGGAGATTTTAACTTTTTAATCCCAAGAGATGGTTTCAAATTGAAAGGATTCATTGGAGTAGAAATGTTCAAGGAAAGAATGAAAGTAAGGGGTGAGAAAACAGATAGGTAATTGACTGATATCCTGAATTATCAACTATTACTTGCAATATGAGTATCAAAAGAGATCCCAAATTTGTCCTCTTAACAAATCCAATTCAGGGTCTTGGAACAGGAAGCATCTTTGCATGTTTATGAGAGAAAACATATTAACATTAATACAAGGAGGCTGAGCATGTAGGAAACATCCTTCCCAAGACTGAGAGGATCTTCAAAAAGCTGAAATAATCACTGAAGAAATGTTTTCAGTAAGAGTAAGAAGGAAAGCTGCCTTACAGAGATTAAATTAAAAGACACCAGGAAAAGGTCATAATCAGAGCAAATTAAGTTTATGATCCATGCCAGGAATACTATTCCCTTTTTTTCTTAGGCTCATCTGAGTTCCTTGTGATTCAATGCTCTTATTTAAATTATTTTCTCTCTTCTCTCTCTCTCTCCACCCCACCCTTAATCTTTATAGGCCTTTGCACTGAAGCCAAGTGAAGAACCTTATGATTGCACTATACAGAACTCAAGTCAGATAAGACTTCAGAGGGGAAAAATACCCGAGCGTCAGACAGCTCCTGCTTTTTTTGGAAGACTCGTCCATCAATTTCTCCCCAAATTTACACCACAGAAGCACCTTCTGGCTACACACACTGAAACAAGCATCGATAGCTGTGCTTCCATTTTTCTTTCAAAGTCCATATTAGAAATCCTTTTCCCACCATGTTCCAGCGTTTCACCAGCCTCTTCTTCAGTGATAGCAGCGCAGTTGAAGTCGTTGAGGAACCTAAGCCTTTTGTTTCTAAAGAGGAAGAAGAAGATGGATGGCTTATTATTGATCTGCCAGGTGAGAAACATTGGAGGATATGATTGGATTTTCACATTACCGTTCTCAAATTGCAGAGTGGAAGGAGTGTGTCTAAATTGCATTTTCAAAAAATGATATAGAGGGCAAAAAGAAACAAGGAGATATTGGAACAAAAATAAAGTTAGGCAGTTATTCTTAAATTTATACACGGGTAGTGCTTGATCACTGGTCTTATTAGCCATCTACAAGAGCTTTTGTCCCATACGCATGTCTGAAATCTGACAAGAATCCAAATAATCTATTTACAATTACATGTTTAGCTTAAAATTCTATGTGTTTCTCAGACTAGTTTTTCAGGCCAGTTTTTCAGGCCAGCCAGACTTCTGCCTTGCTGTTGAATGGAAATTATATGACTCAACTGTTTCCAGTGGCATCATTTGCTTGCAAATTAACTGAAGAAGCCTAGTCAACAATGTTCTCCATAGCTTTGCTTTTAACTTGTTTCTCCTTATAAATCCTCTTTAGTTTATTAAGTTACATTTTAGTATCTTGACATGAAACTAAATTATTATACTTCCCTTTTTATTTTTGCCAATATACTGGAGTATGCTATAAAACAGGTTTCAGGTTAAAAGTACTGTTGTTTCCTTAAGAACATGCTTGCATTTGATCTGTGACTTGGGCTTTATGTGCCTCATGCTATAGGAGCCTTTAGCACTTCTGAACAGAAACTGGAGCATTAAGCAATGAGTGCTACACTCATGAATAAGGCATGGAGAATTAGCAGATGCAACGTACTCTCCCACTGAATGGTTGAGAAAATGGGGCAAGGCAGCATACAATCTTGTTGCTCAATACTCCTTCCCAATGTTCAACTGTGAAAAAAAGAGATGCATGAATTTAAACTTCCACAATATAGTTCAAATGACAATGCCTCAAAATTGTTTAGGTGAACTGTGGGAAACAGTTGAGAAACAGGAAAGAGGAAGCCATACAATACGGCTCAGGGCCCCCGCTCTTGCCTTAGCCCAGTTATTTCTTGAAAAAGACAGGGAGAGTCAACCCAGTGTCTTTCAATTTTTTTAAAAAAAAACCACAATTCCCCTCAATACCACCATCTGATCATGCAATGAGCATTTGTAGTAGTTGTTATCCAAAACATTTCGGAGGGCACCGCATAACCTCTCCCTAGAGAAGGACAGGAAGCACAAAAAAACCTGCATGCATTGAATGGCAGGGATGGAAGCCAAGTGAACTACCAGTAGAGGATCAGGATAATCTGTTCATTAACTGACAGTTTCTGACTAAGGGAAAACGTAGAGTTGCCTTTTTTTCATGAGAGACACAGGTCTTACACACATGGCATTATGAGAGAAAGACATCTGGAGGAAAGTGTATAGTTCCTTGCCTTGATTGTTTCCTGACCTGTGGCCTTCCAGAATTTGTAGCTGGAATTATAAATTCCAGTAGGCTTAGACAAAATGGCCAATGTTAGGGAATGCTGACAGTTGCAATTTAGCAACACCTCAAGGCCCACAGATTTTCCATCTTTTTAATTCCTACACATTGCAGTATGTGAACTAACCCAGCCAACATTGGTGAGACTGATGGATGTTTCATAAAAATTTCCTAAAGCAAATAATAATAACAGTACATAAAAGTAAATATTTCCCTTGTCCAGTCATTTTCAACTTTAGGGGGCGATGCTTATCTCTGTTTCCAGCTGAGGGAGTCAGCATTGTCCAAAAACATTTCTGTGGTTATGTGGCCAGCATGACTATATGCCAAAGTGCACGGAACGCTGTTATCTTCCCATTGAGGTGGAACCTATTTATCTACTCACATTTGCATGCTTTCAAACTGCTTGGTGGGTTGGAGCTGGGGCAGGTAACGGAAGCTCATCCCATCATGCAGCGCTCAGGTCTTGAACTCAGGCTGTCAGCTTTCCAACTGACAAGCTTAGTGTCTTTAACCACTGAGCCATCACCCCCACCCCCATTACAAAACATAATTATTAAATTTATATGCCATCCAGTTATATAATCTAGTGTTTCTTTCATTTCTATATTCCTAAGCAACATAGTCATTGTATATAGCTATGGGGTATTGGAATTAAAACTGATTCGGTCTGAAGGGCATCAATTGGAGAAGGTTGGTTTAAATCAAAATAATCATTATATGTAATGATTATATAGAAATAGCCATAGTCTGTATACATCTTAATTAAAATGCAATATTGGTTGCTGGGGGCAGGGGACAATAACAAAAACCTAAACACGTTCCTCTGGATAATCAGGGATATAATTATGATCACCTTCTTCCTGGTACCAAAATTGCACAAGGCTTATTTAAGACATCAGCAAAGTATCCGCCTTCAAATCCATCAGCTGTGATGAGCAGTCCAATGATGTAAACATTATTTTTCTGCAACAGAGGGAGGATGTCATCTGCTTAAGCACCAAGCTAATAGATAGGTTTCTTTGTTTTTTGCAAATAAATTGGATTATCATAAGGATTTATAGTTTTCCTTTTTTAATATTATGAGTGGTAGGCTAACCAAGAGAAAACGAGAGAATGAAGAAAAACAATTTTAAACAGAAACCAGAATCTTATTCTATCAGATCTCAGTTCACTTAGCAGAATAAATGGTAATATTTAATTGTAAGATGGTTTGGATTTCTAATTAAATTTAAGGCTGGGTTTCTAATAAACATTACAATAGATCAAGGCCTTTTATTAAAATTCATTTGTTTTAGAAGCAGAAAGTAAGCACCATTTAGTTCAGTAAAGCTTCTTTCCAGAGACAGATTACAAACAATATATTTTGCAAGCTAATAAATAATATGCTACTGTTGTCCTTAGGCAGTCAGGATAATCTCCTGTACTTCAAAATTTGCAGGCACACCTCTGGATTAAGTAATCATAATCTATCGTAAATTCTATGAGATAATTGAATCAGTGCACTGGCACACTGTATGCAACTTCTTGTCTATGAGAATTCTACTTTAAATACTTTGAAAGAGTTTATGCTTGATGTATGAAACACTTTATATTCCTGTATCCAAATACATGCGAATTCAGAATTGCTACTGCTGTTTGAAATGCAAGCCATGATTTCTCCGTATAATTTTAGAAAAAGCTGCAGGGAGTTTTAGTTTTGATCAGAATTCTGACAGTGACCGCATGGGATTCCATGTTTCTCCCAGTTTTAAATGACCTACTGACTGTTACTAATCCTTATAGGGGAATTAGAGAATAGTCTGTAAGTAAGACTGTGTTGGTGTATTTATATAAGTGATCCTAGAATTGTCCATAGAGTTCCAGAAGAAGTGGTGATTTCCCAGATGTTAGCACAGTGAAGACAAGAAGCATGTTTAAGAGTATTAGCTCTATCCTTATTATAAAGTTATATTAAGAGAATTTTACAAGACGGAAAGTATTTCTTCCATACTTTCCTTTCACTCTCTAGAAAACTAGAGAGGGTCCTTTCTGAAATGTTTCCCACACTCTCTCCCTTTTGATACCGGTAACACACCAGTTGTCCAGTTTGCAGCTCTCCCTCCTCCTGTCTCCCAAGGTCTTTCCCACATACCATGACACCAGGGCAGAGATGCCCAGCTTTCAAACCCAGGAACACAGTAGAGGAGGCAGTACTGGGCCTTGAGCCCATTGGAACTGGGCTGTGAAAGTGGTGGGCGAGCGCACGTATGCATCCCCAATTTCACGGGCAGTGGGCAAGTACATGTGTATGCACCCCATTTGCATGAAATATGTGTGTACGTGCCCAGTGCTTGTATAAATGGAGCTGAGCACATACACGTGCTTGCCCATTGCTCACACAGAACCATCTGATTCCCCCTCCCCACCCACCCCATCGGCCAGTCCGCAAAACTGGAAGGTTGGTGAACTCTGCAGTAGAGGGCAGACTCCCCACCACAAGACAAAAACAAAAGTTGATATAATTTCAATTGAAACTTCCATTCAGTGAGGTTAATCTTATTACACCACATGCACTTAGTTCAGTGGTTCTCAACCTGTTGGTCGGGACCCCTTTGGGGGTTGAACAACCCTTTCACAGGGGTCACCTAAGACCATCGGAAAACACATATTTTCAATGGTCTTAGGAACCGAGACACCAATTTTATGGCTGGGGGTCACCACAACATGTGGAACTGTATTAAAGGGGCACAGCATTAGGAAGATTGAGAACCACTGACTTAGTTATTTTCCCTCTTCGTCACAGTAACACATTATATTCCACTGGGACTTTTGGAGTAGTTCTGGAGTTCCTGCTACCCTTTGGAAGAAACAAGTTTCCCTTCCCTATTATGGAGGATAGAATAAGACTTGTTACAGCAGCCAATGCTTTTTTCCTTCTGCAGTTAGAGATGCTTTGAGGCAGGGCAATTCAGAATTAGGACAACAGCACAGGGAAAGAGCTCTGTTGTTTGATCAAAACAAGAGGCCACTTCATTTGTCTTTAGATAATCCTCTCCCCAAAGGTCAGCAGATCTAACCAGAGACTTGGTTTGGAATGCTCACAGTGTCCCAGTAACTAAAGCAAATGTCTCCATGTGTAACCTTAGTGCTGTGCGCCCATAGGCTTGGATAATGATAGGCATACAAAAGTCCCATTTGATTCTAATAGAAGCACTGTGAAAATTAGACTTTTAAAATATTTTATTTTCTGCAATGATCTGAGTTGACAAACACACTTCCAAACCTTATGTTTCAAGCCAACAAATCAAGAAAAAAGGCATTGCAATACAAGTATTCTAATTTAGGTGGCAGAGATTTCTGGAATATCACCTTGGGAATGACTGCAATACAGAAGAAAATGGCAATGTAAAGGCAAATACAATAAAGAACCAATGCTGTGCGCATTGGCTTTGTGCAGAACTATAGTCCGGGACGCAGTCTCAAATCTCTGTCAACCGCAGCTGCCTTTGTGTCCTAAAAATCTACTCCCGAGAGTTCTCCACAAGTAATGTTTACATCAATTCTGACATAGCAACATGCTGCCATGTTTCCATGACATCACCTTTCTTAACAGCCAAACACATTTTCTTCCAGCTCAGCTGTGGCACCGTTCAAATAGCGAAAGGTCTGTTTTGCAGTTTGTGACAATAGACAATCTGGGGGATTAGACGTGGCCTGCTTCCCTGTTTGTGGGAACTCTTGGCTAATTCTGCTCCCACTGCCTGAATTGGGAGCTCTCTAGTACTGTAGACTTTAAGAAGCAACCTTATCAACAAACCTCACCACCATTTTTCAAGTTAGTTTCATGGTGCCTATTTAAAAAAACACACACAACTGTTCACCTTGGTTTTCTCTGCTTATAGAAACTGCCTGTGACAAGCAGCTTCATCTTCCTTCCCAGTCTCTGGGCTAAAATGGGCTAAAATTTGTCTCCCTCTAACCCCCTACCTCCACCCCAATCTCCCATGTAAAGGCTCTGTCCTGAAACATACAACGGTTGACACAATCATTGTTGCAAGCTGGAAGAAAAATTGTTTAGCTGCATAATTAGGGTGCCACCAAGCCAGCTTTCAGTATGAGTTCATATGCAGGAAGGATGACATCTAGACAGGGCATTTTTTCCTTCTACAAAAACTTCAAAGGACATTATGCAGGCGCTGGAAGAGAATCAGGTCATTGCAATGCAAACTTGGTGATGATCCAGCTGGATAGACATTTTAGCATTTGAGGTCTACATGCTAAATAGGAATGTGTAATACTTTACATTTAATCCAAAGAGGTGTTTTGAAGCATGTGCCGTACAAAAACAGCACCTGATGCAACTCTTAACAATCCCATTTCCCTCCCTGAAAATGGAAAAGTTAAGTAAAGCCAGTGGGGCTACTATGTGAGCTTGAGAAAGGACAAAACTGCTTCCAAGAGTTGCAAATAAGTGAGAATTATATGACAAATTTTAGTGCAATATTTGTTTGAATTATGCAGCTGTTGTCTCTCTAAAAATGTATAGGATTATTGCTTTAATTTTTTTTAAAAAAATCTCTCTTCTAGTATGTGATGATTGGGTCAATTTTAGTAGGATAAGATAGAAGGTTATTTTTATTGAGGAAGGGACTTTAAAAAATCCTTGTCTGCTGGAGATGCCACCCATCTAATTATAAATTATCCTCCCTGCTCCCAAATGTCCTTATGGAGTCATTTTTGCAAAAAATAAAGTCCTGCTGTAATCTCCTTGAATATTAGAACAGTACACATGTAAAGACATTAGCGTCTGTAGTTCATCAGCAATTGATTTTTACTCTTTTTGAGAGATTTAGGCAATCTTATTATTGGCAAATATTCTTCTCACTCTTGTCTGTTTGGTTATTTAATAACCCAGTAGCACAACCCACTGCCTTATTTGGTTCAGGAGATTTATTTTCCTCCTTTACATGATAATTATTGGGATATTTTCACAGGCAACTGATGTAGACCTATTTTATGGCCACAAATAAAATGGCACACACAGAGAGATTTATACCAACTGGAACACCTGAAAATGTGGCAAAAAATGTCAGAAAGCACACCACAAGTGACACACAGCTGCAATCTCAAGTGATGCTTAGTATTGGCATCACAGGATAGTGAAATATCTTGGGGCAGTCCTAAGCCATCAGGAAAGACTTCAGGATGAGACACACCAATGCCTTTGGGGTATCTTTTTCACTAATAATGCCCCTCCTTTCTCTTCTCCTTCCTTCCCTTCTCCCTTCTCCTCCTCCCTCTTCCCATCCATTGAATTTATTGAATGTGTGCACTGTTTTCCTTCCTGTACGCACCCTGCACTGCCATGCATTCCTGTTGAATGGCTTTGCACTATGATGTTTCTTTTGAATTTTGTTTCTGTCATTGTTGCTGCTGTTCTGGCTGTCCCCATTTTGTGTGGTCGATGATTGCTGCCATCTCTTATTAGATAGTTTGGCTTCAAGTCTTGGCACTGAGCAGTGGGTAGGTGAGAAGGATTCTGTTTGCGCTTCCCGTTGCCGCCATGGGTCCCTTCCACCTACCACGTCTTCACCCCACTCCCTCAGTGACTGTGTCAGCAGGTCCATGCCCTCTCAGCCTGACCCCTGCTTGATGGATGAGAGTTGGTTTGTTACTCCTCCCCCCTGTTTTACTGCAGAAGGTCCTGATCCTGTCAGTATGGAGAGCAGCCCCATGGAGGACCTCTTGATTGAGCATCCCAGCATGTCTGTATATGTCACCACCACCACCAGCATCATTGTGGAAAGAGAGGATCCTGAGGAGAACATCCAGGAGAAGTAAGTTCAGGACAGGGCCTAAAAGTTTCAGACATTTACTAAGAGCCTCCCATGTTCCTCTTCACAAATATCACAGCTCCAAAAAAATATACTACAGCCCAACATTTCCTGAGCTGGTGGGTTCTCAATGTTTTGAGATTATATCTCCCAGCATTGCAAGCAGAATATTATGTATATACATTTAAACTTATATAAAAGTATATCCAGGTAAGTATGTGAGAGGAGCTAAATAGTTAGCAGAGGATTGCACCAACTTGGGAAAACTTCTTCCCCCCTCCCCCTTCTTTAAAGAGTCTATGAAATCTGTGGGACTTACTTTAAAGTACATAGGAGCAGGGTTATATTTTTTGTTGTAAAAAGAATACTTAAGGAATTTCATTTCTGCAAATGCTGCTACATTCTAATTTTACTATCACTTCCTATTTTATTAGGTTGGCTGGCTCTCCCAGTTAAGTGTTTTTTTCTCGCTCCCCCAAATGGATTCTTTGATGTAGCAAAATAAAAATATGCTCAGATATTCTCAACTTTCATAGAGTACCATTCATATTTCTGAGCTCCAGATAGGCCTACAAGTATGACAGGATGTTTCATTCCTCTCTGTGAATAGAATAATATAGACAGGCAAAAAACGCTTACTAATTTTGTTTATATCAGAACTTTTCCCTACTTGCTGCAATGATATAACCCAGAAATTTTGCTACCTATGGAGGACAATGTACATTACAGCAGATACATGCTGAGATATGCCTCCTGCTGCCTGGATGCACAAAGCCATCAGCAGTCCCCATTTACTCTCCTTTGGTTTTCATTGCATAGCTGAACTGCCTGCCTGAACAGATCCATAGTTACATAACTTTACCCCTGAAAAAAGTAGGAGGAAGGGACATTTCATGAGTTGTCTATACCAGGGGTGTCAAACTCAAGGCCCGCAGTCCGGATCGGGCCCATGGGGTGTTTAGATCTGGCCCATGGGGCTGCCCTGGAAACAGTGAAGGTGCCTCTGTCAGTGCCTCTGCCAGTGAAAATGGAGTTCAGGAGGGGGGGGTGTTTTCACTGGGAGAGGGCTGCAGGAGGCCATTGCAGTCAAAAACAGAGCCCAGAAGGGCCACTCATGGACTGCAAGATGTTGAACTGGCCATGCCCACCCTGGTCATGCCCACCCAGGCCCCTGAAATCAAACACCACCCTGATGTGGCCTTCAATGAAATAAAGTTTGACACCCCTGGTCTATATATACAGCTATTGTGCATTTTGTTGTAGTTTGTGGGAGTCGTAGCTCATGTTCCTTACCATATTTATGGATGAGTTGTTTACATTATTTTTTTGTGAATCACTCTTTTGCTATTAAGGGAAAATGATATGGTCTTGGTTCTTCGAAGTAGGTGGTTGCCATATCAAAAGTGCTGCATCCATCTCACCCTGTATGCCTTTTTTTTCTGCAGCGAAATACCTGAAAACTGTTTACAGCGCCGTCCCCAACACCACTCCACTTCTCTTGCTACCAAGGCTGCCATCTTGGAGAAGGTCAATCAAGTGCGTCGGATTCAGAGGGCAAAGCAGTTAGCAGAGAAGCACAAGTTGAGTCAGAAAGTCATGAAGAGGCAGAACCGTGCCAGAGAGTGCCGCCCACAACGGGCCAAACACCAAGGCCACTTTGTCTACCAACCATGCCAGCGCCAGTACAACTACTAAGCTACTTCAGGAAGTCTACACTGTGGGGCATTATCCTTTTAACTTTTAGCTTCACTAGCTCTTCACAATGCTTTTTCCATCCAAGAGGGTTGTCTTCACTCATTTTCTGAAATTAATCGTCCCTCCCTGTGAGACCTTCCTACATTCTCATGAACTTGCAACATTAAATGGTAGATCTTTTGTGGGCTTTTCTTGAGCTTTATTCCCCACCCTGTTTTTAGCAAAAAGTATGTTTTTCTGATCAATGACTTCTGTTTTTGCATTTAATGTCCCATCTCCTACTCTACATCCTATTTCCAGATTTTGATTTGGATCTCATAGTGAATGAAACACAACATGCCTTGCTAACATTAAGAAACAAGACAGCAAGTCAACTTTGAATCTCCAATATATGGTTTTTTTAAGTGTTGGAAAAACATATATGTATCTTGGTTGTTAAGAGAGACCATGTTTCTTGTGTGAGTGTGTTTCTTGGTCCTTAGGTAGCATGAATTCACACACTGGCTATTGTAGCAGTTGCCAGTGTTAGACTAATTTGGTGCTTCCAGTGAATATATCACCTTTATTTTAATTTAAATAAGTTACAGCAGGAATATGGTGCCCTGTCATTTCTTTTCATCCCTTGTTATTGCACTAGAGAGCCTGTGACATCAGTGCCTTTCTTTTTGACATCATGCTCATGACAAAAAAAAACCCTAATAGATTGTGATGTCAAATGGAGATACCAGGTTCCTGTGCAAAATGGAACACACACACACACACACACACACACACACAAAACAAGAAAGAAGCCTAACGGATCCCAAGTTAAAGATTAATGACATGTATTTTAACATACTTCCTTCCATGAAAAATAAATAATTTGTATATTTGTTTCTTTTGCTGAGTTGATATAATGGCTGCTCATAAAATATCAAGGAATATCCTTAATTGCCTTGAGGTTGCAAGGCAATACAATGAATATTTCTGGGAATTTTGCCATTGACTTCAAATGGAATGTAGATAGAACCTGAATTCTCTATTCAGGATGTCACGTGATGCAAAACTGCAACTTTGAGACCCCATGTTGAGTAGATGAAATTAACACTAACAATTTACAAATACTACAGAGGATGTGTGATTATGAAAAGGGCAAAGTGGTATGACAACTTCCTCCTTCTGACTAGTTGCATGGTTATCAAGGAGTTTCTTATGAATTGCTCTATAATTTAATGATCAAGTGTTTAGAAAAAGATGGAACAACCTTTGAGGGCTCAGAGGCACATTTGGAAGCTTTTGGGGCACTTTTAGAAAATGGTGCATCTGGGAATGATGCCCATGATAAATACCCGAATACCCATTTATCGGAAAGCCAACTGGAGAGATTGCTTCCCATTACACATCCTACCTTTCTAGGAAGGTGGGCATTTTTCAGTATTGTAGCTACCCACCAATCCTTATTTCCTAAGGACTTTTAAGGGATGCCCATAAGGCTTAGGGACCTTTTTATTAGAGGCTGATATGTATGTTTTGCAGCATCCCAGCTTCTGATTATTGTTTTAAAATTAAAAATAACTAAATTAAAATCAAATGGAGTGAAGAGCTTGCATAAATAAATTTTAAAAGAAAATGCAAACAAAAAGGTTTACAAGCGTGTAGCTTTTTAAAATATGTTTCCATGAGGCAGATCATGGACACTTCTTGTTAGAGAAATACATGTAGCCTTCATATGGAGCATTTCTAAAGTGTTCTTCCTTTAATCTGGTGCCATTTAGTTGTGTTTAAATCATATGTTCACATATGAACATATGTGGCCAAGGTGGCGCAGTGGTTAAATGCAGCACTGCAGGCTACTGCTAGATCAGCAGGTCAGCGGTTCAAATCTCACCGGCTCAGGGTTGACTCAGCCTTCCATCCTTCCGAGGTGGGTAAAATGAGGACCCAGATTGTTGGGGGCGATATGCTGACTCTCTGTAAACCGCTTAGAGAGGCCTGAAAGGCCTATGAAGCGGTATATAAGTCTACTGCTATGTCCGCAACTAAGGCCCCATACTGGGTGATGGAAGCTAAGGCCCAACATATTTGAAAGAGACCATACATAGGAAAGCCTATACTAAACAGGAAATGCCAGTGAATTAATGAATATGTAGATTTACACTATAGAAAGGATTTTGAACTATTAAATAAGTGAATGCCAAAGAGAAATGTGTGGGCTCTTCAGTGCAGAAGTACCCTTTAAAGTAGACATAAGAAACCCACTTGGGTTTAGAATTTTTGAAGCTTGTCACTGGAGTTCTCACAAAAGGATTTCCACAGTAGTGTGGCTGATCACAAAACATCCATTTACCAGATGTCAATTTGGCAAAGTTGCTTTCTTACTCTCCCTAGCAATGCAAGATCCTTCCCACTTCCCACTACTTTTTTTTCTAGTTGAGAAGGTCAGTAAGGCTTTTGCTGCAACTACACCCAGTTTTCTAAAAATGGCACTCAGAGGATATCTGATGAAAGAAGTTGATGCTAGTGGCTGGGTCCTTACTTTGTGCTGTTGGCTTCCTATGTTTAATTATTTAAATTCAATGAGTCTTTTACAAAACAGGGGCAAGAATCTGAAGATAGAAAAAAGAATGTTTCCAGGCATACTAGGATCCACAAGCACCCACTTGTCCACCTTCCTTTAAAAAAATAACGTGCATCTAAATTTTGAAAGTTTGGATTCCCCTTTGAAATCCATTTCAACACTGAATGGTATTATTCCCTGTCTGTAGCATTTAAATCAACATTATTTCTGAGTGAACTAGATTTCTTTAAGGTTGTATTGGAAAAGGGTTGCTCCATTAAAAACGATCACTTTTTAAAAGCCACAACAGAGGTAGGATAATTTTTTCAATTTCTTCTTCTTTGTTGTATTTTTCTTCCTTCTAATTAGGAAAATGAGAATATTCACATCTTGTTTTTCTGCTACATTTACTCTTAAAAATACTTTCCCAATATGATGGAGATACCATATTTAAATTCATTTCCTGTGTTGATTTTAGGAACTTTTACCTCAGGACAATTTAAGACTTGATTTTTTTAAAAATAAAATCTTAGAAAGCCTCTTTTGACTTTAGTAAAAAGGGGATATTTATTTGCACTGCAGAAGTAATCCATGGTTTTACCACACTTATTGAGCAGATCTGGGAAAAAAACCCAAATGGATACATGAAGAGATAATATTGTCCCCATAAAACACGAGGGTTTCACATCAAATTAACTGAAAAAGTAGAAATGTGATAAATATATGACTATTTCTGTTTTCTCCTTTGATATCTCTATATTTAAATCTAAGGAGCAATTTATATGTATTTAAAAACACAGGTATCATGAGTTTTATACATTTTTATTTTGAATGAGAAATCGTCTTTTGAAGAATCTTAACCACAAAGTAATTTGTCATATGCCATTGGAAAATGGAGTTATGATCCAAAAACAAAATCCTTGTGGTAAAAGGATTAGCTGTGTAGTTCTGTGAATCCTGATCTATATCTAAAACTGGATGACATAATGATTTCTATCTAAAGTAGAGGCAGACCTTAATTATCTTGGTACTTTTCTAATAGTGCCCATTCAGTTATGTTCTTGGTGAACACTATCCTGACAGAAATAAAGATGGCAACCCTAAATACTTATCTCCAAAATTAAAATAATTCATTTAAATACCTTAGAAAAGTGCAAAATTATAACAAATTGTTTGCAAAATAGAGATCCAAGTGATATTAAAATATTTGCTTCTTTCCCCATCCATAATCAGATACTTGAACATAGTTTCTAAATGGTTCATTCTGATTATAAAGGAATTAGCTGGTGTTAATCACTTAATCCTTATTGTCATGAAGTTGATGGCAAATCCATCCCCTTCCTCCAATGGATTGGCCTTTCTGCCTTGAACAGTTGTTGATGCTCACCAGTTACTGCTATGGAGTCCTGGCAAGGAATCTTAATAGCAGCAGGCCAGGAGCTCAACACTTCATCAGTCGGAGTCCTTATCTTTTCCTTGGCACCAACTTCTGAGTTCTAGGATAACAGCCAAGAATGTCAACCCTGTCAGCATCTCGGTTGTTTCAGAATATAATAATATAATATTTATATTTATCAATATGTGCTAATGATTATGCTTTCCCAGGAAGCTATAGGACTTCTGATTCATGAGGTACAATGATGTGAATGACAAATACATTTAATTTGATATTGATTTCAGAGCATTTATTTAATTTGAAGTTGAAAGAGACGATATTTCAAATAGTTAAAATAGACTGTATTTCTAGATTGCATCTTCTGCTTCTTTTTAAGAGTTATTGAGAAAGCAGGTGGCAAATATGATGCGGCTGAATCAGATGTAGCAACATTATAGTAATCAAAGAATATGCCAGTTCCCTTCACATGCAAATAAGCCAAGTTATTCTAACTTCTTTTAATTTTGTGCTTGCAACTTTATCCTCTTTGATTAAATGACTTTGTAGCAGCAGCTTCTTGGAAATTGGCAAATCAAGATGACTTATCAATGTAACTCAAACATACTTGTTCTAGATGCCTAGATTTCCATGAAGGATTTATCAATTGAAGGCTAGGGAATGTGAATTACTAATGTTATATTTGAATATACAACTTTCTGAGACAATTTAGGGGATAGAGCATTGGTGAAATTCAATTTTTTTTTACTGCTGGTTCTGTGGGTGTGTCTTGGTGGGTGTGGCAGGGAAGGATACTACAAAATCCTCATTCCCTCCCCACTCCTGGGGGAAGGATATTGCAAAATCTCCATTCCCACCCCACTCTGGGGCCAGCCAGAGGTGGTATTTGCTGGTTCTCCAAACTACTCAAAATTTCCACTACCAGTTCTCCAAAACCTGTCAGAACCTGCTGAATTTCACCCCTGGGATAGAGTACTCATTTTGGTGAACCTATAAGGATAGCCCTTGGCTTACATCCATTTGTTCAGCAACTCCTGAAATTTGATGATGAATGAATAGTACTTATGACTTTCCTTGCCAGCTTCTCAGAAGAAATCAATGGGGAAGGTGGCAAGAAGTGGTAAGCCATGGTCATGTGAGATCCTTGTTTAATGACTGGTAGTCTTTACTTAGAAATAACAGCAACCAGGACTGCCAGAATTGCTGTTGCTAAGTAATATGGTCACATGATGATATTATGCTTTATGACTGCATCACTTAGCAATTCCAGGCTCAGTTGCCACTGTTAGCCAAGGTATACCTGCATACCTTAATATTACATTTTGATGAGATATTTAAACATAAAATTAGTAAGTTCAGTTTCCACAGAATCAACAGAGATGAATCCTTTGAATTATTTTTTTGCTTCCCAGTCCTCTTCCTTCTACTTAATACATCAGAAAATGTTAATACTTCAGAAAAAATATAATCAGTTTCATTGATGTAATAGTTACTGTTACAGAGGTTAGAGGAGATCTAACATTAGTCACCTAATAATTGGATTCACTTGTGAAACCCAAAAATAGTTCCAGTGTTCCCGAATGTTGATTCCTATTTTAAAATTTACTAAAATATGCATTATGTTTGACTATAGCCCTAATTGGGCAACTTTTCCTAAATGTTGACCTTCCATAGGTAGCATACATAATTAGGTGGTACTAAGTTGAATATGCTGTTTTAAATTACAAATGACTCCCTTGAGTTGACTCTAGTTTTATTAGAATGTTAAGTAGATGCAACTATGTTGTTTTCGTGCCAGTGGTTTGCCTCTGATTTTTTTCCAAGTCAAGCTTATAACCATTGGATATGCTAATAATTGCCCAAGCATTAGCCTGGCCTAAACATGCATGGTTTTTTTTTTTAAGATCAGCAAAAATTTGATAAATGCTGCCGAAATCACATTTTCTCCCAGAACATTTGTGTAAGGTAATTAATACAGCATGTTGGCAACTTCTTGCCAATGGGCCAGTCACTCTCTCTCAGCCCTAGGAAGCAAGCAGTGACAAACCACTTCTGAAGTCTTGCTTCTTTAAGCTGAAAGAGACTGAATGGCCAGTTGACAAGTTTATATATTTATAGGTGCGTCTGTGCATGTGCACAAATATTTCTGACTTGAAGGCATGCATGTATGTATGTGTGTGAGCAACAACCACACCCACACAGAGAGAGGGAGGGTGTCTTGGACTTCACCAGGGATAACATTTATCTTACAACAAGGCAATCTTATTCCCATTGAATTGAATGCAATAAAGACAACTGGGGAAAAAACACACCAGCTATTGGTGCGGCAGGATATTGTCAGTTTCAGGAAACATGAGATGCCTTAAATATGTTTACAGCATCAAGGTTCTGTCATATGTCTGATGGTCAGAGATGCTCAAAGCAAATTGCAGGGTCATTACATCATGCCCTACCTCCAATGTCCCCCATGGTTCTGCCTGGCTATTGCTGGAGACAAATTGCTTTGTTTACTGCATTATAGTAAGAAACTGGACCATTGGTTTGGCCAGCAAAACAATTTTTAGATCTCTGTAATGTAGAAGAAATAAAGATGTAATGGAGCTTACTTCCCAGAAACCCAAATTATTTAGATAACAACAATTTAGATAACAACACAGCTCTCTATTTCAAACACATTTTGCAGCAACATAGATCAAAATCAATGCTTTCTCCTTTTCATCTAGAATTAGATCCAACACCAAGCTAAGCAGCAAAGCTTCCCAACATGCAAGAATGTAACTAGAATTTTAACATATTTGAACATGTGTAGACCCAATAAAGAAAACAGGCATGATGGTTTGTTCTTTTGCAGCTGCACCTATAAAAGAGAAATTCCAGCTATGTCTTTCATTGAAGGTTAGATAGAATGAGGCCCCACATCTTGATTTCCTATATATAAAATGGAGATTGTAAACACCATATTTACATCTCATATTGGCTTCTGAAAATAAATGGAATCTGCACCATTTACTGTATGAACACAAATATTTACAATTGCAAGCAACTTCCAAGACTTTCAATTGTTGTGCAAACTATCATCCAACACATTTGTAAAATGCCTGCATCATTTCACTATGGCTGCAATTCAAAAATTGGCCCTCTTACAAAATCTGATTGTATTGCAATAATATGGAAAATCACAACTATACACGAATGTGTAATGTTGAGTCTGTAATGTTAAGTCAGCAGAAAGGTGCTTATAAACAACAACAAACATCTTATTGTGCATGTCTATATAAATACATGTAAGAGCATTATTAATATTCAACATTTAAAGCTGTGGTTAGCTATGCAATGATTTTGAATCAGTAGGAGACTATTGTAATGACAGACTTGAGTGGCTGGCTGAGTTCTAGCTTTTTTGTCTTTTTCTTTTGTATCTAGAAAATCTATAGCATGGACTCAGGGACAAAACAAACTGTTATCTTTAAAATACATGTTTCAAAAATGGTTGATTTGGATGGAAAATTTTCTAGATGTCTGTGTCTGTTATTAATCTTTATTTCTTAAAGAAACATTACCAATTTAGAAATAGTAAAATATATAGGTGTAGACATAAGACAGTTCTACGAAAAGTCTTCACTTCTTCGAATTTTATAAATTTTGCACATCTTTGCTACTGTAGGTTATCAGAGCTTCATGTGGCTCCTATTTACAGAGAAAGTCTGAGTGAGATTACACCAAATCTAGGTCCTTTTTTCCTTTTATTTCATAAATAAGGTGATCTAACTTGCAATGTGCCTGTGTGAAAAAGTGCTTTCCTAGTTAATCAATTCATTTACAGGATGAGTTAGGTTAGGTTAGGGATTAGGGTTAGAGCTGTGGTGGCACAGTGGTTAGAGTGCAGTACTGCAGGCTACTTCTGCTGATTGCCAGCTGACTGCAATTTGGCAGTTCAAATCTCACCAGGCTCAAGGTTGACTCAGCCTTCCATCCTTCCAAGGTGGGTAAAATGGGAACCTAAATTGTTGGGGGAAATATGCTGACTCTGTAAACCGTTTAGAGAGGGCTGTAAAGCACTATGAAGTGGTATATAAGTCTAAGTGCTATTGCTATTAGGATAAGAAGGATCAATTGTATGAATATTAAATAATCTGGGTGATTTGGGCCTGCCTACCCTATATAAGACTTCCAAATCCCTTTCTCCCCTCCACACCATTACAATAAGTTTCTCACCATATGGATTCTGGAAGCCCATCATATGTTGCTGAAAACCATTTGTATTTCCTTTTGAAGTAATTGATGTTTATCGACCTGGAAAAGGCCCACAAAACAATTTCTAAAGCTCTGAAGCGCATGGCTTCAGTCAGAGACAAGGTCCTAAAATGGAAAAAATTAGGACAATATTTTCTAAAATTGCTAACCTATCAAAATCAGTTGAAGAACATTGTGGAAAATCACAAAGAACCCAAAACAATATCCAGGAACCTGCAGTCTATTGACATTTGATCACAACCAGAAGATCCAAGTAGATCTGGTGGTCTCTCTCATCTTGGCTGTATCAAAAATGCACTTTGATAACATGGGATTCATGAGAGTATCCAGGCAAAAGCCAGGAGCTGTAGTTCACGAAGAAATCACTGATGTGTTTGCTAACAAACGATCAACCTATATGACCCTCTAGAATTTTGAAGGAAGGCTCAGCATATAAAACGAATGAAAGGTGGAATGGTTTAAGACCATGGGTGTCAAAACTCGATTGCGCTACGTGACATATCATGATGTATTGTGATGTTTTCTGCGTTTGCAAAGCCAGTGTGGGTGTGGCTACGGGCCACCAGTTTGACAGGCCTGGTCTATATGAATATCATAGAAGCCAAACACTTCACTTTGTGGCTGTCAAGTCACCAAGTGACTTGATGTGGCTAACAGTTCAAAGGAATAAAAGCCTGCCACACCGTAACTCACATCCAATGCATTGAAATGGGCTCACACAGCATCCTAACTCAGTACTTGGAGGAATGAATGAATCTGAACTTGCCACTCTCTTTTAGTCCAATCTACCTCATGAGCTTAATGTGTAGATAAAATGACTCTTCTGATCCCGTGTCCCAGATCTATTCCAAGCTATTAAGTGCTTCAAATTCAAAATACTATTTCAAATTCAAAATGTTTTACTTTAATGCTTACTAGATTTAGCTAATTACATTTGAGCAGCACAATAATTCACTCTGCCAGCGAAAGCAGAGCTCGGGAGGGCTGCACATTTTTACTGGCCGAGGGTTGCAGGAGGCTGTGGCAGTCGAAAACGGAGTTCAGGAGCCTGTTTTCGCTGGCAGACTGCTTGGGCCACACACAGGCACCCCCGACAGGAGTGATGTTGAGCTGGCCCTGGGCATGCCCCAGGCCCCCCCCGCTCCCCCCCCCCCGAGGTCAAACACAACCCTGATGCAGCCCTCAGTGAAATTAAGTTTGACAACCCTGATCTAGCATCTCTAGCTGATATTCAGAATTTTTTTCCCCTTCGTGTCTCTTCATATCTCTTTTCTGGACACGATCCAATTTAAATGTATTTTTTCTTCAAATATAATGCTCAGAAATTGACACATTTGCAATCAATGATGGCAAATCTATGACATATGTCAAAGGTGATATACCACAAGGTTTTGGGTGACATGGTGGGATTCACCACACCCATCTCCTTCAATTCTCAAAAGCATGCTCCAATTCTCTCATAATTGTGGAGTTGTGGAGGCTGCATGAGAATGGGATGTGCTCTTGTGTAGCCTTAGGACTCTTTGAAATTTTCACACAATAATGAGACATGTGGTTTTTGGAAGCTGCAGAAGCTATGAAGAGCCTTCTCTGAATCCCCTTCAAGAATGAAGGCCTTGTGTGACCCAGAGCAGCCCTGGGTAAGCCATAGGGACCTATCAACAAAAAAAACCCTGAAAGTAAGTGGCACATGGCAGAACCTGGGAGTGCTGGGACTGTAGGAACAATTGCACCATTCCACAAGGCTTGGTGTCCTTGGGGAGCGGTGTAACCTTTTTGTGTGGCACCAATGATGCTAGGGTTGAGGTCAAGGCCTGGGCCTCAACTTTAGGCTCAACCTAAACACTGCTCCTGGTGAGTGCTGCTCATAAGCGTGACCTAGATGAGGGAGGAAAGGGAGATATAGAATAGTTTCTTTTGTTTGGAGGGGTGGGGGAAATGATACATAAGCAGCATCAAGTTAAGCATTTTCTGAAGTTTCTGAAGCCGAAATGATTCACCATCACTGTTCTAGGTGGTCTAACCAAGAAGCACAAAAATGCACAATATTTCCTCATGCTGTATCGATTCGTGTGTCTTTTCCACCTCTATTCTCCTTTTATAAATTTATTTTATTCCTTAAGTATTAACCAGCAAAAAATTCAAAAATCGTGGCCAAGACAAACTTCCCTTTATGTTGTCATTGTAAACCTCTCACTATGCAAGAATAGTACTTACTCTTGATGCATCAGCAGTTCGGAGAACATTTGCATACACAAGGGTGAGGTGTATGCAGCCAGGTAAACCACTACCTAGAATACAGATAGCCTCAGTGAGAATAATTTGCCCAATATTCCAAAGCAGAAGGTGGGATCAGGTTGGTAAGATCCAGAGATGGGGTCAGTTGGTTCCATTACAAATATTGCCAATGAAAAGAGGTTGCACAATGTTTAGATGGCCTTACTTTTGTTTCTGCAATATGATGGCAGTAAAAGGACACAACTGCTTCAAACTATTTTGTGGTATGCTGTGATGTAATTGTAAAGATACCCAAAACTTTTGAGTTTAACAAGAGCAGACCAACTTTCTATTAAGTGCGGTGTCCCCCATTGCTGCTATGCATTGGCTATACTGCATAGTTTCCTGATTGTAAATATCTGGTCTTCTTCATGCAGAAGTAAAGAAGTTTCTGTATAGAGGAAGGACTAACTGTGGGAACCAAGACTTCCTCTTCTCAAAAAAACCCACAACTATTTGATGATGTAATTCACCCTGCAAAGCATATGGGAGAAATGAGGATAATTTTTAGTGCTCTGTCCATGTTTTCTTCAATGTTATAATAGTAGTAGTAGCGACTATAGATCAGAAACTGAAAGAAATGAAATATTCCATGCTGTTCTGAAACTCCAGAATAAACTTGTTCCCATGCAGAAGGATGTAGAGGCAAAATAATTTATCTATAAAATGAAGTATAAGTCAATGACATTTATTTAGAGCACTAGGATAATCCACATTTCACAAATCCTCCAATTTCATTTTGTTTCACTGGTCCTTTTCTACAGCAAATACATCAAACCTACTATATAATAAAACTATTTACATTTCCAAGACTGGGTCATATACAACCCTTTCAATTGCTATTCACATACAGTACTTGACAAACAGCACAATACAATATTTTAATGTCTAAAAAATGACAACCCTGTACTCTATTCGTCCTATGAAAAGTGAAAACAGAAAAATAAATTTACAATTATGAGATTTTTTTACAACACATTAGATCTGATGTGCTAAGCAAGACTTTACAAAACCAGAAAATTTAACAAATAGACTGATATCTTCCCATTATTACACCTTTAGAGGAAAAGAGTTTGCATTTATTGGAAACATATAATAATAAAATTAATTTCTGTACAGAATTGTAATTTTTTTTTATATTTAGCAAGATATCAGAACTCTGAATTACTAAGCAAAATTCACACATTTATACAGCTTGCATATCCATTCAGTAATTCATTTGGATTTTCTTCTTTTTGATTGCATAGCACCAGCGTTTGTTTCTGCAGGGGGGAAATTAGTTTGAAAAAAATTATTCACAAATCATTTAAGTATAAACATTTCAATAAAATAGACACAGGGAATCATTTTTTTCTTGGGGTAAAGAGTCCACCATGTTCTTTAGATAATTTATTTAATTCACTGAGTACAAGTCAACGCTAGAAACTTATAAATTTCATAAACAATGTTGTCCATCATAATATTAAAAAAAGAGGAGCAAACAATTATGTCTGAACAAATTATCAACATAATCTGAACACCCAAATCCTATGTTTGTTTATTCAGTAGCTTACTATAGCAATTAGCAATAGCACTTAGACTTATATACCACTTTACAGTGCTCTCTAAACAGTTTACAGAGTTGGCATATTACCTCAACAATCTGAGTCCTCATTTTACCCACCTCGGAAAGATGGAAGGCTGAATCAACCTTGAGCTGTTGAGATTTGAACTGCCGAATTGCAGTCAGCCAGCAGTCAACAGAAGTAACCTGCAGTACTGCATTCTAACCACTGTGCTACTGAGGCTATGCTTAAATAGATCTAATATGACATGCACAGCACTGTTACAGAAACAGCATTACCGATTTTTCAGATGAGATAGTTATACCAGGATTGTATTTCCTCTTAAACTTGCTGAAAATGTAATTTTGAATAAGTTTTTTATAGTTTAAAGAAATATTTCTATATTATGATGGGCATAATATTAATGAAAGAGTGATTGCAGTGATCATTGGAAAAATATTTTCTTGGGTATCCACCCAAGTACCCACCCCCATTTCAATTGTGACTGTTGTGGATTTTTAATATTGTTTGTATTGTCTTATTTATTCCCCCCATTTATTGTGAGCTGCCCGGAGTCCTTCGGGAGTGGGCATACAAAACCAATAAACCAACCAAACCAACCATCTCTTATTCGAGAATAGAATGTAATTTTATATAAAATGCCATATTTTATTTTCCATATGAGAATTGTAATATCTATTCATTTAAATCATATTTTTTTAAAAACCCACATACTTCATTTTGTGTAGGGAGAGGAGAGGAACAGTTCTCTTTGAGGATCTCATTTTCTGAAACAGCAGACAGCTGTCCATCTCTCAGATTAACATCTGAATGTCTAGAATTGAACCTCTTGTTCAATTGAACCTATAGACTTATATTGGATTTTATAGTTTGGTTTCAATATCGTAATACAGCTTAGGATCTGCCTATTATATATACAAGTGATTATATGAAAGCTTGAGAATTAAAATTAATTCACATTACACAAAGTATCTGTATCAACTCAGGGGTGTGCCACTTTTTGTTCATTAGGGATTCTTTGAAAAATATAATTTGAACAGGATGCCTACATTTGTACATGCAACTTTATCAAGCCATTTGTTTTGTCTGCAAGTGTCGCAGTTAATTCTGTAGAAGAGTCTAAATAACAGAAAGGAAAGCTAAAACTGGATACATCATATTCATTCACCTTTGTCCCCATTTCTAAAATTCAAATGCCCCGTATAAAATAAAATGTACCAAGTGCAATTGTTACCTCGCTTCTTTTTTATTTCTATCTTTGCTTCTTTGCTCAAAGATCTCCTTCCCTACCTTTTGTAGTGCTGGATGCTGATGCTGGTCTTGATGACCTCTTGCGCTGACCATTCTCCATTGTCTCCTGTACTACTGCAGCTTCCTCTGTCCTCGAATTTCTTCTGCTTGGAGTTTTAGATTTTTCACAGTTCTCCTTTGACTCATTACTGATAAAAGGGAGATAACGGTTGTGTGTTTATAAACAATCCATGGCAAAAGAAAAGTGATATCTATAAGCAAGACAGTATCAGCATTAACTTTTCATCTGTAAATGTTTCTAGAAATGTTAATTGGTGATATCCAAAGATAGTACTCCATATATTTTATAAACCCCAGGCTAATCTTCCAAGGTACTAAAGCACATAGTTTGTATTTGGGACAGAAAGTTAGATCTGGCAACCATTTCAGTTCAGCAGAATGAGACAAAACATATCTCTTGCCTTCTGAACAGAAAAATAATGCGTAAAAGGATGACCCTAAAGAGTTCTTTCTTTCTCAAGCATTAGGTTAAAGTACTTACTGGAGCCCAGTAGGTCTAAGTGCTGATGTATGGACGAGTTTCGTTTCCATCATGTTCAGTTTTTGATGGAGGTTTTATTGTTTTTTAATGCTATTATTGTTATAAAATCTACTCTTTATGATAATAAGATGGTCAGCCATGTAACTCTTTTAAATAAAAATAAGTAAAACAAAAAGCACAGAAATTGGAGCTACACTTAAAAAGCATTTTCATTTCATTAGGAGAAAGACTATCTGGTTTACAACATTTAATTGCAAGACAAATTATATCAAGTTTTTTCATAAACAGTTCTTAGAGGTTACCACTTTCTACATGAATTATAGTCTATGCCAGTAAACAGGATATCTTTGGAATGCAAAATCCATTTCACATGCAAGTCTTTGTAAGAACCAAATCTTAATTTGAATTACCTTTCTGTCTAATATAGGGTTGGGAGGAAGGGGGATCAAGACTAAATATGCCCAAAAACTAAAACAAAGCATCCTGCTTTTAAAGATATACAGTAAACCATATTCACATAAACTTGCATCAAAAAGATTTATTCTTTGCTTGTTGTAACTAACTACTTACGAAAGGCCAGTGATAATGGCAGGATTTGCTTCCAGATCTGAAAAAAAGAAAAAAAATTCCAATCTAAATTTGAAGTACATATATGTGTGTTTATGAGTATGAAAATAATTTATGGGATTACTACTTGAAATAAGTGATGGGCACAATACTAATACATTTATAATATTTAGAAATATATATAAAACAGAACAGTCCTGCACAATAGGGATTCTGATCCAAAAATAGAGGCCTTTTCAAATTATAATAACTATAGTTAATTAACTGGATTTCAGAATCCTCCTCTACTTGATTACCTATAAATTAAGTGGATATTTAAACTGTGACCTTGTAAACCTGTAATCAAAATTTGGTAAGATATTTTATTGTATATCTGTTAGAATGTTTTTCCCCATTTCTGTCTGTTCTGCCCTAAATAACAGATATTTATGAATTAAATCCCATTCCCAACCCACATTCTCAAATTGTGCTTGTGTATGATGCCCTAGTTTGTTCAAGAATGCCTGTACACAATGCTAACGTGTGTAACAAAATGATAAATTTTGTTAAATATTTCCAGCTCGGAATATTTTTGAGCTTCAAAATGTATCAAACTGATATTTGAAGCACAATAAAAGTACATTTATTCTCATATAATTCTTGCCCAGATAGTATGTCTAGAAGAGCGCATCATACCAATTCTCTTCAAGGTACAATAGCAGATATCACAGTTTAACTTAATAAGGCATTAAATGTCTGTGAGGGTCTATCAGCTAAAGTTGGAAAAGACTGAACCCACACTTGATGGGACTGAGTCAAACAGTTTGCCCAAACCGATTGCAAAAAATCTGATGTATATGTATCACACAACTCCACTGATAAATGCCATAACAGAAATATCTACAGTAAGTAAATCCATGTGGATTCTAATAGGTTTATCCTCACTAATCTGCAAAACTGTCACAGGACATATTTAAGAATTCCAATTTAATTCTTGAACTCTGAATCCAGAAAAATTCACCACTTAGCTTTACCATCAATCAGACAATTGCTCAAGGATGCAACACAGAAGACAAACCAAGACTCTTTTTTCCTTCTTTTGCTTCCATAATAAACATAAAAATAAGTTCTTGCCCGTGTGTGAACAAAGTTCCATTAACATTTGGTTATTGTTTGTTTTAAAATAAATTGTAGGGCTGTGCATCACATTTGAGGGCAGTGTTTGGGAGGGCACACTACATTAATGATATATTCCTTATTAAAATATTAAAGCAGTGGATATGGTCCATGCACATGTGGACATTCAAGGTTAGTCAGTGTGTTTTCAAAGAACTGACACTGAGGTTTCCTGAGTATGCAGCTGCTTTTGTGCTTAGAAGAGGGGTTAGCTCAGGGAACACACTTTGCAATTGGCCTCTTTCAAATGCCTTTCACAATGCTAATACTTTGTGCAGAAACCCTCAAATCATATCCATCTGCAATAATCCAAGTATTTTACCTTGTAACTAAAGTCGAAATAAATTATTTTCAAAATTATTTTAAATGTATCCCCTTGTCTAAGGAACTGTCCAGCATAAAATGCAATATAAGATTCAATATAGTTAAAAATTAATTTTGAATATACAAGGGATTTTGTTTTATTTATTTTTAAAGTATATAGACTGTTCGCCTAAGGTATCACAACTCTAGGTAATTTAGAAAAATAATAGAAAATGTAAAGGTGCAGAATGTAAAAAGGAAGAGCCAGGACATGAAATACTAACTGAAACTGGATTTATCAGCCACTCTGACCTAAACCCTGGGGAAACAACCAGGTTTTGAAGGCATATTTAAATAAGGTCAAAGGAGAATGTCATATGAATCTCAGGGGCAATGTTGTTTCTGAGGCCCAATTCTTGTAATTTATATACAATTCTTCTAATTGAGCTAGTATATTGGGTATATTAAACATTCTATAGTATATTGTCTAGTTTAATGAAAAGAAGAACTATGGGTGACATGAGAGCAGTGTTCCGATATCTCAGGGGCTGCCACAAAGAAGAGGGAGTCAAGCTACTGGCCAAAGCACCTGAGGGAAGGATGAGAAATAATGGGTGGAAACTAATCAAGGAGAGAAACAACATAGAACTAAGATGTTTTCTGACAGTTAGAACAATTAATGAGTGGAACAACTTGCCTCCAGAAGTTGTAAATGCTCCAACACTGGAGGTTTTTAAGGGGAGATTGGATAACCATTTGTCTGAAATGTTATAGGGTTTCCTGCTTAAGCAGGGGGTTGGACTAGAAGACCTCCAAGGTCCCTTCCAACTCTGTTATTCTATTCTATCTACATAATGCACATACTACATAATTAATTATGTAGGGTGTACAAAAGTCAAAATCACCTACACTGATTATATAAATTAAATGTTCAAAATGATTGTCTTTTTTTCTAAGCATTTCCTTTCTCATTTGATGCCTGACCTTTGAGCATTCCTAAGCACAGTAATATTGTCTATGAAAATAAATATACATTTAGGAAATAAACATAATATATTACGACTAGTCTATGGTGCCTGACTTTTGGTACATCCTGTATATTATAATTATACACACAGATACTAATTATAATTATAATTACTTACACACACACACACACACACACACACACACACACACACACACACACGAAGCCCTACATCAGTTATCTAAAAAAACATACCTGTTCTTTGAATAGCACACTCTGGTGTTGCACTTAGAGCCTGACGTGAAGATGCTAAGGCAAGGGCAAAAAATTAAAATCAATCTACCTTACAATCTTAAGAAACATTATCTATAAAATTCATTTAGACTATGCAAGAGAAGGAAAAAGAGATTTATTTTATGTGGCAAGATACTGTTGTTCCAAGAATGGAAATCCCTGAAACAAATATTCTGTTCTACAATGTTTTGGGAATACTATAAACTAGCTAGAAAAACTCTATAAAAATATTATGCTAAATATAAAAATCTCTTAATTATAGAAGTGATGGCTAGTATATGAATTGAATTTTGATACATTAAGTTATTTTGTTAAATCTACCATGCTTGTACATTTAAAATCTATAAAAATATTACCGCAAATTTCTATTTGGGGGGGGGGGGGTATTCATGTTCAACTGTATGTTTATGACTGTATCCTTAGACATACCTTAGTTTCTGATAACTGTAAATTAGGAATTAAATCATCAAAAATATTATTTGTTTCACAGAAAAGATTTTTTGGGGGGAGGGGCTCATAATCAGTGTTGACTACTGGTGACTCCCTGTAATTAATTTATAATCTTCTTTTATTGTTGTATCTTAAAATTAGTATTTAGCCTTGATTAGTCCCTGCAGTTTTCTTGGCAACATTTTCAGAAGTAGTTTGTCTTTGCCTTCTTTGTAGGATTCAGAGAGTTTCATGGTCTCCCAGTTTCTGGTCTAATATCTTAATTGCTGCACCAAAATAGTTCTCAACCGATATTTACTTCTGAAATTTTATAGCATTACAATGGCAAGTCAATGTACTCATAGTTAGAAGATAACAGCGTCAGTGACATTGTACTCATCCAAGTTCTTTTTATATATTCAACATCAGGAAAAGGTTCCCCTTGCATATATGTGCTAGTCGTTCCCGACTCCAAGGGGCAGTGCTCATCTCCATTTCAACACTGAAGAGCCCGCACTGTCTGAAGACATCTCCGTGGTCATGTGGCCAGCATGATTAAACGCCAAAGGCACTACCTTCCCACCAAAGTGATCTCTATTTTTCTACTTGCATTTTTACATGCTTTCAAACTGCTAGGTTGGCAGAAGCTGGGACAAGTAATGGGAGCTCACTCCGTTATGCGGCACTAGGGATTTGAACCGCCAAACTGCCAACCTTTCTTAGCTCAGCGTCTTAGCTACTGAGCCACTGCGTCAACATTACTCTGACAAAAAAAGCTCTTTTTTTTTTTAAAGGAAACTATTTAGAGACTTTTTTAGAGAACGTTTTTGAGAAATAGTTTCCTTTTTCCTTTTGATGAGCCTTTTATCTTTTGTTTGCTTTTCACTAACTTTCTGTAATTATTTGAAAGCTCATATCACACAAGACTATTTTTGGAGTATAAGATGTACCTTTTCCCCCCCTAAGAGAGGGTGAAAATTTGGGTGTCTTATACGCTGAATGTAGCCCCCCCCCACCCCAACCCTTTGGCCTCTGCCTCCCAGCAATTCATCTCCTTGCAGCAAATGGGGGCTTGCAGAGGCTCCAATAGGCTATAGTAATCCCTACAGCCTGAAACTGCTGATGATCGGGAAAAATTGAAAGTGAAACTTGCTGTTTGCTCCACCTGACAAATTGCTGGGAGGCAGAGGCAGATTTTTTTTTCTTGTGCTAATCAGGCTGTTTGCTGCAAGGAGGTAAGTTAATAACTATAAATGCCTATAGAATGTTCAAATTATTAGACTTATTTTTTAAAGACTGCTTTATTATTGTTCTAGACTGCTTAAAAAATGAATAAGCTTTTTAAAATAAATGCTTGATCGGAAGAGGCCCAGTGCTATTGTATCTTCTTTTAAATAGAAAATAATAACTATACTTCCAAAAAGCACATCAATTTTAACAGCATCTGTACAAGTATAGTCTGAATGTAACATTACAAAGTGTGTATTGTCTGTACTGTTTGCTGTGCGTCTTATACTTCAGAGCGACTTATACTCTGAAAAATATGGTACTTGAAAAAGTATCCTTTCTTCTTTTACCAGCAACAATGTCCATTTTATGAAACACTGCCACAGATTTCAAAATCTAAGCCAATGTCATTAATCTTTAGAGTACAACTTAATTCTCAAACAGTGCTAACTATTATTGCTGCAGCCTGGGCTTATGCACCTGGCATCAGCTAACTAAATTTAAGAAGATTCATTTCAAAATATAGTTACAGAACTACAAAACAGGAAGGGAACTTGTAGACCACTGAGTTGAATTCCAGCTTAGTGCAAAAATCCGAAGTAAAGCATTGCTGGAAGATGGCTGCTTAGCTTTGGTTTGGGCATACTAAGTGAAAGGAGGCCTGTCATGTTCCCCCAAATTTTATGTCAAGCTGCTCTTGCAGTTAGGAGGCTTTTCCTAATATTCAACTGCAATCCTCAGAACTGCTTCCAATACTTCAAATAAGATCTCCTTAATTATGTATATATACCTGGATGTTTCCTATCCAAACCTTCATACAATAGTCGGGAAGCAGAGAAATTCACTGGGGAATTAACCAGTCCTTTTCTTTAACACGCCCTATAACACTGTAAATATGTACAGCACAGAATTGTGCTTTTGGTAGAATAAGTACCACCAGAGTAGAAAACAAATTTTACATCAATTCAGTTTTCTGTCAGCTGAAGGACTCGTGCATGGCACCAACAGTTATTTGACTGAATCCCAAACTAAAATTCTCTCAGTTTTTTCAAGTTATTCTTCATTTGTATGGATTTTTCCATATTTATTAGTAGGTTTCACCTGATATCAAAGATAAGAAACAAAATATGATATGTAAAAATATCTTTCTCAAATTCACTGTAATTGCGCTACTTGTTTAATAATCCAGACAAATATCATTGCAGGGCTAGCATTAATATTATGAACTTTCCATTTTGGAGCATTAGTATGCCTGAAGTTTTTTAAACCAGAGATTTAAACAATATTTCATCTGAACTATACATTTTTCATAAAACATCCTCCCCTGCCAATTTTTCCAAAGTTTCAGGTCTGACATATGCAAATACTGTAGTCTCTTTCAAATGTTTCTAGTTAAAAACTCCTGTATGAAAAACATCAAGCAAATGCATTCTATTTGTTTGTTTTGGCAAGAAAGGCTTGCCAAAGTACATTGGATACATACCCAAATTATGTGGCAATTCATGGTGGGCTTCCACTTTCTCATCTTCGGATGGAATTCCAACCTGTTCATCTGCTATACTACTAGGGTTACCATTAGTACTCTGAATTGAAGATAAGATTTCAGACATCACTGGAGTGGTTACAACTGAGAGTACAGTAGTAGTAGGAGTGCCACCTGGTAAACTTAGCGATGCAGGAACAGTAGCAGTATTACTAACATTTGAATTACTAGGTCCACAAGTGCTGTGTTTCAAAAGAGTGGAAGCCGGAGCTGCCACAACGTTGTCTTCTACTGCTATGGACTGTTCTGCCTCCATGCTGGCAGGAACTGAAGCATCTTGTTCCTGGCACTCTATTTCTCCCTCCATAGCATATGGTTCTTCCCCGTTATCAAAAACATCTGTGACTTTTTGGCATGCTTTTGTTAGCAAAAACTGACCAATTCTGTCCACTTTGCCCTTTCCTTTAGCATTTGAAACCGGACTTCGCCGATTGCTGGAAGACCCAGGGCTATGTGCATGAGATGGAGAAACCCCAGCAGCGGACTGCGAGGAAGTTTCTGTAGATGGCTCAGCAGAGGCACAAGTTTGAGAATTCATTTCTTCTAAACTAAAATCTTTATTTAAGTGACCGGGAGGATGTGAAGAAGTGCTTGAAGGAATAGTTGATGAAGGAGGAAACGGAGTAGTAGTTGTTAATGAACTAATAACCAATGGTCGGTTTGTTGACATACTTGTGACGGCAGTATTAGTTGAAGAGCTAGGTGTAGAAGGCCCAGATGAAAACTTTATATTCTGGGATAAATGTAAAGGACCAACAACTGTAACAGGTTGTGATATTAAACTAGAATTAGAAGTAATTGGGGTTGCAGGAAGTGTATTTGTTTGAGAACCTTTCATAACCTTAATGATTGAGGATGAATTTATAAACACTGGAGTAATAAATTGAGGTCGAGCATTAGCTTGAACTGCTGTCTGTTCTTCAGACGTCAGAACTTTATTACCAACGTTAGGCATGGTGACAACAGTAGACATTAACGTGGACTGCATATGAGAGGGCAGTGATGCTGAAGTGTTAGAAGATGAAGTAATGGGATTGGAAGTTACAAATACTGTTATCTGATTGGGTGAGATTGATGTAGAAAGAGAAGTAGAACTAATAGGTCTCTGTACAGGTGGAGACATATTTTGAGAAACATTTGAATTTATGTCTCCCAACTCTTGTTCTACCGGAGTTGAACAAGATTCTGTATTTGCAGGTACATTTAGAGAACAAATGGGGTCTTTATTAGAAGAGGAATCTTGTGAAGGAGGGGGTATGCCAGAAACCTTTTTAAATTCATCTGCACAAGTTACTGTGGGAGGCACCTCAAGGCCAGGAAGTCCAGAAGGCTTGATAGTAACATTGGGGGCTCCAGAATTATCAAGAAGTTGACTTAAGGATGTTGGTGCTTCACGCATAGCTGGAGATAAAATAGTGTTGTTTTCTTCTAGACTGGGAAGTTTAGAAGTTTCTGTGAGAGGCACCTCTCTTTTCTGTTGCTCTTCACGTATCAATATTTTGATTTCTTGATTGGGAACTTTTAATTCAATGTTCTGCTGATCTTTGTTCACTGGAATAACCTGCATATTTTGGCATATACCATCTTGAGGAACATTGAAGCTTTCCTTGTTATCTTCCGAAATACCAGCCATAACAGATACAGGAATTGCAGGGCTCTGAGCAGCTAACATACCATTATTTTGAAAACTTCCAGGCATAGCTGTTTGCAAAGGTGGGCCAACCATAATATTTCTCTGTAAGTCCATGTTTTGCATATGTGTGGGATTCTGCTGAGAAGTCAAAGCTAATTTAGCTGCTTTTGAATTTTGCCTTCCAGGACTTGGTGTGGTTTTCCTGCTGGATCCAGGACTAGATCTTCTACTGTTACTAGGACTGGCTCGCTTTGCCCCACTTACATTTGTTTGTTTTCCTGGATTGATAGCCATTGGATCCAACTTGTGGGTCTGGGGGGAAACAAAACTGGATTGGCTGTTCATTGTGAGATTTGAGGGTGCTTGGCCAATGGCCTTCAAAGTGGTTGGATTAAGACCCTGTTGATCAAATCCTCTGTTAAGATTAGGTCTGGGGGGCAAAGGAATATTAATCTGAGGAGGAAAAAGACCAGCAATAGAAGCATTGAGCCTTTCCGGAGATAAACTTATTTCTGATGGTTCTGTGCTTGGTGGGCGATTATTGGGAGTCTGAGGATAATATGGTCTTGGACTTGCCCTGTTTGGTGTTTTAGGTCTTGACGTTTGTGATGTGGTAGCAATATTTTGAAAATGATGTGAATGTGGGCCTGGAAGAGAATTAGACTGCTGTTGAGGACTTGTTCCTTGGGGAGCTGACATCTGAGGAGGTCCAGGTTTTGGCCCTGCCATCATTATCTGGTTTTGTGAAACTATTAAATGGGGTGCTATAGTGTTTTGAGGACCTGAAACTGATGGAACTTCAGGTCCATTTCCTTCAGGAACAGATGAAACTGATGAAATATCTCCCAGTGGAGAGCTGGTCGGGTTCTGTGAATTATCAGTGTAAACCATCTTCCGTGTATTGTTCACTAGAGTTGGATTGTTTGACATTGGAATTCTTTGCTTATCAGGAGACGGAGGCACTATACCAGGACCTTGCAGACTAACCATAACTGGCATGTTGCTTCCCTGCTGCATTGACATTCTTTGTGTTTCTACGTTTAGAGAGCCCCTAGACTGATGGACACTTTGGGAAACAGGAAGTCTGACTGATTTAGAGTCTTGCTGCATCATGAGCATCATCATCATCTGCTGTTGCTGCTGCTGTTGTTGCTGCGACTGTGTCTGTTGAGATGTGAGTGGCGGCTGCTGCTGCTGCTGCTGTTGTTGCTGCTGCTGACCATGTTGCAAAAGCTGAGGAGGTATTTGCTGAAGTGATCGTTGTTCAACTGACTGAGATGGGTAGCCTGTAAATGAAAAAGCAATCATTTATCAAAATATACAAACTGCTGTCAAAATCAGTCTCTTTCTTGCAGCATATAGAGTGGAGAGAAGCTAGCTGTGGATCCTTCTCCCTAACCCAGTATCTCTGGATTAAATTAGGACTGATGCTATTTAAAGTATTTTAACAGAAAGAAAAACCCCAGCAACAAAGCCAGCACTCCACACACACCCCCCACAGATTTATAGAAAGACGACAGCTCCGACCACGCCTTACTTGCACAAGCACGAAGCTAAAAACACCAGCCTGAAGATGGCGAGTGGGACCTCACCGAAACGTTGCCAACACAATCTCAATCTTACATGGGAAAAGACCCAATACAACAAGACCAGCATACCTATACCCATGAAAATCTATGAATGAATGAATATATGTATGTATGTATGTATGTATGTATATATGTGTGTGTGTGTGTGTGTGTGTGTATGTGTGTGTGTGTGTGTGTGTATGTATGTGTATATATATATATATATTAGATTTTTACAACCCCTGGTAAGCCCCAATCACGGGAGGAAGCCAACTGCTTCCATCATCTGTCCATCGGCTCGTCACAAGAGTCCATCACGACAGAAACCCAATACCCCTACTGTTGACTTTGCTATATTTGTGTTTTTTTATTTGTGCTGATAAATAAATAAAGGGAGACTAGTATAGATCTATTTCAAGCTATTTACCGTATTTTCACCCATATAACCCGCCCACGCAAATAACCCGCCCACGCAAATAACCCGCGGGTTTTCCGGATCGTGTAAAATATTTTCCGTATACCCCGCCCACGCATATAACCCGCGACGAGTAAGAGAGAAGGGAAACAGCTGAGATGGGGGGGGGGGAAGAAACGGAGAAAGAAGCCTGCGCAAGCTGGGGAAGAGGAAAGGAACGGAGGAGAAGGAAACAGCTGAGATCGGGGTGGGGGAAGAAACGGAGAAAGAAGCCTGCGCAAGCTGGGGAAGAGGAAAGGAACGGAGGAGAAGGAAACAGCTGAGATCGGGGTGGGGGAAGAAACGGAGAAAGAAGCCTGTGCAAGCCTCCGATCGTGTAAAATATTTTCCGTATACCCCGCCCACGCATATAACCCGCAGGGGGCGCTGTGCATGTAAAAAACGCATATAACCCGCGGGTTATATGGGTGAAAATACGGTAGCTCTCATCAGCTAGCCATACCCTTACTGGGATTTGAAAATAGATCTATACTAGTCTCCCTTTATTTATTTATCAGCACAAATAAAAAAACACAAATATATATATTCTCTGCCGAAGGACAGAGAATGGAAGTAGTGATCTTCCTCCCATATTTGGGCATACCGGGGGTTGTAAAATCTAAATAAATAAATAAATAAATAAATAAATAAATAAATAAATAAATATACACACACACACAAACACACACACACGATTTACATATATACAATTTACATGTACAGACAAAGGAAACATAATGGATATGTAAAAGAAGTATAATGTGTTGCAAAGATGTTAGGTTTATATAAACAACATTTTTAAAAATGCATTTATTACCTGTTGGCCTATTTGTGAAGTCCGAAAGTTTATGTCCATTGTTATCCAAATTTATACCTTGCTCTCCTGGCAATGGTGGCTGCTCCACTTCTTCAAGGCCAACTGGGCGTGATTCTGAAGCACTAAGGACAGAAACATGCATGACTAATGCAAATGTAATACTATTAATTTTATTAATACATTATATGCTCATCAATATAGAAATATATCTTTTTAAACCTTAGCAAGAGCCATTTTGATGTAATGGCTTCAGGCGCAAGGCTACAAACCAAGAGATCATGAGTTCTAGTCCCATCTTAGGCATGAAGCCAACTGGGTGACTTAGGCCAATCACTCTTTCTCAGCCCTAGGAAGAAGAAAATGGCACTTCTGAAAATCTTGCCAAGAACTAGGACTAGTTCAGGCAGTTGCCAGAAGTCAACACGAATTTAAAGACACGACAATAAAAAGGACATCATTAATTAATTATAATTGATTTCTTATTAGATTCAAGAAATGTCATCTTTGCCTAGCTGTTGTTAATGCAGTTCAGGATATTCTCTTTATAACTTTAGTTCATTCAACATAAGATTGCAAAAGTAATTTTTCACATGCTTCCCTTAAACTTCCACTATATTATTTTTTCTTCAAACCAAATCCCCTTTCTCCTAATTAACATAGCCCATATACCACTATGAGAACCAGTTTGGTATAGTGATTAAGGCATCAGGCTAAAACCCATGGGACCATGAAATCTAGTTCTGCTTTGGGCAAGAAGCCAGCTGGGTGACCTTTAATCAATCTCTTTCAGTCCTAAGAAGACAACGAAAAGTCACTTCCAAAAAACCTTGCCAAGAAAAATCTAGAGACTAGTCCAGGAAATTGCCAGGACTGGCTAAAAGTACAAAATAAAAAATGAACGAACAAAACAAAGCAAAGGCCACCCTATATATTAGAGTAGGCAAATCATTTTATGTACAGTTTATACTTTTTTGTTTCTTGGTGGCAAAAGTCAATAGGCAAAAGTCAATAGGCTGTCATTGTTTCTTCTGAATGGGTGAGGATGATATCTATTTCTGAGTTGCTAGTTATTGCTATACCTTATAGCAGGTCTTTCACAAGAGGTCACTAGGGGTTTTGCAAGAGCTCATGATTGGGGGGAAAAAAACATTACCGTATTTTTCAGAGTATAAGACACACCTTTTTCCCTAAAAAAAGAGGCTGAAAATCTGGATGCATCTTATACACTGAATACAGCAATTTTTGTCTCCCGAAACCCTGCCCCAAAATGGCCGTACATAGCCTCTAGGTAGCTTTCAGAGTGCTCCTGGGGGCTGGGGAGTGCAGAAATGAGTGGAAAAGGGGCCAATTTTTCCTCAAATGTGCCCTCCAGCTCCCAGGAGCACCTATAAGCCTCCTAAAGGCTATTCATGCCCTTTTTTTGGACAAAAAAGTGCCTATTTTTGGAAAAAATGGGCCGTTTTTGGGAGGCCTGCAGAGTGCAAAAATGTTTTTTTTAATTTGCCACTTCAAAATCTTGGTGCGTCTTATACTCCAAAAATATGGTATTTTTTTTAACTTTCAGCACCTCATAATGGCACTTTGCTCTTGTTTTAAATGTTATAAAACATGGATTACATAGATTAGATGTGAATTGCACTGTAAAGTCTTTATATTTTTTGCTATTTTTACATTGAGATTCCTTTCAAAGATTGCTCCAGAGTAAAAAAGTTGAGAAAGACTACTATATAGCTATACTTTAACGTTTGAGGCTAGGCATAGTTTTGAAATGTAGGTATTACTAAAAGGGTTAGGTAAATATGGTAGCTAGTTTAACAGACATATTAACTTTTGTGACAAAATACTCTTGAAACAGGTAGAAAATTAAATCTAAATTGCATGGATTGTTCTTCTAACGTAAAGGCTGGTTTCCATTAAAAAAAATACTGATGTTATGTGGCCAACAGAGGCTGAACAGTTGTAAATGAAGGCCGTTTGTCAAGTGCCAAGAATGTGATCATGTGACTGTGGGATGGGGGCATAACAGTCAGAACTTCAAAATCGGGTCATCAACTCCTCTGGGGAGGTCTGTCATATTTTTGAACAGTCGTTATGTGACTGGTTTTAAGTTGAGGACCACAAATAATGTGTTTTGAATCCTATCACTACAATGCAATAGGAACCATTAATACTTCAACCTTTTTTCAATTTTTTTCTTTATAGTTCAGGACAATGACCCATTCATTCCTTCCAGATACTAGCAGCCCACTCTCTTGTATGCATTTCTATTTATTTTCTCAATTCTGACTAAATAGAACAGCTTATGCATTTTCTATATATAAATGTATGCCGAAATTCTACAACTAAGATAGATCTTAGATCACAATATTATTTCCTAATTAATAATCTCATGGTGGAACTAATACAGCCTTACATTTATTAATTCACCTGCAGCTAATAAATGGATTGATCATAATATTATGAACATAATGTGATCATCATCGTATTAGGGGATTTTTATTTTCTTTCCTTCTTACCAGGCTACTCGAAATCAGATGTTCTTGTTCATAAATGCTCTGAAATAGTATTTAGATTAATATGGCATTAAATTTCCCTTTAAAAATCAAGTATGGAGTCTGGACATGCTCTTGCTTTCATGAAAATTTCTGGAGATGTAAGAAATGCTAGTGAGTAGAAGATTTGATATACTAACTGTGATATTTTTTGAACAGAGGTCATTTAACAGTAGTTATTCGTTTTTTGTGTTATTGGATGGATGACTGCAATGTATTATATCTGTGAAGCATGTTCTAAAACTTAAATTACTCCAAAATAAAACCATCAAGTTAACAACTGTGACCAGCTAAATCCTGGCTGGAATCATTTTAGTATTCAGTCACTAAAACTCTCGTTTTAAAAGGCTCATTGAGATTAAAATCTACTATTCCACGTAATAAACCAGTTGAATTTAATGGAATTTTTGAATAAATGTATATCGGAATGTGACTTGAATTGTTTCGTTCTTACTACAATCAGTATTTCAGAGTGTTTAATTAGTCCGTGCAGACAGAGGATTTACTTGTATCTACTGGTGCTTTTCCATTAGAAGAATGAATGCTTATTTATTTGTTTGTTACATTTACTTGTTGCCTATCTCACCATGGGACTACTCTAGGTGCTTACAATAAAAATGAAGGAAAATGAAAATACAAATAGAACAGATGTAAAATAATAGAACAATAAGAAAAACAATGAGAAACACAATGGGAATAAATACATCAATATAATAATCAAAAAGATGGATGGGTGGAGGGCAGAGAGCAAGGGTGGGGGTAGGGGAAGAGAGGTAGAATCTGCTATCAATCTAGCAGCCACTTCCAGTATGGAACTCCTCATTTGGTCCCCAGGCCAACTAGGAGAGCCATGTCTTCAGGCTCTTGTGGAAAGATAGGAGGGTGGGGGCTGATCTTATCTTAGATGGTAAGATGTTTCAAAGGGCAACTGCTGCAGCAGAGAAGGTTCTTCTTCTGGATCCAAAGTAGGCCTCTCTGCTGATACAAGTAGGACAGTCTTGTCCTAGTGGGATGAGGCAGTTCATCAGATAGCCTGACCGCCATAACCAACACCTTGAACTGCACTTCGAAGCAGCCCGTTAGCCAGTGAAATTTGCAGAGAAAAGGTGTAAATAAGGATCATCCTATGGGGCTCAAAGACTGCTCTCATTGTTGCACTTTGCAGCAGATGAACCTTCCAAATGGACTTCAAGGGTAACCCCATGTAGAGTGCACTGCAGTAGTCCAGGTGAGAGATCACCATGGCTTGAGTAACTGAGCACAGAGAGTTATGATCCAGGAAAGGCAGGAACTGGTACACAAACTGGAGCTGTGTCAAAACCCTCCTAGTCACACCTGTCACCTGTTCTTTGAGCAGAAGACATGAGTCCAGAAGAACTCCTAGGTTGCGAATTGGGTCAGAATAGATTAGTGCAACCCCATCCAAAACTAAGGGTGACAAACACTTGAATCCTGAGGCTCCATGCACCCAAACCAAAACCACTCAGCTTTGCCAGGGTTCAGTCTCAGTCTGTTGTCCCTAACTTCCCAACCTATCTCCATATTTCATAAATTGACTGGAGGGAATGGGGAACGAAGAAAAAGATTGTATCGAAGAATAACTGATTTCTTTTCTAATACAATTTATATCTATGTAGTTTCTTTTATGCATTTAAACATTTTTCTGAGAAGAGTCCAGTATGTTTCATTAGATTCTCGAATGCATCCATGGGACAAAAAGATTAAGAATTGCTGCCTTTAAGGACTGCTTTTTACAATTCTGCCCATTAAAAAGATCAACAAACTACTTATAAAAAATACAATGGCCTTTCATATCAAAATTTTCCAATGATTCGGTTAAAAAAAACTTCTAATAAAGTTAGAATCTAACTTTTTGCTAATTATATTTTCAATTTTTATTTTCTATCGTCTTTCAACAAACATTGATAATAGTCGATACATCTTTCAATGCAGAGACCTTTGAAGTGAATCATTATGGTGTGACATACTAAGTCTTCAAAAAGAATAGCGCAATGAGCAGGTCCAGCAATTTCATATACAGTAGATAATGGTGTAACAAAATCTGCAGAATGGCCTTTCAGGTTTGCACACATAAAATTGGAGGTAGTCAGCTTATTAAAAGGTATGACTATATCCATGATTTGCCTAATACCCATTTCCCCAACTTCATTAGAAAATTAAATTTGTAGGAAATCAGTCAATTTGTCTAAACTCTGCCTCAAACCTAATTCCATTTGTACATATAAAATTGGAAATTTATGTTGTACTAAATGAGGAAATTATATACAATATAATACAACTATTGTGTCAGCCAGCATCCAAACTAGCACTTTGGATACAGTGAATATATGTGGATAAGAACGATTTTTGTTATTGGTGTGGTAGATCTTAAATGAACCTTGTAAGTTATTAACCAAGGGAGAGTAAATCTACTAGTCAATGTAAATTAGCAGAAAATGTAAAACTAAAATGTTTACATATTTCTGTTACTCTAATCTCAAAGCACTAACAAGCAAGCATTTACTGTCCCGTATTTGTCCCATCAAAATCCTACATGTATTACTACACATTTAACCCAACTTAATGCCACAATGCTGTTTTTAGTTAGTTAGCTTGACTTGGCCTATCAGCTTTTTTCAGATCAAAAAGAAAGCTGCATATTATTTATCAATGTAAATATCTATTCTAGTCTTGCAGAGGTTGCTGCTGAATTGTTTGCAGAATTGCACAATATTTTTACTTTTGTTTTCTGTTGTTTACTTTAGTTTGTAAACTACTCTGATTTTTAAATATTTTGATGATGGTCATAATAATAATGATATATTTGGGGAAAAATTAAAAAAGAATATTGGATAAGTGTGATCTAATATTGGTGAGTGCATTTTGATTTAAATGTTTATACTTATTATTTTATACAAAGCAAGTATCTCCATTATTAGGTTCAATTATCTTCTCTCATTGTCTGAAATACCAAAGTGAAATCCTAAATAATGAAGATGTTTGAAATACAAACATATATTAATTTTGGATAACTTAAGACTTTCCTTAGCATTTCTTTCTGTGATTGCTTCTGAATCACTCTTTTATCATAAAAAGGAATTTGCCTCTGGAATGAGGCAACATTTATGGCACACATTATTGAGTTTAACAACTAACATAAATGTACAAATTGTTCTTAATTATTTATTCAATCCTTAAATATGTTTATCACAAAACTGTTATTGCTTTGATATTTAAAAATGCTTAAAACAGCCCAAACTGAATACTATGTTCAACTAACAAATAAACTTTGTGTAGGAAACAAAAATGTTAAACCTACTTAATTTGTTCTGCTTGCTGATTATTTTTCTTCTTTCTTGGAGGCTTTTTCTTCTTCGGTTTATTGGCATTTTGATTGTTTTGTTTGTTGTTCACACCAAAATGTCCTGCGGATATATCACTCTGCAGCAAGTTTACCAACAATGGACTTGTCAATGTGACATCTTTATTGACAGGAAAACCTGGATTTTGTGCACAGGAAATCTGATTCCCATTTTGGGTTCCACTAAAAGGGGCATTGAAAGACATCCCATGTCCAGCAAATTGGCTTCCTGGTGCGTTGCTGTTTCCCTGCATCCCTTGCAAGTGTGGAGGTACTATGTTTCCTTGTTGCATAGAAACTTCAGGTAGCATTTGTGTCAAGTTCACATCACTGTTGGATGTAGTGGTGGTATCACCCAGCTGTTGAGACATATGAGGGCCAGGTCCTGTAGGCCTCAAGACTTGTCCCTGAATCCCCATTACCTGAGAAGGATTACTATTTACAGAGCTCTGCTGAGTCATCATCTGCCCTGTGAACTGCACCATATTTCCCTGCAAATTGGGAGTTGGTCCTCTCATCATCTGAGCTGGCCCCGTCATAACATTAGACTGGCTTTGAGCATTGAAGGGCTGTTTATTTCCTTGCATTTGATTGGTCATCATCTGCTCCATCATTGAATTTTGCTGCAGCAGCACCTGGCCTTGAGGTCCCATAATCTGATTATGTGCACCCATCATTTGTTGGCCTTGTTGGGGAATCATTTGTTTGGGTGGAGTCATCTTTTGCTGTGATGGACCAAGATTTTGATTTTGAGAAGCTACCATCATCTGGCCTTGTGGCATGAGTTGAGCTCTAGAAAGTATCATCTGATTTTGAGGATTTAGAGACCCCTGAGGCTGTATGTTAACCATCTGTCCTTGAGATGATATTATTTGTTGATGCATGCCCATTAACTGAGATTGTGGTCCTTGTGGAGGTTGTCCCTGCATGTTGCTTATATTAACTTGTGGCACTCCATTGGCATTTGTCTGTTGACTGTTTACATTCCCATGAAGTCCAATTAAGTTGGTCGGCATCATGTTTGATGGGCCATGCTGAACTTGTAATTGATTCTGGGGAGGACCATTTCCTTGACCACCTTAAAAATCATATTCAAACTGAATTAATACAAATACATAAAAAACAATATCTATTCAATATCATACTGCTAAAGTAGCAAGATCTGAAATATATAGTAGGAGGATTGAAATAAAATATATCTCTAATATTTATTTAATACTAATATTTGTGCTAATAACACAAAATGAAAATAAGCAGCTTTAAAATGCAAGAGATTCGTCAACTGGGGAAAAAGAAAATATGCATATATAAAACCAAATAACAGAATGCAATGAAACAATGAATTCTTTGCATTTATCTCCTTTAACCCAGCCTATGGGAAACCATAGCCGGTCACAAGCCCGGATAAATGGGGAGTGTTGGTTTCCCGTGGCGACGGAACCGTGAAACAAGCTGAGAATCCAATGGCAGGACAACACACGGATAAACAACTCTGTAATCCGTGACGTTCTGCCTTTGGCCTTCACAATGCAACAGTCACTGCCTTGTGGACGTTGACGTTTACGAAGATTAAGTCCAAGTCCAAGTTTATCTCCTTTACTTTATAAGTTGACAGTTATAATTATGTACTACAAAATGTTGTATTGTTTACAACTGTAAATGGCTTTTAGTCACAGACAACCATAGCTAAAACTACATCTTCATTACTGTAGTAGCTGCCACTCTCTAGAAAACAAAGGAGTAATCCCAAAAAAGGTAACAGACCTGTATGCTGCACACTTTGACTTGCTTGCAGTTGGGTTGTGCCACCATTTGCAGATGTTCCTGGTGCTGTAGAAGGCACCTGATTTTGCATGAAATTTTGATTTGGTTGCCCTGTAGTAAAGCCAGTTGGAAGACGTTTGGGCATTCCTGGACAGAAAAAAAAATGTTTAATTGAAGATTTTTATTAATATTAACCAATATATTCTAATACTAAGAGAAGAAACAGAATAAAAAGGCATCTGGAAGGTAAGCTATGAAAAGCAATATCTGTCAAACAAAAATTTAACAAGTAACAATAATTGCTTTTAGTGTTGAAAGAAAAACTAGGTAGCGGGTTCAACATATTAAGATATATAGAAAGAATGTGAATTATCACAATCCGATTAGAAAATATAACACACATTTATATATTATCTGTAAGGCAGAAAAGAGTTTCAAGGAGATGCTGGAAAAAGCAATACATAGTACTACACAACATGTGTAAAGAGGCTGAAGATGAAATCAGATGATGGAAAATAAAGAAATTATTCTAAAAGATCTCTGAACACAGAAGGGGATTCAAATCTCACATGTAAAAGAAATTTCCTACTTACAACAACTTCTAATACTAGAAGATAATTAAACCAGCCCTCTGGTTGGAAGGTGACAGGAACTGATGAAACAATCAGTCTAATTAAATTATGTCAGCATACAGTGTTCAACAGATTGAAAGAATTCAAACTACATTCCAATTCCCAAAAAATGAGGAGACTTAACAATATGTAAATCATCATACAAAATTCCAAATTTCACATGCCAGCAAAATGCCTAAAATAATCAAAAACAGATCAAAGCCTTAAATGGAAAAGGAGATGTCAGATGGTCAAGCTGGCCTTAAAAAAAACCCAGGGAACATCTGATGCTATTACTAATGCACACTGGATAACTGAAAAAGCCAAAGCATATAAAAAAGAAGTCAGTATATGCTTCATTAATTACAGAAAAGCTTTTGTGTCAATCACGTCAAGCTGTGGAATATATACAACAGATGGCTATGAAAAAAAATCTAGCTACGAGGCCTGTAAAGTTGACACCAACTTGATGGCATACAATCAAGAAGTAAGTTAAGGAAGACTAATCCCCCCCCCCAAAAAAATAAGTTACTTTAAAGTAGCAAAGACCCACATTCACAAAACAGATGCTCTTTTCTCTTAAAAAATAAAGGGCTCTAAAAATGCACATAAAATCCATTCTGAAATGCAAATGAGAGACAAATTGGATGCGTGTGTGTGTTTGTGTATTCCATTAATTACACAACAGATTGTTGTTTTATAGGATATTAATTTTATTTTAAGTATTTATTAATTCAATCAATATTAATTTACATGATTAATATAATTTTTGTCCTAGTCCTGCATCTTTTTGGCACATCTTCTGATTAGTATGCATAGTGTGTACAGACAGACATACACACCCTCACACACACCTGTGCAAAAGTTTTAGGCAGTTGTGCAACAATGCTGTAAATTAAGGTTGCTTTCAGAAATAGAAGTATTATAGTTTATTTTTATCAATTAACAAAATGGAAAGTAAATGGACAGAAGTGAAATCCAAATCAAAGCAATATTTGGTATGACCACTTTTCCTTAAAAACAACAACAATTATTCTAGGTACATTTGCAGTTTTTGAAGGAAAAACTTTCTTCAAAATGAAGAAAATGTTCTTTCATTTTGGAGAACTGAAATGTTTGGAGAATGTTCCAAACATTTTGGAGAACTAACCACAGATCTTCTGTGGAGGTAGGCTGCCTCAAATCCTTCTGTCGCTTCATGAAATACCAAATAGACTCAATGTTGAGATCAGGGCTCTATGAAGGCCAAACCATCCCTTCCAGGGATGTTCTTCTTTATGATATAGTTCTTAATGACATTGGCTGTATGTTTGGGCCATTGACTTGCTGCAGAATAAATTTGGAGCCAATCACACACCTTCCTGATGATATGGCATGATAGATAAGAATCTTCCTGTATTTCTCAGCATTGAGGACAATGTTAATCTTGACCAAATCTCTAACTCCATTTGCAGAAATGCAGTCCCAAACTTGCAAGGAACTCCCACCATGCTTCACTGTGGTCTGCAGACACTCATTATTCTACCACTCTTCAGTTCTTTATTGTAAAACCAACTGGGTAAGCCATCTGGCCACTGAGTGCTGGTCTCAAAAGTGAGCAAAACTCAAATTGGCATCAATTCTCTGAACAGCTGATGTCTCCCTTCTCTTCCTTGGCTTCCATTAAACTTCTTTCATCAATGTTCTCCAGTGAGGAGGCATGTTGGAGAGACAGTTCAGACAGGGGCCTTATGGGAAGAAGACTCTACTTGTGATTCAACCAAGGTTTTTTGCCTGCGTTGTGTTACTGCTTCCAGGAAGGAAACTTCAGACAAGCTTTGTACATTTTCTTCATAAGGTTTGGCACCAGGTACTGAAAAGCTTTATTCACAACCCACTTAGGCAGGGATCCTTTTGGGTCTACCTGGGCCAACTAAGTCAAGCAGCAGCTGCTAGATCCAGTTGGTTGCACCAGGTATCCACCTAAACGTCCTTGTGGGGAGGGTATTTCTGGTGCTTGACAAGAGAATTTGAGGATTGCATATAACTTATCCAAGACTCGCCAGGACCTCAAGGTGACCACGTCTCTGTTCTTTAAAGGTTTGGGGCACTTCCAGGAATAGTATCCCACATCACTGTTGTCAGAGAAGCGGGTGATCTCATAGGTTTCTGTAACATTCAAGTCCCACTTCTTCCTGTATTTGGTGTCATGGGGGACATCAAATACAGTCTCAGCTGATACACCTGGCATGTTCACATAGCCCTTAATGCGGTGCATAATGAAGTCTCCCTGGGGAGGCAGCTGCCCCCAAACGGCAATGCCATCCCAGTTGTGGCAGCTCAGCTGGCACAGCTCCGTCTCACACTCTGCCTGGAAGGTTTGGAAGGCAGCTTCATTGGGAAGCCTGACAGGCTCCATGTGGATGTCCCGTCTCAAAAGCTGCAGCTGTAGAAGCTCAGGTGCACCCAGGTGGGTGGGCAGACAGTAGGTGGTGCATATGCCCAAGCTTCCCTGGCCACCCAGAACGACTGCGAGGCTCCCAACCTGGCCAGGGTGAAAGGCTACTTTCCAGGTCTTCGGTGAACAAATTTCCCCTTGCTACAGGCAAATATTTCAAATTTTGACTCATCAGTGCAGAGCACCTGCTGCTATTTTTCTGCATGCCAGTTCCTATGTTTTCATGCATAGTTGAGTTGCTTAACCTTGTTTCCACATCACATGGTTTTTTGACTGCAATTCTTCCATGAAGACCACTTCTGGCCAAACTTCTCTGGACAGTAGTTAGGGGTACCTGGATCACACTGAGTTCTGCCATCTCTGTGCTGATGGCACTGTAGGATATCTTCTGATGTCAAAGAGAAGTAAGCATGATGTGTCTTTAACCTGCTGCATTAAGTTTCTTTGGCTGAGTACTGCACCTATGGTCCTCAACATTGCTTGTTTCTTTATGCTATTTCAAAAGAGCTTGAAAAGCACATCTTGAAACTCCGGTCTACTTTGAAGTCTTTGCCTAGGAGAGACCTTGCTGCTGCAATATAACTACCTTGTGTCTGAGCCATGTGCTGTTTTGCCATGGTTTATGAGCTGCGATATGAAACTGTCTTCCACAACTTCATCTTAGTAGCAGAGTTTGGTTGTTCCTAACCCAGTTTTAAGCTTCCTACACAGCCGTTTCTGTTTCAGTTATTGAACCTATATATTGCAACCTATGTATGAAATTCATGATCATTAGCACCTGCTTGATATAATTGGTTAATCATACTACCTGCCTCTAATCGTACAAAATCCCTGAGTTTGTGCAAGTGTAAGAATTGATGCTGTTTTGAAAGCAAAGAGTGGTTACACCAAATATTAATTTGATTAGGATTTCTTTTCATTTATCTTCCATTTTGTTAATTGATAAACTATTAACATTTCTATTTCTGAAAGCATTCTTAATTTTTGCACACTAGCCTAACACTGGATAGGTGGGATTGTATCCCACACATGCACATTAGTTGACAGAGAGAAAAATGTCCAGGACTGCTTTAACCTGGAGTTGGCAACTCTGGAAATTAGACATTACATAATATTCAGGGGTTTCTTTACAGAATTCATATAATGACTCTAGGTGGTTCACAACACGCGATAAAACCATGTTTAAAAACAAAAGTACCCTTATGTTTAGCACCAGACTAAACATCTGCGCAGTTCAACCACAATTTACGAAATTTTCCTTTGAGGTAAAGATCATTTTAAATCCATCATCTATCTGTTGTGGAGATGCAATACAACTTCCACAGGTATACCTCTGGTATTTTATTCATATATATAATGCCTTATGATAGAAGTAAATTCAAATGAAGTTACAACGTATCAATTTACTATAAAAATAAACAAGCATTTTTCCTAAATAGAACAACTTACCACCAAGTCCAGGATGCAAACCCTGTGGACCCTGGTTTTGCTGCTGCATCACCATGAAATTAGAAGGTACATTTCCCTGCTGTACCATAGGGTTACGACCAGGAGAATTTACAGACTGTTGGAATCCCTGGGGGAGAGTATTAGCTTGGGGGAGCCTTGGTCCCATCTGCTGCTGTGCTTGATTAACTGTTGGTGAAGAGGCAGGAGAACCCTGCTGAAAAGATGATGGAGAGGATGCAGGAGACTTGCTGGACAGGTGGGACTGTTGTAGTGGAGTAGGAACCCGTGAGGGTCCTCCCTGAAGACTCTTCATTTGAGGAGCAGTAAATTGGGCAGAGTTGCTCATCTGAGAAAAGTTTGTATGTGCTTGAGAAGCTTGTTGGCTTCCAAAGGGATATGGGGGTGGAGGGTGAGAGGGTGTTTGTACTGTTGCTAATGAGGGTCTGGTTTGGATTTGCTGCTGCATTTGCCCAGGCAAAGGGGTCTTTTTCCAAGCCTGGTTAACTGTCAATGCACTCATTGTTCCTTGGGATGGAGGAAGTTGAGATGTTCCAGAGGGTACTTGGTTCCAACCAGGAGGAGGAACTGGAACTTGAGCTAGGGTTGTAAATGAAGGTCGAATGCCCTGTTGTTGTTGTTGCTGCTGCTGCTGCTGCTGTTGAGGAGGGGGAGGGCGTGGATGCAGTTGTTGCTGTGGCTGAATCTGCTGCTGAACTTGCATCTGCTGAAAGTTACCTGGATTTATTTGCCTATTAACAGGAACGGATTGTACAGAATGGAGCTGAGGCACCATAGATCCAGACGGATGATTCTGCTGCTGGATAGTGAGGCTTGATAAAAGTGGATTAGCTGTATCTACAGGGGAAAAGAAAGAAAATGTGTTGGTACCTAGTTCCATAAAAGTAGCAACAGAAGAAATGTATATGATTACTCAGAGGAACAAGCATATTCAATCTTCTTCTATATAAATTGCCTCTACAGAAGCATTCTTCAGTAATTTTTCGCTGAAATTTTAGGGGGTCAGAGGTTAGCAATGATATAAAATGTATACAAATATTTGAAAATTCAAAAGCAGATGCTCACTCTACTCATAAAAATAGATAGCAGCTTTAGGAAATATCTTCTTCAACCTGGTTTCTTTCAAATTTTGGACCCATAATTTCTAGCTGTGTAAATTTAGGGATGACACAGATGTACAACACTGCATTTGGGAAGAACATAAATACAGCTCTGCTTAAACCAAGATCAATTTTAGTCCAAATTTTGTTTCTCTCGATAGCCAATTAGATACTCTGGGGTGTTTCCAAATAGCTGGGACATATTTCTTTTACTTTTACCTCATTGCGACTAATAGTTGAAGACATATCACTCTCAACACAGAAGTTAATACTGAATCTAAAAATTAATGATCTTCATAGACATATCTTCTATTAATCTATCCTAAGAATGCCATAGTAGAAATCTTTCTTTTGTCCATTCCAATCAATTCATTCTTTAAACTCTGATCAATGTTTTAACATGGGAAGAAATGTTTATTTTCTCCATGCATACATGATTTTACATCTCTGATGTTCCACCCCTTTTTTTGCAGAGAATGTTTGTGAGCCTTCTTATCACGGATTTGCCACTGCTGTACTTTTTTTTAACTTAGTGAATGATCAGTTTAGAGTGCAACCTGGTTTCAGAATGGAATTTTGCTCAGGAAATGAGCTTTTCTTCCACCCAGCCTACTAAAACATCTACCGTGGCATTTCTGAGTATCATGTAATAGCCTGAATAGCATGAGGTTATTGTAATGGGATAACACAATTGGAAAAATTCGTTGGAGCTCTATTGCTCAAGCAAAATTGCTTTTCTGTACATGCAAAATAGTTCTAAATTAATACAAACAGGAAAATGATTAAACACACATTTTTTTCCCATGGAGATATTAACCAACATGGAAAACAGTGGCATTTAGAATTTGCAGGGGTTAATTAATTACCTGACTGAGCTGCTGGATGAGTTGTTCTAGACTGCAGTTCTGTGCTAGCTGTATTTGTCATCACAGAAGATGTTACAGTCCCACTCTGTTGCATCATCACAGATCCAGGATTATTTATTCGAATTAAACCTAGAAATGTGAGCACATTTTTTATTGTATATCATATTAAAATATCAAATTATAAACATCTTAAAACTCAGCACTCAAATGTTTAGATACTGAAGTATCGTTTAGAGTCATTTCTTATTGGATCTAAATATGGGTGTCCAACCTTGCCTGGGCCACACAAGTGAAGAGGAATTGATTTGGCCCACATATAAAATATATAATATAGTTAATATATATAAATCACATCATAGTAAAGTTAATCTTGTTTGGTTGTATTACTGGCTGCCCAAGACCACATGCAATCCATGGGTTGGACATATCTGATTTAAGTAAAAAAAATAGAAAAAGAACAATCAAACAGTTCCACAATTATATGTATTTGTTAGACCATACACCCAGAAATACTGTATCTCACAAACATAAATACCACTTTCTACCATTAATGTATGATGTTCCTATTTTTAGTATATTTCAACTTAAGTGATGAATATCAACAAAGAAAGAAAAAGCCCATATGTCTTTCATTTACAATGTAGTAAATGCATTTTCACCAGCAATAATATCTTCACCTATGTCATGATCTATGAATATTCTTTATTTATTACAAACAGAATTACAAAATACATTATCAACAATATGTGCTTCTGTTCCTAAAAATTACTAGTGATCCATGTTTCCTAATGTAATTTAAGACCTATAGGATTTAACATTTCAAGAACATCTCTCTGTCTCTTATATTTTTTTTTTATGAAGGGATCTTTTCCTGTATTTCTTTTATAGAAGCTAAAATCCAGATTTTTTTATTCCTTTCTTATATTTTTTCTGTAATCAAGCTATGCTTTATTTTTACTGCATGAAATAAACTTGCATCAGTTTATTTATATCAAATGTCTACTTTACAATTCACATCCAATCTGACTTACTCAAATCCATGTGACCCCGATTCCAATTTGAATTTGAAAGAGAATATCAAGCAGAAATAGTCTGGAGTTGTAAAATAAGTTTTGGTATTTGAAAATTTCCTGGATTATCTAAATTTTAAAAACTGAACTTGCCTTGACTTCCTGGCATAGGAAATCCTGTCTCCATCCGTACTGTGTTGCCTTGTCCAACAGGCCCATTAATCCTTAAATCTTGACTCTTGTTTTGAGTTAATGCTAAATTGATGGCACCTTCACCTAGGAGCAATAGTCAGAGAATATAAATGTGGCTTTCATGTGGCAGGAAGTTAAAAAAGCAGCTTTTTTTAGAAGTTCAAAAGTCTTATAGGTTAAACGAATATGAATATGAAACAAGTAGCTTGATTTCTTGCAATTCACCTCCCCCCCCCAAAATAAAGCCCATTGGAGAAATAAACTTTGGGTCTGTAATTCCATGTTTTGTGCAGATATTCTGCTGCATAGGCAAACTTTCTAGAGATGCTTCTCCATTCAACTAATTGAAGAGAAAACATCATTTTTCCTTTCTTTCAGTAATGAATGGGTCTGCCCAATAATTCATTTATCATTCAAGCAGAGCAAATTGTAGACAGAGAGTCTTCCAGCAGCTGGTTCACAACCATAGAGCACACTCCCAGAGCAGCTACTGCCGGAAGACTCGCCAGCCGATCTCCAGAGTTTGGAAGCCGGAGAAGAAGCCATGCTGGAATGACAGTGGCAGTGGTGCCCTGGCCCTGCACGGAGAACTGGGCTAGGGCATGGTGAGGCTGGGAGCCGCACGGGGAGCAGAACAAGCACTCATGCACCCCCCCATCTCCAGCCGTGCAGAGTGCCATTCCCTGACCTAGGGGTATTCCGAAGGTGCCAAGCCATGGGAGCCAGGGGGGTGGAGAACAGGCACTCACATGGCTTGGTGCCTTTGCCGGGTGGCTGGTCGTGAGCGTGGTCACCTCATGGCTGTTGTGCTGTACTGCTGCAACAGCGCAACACAGCCATCCACCCCTGAGGCTGTACCCGGCTCTTCGGGAGCCCACTCGCAAGAGAGCAGACGCCTGGTAACTCCAAAACAATAAGCCCTCCCCCGATAATAAGGCCCAAGCCATATTTTGGAGGTCAAAAGAAACATGGTAATCAAATGATGATTGAGGTGGGAAAGGATATATAGGATAAGGAGTGAAAGCTGCCATAGAAAGCAAGATTATTACAGCATTACATTTCCTATTACTGTTCTCAGGACCTATTAAGTGATTTATCCCAAAAATGACATGTAGCTACCCTGTCCTGTTTCACAGCTAGCATTGACATTAATTATGCTAACAAAGATATGGGGATGAACTTGAAGAGAGTAGCTCATCCCCAAATATTATTTAGTCCTATTGTTTTAATTAAATTATTAAAAAGCTAATCAAAATGCATTAAGAATAAAATTAGCTGCATTACTTTAAATGGTTCAAACCCAGCCACTAGGTAGCCACAATGAATTACCTTCAATTTGAACAGACAGAATTCCCAAGTCACGAAGTTGTTGGTTGTTATTCTGAGCTAGAATTCGTAGTCTCTCAGCTGCTTCACGAGGAATATTAAAAGTAACACGCACACTGTTCCAGGGCTCCACTTTCTTCAATTTTAACTTGGTAGATTCTTGTTACAGAATAAAAAAGAAAATAAATTAGAGGATTTGCAGCCCAACATACATGAGATTAGGAGTTAGAAAGCTTTAATTCATTGTTACCAAAGCAAATATTTTTTTTCTAAAAACAATTAGCAAGACGTTGAGAAACTCTTAGCAACTCCACGCTTGTTTATAAAAGAAACCATTCAACTAAATCAGACGTGGTATTCAGCAGGTTCTGACCAGTTCTGGAGAACCGGTAGCAGAAATTTTGATTAGTTCGGAGAACCGGTAAATATCACCTCTGACTGGCCCCACCCCCATCTATTCTCTGCCTTCTGAGTCCCAGCTGTTTGGGAGGAAATGGGGATTTTGCAGGAACCTTCCCCTAGAGCGGGGAAGGAATGGAGATTTTACAGTATCCTTCCGTCACGCCCAAGTCATGCCATTCCCACCAAGCCATGCCCACAGAACCGGTAGTAAAAAAAAATTGAATTCCACCACTGAATTAAACATACAATTACTGTAGTTAATTCTCCAACTAAGGCCAGCTGTTATCTTCATAAGAACCTACCCATATCATGAGAAAGAAAAAAGTATGTAGAACCAGTCACAATAACTTGCTCTATTTGAAGCACGGAAATTATGGAAGCTTGACTCCATGATTTGGATTTAATTGGCATAAGATATTTATCCCAGTATTACATTTAATTAGCAGCTTGCTTGTGATATATATCACATATATTTACTACATTTAACTTCTAAAAAGAAGATCTGGTATCAACAAAGATGTACATTTATGTAAAATTATAATTTCATTTTATAAATAATTTTTGAATGTGCCACACAGTGTTTTCTCCAAAACAAGAATTAATAGCTTGAGTTTTCTTTCTGAAATGCATCTCTTAGGAAGCAGAAATACTGACTGCTTAACATGGTCGTTAGTCTAAAGATCCTACATATAGATGGATTTTGTGTGAACTTCAAATATAACATATATTGTTTGTTTCAAGTAAAAGTGCAATTAAAAATGAAGCAGCTACAAGAACTTATTTCATCTGACAGAGGATGAAATAAGAGAAATCAATTAATGAAGCATTATGTGTTTTCAGGTCTAAAAAAGAAAAAATCTCAAAAATAACCGACGCCACCCATAGCAAATAAAATGTGTACTTGCTTATCACAGCATAAACACACAGGCTAGTAAACACACAGTATATTTTTAATGGATAATAGTAGCTACTATATAGTATTGTTTTACCAAAAAATATTGCAGTGAAGTCTAATTTTCTAGACCAATTTGAACTTTAAATATGCATATTGTTTTTACATATAAAAAGCCAATATAAAAATTGAAATTTTAACGAAGTACCCATGAATAAAAGGCCAGAAACATTATCCAAAATGACTCCCAATTTCTGCTTGAAGTCATCGTCATCTATATTGCCCTTAAAAGCTACAAAGATTGTAGAATCCTCAGAAGGGCTGTTAGATTTGATATCATCTTCTTTCTGTACACAATCAAGATCCACTTTCAATTCTTCCATGACTGAGGAGCACGATAAACTGTAATTATCTTTTAAATTGGGTATGTCACCCCAAACCATGGTAATATAATATCATGCGCTGAAAATTTATCAGGTACTAAGGAGAATCTATGAAAAAAAGAAATATATTATTCAACATATATAGAAATGTATGTTATTTTGGTTAATATTTGGTTTTTGCATGTTTAACTATAAGGAATTATTTTATTCATGTTATTTATCTATAAATATTGGAATTAAAAAGTTCTCCAAATTTGCTGATGCTGAATTTGCAAAAGTAGCTGTATCCAATCATTATGTAGCATATAAACCACTGAGTACATAGAAAAAGGATCTTGAGAAATGTTTTAAATTTCAGTGCATAACATCAGTTTTTTGATTGCAAAAAACCCCACCTCTGTAATATTGAAGCTAAGTATTTTTATTAATCACAGAGATGAATATTATTCATAATAATACTAAACATATTAATTAGAAAAAAATAGCCTACCAGGAGATCTTGCGTCTGAAGTTTGATGACAACTTAAAGAGGTCCATAACATTTGAGCCATAGCCGCATATAGGTTGCTGATTTGCTAAACATACTATGGTAATCCAATCTTCTTTGTTCTTTACCCGGGGCAAACCTATAAATGCATCCCATTAAAATTATCTTCTGAATTCTGAATCAATGTATTTCCCAGTAAATAACACATGCATATTTTAAAAAATATTTCATTGTTAAACCAAATATAGAATTAAATACATGTTTCTAGATGGAGCATACGTGTCAGTTCCTAAATTATATTTGAATTTTAAGATTTAATTGATATCCTATATGTAGACAATTCCTTGAATCTCCAAATTCAGAGAAAATTCTCTTGGTAGGGATGGCATTCCAGGAGGAAAATATTATTAAACCAGCAAAGATTTCTTGATTAAAAATCAAAACCTGAGAATTGTTGAATGGGTAACAGAAGAGAATACACATAGCTCAGGGTTGAGCTATGAGGTCCTAAGTGCTCTCTGAGCTTGGTTGTTTGCTTGCAGATAGCTGTTTCCAACTAACATCATCAGTGCATTGTTGAATTTGAATGGCTTCAGGCAAAGGAATTTTAATGATTGACACTGGATTTTATAAAGTTGACAATATCAGCATCACTAATTATCCCAGCAATTTAGGATAGGATTAAGTAATCTATGATTTTTTAGATATTATTTCCAGCATCCATCACAGCTTGCCTTACTACTGAAGGGGACTGGATTGTAATTTAACAAAGTCAGGAAGACACAGGATCCCCACTTGTAACTTACATGAATAAAGCAGCGGTTATTCCTATTCTTTGAAAGGTGTTTTTTTTTTTTAAAAAAAAAAACCTTTTCAAATAATTTTGGTGCATGCTTTTATGAGCTCTATTTTCATTAAAGATTTAGTAGAAACAAAAGGGTGTTTTTTTTAAAAAAAGTTAAACATAATCATTTCCTGATAATAAAAGCTACATTTTCCAATTTCCATTCAAAGAAGATGATCTAAACCCATTATACATATTTTTTATAAGTAGATTACACACTATAACTTTTGGGGTGGCAGAATAAATGTATAGTCCTAGGGTTATATTTCAGGATGATTTAGAGTTTGACAAGGGTTTCTATCTTTACATTGCTTAATAATAATAATAATAAAAATTTCTTCCCAAAACATATTAGACATTTGTATGCATGTTATATAAAATAATAAGAGTTCTCTAATATGATAGGATGGTAAAATCTATTTCAGTCCGAGGTTTGGGACCAAGCTTTATTAATTTTAAAAACTTCCCTTTTACATGAAGCTTTAATTAATGCATTTTAAGTTTTATAAACTTAAAGCTCTGTTCTATTGTGTAAGAAAAATCCTACATTTCATCACTTTTTTAGGCCAATGACAGTTCAGGTCTCCCACCTTGACCTTAATAATGACTACTTTAAAATGTAATCTTATCTAAAGTGCTCAGGATCAAGTTTCACTCACATTTATGGTACTTATTCTAGGTGAGCTAGGTATACACAAATTTCATTTCTAAATTGTAATTTCCAAAACACTAGGAGTTTAAGTCCCAATGAAATTAATGAATGCACTGTACAAAGTTAAGCAGTCCAAATATTATATATTAACATGTCAGCTTCTTGAATAATTGCAATAACTTCATTAATGAAGAATATTGGTATATAAGACAATAAAATCTCACATTGTAAAAATATCAATGGTTTGCTAATTGTTTAATATTATTAAATTTTAATATTTGTTAAATTGTTGCTTTTTAAAAACTCTTGTAACCTTCTAGGTTAAGTTTGGGATATGGAAAGCCATATAAATTTTTTAAATAAAATAAACAAATTTTCTTTACATGAGGTTAGATACCTGTTAGTCATAAATCCACAATCATCTTAAATTGAGTAGCCATCACATTATCCACAAAACCACTCAGCATAGTTTAGAGCTGGATTAGATTCTGGATGAGATCTTGTTATTCTTCTTGTATAAGAACAGACCTTTATTACCAAAAAAAGGAAACAATTAATTTTCCATAAACCTTTTTTTTAAAAAAATGAAAGCCAATGTAAGCCAAATGATTTCTAGGCTGCTGTTATAGTTACAGGTAGTCCTTGACTTATAACAGCAATTTAGACTAGAATTTCCATTGTTAAGCAATGCGGGGGTAAAGCAGTCCTAAGTGTTGTCATGACTGAATCCCACGATTGTTAGGTGAGGCAAATTGCTAGTCCCAGGCCTGTAGGAAAGTAAGTGGCTGCTGCCGGGTGGGACAGGGAATCAGAGGATTCCAAGAGTACAAGGGAGGGACAGCATGTGCAAGAGAAGGTGCATGAGAGGCATGGAATGAAGGTATGAGGAAGGTGTGTAAGGGTGCACAGTGTGAGGGCAGAAAGGCTGGGGGAGAGAGTGGATAGGAGTGATTTACACTAGTGAGTTGTGATCTTCTCTGCCAAGTTCCCCATTGAGATTTGGTGAAATTGGCAAGGAAGGTTACAAATGGTGCAAAGCACAGAGACAACAGATGGGTGCTGGGATTCTAGGACTGGTTGTGATCACCATGAGTTCAGCACCATCGTAACTTGGAATGGTCACTGATTCAATGGTTGTAGGTCAAGGACTATTAGTATTGTTGACTGACTAGAGAATTGTAGAAAACTTGTGAAATATGAATTCATGTTCCAAGCCATTTCCTTTCTATTATTTCTGACAAATAATACTAACAAATAAATGCCTAAAGCTTTTTAAAGGCAAACCCTAATTAGGTAAAACAATAGAAAAGGAGAAAGTATTTAAATCTTTCTGTAACTTCAAATTCCCTTACCTTAATATAAGGCATCAAACCAATGTCCTGACATAATACAAAGTACCACGTATTTTAAGAAGAGAATAATGAGATAATCCCCTCCCCTTCAAAGAATGAATGATAAACAGCATTCAGAAGCCTGCAAATTACTGCTATTACTAATGCATCCACAAGCTATACGTCTTAGTACATACTTGGTAACAAAGCAAAAATGATTCTATGCTATTAGCAATGCTGATTTGCTGAACATGTAATAGATTTTAATATTATTGGAACAAAGACCTCCAACATAGATACTATACCAACATAATGGTCACTAGAAAAGGGAATTGAATAAAAAGACTCTGAGATAAATGAAATACCTAGTGGTTCACCTACTCTTTTTATTTAGAATGATTTTCAAAACTTCATATATATATTTGTAAAATAATATTGATCAATATGTGTTACAATATTATGCTTTCAAACAAAAGTTTCTCTTGGAGTGTAACTTTTTATAACTTTTCATGAGTTATAAAATGTTGTCATCTAAGCGAGTATTATACCTTCTGGGTGCCACTAGCTCCAAGAGCAGAAATAAAAATACCAGAAGCACTTTTAAATTGGAGATGGAAACCAAACACCACCAACTCAAAAATGCCCACCAAGATTTACAACCACAGGTTGCGCTTTAACTCACTCCATCCAACTCCCCTCATCTTGGTCCTTTTAGTCACCTGTACTCTATCTCCCTTACCGCCCTGTCTTCTGCTGCCCTGCCTTTCTAAGTGGTTCACAGGTGCTAGGCACACAGCAAGCACTAGTGCATTACTTTTGTTGAGTATTCCCTCTTGTGTTCTTGCTTACTCTCTTGAAATCCCTTCCTCTTCAATGTATGTAAATACAAATATTCCCTTCTTGCTAATTATCTCAGCATTGGGTGAGCATTCCAAATGGCAGGGGAGTGTGAATAAGGGTGATAAGATTTGCCTTTTTACCCCAGCTTTCTTTTGAGTTGAGTTCCAGAAACCTTCCCCACCATTTAGGCTCACACGGCTGTTTGGAGTTGTGTTCTTCTGACACTTTAAAACCAAGGAAAGTTGAACTAAAATCATTAGCACAATTATGTTCATATGATTTTCACTTAGCAACTGCTTTGCATAATGACTGAGTTGCCAATCTCAATTGCAATCGCAAAATGAGGACCACCTGTAATATAAAGAGACTGTGGAAATCAAAAAGCTAATATTAGAGCCTCCACGCAAACGGACATCCAACCTCCACCTAAATGCTTCGACTGGAAGAAATATCTACCACTACCTGAGGCAATCTGTTTCATTATTGAACATTTTTAATGGATAGGACGTTCTTCCTGTTTAGTTGAAATCTGCTTCCCTGTAAGTTTAAGCTTACTCTTTTTTGTTCTTTTACTAAACAATACTGAATAAGTTTATCCGCTAACGTTAATCCTTCAGATACCCGAAGAAAACTATCATGATTCCCTACAATTTCTCTATTTCAAGCTATAATGCTAAACAAAGTAACATATTTTTTGGAGTATAAGACGCATCAGAGTATAAGACACACCAAGGTTTTGAAGAGGCAAATTTTTTAAAAAAATTTTTTTTTGCACTCTGCAAACCTCCCAAAAACGGCCCGTTTTTCGTGAAAATGGACCCATATTTTTTTTTTTCAAAGAAGGAGCATGAATAGCCTTTAGGAGGCTTGTAAAGTGCTCCTGGGGTGGGGTTGGGCCAAAAAGGAGCAACTAATGCCCCATTTTTCATGAAAACAGGCCCATTTTTTTGTCAAAAAAGGGCATGGATAGCCTTTAGGAAGCTCATAGAATGCTCCTGGGGGTTGGGGGAAGAAAAATTGAACCTCCAGGAGCTCTCTGAAAGCCTCCTAAAAGCTATGCACGGCCATTTTGGTGAAGGGGCGGGGTTTCGGGAGGCGAAAAATGCTGTATTCAGTGTATAAGATGCACCCAGATTTTCAGCCTCTTTTTTGAGGGAAAGAGGTGCATCTTATACTCCAAAAATAAATATTTCAGAGTTTTTTAATGCCAAATCCACAAATAAACAAAATTGTGCATGACTAACAATTAGCTAACTATCATGAAAATCCCCTCAACGTTTCAAATGATCCAGAATCCGGTGGCTGGGCATGCTTCATAAGTTGCACTGGTTCGGTTTTATTTCTGGGTACAATTCAAGGTGCTGACCATTATCTATAAAACCCTACATGGCATACAGCTCAGCTACCTGAGGGACTGCTTCTCTTCCCTAGTATTGCTTTTTTTTTTCTTCTTTTACTGCTCCATTGTTTTTATTATTTCCTAGTTTTATGATTTGTTAAATATCAAGTACCAGATATTATAGGAATGAAAATTTGAAAGTAGCTGTAGTCTGCAAAATTGTACCCTTCTGAGAGATATGAGAAAATGGGGGCTGCTTCCAAAAGGTCCTGATTTTTAAGGACTTCTGTCTGAAACCGCCTTTCAAAATGGCACCTGGCATGCTTAGTTATTCTAATATCTTGCTCTAACCTATTAAGAAGCAGAATGAATGATTAATTATTAATTCATTCGCTCTTATGCTTATTTTAAATTCTATATCTTGATATAGCAAATTCTTGTTCTGTACTCCGCATTAAAATTCCTGTCTCACAGGATACAGGTTAACTGGTTTCTTCAATCAGCATTTCCCACATGTTGAAATGGGAAACAGATAAAACTATATCACATGCACTAAAATAAACATACAATTAAAAAAAATAAAACCTAAAACTCTGAAGATGATGATCAAGAAATGCACAAATATTGAGCCACAAATGAAAAAAAAAAAAAGATAAATCCTCTGGAACCTCAGCAGCAAAGATTATGCAAAAAAGGGGAGAAACAAACAATGCCAAGGGGCAAATTATATCTGGAAAACTGGAGATATGTTTATACTTTTTAAAACACAGCAATACATGTGTATAAAAATTCATGTAAATCATGGCATTGTAACATAGTTTCCATTTGTACTTTCTCTTCCTGCAATTGTTTTACTTTCACTGTTTACTTCTTTTATTTTCTTCCACATCCATTTTCTCCCAAGATCAGTTCTTGAAAAAGATAGTTGCAAATGGCAACCCCAGAGAAAATGAAACCGTAAATATTAAAAGAGGCAGAGAAAATGCAATTATTTTGATAGAATTAGTTTGTTAGTGAAGAGAGCTAAACAATTATCTCTGATGTATTGGTATTATTTATAAATAAATAAATGTGATGAAATGAAGATGAAACTGAAGTGAGGGAATGTATCTTAGAGAGTTATGTAGGAATCATAATATATTAAAGAAACTAAAATAATTGCTAAAAATGGTAGCACCAAAGAAAGAAAGGGTCACACATGTACCGTATTTTCACGACCAAAAGCCGCACCGGATTAAAAGCCGCAGTATCAATTAACGTTAATTTTTCAAACTTTTTCCACATATAAAGCGCACCGGGTTATAAGCCGCACGTTTCCCGACGCTTCTGGACATCTGTTGCAGTCGCGAGGAGGAGCGGAGAACAGCGCGAAGGTTCTTGGCACTCCAGGAAGCTACGAAAGCAGTTGGGAGAGGCGCACGGCTTGGTTTCTCCTCCCTGGACGTCACAGCAGCAGCCCCAAACTCACCGATCTCAGTGTTTTTCGCATCGGGGTGTGCTGCAAGAGCATGCCCCGATGCGAAAAACACAGAGTTCGGTGCGCTTGGGGCTGCTGCTGCGACGCGACGTCCAGGGAGGAGAAACCAAGCCGTGCGCCTCCCCCAGCTGCTTTTGTAGCTTCCTGGAGCGCCAAGAACCTTCGCGCTGTTCTCCGCTCCTCACGACTGCAATAGATGTCCAGAAGCGGCTTTTGGGGCTAATGGGGATTCGATTTCCAGCTCGATAGCCCCTGCCGCTTCTGGACATCTATTGCAGTCGTGAGGAGCGGAGAACAGCGCGAAGGTTCTTGGCGCTCCAGGAAGCCCCGAAAGCAGCTGGGAGATCTTTTTCCACATATAAAGCGCACCGGGTTATAAGCCGCACTGCCGGTTTTGGATCAAATTTTAGGATTTTCAGTGCGGCTTATAGTCGTGAAAATACGGTATATAAATGTGACATGCTTATATATTTGCTATGTGACTTGTTTAATCTGTGTGAAGATCACATCTCTGCTTGATTAGAAGAATGCCCTTAAAATCTCTTTATGTGAAGGGCAGGTAGCAAGATTGAATGAAAAATTAAGTGGAGTTTAGTTTATTAAAAATTCCCATGAGGACGTTGGTAAAAACCTGATAGAAAAGATACACGAGGTCTATATGAGCAAAAATTTAGAATGTGACTTTATATTAAGGCAGAAGGTGTCCAGACAAGAATTTTGGTTTCATCGAACCACTGAAAATTATTTATTGAATTTGTATACTGCCAGTGTTGAAGCAACTCACTGTATTACATAGACAACAAAAGGTACCAAAAAACAATAAAGCACAAAATAAAAACAGTGAAAGTAGTAAATAATTATCATAAGTGCCAAATAGTGAATCATATCAATATGACATCATTTTTTTAAAACCCCAAGAAAAAGTTCTGTCTTAATAGTTATGCTGTAAGGATCGATGACAACTGGACCACTTGGGGAAAATTATTCCTTAAAGTGGTAACCCCCAGAGAAAAACACTTCACAATTTGTTTCTCTTTTATATGGGGAGCAACAAATGTACTCAATTGGAAATAATAAATGCAATGGTCTGTTTGTCCCTGGAGGAACAGACCATGGAAACTAACTCATGAGGGCCCTTTAAATGTCAAAAATAGCACTCTGAATTGTACCCAGAAACCTGTTGAGAAGAAGACAAAGATTGCAATATGGGTGTTATGTGACTTTTATCTGCCAAGCATGAATAGTTGCATACTGTGGTAACTATAATTTCCACGTACCTTAGTCTTCAAAGGCATACCCATATAAAGCACATTGTAGAGACTTAAACTGAGATAAGGGCATGAGTTACCATAGCTTGGGCCTTCAACTCTACATAGGATCACAATTAGTTGTTGAATGTGATAAGAGACATGTACAATGGAAATAAAACATTGTTTTGCTTGTTTTTTTTTAAATGATAAAAAAATTTGTTTGGAAAATTTTTGAAGAAAATATGTTAGTTGGAAAGAGTACTATTCTAATCTAGCCTTTTCAATTTGGAAAAAAAATCAGGAGTTTGACATTACCTTTTCCAGCTAATACATTTTCTTAAAAGGCATAACAGTTCATTTCATCAAATGCATAAAGTTAAACCAGACATTCAGGAGATAACTACCACTCAGTGAGATCAATAGACAAACCAGTAGTGCCGGATCAATTCCCAGGAAGAATACATTAAAAACCAGATCACAGAAACAGAGCACCACTGGTTGCCACAAAGAGCTCAAATCGCTCAAGATATTAATAAGCTACAGCCCATAACAGAAATGGCACTGTAGTTTTTCAGGTTCATATCTGGCTACAAACAACCACGCAACTTGAAGTATATTCTCCACAAGCAACAAGAAAGAACAGAAAATGATAGCAGCCTGGGAATCAAACCCTGCAACAAAAACTGATGACTACTTTGCCTCCACATCTACAAAACAGCACTATCACAGGGTCCAACAAGTACTCACAAGATTGGAGGAAGAGGGTGTAAAGGCACCCCTAATCTGCCAACAATGCCCTTCTGGGTTCTATAAAAAAAACAAGTGGAATAAACTTCTTGCAAAATGATTAATGAATACAAATTGACATCAGGACTCAAAACAAATTAATATCAGAACACTTCAACCTGTCAAGATACATCACAGACTTAAAATTGACTATTTTGGAAAAGCAGGACTTTAATACCAACTTTGAGTAAGAAATTGTTGAACTCACATTCATAAGCCTAAACAAACACAATGGGTTTTTAATACATTACAATTGTTGTTTGATAGGCATTTGCAATCTGTCTCAGAAGACAGGTGCTACCAGACTTAGATTTTTTGCCACCATAGACTAGCAGGCTTAACGTGTATAGACTAGCACACAGACTAACTATTCTATTCTACTGGTGGGCTTTCTTCTATACTGTATGATCTTCTGATTATGGGTAATTGTGCAAAGCTAGGCAGCCTTTGGATGTATGAAGAGAAATGAACAAAAAATTCTTGAGATAGCAGCCAACTCAAGGAAGTCTGGAGTAAGGGGGGGAAATGAAGATAATACATAAATGAGGGAGGGCAGGCGAAAAAAAAGAACGGAAGAATTGCGGACTCTTGTTTATGTAAAAAGTTAAGGTTGGAGAAGGTAATTTTATTCTCGCGTACTAGATATTTCGGAAGAAATTCTAGAATGATATAGGAGTCAAGGTTTATTAAATCTGCTTTTCTTGCCCTTTTACTCAAGCAGCTGCTAAGTAAAGAGCCCTCCATCAAGTGAAATTTCTATAAGCATGAAACTTTTAGATCATACCTCTAATTTTTGAGATGAAAAAAGCATGCATTGACTGAACTACCTTTAAAAATATAAAATCTATTATTCAAAACATTCTCACCATAATTAGGTGAAACAAAAGTTCTCTAATAGATGGAATTCTGAGGGAAACTAGTCAATATTTAGATTATATATAGTGATTTATACAAAAACTCTGTAGAGGGCAACACATTTATTGATACTATTTCTTTTTCAGTGAGCTTAGATACTCAAACATACGATTGTGCAAAACATTTGAACAAGGTGAACAAAGCGTTCTCTTTTTAGCATTCAATTATCTCATCCTTTGCAAGACTTGCAGTATTATTTCAAAAGTTGTTCCAAGTTGTGTTCATGAACAAACAACAGTTCTGCTGGGATCTCTTTGCATGCATGTGGTCTCAGCCAGATACAGTCTTCAAAGAGATATGTTTAATGTTTTGTAGAAAAGTGTTTCATTTACACCAAGAAGCTTTGGAAAACATTTCTTTTGAATGCTTTCAAGGACATTTTAAATCACTCTATCGGCTCAAATTATTTAATGGATTGTATTCGCACCTTCCTCTTCAGCAGCAATTACACTTGGCGTTATTATTTAACATATTATTTAGATTTAATATAGCTCCCACTCCAGTTCAAAACAATCTCTCTTATGTGAAACTAGGCAATTACTGCAAGCAAATCAAAATTAAAACTACATTAGCAAAGTCAGAAGTATATTTATACAATTCCTCCCAAATCCTAATTTGGAATAGACCATTTTCAGAATTTGGCTGTATATTAAGAAATGAGAAAATTTAAGATTTGAAAGCTCATAATATAAAACAGTAATGTTATGACTTGCAATTAAAAAGAATATAGATTGCTTTACACTTTAACAATATCTTTAAAATACCTATTGTGGTTAAGGAGTTCGTGTTTTTTTTAAATAAAACAAGACATTAAAATGCATTATTAAAATATATGGAATAAGCAAACAATAAAAAAAAGCACTGGAGATCTTAGGGTCTTAGTTTCCCTATCATAAATTAAGGGGTCATCTCAGGACAGGGTATGTTCGGAAATTGATACAAAAATGTGGTTATGTAAACTTATTTCAATATAAACATTTTAAGCTGTATCAAACTTCACACATATTCGTATATTGCTTGTCCTATTGGATTTCAAAACATGTTTTAAAATAAAGGCTGTGTCACCTAACCAATTTTGATTTTAAAAAATGTAACAAGGATTAGACCTGGCTAGTACAGTAATCAAATAGAACATCATCAAAATTTCCAGAGCAAACAAACAAAACCTCTCCAGAAAGCATGAAAACACAGTATAAATATCATAATCAGAAACTGAATTAAGTTGAGGGATACTATGTTATTCAAACAGCAAATCAGTATAAATCACTACAATAGAAGATCAGGTTACTTTATTATTGAAATAACTAAACTACACTGGTATATCTAGTATGACACCAGCAAAATCACCTAAGCCACCTAGATGTCAGATCAAGGGTCATTTTCTAATATCAACGGACAAAACAATAGGCAATTGATGCAAAGTCCATATGCATGAACACTCCAATTATTGCCTGAGAATGCAATCCTTTATGCATTTGATAGCAAGTGAATTTGTGTGAATTACTTAATGGGGGAAAAGTCAAGCATTACAGAGAAATTATTTGGTTACTGTTCCCTCAGGATTTTGAAAAACAGTAATAAAGCCATTTTCCATGTTTCACTTGGATATAGTGTGGAGAGACCGGTCAGATTTCAAAATAGATGGCTAGTTATTGCTGTGTGATTTAACAGCCAAAGGTGGAATAGAGCAAGGTAGATTAGCTTCCCTGAAATGGAAGTCCACCCTTTTGGACTCCCGGTGCAAGCCACACAGCTCACGTGCTCATTTTGATACTACCACCACGTCCCTCCAGGGAAATCAAATGAGGCAACAACAGTCCTTTGCACAGCGCAGTCAAGCAATCAAATCTAGATTGCCTAAGCTACTGGGCGTTGGGAGGGGAAAAGGACAGTCATTGTACTTTATTTTGGAGCCCCCGTTTCATCCCAAGACTTCCCCTCTCTTACAATCCAGGGTGTCTAACAAAAGGGGGGGAGAGGGAGGCAGCCAGGCCCAATGCGAGGATCTCCCAGCCTGGCCTAAACCTTCCTCTCTTTTCTATAGAGCAGCTTCCCCTCTTCTCTCTAACCTGGCCCAGGCGGACTCCGTCGCCCGTCCGCCCCCAACTCCAGATGCGGGGTCTCCCCAGGAAGGATATCCAGCTCCCCCTCCTCCCTGCCTCCTCGCCCTTCTCCCCAGGCAGCCTGGCAGGCCCATCCGTCCGACTGCCTTCTCCCCCGGTCTCGGGGAGCCCCTGACCAGGCCCGCGTTCCCGCTTGCCCCGTCCCTTGCAACGACTGTCAGACCAGCCCCTCCCACAGCCGGCCTGCTCGCCGCTCGCCCGGCGGGGCTGCAGCTCAAGGCGCCCCCGCTCGCGCTTGCTCTCCCCCCCCCCTCCGCAGCCCACCCGTTCGGCCCCGCCTCGCACAACACAACCACCCGGAGCCCAGAGCCGCGCGCTCACCTGGTGGCGCTGCTGCTGCTGCCGTCCAACGCGCCTCCAGAGCGCCTGTGCGGGCAGCCCTCCCCGCCACCGGGCGCCCGGGCGAGGAAGGCCAGGAGGAGAGCGGCGGACAACGGGGCGGGGAGGCGGTCGGCGCGGACCCGGACCTCCAGGACACCGACCCTCAAAGCCCGGCCCAGGCTCCTCCTCTTTCTCTTCGGGGAGGCCACGTGATAGGCCCGTCTGCGCGCGTCGCCTGTGACCGGGCGCGCGCCGCCGGTTGGGGAAGCGGCGGCGGCGGCGCGTTCATGACCGGGCTTCCGTGGCGGTGGCTTTTCATCTTCCCTCTCTCGCTTTTCTCTTCCTCGTGGAAACGGATCAGAAGTCCGCAGTGATCGCTCTCGTGGCGAAAGAGCGCTCTTGGTCCCGCATTGAGACAGTTCCCGCGTTCACACGTTCAAGCCAGCTTGCCTTGGGCGGCCGGAGACCGTTAGGATGGCCCCCTGCCTATCACGCCACAACCGCCTGCAGCGTAGCTTGGGACATGGAAGAGTGATTTCCCGCCCGCGAAAGTCCGTGTCTCCTCAAAATGGCCAGATATTGTTCTCCAAGGTTAAGGTGACCAGATTTTCAGATTGGTAAAGAGGGACACTTTGACCCGGGGCGGGGGGCGGGGGGCGGGGGGCTTGATTAAAAATTTTATACGGAGCAACAAATTTTTCCATACAACGCAAAAATAGTATTGTAATTTTTTTTTATTTCAACATAACTACAATTTACAAATATAAATTGTAACTGTTGCCAAACATCAAAATTTTGATCACGTGACCATGAGGATGCTGCAACGGTCGCTAAGTGTGAAAATGGTTATCAGTCACTTTTTTCTTTTTACATTAACATCTTTTATTTCATTTTCATTTTCCTTTATACAATCACTTAAATACTGTGCAGTTAAAAGAAAGCAATAAACACAACTCATAACACTTCTATCCTTCATACACCCTTTCTTCTACCCCTCCAACTTTCATTTCTCCCCTCTAACAATCCCCTCTTCTACTTCCCCTCCCCCTCAACCATTCCTTTCTCCCCTTCCCACCATCTCACCCTCCTTACATTCCCTTCTCACTCCCTCTTAATTCCTCCCTCTTCTTTCCCTCTACTCCTCACTTCGGTGTATTTTTACTATTCATTGGTCTATTCGTTTTGTAATTTACACTAAAATTATAAGAAAAAAAAATTAAAGGAAAGGAAAAAAAAGAAAGAAAAAAAAAGCAACAGTATCCGAGTGCATTCATTGTTTTAAAAATTGAATCTATATTTCCACCCTCCCCCCCATGAACCCCCCTCCCAGACCCCCTTCCGACTTCCCAGATCCCATTCCCGACATCGTTCCTTATCAAGCAAAGTCTGGAGTATATTGAAACCAAATAGATTAGAAGCTAAAAAAAAATTAAAAATAAAAAAAGGGAAAAAGACCCCCCCCAAAAAAGAGAAATCAATAAACTCTCTACCTTAAGCTCAGCTTCCCATCATTATTAACACTTAAGCAATGTGCATCATTCCTAGTCTCAATTAATTTATTACTTGCAGGATTTCAAACTATGTTAAAACCAAGTGAGTTAATCAAATAAAATTCTACTCTAGCTAGGGACCTTATCTCTTTATCTAAATATGTATCCATTTCCAAACCTTTAATATATCCCTTTTACCTCTTTCTCTATAAAGCAACTTAAACACCTCAAATATTTCTCTCGGTTTCTGTTCCAACTCCTCTCATCCTGCCTCTACCCGTGTCCATATATATATTTTATTATCATCCGTACACCTCCCCTATTTGCTCCGCCTTCCTTCAAGCTCCCTGAGTATATTCTTCCAAACATTATGTTCAAATAAAAATTACTATAAAAGTCAACTTACTTTCTGGCTCAAAATAAGCTCTAATTAAACCTTCACTACCCTCCCATCTGCGCCACCCTTCCCAACTCAATTCAACCTAAACCACAATCCGAAAGCATCACAATCTCCGCCTTCCTCACCCTAGAGAATAAAACAAGCAGTTTATGTAAAAGTTCCAAGTTGTCCATCAAGTCTTTTTTTAAGTCCCATACAATATAATTTCCGAGGCGATCAGCATCGTTTCTTACAGCCTTAATGTCTCTTGATCGGTATACCGCTATGCCATTTTCTACAAGACATAGTCACAGAGTATTATTCAAGTTAAGATTAAGCAAATGTTTTGGAAGCATAACTAAATCCTTGTTCTCCGCTCTGCTGCCCTTCCGAAGGGGAAAAACGATAGCTCCCACCTTGTAGTTGTGTGATTGGTTGTTTCTCTTGTACTTCTCCTTGTATTTGTCCAAGTCCGGGTACTTCAGGAAGTCCCGCCTTTAAAATCTTATGATAAAAGTCTCGGGCTTCACAAGCTGAGTTGAGGCGATGTTTCTGATCGTCAAGTGTGACTGTAATACCAAATGGCGCCTCCCATCTGTACTGTATCTGATTATCTCTAAGTTCTTTAGTTAAAAAAGCATAGTCTCTCCTGGCTTTTAACATCTGGGGTGGCACCTCTTTAAAAACGATCAAATCCTGTCCATCAATTCGCAGCCTGTTGTTGTAGAACTCTTGTAGTATCGCGTTTCTGGATTCTTTTGTAGCAAAATATATAACCACATCTCTCGGAAGCTGTCTCTGTTTTGCTGTCCACAAATTATGGCGGTAAATTTTTTGGATCTGCCAATCAAAGTTGAGTCCCGGACCTCCCACCACACGACTGAAAGCCTCAAAAAAGGTCTGCTTCAAATTCTCCTGTTCGTTTTCACGCAATCCCCTAACTCTTATTGCAAACGCAGTCTTTTTATAATTTGTCATAACAAGTTGTCTCTCTGTCTTTTCAACTTCCTGTTGTAACTTTTCGATTTTAGATGTCAGATTAAAATTGTCTTGTTCCAGAAGTTCCAATTTATCCTCCATTCCTGCAATGTAATCTGTCATCACGGTTATAACTCCGATGGTATCCTCCTTTGTTTGGGCAATCTTGGCATCAAGTTTATCACATAGTTCCGAAATAAATTGCATTATTTTCTCTCTAAATTCTCTGAGAGTTTCAAAAAGAAATTCTTTCGTTAACAGACCTCCAGTAGGGGGCGTAGAAGGCAAAGACTGTGGCTTTATAGCGATTACTTGGGATGTATTGTTAAGAAAACGCTTAGAATTTTTTGACTTGGGAGCCATTATAAAAGAACAAAAGCGAACAAACAAAGTCTCTGCACACCTTGATTTGCAATAAAATACTTTGAGTAAACTTTGGCAATTAGTAAAGAGAAGTCTTCAGAAAAACAGGGCTGATTAAGTATATCAACTGCGAAGGCTATAAAATCGCCATTTTGAAAAACAGTTAAACAAAGGAGTTTTTTGTAAGATTGAAGCTGGTATTTTAAATAATAATAAACAAAAAAGGTTTTCAGGAATGGTCGCTGCCCGGACCGATTTTAAATAGCTTAGATTTGTTCTGAGGGGGGAGGACGACCTGCCTTGAGCTGAAAAAAAAACAGCTGAGAAGATCTGGCTGGAGTAAAAAAAAAAAAAAAGCTCAGCTTTGTGTTGAACCTCTTCTCCGTTCACAGCGAAAGACAAAAGGCTGTGAACTTCAAAGAGATTCTAACGACTGAACTCCTCCCTGCCCCTTTCTGCCTAAAAGGGGAGATATCTATAGATCTTTTAGATATACAGACCAGAACTCTGAGGGGAGCTCCGTTGAGCCCCCGGCGACGACAGGCTCCTCCCCCGGAAGCACTTTTTTCAATGCTATTGTAACTTTGGTCACTATACCACCTTTCTTGCCACAGTTCTTAAGTGAATAACTGCAGCTGATAAGTTAGTATCATAAGTGAATCTGGTTTCCCCATTTGACTTTGGCAAAAGGTTATTTACATGACCCCAGGACACTGAAACCATCATAAATATGAATCTGTTGCCAAACAAAAAAAAATTTGATCACATGATCATGAGGATGCTGCAATGGTCGCTAAGTGTGAAAAATGGTCATCAGTCACTTTTTTCAATGCCATTGTAACTTTGGTCACTAAACCACCACCTTTCTTGCCACAGTTTTTAAGTGAATAGCTGCAGCTAGTATTTTGTATTTTGGATAGAATCTTTTTTTTAAATAGCCTAAGACAATTTTAAAAAAAAGAATCCACACAGAATAAATTGAAGTAAAACATTTCAAACTATTCTTTCTATGCACAATATATTTCAAAGTATTGTGCATAGAATTTTTAACCATGGTTTCACTTCAATTTATTTTGGATAGAATCTTTTTTTAAATAGTCTAAGAGAATTTTAAAAAATCCTATGCACAATAAGAGGTCTGTAAGAGGGCGTACATAAGCGCACCAGCTTATGCTATTTACCATCCCTGTCCTATTCTCCCCCTTTATTCGTACCCATTTCCTGTGTTCATGTCCATATTCATACTTTTACTTGTTACCTTGTATATGTTTGATAAAATAAATAAATTTAATTAATTAATTAATTAACAATGAGTTTGAGTTCAAGTGTTAATCCTACTGTACTTTTGAGGATTGGAATGTTCCCAGATGATGCTTTGAAAGCCAAATTGTGTTCGTCCTTTTTGGTCTTCCATAATTGTTTCCCAAAATATCTGTTCTGGAATTGGAGCATTTAAGTTGACTGATCTCAGAAAGCTAAGAAGAATCACACCTTGTTAGCACCAGATCAGGAAATCCTAGGATGGCGATTAGACAGGGAAATTGAAAAAGCATCCCAGAAAAAAAAGTAGTGGGGAAGTTGGATATTGGTCACCAACTTCAATTTGAAGGAGTCTCTTTTTAGAACCATGCAAAACTACCATTGTGCTGAATATATTTTGAATGGTATTACTAGGAACCCATCATCTGAAAGCACTTTTCCTTTCTTTGGAAAATGGAGAGTTCTACTCTAGAGTAACGCTTGGACTTACCATCTCCCATTTGTAATCTTCCTATGCATTTGTAGTGATTCTTCATTTTAACCAGAAACAGAAAATTGTTAAAATGGAATAATAGAACAATGGAATTTTAATTCATAGTATATTGGTTTCCTGGAAGCTCCTCTGCCTTGTTCCTTAGAGATGAGATACCACAACACATTTTTTTTCAACTGATCACTAACTGAACAATGCCAGACTTAAGTCGTGTACATCGTGAAAGCTCTTGCATTTATGTATGTCACACTATGCTTGTGAATCTTTAAAATGCTATAGGATTAGCTAGTCTCCATATCTGTACTACAATATTCATTTTCACTTAATATTTGCTTATTTATAAAAAGACTACTCCTGTTGGTTCAAAGGATCATATGTCTACAGGAATAATGATAATAGTCTTGGGTTCAAAATTCTAGTCAACTCTATTTTTACTTTCTTCTTCTCCATTGAACATTTTAAATTAATGTTCTCATCTACATTTAGGTATACATTTCTAGAAAGGGATAGTCATGTTATTTGTTTTAGCAAAACAAACACAAACAGAAAGAAACTTAGAAAACCCTTAGAAAATAATAGATGTATTAAAGCATAAACCATGAGTTTATATAGTGAGTTGCACCCCAGAGCCCTAATTTATAGAAGAAAATTCTGTAAGACAACCTTGACTGATCTGATCTTCTTTGCCTTTATTGATTGCATTATTGAATGTGATGCTTATGCTTTTTAGTATACCATCCATTCAGTTTTATATTTTGTTCATTGGTGCTCATCGTGTGATTATTTTACTTATTCTCAAATGCCTAACAAGTTTTATTAGACTGCAGATAACATTGGTCATACTGAAATAGGCAGCATAATTACTGTATTAGAAACCTACCCAAAAGTACAAGTAATGTCTAAATAGTCTTCCTATAATACTATGATTTTCATCAGTGTATCTCCCTTATTTCATTATATTAACTTACATGAACAAAATATTTAGATACTAAGGCTATTCTAAGAGGCACTAACACAAATTAAAACCAGTTATTTACAGATTAAAATGTAAAAATTAAATAATAGCTGTTAAGCATACTTGTACAGAATAGGAATTGTCATATTTTTATTCATTTAATACAGTAAAAAACAATGTGGTCTGTTTGATTCTATATTATGTATTAAGTAAAACCTGATTTTATAGTAAACCAGGGTTTATGGCTGTACAAAATCTAGCATGTAGTTGCAATCTCTTTTCCTTTCAGTGGTTCATATGCATGCTATGGGTAATGACATTGATAATATTGTACCCGAATGATCCAGCAGAATGAACACATTTTCCTGCAAAGGTCCATCATATAGGTAAAGAAAATATATGTATACATACATACGGTGTGTGTGTGTGTGTGCGCGCTTGCGTGCATGCTTGCGCACGCGCCATGGGTGGGTTCCTGCCAGTTTTAACCTCTTCTATATAAGAGGTTCCACAAATCTACAGTGCCGATTAGAACCTGTTCCAGCTCCCAACCCCCACCCGACCACACATCATCAAGATGAAGAACGAGAGGAGGAATTCTGGGAGTTGAAGTCCACAAGTCTTAAAGCTGTCACGTTTGAACACCCCTGGGTTTTTTTTTTCCTAAAGGGTTAGGGGTGCAAGGGTCTTGTAACTTGACAGCTTTAAGACTTGCATGCTTCAAATGCCAGAGTTTCTGAGCCAACATTTTGGTTGCTAAGCAAGAGTGTTGTTAAGTGAGTTTCACCACATTTTACAAGTTGGCCACGCCCACCCAGTCACATGGCCGGCAAGGCACTACTACCCGGTCACATGGCCGGCAAGCCATTCCCACAAAGCAGGCCACACATATAGAAGAGGTTCTAAAAAAAATTGAAACCCACCACTGGTGTGTGTGTGTGTGTGTGCGCGCACACACACACACACACACTTTTGCAGACATTTAAGAATCAAAGCATGTAATTCTTTTTGAAATTATTAGAGAAAGTATAAAAAGAAAGATGTGCCATTGTCATAGTTTATTATAATATCTTGGGCAACAAGAAAATATAGAAATAGGCCTTTCTGTATTAAATGACTAATCTGCATACAGACATGAGATAGAGATAATGATATTTTTCAGTAACCTAACATCTAAAAAACTCAAAAGTCAGAGCTCTTTTTTGTTGACAATTTCATTTGTCAAAAGGTAGACAAAAGAAGGAGAGTGTCTATTATCTTGTAACTAATGTTCACTACCAGAGAGGAATTGATTAAAAAGTGAAGCTAACTAGTAACTAGTAATCTGTATTTTTGTTATCTGGAAAGAATTGGCAAAAATCAGACCTCTATGCTGTATGCTGGATTCAGAAGAGTAGTTTTTGATGAATTCTGAGAGAAAGTACCTCCAGTGGCTTTACACTTGGAAGAAAGGAATTTCAATATCCAGAAATGATAAGAAACTATAACATTACATACTGAAAGCACAATTACCTGCAAGAAAGAAAAATTAGAGAAATATAAAGGGGCCAATATGGATTTATGCAGAGTTCACTAAGATGATGAAAACAAAAAGTGTCATGTACAGGAAATGGAAGGAGAGGACTCTTAACTGAAGAAAAATGCATGGCAAGTGCCAGAAACCAAAACTGTCAGAAAGGCTCAGATTCAGAATGTATAAATGTTTAGCTTGTATAGAGAAAGCAAAAACAGCAAAAAAGTGACATTTGGATCTGATAGAAATACAGTAAAAGGATTGTGAAAGAGAGTGTAGGCCTGTTACAAAAAGAAATTGATAATATTTGATGCTGATCCTGTTTTGCATTTTTTCTCTCAGAAGGAATGTGGAACTCTCGCTGGTTATCAATATATCACTGAGAGAATAAAGGAACTACAATCTATGATAGAAAAGAAAGAGTAAGCAAGCTTAGCTAATTTAAATAAACTTCTGGGGCTTCTGTACTAAAGGAACTAGCAGTGATAACAAAACTACCCTTAAGCTAATCTTTAAGAACTCCAGGAATACTGATATGTGGGGACTCAGATTGTTGGAGGCAATATGATGACATTGTAAACTGTCCAGAAAGTGCTATATGTGCTGTGGGGCAATATGTAAGCCCAAGTGCTATTGTTATATCTCCAGGGACCAGAAACTAACATACTTTATCCCTATCTTTAGCAAGAGTAAGAATGAGACTTCAAAAAACTACAGATCAGTTTGAAATCTACACTTGGAAAGGCCTTTGAAAGGATTGTCAAGCAGTATGTTAATGAAGCATGCTACAATTAGCAAGATCCAGGATAGGTTTATCACAGACAGATTGTACTTTACTAATCTTATCTTCTTCCATAGAGTTATTAGATAGTAAATAAAAGGATGCCATAGATTCCTGGACCTCAGACAAGTCTTAAGACAGAGTGCCTCTTGATATTCTCCTCCATAAATGGGTTTACCCATAAATGGGTAAAATATAGACTAAATTAGGGGTCTCAAATACACAGTCCACAGGTTGCTTTGGGTGTTCTGGGGTTTGGTTTATTTTTGTTTTTTGTACGATCCAAATAGATCACTAACATTAACAAAAAATAACATTGAGAAAAAGAATGATTGCAGACGAAAACCATTGTCAAGATGAATGGGAAAATTATATTTGGGTTATAGAGATGAAAGATCAAAGTCAGTGTCTCATTTGTTTGCAACGCTTTTTAGTTCTAAAGGTTATGCACCAAGAGAAGTATGCAGCAATAATGGGCAAAATGCAAGACAAAACAGTTTAGCAACTCAAGGCAGTTCTTGCAAAACAACAAAAATTTTCACAAATATCAACAAATCAAGCAAAGATTCTGTTAAGAGCAAGTTTCATCATGAAATGATTACAAAATCATAAGGATCATTAACTGAAGGTCAGTTTACAAAAGATTGCTTTAAATGCAAGTCAAATCCTTTGTCCCAATAAGAAAATATTTTTTCCCAACTGGATTACTGACTACAATGTGCAACAATAAATCTCAAAACATTTTTAATTGTACTTGACTAGTCTACTAGGGTAAGATCCCCTGCTTATTGTGTGATATTTGTATGAGGGATTTGCCCAAAACCTAACCGTGACTGAAGAATTACTGCATTTACTATCCATAAAAAGCACAATAACAAATATAATTAGGAATTGGAACTATGCAAAAAACAAAACAAAAACCCTGCAGAGCTTTAGTGGGATATACTTCATGTCAATGGCCATGGATGGTCCACCTGAAATGTGTTTTCAAACACATTGTGTTATAAGAGTACTGCGAGCAAATGTTTGTTGGCAAGAACAAACATTCTTGACAGCATGCAAGAATAAAATAATTAAAAGATGCAGGAAGAAGACCATTGATGAAGGAATAACATTAAAGGACGATATGGCTGAAGGAGAGTTGGAGTGCCTGAGTGTTAAGACCAATATGCTCAAGTGGAATAGATAACAACACCCTATGTGAATGCAGAGAGATGCAGAGCCTGGTCCACCTGGTATGTATCAGAAACATGTTCTGACAATGACTTATTTTTGATCAACAACAAAGCCAAGAAAGTGACTTCATTTTTGCAATCTAAAGTTAGATTTGGACACAGAAGGAAAAGAAGGTTCAAAGCAAAACTAAATAATCTTGGTATGTCAGGTACCTTCATAGCTGTGAAGGTAAAAGTATACAAATAGATTTTATTAAGATATTAATTTTGTGTGTTCAAGAGGATTCAATCATAGGCAATTTAGTTCTTTCTTAACCAACATGGTAGCAATATGGAGAGTGAAAGTAGATGGCTAATGTGTTTAAAAGATTCTGAGCTCCAAGAGAAGCCAATGAAAAACAAAAACATTCTACCCCTTTCTGATCAGACCATTATATCTACTTTGGTTTTTTTCTGATGTGTCACTTAGCACCTGAATATACTAAACTTAAAACTCAGACTACAAAGCTGTTGATCACCCAGATGTATGACAGTGTCAAGTCATTCAAACCTAAGCTCCCATTATGGGCAAAATATGTAATAATTGGTATCTTGGCTCTTTTCTCAGCCCAAGGTGAGGATTGACTGAATCATATTATTTAAAAGAAAATGAAAAGAAAACAAATGTGTAGACATAATTAATAACCCATGTAAACAGTTTGACCAACATTTTAGACTTTAAGTTGTTTGAAACACAATTTAAACTCTTTGCCATTTGCTAGGGAAGTTGCAGTGTTTTAGAAGAATTGTAAATAGTGGAGCTTTAGTGTGACACTATCCTGAAATAGAAATATGTTAATATTGTTATTCTGGATTTTTACAAATTTCTTTCAATAGAAAAGTTTCTGAGATTGATCTCTGCATCTGCTAGCATCATGGCAATGTTTGGCACTACTTATGTGTTGTGATTCAGCAGTTCTGCTGCAAGTTTTTTCGGGATACAAAATTCAGTATGCAGCTGGGGCTTGTGGGAGGCAGGTTTGGAGATAAAAGGACAGATGCTGCCACGCCCCAGGTGCTGGAGTCAACGTCGTTCCTTCGTGTGTGCCTTGGTTTGTACAACATTGCTTGCTGATTAATCATGATTTATGCTTGTTACACTTTGATAAGTGCTTTGGTGTTTCATGTAAACCTGATCCGTGCAGAAGGTGGAAGAACTGCAGCGTTTGTAAGAGCTTTTGTTTTGAATTCTTATCGGAGATTTGTATTCATGTTATTTCTGGGCTCGAAGCCAATTTGAACTGTGAACTGATAAAGAAAAGCTCCTTTTAAGTTGCATGCCTGCGTTTGTTAACGAGCTGTGAAGGGGGGGACAGAACACTTATGTAGGCAAAATATTTTTTCTTGTCAATGAAGATTAACAAATCAGCTTTATGGTCAGGGCTCACTGATGAACATCTGCAAGCAATTTTTTGATAGGATATTTCACAATACTTCAGGACCAGTATTGACATTCTGGTCTCTGCAGAGAACTATCAATGAAGTAGTCAGAATGAAAAAATTCAGAAATAACCACTCATTAAGTAATATTACTCAATATTTTTTCAAATAAGCATTTCAGTTTCAATTCAACTTCAATGTGTGCTGCATTTTGTATGTGTATGAATGCAACCACAGTTAGTACAGTTAGTAATATGGCTCCCATTTTTATTTGAGTTTGAAACCTTTAACTAAATAATATATTACTGTTAGATGGATTCATGATTAGTCAAATGATTGTACCTAAAAAATGCTCATTAATGGCTCCACTTCAACTTGTAAGGAAGTATCATGAGGAATGTCACAAGATCCTAGTTTTATTGACACTTGCTATAACAATATTGCCCATCCTATATATTATACTGTCCCTCCTCCCCTTCTTACGTGAATTAGAAGTCTGTGTATCTCAACCTCTTTTGCATATTTTCTGCTTGTAGTGGATTTAAGATTTAAGATTTGTGGTTTTTCCCCACGTAGCTTTGGATAACTGATCTTGCCTATTTTCACTGAGGTCGTCTGCCTTACCCTCTACACAGACATTATCCATCTCCTGTTTAAAGTATCTCTTTAAAATATCTGTACAACTCTAATAAAAACATAAAATAAAATAAATATATATAAAATTTGTGGAAAACTGCTTTTAATGGGGAAATAAACAGAAAGATAGGGTATAAATTCCACATTATGCTGCAATGCTTGGCATACTTATTGCCTATATTCAGTGGGCAAAAGCTCCACTGAATTCAACTGAAGACAGTTTGATGATGGTTATTACCAGATATTTTTGATTACTTTAGAGTAATGGATTTGGTGTTCACTTTGAATTAATCTTTCATACTTCATCCTATGCACGTTGATTCATATGTTCCATTGAGTTCATTCAACCTTATTGACAGCTGTATTTAAAGGCTTTATGACTGGTTAAGTGTAGTGATTCATCTGTCTCCATTCTATGTGACTGACGGGCTTATTCATGCCTATGGCAAGCATTCTTCTCAATCTAACCTGTGAAGTTGTCATGATCTGCCTGGTATCTTTTGCATACAAAATAGTGCTAGCACTTGAAGTCCTTCCTGAAGAATCTTTGGTTTGTGGTTGATTAAATGCCAATAATAAAGATCAATCAATGCTAGAATATTGTCTAATGAGTTGGCTCTAATTCACAGGGGGTCTTTCTTATTTTTTCTTAGTTTTCCCAGCCTTCTCAACATAGGGTCATCATTATTTTCCATAAGTCCTTGCTGATTTGCAGCTGCTGTTGCAAAATAAAGTTCTTTTAAATATGCATATATTTTTGTTACAGGCCATAAGAATGGGCATCTAGCACTTTAAGTGGTGTGCAGAAAAACAATTTGCATGAAGCTCTGTGCTTAATAGACTGGCTGCTACAGATGTAGACTCCATGCTACAGATAACAGAAAGAACTCTTAGAGATAGAATTGTAACACTTTTGACTTCCAACCTTAGTGGGGTAGCATATAAAATCTGCCTTGTTGGAACATAGGAATGTATATAGACATATAGAAGCCCAAGTGTCTGTATATTGATAATCATATATTGGATATTGCAATTCTTTACAGCATTATTCCCTATACTTTTCAATACTGAATCAAACTTGGTAAAATCTAGCAACCATTAGTAATAGTTGCTGTGTGCTTATAATTTTGCAAACTGCTCATTAAATCCTCTAGTTTTAGAGAGAGTTCTGAAATACTCAGGAGCATCATCACATAATTAGATGTCAAAAGGTGTGAAAACTAAATATATGGCTACATTACTGTACACATTTGGGCAAATAATACCTACATGACAATTTAAAAAAACTATAATCCTAGTAATTTATCTAAAGTTCATGGTGTTTGTTGACTGATGTTAAGAGATGGGCATCATTTTGATTTTTGGAGGTCTCATTTAACGTTTGAGGGAGACCACATTTGGAGGAGACAATATGAAACAATAAAATTAGTTGCTTCTTGGTATTAGGGAGAATAACTTGCAGGGAGGGAAAGCATTTATCTTAAACATACATCCTCAAAGTTATGCTTTCTACATCAAAATGACATGAGACAATGCTTCTGATAACAACACATTAACTTTTGGGCATTTGACAACTCATTTGTTTCCTAAAAGATTCTAGTGGGCCAGTTACATCACTCTTCTTGAGGATTAGTCTGAACATCATTATGTGCTATTTTATGAAAGTGATTCAATTTCTTTTAAACTGTCTTCTGCTGCCAATTGTGGTCCCTACTGAGATCCACTCCTTCCTTAACTGAAAAACTGCATGGTTGATAGGGAAAGACTTAACTCTGTCTGAGTTTTTGAAAATTAACTGATGGTTAGTTTTTTTTAACCAACTCTAGATTCATTTCCCTTGACCAATCTCTAGATCCCAGATCTATTGCAGTTCTAATCTTTAAGAAAGGAACTAGAAACATTCACATGTAATTTCTCTCCAATTTTCCTTCTAAGTATTGTCAGCTGTACCAATAGGCACCTTTACTGGAAGCTCAGTTGACTAGTTGATCCAATACAGTTTGGGTTCAGGGGCAAACCAAATAATTTCACTAGATGATCTAGTAGAAAAATATTCTTAATATCTAGTGATATTCTGTGAGTTACTGTTATTAAAGATAGCTTTTGAGTCAGTTCACAGAGATGGGTTCTAGGCAAAGCCTGCATATCCTTTATCCACTGAAGGGTTCTATTTGAAACTTCACAAAATCAGTCAAATTATTATTTACTTGATTATTTATTTATTCATTTATTTGCTGCATCGATCCTTTACTACTCTTGTATTTATGAATGTTGCTGGATTTTATGTGCATATTCTGATCCATGACCATAAAATCTTTTTTAAGAAATAAAAAGCTTCTGGAGGAAGAAATGGTAGATTGAAGATTGGTATCACAAAAGGTGGGATTAACAACCATGGGGAAGAATGAAAAGTTGGTGAGTAAATGGGCTCTTCAAACCTCTGCACACACAAAGCTAGGAGATCCTCTTCAAGTGGTCCAGACAGTTATTCCTCATAAAGAAACCACAAGACAATGGCATCTGGAGGTTTTGAGCCCTGGGAGACAAGGAATAGTCATCTTGCTCAAACTGTGGTCAATACCTTTAAAAGGACATTGCGTTTGCATACTTCCTTCTCTAATCATATTTGGAAATTGATTGTTAACTACTTTTTCAGAAGTTTTATATCACAAGACATATAAATAGTTGACACTGAAAGTGAATCTACAAATGACAGACTACAAGAATGAGATGGAAAAAGATGTCTTATTGGAAATACAAAACAAATCATTTGACAGCTTAAAAGTTAAAAGGAATCACAAATAATAAATCAAAATAGTGACCTGGATAATTCTTATATATTGGATTTACCAAAGTGGTTTTTAAAACTTGAATTAATCATCCGAGTAGGAGCAAAAGCAAATAAAAAGAAATCAAGTACTATGACATTATTTGAATTGACTAAAGATTAAAATTGTTAGAAGCAAAAGAAAGAAATATAAAGTTGGTTTATTTGATTAAAGTTAAAAGAGATACGTTGTTATTTCTGCCAACCCTTAGGACTTTTGCTGACACCAGGACTGAAATTATACTTTATGGATTTTTTTTATAGAAAAGAGATGGGATATGGAATGAAGTGATCACTGGCTATAAATTAAGAGGAAGTGAAAAGTTAGTAAATGTATTTATATTATTATGATAAACAATTTTGTTTATATTGTTACTCAACTTATTTATATTTATAAAGAAATAATTTCTTTCTCTTTCTTTATTTTATTTTATTTTTTGCACTTTTTACTCTTTTTTTCTTTCTTTTAGTTTGTTTAGTTTTAGTAATGTAATCATAATCTTTAATGCAATTATTTTAACAAAAATAAAATCTACTTTGTTGGAACAGGGTGCGGCCTATCTCATCTGCTATTTGAGACTGCATGGCAGCCAGCAGTTTCAATAAAAAGTTCAAAAGCACAACATGAAGGCAATAGCTAAGAAAAACTGAAGATGAAGTCCAGACATCTAAAAGTTGCCAAGGTTGAGAAATGCTGTATTCAGAAAAGTAGATAATTAAAGAAAGTTCCCATTGATAGGCATTGCAATAAAATGAAATTATATAATTTTAAAAATTCTCAAATAAATTAACAAATATTTAAGGTACTCAGCGCAATGAAATTATGAGGTTTTTTTTCTTAATAGAAAAGAAGGAATAGCCTTCCAGTTTTATTGTTATTGTGTTTGAGTAAAACGAATTTTCTTTTATCTTCAGAATAGCTCTTCAAACATTAAGTGGACATGTGGAAATAGAATCACATCTACTATTTCCTTAAGCTTTCCATTTTCAATTGAAGATAAACATAGAGTTGCACAGGATAGGATCGGTTAAAACAACTGTGATCTGCAAAAGCAGGACTTGTATTCATTTTCAGTGACGTAATTCCTATATGTCATACTAAGCATTTGGGGAAGGATCTATTTCTGTGCTTAAATTTTTGTTACTGTGCATTCCATGAAGTATATTTTTTCATTAAGAGAAATACCTAAACAGAAATAGTTATATATTTTAAAATGTTCCCATATTAATTTCTGAGCAGCAGCATAAATGTGAAGGAAAGAGTTTGTTTAGTGATTGTCTTTAATTTTAACAAGTGACTGTTTTTCTAATGATTCACAACTAAGCCCAATGAAAACTAATTTGAAGGCAATTGTGGAATATATGTCTCCATATGTGTATGTGTATGCATGCACTCACGCGCACACGCTCACACACACACACACACACTTATATTTGCATTTGAAAAATCTTGATATAGCCTTACTGAACCAATTGCATCACTTCAGGGATGAATGGCTTTCCCATTCTGGATAGGGACCTTCAGTGTCATGCATGGATTCTATTCTTATTTATTTTATTTTATTTATTTTTATTTTTATTCCTGCTTTTTTCTGTATCTGTAGTTGATTTTTTAAAACATCAGAAATATTGAGATTTTATTTCAGCATTTTTAAGCAATGTTAATAATGATTTAGATAAATAAAAAGTTTTGCAAGCATTAATATAGTGCACAAGTGTCAAATTTATGGTGTCACGTTGCTGTCACGTGACATTTTGTGACTTTTTACCATTTGCGAAGCTGAGGTGGGCGTGGCCTGCAGGTGAAGCATCTGGCCCCCGGGCTGCCAGTTTGACACTCCTGATGTAGTGTGTATATTAGGAGGAGGTTTACTTAATTAGAACTCCAAGTTAATGAAAGAGAGATAAGCTTGCCAAGACATCAGCTGTAAAGCATGTAAAATTATAACTTATAGCTCATTGACTTTTTTTATCCTGTTGCCACCTAGAGCTTTTTTGGCTCGCATGCCATAAAGGGGGGGGGAAGTGCATAAGGGGCTGTCGTGTGTGGGTGTGCCACACCCATAAAGCAACACGACACCCCCCCCCAGTGCGCATGCATGCATGAGAGGCGCTCCCCTGCATTTTTTGCATGCTCTTCGCCCTCCCCAGGCTCCTATAAAGCCTCTGGAGTCTGGGGAGGGTGAAAAATAGCTTTAAAAAAGGCTGAACTCAGCTGGAAGTGTGCACATGCACTCTGACCAGCTGACAGGGCAACGCCTCATATGCCCTGACAAATGGCTCTGCGTGCCACCTTTAGCACACATGCCATAGGTTCGCCATCCCGGACCTAAAACCTTCAGATTGGGGAAATTTACAAACATTTCAAATAAATAGAGCACCATAAGTCTACAATGAAACTATCCAGTGTGAAATGACAATGGATCTGCTTGAGTCCTTTCTGCACATGAAATCTTTTCACTATAAATGAAAACAATCTAGAGAGCAATAATAGAGACCAAGAAGAAAAAGGTCCAATTTTCTGCAGGATAAAATAGCTTAGTTCATAACTCCGATCCACAACTGAATGATATTACATATTGTGTCAAAACATTTGAAGTGGCACCTTCAGTGTGTTGAAGTTGCCAATCATCTACCATTAAGTTGATGCCATCAGGAGGAGTGTGGTATCCTGCCTTCTCTCCTCTGGGTAGAGAGGATTATAAAAGTTAATATTACTTGAGATATGAGTAAGAGCAGTTGCAATTAAATTAGTGTGTTGGTACAAATTATTTAACTCAAAGGGAAATTTTGAAAATCTTAAGCATATTATTTTCCATTCGTGTATAATAATTGAGAAAGGAATAAGATCACTAAAGTACCAGAAATAAATATGTTATTACAAAACTTTTCCTGCTTGATCCTGAAGATACTGACACAAAGACACTCTGCATTATCAAAGTACTATTTTCTTTCTTCACTGATGAATAGATATGTACAACTAACAAACACACTTGAATGATATGTGTAAATCCATGTTATACTGCAATCAGCTGTATATAGGATGTCAGATACTGTGTTAGCTGCCTGATTTTACTCTCAGAAGTTAGGAAAACAATCTACCTTAAAAGAAAAAAAAGCGCACACATCTTTATTTCAGTATGTGTTTATCCATGTAAGGAAAACCATCAAGAAAACATTCTTACAAACTGCAAAACTGTTCCAGAGATTGAAGATGAGGAAATTTATTAATTGCTATCAATATCAGCTGATAGGCTTCTTCCCTAGATATATGTACGTATTTCCCATGCAAATTCAAACTCATGGAACTGTATTTGATTGTTGGGTTTTTTTAAAATTAAGAACCTGGGTGAAAATAGACATATTCCTTGAACAGTGAATCTTCCACTAACACTGTCAAAATGGTACATTTTCAGTATCAGTTGTTTGTTTCTTGTGCTCAATTTAGAATTATTTCACTGTGGTGCATCAAATAGTTGGACTAGCTATCAAAATTAAACTTATTCCCTGTGCTTCTATTATAATAATGCCTGAGATTTTTATAACTCAAGATCATAATGAACAAAAATTCTAATTGCTGTGCTGTATCTTGATCAGGCTTCATTGTTTTAGTACAGAATTGCAGAGGGGGCTATTTAGCAATGTAAAAACCCATAGAAACACCACTTGTTCCACATTATGGGGAATGATAAAGGAACTGTTTGGAAACATGCATAATGTATTTTGGGGGGGGAAAGCCTTTCTTTTTTTTGGAGGAACAAATTTATCTGAGAGTTGCTATAATATTGTTGCTCCTGCTGCATCCACACTTCTTGGGTCTTTCACACCAATTATGAAATTGTTTGTTCTTCTGGCTCCATGAACTATAGAGAGGACCTCAACTTTCTTTACATGTTCACCTCTGGCTGTAAAATAGCTGATATCTTCTTCTGGAAACTCACCTAATAAGAAAGGTTTGAAAAAGTTATTTTCATGAGAGCAATAATGCCCCATTTGAATCAACTTGAAACATTTTGTTTTCTCAGGTACATAACAAAACAGTACCTTTCTCCCATTTTGCATCTAGAAACCATGTGAATTGGCAACTTATTTTAGAGGTACTTCCACACATCAGTCCAAAATCAGCTCTGAATATATGAAGTCTCAGCCCATTCTCCATGACTGGTAGCCAAGTCAATTCATTTCCAGCTCACTGTAGTGTATCTCACACTGGATTCAGGACAGTTTTCCATGTAAACATTTTAATTTGTGGGTGGGCTTTTTTTCTAATCAATAGGAAGTCATGTCTTGGTTTCTATTAAGAGGTGGGTTCCTACCGGTTTGGCCCAGTTTGGCCGAGTAGATAGTAACTCAGCCACCCGTGGCCCCTGAACTGATTCTATCGGCGGCGGCATAGGCACTGCCATCTTGTTTTTTACTTCTGCGCATGCTCAGAAACAATTTTTTCACTACTGTGCATGCGCATGTAGCACTTGCGTGCCCAAAGCGAACGTGCCTTGAGTGAACCAGCAGTAAAAGAAGCCAGAACCCACCCCTGTCTCTATTCTATTTCCAGACTCAGGCTAACAAGTTTTTGCAGCAACCATTCTGTTTCATGAACAATCAAAGGCAAAAAGGGATATTAATAAAACTCCTTATTGTGTGAGATGCAGGTGAGGGGAAGTTTGTAGTTCTGGTTCTGGCAGTTGGTCAGGGCTGAGTATTCAACTGAATGTTTTGTTCCGTTCTGTCCAATAGGACAATTGGAGCAGATACGTGTTCTCAATATTTTGAAACCACTGTATTTGGGATGAGTTTCAAAATGTTTTAGGAAGATTTGAGAATAAAAACAGTGCTGGAACAGAAGTACTCTCACTTTCATGTGGGTACTAGGGCCCACTTCTTCTGCCATAGTTACAAACACTAGTCAATTAACAAAAATGGTGACACACACACACACACACGTGTCCTTTCCAGCAATTTATCATTAATCCTTCTGCTTGAGAAAGTTGCCTTCCTTTGCTTAAATAAAGGATGGCTCCTCAGCTGAAGTACTGTTGTGGGGGCATCCACCCACTCTCACTTAGGCCAACTGATCAGATAGACCTGAGTAAATGCTGTACGCCTCTGTTTCACAGTAAAAAGCCAAAAACGGCTAACAAAGGTTTAATTGTTCTCCATCAGAGGTGGCTTGCTCCTGGTTCAGCCTGGATCGGGCAAACCAGCAGTAGCGGTGGTGGGAGGCTCCACCCTACCGCCGGGATGCTTCTGCACATGCAGAGAACCCTTGCTCATGCACGAGAGCACTCATGGGAGCGTGCCCAAACCGTAGTAGAAAAATTGGCAACCCACCTCTGTTCTCCATGTGTTGATAAAATAAATATAAAAATGTAGAAGAAAAATGTTCCCGATCTTGTTTTTTTTAATGATCAGGTAATGAACATGCGAAGAAAAATGCCTATGCAGTTGTTCTTTTATTTCTCCAATATAAAACCTCAATTTCTAGTGATTTCAAGAAAAAGTCTATTAAATTATATTGGCAAAAAGACAAAAGCAATTAACTTTTCTTTAGAAGTTTTTTTTTTGGGGGGGCTTCCTAGTCTAGCCTAAAGTGCTGGCAGTGATCTGTCATCTAAATACTGGCCAAGTCCATCCCTCCTTACCTTTTCAATCTCAGTCTCTTATGTAGTCTATCGTAAAGAAATACCCCTTATTTCTAAACTTGCACGTTATAAAATTTAACAGGCCATGTCTAGCTGAGAAAGGCTGCAGAATAGTTTTAGATACTTTGGGGAAAAAAATTTGTGTCAGCATATTAAAGGAAACCTAGTAGACGTTCATACTTACTGTCAACTTCTAGAATATTTGATTGTAGCTGAGGGTGAAGCCGTCCAAGTGATAGGCTCTCACTTAGATTTTTGTTATATGCCAAAACATTTATTAAAATCTGTCAGAAGAAATGAAATCAATTATGAATGACTTATTCTTTAATTTTACCTTGAGTCTTATCTACTGTTCAAAGGCTGAGCAAGCAACAAGCTACCACCAGACAAACATGCTTATAGTGGCCTATGCATGGAGATCCTTGTGTGAAGTTTCCAAAGGATGACCTAATTAATTTACGAGCCTCGAGACAAAGTTCAAAAGAAATCCATTCATTTATTAGGATCAACATTTTGGCATGTTCTTCTGTGGAGCCGAAACTGATTTCCGTTTAATTTGCGTTATCCCTTGTATCCCCTCCCTTCTGTCTGTGTCATAAATCACATCCACCAACAAGATGCTACGGCAGACTATGAACTTGTGCATTTTACACACCAGCTGGAGGAATATGAGACCTGACTCTGGCCAAAGGTATGCATGGAATTCTACTCCTTTTCCTCCCTTTTTCTATGTCGACTTGATAGTAGTCATGGAAAAGCTTTACAAGTTGACACCTTGTGGATGCACAAATCTGTTGTGTAATCTCTATATTTCCAAGACCTGCCCTCCAATCCATGGGAATCACTGCCTGAACAAAGTAGTGGTCTCTACTCCCATAATGAAATTAATCCTGTGTCCAGAACTTACCTGCATAATGCTGCTTAAAGCTTTATCTCCACCACTGGCTCCCAGGCACAGGTAAGTTCCACACATCCCTTCCGAAGGTCGAACAATAGTGGGTAGTAAGAAAGACAAAGGCCGCTTCCCAGGTTGAATAAAATTCCTCTGCAGGAAAAAGATGTTATCCCATAAAACAATGCTAATATATCCTTAGGAGCTTCCTTTGCTCTTCAAGGTTCAGTTTTCTCATGAATATTTTATACAAATACCATTTTTAAGGACTAGATCAGAGTTTCTCATTCTTGACCACTTCAAGTGGCTGAACCATATCTAGATAGACTCAGGAATTTTCTCTTCTGCTTTTGTTTATAAAGTCTTGATTCTTTTGTTAACTAACTTGTTTGGCTTCTGTGAAGTAGATTGAACCTTGTCTAGCAGTCAGCTTCAATAATATAAGGACTCTGAATGAAAATTATCCTGGCTAAAAACTATCTACATTTACATTCCATCAATATTTTTATTAAATCAAATTTATTTACTAAAATAAGTACAACCCAATTATTCTTTAAAAATGTAAGTAATCTAAAATTATAAACATAATAGAAATCATTGCTAATGTTTTACTAATTAATTAATTTAATTAATTAGTAAAAAATTAATTTAATTAATTAATTATCTCAGGCATACATATTAAACATAAAGGTAAAAGGTAAAGGCTCCCCTCGCACATATGTGCTAGTCATTCCCTACTCTAGGTGGAGGTGCCCATCTCCGTTTCAAAGCCAAAGAGACAGGGCTGTCTGAAGATGTCTCTGTGGTCATATGGCCAGCATGACCAAACACCAAAGGCACACGGAACGCTGTTACTTTCCCACCAAAGATTGTTCCTATTTTTTCTACTTGCATTTTTACATGCTTTCAAACTGCTAGGTTAGCAGAAGCTGAGGCAAGTAACGGGAACTCACTCCATTATGTAGCACTAGGGATTTGAACCGTCGAACTGCCAAACTTTCTGATCGACAAGCTCAGCATCTTAGTCACTGAGCCACCGCATCCCTAGATATTGAACATACTCAAATATAATTATTCCTGCTTTCAGTTTTTGTCCTGGAATAAAATTACCAAGCTGGAAGAGGAATGGTCCTCTGTTTCATTCATCCAAGAAAAATCCAACATCTGACTGTTTAGAAGGATTCCTGAAGAAGTCATTATTCCACTTCCAAATGGCCGATTCAAGGAACTGAAATAAAACAGAAAGGTGGTTGGGCTGGAATTCAATCAACTGTCCAGTATTTTACAACTGTATAAATCATTTTAGCCTGTCCAGAATAAAGAGTTCTTATAGATCACACCTGAGTTCAATCTTTAATATATTATGTAACTTGATCCATTTATGGTACCACTCTCCATATATTTCAAGAAGTAATACTTTGTTTGGTTCATCCTGAATCACACAACAATCAATTACCCATGAATTGTCTCTATTCTAATATCATGAGAAAGTGATAATAGTAATCCCTTCCCTCTCAATTTTCTTTACACAATGCATTCTCTCATAAGTCTATTTTAAGCATTTTCTTTATTTTAACCAAACGTTCTAATAACCTTTCCTTTGCATTATTTTTAGACTTTTCTGATTCTCCGGACTAATTACAAAATCAGATCAGTACAACACCTCTAAGTAATGATAATAGTACATTTAAAGTACATGAAATGTTTTAGTCATATTTTTTCTGTATGTTATCCTAATCTACCACTGCTTTAATATTTATTTTAAATGGGGGAAAAAACAGTTCTGCGGTGGGAGCACATGGCTCATCTTATCTGTGCTTAGAAGCTAAAGCAGGGATGGTTTGGGTTAATATCTGAATACAAGACTTCCCGAGAATATTAGAGCTATTGCTTAGACTGGGAAGACAGAAAACCACATCTTGTTTTTCATATTTATCCGAAAAAGACTACATGAATGTGCATTTAGAGCCAAGGTGGTGCAGTGGTTAGAGTGCAGTACTGCAGGCTATGTCAGCTGACTGCTAGCTGCAGTTGTGGCTCAAGGTTGACTCAGCCTTCCATCCTTCAAACAGGACAGCACATGAACTTTCCCCATCACAGATTGATATGAGATTATCATTTTGGCAATTTTATTTTTAATCCATACAATAGAGGTATCCTTTTTCACAGATGCCAGATATTATTAGTACCACCATCATAAACCAAAATCCTTTTCCTAGTTGGAGGTTAATCGTTCAGAAATTAGGAATCCTTTTACCTTACAACAGCAACAATGTAATCATCAGGTCCCATGACAAGGACTTGGCTGGCCGAAGGGCCACTTTCAATAGAGAAATGTGGGATGTGAAGATCAGAGGGAGCCTGGGAATCAATCTGCTGATGCAGGAAATTGGCTTTAGATTTACTGTGAGGAGAAGAAAAATCAGGGAGGAGTTATTTGTCTTGATCTTTGCTCACCAAATATATAGACATTTGGTCAAATGAAGGACAGGATACTTTAAAAAAATGAAATTACAAACAAATAAAAATATAGACACAATAAGCAATAGCAATTAAAATGCTTGTCAGTAGCCATCTTTAGACTCTAAAAGCCTACATTTTGGTTGCAGAGGCATCGCCTTTTCCCAAGAGTCTCTACCCATCCAATGTTGGATGCAGAGGAGCTAGGATATTTAAGAAATATTTCTGGTAAAATAGGAAGAAATAGTCTTTAATGATTGTGGACTGAATATAAAAATAAATTATCTGAAATAAGTTGAAGAAGTGCATTGAGATGGTTTGACATTACATAGACAAAATGATTGAGGACCAAGTCACAAAACAATAAAATAACAGTGAATTGTTTAGAGCAATAAGAAATCTAAGAAACATTTTGTTGGACGCAGCAATTGAGGCCCTTAAAAAGAGATGTAAGAAGCTTAAAACTCCAAAACAACATGGAAACCAATAGAGAGACATGGTGGAAACAAGAAAAGTTTGCAAGGATAACAAGATTGGAGAGATATAATGAATTGTATTGTCTGACATTTGTTTTAGTTATATTTCTTTTTTTTTCACCTCATGCCTCAGTTCATTTGACTTAGTCTTTCTTATTCCTTTTCTGCATTTAGCACGATAACAAAAATAATATCAGTATAAAGAAGGATCATCAGCAATTGAAACTCACCTCATCATATCTTCCACACTGTCAGAAATGGATGCATCATAGAAAGGATCTCCCAGACTGCCAGCTAATGCCAACACAACCTTTAAGGTCTACATAGAACGGGGGGGGGGGGGGAACAGAATACAAAAATGGTTTTAAAATCTCTCTTCAGAAAGAGACAGCCAGGATTTTTATACTGCGTGGATAAGACAGTGGTTTCTCTCATTCCCCCTACAAAAGCCAAAGGAGTGGCTTCTATTATCTGAGAAAGATGGCTTACTCTTTTTAATAACTTTTCTTTACAAGATCCCCATAGGTGCTTGAAATAGCAGACTAGGGCTGGAAATTTAAGTGCATGCATTATGTGGTGGGTCCCTGCTCCTCAGATAGCGTATTGTCCTTCAGTATAGTGGAAGCTACAGACCCACTGTCAATATCAAAAGAAGGCTCAGCCACTATTCCTATATGTGGAATGTGAATTCCCTCAGATTACAACAGTCAGGCCAGACCAGAGTTGGGTTCCTACTGGTTTGACCCAGTTCGGCTAGGTTCGGCCGAACGAGGTAGTGGTATGCCGGCTTTGGTTGCATTGACCCAGGCTGGCCGCGCCCCCAAACTAGTTCCCCTGTTGCCACCGTTGCCACCGCCATCTTTTTTTTAGTTCTGCACATGCGCAGAACAATTTCCATTAAACTGCTCATGCACGCTCAGCATGCATCCAGCACATGCACGAGCGAACTGGCAGTAATGCCGGCTGAAACCCAGCCCTGGGCCTGACCTGCAATTTTCATTTCCATAATTAAAACATTTTGGTTCTTTGTTAAAAATTAATGGTGGGCACACAATATAATTAATTTGTATTATGGGATGGGAAAGAAGTTCTAAACCCCTGTCCTTTTCACTGTTTCCACTTTGGCATACCTTTTTAAGATTCTATATCTGTGTGCACACATTCATATGTGTGTACTCACACATGCATATGTGCTCCTTCCACTTATTATTAACTTCTACTAATTTCCCTGCAGTTTTCTTGGCCAGATTTGAGAAGTACTTTACCATTGCTTGCCATTATCTTCTTCTATGGGTGTAACTAGAACTCCTAGCCTCCTGATTTCTAGCCTGATGCATTAAACAGTACATGATGCAGGCTCTCTTAACAATATTAATATCTGCTATTTGTATCTTTAAAAAAAACTTTAGAAGCAAATAACACTTTAACTTCTGTTCCAACTCCAGATTGTGATCAATATTTATTGAAGTCTTGAAGGAGCGGAATTGAAATATAATTCAATCTCAGGTCCAGTTTGATACTTAACACCTAACTTACTTGATTATAGCAGAAATATAAAAAATCATTACATTTTCTAAAATGTATTTATTCATAGGATTTCTAGAAGCCAAGTAATAAAACTGTTAGCAACTCTGTTAGTCTGTTTCAATAACCACAGAAAATACATTGTAATTCTTAAGTACCACATGTCACATCTATTATGAAGTAAGTATACATGGTCTAAGAATGCATTTTGCATTGGCTATAAAAACATACATTACTATGAACATTATTGAGTATGCTGAAAATAATAATACTTCTCTTTGACTTAAACCCAATAAATGCTTGTTCTCTAATAAATAAGTGACTGTTCCTAATGTATCATAATGCTAGTTCAGTGTATAAAATTGAACACTCTCTCATGTGTGGACTAAGGCTACAGAATCAAAGTTAGCCCTACTTTCAGATTGATCAGTTTTACAGTGAAATCTTCATCTGAATTTCTTTTATTAGAATGTTTACCTCCAGTTCCTGAATTTTATTATTTTAAGTATCACATTGAAGTCTATTAATTATTTTAAAAATGCAGTTGCCAATATCAGCCATATATCAAATTTATTTTACATAGGCCATTATAAAAATAAGAATTCTCTAGACGTGCTGTAGAAAATCAACTGAGCCTGACCAAAATTGTTGCAGGAACTTTCCCTGATTTTTTTACTAGCGAAATTTCTAATTATATACCATATGCTTTTTAAAAATGGAGGCATAGATGGCTGAAAAAACATTAGAAGTTTCATTTTCTTTTTCTTTTTAAGCCATAGAAAAGATGTTACATTTCCATTACGGTGTAACTGCCACAAGGAGGTGCTTTTTAGCTAATATGTGTGAAAGGATTCTCTCATCTTCCAATAATCAGGGGATAGTAAAGAATATTAATTCATGAATATTCTCTTTAAAAATGTAGTTTATATCCATTTATTGTAGGTTATAATGTTTTGTAAGTAGTTTATATTGATAAGAATTATTATCCTAGTTTTAAAATAGATGAACATTTTCAAGATGGGAAGTAATCAGGGTTCAGAAACCTGTAGCTCATTGTACATTTATAAGCCAAAATCCTGTCATTAGAAGCCACTGGCAATATTTCTGCCAGTGAAATATATTGAAATGCATTCTCCAGATCTTTTTATAACTTTGCATGTAATTTTATTGGATATATTTATATGGAAAAGTATTTTAAATAAGTGTTAACCAGTTGGTTTTTAAACTGTACAAACACTATGACTCTATTTTCAAGAACTCTTAAGTTCATGAAATATTATCTTGCAAAAAAACTCCCACTATTTATTATGCCTTACTTGCAGATAGTACAAAACAATATAGTATAGTATTTTTTATATAATACAAAGAAGAAACAAAGTCTTATGACAACTTTAAATCCAAGCAATTTGGCTCAGCAGGTCTTACCTCTGTTATCCAATGCAGAATAATTTCTCTGCCTACTTGACTGGTAATATTAAACTCCTCAAGGATGTTTAGGGCTGTGATCAAAGCAGGGCCTGTATGTGGAGGTGGTGGACTCAGAACAAGATGTCCTATTCAAATGAAAGAAGGAAAACGCCATGGGAAAACTGGGTTAGACTAATATGAAACCAAGGGCAGCTTCACAGTGGAGTTCAGAACAATCCACTCAGAAGAAAATCTCATAGAGTTTGGCAAGTTTGAATACTATGTAAGAAAACATTACAAGCTTAGTCTTGCTTTTCCTCCAACTGTTATTCAAATTCCTCTGTTTATAGAAAACTTTTTTAAAACAAATGTTTTGAAAGCAACTTGTGATTTCAGCAGGAATGACATGGTTACCCAACCTCAGATAAACAGAGCATTGCCTTCTGATTAACCTTCAGAAATAAAAGGGACTTTAGTGTTCTTTATGAAGGGCTGACTGTTAGTATGACATGGTATTATTCAGTAATATGCCTATGTAGTTAGCTGAGGCTTTAGCTTATGCCAATGGTATATTTCTATGCTACCAATAATTAAAGTTTCAGTCAAGGGCCAAAAAACTTCTAACTCTTTTACAGTCTCCCAAGTAGTGTTTTGGAATACCTTATTATTTCTTTTTTCAGTTTTTATGGACATACGAGGCTTAGTTTTTATTCTGTTCTGTGAGCACTCTGCTAATTTATAAACAAATGCAATTCAGTTTTCTGTCCCACCCCCTAAAAAAAGCTGTACTTCCTAAATTCATTTTAAAAATGAAAATGTAAAGGATATAATAAATAACAGCAGAGGTTATAGAAGGACCTTTTTACCTTGGTATATTGTATGAACTGGATTTTCAACCAACACAGTGTAGTTGCTAAAGTCCTCTTCAGACAAAGTACCTCCAGATTTCAGGACCTAGTGAGAGGATCATAGGGGTGTTGCTTCCAGTGCATTGTCCTAGTTTAAAATAACTTTTAAAATGGCTAAGCAACTACAAAACAATAATCTAAATCTTTCAGCAAACCAAATATCATTTTATTTGTAAACTTATTTAGGTATATTTTGGTGTGTTGAAGGAACAGTTTCTATACAAATTTATCAACAGTTGAAGAGAATGAGAAAGAAGAGAAATCCTAATTTTACATAGGTCGCTCTGTTCATATTGATTACTGCCTAGACTTGTTGGGCCTGTCTAATGAGTACATTCTAGAATACAACAAATATTCCCTTTGAGCTAGGGGTGGTGTGTTGATAGTGGCTGACAAACAGGCTTTTTCCATCATTACACATTTTTTGGAATACTAGAGAAACTTTAAAATAATTCTTGACCAACTTGCCAAGGGACAGCCTAAAACTCATTGTCCCAGTTTAATTTAAATTAGAATCAGAATTCTCTGTCATTATACATTTTATGTGTTTAGTTTATTTGCTTCAGACCTTTCCATAAAAAATGCTCAATGCCTCTAACAAGAATATCCTTCATTCAAATATATACTCAGGCATACAGACAAATGTACATAACAGCAATGAATGATTCACCTCTGAAATAATTTCTTGTGTCACATTTCCACTATAAAAAGCGGACACTCCTCTTGATCCAATCAACTCTAAAAGAGCTGCCAAATCTGGTCTTCTCACAAACATTCCTGGCAACAAAGGTTGCCCATCAGGAAAGAAAATTTCTCTAAATTTTTCTGAATGATTGTAGTGTTCCTTCATTTCTTTGATAGCCATTGCTACAAATGACAGAAATAACAAAAACATACATGTTGAGTTATTAAAGCTTTCCAAACCAACTTAGAAATTGAGGAAAAATTCTTTCTAAAAGCACTTGTAGCCTGTTACACTGAATATACCTAATATTCCCACTTTTAGATAGTTCTGGTTTAAAAAATAAGGTGTTTTTTCTAGTTTTCTATTCTACTCCCTAAAGACTTTTCTGAAGCTGGTTGTCGCGGAGATGCTGGCTTTGTGTTGTGTAGCTCCAGATGAGATCCTGGCACAAACCTGAAGGAATCTCTGCCATCCCCTTGGTGTCAGGTCTAGATATTTGACCTCCCTGCGTGCTTTTCTCTAGAAAGAATGACAGCAGGAGATGCTCTGAAAAGTAGCTGGAGACTTCCGATGTGATGAAGGCAGTGCCAGGCTGGGAGGAGGCTTTTTTGAACTTGAGTTCCTTGCTGGTGCTGGAAAGTTAACCTCTCTGCTGACAATGAAAGTCTGTCTGTTTTCCCCTGTGAAGTCAGAAACTGGAGTCTTTGCTCACAGCTAAGATGGTGTGGACAAGTGTAGAAGGAAGGAAGGGTGGAATAGTATATTTATTGTTGTTGTTGTTGCTGCTGCTGCTGCTGTTGAATGATTGGACCAAAATCATCCAGCAAAACTTCTTGCCTAAAAGAGGTTTAGAATCCGAGCCTCCCCATCTCTAGTCCGTTTAAACACTATACAATACTAGCTCATAATCCAAAATATAATTGGAGGAAAGTAAACCTTAACAATAGTAACAGAAAATTTAGAGAAGTACTGCACTGGCCAGCATCAAAAAATGTGGCATTTCTTGTACGCACAATCTAGCCTCACCATTTCTTTTGCTCTGGAAAGGCACTCACCTAAATCATATGTGACATTGAATCCATCTTGAGCTATATCTGCAACAAGGCCCAACAACTGTCTCCATGGCAGCCTGGCAAAACAGAAGTAATGGCTTGACTTGACAGTTTTCATCTCATCAGGAATATAAAATCATACTGAAAATATTACCAAATAATTTTAGGCAGAATTTTTCAATTTCATTTTATGTAGAACCCAAGTTAACTTGTTGGTCCTTCTGATGTTCTGAAAATGATATACACAACTAACTATTGACAGATATCAAAATATAAACGCAGAACAGCAATTACAATGGAGTGCACAATTTTTGATTAAGTTCATGTTTGAGCCTTCATGCTTGGGCCTACAGTAAAACAATACTAATACTTAATACTAATATTGGAAGAGGAGGAAGAGGCAAAGGTGAAGAACGACAAAGAACAGGAGGAGAAGCTAATAGCAGGCCAAAAATAGCCAGGACAAGAATTAAAATTGAGTTGATTAAATTTAAATTTGTTCAATATAGTTAATAAAATTATTCCTTGAACATATTGTCCAAGCTTTGCATTTTCAAGGGAAATGAAAAGAAAGAAGAAAAGCAAAAGTGACATGAGTGTAAAGTCCAAGTAGAATTGAAACAATGTGGTAATAGGAAGTGAAGGAAATTAGGAGACGACATCTGACAGAAAATCACAACTTCTAGGATCTCTGCCAAGAGCTACACTTCCAAAAACAGGTCAGAATGTAAAAAAAATTAGATTAAATGTAATTAATGAAAGAGAGTTAATATATGTCCTCCCTACAACTTTAATAAAGTTCTATCACATGAAATTTCCTAGCAACTTTTAGAGGAGATCTGAAAGCTACATCATAGGATCTGAGGGCCACACAAACTCCCATTGTGTACCTCTTTGCAGTGGTGAAATTCATTTTTTTTTTACTACCGGTTATGTGGGCGTGTTTGGTGGGCGTGGCAGGGAAAGGATATTGCAAAATCTCCATTCCCACCCCACTCCAGAGGAAGGATACTGCAAAATCTCCATTCCCACCCTACTCTGGGGCCAGCCAGAGGTGGCATTTGCCAGTTCTCCGAACTAGTCAAAATTTCTGCTACCAGTTCTCCAGAACCTGTCAGAACCTGCTGGATTTCACCTCTGCCTCTTTGGTATTTGAAAATTGACTGGTCCCTGATGTGAAAAAAAATTGGCTATTAGATTACAGGCTTTTCAGAGATATGATTGATCTCATTTCTTTGTGCACTTTAGCACAGCAAACATGTCTGTCCCATTCACATTTTATTTTTGCACTTATAGTATTAGTGCTTGATAGATACACATTAAAAATTGCATATGAGTCATGGATCTGATTGCTTCCATTTATAAGAGGAAATAGCCCTTGCACATGACATATTGTTATTTAACACATAGTTCATCTTTCAGTTGGTACTGAACAATGGTGTGCATCCACATGACAAATGTTGTTTACCTCCCATAAGACTGGTGTGCTTCATAGAGTCCTTTGATCATTCCTGGAACACCCACTAAGAGACCCGGCTGGATTAAAAAAAAAAAAAGGAAGAATATAAGGAAATAGTCAGGAACTTTAAAAACATTGTTTTAAATGGAATCTGTTTTAAATCCATTTATTTTTTAAAAAAAATCTTTATACTTTTAATTTACTTAATTTGTAAAGCCATCCATTGAACAATAACTCAGAGGAACTGAGGAATATAAGATTATTGACTTTGGAAGGATATGATTTACAGTTGTGGTGGAATGCTTTCCTGTGGTATGGGAAAAATAAGATACATGGATATTTTCAGAGACATTATGTAAGGGATGTATTAATGTTGGTATGGGGGAAAACTAAAGAACGACATTATTTGAGGATGCCAATCAGGCTTTCAACAATGGAAGCATTAATTCACCCAAATGTTATTAATATGGGAAATATTGTTAGATACAAAGATGTGGAGACTCTAGAAAGAGTACAGAGAAGAGCAACAAAGATGATTAGGGGACTGGAGCCTAAAACATATGAAGAATGGTTGCAGGAACTGGGAATGTCTAGTTTAATGAAAAGAAGGACTAGGGGAGACATGAAAGCAGTGTTCCAATATCTCAGGGGTTGCCACAAAGAAGAGGGAGTCAAACTATTCTCCAAGGCACCTGAGGGTAGAACAAGAAGCAATGGGTGGAAACTAATCAAGGAGAGAAGCAACTTAGAACTGAGAAGAAATTTCCTGACAGTTAGAACAATTAATCAGTGGAACAGCTTGCCTTCAGAAGTTGTGAATGCCCCAACACTGGAAGTCTTTAAGAAGATATTGGATAACCATTTGTCTGAAACGGTATAGGGTTTCCTGCCTAGGCAGGGGGTGGGTGGACTAGAAGACCTCCAAGGTCCCTTCCAACTCTGCTATTGTATTATTGTATATCAGACTGATAATCAGATATTACAGACTGTTGAAATGAGTAAATGAAAAACATTGAAAAATTCAATTAAGAAGCAAGAAGGTAAGGTATAGAGAAGATGCAAATTCTTTAAATGAGATTCGTGAAAAGGGTAAATGTTAAAAATACTAGCAAAGTCAAGAGAGTCTCTATATAGAGTAGGAAGACAAAGCTTTATTTACAGCACTTTTACTAATTCAGTGATGGAAAAAAGGAAATGGCAAGAGATGAGACCTTTACCAACCAACTCCTATTCATCACCTAAATAATAAAGGTAATGACCCACCTTTGTTTCCCAAAACTTGCTAAGACCCTCTTCTTGGATGTTGAACGGGGCGGTTTCTCGGAAATCCACAACCTGGCTCTCATTCTTCTTGATGTCATGAACCAGCATTACCCCTCCACTGCAAAGGTGGAATCACAAATCAGCAAAACTTACATTAAGAATACTTTGTCCCCTCCAGAATGACTTTTTCTCAGCTGGGCTCCAGTACAAAGAATCTACCCTTTGTAGTTTAAGTAGCAACCCAAGACTGGTGGTACCCTCCTATACATCCTTCTTTTGGAGATAATGACAGCTCATTTTTCTACTGGTTGCCTTATCAATGTCATTCTGAAGGCGTTCTCAAAATAATGCATTGTGGAACAGCTGCAGTGGCTGCAGACATGTGCCACAGGCCTCTTGCAATGTGCTGAACTGAGGATCCTTCCATAATGATGCATGGGAGACAGATGCATTCTGAACATAATGAAAAGACAGCTGAGATAGTGAGTGGGGAGAGCAGTGAATGGCACTTGGCCCCAGTTTTACAGCTGTCTTGGTTTGATGCTCAAAGCATCTGTTTCATTTTACCAAATTAGGACTGGCAGTGCTTAAACACTCAAGAAAGAATATTAGAGTAAGCAATTCTTGATAGATGTATAATAGGACAATCTGTTGTAAACTAGCTTTCTATTTCTTCTATACCAGAGGTACACAGGTCTATTCTGAATAGATTAAATTGACAGCACTTACCTCTGCTGCAAAATGGATTTCAAAATGTACAGGACATTAATTAGAAAGAATAATAGAATGCTTAAAGATAACAAATGCCATGTGAAAATAACTTTTTTAAACACTGTGCTGATGTGGTTGCTTTAAGAAACTCCTGTTCTTCAGGTTATTATTATACAGGTGAGTTGTTAGGGTAAAATAGAAATAGGGTTAATATATGCTTCTCTTCTTAAGCCATGGCTTCTACTCATCTGATACACCACTTAAAATAGAGCAAATCTAAGTTATTAGTCCAGTCTGTATAAAAAGGAAGTTTAAATTGGCCTTATCTTTGTGGATTATCTTTATTTCTCTATTCTCTAATTAAGTGTGGTGGATGCCAAACTGGATTTTCTAGTTTAAACAAAAGTTCTCTCAAATCCCAGCTGATGGGTCATTATCAGGTTACATAATTCATGTAATTATATTCCTTAGAGCTTCCTGGTTTCCAGCCATTGAGACCTTGAAATCTCTCTTGTATAATATCTACCTAAAACAAACAGCCTGATTATTGATGGGAAGCAACAGCCATGGGCAATATGTGTTGCAGAGAAAAACAGAGCTTCAAACACACCATTGTGGCCACCATCTTAACTTTACCCTACCTTGTGGACATCCTTGGCACCATGGCAACAGTCACAAGAGCAGTTAGGATTACAAAGGTATCCTGAGCTATACTAAGACATTGGAGCAATGACCATCCAAAATTTGGGAGACTGGCGGTGCAATTCTGGTTGGCTTCATCTCTAGCCAGACGATGGCATCATAGAAAAATAAAATAACCCACCAATCTACCCAAGTTAGACTCCACTCATTAGATGACTTCTCTAGATAAGTTTCTATATTGTTTAATTTGAGAAAAAAAATCCAACAGAGAACATTTTGGCGGTATAAGATTTCTCCACAATGTCTTGTGGCAAAATCCATTCTATATTCAAGTTTTCAGAGTCTTTCAATCTAAAGTCTTCTCTTTGAGCAACAGACATTACAATATAAGACTGTCCTTCAGAAATTGTGTATTTCACAAGGCTTTCACTGTTTCAGAACAATATATTTCATGTGGGAATAAACAGGCATTATACTCGCATCGGTTGTTAGAAAAGCATAGTCTTCCATTGGTCACAGAAATTCACTCCCAAATGAAAATAGAAACCTGGCTGTGTGTTGTGTGTGTTTAGATGAATGTTTCTTTTGGAAAAATGACAGCAAATCAATAAAAGAGATTCTGCTGGACACCTACCCGCCAATGCCAGCTGTGTGAGGGTTGATAATTCCTGAGCATAAGGCTGAGGCAATAGCTGCATCCACTGAGGATCCTTGCTTGTTCAGTACCTCAATCCCTAGGGCGGTGCAGCGAGCAGCATCAGTGACTACAGCACCTTGGTGGAATATCTGTGAGAAACCACATGGTGAGACAATAGCTACAAATGCAACTGACTGAATCATTAGAAAGACCCCCACCACCCTAAGCCTTAGACTTATCCAGTCAATCATCAGGATGGCTCCATGATAGTACATTTAGGACATTTAGGACATACCTGTCAATCGTGGGTTATGGAAAGGTTATGACAGTTGTTATATAGTTTCAAGTGTAGGGAAGTCAGCTACTGTCTCTAATTTACTAATTTAGGTGCCATGAAATCCTTGTCAACTTTTAGCAATCATATGGATACATTCTGTCCAGAATGAGAGACCAATTTTAATTCCAGCATATTTTGGGCTACAATTAGTATCTAGATGACCATTACATGCCAGCAAAGAAATAGAGAAAAATCTAATGCTTTGCCGATAGTCTATCTAGAAGTGGTCCAAAGTTTTGCAACCTAGATACTAGCCAAATTTATATATTGGTGTTAAGATCTTTTATAAAGATATCTTCACACTTATTGGCATCTTTTTCTTCTGTTATAATATCTATGGAGGGATCTCTTATAAAAAGACCTCATTCTGGATTTTAGAACATTTACCAGTATAATGTTCATTAATCATGGAATTAATGTCAGAGGAAGTGGGTTTTTATGGTGATGTCTCAGGCACTGACCAAATCCAGATATGATTAATTTAGCAAACACACATATCTTTAGGTCATGAAGCAGAAAAAATAAGGTATGTATTTAATGCCATAAAATGTCAGGAAAATTATAATGCAAGGGAAATACATATTTTATTAGAATTGGCCATGTTACCTGGTGTGCTCTATAATAAGAAACTAGCACAAGGAGAGTAAGACTCCCATATGCAAGAGATCTCCTTGATTTAAAAGTCTATTCTGATATACCTTGTTAAAGATTAATTCACAGCATGGAACACTACTAGAAAAAATAGTAACTTGCAAAATATATACATGTTATTGATGCATCCATTTATCCCCCACTTTTCATTATTTAAAAAAATCCCAAAATAAGATACAAAGGAATAAAACTAAAAAAATAAATAAAAGAAAAGCAGAGAGAAAAACATTGAACACAGCAGCATAAATTCAGTCCAAATTTGGATGACCATGTAGCTGTGCTAATGCCAAAGCTTACTAGTATATAGATCATCCCTAACTAAAATAAGGAAGGGAAGGGAATTCTATTAACAGGATTCAAGGACATTTTTCCTTGAGTTAGTAAATAAGAATCTTAATAAATTCAGCAGCCTCAAATCAACAGCTTCACTACATGGTTCTCAGTAAAGCAATTCCTAATTTAGCTTTCACTGAACTATTGCTTGCAGAGTTATAGTTATTTCTTCATATAATACTAGAAATCATTGTTATACATGCAAGGTATGTTCTTCCGACCTCAACATAATCACCTTCTCAAAGGAAAAAAAACAACACAATCCAATACCTCTTCTTACCTGGGGATCCCCAAAGTAGATTTGCATGATTAAGGCCACCGTGACTCCCGTAGCAAATGTTAGGCAGGCAGTGATGATCACAGTCAGACCATCCTGACGACAGCTGCAGTCCCCAGAGAAGGGGTCCTTGCTGGTCTCCCGAAGTGGTGAGACATCCTGGCTGCCCATTTCCGATGAAGAAGAAGGCAGGCGCTGGAGGCGAGCTGATTTAAGGAACGAATCTGGGTCTTCAATCAAAAAACAAAAAAAAGTGTCAAGTAGGAATAAATTTGGGTTTGTGTTCATTTAAAGCATATCCAATGAGACACTCACATTGCTGCTGCTAATAAGCCCCACTCTTTTTCTGTTTATGTGCATTTTCAAGAGTCTTTCCGGCTCAGGTTTTACAGAGTCAAATTACATTTAATTCTCACTAATTCTCCGAAATCTTAAAATAATGTTGAACAATACACAGAGAAGGGGACAAATTTGAACTTTGGAGTTTACTACTTGAGCATATACATTTTTTATTCATTGAAGTTATTGCCATTTCTGCTGTATGTACTTGTATTACAAATATGTTCCCACAGCAAATAGCAACCCCTGGTCCATCTAAGAAGTATGTTTTCACAACGGCCAGTCAACTGCTCTACTGTAGTAGTTTCCCAACAGATGGCCTTTAAAGACATTCACGCTGTCATCAAGGCTAATAAACATTGATCCCCATGAATAGTTTAACAATTGCTTTAGTAATGAATCCAAACATTGATTTAGGCATCTCTGTTTTCCCATATTCCTGAATTTCGTTATTCAGTTCCTTAGTTCCAAGAGCATAAAAAAGAAGATGCTAATTCACAGATGTCACCATCCTGTTCTTCTAACTCAGGCAACCCAAACTTGGTGCCCTCAAAAGGCACAGATCACTATTGTAAAGCTGCCTGAGGTGATGACAGTTAAAATCCAATACCTCTGGAGCAGTAGTGGATTGCCATTTTTCTTACTACCAGCTCACACACGTGTGTGACTCTTCTGCACAGAAGCGTCTGGGCAAGTGGGCGGAGCCTCCCGCCGCCACCACTACCAGTTCACCTGATCCTGGCCAAACCAAGAGCAACCCATCTCTGGTCTGGAGTGCTTCAGATTGGGGAGGATGATATCATTCTAGAGCAGGTGTGTCAAACTTGTGTCATCACGTTGTCATCATGTGATGTATCATGACTTTTTTTCCCTTCACTAAACCGGGGGTGGCCGTGGCCAGCATGTCATGTATCTGGCCCGCAGGCTTCAAGTTTGACACCCCTGGTCTAGAGATTCTTCCGGTCCATGGTAGTTGACAACCCAAGCCAAGGATGAGTAACTAGTGCCACTCCAGGTGTTACTGAATAAAAAGTCCAGCACCCCTAAGAAGCATGGCCAATAACTTGAACAGGAATGTCAGAACTTGACTCCCTCATCCATCGGACCTTTTTCCAGCCTCTGCTGAATTGTAGTATTATCCACCTATTCTTGAGTAAGCAAGAAAACCATACCTGGATGACATTTGCTGTCTCCAATGAGGATCCCTCTTCTCCCCCCTCTGTTCCTTGTCAGTGGCAGTCATCTGACTTCCTTCCAAGATAAATGCTAACTAATTTTATACCAAATGCAACTGCCCTCGGATGGCATTGGATAAGAGTAGAAACACATGCAATGGATAACTTTAGTCTATTTCATTCATAGGCTGGGAAGGAGATAAAGGCAACATTATGGGGACCCAACCAAAAAAAAAGTGCTGCCAAATGATGCTGATGTGTCATGGAACGATCTCCCCGTCGAGATACGCACCCTCACCACCGTCCAGGCCTTCCGCGCAGCCCTCAAGACCTGGCTATCCCAACAGGCCTGGGGATAAGCCTCTAATTTGCCCCACCCGAGTGTTGAATGTTGAATGCAAGTTGTGTTTTTATTATTTTATTTTGCTCACATATTGTTTATTTTGAATTGCACCCCCTCCCTAATGATTGTAAGCCGCCCTGAGTCCCCTCAGGGAAAAGGGCGGCCTATAAATCCTAATAAAATACTAAAATACTAAAATACTAAATGATGGTTCAAGATGCAGACACAATCGCAATCTAAATCTTTTTTTGTGGGAAGGAAGAACAAACTGTAGTTGGATAGAACCTTAAGACATTCTTTAAAGATTTCAAGAGCCTGAAACAACTAACTATTGTTGTAGTCTGGATTTACTATACGTTCTTTCCTTCAGAGCTATATGGATCACATGGGACAGCAAAAGATTTGTGAATGAAAATAATCAGCTCACAGATTTTTTACTGTATTTGTCATGGTGTAGAACCAGATATAAAAAATGATTCCAACCACATTTTATAGGAATGTAACCGAAGGCTTGGGAGAATCTTAAGGTTTCCAGAGAGAAGAGCTCAACAACAATTAACAATAGTATGCTAATCCCTTTAGAAACAACCTAATGAAAAAATGGTAGGTATTGACTGAGTAACTGACAGGTGCCAAGGAATGGAATACTGAAAGGAAAATACTGACAGGGAAAGATGGAATTAAAATACAGTGAATTTTCTTCACCGTATTTCAAATGGTCTCCTGCATAAATTGTGCATAGAAGAACCCTTTGAAAAGTTAAACTTGCCTCTTCACAGCACATTTCTCCTCAATATAGATTATTCAGTGCAAAACTGCTTCTGCAGTCCTTAAAAGCTACTGTGGCGGATTTGGAGATGAGATTTAGCACCTGATGTTATCCAGGAAGATACAGAGCAATTCAATGAGAAATGATTAGTAGTCTTCATGTAGAGGAATTCGGGCAATGGTCTATACCATTCCTGGAGAATTTGAATTCTAAGGCATGGTATGCATTCTGAGTCCCATGAGTTCTGGCAAATTATATTATAGCAAGAAATCTTAAAAATACATTAAGTGGGTGGACAATATAGACTATATTATATATAAATTGTACAAAATTATGATTTGGGACCAGGGAAAAATTATATTCTCTAATGGCCATGCTCATTTTTTTGGAGTTACAGTAAGTCACTGGCACTTACTCAAAGGCCAAGTGAAATCCTTGTTTTTTAAAAATGCATTTATCTATGCCTAAAAAGGTGCATTTTTTTCTTTACTTTAAAGCAGTGTTTCTCAACCTTGGTGACTTTAAGTCCTGCGGACTTCAACTCCCAGAATTCTGGGAGTTGAAGTCCGCAGGACTTAAAGTCACCAAGGTTGAGAAACACTGCTTTAAAGCATAGATCCTATAATGTCTGCTAGGAATGTTAAATGATTAAGCATCACTGCTATACATAATTATCAAATTATGGTAGTTTTTATTTGTTTTGTAAATTAGAAGAGTGCTCTGGACATCTGTATAGGACATCAACTGGATACATCTATATTGGACAACAACTCCTCTGACCTCCAGACATCATAGCCATTGGATGCACTGGCTTAAGATGATTTGTTCATCTTGCTCAACCACATTAAGCCCATTATAATTTTTTTATGAATTTCTCTTGTCTAAAAGACAGGAAATTATGCCACCAATTTTCAAAAATTGTGGTCAAAAATGGCTTGGATGTTCGTAAAGATAATGATAAGTATATAACATAATAAATACAATGTAATAACAATCTGTAAAAATTATGTGCTAGTAATTAAAAATTGGCGAGAATATATACTTGAAAAAGTAGTTGAAAATAAGCAGATTAAAATACTGTGGGATTTCTGAATATAAAGTCTTTGCACATAACACATCAGATTTAACTCTGGTTTAAAAGAACAGATGCATAATTGATGAAACAATACCAGAGGATAGTAATATAGAAGGCAAAGAATTGGAGAAGATCACAAGTATCAGGATCTAAAAATAGAAAGTGAAAGATTATGGCATAAACTGATCATGGTGGTCCCAGGAATAATGGGCATGCTGGGTGCCAGAACAAAAAGTTTGAAGGCATTTAGCAAATCTACTCATTGAGAAAATGTCCATCTGTCAACTACAAAAGGCCACACTGTTTGGATCCTCACACAATGCTAATACATTATGACATTCTTTCAGAAGAACTTGGTGCAAATGAAGGCCAATCTCAGCTAAAGAACTGGAAACTGTGATTTCACATTTAATAATAATTCATTGCCTACACCTGGCCATAGAGCCTCTGCTAACCCAATTTGACCCACAGTTAGCTTCAGCACAATTCCTATGCACCCCTCCCATCCACCTGATATATTTCTCATTCACAAGCAACTGTCTCTACAAAACCAACTTTGCATCCTTCCTAATAATCCACTCTGCTGCTTGCATGCCCAACTTCTGTGCTCTTTTCTGCAGTAAGAGGAGACTTTGGCTTTCCTTATTTTATAGGAGTGCAATTTGCCTAACATTCCAGTTAGACAAAAATGCTCTTAGTAATGGCTTGCTTAACTTTGTGATGTCAAACTGTACAAAGTTGTGTTTCCTCTTTCCGCGAGCACATTTCTTCACATTTGGTCCCAACTGGTCCTTGTGCCATGCAGAATATTCTGCTTGTGAAAGAGGCCATTATGAGCACCCTTGTCACAGCTATCCATATCTCAGTAAGATCTATGTTTGATTCTGCAGTGTTCAGGCCTTTGAGATTTCTTTAAAAATTCAATTAGAACATGAAATGCTTGTTTCATTGAGATCATTCTTCTTTGTTTTTCCCCTTTCCCAACAGAAGTTAAAAGGGCTGTGGGACCTTTGGTAATTGTGCGATCAACCTTTCAACTCCAGGTGCTAGAGATACAAATTCGTGCATGGGGTGGGGGTGGGAGTAGAAGAGGATTGGGGTTGCTTTTCAATTGCTGAAAACATTTCCTACTACCATTATAGTGTGTAGCCATAAATTACAGATGGTTGGTGAAAATGTACCTAAACTCTAGGAATTAAACTGACCTGTGGTACAACTGAACCAGAGGTGGTATTCAGCAGGTTCTGACCAGTTCTGGAGAACTGGTAGTGGAAATTTTGAGTAGTTTGGAGAACCAGTAAATACCACCTCTGATGGGAGGAAATGGGGATTTTACAGTATCCTTCCCCCTGCCACGCCCACCAAGCCAAGCCACGCCCACCAAGCCACGCCCACAGAACTGGTAGTAAAAAAATTTGAATCCCACCACTGAACTGAACCCTTAAAGAATTACAGGTAGTCCTCGACTTATGACAACAATGGGACCCAACATTGCTGTTGCTAAGCAAGACATTTGCTAAGTGAATTTTGCCCCATTTGATGACCTTGCTTACCACAGTTCTTGTGAATTACTGCAGATGCTATGTTAGTAACATGGTTGTTAAGTGAATCTGGCTTCCCCATTGACTTTGCTTGTCAGAGGTTTGCAAAAGGTGATCACATGACCCTGGGACACTGCAACTATCATAAATACAGGTCAGTTGCCAAGTATCTGAATTTTGATCAGGTGACCATGGGGGTGCTGCAATGGTTTTAAGTGTGAAAAATGGTCAAAAGTCACATTTTTTTTAGTGTGATTGTAACTCAAGGACTCCTTGTACTTATCCTGAGGTATAATCAAGCACAATCAATATCAAGCATGCACCCAGATTTTTCTTCCTTTTAAAACAGCCACCTCTGGCTGGAATCTCCTGTTGGGATTCCAACTCAGGCCCTGTTGGCTGGAAATTCTGGAACTGAATATATCTGAAAGGTAGGAGACTAGGGATTGACTGCTTTAAAGTCTTGCATACATGAGCTCATGTAGGACAAAACCACATTTAAATAACTTTGCAACTAAATTCACGTAAAAAACCCCCGCACATTTACTCTTATAAACTGTATTAGACTGTATCTATAAACCGCTTAGAGAGGGCTATAAAGCACTGTGAAGCGGTATATAAGTCTAAGTGTTATTGCTGCTACTGCTAAATCTGGCACATGCATGTAAGTCAGTGGTTCTCAACCTGTGGGTCGGGACCCCTTTGGGGGTCGAACGGCCCTTTCACAGGGGTCGGCTAAGACCATCGGAAAACACATATTTTCAAAAAAATACGGAAAACATAAAAGAATTTTATAGTTGGGGGTCACCACAACATGAGGAACTGTATTAAAGGGTCACAGCATTAGGAAGGTTGAGATCCACTGATGTAAGTGATCTCAGTGTTTTATACTGTAGATTACATTGTTATTAAGCCATAGGACATAGGTAAGAAGAAAATGAAACAAATGTTGCATGTAAATATATTTTAATGTAACAATTTTTTAAAATGGAAAAAGAACAAAACACAACTGATTTCCTGAGTCCACATGCTTATCTATAAGGGATATCTTAGGGGTGTCAAACCGGATGTGTCATATGCAGGTCACGCCCACCTGAGCTCTGTGAAAAAATGTTGTGATAGGCAGTGGTGGGTTCCTACCAGTTTGGACCGGTTCGGTTGAACTGGTAGTGGTTTGGTGGCCTGGGTCGCTGGAACTGGAGGAGATCCAGGCCTGTCACACCCCCAAACCAGTTCTCCAGGCAGCGCCATAGACACTGCCATTTTGTATTTTGCTTCTGTGCATGCACAGAGCAATATTTATTGCACTGTGCATGCGCGCAGTGTGCATCAAGCGTGTGTGCGTGCATGGCGTGCCCACAAGCAAACCAGCAGTACCGGAACCCACCCCTGGTGATAGGTCATGTGACATCAACGTGACGCAAGTTTGACACCTGTGCCTTAGATCGTATCATACTAGCAAAATCAGAACACAATCCATCCAGAGTTAAGCCTATTAACATAGCAATATTTTTAACTACCTGTACATCATTTTCTCCATTTAAAACAGTGGGTCTCCACCTTCCTAATGCCGCGACCCTTTAATACAGTTCCTCATGTTGTGGTGACCCGCAACGATAACATTATTTTATGTTTTCCATTTTTTTTGAAAATATGTATTTTCCGATGGTCTTAGGCGACCCCTGTGAAAGGGTCGTTCGACCACCAAAGGGGTCCCCACCCACAGGTTGAGAACCACTGATTTAAAATAAAGGGGAGAGGCAGGGAGCTGCTGAATTCTGTTTGGAACTTGGCCCAAGGTTTTATTTCTAGAAATCATATTGTTGAGGTAAAATACAGTCATTTCATAGGTAGCAAACTGTAGGTATACAAACAAAAATATTCTAATTTTTATTGAAACGTGCAGTTTGAGTATTACAGAAACAAGCGAAACTCAATTCAAATACTATATGGACAAATTTAAATATACTGATGGTTTGATCTGTAAATAATCTATTTCCTATATGATGACTTTATTTTCTAGATAATTATAGTGAAGCATAAAGGGACTTAAGTAGTTACACCCACAAATTAAATGCTAAATGTATGCAGTATTTTCTACACTATTTAAGGGATGGGCCTAAGACAATTTTGAATCCCTTCCAATAGTGGGAAACTTACTATTCTCTGAAGTCAAAATACAACTTTACCAATGTATTGTCCGCTTCATGATATCTAATACTTGAATTGTATCCTTAATGTTCCCATGACCTACTCCTCATCCTAGATATTAAGACGACCTCCAAATCACCCTTCCCCATTAGAATCAATAACATTCCCTAAGCCTGGGGGGGTGAAAATTTACACCCCTCAGAGAGGGTCCGCAACTTGGGGGTCCTCCTGGATCCACAGCTGATGTTAGAACATCACCTGTCGGCTGTGACCAGGGGGGCCTTTGCCCAGGTTCGCCTGGTGCACCAGTTGCGGCCCTATTTGGATCAGGAGGCACTTCAAACGGTCACTCATGCCCTCGTCACCTCAAGACTTGACTACTGTAATGCGCTCTACATGGGGCTGCCCCTGAAAAGTGTTCGGAGACTACAAGTAGTCCAGAATGCAGCCGCGCGAGCGATACTGGGTGTACCAAGGTACACCCACATTACACCTATCCTCTGTGAGCTGTACTGGCTCCCTATCGGTCTCTGAGCATGATTCAAGGTGCTGGTCATTACCTTTAAAGCCCTATATGGCCTAGGACCCGGATATCTGTGAGACTGTCTTCTGCCGCATACCTCCCAACGGCCGATAAGATCGCACAGGGTGGGCCTTCTCTGTAGCCGCTCCGACCCTATGGAGAGAGATCCGGACCCTACCCACTCTCATGGCCTTCCGAAAGGCTATCAAAACCTGGCTATTCCGGCAGGCCTGGGGCTGTTGACCTCATGACCGAGGTCCAGCCCTGATTAGACTGGGTGCATGATGTGGTTTTTTAATCTGTTTTCCTCCGTTTTTTTTTACTCTTTACTTTTTAAATTTTATTTTCTGTAAGCCGCCCGGAGTCCTTCGGGATTAGGTGGCCTATAAACTTTTTAAATCAAATCAAATCAAAGATTTTGGAAGATGCTTCTCCTTTTTGTAACCTTAATCCTTCTTTACACACAAGGCTAGGTAAAAGAAGGATCTCTCACTTCTAGTCAGTTCAATGCAGTCAATTATTCATTTTGTGATGAGTTTTTGGATTGCTGAGAAAATGGGACAGCCCTTTCTTTTTTGGCAAGAAACCTATACTTAGTTTTCAAACCTTGATCATTGTGGCATGACTGACACTTAGCCAAAATATATTTATTTAAGCTATTTTAAATGAAAATATGGAAATATAAGCTAAAACTCAAGTCTAAAGTTTTCAGACATCCTTAGGAAAAAAGAATTTTCATTGTATTCAGTAAATATGGTTTACATGTAAACAAAGACAGCAAATATTTGTAGATGACACCGGCAAAGCCTTTTCTTCATCATGTCAGTTTCCTTTAGAGGAGGAAACAAGTACTGTAAAAAAGGAAAAAGTGGGGAGTGGGAAGGTTTTTGAAGAAGGAAAGGCTGAATAAGGAAGAAGTCATTTTGATCTGTGCATAATCATTGAGTAAAACAAGCCATGATCATTTTGCACGCCAGATACCTATAAATGCAAATCCAGGAGAAAATTCCTTCAGAAGCATCCTAAAACATAAGAGATTTTGTAATAAAGGTGAAAATGATGTTTTCTCTCCTTCATTTCACATTACTAATACAGGTGGTCCTCAACTTACAATGGTTCATTTGTGACCATTTAAAGTTACAATGGCACTGAAAAAAGTGGCTTAGGACTGTTTTCACACTTACGACCATTGTGGCATCCCCATGGTCACGTGATCAAAATTCAGGTGCTTGGCAAGTGGTTCATATTTATGATGGTCGCAGTGTCCCAGGGTCATGTGGTTACATTTTTCCAACCTTCTGACAAGCAAAGTCAATGGGGAAGCCAAATTCGCTTAACAACAATGTTATTAAATTAAGAAATGCAATGATTCACTTAACAACTGTGGCAAGAAAAGTTGTAAATAGGGCAAACTCACTTAAGAAATGTTTCACTTAGCAACATAAAGTTTGGGCTCAATTGTGGCCATAACGTCAGGACTATCTGTATATTATTGACAACATCTTTGCAAAGATTGTGAAGTGGCAACAAGTAATATGCCAACTTCTGTTTGGTCTATGTTACCAACACCATGGTGATGCTATTGGATGTTTCTAAAATGTATAGCCATATTCCAGGGTGTCAAAACCATTCCGTGTCATTTGGTAAAGACTACCACATCTAGATGTTAGTTTTTCCAGAGAAAAGAACAAATATTTGCATGCTTTTGATATCTTTAGTTTTCTTCAAAATGGCATATGGATGGCAAAGCTTTTCCTGAGAAATATGGAATGGTGAAGAAAATTATTCTCAAAGGGACATTTTATTCAATTTATGAAACCTGTTTTAATTGTGCACCAAAATTCAGCCAGAAAGATTAACATTCAGAAAAGCCATTCTCAAATGAATGCAACTTTATAGAAAAGAGATGGTGGGTGAATTAAAAAAGGAGTTTCAGTTAAAATACAGGCAGAAAAAAAAGTTCACTGTTGACATATGCAGGAATGTACTAAACAATTGCAAACTCACCTGCTTGCAGGAGCAATTTAGACATTCTATTCAAGTTGATTTCAAACTTCATTTCCTACTTTACATATCAGAAACTAGATAGAAACATGCATTTTTTTCTAGTAATACATATGAAATCTATCCTATTATAGTAAAAGAAGGGAGGAAACCAATAATAATCATTGCACAGCATCAACCGTAGTTCTAATACATATCTATGTAATAGACCTACAGATAACTAATCCTTGTGTTGCAGTTGCCGAGTAACCTATGAAGTTAATTTTGGATTGGAGGAATTGAATATGTACAGCCTGGATGACAGAAGGATAAGTGGGGACAAGTTTGAAACCTTTAAATGTATAAGAACGTGAATAAGATTCTAGAATGCAGTATTTTTAATATTAAGCAAACACGAACAGAGGGGCACATCCTCAAACTGACAAGAGGAGAGTTCAAAAGTAATGTTAAATATTACTTCACAGAAATAATAGTGGAAGCTTGGAAACAATGTCAGTGAAAATAGTGGGTCAATCAACAGTCACTGAGTTTAAACAAGCTTGGGATAAACACATGTCCATTATCTGACCAAAAAAAAAAAAAAATAGCTCCAAGGGCAGAGTTGACAGACCAGTAAGGTTTCCTCTGGCCCTGAAATCAGTTTTCTGTTTCTAAAAACTACAACCCTTTGTTAAAATAATAGTACTGTGTATTGGATTAATGAAATTACTTAGTGAAATGATTAGATCCCTTAAATGCTAAAAATAATATATGGGAAGTGTGATCGATTGGCCACAGAATGGAGGGATAGTAGAAAAAAATCACCTGTAGCAAGGGTGGGTGCCGGCTGCTGTTTGCTCAGAGACGCTACGCAGGCTTGATGCGTGCGCATGCGCAGTGCAACAAAAATGGCTCTGCGCATGAGCAGAAGACAAAAACAAGATGGTGGCGTCTACAGCGGTTCGGGAGTGTGGCAGGCCTGGGTCGCTGCCAGTTCCAGTGACCCAGGCCGTCAAGTTACTACCAGTTCAGCCAAATTGGGCCGAACCGGTAGGAACCCATCTCTGCCCTGTAGTAGAAAAATAAAACATGGATTGCTTTTATTACAGTGACTTCCAAAACGAAATATGAAAAAATTGGAAGTCTTGAAATGTACTTTCTAAACAATAAGTGCTAGCATAATGAATAATCAAGGTTTTTAAAAATATGAAGAATTTAAGAACACATAATTTTATTAAAATTTGGTATTTCTATGGCAGTAGTTCAAGATTATTGATTGGCATTAGTATTGTCTGCAGCAATTATATTTCCATACAAATTAATACTCTGACATTTGGGAGAATGTACTGTAAATATTAAAATGGAGAGCAGGACTGGTAATTGGCAAATAGTATCCCCACCATTCTTCCTCTGTTCCCCAGTATAGAGAGGATAAATTTACCTACAAAAGTGTGAATCAGGGGAAATTATGAGATATGAAAGTATTAAGTAAACCTACACAATGTAGCATTGTATTTTATACATAGCAAACACTTGGGTTTTGTCCAACTATATTTTGCCTTATGGGAAAATTTAAACAACACTGCATAGTGCAACATAGTATACATGTTTACCCTGTGACACTAAAGGTTTCCTTAAATTTTATATTAGGAAGGATAGAACATTTGCTATTCTGTCTCAAATAGTAAAGTGTTTTGGACCAGCTGTGGAGGATGGAGAAAACACACCATGAAACATGCCAAACATGTAATTAAACTCCAAATGAAGAATATTTTAACCTTCAAATCAACAGAATCCTTATTACTTAAAAAGAAATAAGCAGATGCCTAATTATATCAGGATTGAAATACATGATCTATTTGATTCTCAAACTTCAGAAGTCTGAGATGGCATTATAATCAAGATAAAAGCAAGATAATCACACATATACACACACATATTTTATTCAAAATGACAATGGCAACGACAAATGGAAAGTAGGGAAAATTAAGGAATGATGGTAAAATAGAAAAAAAAATAAGACACATCTTGGTATTATTTTCCTCCAAGGAGATCATGTCAGTTTTCAGCAATATGATCTTCATAAGAGATCTGTTTCTTAGCCCAATGGGGATTTGAATCAATCCTTTTTGGATGGATTAGATTTATATTCCCACTTTCCTCCAGCAGCTCAAGACTACTTGCTTAACAAATTTCCTTTGCTTTGACTGAGGTACTGGAACCTTAGCTATTATTTGCCACAACATCCTAAATATTTCAAAGCAGACACAAGGAAGTATTGGTGACTCAGCCTTCTTCTTTCCTAGCCTCTATAATAAAGTAAGACACAAGGATTTTGCAGTTTATGTTCTATGAATTCCAGAAATTGTCCTTGGACCATAAATCTTGTCCCATAGGAAATTATGAGGTTTCATTGTCCACTTCATAGAAGGTGCATGGGGAAAAAAAATACACAACAGGAAGGCGGGAAGCAAAAAAAAAAAGATCAATGTAGATTCAAATAAAGTTGTATCGTTAAAAAAAAGTAAATTAAAAGCTATTATTCTGAAATGAAAGTGTGCATGCCCCATACCCTTTGTTGATGCTGAGCTCATTTTTTCTCTTTGCTTTAAAATTTAAGTCCTGGCCTTAACAGAATACATATCTTGAACATTTTAGTGACATTTCTCAATCTTCCCTAAAATAAACTAATAGAAAAACCAGACTCTATTTTCACAAGAAATTAGTATTTACGGAAAATGAGGCATATTTTCATCTAGATGTGGTTTTTACTAGTTCATTTTTAACGTGAAAGGACTTTGAGAGAGAAAAAAGATACTCTTTAATGCAATTTGTACTAGAAGCATTTCATTTTGTGAACATAGAGTTTTAGACATAAATAAATAATATGGTTTTTTTCATTGGTTTAGACTTGTGAATTCTCTAATGCAGTGTTTCTCAACCTTGGCAACTTGAAGATGTCTGGACTTCAACTCCCAGAATTCCCCAGCCAGCTGGGAATTCTGGGAGTTGAAGTCCGGACATCTTCAAGTTGCCAAGGTTGAGAAACACAGCTCTAATGTGACTGAAGAGGGTTAGTCTCTTAGGGGAAGACCAAATGCAAGCTTTGGGGGGCAGGGAGGGAGGCTGGAATAAACATGCAAACTCTGCTCCCAACTGTATAAAAAAAAACCCTCAGGATTGAACTATTGGGTCCTTGTTGTTTTGAGCATGATTTTTTTTTTCTGCACACATTTCATTACTTGGTTACATAAGGATGTTACCTAGCCTGCTGCTCAGAACACACCAAGAACTCCACATTTAAAAGTCTCTCCGGAACTGGGAAGCAGGAGAAGGCAACATTTCCAATTACAGGGTGACTTCACAATCAATCTAGCTCATAATAATTCATAATTATCCATTAAAATAACTGGCTACTAATTGAACAACCATTCAGGATGAAAAGTACTTTACACTGTTCTATTTTATCTTTGTTTATTTATTTATTTGAACTTTCCAATTTTGTTGTATACATGATGTACAATGACAATAAAGGCTATACTATACTAAGTTTACCTACACAACACATGAAGAGATGCTCTTTTGTCATCTTAACCTAATGCCAATCAGCTTGATTGGGTGACACAGAAAACTATATTTATGAGACCAGAGAACTTTAAGACAACCTTTTCCAGACTGTCCCCTCTTCTTAGTAACCATCAGTTATGCAGGATGGGGATTGTGAGAGTTGTAGTCTAACTATTCTGAAATGCACCACGCTAGAGATAATTGCTTTAAGAATTGCTGTGCTGACTGGAAGCTCTATTCTAACTATTGACCCTATGTGCTGCAATAAGTAATAAATCTGAGAACAAGATCTTGGCTATATCTCAGCTGCTACAGGTCCCATGCTCTTAAGTATTGAAGATATCTACTGAAGCAATAGCAAACTTTACCCTGGGTAATTTTCAGCATACTACTGTTTTTTCTCTCACACTTTTAGACTGATCTGAAGACCTTAGAATAGTAAATAACATTCCGAAGATCAAAATTCAGTGACACCTCACAAAGTTATTCTCAAGTATGAAGAACTGAGAGAAACAGTTAAAAAAACACCAAGTCCTGGGTCCTTAATCAACCTGAGACATTTTCAGGGAAGGTAAAAAGTTGGCATAGAATGAGAGATGGCTGGCTGGGGAATTCTGGGAGTTGCAATCCAATGCATCTACAACAGGGCACAGATATTAGGAAAGGCTGCATTAGCATCAGTATGGATACTTTGGAGAGCAAGAGACTATAGTGTGATCAGAAAGATATCATGGGATGGAGGCAATACAATCACTTACATTATTGCCCTGACAGTAGAGTTGATAGAAAGGTAGAAGGAATGAAGGAAGGAAGGGAGGGAGGGAGGGAGGGATGAAAGAGGAGAGGAATGGAAATGGGATGGAAACAAGACAATGGAAAGAGACAGTCCAGGAGCCTCCACAGCCTGGCCATGCAGCCTAGCACTCCTACAGCCTCATCAGCAACAGTGGAAGGTGAATGGAGGCCAAAGGAGGGGAAAGATGGTGCAGAGCAGGGGAGATGGAGGACTGGAGACTCCCGGCAAGGACGTCAGGAGAGGGGCAGGCAGGAGAAGCGGGAAGGGCAGAAGCAGGGTAGGCGAAGGATGCGGGACAGCTGCACCGCTGGGCCGGTGCCAAAACGCTTCGGGAGGGGGGAGAAGGAAGGGATGACGCAGAAGCCCCGCCCGCCCACCCGCCAAAGGAGAGATGCGGGGAAGCGGGCGAAGGGCAGGACGAGAGCCAGTCCCGGAGGAGCCGGTCCGATTGGGATGGGATGGAGGCCGCGGAGGTGACGGGAAGGGGGAGGATGGAGAGATGGTCGTGAAGGTCCCGCTGGCGGCTGGTCGGATGGAGAGGCCCGGCGAGCAAACGGGCTAAGATCCGCGCTCACCGGTGTCCTGCTCTGCCAGGAAGGCATCCTCCTCTTTCCTGGAGCGCAGGCAGCTCTCGGGGGCGATGACGCTGCCCGCCTCCTCTTCGGGCAAGCGGGGGAAGCTGGTGATGCTCATATAATCCACGGGCGAATAGGCGCCCAGGCTGCTCTCCTGGTTCGCCTCCTTCTCGGCGGCCCCTGCAGCCGGGGCCGCCGCCGCCGCCATCCTGCTTGCGCCTCCTTAGCCAGGCAGGCGCGCTGGTTGGCCGGTTCAGCCCAGGCTCCTGCTCCGGAAATGACTGCTGGTGGAGGCCGGCCCAGCTCGCCAAGAGGGGAGCCCAGCCGAGTGTCTGGGGAGGAAGCGGAGGCGTGCGGGAAGGGCGGACGCTAAAGGCCGGCGGGGCGGAGCTTTGGGAGGCAGGATTCGCTGGCTGACTCGCTTGGCCCCTTGCCCCGCGGGCTGCCCGTCTCTAAGCTCCGCGGTGTCTCTTCAGGGAGGAAAAGGGGGATGGCGGAGATGGGAAATGTCACTCGCCATCGTGAAGGGTCTTCTAGTTTTCTCCAGCCGTCACTTTTTTGGCTGACGGGATAACAGATTAACAGAGTTGGAAGGGACCTTAGAGGTCATCTAGTCCACCCCCCACCTCAAGCAGGAGAATCTACACCATTTCTGACAAATGGTAGTCCAATCTCTTCTTGAAAGTCTTAATGATGAAGCTCCCACAACGTCCGAGGGCAAGCTGTTTCATTGATTGATCGTTCTCACTGCCAGAAAGTTCCTCCTTATTTCTAGGTTGAATCTCTCCTTGGTCAGTTTCCATCCGTTATTCCTTGTCTGGTCTTTAGGTGCTTTGGAAAATAGCTTGACACCCTCTTCTCTGTGGCAGCCCTTCAAATATTGGAACATTGCTATCATGCCTCCCCTGGTCCTTCTCTTCACTAGACTAACCATGCCTAGTTGGATCGGATTGGAGAAAAGGTACTTTCCCCCTTCATTCCAGCTGATAAAATTTTTTAAATAGCTGTCACCATCTCTAAATAAAGCATAATTTCTCTTCTACCCATAGCTCATCACTTAGATAAGGAAAACAAAATCCAAATGCTATCCAATCAATTTTTGTCAGCTAAAGTCCAGTAAGAGCAACCAGATATGATTATTTTCTTCTTTTAGCACTGGTTGAAGAAGCCAATCTTACACTTTCCTCATTAAAGATAAAAACTATTTTTTAACCTATTCAGAAAAATCTTGAGGTAGTTTGCTGCTCATCTGTGTTTTAAAATGAAAATCCTTCAAAAGTTTAATAGAATTCTTTTTTACATTAATAAATCATCTTTTTTGTCACTTCTAAGTGTCCTAAATCTTAGCAGAACTTTTCTGTTTATTTAAAACAAAAGAAATATTGGGATCGATTTCCTGGTTTAATATCATCTTTGGGGAAAGAATCATCCATCAGATCCATTTGTATTACATTTAAATTCCCCTTCAAATTAATTTCACAGGCATAAAGGTTTAAAAATCAAATTTACATAATCTTTTAAGGAGGCAGAAAATCATTTGATGAATACAATAAAATCTTGCCAGTCTGGAAAAAAAATCCAAAAATTTGATTAAAATATAAACTTAGTCAGTGTCTACAGTTTGGGATCTCAAACTTGGAATTTGCTGTGGAGAAGATGCTTTCATTGTAATTAAAAGAAATCCAGGCAGGCAGGCAGATTCTTTGTGGTTGTTTTGTGGAAGACAAGCTCAGCATAGGCTACATTGTTAATCTGAAATTTAGGCCAGATATTGCTTTGGTAAGCAGCAACATTGGACCTCTCAGTTGGCTCCAAGCTGCTCTCCTCTTGACCCCTAATAGCCACAAGAGAGACAGCCTATTCTGCAATGAATACCTCTTTGCTTCCATTTGTTCTACAGAATCCATATACTATGTGGGTAAGATGTGGAAGAGTAGTAACCGGTGGCATTGTAATAGGATTTGGGAAATGGCAAAAGAATTTTATTGTGCAGAACTGAAGGTGATCGTCATTGAGATGGAACTGCTGGGGAGGCCATAACAAAGGATTCTGGATGATGTTCAGCAGTCATATTAAGCAAAGACTAGGATTATGTGAAGGAGATACTTGGACTTGTCATTCTTTAGATTAGCTCCATAGAATTATTTATCGGTATGTAGTGCTGCAGGCCATGGAGTATGTATGGACTATTTATGGGTATGTAGTGTGCAGGAGGCCATGGAGGGCAAAAAGGAGGCATGGGGGAGCCGTGTGCTGGGCCCTCGCATCCTGTTTTGTTCAGTAAAGTGTTGCAGGAGGCTGTTCAGGCTAAAAATGGGGCAGAGGGGGCCACATGTGCCCTCCCAAAGCTCCATTTTGGCCGGCAGGGTGCTGCAGGAGGCATCCGTCCTATCTCCCCCCCCCCCCCCTGCGGAGAGCTACAATGCTGATCCAGCCCTTGAAGAAATCCAGTTTGACATCCCTGGGGTGCAGCATGGGGCCAGTAGCTCCATACAGGTAGCCTATGACTTACGACCAGAATTGAACCTGGAGTTATGATAGTAAATCACTGCGGTTGTAATGAGACATCAACATGATGGAAGTTAGTGCAGGAACAATAACTTTAATCACATAGCATGTCTGCTAATGTTTGCTGGTGGAGATATTTTAAAGATGCAATCTGCTCCATTTCTAACTCTCCCCCAACCCCAACAGTTTTATGCAATTCCAAGAGTATCTCTTATGTAACCTAGATCTTAAAATCAGTAAAAAAAAGTTTTTCCACAAATGAAGGCAAGAGTTTTTCCTCCCAGAGTTTTTCCTATCCCAAAGTAAAAGGCAGAGCAAGATTATCCTCCAATACTAAAACTCATATTTATGGCCAGATCTCTTAACAAATATGCCATCTTCTTTTTTAAAAGCAAGTATCCAACTACTTTAAGGCCAAAGCAGTTACAAAATAAAACTTGAAAATTTAAAAATGGCAATACCAATAAAAAAGCATTACACCAGCTTCTTAAAGTGATCTTTATTAGTGATCTTCCATGTATAAAATGATTTACTTATTTGGTAGATGTCTCAAGCTTTGAAAAAAAAACCCCCCGCTGATGGAGAAATGCAGCTTAAAGTTAGCGAATACCAAAATGTCTAAGTATCTCCTCAAACTGAAGGAGAGAACACTTAAGTTGGCAATGAAGAACTGCAAGAGAACCTCTGCTAAGGCTCTCCAATCTTTAGTAGTTTTGTCTTTCATTTCCTGTGGCTAAATTCTTCCCTGATGTTAAAAGTGAACTACAAAAAAGGCAGACAGACCTGACAATGTTGAAAGAGAATACATGGAAAGCTACTTGTGAAAAAAGAAGTATGTACGTTTAAGCGTTTAAAAGAGGAGTAAAAAGAACTGGAAATTTATCCACGGCATATTAGGACTCAAAACAGCTTCTCATTATAAGGCAGTCTTAATGAACAACTCCATTTTCTGTCTACTTACATTAACTTAAGATAGGAAATAGCTTCTTCTTGAAATTATTAAATAATTATATAGACAAGTTTAAATCTTAAAATAATTAACAGTACAATTAAAGCTCATAAGTAGCCTAATTTGTGTACAATTAATAGATTTTTTCATTCTGATACTTTCAATAATCATACAAGATCAACACTGAATTTCAGTCTACTCCTATCTGAAAATTAGTTCTATGTACATTAGCTGCCTTAATTATTCTGTATTATTCTGTATTATGTTTCAGCTTCAAAAACCTATAACAATCCCAAAGTAATTGAATTCTGAAGCATCTGTTATTTTGTGCATTTAGATCACTGGGCTCTGAGGTAGGTTCTGAAAACTGAATTGGTTAACTAACCAATATATTAAGATGTTTCTAAATCACTGCAATTGTTTTGGGAAGTTCCCTAATGAAGCTACGAAAGCCTCACACTTCTCAGTAAATACGTTAAAATTTCAAAACATTAGGAAACCATCTGAAGATTATGCTTATTACATTGTTAAGCGACCAAAATTTTAAGACCCTGGATGAACCATTTAAAGACATTAGTACTTAATACAATCAGATCAGAGCTTTAATTTCCTCAAAAGCAGCTGAGAACCATCAAAATCTATGTTCTATAATACATTCAGCAGAGTTCTCCTCCTGCCATATGCTTCATGATAGCTACCATTTTAGTATGTCTTACAAATGGAAGACAAGTCACAATCTGAATAGATCTCAAAGAGAACAAGATAATCGACGCACATTAATTAACAGAATCACCCTTTTAGGATATAAAGATTTTGTCATTGCCATACTGGTTGAAGTCACCAAGAAGGCTGAAAGGTTGAAAAGTCTTGTGCTGTCTGCAAAGCATTGTAATGGCTTTTTTTTAAAGTTCTGGAAAAGCAACAGCTTTTTAAACTAAGACTGATCAAACTTTTCTTCTTAGAATCCACAAGACATGTTGCGTCTCCTTGGACCATGGATGTAAAAACTGGCTTATTCTACCTCTCCATAGGCCAAAGGGGTTCTTAAAATGTTCTTCAGTTAAGACAATTAATTTGGCTGAGTTTGTCAATCATAATGGATGGCAGTGTAGAAGATTATCCAAACAACCTGAAATGAAGCAGAGATAAGAACAAATAAGAAAAAGATTTAAACTTTACCAAATTATAAGTATGAATGTATTTTGCTTTCTTCCTTCTGAATAAGACTGCATTATTAACATTACTACACTAAGGGATCATAAAAAAAACTTTAGACTAGTGGTTTCATTGTTTTTTAGTGCTAGCAGGAGAGAGGCAAATAAAAATATTCTCAAGGTAAAAATGTTCTGATTCTATTACATCTCTTCCCTGGCCTAGCAGAAATGTTATTATGCTCTTCTAAACTTTTTCAATATTATGACTTCAAAATGATCCTATCAGCATTCTGATGTATTAGCTACTAGAATGTGATTAAAACATTTTGTTAAGATTAGAACAGTCATAAGAGTGGAATGGATATACCGTAAGTATAATAAAATCAAAATATTTTGCACCCCTTTTGGAAACTACTGTTCTATAATTTTTTTATATTTATGTATGAAAACTTGGAAACAACCAAAGATACAGTACTGGATACTTTATGTATAAAGAGTAAACATCTACAATCAAAATTTTGTATCCCAACCAGAAGCTTTGAGACATTATAACGAGTTGTATATGTTATAAGTATACACTAATTGTATAAGTTTGAACAAGAATGTAAGTGCCATCTTCTAACCACAACTAAACAGAACGATTTATACCCTAAACAGAATCACCTTTTTCTCTATATTACTTTATACTGAAGATTAATAGTGGCATTTATAATATTTTCTATTAAATGCTATAGCTTGCGCATAAAAATATTAGAATTCATGGTCAAAAGTTTGCAAATATACTTACTGAAAAAGGGAGCAGATAAAAAGCTTTCACTGCACTCCCACTTGCACAGATACATATATCTTTCTGTACAAATTAGCATAATGAAATGTTTTACCATTAAGTACTTTGGATTAATTCATCAACAATGCAACAGCCATCAGCAGAACCAATTCCCCATTTCTCTATATTCCCCATCCTCTAAGTAGGCCATAAAACAGTGATCCCCAACCTTGGTGGCCTGGCTGGGGGAAAGGGGAACCAGGCAATGTCAACGGCAGGCCAATGCACACACAGCTCCACTCAGACAAGAGAGAAGCCACTGGGGTGCGGTCTTTGCTCTCCAAGAGCAAACAGACATAATTTTGAGCTGAAGGGAAAAAACAATGCAATTTTGCAATGGGGAGCTTGCTCGTGTTATGTTGAATTCTAAAAGTTATACATTTGCTTTTTAAATTCTTAGTAGGGGAAAGAATATCCATTATTTTACCCACATGTAATTTACATTTCTAAATTTAATCTACCTCCTGTTTTATACTGTACATATAATGTCAGGAATCTACAAACAAGTAACATAAATTACCAAAAACAAAGCAAAAGATGTCATGAAGCCTTCCTTTGTTAACTCCCATGTTCCACCATACTCCTCTTCATCTATTTGCTGAAAACTGCTAAAATAGAGGTACAGGACGCCAGCATTTATGAGGCAGAATCTGGAAGAGACAGAGGAAAAAAAAGAGAGATGCTGGGCAACTTCAGTCAATTTACAATGCAACGGTATCAAGCGGCTTTCTTGTTTCAGTTATCACTGAAATTAACAGCAGCCCCTCCCTACACATAGTCCTCAACTTATAACCAGTCATTTAACAATTGTACAAAGTTACATGGGAGTTTTTAAAAAAGGCTGCTGTTGATCTGTTCTTAAAGTTACAACTGCCACCCCTCCCCCACAGCTATCTATGGCATTTCAGGTGCTTGGCAACTTGGCTTGCAATTATGACAGGTTGCAACATTCTGCAATCACGTGACCAGAATTTGCAATTTTCCTTATGCTACAAATCTGTACTGCCAGTATAGATTAAAACACTGGTAGGTCTTGATTTACGACCAGTCATATAGCAATCATTCAGAGTTATGATGGACTTCCCTGCAGTCATGTGAACACATTTCAGGCATTCAGCAATTTATAGCTGTTTGCATGTCCCTGGGTCACATAATCACTTATCTGGTTTTAGCAAACAATTGGTGCACTTAATACCACCCACTCCCGGAGTTCTTCGGGGGTGGGCGGCATACAAAACTAATAAACTACTACTACTAATATCCATGGTGTTCGCTAAACCACCACCACAAAAAAGTTTGCAAAATTGGATTGCTCAAATAAATGATCCATTTTATGACTGACACAACTTACAACTATAATGGACAGGATCCATTATGGTCATAAATCACGGACTATCTCTACTATTGTTACCAGCCTCTCCCAAATGAATTTAAATAGTAGATTGTGTCTTTTACAAGCCTGCTTCAAACAAGAATCCTGAATGCACATGCATTAACCCTTTAACAATATAACATTAAAAAAGGACAATAAGTACTGAAGAGGTATCCTATTTTAAAGCTCTAAAAGCAACAGGTGGCACTAAATTCAGAAAGAACCTAGAAATGGCTTTCCTATTACATATGTGGAATCAAAGATTTTGATTATCTTCTTGCTGCTCTGTGTTCATTTCAGGTGAACCTGAACTATGAATTCTGTCTCTAACCCATACTATCTTGACTTTATTAAAAATTTGGGTTGCTTACATTCAAGAAACATGGATGATATTCTTTCTTATCATAACCTCCTAAATAAAGTTAAGCCAGAAGTAGATATTTATCTATAAGTCTATAAATAGATTTAGAAGAAATAATTGGAGGCATTACATTTTCCTATTACACAAACTCCCTTTATTATCATTTAAGGATGACGGAGTTGAGGTCCAGCCCCGATTAGAATGAATACATGTGGTTTTGTGATTTTAAACTGTCTTTTTTTCTTGTTTTTTCGTTTTCTTTTCTTTTTTCTTCTTTTTTTTGTAAGCAGCCCGGAGTCCTTCGGGATTGGGCGGCATATAAATTTTAATAATAAATAAATAAATAAATAAATAAATAAATAAATAAATAAATAAACAAACATAAGCAACTGTGAAAATGCTTCATCATGCTAATTACTAACAGTATTTAAGATATTCCCTTTATCATTTCTTGTCATAGCTGAAAATTCATAGTTAAACATCTATATAATCTTTCAACATAGCCATACACTTAGCAATACACTTCAGCAATAAATAACACATTCTAAGCTTCTAGACAAATATTTTCAGGCAAATGGATGCATTTTCAACGTTTTCTTTATTTCATGCACTGCAGCCAGTTTTTTCTGTGAAAATCTTTTCTGATGCTCCGGTGCATGTTCCCTCTGACTAAATTTAAGAAGCTTTCTGTATCTGTCAACTTCTTTCCTACAAACTGCTATGAGAAAACTTTGCAAGCACAAATAAATGTATAGTACAAAACCCATATGCTTCAAGTATATATATCCCTTGTCTTAAACATTTCAACTTCATAAATGATTGTCTTTAAATACATGGGAAAAAAACTTACATTGCTATACCCACAAATCCCTTCAGTGGAACAATTCCCCAGATCACTCCCAAAATAACAGCAATGATCTGCCGGAACCAGTAAATGACATCTAAAAATTCATCCTGCAGAGAAAAACAATATAAAATTCATATGGAACCAATATTCACATTCAATATATGTAGAGGAATATCTCCTGTTATAACAACAAATCTAAGTTCTCAAGATATTTCACTTTCCTAATTCAAAAGAACTATACAAACATTTCGAGAAGGTCTGAAAAACTAAAAGGAGATTCAGAAATTAGACACCTGCAATTATTTCCATCCTATCTGGAAATCTATCTCAATTCCAGGGTAAAAGGTATATACTTACATTCTTTTGGGTCTTTTTATTATCCACCTGTCTTTCAAGGAGCTTAGATAAATTACTTTAATCTCATAACAACTGGGAGATGGAGGGGGTTATTGATTCAGTGAGGTATCTACTTAGCTTCATTGTCAAGCCACGGTTTAAATCTAAGCTAATATCAGCTCACTAATCTCTATGTCATTCTAATTTCACTTTATTTACAAATGGGCTGAACAAGCAGCCTGAATTCTTCTGTTTAAAAAAAAAGCATAATTAATTCACACAATAGATTAGAACGAACTTCCACTTGCTATGAAACGATGGAAAAAAGATGTACTTTCTACCATAAGACACTTTGCTTGGTTCTAAAATCAGATTCCAGCTTCTTTTGTTTCACAATAGTGAAATAGAAATTATACAGAACTTATGATTTTAAGAGCTTAATTTTAATATCTATATTCCCTACCCATGTTTTATGACTACATATTAGCCTTTTAAAGTAGACCAGATTAGGAAACAAACCTCATGCAGGCCTATACTACTTTTATTATAAAGTTATAGTGACACAATCATTTCTGTGCACCTTCCCTTTATTCTTCCTAAGAAATAAACTGGGTCTTGTTGCAGATGTTTATTGGGTTACAGATATCTGACCATTGACTTGGTAGCAACTCCTCCTGTTCCTTGCCTTTGAATTGTGTAACCTTGGTCAACTGAATTACTCATCATGCTAAACTATAATTTACATAATCTACGCTTTTAGCTTCAACAGTATCCAGACTGTTCTTCAAACTCTCCACCCCCATTAAACATCTTAATTGCTTAAATCAAAACTAAACACTCTGAAAAACAAAAAACCTGTTTGCACAAGACGCTAACTCTACGTTAAATGAATCACAACATATGGAATATTATTTATCCATCTAAACTATATATCATCCAATTTTAAAAACATTAGGAAACTTACATAAATATTTTTAAAACCTTTTTAATGCCTTTGAATCGGTCTTGACTTCTGATAACTACATGGATAAGTCCACACACAGTTTTCTTGCCTATTAATTAAAATTGGTTTGCCATTGTCTTCTTTCTAGGATTCTAGGTTGAGAATGTCTGGTCCAAAGTTACCCACCTGACTTCATATCTAAAGTAGTCTGTACTGACAGTCTGTACCAGTGGTGGGTTCTGGATCCCGTTGCAACCGGCCCGGCATGCACCACATGAACACACGCAGTGTGCGTACACATGCGTGCAGCACGCACATGCGTAATTACCTCTTGCGCTGCCTCCGCGAGCCTCCATGATGCTCCAGCTGCTCGGTGGAGCGTTGCGCAGACTCCGTGCGCTCCGTGCACATAAGCACCAAAAAGATCAAATACAGGTAAGGAGCTCGGGCGGGCCCTCCGGAGCACCATACCGGAACAGTACCGGGTGCTCCGGGTAGGCACTGGTGCACCCGGGGCGTACCGCCTGCAACCCAGCACTGGTCTGTACCCTAATGATTTTAACCACTACACCAAACTGGTTCTCACAAACATACTAAAAACATTTAATGAAAACAATTTGATTAAAATATACTTGAAATATAATTAGGGATAGGCTAATAAACAACTCTGGCCATAAAAACTTAGCGAAAGAGCAAAACCTTTACATTTTTCTGAATTGTAAAATTCAGACCTGGGGGTGGGGAGTATGTGTTCCAAATAAGGGAAAGGCCACCCCCCCCCCCAAAAAAAAGAGAGAGCCTACTCAGACATTCCAGTGAGGAAGAAGGTAACCTAAAGCATTGCTTTCTGGGCTGTCTGGACAGTATAGGAAGATTCTGTTTAGAGAAGATGGTCCTGAGAGTAACATGAGAGTAACAAAGATGCAAACCCTGTGGGATTCTTTCCAGGTCAAATCCAGTACTCTGAATTCTATTTGGAAACAGATTGGCAGGCAAGGCAGCGCCCAGAATTTTAAGTGTTGCCACAATACTTGCCAGCTAGTAGATTGCCACATTCTTTGCCAATTGCTATTTCCTAATGATCTTCAAAGGCAACCTAAAGCAGGCCACATTGCAGCAATCCAGCAATCAAGATCAAACGTTGTTAAATGTTTCATGGCAGTTAGCCTGCCAGCCAAAGTTGGAGGGAAAAGCTCTCCACTTACTGATCTCTTGTGAATCTAGATCAGAGGTCTTCAAACTTGGCAACTTTAAGACTTGTGGACTTCAACTCCCAGAATTCTCTAGCCAGCTGGCTGGAGAATTCTGGGAGTTGAAGCCCACAAATCTTAAAGTTGCCAAGTTTGAAGACCTCTGATCTAGGGGAAAACACTGCCAAGATGCTCCTTGGTGGGGAAACTGTAACACCACCACCCACCTCAAGCCAGCAAAAGGGGCTGACACCAATCCCAACGGTTTCTGGGCAGGCAACATCGCCGCCTTAATCAAGTGTTGATATCCTTCACATCTTCCATCCTTCTTGCCCAACAACTCAAGGTGCAACCCAGCAGGCTCTGTTTTAATTTATTTTTTGTTTACTTTGTCAAACATGTAAACGATAACAGGTTTAAGTATAAACATAAATATGAACATAGTAAATGGGTACAAATAAATGGAGACAGTAGGACAGGTACAGTAGGCATGCTGGTGGGCTTATGATCACCCCCTTTAAGGACCTCTTAAGAATAGGGTGAGGTCAACAGTAGACAGTCTTAGGTTAAACTATGGGGATTAGAGGAAGTAACAATGGAGTCAAGGAGAGAATTCCAAGCATTGACCACTCTATTGCTGAAGTCGTATTCTCCGCAATCAAGTTTGGAGCTGTTTCCCTTGAGTTTGTATCTATTGCTTGCCTGATTATTATTGAGGTTGAAGCTGATGTAGTCGTTGACAGGTAGGACGTTGTAGTGAATAATTTTGTGTACTACGCTCAGGTCATAGTTCTAGGTTGTTCAAGGCCAAAATTTCGAGCCTGGTGGCCTAAGCCTTACGAGGGCTCCGCTTTGACCTTTAGGAGAACCGACTGGCAGTCTCCCCACCCGCCGCTCCAACACACCACCTCAAAAAACGCCAGGATGCCCCAGCCCGTCGCCCGCGAGCGCAAGGCTGAGACCTGACCTCCAGTAGACACCCGGCCAGCCTGCTGGTCGTGTGTCTGTGTGTCCGTCCACCCGGTCTAGGCCTCACCTTGTCCTCCCAGGCGGAGTCGCTCCGCAAGGCTTTGCCCCACAAGGAGGCCCGCAACACTCCGCCGCCGCCGTTGGCTACCAGGTGCTGGTGCTGCTGCTGCTGCTGCTGCGAGTGCAGGTGCGACGACGGCTCCTCCTTCCGTCGACCGCCGCTCATCGTCCCCCGCGCCACACTTCGAGCTCAACGCGCCCCGGTCACGGCAGGTAAAGGGAGCCGCTTGAAGCCCCGCTGGTCGCGTCGCCCGAGCCACGTGGCTCTCGTCACATGATCCCAGCGCCCTACGGCGAGAGAAAGGGGCCGTTAATCCAGCGGCGCGAAGCGCTTGCCGGGTGGAGCAGAAAAAAAAACCGAGGCTTCTTCCTTATGGAACAGCCGGGATGTTCTTCGGTCGCGTTTTGGAGGCGATCATCGGAGACGGGAGGGGGAACATGCAGATTTCAAGTCTACAAGGCGGCCTTCCAATGCTACCCCTGAGACTTGCTAGTTGGTGGTTAGTTCTTATGGGTGTTTGTAAGCATCATGCGATGGGTAAACTCTTAGCCTTAAGCGCAGACCGTACGCAAAATAAACCATATTTTTATATCATTTCTGCGAGGCTTATATATCATCTCTGCAATGGCCAGGAGAAGCTGGGCATCTGGCTCCCTTTGGTATGTTTCCTGACACCACTACCCATTCATTCATTTATTCATTCATTCATTCATTCATTTATTTATTTATTTATTTATTTATTTATTTATTTATTTATTTATTTATTTATTTATTTATTTATTTATTTATTTATTTATTTATTTATTTATTTATTTATTTATTTATTTATTTATTTATTAAATTTATAGAGCCGCCCATTTCACTTACGCGGCTTTGAGAGGCTCGTATGATTAAAATAACAAAACCCACGCCACCGAGACAATTAAAAAGAAATTGCTGAAATATAATTGAAACTGGTTAAAAATTATAAATGCCTTTGGAACAATAAACACGGGAGAATGCCTTGCAAAACGTATGAGCAGAATTGCCCGTTTTTCAAGGGACTGTGCCTAATGTACAGCCTTATTAATTATACACATTTTTACTGTGATTAATATTTTGAGGATAGTTTAGAAAATAAAAAATGCTACTTTAATAAGTTACTAATTAGCACATTTAAATTCTGTCAAGAAGTCCTGTGGGAAACTACTCTCCTTGCCAAATATTCATACAATTTTATTTTAAGTTTTTAATATTCCCACCTTCCAAAGAAAAAAGCAGTTACAGAGACCAAACAGATTTAACACTATTGAAATGTATGCTACCAGAGTATAATGACTGAAGGTGTAAATTGAGGTATCTAAACATCCATAATACATACATACTGTATATTATTTCAGGCTGGATACTACATATTTTCTATTATGTAGCTTCAACACAGATTTGTTACTGAAATAATATGTAGAAAGACCCCTGCCTAGAATAAGAGGCATGCAAAATTTTGTTTTATCTAGTTTGGGTTCTGGAGAAATAAGTACAATAATTATTGAGAATCCTAGTTATGGGTGTGGATGTCATATATATGAAGTGAAAGAGGCTGGATTAAAGCTGCAGACACTGAGGCTATGTCAGCCTTTCCAAACCAGGGCTATTCCTCTGTTATTTGGAAATTCCAAGATTTGTAATCCCAAACTTCTGTTTACTTACATTTACTTTCTGTTACCAAAATCTGGCACTTGTGACCATTATGCCATGCTACATTGCGTGACCCGTCAAAACCACGCTCGACTAAGCCACGCTCGATTAAAATGCGTCGCTGACATCATCAACAGGGCAACAACAGCCAGCGCGGAGAAGGAAGGACGCTTTAAATAGCGCTTTGAAAGCAAGCCGATTCAACTTAAGGTAAGGGTTAGCTTTAGGGTTAGCTTTAGGGTTAGCTTTAGGGTTAGGTTAAGGGTTAGGTTTAGGGTTAGGTTAAGGGTTAGGTTAAGGGTTAGGTTTAGGGTTAGGTTTAGGATTAGGTTTAGGGGGGTTAGGTTTAGGTTTAGGGGTTAATTTTAGGTTTAGGGTTTACAGCGTGCTTCTGTCTCCGTGCTGTTGTCGCCCTGTTGATGACATCAGCAACGCGGTTTAGTCGGGCGCGGTTTAATTGAGCGCGGTTTTGTGGTGGAACCGCTACATTGCATTGGTAAAACAATTAGGTTTGTAATCAGAGATTCAAGGAGGGGGGGGAAATGCCCTCAAAATTTATTTATTAAACTTCATGCTGCCGACTTCCCAACCATTCTGGCTAGTTCATGACAATTAATATATGATTGGTAATTTGCATGGTATTATCAACCTAATCCAAGGGAGACTCCCCCCAAAAACCGAGACACAGAACAGGACAACGGCATCGCCCTCCTCCCTTACATCAAATGCACCACAGATAAAATCAGCAAAATTCTCCACAAACACAATATCAAGACAGCCTTCAACACTGACCAAAAAATAGCCAACATCTTAAGAAACCCCAAAGACAAAATCCAGCTAGAAAACCAAGGAGTCTACGAAATACCATGCAAAATCTGCCCTGCAACATACATAGGACAAACGAACAGGAGAATAAATACACGCAAAACACAGTCAGAAAAAAAAGAAAAAACTTCCTCCCTTTTCCAGCACTTTAAAGCTACAGGACATGAAATTAATTTTGAAGGAACCAGGTTAATCTCCAAAACTGAACATTTCAATAAGAGAATAATTATGGAAGCTATCGAAATAGAGAAACACCCCCACAACATGAATAAACGTGACGATACCTCCCACTTACCAGACATCTGGAAACCAGCCCTAGTCAACAAATGAGCCCCACCCACCTCCCAGGCCATTACAACATGAAACAACGGACACACAGCCAGCACCAAACCAGCACCAATCTACCTATCATGATACAACCACGCAACCAATCATTCCATTTACTGAAAGAAAGCCAGTACTCCACACCCCGCCCACCAAGATTTATAGAAAGACGGCAGCTCTGACCACACTTTAAGCCCAAACCCCAGCCTGAAGATGGTGAGTGAGACCTCGCCAAAACGTTGCCAAGACAATCTCAATCTTACATTGGAAAAGACTCGAATACAACAAGACCAGCATATGCTGGTCTTTTTTTCTTACTGCATATATATATATGTTGTTGTAGATTTTCATAGATTATACATACATACATACATACATACATACATACATACATACATACACACACACACACACACACACACACACACACACACACACACACACACACACACAAAAGATGGCAAATGTGAAAGATCAGATGGGATAAAGTGTGGAGGGGGTCTCACCCTCCCTTGTTACAGAACCGGGTGAAGAGTTTTTTGTGGTTCTTCTGAACAACAGCAGAATAGAGGCTATCCTGATCTTGGGAGGAATCTTGTTCCTGAGGGCAGGTGCTGTGGCAGGTATACTTCTGGGATCCTGATAGGGAGCATTTAATTGAAGGAATGCAAAGTGCACCAACCCTTCAGAATTAAATGGGTCAGGTAGATGTTATAGGTGATAGAATAAGCATGCCTTATGTCATGTCGGGTTTATAGGTAGTGACCAGCATCTTGAATCACATCTGGAAGCAATTGGAAATTAGGGCAGTTCATAAAACAGAGACAGGCACACTGAAGCCAATCAATCATTATCAATTAAGCCACTACATTTTTGAACCAATTAAAGCTTTCGGTGTGGGGAGGTGTATCTTCAAGGACAGCCCCATTAATACATGAAACTGCTAAAATGTGTTACAACTTATGTCTGTTGCAATGTAAGGAAGTGAAAATATCCTGTTGCAAAATACATCATCAACACATAGCATTTTACTAAATGTAAATGAAAAACAAAGTTTTATTTTGGATACTTTGTGATTAGCACCTTTGAATTACGCACATTTGCCACAAGGTGGCAGAAAAGTATCATCATGTTCCATAGTCTCTACAATGGCCTATTCTTTGGCTTTACCTGGGAGTCTCACTCTCCTTGGACAGCAAATACAGCCTGAGAGATTTAAGGCACTAGAGAATTTACAATATTTGCATAACCCACTGCTCTCACAGTGGGGATATGTAGTTTTTCAAACTGCTCTGTGTTTAAGGCCAACTGTGGTGAAACATTAAATCATAATGAGCTCATGTCCATATCTGCAGAACATAGAAACCAAACTTTCACAGTAGTTTAGTTAAATAATTTTTTTAAAAAACCCTCTCCTTTCTGAGGCATGAATTCTGCATATGGTTGGACAAAGAAATAATAAAATTGATGAGATCCTTACAAAAAAAGAGGAAAGATTTGCTGTCCCGGGACATTTTAACAAGAGCTAATCAAAATATACTTGCTAGAAAGGTTTATTCCTTCCCATTATTTACAGGTTGTGATATCTGTTGAATAGTTTTCTTTGTACAATTGACTGAATACATTAGTGCAATTTGTGAACAAAGCTCATGAGGTGAGTCTATGATTCATTGCGGGCAGGAAATCCAAAGAATTGGTTGAGTAAAAATGTTGTATAAACAGTCATCATTCACTAATGGGATTTGTGTATTTATACTGCTAGCATGTCTGAATGAATGTTCCACTGAGTTCAGGTGAACTGATTCTTACATAGCTCATTTAGAATGATAATCTATCAGCGTCATGTTATACAGATATATTTATAAATAAGCCGTGATGGGTTGAGAGATTTCAGATATCTGAGCAAGGGATGGTAATTTAATTGTGTAAGAGGGTCATCTAGGTAGATTAAAAAAAGGCAACATGGTGGCTTCAGCTATGTGGTTGAACCCACTTCCTTTTGTGTCAGAGACATCCTGACTTCAACTATCCTCCCACAAAAGCTCCTGTTGAATAATCATTTCAAAAGCTGTCACATAGGTAAAATGTATTTTTAATGTTCCAGAACATAAGCCTGGAATCCATTAGTGCAAATTGAAATATCTATCTATCTATCTATCTATCTATCTATCTATCTATCTATCTATCTATCTATCTATCATCGTCTGTGTCTGTCTGTCTGTCTGTCTGTCTGTCTGTCTGTCTGTCTATCTATCTATCTATCTATCTATCTATCTATCTATCTATCTATCTATCTATCTATCTATCTATCTGTTACCCTGACTATCTCACTGTTGAAGTAACTCTGTGTGGCTTTAAAACAGTTCAATTAATGAGATTTAAGTAGACTAAAAACCAAGGGGATGGGCAGTATGGGTGAGGGGGTCTTACCCTATCAACTACCTCCAGTGCTCTCAAGCCAGCCAGTCAGTAGACGCAGGTTTTAAGCCCTTCCAGGAGGCCAAAAAAAGTAATGATGAATCTCCAGTGGCAGAATATTCCAAAAAGGCCCCAATGGAAAAGGCTTTTCTCCTCGATTCCACCAACATCCTGGACAGATGGTGTCCATAACAAACTTCTTCTGGTCAAGCAAGTGCAGAAGGGCCAATCCAATTTGGGCAATTTGGTTCCTTAGATACCATGGAGCCATGCCATAAAGAGCTTTAAAGGTAAAAAAAACCAACACCTTGAATTGGACTTGGAAACAAACTCAGAAGCCATGAAGCTCGTGCAACAGTGGTATTATATGCATCCCCCTTAGAGGCCTCCAGAACTATCCATGCAACTGCATTCTGTACTAGATGTAGCTTTCAAATACTCTTCAAAGGTGGCCCCATGTAAACACATTGCAATACTCCAATTGAGAGATGACTAGAGCAGAAGTGACTGCGCACAGGGACTCATGTTTCCAGGAAAAAAAAGTGCAACTGGTGCACAGCATGAAGTTGTGCAAAAGCTCTCCTAGCTACAACTGTAGGTGGAAACAGTTGCAGATAGATTACATTACCTCTGAAAATTGGATCATGTTCTTTTCCATTGTGGATTTATCATGTTCTTTTCCATTGTGGATTTTTGAAAAAAGGCTGGATGATGGATGTTGGATTTCCTGAATTGGTAGGAGGTTGAATGAATTATCTTTTGTTTCCAGCAGTGTGATTAATTTAAAAGGACATTATGTGGATTACATTAACAAGTCTCTGGATGAAATGCAAACTGGTCAATCACATTTTAGCATAGTTGTACAAACCTAATCCATGTAGTTAGCTTTAATGTTTAGTATAGTATAATATGTGAATTCAAATAATAGTGTTAGCGAATAAACTGGTTAAGCAGAAGCTATAGAAACAGACTCAGAGGGTCTTAATCTGGTTTATTTTTTTCACGTAGTAACATCTTGCCTAATAACAAAATAGAAGAAACTCTAATTCTTCCATAGCTGTATAAACCTTGATGGTTGGGATTTAGATGTTTCTGGATTTCCTTTTCAGAACATCCAGGCTTTAAGAACTGATCCAGGTACCATCGGCTCATAAGAGCATACTGCTGTCTTTTCTATAGTCGTCTTCCACAGGAAATGTAATTACAATGATTTCTTCCATGGCTGCTTTTTAATAAACAGGCTAAAACATTGGGACTGAGGTGGGTGTAAAGAATGGGTGGAATGAGAGGGAAACCAATTATGGGCTCCTTGCCTTGATTGGAAGGAACCTACATTTGGCATAACTTCACCAGAAAGTTAGACTGGATGCAGCACAGTCTTTGAGCTTAAAAAGTTTCTAGATCCTCATTCAAAGCCCAAATAAATAATGGATCAGAATGAATGGAAAGCTGACAAATAAAATAACAATATTTTGAGAAAGATAACTTTGGCATTCTAATCTTTTGCAAATTAGCCCAGTGGCTCCCACCCCTCTCATAGTACCAAATAATTGTCAACTGGACGATAGAACAACACTTTGTCAACTTTTGCCAAGTTAAAAAAGCTAACAAAACAAATTACATTTGATTAGAAATTGGATGGGAGACAAGTATCGTTGGCTAGATTTGGGAAGTTAAATATTCAGAAAGAAAACCTTGGCAAACTACTTCTGCATTGTTTGAAGACAGCCACATGGATGGTCCATGAAATCACTACAAATGAGCTTGACTTAAAGGAAACTTAACTTTATAAGAGAATAGAATAGAATTTGTTATTGGCCAAGTGTGATTGAACACACAATTTGTCTTTGGTGCATATGCTCTCAGAGTACATAAAGGAAAATAAAATAGAATACATTCATCAAGAATAAGCTACAACACTTAGTGATAGTCATAGGTTATTAATAAGTAATCAAATCATACTAGGAAAGAAATAAAACAATATAAATTTTAAAAATAAAAACAATATGGTTATAGTCATATGTGTGAAGAGTTAGGCATTAGGAAGGATATGAATAATAGTAATACAGTCTTAGTAAATAATTTCACAGTGTTGTGGACAGCTTATGGTATGTCTTTACACCATGAGGAATCTGGTCAGGAAAAGTTACTGGCTTTTACAGAAATATAAGAGCCTGTTTGACAGGAAAAATGAATTAAGGGTAACTGCCTCTGATTGTTTCTTTTACATTTTTCTGTCTAAACTGGTCTTTATTCACTAGAAAACATCTGTACTTTTATGTTTCTGGCAAGGAAAAAAATAATTGAAACAACAAACTGCACAGAGGAGTGAGGAATGCCAACCAAGCATTGTTCAGGAAGCCCTTGTAACTTTTAACCACACATATTTAAACCTTTGTTTAAACTTTTGTTCTCAGCCAGCAGAAAGCTTTGTCATTTATACGACTTGCGTCCTTATAAAGAAAACTATTGCTAGGTCTTCTCAGATGCCGGCTGCTTTTAACAACCGATCAGAGAGTTTTGCGACTCCCTCCAGCCCTCCCCCCCATCATTTTATCTATATAAGGCAGAATCCTCTCTTCCCCTTCCCTTATTCTCACAGTCCCAAATCCAGCGTCTCACAATTGGGCTGCTGCCACCCGCACAGCTCGGCATTCTTTTGCCTTGTATGGCCAAATCCTTTGGGGTGGGAGGGGACCATCTGGGAAAACACTCTTTTTTCATTGGCTGCCTCTGCCCTCTGATCCCGCTTTTCCCCAAACTAGGGTGATTAAAACAACAGCTAATTAATTTCATCCCTTTGCAGAAACGCTTCCTAGAACTGAGGGCTTTAAACAGTTTCTGTCTGAACCAGGTAGGTGCTTTTCCTTACGTTTCCCCTTAGTAAGTGAGGATGGGTAGGTGGAGGGTTTGATGGATGGGTGGAAGGAAGGAGAGTGGGCAAAGCAAGAGCTGGTAGCTTCCTGTTATACTAGATCACTTGGCTAATGCATTGCATTTCATAATCCAAAATTAATGGTTTTTCTGCTGCGACCAACTAGCAGTAAGGCTAGCCTTTTGTGACCCGATGTACTCCCTCGATTAGTTGTGTTTGCCAGCAGTTCTTAACTATGTTTTTACCCAACTGAGTTTTCTGGGCTTGCATGATGCACTCACCTACTAAGGCTTCTATATGTATAACATGCTAAGCTAGAGTATAGTTGGCTAATTTGTGGCTCACGTCATGCATAATGTGCCATAAGGAGTACTTGCACACAGGAGGTTATCAGGTTCATAGTGAATCATAGCCCTGGTCCATCTCTGTCAGGCTTTTACAGTGTGATAGTACGTTGGAAGCTGTAGAATCTCTCACATCTGGAGTACACTAGATTGGGGATAGCTGATAATGGTCCTTACAGGATCACACATGAAACTATAATTTGCTAAACAAAATACCATTGTCTGGATCCAGACATTACAGCAGGATACAAATTACAGTTTACAAACCTCAGCAGTCAGATTTACATACAAGTTAATTCAAAACCAAACAAATCACACTAAAGTTAATACATGAACTACTGGCTATTCCTTAACTGTGTTCTTAGAAGCAGAATTTCAATCAGGATTGCAAGGATGAAGGGAAATATGCCACTGCAAATAGTGTGGAATACACTTGTTTATTGAGAAGCGTATTCCGTGTCCTTAAACATGATACTGCAGGTCTTCAACCCTGGAAGAAAAAGTTGTTCTGGCTAAAGATGTATGATCTGTACTAATGTTTGGGCAACAAATATTCTACCGATTTGTACGAAACTTGAAAGCCATCCGATCCAGATTGAATCCTTTCCAATTACTACCATTGCTGATCTGCATCTGGAAATCCAGAACGACAACATCCCTACTGAGGGGTTGCTTAGCTTTTAACTGAATACATTCCATCAGGGGAAGCTTCCAATCACTTCCATTGTTGAAGTGTTCTTTGCCATTGCCCAAGTTGAGTAACCAAAGCAGATTAGATGAAAATATCTCTCTTTCTGCAGTTTGGAAAGAGGAAACATCTGGACAACAGTAGATTCAGGAGCATAGTATACAGGCATCATGTCCTAAAGCATCAGTCAGACTACAATAATTGTGGGCACATACAGAACTCCGTAAGATGTAGTTTCAGATCATATGTATGGGATGGTGATGCTAGCTTGACCTGCAGAGTGCTTCATTCTGTTGATCATGGATGTATCTTCTGTGTGTGTATCTTTTCTCCTCAAAATTGATTAAATGCTAGGATTAAGTAGAAACCATTTCAAAGAAACACTAGAGTTCAGTGATGTAGAACTTCAGGATAACTTGTTTACTGTATCCATAGCACATGTTTCCCAATCCTGGCTACTTTTAGGCTACCCGGAATCCATTAAGTTTCCTTTTGGCTTGTAAGCACTAGGTATGATGATTAAAAAAATATTTGGGGAACATGCTTTATGTTTATGTTAAAAAGAGATCTCAGATATAACTTGGAAGAGCTGAGGATGGATGGATGATCATATTCATGAATGTGATGAGATGTATTCTTTTACATATTCAAGAATGCTTTTTAAATAATATATTATTTTAGCATATACATATCTTCTGAAAGGGACACGGTGGCTCGGTGGCTAAGACACTGAGCTTGTCTATCAGAAAGGTTGGCAGTTTGGTGGTTCAAATCCCTAGCACCGGGTAATGGAGTGAGCTCCCGTTACTTGTCTCAGCTTCTGCCAATCTAGCAGTCCGAAAGCATGTAAAAATGTAAGTAGAAAAATAGGAACCACCTTTGGTGGGAAGGTAACAGTGTTCTGTGCACCTTCGGCATTTAGTCATGCCAGCCACATGACCACAGAGATGTCTTTGGACAGCACTGGCTCTTTGGCTTTGAAACAGAGATGAGCACTGCCTCCTAGAGTCAGGAACTACTAGCACATATGTGCGAGGGGATCCTTTACCTTTACCTTTATCTTCTGAACTTGGATTATTTAGTTGAACTCAGGAATCAAGCAAGCCTCAAAACAGATGTTTGTAGGCTCACATCTCCCTTTATCTGAGCTAAAACAGAGAGAGGAACAAAAAATATGTTAACCTGAAGACAAATCTTTTAATGTGTTGAGTTCTTTGTCCATATTTCAGAGTGCAAATAAAATGGAGGATTGTGTGTGCATGCACATGTATATGCCTCTCTGTGTGTGTGTGCACATGTGTGAATGTATGAAAGTATATTTTTGATCTATAAAGCATACAGTAAATATGGGGTATTTGTGCAGTATATTAAAACAACTGGCAAAAAGAAGGAAATTTGTGGTGAAGAGACAGCATCCTTGACTTATTAAATGTCAGTTTAAAGCTGACTGAGGAATTCTGGAAATTGAAGTCCACAAGTCTTAAAGTGACCATGGTTGGTGACCCATGCTCTAGAGATCCAAGCTTTGTTTACGATATTTATTGAATAAACAAGTGGCCTGTTCAACATACAACATAAAACCCATCAGGCTCAAACCTTTTGAGGGGTCATAGAGATTACAGAGATTATATACCTGGAGAGAACCAATTTAGGGAAGGCTGCTGTAGTATATCACTTATCTAAAGATTGGCTTCTATACTCTTGAATGGTGCTCAGATTATGGCTTGTACACAAACCAATGTGTACAAGCTCCATTCCACTGAATTGTTCCTATGTGGCTAGGATATTTGATGGATTGTACCCTCACACATGCAGCTGCTTGAGAAGCCATCAAAACATGAACTGTGATTGGAAAAAACCTTTTTTATTTGTTGGGCCACTGAACTGTGCCAAGTTCCTTCCCCAAGTAGTGAAGACAAGCAGTCCTAACAACCATTTAAGGTCAAGAGAACTGGTATGGCAATTAGAAGCTCAGACTGGAGAAATCTCACTGCGGTTAAGGAATAACAAAAAATCTGCCCAGAGGACAAAAGAAATGCTCATGTCCATGAGTCAAATTAACATCACGGTCTGTTAACACATTACAAAAGGAAGGAAAACTTCTTGTGGGTAAAGTTGTTTTCATGTTTGTAATAGTCATTTATCTTTTCCCTCCCTCCTACCTTTTACAAGGCCAGTTAAAGAGGAGACATAGGTAGCTTATTTCGGCATGCTTGGTGAACGTACAGGTTACAGGTAGTCCTTAACTTACAACCACAAGTGAACCCAACACTTCATTAAGCAAGACAGTTATTAACTGGAGTTTGCCCCATTTTTATGACTTCGCTTGCCACAGTCGTTAAGTAGATCTTTGCCATGGTTAAGTTACTAACATGGTTGTTAAGTGAATCCCCGTTGATTTTGCTTGTCAGAAGGTCACAAAAAGTGGCAACCTCAGGACATTATAACCATAAACATGAGCCAGTTGCCAAGAGTCCAAATTTTGGTCATGTGACTACGGGGATGTTGCAATGGTCGTAAGTGTGGAAAATGGTCATAAGTCACTTTTTTCAGTGAACTTTGGACACTCACTAAACAAATGGTCGAAGACTAGCTGTGTTTCCTCCAAAGCTTTCCATAATCCATGGAAATTTTTTAATAGAAAATAATGAACATGAGAAAGCAGATAACAAATAGGTTAAATGAAGGTAAATCTGAATGTATGGAAACCCAGGAGTTTTTCAAACCAGACCAGGAACATTATATGCAAGAGGAACTTTAAAAGCTTCCTTGTTCTGTGAAGGGAGCAAGTGTCAATGAGGCTTTTAGGTTTCACTCTTTTTGTGTGACTAGATTAGTGTAGAAGTCAGAAAATGAGAGAAAATCATCCAGCTGAGAGTGGTTACTTCTTTGCTTTCCTTTGATAGTTTCCTCTTTAAAGCTACTACTTTTTAAAAATGCTTGCCCTTCCCTGCAATTTTTTAAATACATTTCTAATGAAAAGCCCAAAGTAATATTTCAGGTGGCATGAAAATATTTTCTTATGCTTAACCCAAGCAGTCAGAAATAAGCATTGTTATGCATGACTGCAATCATGTTGATGTTAGTAAATCTACTGTTGCTCTAAGTGTGCAACAACACACACAAGACTCCTTTCAAATCACTTGAATATTTGTCATGTCAAGAAGCAGAAATCAACTTGATTGCAAAGCATTGAGTCTTAGTGATATATTTGCACCACTGAAACTGCTACAGGTAGCTTTAAAGAGAGGGCTAATTCAAAGGAAACAAAAGTAAAACAACAGGCTAATTTCCCTTTAATTGTCTGGGTTGAATGGATGCCTCTATGACAATCAAGGCTCTTGATCTACTCTGAGATATATAAACCAAAATCCCAGGATTCCACTGTGGTATGACACTAGCCATTGTTTTATTTTTACCTTAGCTACAAAAGCAATTAGCCAAATTCCTAAGATTATTAAGAGCACGGAATTTGTTGCAGTTCCAGATTTAGCACCTAATCTTATGCACAACCCATGGAATCCATTTTTTTTAAACAGCATTCTAAATGGATGCACAACACACATACACACTTCACATCAGAACAATCCTGATGAAAATGCCACTTTGTACATAACTAATGCAGTTGAATTTGCACTTGTACTAAGCTAAAACATGGTTTAAGCCTGGAAACATTTTGCTGGTTAGGAAATATTTAACTAAACAGAGGGGGTGTGTGTGAGCTGATATATGGCAATTTCCTTCTTTCTAAATTTTGAAGCCAAACTTTGATACTTCAGGCAGTATGATATTACAGAAATTTCTTAACTTTTGCTTTTCTACATCCAGTCAGTTTATAATTTTAAAACTTCTGTCAAGACATTTTTGGGAAAAATATTAGATGCTTGTTTTGCTTTGTTTTGTTTTAGAAGCAGAAATATAGCTAGGACATTATTTGATAATGTCCTCAGTAGTATTTGATTTCAGTTTTCGTAATTCCCAACCAAAATTTTGCACTGGCAAGAAGCATTAAATGTTTACTTCTAGAACTATACTGCTCATTTAGAAATAAGCCCCATTTCAGCAGTGGAACTTGGCCTGGGGTAAAAGATGCAGCCTAAATAATAGAGGAGAACCTAAGAATAATGTAACATTAAATTCCTGTGAAAGTCACTTAAAGAGAATTAGCAAACACTAATAAACAGTTCAGGTTGCATCTTTTTCATCATCATCTTGGTAAGTGCAGCTTAAGTATTTGCAATTGCCTTAACCATGTTATACTTATTTTTACTGTTTCATTATCAGAATTATATGCTAAAATATTATCATATTAACAAAGATGCAACCTAATCATTTTTTGGGTGATTATTCCCTTATTTGCACTGTGTGCGTGCACACACACACCCCTGAATTATTTTGTGGGCATACAAGTTATGCAATCCCCATTTGACTGAAAAAAATATCTGTGGCATAGCCAAGAACACATCATAAAATATATCAAGTGAAATTGAAATGCTGTATGGGTTTACATAGCATATTGGTGGGTTTCAGCCAAAGCATTATTTGAGATTATTTTATTTTAAAATCAATGGATTCAAATCTTGTTTCCAGGCCAACCTCAGAGTACTGAACAATTCACTGTGTTTCAATCTACTTGTTGAAGTTCGAAGGAACAGATGAGGCATGAGGTGGCTGAGGCTAGGTGTTGCCGGCTATCAATCGTAAGTCGAGGACTTGTGGCCGGTCGTAAATCGAGGACTTTAGGACCGGTCGCAAGTTGAGGACTTAGCACTACTGACTGAAGGATTCCCTCCCTGCAGAAAAAGATATATTATGATAAGGATTTACTTACCGATTGTTTGTAAAAAAATTAAGAACAGCCTGGTTTATCATATACTAGTAAATCAGAATTCTTCAAATTTCTAACTGTAGTAATCAAGCAGGCCAGCCGTTCTAAAGTGTCTAATTAATCCATCTCCTTTTGCTAGTGGTGGTCATAAAAACCAAGGAAAGCAATCTATTTCTAATTTGGGAAACATTTTAATTTAAGGGAAGCTCGACAAATTACAAATTGTTAGTGCAGGGGGAAATAACTGATGATGAAACAGCTGTTTCATAGAAGATAAGTTGTTCCTTGCATTCCTTCTCACTTACCCCAGGATACAATCAACCTTACCTTTGTTTTGCTTTCTGTGCAGGTAGATATTTCCAAACAAAGCAGTTGGCTGCACCCACCAATCATTTTTCTGTATTTCAACATCACCTCTCTGGGAGACAGGGAATTCTTGTAAATAAAGATGGTGCTTAAGGTTGGTGCTTGCTTTGTAGCACCCCAGCTTAGTATTCCATTATTAAAGTATCTAAGCAAACTTAAGATGTGTTAGGAAGAGAACATGCTTCTCTATCCCAAGTGTAGACAAGCCAAGAAAGTTGTAGTTCAAAAGCTCTAATTATGTCTGAACTGCCATTCTTTGCTGTCTGATCTGGCTTATTAATCCATGGATATACAATAATACAATACAATAGCAGAGCTGGAAGAGACCTTGGAGGTCTTCTAGTCCAACCCCCTGCCTAGGCAGGAAACCCTATACCATTTCAGACAGATGGCTATCCAACATCTTTGTAAAGACTTCCAGTGTTGGGACATTCACAACTTCTGGAGGCAGGCTGTTCCACTGATTGATTATTTTGTCAGGAAATTTCTCCTCAGTTCTAAGTTGCTTCTAGATTAGTTTCCACCCATTGCTTCTTGTTCTACACTCAGGTGCTTTGGAGAATAGTTTGACTCCTCCTTCTTTGTGGCAACCCCTGAGATATTGGAACACTGCTATCATGTCTCCCCTAGTCCGCCTTTTCATTAAACTAGACATACCCAGTTCCTGCAACCGTTCCTCATATGTTTTAGGCTCCAGGCCCCTAATCATCTTTGTTGCTCTTCTCTGCACTTTTTCTAGAGTCTCCACATCTTTTTTACATCTTTGCGACCAAAACTGAATGCAGTATTCCAAGTGTGGCCTTACCAAGGCATTATAAAATAGTATTAACACTTCACGTGATCTTGATTCTACCCCTCTGTTTATGCAGCCTAGAACTGTGTTGGCTTTTTTGGCAGCTGCTGCACACTGCTGGCTCCTATTTAAATGGTTGTCCACTAGGATTCCAAGATTCCCTCTCACAGTTACTACTATTGAGCAAGGTACCACCTATATTATACCTGTGCATTTCATTTTTGTTGCCTAAATGTAGAACCTTACTTTTTTCTCCAAATATTATCAGGAGAAGCAAGTGCTGGGAAAATTGAAGGCACTGCAAAAAGGCACTGCAAAAAGGAAGTCTGCAGATATGGCTGCTGCCTGGGATAATATTATGCATGTTTCTGAAAAACTAGCCTCTTTGTAATGAAACACAGGTTGCTGGTTGGAGTAACAGTACATAAAGAAAGATGGGAAGAATTTAGCATCACGTCTTGGTTTCAGTCAATGTCAGTTTTCTTTATGTCAAAGCAAGTAGAAAGCAGAGCATGGGGCCGGTAATAAACAATCTAATATTAAGTGAAAAGAGTGTTGTTGCAGAGAAGAGGGGACTGACTTATTCTTTAGGACACCTGAGGGTAGGACAAGAAGTAATGGGTGGAAGCTTGTTAGAGAAAGATGCAGCCTAGACACAAGGAGACATTTTCTAACAGTGAGAGCAATTACGGTAACCAGTGGAATAACTTGCCCCTTGGATTGTGGGTGCTCCATCACTGGAGGTCTTCAGAAATAGACCAGACAACCATTTGACTGGGATGGTATAAAGCTCCTGCCTTGACCAGGGATTGAACTACAAGACCTCCCAGGTCCCTTCCAGCCCTATGATTCTAAATTCTCACTGAAGGCAGGAGGACAAAGAGGCTTTTATCTGTTTTGTAGCAAGAGGTGTGTCTCAGCCTTGAACTAATCATCTCACCTCCTGTCTTCCTGGGGCTTCAGAAAAGGGGCCTTTCCTGGCCTGCACTAAAAGCCAGCCTTTGAACTCTGCAATCAGTGCTTGGCTACATATTTTGGGTGTGTGTAGTTTTAAAATTCTTTGCTAAGCCTTGGTTCAGCCCCTCAAAAGGTAACTCCTGGTCAAATTCTTATCACCTATGTAAAGGAGTGAAAAGCAAAAAACAAAACCTCCCTAGAAGTAATTAAGCCTTGGGAAAGTTGTGCCCCCACCCCCACGAGGGTCTCAGAGAGGAAGTAACACAGAAAGGTGGCACATGGCCTTCGGTTCCTCTCTAACCCGAGACAAAAAAATATCCAAGCTTTCAAATCAGCAAGGATGACTGTGAGAATCTGGTGCCATCACTAGGCAGACGAACATAGCAAAGAAAAAATAAATTTAAAATAAGTCCAGAGAGGAAAATACACTTTAAACATTTTTATTCTGCTTTTCATATATTGACAAAAGATTCTATGGCTGTGATGGCAAAACTTCCTGTTGGCCCATTGGTCCTATTTTTCGCCCTCCCCAGGCTCCGGAAGCTTTTCTGAAGCCTGGGGAGGGTGATAAATGGCCTCTCCCCGGCCCCCTGGAGCCCTCCAGAGGGCCGGGGAAGCCGTTTTCACCCTTCCTGGGCTTCAGGAAAACCTCTGGAGTCTGGGGAAGGCAAAACTCCCCCCCCACATGCGGGGGTCGCTTGTGCATGTATGGTGGAGGGGGGGTTGCTCGCACATGTGCAGGTGGGGGGGGGTCACTCATGCATGTGCAGGTGGGGGATTGCTCGCGCATGCACAGGTAGGTGGGTGGGTGCACGCGGGTGCGATAGCGTGCACAGACACAGTTTTGGCACACCTTTAGAAAAAGGTTAGCCATCACTGTTCTATTGGAAGGGTCTTCAAAAAGTCAAGAAGGCAGCCATCGTAATAGGAAGCCCAGCCATTTACCAGGCAGGGCTGCACCATTGGCTCAGAAGCAAACACACATTTCCCCAGTTCAGAATCATGAAAGCAACACTGCACTATTGTAGCATTAACCCATGTTATTTTTTTGTGCGTTCATTGTGATGTGATGCAGTGTGAGATTCAATTTTTTTTATTGCCGGTTCTGTGGGTGTGGCTTTGTGGGCATGGTGTTGTGGGTGTGGCAGGGGAAGGATACTGCAAAATCCCCATTCCATCACCACACTACTAACCTGCAGCTCCCTTCTCCTGTTCAGGGCAACAAAAGAAGATCAGCTGGGAGGCAGCGGGGGGGGGGGGCAAGCCTATTTGCTGGTTCTCTGAACTACTCAAAATTTCCGATACTGCTTCTCCAGAACCTGTCAGAACTGGCTGAATACCACCTCTGATGTGATGAATGAAGAGAGAGATGTGTCTTATGCTATAATATGCTAATTTCGTCAGATCAGCTAGTTAGATCTCCCCTTAGGGATCCACCGGCTGTAAAAACAGTACGCCATTTCTGTCTTTTCCTTTCTTCAAATGAATTCTGTTCTGACTGCCCATTAATACCACTTTGCAGCTTTGCATTTTGTTTCCTCTCTTCTTCTTTTCCCCTAATCCTTCTCGTCTGGGAGACCTGTCTAAAACTGTCCAATTACAGATCTTTGTAGGATACTTTTCAATGCGTTTTAAACAAATAACAGCATGCCATTGTACAAGGACAGCACGATGAAAGTCTTTTCAAGCATGAGTTGTGTGCTTTGCAAATACTTTTACATCTCTAAGTGCAAGAAACATGGTTAATGGGTAATGAAAACACCCATGGCATTTTAAAGATCAAGTCAGATACATTTGGCTTTCCACTTTCAGTTCCAGATGGTGGTAATTATAATTTATGCCATCGTTAATGTGCTATAAAAATTCTCAGATGGCAACACACAGCTAACCATGGCTGATCTTGAAGAAAGAAGCTTAGGAAAGTGGACCTGTTTATACTTTCACAGGAGACAGGAGACAACCAAGAAATCTCACGGTTATTGACTAGACTGAGAAGTTAAACAGAATATTTCAGAAAAAGAAAAAGAACACCCTTCTGCCAACATGTTTCTACGTTTATCAGGAATCAAGTTCAACTTGAGGGAGGCTTGATTTTTCATTTGTAAATAAAATTTGTCATCTCTTAGACTTTGTCCCATGAAGTGGCAAATATAGTCATTTGCTTACCTGGACTAACGTAACAGATCAGAATTGTCCAGAGTCACATTTACAGTTATGGTTTTGTGTGCTGTTTATTTAAGTTGAATCCGCAATATTGCGTGACTGCTCACTAAAGGTAACAGGAATATAAATAGATCGTATAACTCATAAATAGATAAAGCAGAGGACCTTAGTAAGAGATGAAGGGGTTTGCTTTGAAAGGTTTCTTTTATGTTGATTGGTTACTGCAGTGGTTCCCAAAGTTGGCAACTTTAAGACTTGTGGACTTCAACTCCCAGAATTCTCCAGCCAGCAGAGCTCTGCTGGCTGGAGAATTCTGGGAGTTGAAGTCCACAAGTCTTAAAGTTGCCAACTTTGGGAACCACTGGTACTGAATTGACATGTAAGTGTATGTGTCCATCTCTGAAAGTGTGAAGTGGAGAAAGATGATTGGAATCACTGGAGTTTCTTTTTGACTAACCCTCAAGTTTACTCTGTTGTTTGTTTGTTGTTCCATCTTTTACATCCCATTCATGCTGCTGTCACCCAGGGCAGACCCTGCTTTTTCCTTCAGTAAAGGGGTCTGCAGGAAGAGCTATAAAAGTCAAGATGGTGACTTTTACACAAGACACATAAAAAGGGGTGGGGGTTTAAATGGCTGTACAGAGCACCACATCGACTTTTTCTGAACCCACTCCATGGATGCTTCTCAGGCATGAAATGCTCCATTCTTCACTACTGACTTGGAACCAGGAACGTGCGTGTGCACACCTATGGTGTTTCTGTGCATATGCAGAACCTTCTGCGCATGCACAGAGCATCTGTGATGGTGTCTGGGTGGGTGGGCGGAGCCTCTCACTGCCGCCAATACCATTTCGCCTGAACGGGGGCGCACCAGCAGAATACCATCTCTGATGCTTCTGTACCCAATCTTGATATATTTCACAGAAATATTTAAAGGGATTTCGTTTCCTTTTTAGTCATTTCTTTTTATTTTGTAAGAGAGAAATGTTTGGCTGTCCTTAAAACCTAGAACAAAAAGAGTTAATTTAGGAGTGTCACAAATCTAATACTAATGACTTCATTCAACCAAAATCCAGCCCATCCTTTCATAGTGAAGAAAATTATAACCAGGTACTAATGGTTCAAGATACCTGCGTTCTTCAACTCCTTCTCCTCTGTAAAAAGGGGACCGTAGGGATACCCTCCCATAATAACCCTGTCTTCAGGCTTCCCCTTTGCTTGATGAACTGGGTGCTTGCAATCCTTATTCACAAGCTGTAGGGGTAGTTCAAAGAAACCGCACAGATCCGCATGCCAGGCTAGACAAAGGGTGTAAGAGGGAGGCAAATGGAATGCTTGGAATCTGCTCCAAACAGATAACTCATTTCCTCTTATTTCTGAGCTGAGCTACAAGAGATGGGGCCTGCCTTCTGAGCTTGCAGAGCAGCTAGAAACAAGCCTGAGATTAGTTCAGATGGAGGCCAGGCTGCCAGAAGGAGGAAAGCAAGCAGATTTTTCTCAATCTCAGTTTGGAGCATCTATGCTGGCCAAGAAGCTGCAACCCTTGGGAATCCATAATATAAACCTGTTGATTTCTTTTGAGTTTTACTTCCCTCAATCTTAGATATGTCTACAAACTTAAAAGAGAGTTAAAATTAAAAGTGTAGCTCCCTCCACCTAACCCAACTATATTGAATTGTTCTTGTGCTAAAATTCTCATCTGAAGAATAGATTTAGAACCTATAACACAAGCTGCTTTCAGAGTCTGCAGATTAGGGAGTGGGGGATGACATCAACTTCCTCCTTTCACCAGGATGTATCTGTACTAGGCTGTAAATTTAGAAACAGATTACTGATTTCAACAGTGTTCATTATATGAAAAGCTAATTAAATTATCGAACTTTCAGTGCTGCTTGGGATAATAATTCAGTTGGGAAATTCAGAATGTTATTTTTGCCAATGCAGTAATATCAGTACTAGGTGTCAAATATTTTCCAAGGTCTGAAATATCTAAATATTAGAGTAGATACATAGAAAACATTTCCAGGTTCTATTGTTGCTAGAATATAAATTTAGGATCTTACAGAATAATTAGACTTTCATTATAGTATATTTTTTGTGAATTAGTAACTGCATCACTATGTTATTTAAATTAATGGGCTTCATAACACCCTTTTCAGCCTTTTGATTAGGATGACAATTATAAATATATTGGGAAGGTACTAGATTGGGGAAAGCAAGTTTATGACATATAAGTAGGTATATCTTTCAGTTGTGAATCTGTAGAAGAATTTTTTTCTTGTTTAGTGTTAACATATTCCAGAGACATGAGTAAATTGATAATTATCTAAAAGAGATAGTAGCAATCTGATGAGTAACACTTTTGAACTTCAGTATGGCCAATAGCAAAGGGATGCAGGATGTGTTATGCAAGATACTGGATTAAGAAATATATACATTATTGATGTTCCAGGGGGGAAAAGCCCATAGCTTTATTTTTCAACATCACATAATGATCTCTCAATTTTTGAAGACTCCAACAACAAATTATTTTTCCCCAAAGACTCCTTTTACATACTTAACCCAAATACTGAATTAATCCAATTTCTATATTCATAGAATATATTTACCACTAACAAAACAGGCTGGATATGTATGTCTAAAAGAAAACCCAGCTGACAAAAAAGAATTAACTATGCTTCATGGGCTCTGTAAATGAAGCTGCTAAATCTTTCTGTAACCTGTCTCAGTATATTGTGTGAAGAGAGCCAGAGTTAGCTCAGATCTTTGTAGGTTTATGAAGTCCAATTTAATTCAATAGAGCTGTGATGCCATATAAGATGCTGCCCTGCATTGCAAAACACTGAGACTTAGAACCTCTTAAGAGATTCCTAGATGAAAAGCCAAAGGATGCAAGAAATGAGAAAAATGTGGGTTTTTTGTTGGTTTATTCAGACTTCTTTTTTTAAAATAATTTCTGCTTTGTTTCAAAAGCCAACAAAAACTTCAAAAAAATGTCCAGCAAACGAGCCAAGGCAAAGACCACCAAGAAGCGCCCTCAGCGTGCCACCTCCAATGTCTTTGCCATGTTCGACCAATCACAAATCCAGGAGTTCAAGGAGGCTTTTAATATGATTGACCAAAACCGTGATGGATTCATTGACAAAGAGGATCTACATGACATGCTGGCTTCTCTAGGTAAGAAAATAAGTTTAATCTGGTGCCATATAGTGCACTTAGAACTGATAAGAGAAAGCTGAGATTTTGTAGACATTGTCCAACAACATCTCCTAGAGTCCCAATCAATATGATGATTGAGAGGGTTGATAGGAGGTGTACCGTAGTTCAGCAACATTGGAAAGGCTAAAAAAGTATCAGGATTTCTTTCATTTTAAACTAGTCTTAACTTTGAACTGCAGAAATACCCTTAGCTCTGAAACCTGAATAGCCTCTAAATATCTGGATATCCTGATCTCTGAAACCTCATCTGAATATACATCTGGATGAGGAGGTAAAGGATTCAAGGCAGGAGAAGTAATACTTTTTAATGCTCCCTTGTATTAAGAATTCCATGCAAGCAGAAAAATAACACAGTAAGCAAAAGATAGAACCAATCTCAGGTAGGCAGAAAGCTTGAAAAGGATTAGGTCTGGTTGGTTATTTGGTTGGGAGAGCATTGGATAGAACCAGGGCTATAGATTAGACCATAAGACTGAAGACATATCCCAGAAGAAGGTGATACCAAAGCACTTTTGAAAGTCCATCAAGAAAACTGCATGCAGTATCAAGCCTCAGGGTCATGTGATCCCCACTTGGAACCTTCCCAGATGGCTTCCTGCAAGCAAAGTCAAGGGGGGAAGCCGCATTTGCTTAACGATCATGTGATTTGCTTAACAACTGCAGTGATTCGTTTAACAACCATGGCAAAAAAGGTTGTAGAAGTTTGTAAAATTTATCCCAAAAATCCATAAAGGTGGCTGAAACAGCAACTCATCTGCCTTGTTTAGTGGTTAGCAATGAAAATTCTGGTCCCAATTTTGAGCCTGTATATGGGTGAATTTTAATTGTCCAAAATGCTATAACTTTCTGTAAAAACATGTTGGGTGGGGTAATAGGACAAGAATGCCCAATAAAGTTGCAGTATGTAGAGTTTAACTAAGATAATTTATGAGAAAACATAATTAACTATATGCTTCTTTTCATTACTTCAAAAGAAGCTCAAAGCCAAACTATAATAAATAGCCTGTGGATATTCAGAGAACTTCATGGCTGAGTGAACTCTGAAATCTGGTCTCCTCAGGTCTAGCCTAACAATTTAACTACTATACCACATTTGCTCTGGCCAATTTTCCTATTATTGTGTACTAAATGCTATCCTTGTCTAGACTGGAGGGTTGAAAGAACTGAGCTCAGAATTTATGAATGCAGTTCTCTAAATTCCAATGTCCAACACAAGGCTTCCTAGACTCACAATTAGATGCTCTGCCATTAATGTGGAATCAGTAAAACAGTTTTCTTTCTCATCTGATTACCTGAAAGTCTTACATGCTAGAAAATTCAACACATAACACCACACACACAGAGGGTACAAAATGGGGCATCACTTCATCCAGCAAGTCACTGTCCTATTTCCTGTGACATTAACCATTGAAATAAGAAAGGTCCGGTTCCTCCATGCCAGAGGTGGGTTCCTATCAGTTCACAACTATTCCGTACAACTGGTTCATCAAATCTACCGATCCGGTTAGAAGAGGTTCCACCAGTGAACTCGGAAAGCAGGCCATACCTACAGAAGAGGTTCCAAAATTTTTTGAAACACACCACTGGTCCTTGGATATGATTATTCTACACTATCATGCTCATATTTATAAAACTCAGTGCCTCTGTGAAAGGTAAGGATGACTACTGCGTTTGTGGTGCAATCAGAACATTGCGTGTGTTGAAGTTGTTTTAACGCAAACCAAAGATGCTTTTTAAAAAACAAGTTTACATCATATTCTTATGCATGCCAGTGCTGTGTGTGAGGTAATTTAAGGTGGTTCTGACAAGTGTCGTCGGCATCTTCATATCCGGTCACATGGGCGGCAAGCCACTCCCATCCAGTCACATGGGCGGCAAGCCACTCCCACAAAGGAGGCCACACCCACAGAGTAGGTTCGAACAATTTTTGAAACCCACCATTGCTCCATGCCAAAAAGTTGCTTGCCTCTGATAAAAAAAGAGCTCCACAGGTATGTTCTGCAAATCTAGCATTAAAAGTAGTCCTATAGCTAGCAAATTCTTAGACATTTGATATCGGGTTTTTTTTATTCAAATAGATATAAGTACATTATATCATTCCTAACGATATTATCATTCTTAATATCATTCTGAATTGATAAATTAAATAAGCTCTACATTTAGCAGCACTAATACCTAAAAAGGGCATACGGTTGTCCAAAAATAGAGATGAACAGTAGGAGACAGCAAAACATATTAATTCTTTACTGCCAATTAATTTTGTGCCTATGTGGGCCCTAAACACTTTAGAGGAATACCATATTTTTAAGAGTATAAGACGCACTGGAGTATAAGATGCACCAAGATTTTGAAGAGGCAAATTAAAAAAAAAGTTTTTGTACTCTGCAGACCTCCCAAAAACGGCCTGTTTATCATGAAAACGGGCCTGTTTTTCATAAAATAATGGCCATGCATAGTCTCTAGGAGGCTTGTAGAATGCTCCTGGGGGCTGGGGGAGGCAAAAGAGCAAAAAAAGCCATTTTTTTGCTCATTTTTGCCTTCCCCAGCCCCCAAGTGCACCCTGGAGGCCCCCTAAAGGCTGTGCATGGACATTTTTTAAAGGGGGCAGGATTTCAGGAGGCCAAAAATGCTGTATTCAGTGTATAAGACACACCCAGATTTTCACCCTCTTTTTTGAGGGAAAAAGGTGCATCTTATACTCAGAAAAATATGGTAAGTGTTCTAATAAGAATAGTTTCCCTTCCTCTCCCTTGTCTCCTCTACCTTACTGTACTAAAATGAGGATGGATCCAGGGGCTCCTGTAGGGGAGTCAAAAGGTCAACTCTGTCGTCAAGATCACGTCCTTTGATATGCTTTGCAAGTGCAATGCATCTTGACTTTTCCTTTAATACCCCTTGTGGTCATGTGAGAGACCCTACCAAAGATAATACTGTGGAAGTCATAGTGGGCCTTCTGACTGCTGTCTTCCACAGCTTGCTCCTAATGTGGTGCCCTTCAGATTTACTAGATGCAACATTTATCACTGTGGCCATTCTATTGAATATAATGAGTCCAGTGGGCACTACATTGAGGATTATGCCTCATATACTTGAGTAAGCTTTTGCTGGATGGAGAATTATGGAAGCTGATGTCTACACACCTTAAAGTTGCACTGGGTCAGATACTGATATTTTTGAGACTTCTGAAGTGTAGATGATCTCCCTACCATCAGTTTCAGTTTCAGACTGACTCCCTTCTTAAGTGCCAGTCATGAACTGTTTACTTTTAGACTGGATTCACACATTACACCAAGGTTTCTGTAATACAGCATTCTGAACCATATAGCAAAGTTAGCAAATTATAATATCAGCACTTACATAACAAGTTACTGCAATATCAGACCAAACAAATTAATATAGTTCTGCTATAGAACTTGGTCTGAATCTTTTTCTGGAAAACAATGCCAAATGTTGATGTTTTCCAATTAATTACAGATAGTCCTTGACTTGTGACTGATCACTTATGTATAAATTGCTGTGCTGAATCAGTCAGCTTCTTTTGTACAATAGTCAGCTACATACTTTTACAAAGGATTCTGCAAAGAGAAATACCTGAGTATCATATTATTAAGAATACAACCCCTAATAACAGAGGTTCTACTTAAGTTCATATATGAATTATCTATTTTTTGCCATCTAGCCTTTTCTTACAGAAATTTTTTAATTATCTAGAACTGTCTATTCAAAATTGGGCTGATGGTGAAATTATACATTTACCTATATTCTAGATATTTTGGCAGTATACATACAACACATTAACAAAGGTTGTCTGAATGGTTTTCTGAATCAATACAACTGCCTGAGTTCACAAAACCCATTGAACCAAAAACCACACTACGTTTGCAGAACAACTCTTGAGGCACAATTTACCAACCACATTTCAGTTTGCCATATTGTTGGAATCCACAGTTGTTGAACTGTTCCCAGGGGGCTAGAAAATTCACCTTGAAGCAGCTAAAAAACTTTAAAAATAAGAAAACAATGACCGTGAGGGATGAAATGACCAGAAAGGAATCAGGGAAATGTTAAAATGTAGTGGAATAAAAGCATTTCTACAGATTGCCCCCAGAGGGCAGTCAGGTATACTACTGTGAAGGTATTTTGGTTTCTTTAATGAGGGACCAAATTTGAAGGAGTGCTGTAATTGGGCTCCTGCAAGCTTGAGTGCATGCTCATAATAGCAAAAACTGGGATTTCCTCCCCATTTATACCTACCGGGCAATATTTCTTCTTCAGTATATTTTCTCCCATTTCAACAGCCATTCTTCACCTGCTTCTTTGCATTTTTAGTGCTCCATCTCCAAGCCGCTCCCCCAACAATGGTCTTGTGTTATGGGGAAGCTTCTCAGAAACAGAGTAGGAGCAAAGGGTCTACTCTGATAGGCCCATGTTGTGTAGATTCAGATCTTTGGTGTGGATCCCCTGTAGATTGGAGCTAACCCTGCTGGAATACCCGCCAGGTCACACTATACAGTTTTTAAAAAAATTGTTGTGCTTCTCTTTCCATTATCTAATTTTTGAAGAATTATGTTATCCAAAGAAAACATATCCTCCTCAATTTTGGAATCCAATTCTATGCAAACCTACTGAGAATAATTCCTTAATGAAACTTATTTTTAAACAGATATATGTAAACACAAACCAGGGGCTTCTGTTGGAAGGCAGGTTTAAAAGAAAAGGCAAGAAGGAAGTGGTGATTGTGCAAGCAAAGCCCCATGCCTTTTTATCTGTGTTGCATGCAAGACACCAACAAAGGGGCAGGGCTTTGATTGTGTAGTTGTACCTGTATTCTGGCTTTTTAAAATGTCCCCTGAAGGTCCCTCTGGTACAGATTTCTATTTCTGTATACTGAAAATGGACCATGGCACGACAAAACCGTGGTCCACTAAAGCGCGCCCGACAAAAGCGCGTACGTGACGTCATCAGCAGCGCGACAAATAAAATTAAAAATAAATAAAATTAAAATTAAAATAAAATTAAAGCAAGCCGATTCACATAAAGGTAAGGGTTAGGTTTAGGGTTAGGGTTAGGTTAAGGGTTAGGGTTAGGTTTAGGGTTACGTTAAGCGTTAGGTTTAGGTTTAGGGTTAGGTTAAGGGTTAGCGTTAGGTTTAGCGTTAGGTTAAGGGTTAGGTTTAGGGTTAGGTTAAGGGTTAGGCTTAGGGTTAGGGTTAGGTTTAGGGTTAGGTTTGGGGGGGTTAGGTTTAGATTTACGCGTTAATTTTAAATTTACCGCTCACAGCGTGCTGTTTTCGTCGCGCTGTGATGACGTCACGTACGCGCTTTCGTCGAGTGCACTTTAGTCTACCGCGGATTTGTGGTGGAACCAAAATGGACACCACTCTGGAGCTGGATAACATCATAAATCTAACAATTTGGTTAAAAAAAGGGGTGAACATGAGTAATATGGCACAGCATGTTCCTTTAATTGGCTTAACATTCTATGTAAATACAACCATAAATCATAATTTGTTCCATTGACTTCCTTAGTGACTAACTTCTAGGAAACTTCTACTGACCTGATGCAGCAAAAGAAAGACTGGGTTTGATGTGCTGATTAATTTCAGAGCTAATTCCCTGATTTAATCGTCTCCCGTTGGAGCTAGAAAAGAATCCAAAATAAGCTTTTACAGAAGAATCGAGTTGGACCAGGGCACTGAATGAAAGCTTAATTTCTTGGCTGATTGCATCTTTCAGGGAAAAATCCTACAGATGAGTACTTGGAAGGAATGATGAGTGAAGCACCTGGACCCATCAATTTCACTATGTTCCTCACTATGTTTGGGGAGAAGCTGAATGGCACAGATCCAGAAGATGTCATTCGAAATGCTTTTGCCTGCTTTGATGAGGAAGCCACAGGTATGATCAGAACAGATCCTTTCTGTAATGCAACTGGGAATTTCCTGCTAAGCCATCTGTGAGAGCGTGCAGCAACAGATGGATCCAACAGTATAGACTCATTTGGGTGTATTATGAACCATCTATAGTGTCTGGGGCTAGGCTTTGTGGAATTTCTTTGAGCCACCCAAAGCTAATATTTTCTTCTTCCATAATACTAAATTAAATCAGTCAAGCCCCTAAAAGATCTTTGTATTGAAATGAATGAATGGTGCACATTATAAGCAGTGGTGGGATTCAAATAATTTAATAACTGGTTCTTTGCCCTAATGACCAGCAGGGTAGGTGGGGCTTGGTGGTCATGTGACTGGGTGGTCATGGCCAACTCAACATCACTCATGTTGATGGGCGCTTCACCTTAGCTGTTACAATGTAATAAGGGTTAACCAGAGAGGCAGTTTCTATAAGCAGGGCAATAAAGATTAGGCTAGAAACAACACCAGAATGTTTCCTTCCTGCCTTCCTTACAGGATTAGCCCTGTAAAGCCAAGGTGGCGCAGTGGTTAAATGCAGCACTGCAGGCTACTGCTAGATCAGCAGTTCAGCGGTTCAAATCTCACCGGCTCAGGGTTGACTCAGCCTTCCATCCTTCCGAGGTGGGTAAAATGAGGACCCAGATTGTTGGGGGCAATATGCTGACTCTCTGTAAACCGCTTAGAGAGGGCTGAAAGCCCTATGAAGCGGTATATAAGTCTACTGCTATTGCTATTGCTAAAGTGGAAAAAAACAAAATGAGATTTCTTCCAACAACCGGTTCTCCAAACTGCTTAGAAAGTTACCAATCGGTTCTCCCGAATAGGTGCGAACTGGCTGAATCCCACCACTGATTATAAGCCTAGACTGCATGTAATTTCCTCCCATAAAAGTCTTGTATGCAGCCTCAAATGTTTCTTCTAAACAATTATTTTTAATGTGACCGGAGGAAAAATTTATTGAATGCACAGGAAGCAAATTATTTCATATTAATTAAGTCTCAAGTTTTGGGCATCAACCATTTTAGAGAGTGTCATCTGTGGCATAATGGCAAGCCCAATCCCCATTCTGATAAAAGTTTCACATCCCTGAAAGAAACAACAGCCAAACTGCTGGAGAAAAAAAATGGTTGGATTAAATAACATAAATCCTTTTAGTTCAAATAGCAATGATTTAGGGGAAGATCACATTTCATTTCAGAAATTCACTGGAACATGAAGCAAAAGCCAGTGCAAACTTCTTAATCACCTTTGCTACCCCTGTTGCCCATCCTACCATATCTCATGGAGGGCAGCATCTTTCTTTTTTTAATGGACACATCTCAGTCCTTCTTTCCCCTCTTTGTCTCTAATGCAGGCGTCATTCATGAAGATCAACTGCGTGAACTGCTTACCACCATGGGGGATCGTTTTACAGATGAGGAAGTAGATGAGATGTATCGAGAAGCTCCAATTGACAAGAAAGGCAACTTTAACTATGTGGAGTTCACCCGTATCCTGAAACATGGAGCCAAAGAGAAAGATGATGAAAACTAAGAGAAATTTCAACTTCCAGTTATCCTTGTTTGTCCCAGTCCTCTTGTTCCTCTTTGAGATACTTTGATGTCCTGGGTCAAGTAACAGAATGGGTTGCACTCTGAAATATTTCAGAGAACTATTCCTATTCTTAATGAAGAATAAGCTTTTGCATGGTTGTGTATGTTCAATATTGACTCATTGTTAAGCCACCTGTTGATTTGATAGGTCTCATGGTGTAAAATATTTGCAATATCCCCTTTATAAACAAATTTCCAAATATTTTTGATGCAGAATGAGAAGCAACATCATGCGTGCATCTGATATTGTTCCATACACCATTAGCATTGGTGGGATTTTAAAAATAGAAATCTGTTTTCAGTCCACATATACAGTTGTAATATAGCTTGCGTGTGTAATGTGGCTCACACTCTTCAGCTTTTTCACTGTCATCACAACCCCGTGAAGTAGGACTATTCCCATTTTAAAGTTGAGTTGAGGTGGGAGGTGAGATATATAGTATATATAGCCTGGACTACCCTATCACTCTTCAGGTGTGAGAATGGAATTAGGGGACCCAAATCCTGCCTCAAACTTTTACATAGTGGAACAAGTTGTCTTTCACCTTCACTGCTTAAATTGATTGAACCCATGAAAACATCACTGGATACCAGATTAGCTGATATCTCACTGCCTCATGAGAATCACACCCCATATTGTAGTAAAGATGTTTTAAAATTTCTCCATTGATCTTGACCCAGACACATAATATATCAGCTAATACACTGATAAAGAAACAAGTTGATTGGTCCACCAGAGTTGAAATTCTATCTCACATAAATCCCACTTTGGCCTCTGATCTAACATAGTGTTTTTTGGAGGTTGACTGAAAAATTGAAGAGAAAAAACACAAAAACTAAACCACTTTTCCAAATCTGTTTTAATTTCTTTTTCCTTCTGTTTCTACTGAAATGCCTGGCTTGAATAATTCAATACTTTTATTTAAAAAAATACTTCTGGAATATTGTGGAAGTCCTACAATTATCCTGACTGGTTTCCAATTAATAAGAGAGATGGCTGCACTGTTACTGTCTGATTAAAGATTTTGAGATTTGACTTACAACAAAAGTAAATGTGATCCTCTCCATGTTTCCTTCTTTCTTACATAATGGATATTTATTGTGAAAAGTATCAGAAAACATTTTCACCATCGATATTTCTTTTGGGCATTTCTTGATATCATTATTAAAAAGTTTCAATCAAATAGTCAGCAATTTTCCAATATTCCCCTTATACCACACAAACCCTTTGTGTGACCCCTTGAAACCACCAGAAACCACCCAAAAATTACCACCTAAGTTTACAAATGACAAAGGAACATTACTGAATTCATTAAGAATAATTATTGTTTATTTTAATTAAATATTTATATTTATTTAGGGTTTTTTTCCTGATCACAACATTCATGAGAAGTTTGATCTTTAGCTCTTCATATACAAACTGTCAATGTGGCCCTTATTCTTAAAAAGACTACATGCCCATGTTCTAAATGTTTTATATCTCTTAAAGGTTAAAACAGTAGAAACTTCCATAATTTCTCTGAATGTTTTTTAAATTTAGTTGTAGGTTTTATTAGGACTAACCAGTCAATCCTATCTTATGGTTAGAAATTTAGAAATTAATCAAATACAATAGAACTTTAAGAGCCAAGGTGGCGCAGTGGTTAAATGCAGCACTGCAGGCTACTGCTAGATCAGCAGGTCAGCGGTTCAAATCTCACCGGCTCAGGGTTGACTCAGCCTTCCATCCTTCCGAGGTGGGTAAAATGAGGACCCAGATTGTTGGGGGCAATATGCTGACTCTTTGTAAACCGCTTAGAGAGGCCTGAAAGGCCTATGAAGCGGTATATAAGTCTACTGCTATTGCTATTGCTATTGCTATTGCTTTTTCTGGAGCAAATGCTCATGATTCTAACTTTAAAGGTATAGTCAATAGCACTGACTTCATATCTGAGTTTGCTGCGATTAGATGGTCAGCTGTATGTATCAACTGTATGTATTATCTGAATTATCCTATCACCCTTAAGTTTAATATGCAGGTCTTTCATATTCTAAAAAATATTCTTCATATTTCCCTGATCCATAACCAACTGCTACAATGAGCCAAAAGAAGCCAAAAGTAGCCTAATCACAGTGAATTACCTACAAAATCTGAAGAAGACCGTTGTGATCTCTCACAGAGGTTGGACCAATTCTTCTTTTAAGCAGAGTGAGATGTTGAGACCCAGGGAAATACTGAGAAGTGCATATTGTTTGGCACTCTGTACACTGCTTAACACTATTACTTCCAGGTTCAATTCAATACTGCATGTTACTCATTGCTACAAGTGAAGCTAGAATTCAATATCTGCATAAAGGATGACTAGGCTTCATTTATCCTTCATTCAGAAAAAGGAGTCTGTATTTAGACTGAAAGTACAGATCAGGTAGATTTGCACTTCAACCCGCCCTGTGGTTTGAGACTGTGTTTGACTTAGCATGATTGCCAAACCCTACCATTATGGCTTCTTCAAACCCCATGGTTATAACCAACTAAACACATGATCTGAACCCAAGAGATTCTAACTGCTAAGAAGTGTTATTCATTGTGGTCTCCACATCACCTTTGTGGAAATGTGGAAGACCATTGTTATTGTATAACTGTTGCTTTTTCAATAGTATATTCTGAGTACTTTTAACTTAGAAGTAAGCTGTCCTGAATTCATCATGCTTGTTCTTAGGGAATAGTCCAGAGGATTGCAACAGTGGAATCCTATGTGCACCCACTCAAAAATAAACACCATTTAGTTCAATGGACAGTACATAATACATGAGTTTAGTTTCTTTAATTTTCTATTAAGAAATGAATTACAGTAATCCTCTGTTGGATCATGGTAAATCAGTTGCCCTGACCTGATATCTGCAGATGTCTTGAGACTATAACTCGCCATCATGGAGAAGGTTGTGTTAGATATTGACCTAGAACAGGGATCGGCAAACTTAAACACTCAAAGAGCCATTTGGAACCATTTCCCACAGAAAAAAAACACCGGGAGCCACAAAGGTCCTAACCGGAAGCCCCCTGTTCAATTCTGGAGCTGATCGGAAGTTCAGTTCCCCCACCATAGAGTCTCCTCCTAGCACGGTGTACTTTTTCCTCTACCTGTCATAACCGAAAGCCCTATCAATTGTGGAGACAACTGGAAAACCCTCCCCTTGCCATAGAGTCTTCTCCTGGCGCACTGTGCTTCTCTCAAAATTGTGCTGCCAACCGGTGACGAAGCACTGCAGCAGAGGGAGGAAAGAGCCACATGCGGCTCCAGAGCCGCAGTTTGCTGACCCCTGACCTAGAATAAAGGAGTAATATATAATTCTTTATTGGCCAAGTGTGATTGAACATACATAATTTATCTCTGGTGCATAAGCTCTCAGTGTACATAAAAGCAAAAAGTGATAAATCATGATCATAAATACAATAATCATAAATCATAAGATACTGTGCTCAATGATATAACCCAACATAGCTTGCCTGATTAAAAAAAGTTTGATTTTTCATCTAGTGTTTATGTTTTATCATGTCCATCCATCTCCTCCTAGCATGCACTAAAAGAAGAGGAAAAAAACATATTATTAACAAAATATTGTGAGTGGAGAGTAACCTCCTTTGAAATAAAACCAGGAGATACTTCATTATGTTAAAAACATGAAGATTATAATGCTGCAAATGATGCTTGTAAATTACAGTGTATATCTTACCTACAAGGGCTACACTGTTGTATCAGATGCTTAAAACATGGCTGACCAGGGAATTCTGGGAGTTGAAGTCCACATGTCTTTAGGTTGAGAAACAATAAGCTAAAAGGCAGTTTACTAGGTTTTGGCTTGCTGTGTCTCTGGAACCTTACCCATCATATGGTAAGCAGAAATACCTTAAGCAGTTTCATGGCTATTCCAGAGCAGTTGGGAAAAAGAAGCTTGCTAATTATGCCTTCACTGAGCTCCTGTGCCTTTTACAGCAGAATGGCAAGCAGAAATCCAACAACTGCCATTCCCTCCTCCCACTCCAAAGGTGTAACAATATACCTGTGGAATCATTTCAGAGTGATATGCAGCTGTAACAAAGAAATGGGCGGGCATAATGTAAATCGGGATCTGCTGGTAGATCCTTTTGAGAGATTTTTGAGTACATTAGCAAGGCTTTCTGATTCTGAGCTCCATAACCAATAGCAAAATTTGTTCCCAACTTCAATCAGAAAAGAAGAAAGATATAATCTAAGGGTTTAGGACCTTTTTTGTGACTCAGTTTTGTTACTAAAATAAGCATATTTCTAAGCTAAGCATTTGCTCCACAGGTCAGATGGGTTCACGTATATCGCTTGTGATTTGTAAATATAGATTAAGTAGTTGTAGTTTATATGCTAGTTGTAGTTAACAAGCCACAGTTTCACAGGGTCAAACTTCTTCCTTAACTCTACATACATACATACATACATACATACATACATACATACATACATACATACATACTTATTTATTTATTTATTTATTTATTTATTTATCTTTATTTATTTATCAGCACAAATACAACAAAAATGTAACAAAAAAAAAAGGCAACAGTAAAAATATTGGGTTTCTGCCTGGATGGTCTCTTGTGACGAGCCGAAGGACAGAGAATGGAAGTAGTGATCTTCCTCCCATATTTGGGCATACCAGGGGTTGTAAAAGAAATCTTATATATATAAATATATATATATATAATATATATATATATATATATATATATATATATATATATATATATATATATATATATATATATATATATATATATATATATATATCCTTCATTGTGAGACTTAAAGAGTTTTAGTTAACAATCCTCAAAACCACATTTATGCATTGATTAAGCCACATGGTTGGGTTTAAGCCACACCAATTGCTGGAAAGAAATTAGCAAATCACATTTAGTCTAGATGGGACCAGAAAACCCAGCTGACAAAGCAGTCCCAGAAGCCTGACCAGAAGCTTCTTTCAGCAAGCCTGAGGCTGATCCTAGGATCATTCTCTTGGAGAACCTTAGCCTGGAATGAGAGTTCTTTCTTTGAAGATGACATGCTCTTCACTGATTTGTTTATCAAGGACCGCAGGGGAAACAATAGGTTGTGCCCAGGTCTGCTGACTCATGGCCTGTAGTGAATGGAGAGAGGATTCTTTTGTCTTTTTGAACTGATATATTGAGCATGTAAGGAAACCAGGTCTTCTCTTTAAGGTCCTCATTGGATTAAGTTGGATTTTTTTAACCTTGTTTCAGAGCTCTTGTGCTATTTGGCTAAGTTTAAAAATCCAATACATTTATCATAATAAATACACCATAATGGTAACTCCGTATCCTGGTGGGGGGCTCAGTTGCTATCTAGAAATAAACACTGAACATTGCTGAGGGCCAGAGGAAAAAAGAGGATACATCCAAGAATTCTTCCACTTTCAGAAATTTACAGCAACATACCTGGATTTACATCAGAGTTCAGCTGCAATTTGCTGACCATGAATGGATAAAGAGACTGCAGGGATATCTGAAAATCAAGGCAAGTGACAAACTTTTTTTTTCTTTTGAAACTTTGAAATTTACATTGGCATGGCTGATAGGAACATGAAGGGTTAATGATAGAGAAACACAGCAATTGGATTCTATATCTAAAAGGGATATTGGTATTTTGTGGAGTAAATATTTATTTATTTGCAAAAAATATTTTCTTTTTCTTAAACCACATATGAAAATGCAGAACATTGCAAGCTGATGCTTTGTGTGTATTGTTTGTTTATGTAATTTAAGTTTCAATATTAATGCATCATTTGACATCTGGTTGAATACAAGTTTGAAATTTCAAATATTTAACTTATTTCCCTCATCTATAGCGCTATCATATTCTATGCACATGATATTGAAATAATATGATCAAGGAGAAAATCTAATCACTAGGAGTGGAGTTCTCCGAGACAGATAATCAGTTGAAAAATGTGAAAAATAAGTAAAAAAAATAAAACATTGACACAATTGGTCACTGCAAATGCAGAAATACTGTAATAAAGGAAATATTGCAAAGAGTTTTGTGTAGATAAATTGGCTTTTGCCTGAGTTCAGTTCAGAGCTTCCAAAATTTGAATAAATAATTTGCTAAAGGAAGTTGTAGCAGCTGAAGTAAGATGTAAATGCACTTAAAAGCTCTTATGCAAAGTTTAACAAAAGAGTTAATCTTCAAATCCTCTGTCCTGAAGCAGGTGATGGGATTAACACACAGTACTGAATTTGAAGCTAATTAAATTTCAATGAGTCTGCAGGGCAATTTATTGAAACATTTTTAAATGACTATTGGGAGAAAAAAGAGTGTTTGGATGATTCTTATATTATTGAAGTTCATGTTGGAATTCTCAGGTGGTGTAATGACAAGTTCCAAATTATGTCATTTGTAACACCTGGCTCACTTTATTTTCTTAACCACATAGCAGTCACAATTTTGAGCCTTACAACTGTGGGACTGAAGCTCGTAAAATTCCCATGTAGCTACAGACATCTGCACTTCAGTAAGAACTGAGATTTAGTTTTTGAATGGCTCTAACACTAGTCTATATACCTGTTATTGCAGCATCACTATTTCAATCAGTGGGCAAAATGGACAAACCAACAAATGTCCATAAATATATCCATCTTCAACTTAATATCCTGGACTACAACTCCCATTATCCAGCTGGGAATGTTATACATTTTAGCCCAACAGTTCCTCGGATCAACAGATTGTTAAGCATGCAGACATCAGTTCTTACTCATCATGCAATTCATTTAAATTTGGTTGTCATACAATTTCAGTCAGTTATAATTTGGGAAAGAACTGAAGCAGGGATGGGCTTGCACTCATGTCAAAAACTGGTGCAATCCCCTGTTCTCTTAGAGAAGGGTCTGATACTTTTTCATCTCTCCCCAACCATAAGGTGTGGGAAGGGAGAGATGGCCTTTATCTGATGTCTGACTTAATCCCTTGAATTTAGATTATGAGATATCCAGGGTCTGAGTGGCTCTCTTGTTTTTTTGTTTTTTTTAAAAGATTTATTACTTGTGACTCAATATCTTTCAGTCTTCTCTAGCCTACCATCCACATTTGTTAGCTTACATTTTCTACAATCTCCACTTTCAGTTTAGGCTCAAAGTGCTATCTAAGGATCTGGAGAATGCTCTGGCTATTAATCTCTGAAAGTATAATGAAATGCCATAAAATACTGCCTGTAGGGTCTAGGTGAAGCAGTCAACACTAATATTTAACATTTATTAGTGAAACCATAGTTGTTTTTTATTTGCCCTTCTTATTTTAGCTAGTATTAATTAGAAAGGTAACCAAGTACAGTTGTCCAGCATCATTAACCACAAATAACCTATCATCTGTATTGGAGGGGGTAAAGAAGAAATATGTACCAGTATATACCCAAGATCAGTGTTTCTCAACCTTGGCAAGTTTAAGATGAGTGGACTTCAACTCCCAGCATTCCCCAGCCAGTGCTGGCTAGGAAATGCTGGGAGTTGAAGTCCACTCATCTTAAATTTGCCAAGGTTGAGAAACACTGCCCTAGATCCTTCAAGTGTGCCATTGAATTGTAGTTTTAAAGTGGTAGAAGGAGGAAATACACCAGGAACATATTAGCTGAATTTAATTTAACTCAAATTGAAATTAGTTTTTGACTTCACCCATTGTGTTATTTCTGCACCCTTTCTTTGAAGTGTAGCTTTTGACAGGCAGCTGAGGTCCAGGAGCAGCCCATGGCAGAGAAAGGTTGATTAAATGTCAATTTCCTTCAGTTTCTGCTGCTTACTTGCTTCCAATCTATTTTCGAAGCTGATTGGAACTGCTAATGTAATCTTCTATTTGTCTATTCATTTCTTTTAAAAATGTGTGGATGTCCTATATGCAGAATAATTAAGGAATTTCTGCAAAATTTGAATTTCTTTTGTCTCAACCCTTTAATCCCCCCCTTTTTAACACTTCCTCTTACATCTGTAGCTCAGAGTCACTTATTAACTGGCAACCCTGCTATCTCTGTCACCCAATACCCCGCTAGTTAGGAGAGGTCAGAAAGCAAACAGGAGATTTTTAGAGGCTGAGTTATCTACCAACTTGAGTGGATACAAAAAGCAAATGTGCAAACACAACATGGCAATGGTGGAGAAAGCAGATCAATATTCCCATAGGTCTGTTCTCTGACCAGCAGGTAGGGCTGGGCTTATAAAAAGCTCATTTTTCTATTTGCAGATATTTCTTTTGAATGATCAAAATTCACATGAAAGTAGATACATTGAGGAAATGCTATCCATTCTGTTTCCTTCTAAAGAACTTTCTTAAGAGAATTAGTAGCAAGACAAAGACTGTAGAAGTTCAGAGTTCAATGCTTTTAGATAGTCACTCCTTTGGACTTAAATTCTAACATCAGAATTATGATTCTCCGCCTCATACAAAGGAAATGCTTACTTCCTTTCTTGAACCAAAATAGGAAAATAAACCCTTTATGATATAGATTAGCTGCTCTTTTGTTTTCTTTTTAGTAGTTGTAGATTTCTACAAATTCTGAAAGATTAAGAGATGATAAACTGATTGAGCTAAGAAGCTCTGTAGTGAATTGTCCAAGCTTATTGATGAGCAGCAATAGAATTTACTGGAAAAGTGTCTTTAAAAAGACAAAAATGTGAAAAAGGAAAGGAGATTTCTTTTCTTCTGGCCTTTCTAGGTCCAGGCTGCAGGTTTATACTCTTCTTTGCCTAACAACTTTCAGATACAAGAGGCATCAGATTGAAGAAAGTTGCTACACACATTTATGAAGAAGGAAGTCTCATTAAAATGAATCAAAGTTCTGAAGAGACATGGAAAAAGCATTGTAGAATACATGGTAGGTAAATAATATGGCCAACTCTAGGTCAAGATGCCTAAATAGTTTTGTGTGTGCCATCAATGTATGTTTTATGGGTAAGTAATTATAACATTTCCTATGGAAACCTATTTATTCTGGCTTATAATGGTGGGAGCTATTATAAACTGGGCATAGTTAACATCGTCCATGTTATGTGGAACAAGGAACTAAACAGAGGGAAAATCAGTTCTTATTAAGCAGTATTTCTAGTTTTTAGATATTCCAAACAATGCCCTCCTCCTCATTGTCAGCACAATTCATTAGGAAAAAGCATCATTTTGCTCCTTTTCCCATATGTTGGAAGTCAGATACCCCTTTGTGGTTTTTCTCTTAACATTAAAAGGGCAATGAATATGTGTATAAAATTTATTTTAATGTTGGCATCCTCTCCAATATTTGGAGGTTTAAGTTCAATGCTCCAAGAATGAGTTGCAGATTTGCAAAGCATTTCTATAGCCCAAGAAATTTTCTTTTGTAGAAAATGAAGGTATTGGTATTCCCTCTTTAGTAAAGTTCTTGGAGTTGTATCATTAGCAACTGAATAAGGGTGTTAGATGTGTTACAATTAGCTTTAACAATCTTGTGGTAAGTGTGATGTGTGTGTGTTGCTGTCATGAAATCTGAGATGTCCTGAGGAGTATGCATACAGTAGCAAATTGCCCTTGAAACAAATCCATCTTGGGTTGAAGGGCCATCTCACTGAGAATATCCTCAGTTGGCAAGGCTACTATTAGTCAGCTGTCCAAACTAGCTGCCTTGAAAGTCTTAAAATTTGCAACTAGCATTGAGGAGACCAAAAGGAGAGTTAGGATTCTCCTACATTTCCTTTGTGCCATTCTAGAATATTGTTACACTGCATATCATATATTAAGAAATTGTTTATGTTTTGTTTAATGCTGTTTTTGCCACAGTAGACATACACCATTACTCCTAGTCTTTTTTCTTCCTTTATTTTTCTGGGGAGCTTATGAATAAACAAAAATATTAGAATAGATTAGTTAAATTAAACTAATCTTAAATTAAACTGGCTTAATTCAAATTAATTTCTACAATCACTCTTTTTTCCTTCTCAAAGAGACCTTCTTTTCCCCCCTGTATCACTGAGAATGTATCAGCTGCTTCCATGATAAAAAGAGGTGCAGCCTGGTTCAGTGAAAGGAAGCTTAGATAGGATTGTGGCCCCTTTCAGCACAATGGGGCTTCTTCCAAGGAAGCCTGCACAGGATCGGGCTACTTCCCAAGGCCTTGGAGTACCATCACAGCTATGTTTCTAATTAGTAATCTTCAGCTGGAAGCTCTTGAGTCTGTTTAGATCATTTGTTGCTGAAAGGATGAAGAGCCTGAAATCTATGTCACCTTCACTGGGCCTTATCTATTCCATTCAGCTCTGGTTTTCCTACTAAAATGATGGGAGGAGCATAAGAAGGTGTGTGTGTGTGTGTGTGTGTGTCCCCTTAACTAGATCTCTTCTCTTTCAAGTCTTTCCCCTACTTGAGCTAATTATGTACCATCCTCCCTCTAGTTTTGCCTAGATTTATCAGCTTGCACAATTGAGTTAATTAACTCAGCTCACACACCCCAGGAGGATGAAGGCAGAATCTAATCCATTTCCAAGACTAGCCAATGTCTTTCTCCAAAAATAATTGCAAATCAGGAGGAGTCAGGATTTAAGAATTGTATTTTCAACTGCTGTTTTCCCTCCCCAAAAAGTGATTGGTTGGCTTGATTCTCTTTAGAACTTCAACCAGCAAATAAGTGTTATTGTGATTACATACAGACATAATAAAGAGGCCCTTAAGTTATTTTGGATTCCTTGTGATTATACAAATGTCTGTACTTTTCTTGGCAACAATGCAAAAATGGATTGCAGTGGCTCTCTGGAATGTTTCTTTGACTTCCCAGAAGGATGACATTTTCCAAGGGTCTCCCAATTAAATGCTAAAAGGTCCAATCCTGTTCATGTGTGTCCCTACCAAAGGAGAGGCAAGACTGGACAATCTGATTCCATATACAGTATAAGTTTATTTTATTGAACTATTTAAGAATTAATCCCACTGTTGAAATTTATGAAAATGATGTGACATTAATAGCCAAATCCTTTTTTCTCCTTTCAATTGACTATTTTTAACATTAGAATTAGAAGATAATTTTTTGTTTTGCGTTGTTTAAAGGTTTCTTTGTTTCTTTTCTGGGGGAGGATAATTGTCTTTTTTTTTCTTTGGTTTTCATTTTTCCTCCATAGGTAATTTAGAAAACAGATTTTCTTCTTTTAAAAAAAAATCTATTCCTTTTCCCCCACTATGTAATATTTTATATAATTGGCTTGGGTTGTATTTCAAAAAATATAATCTTTTAGAGTTATTTACTTTCTAATATTATGAAAAAATAACTAAGATGTTAAAGGAAGTGTGTGTGTGTGTGTGTGTGTATTCATGCTGAAAGGATGGCTATCCCTGTTCTATGGCATAGCCATCCTTTCAGATTGTAAGAGATGAGCAGGATGGGGGTCAAACAAGTCATCAGTCTAAAGTTACTTCATGCTTACCAAATATCTAAATCCAGCCCACCTTGAATTCCATTAAGTCTTATCTAACTGCTAATTTGCTTTGACCATTAGTAGTTCAGATTCTTGTAGAGAACATTACCATACAATAAACCTACATTCATTTGAACTATCTGGATGTCAGATTTCCTGAGCGTGACATGATTAATTGCATTGTGCTATATATTAGCCTGCATTTTTCAAAGCTAAATACTGTCAACCTAGGTGTAGTCTCTAGATAATCTTTGTTGACCTTTTCTGGAATTTTCTTAAAACGTGGTGCTCAGAACTGAACACAGAATTCAGTGAGGAGCCTGACTAAAGCAGAACGTGAAACATGGGATTCCCAATGCTTATAGTCGCTTGCTTTAAAATTTCACTTGCTTTGTCTGCAGCCCCATCACATCACAGAGTCATATTAACTTTGCAGTTAATTATCTCCCAAAATCATGTTCATAATAACAGTTGCCAAGTCAGGCATTTCTTCATTCTATTTACGTGCATGTGATTTCTGTTTCTTAAGTAACAATCTTTACTATGTAAAATCTTGTTATTTTTAGCCTATTTCTCCAAGAAATGTATTTCTGACTTCTAGGGTATTAGCTATCCCATTGAGTTTGTATAATGTACAATTGTGATAAGCTACTCTCTTAGTAAGGCCTCACCTGGAATAATGCATCCCGTTTTGGTCACCACATTACAAAAAAGATGTTGAGACTTTGGAAAAAGTGCAGAGAAGAGCAACTAGGAAATTAAAGGCCTGGAGACTAAAAGAGATCAAGAATGGTTACAGGAACTGGGTTTGGCTAGTAGAGAAGGGAAGGACTAGGGGGGACATGATAGCAGTATTCCAGTAGTTGAGAGGCTGCCACAAAAAAGAGTGGGTCAATTTATTTTCCAAAGCATCGGAGAGCAGGGCAGTACAAGAAACAATGGATGGAAACTAATCAAGGAGAGAAGCAACCTGGAATTAAGGAGAAACTTTCTAACAGTGAGGACAATTACCCAGTGGAACAGATTGCCATCAATAGTTGTGGGTACTGCATCACTGGAGGTTTTTAAGAAGAAACTGGACAGTCAACTGTCTGAAATGGTATAGGGCAGTGATGGCGAACTTTTTTGGCACTGTGCCAAAATGGGCCCTTGCGCATGCGGGGAAACGCGAGAAACTGGAAGAGCAGCTCCCTGGCACGTGCATACGAATGCACTGGAAACCAGAATAACAGTTCCTTGGTGCACATGTCACCTGGTGTGGTTTCTGGTGTGCACAAAGACCAACTGGGCGGTGTGCATGAGTGCGCTGGAAACTGGAAGCTCAGCTTCCCAGCGTGTGTATGCGCACCAGGGAGCTGCTATTCCGGTTTCTGGCGCTCTTGCAAAGACCAACTGGCCAGCGGAACTAGAAAGAGCAACGGGTGATGGCTGGCATGCTCGGAGAGATGGCTCTGCATGTCAATTCTAGCACGCGTTCCATAGCTCGCAATCATGTGTATAGGATCTCCTGCTTGAGTAGGGGGTTGGACTAGAAGACCTCCAAGGTCCCTTACAACTCTATTCTATTCTGAGAGTTGTGAATTCTTTATCTAAATAGTGAAAGTACTAACAATTATAGGATAAGCCTTGTGGCATTCCATTTAGACTAATGAAATACCATGAATGAATACTATTTGAATATCACCTTCTCTCTCATAGAGAGAGAGGGGGGAGAGGGAGGGAGGGAGAGAGAGAGCTTTATATTTACAATTCAGTTTGCTGAGATCTGAATGTTGTGCATGTCTGATATTTGTGTCCATGTCCTTCAGAGGGCAACAAGCAATAGAAGGTAAAAATGTTTTATATGCATATAATACAACTACCAATTTTGCCATTGGTTTAACAATCAACACGGAAGGGGAAGCTTCTCTATCATGTAATTATACCATCAGGTAGTAATAGAGCGATATTCCTGCCATCATTAATGTTAACAAGATATTTACTCTGAAAAGGTAGAAACAACAAATTCTTACTATTTTTCTCTCCATGTTAGTAGGTATAAGCTGCTTCTCATAATCATTGACACTGTTGACACAAACTAAAAATTGGCAGTAAGGACCATTATAAACTAATTGTATTACCAGTGCCTTATGTTAGTTTTTAGCCCCATTCTTAGAATGTTGAAAACAGTTTGCTCCAATCAAGTACCTTTCATTTATATTTGGACTAAACTTTCATATATTTAATTATTATGACAAGCTGATGGGAATTGTGGAATTTACAATGTGGAACTTTTAAGCCAACACTTGGAACAGCACTATGTTGGAAAAAAATGAGTTCAGACAACACGCTGCACTACAGTAGGCTTTGTTTATTGGATGGTGTGTTGGGTTCATCCATCTTCGTTATTTGAATTATGCCTACTGTGGGTTCTTGAATAAATCTTGGTTAATCAAACTGATTTGATAAGCAAGAAAATAACTAATGTTAGAGGAGAACCCAAATGGGGTTCGCAGCTATTGTGTGAGACTTGAAATGGTCCAGAAACTTTTTATAATGAATTTTACACCTACTTGCAAGTTGCATTTCTACAAAAATCCTGCAAGTAGGTTATAGTGAATACAAAGTAGTATCCATCAAGAAATTAGCTTGTTGAAGGGTGAAACTAATTGGCACTTTGATACATTCTCTGGTTAGTTCGTTTCGTTTTGTTTTGTTTTTTTTATTTATAGGCCGCCCTTTTCCCTGAGGGGACTCAGGGCGGCTTACAATCAAAAAGGAAGGGGAGTGTAGGACAATACGAAAAAAGAAATGTGCACAAAGTAAATTAGACAATAAAACTCAACATTCACTCAGCATTCGGGAGGGGCGAAATAAGATTATCCCCAGGCCTGACGGGTTAGCCAGTTCTTGAGGGCTGTGCGGAAGGCCTGGATGGTGGTGAGGGTACGAATCTCCACGGGGAGATTGTTCCATAGTGTCGGAGCCGCAACAGAGAAGGCTCTCCTCCGAGTAGTCGCCAGTCGGCACTGACTGGCGGATGGAATACGGAGGAGGCCAACTCTATGCGATCTGATGGGACGCAGGGAGGTAATTGGCAGAAGGCGGTCTCTCAAATAGCCAGATCCACTACCATGGAGCGCTTTATAGGTGGTGAGTAGGACCTTGAAGTGCACCCGGAGACCAACAGGTAGCCAGTGCAGCTCACAGAGGATCGGTGTTATGTGGGCGAACCGTGGTGCGCCCACGATCACTTGCGCGGCCGCATTCTGGACTAGCTGTAGTCTTCGGATGCTCTTCAAGGGCAGCCCCATGTAGAGCACATTACAGTATTCCAGCCTAGAGATCACAAGGGCTCGAGTGACTGTTGTGAGGGCCTCCCGATTCAGGTAGGGCCGCAACTGGCGCACCAGGCGAACCTGGGCAAATGCCCCCCTGGTCACAGCTGAGAGATGGTGGTCAAAAGTTAGCTGTGAATCCAGGAGGACTCCCAAGTTGCGGGCCCTTTCTGAGGGGTTTAAATTTTGTCCCCCCAGCCTGAGTGATGGTATGGTGGTCAAATTTTTGGGAGGGAAACACAACAGCCACTCGGTCTTGTCTGGGTTGAGTATCAGCTTGTTTGCTCTCATCCAGTCTTTAACGGCTTCCAGTCCCCGGTTCATCACGTCCACCGCTTCATTGAGTTGGCACGGGGCGGACAGATACAACTGTGTATCGTCCGCATATTGGTGATATTTTATCCCGTGCCTTCGGATGATCTCGCCCAGCGGTTTCATGTAAATGTTAAATAGTAGGGGGGATAGGACCGACCCCTGCGGCACCCCATAAGTTAGGGGCCTCAGGGACGATCTCTGCCCCCCCACTAACACCGACTGCGACCTGTCCGAGAGATAGGAGGAGAACCACTGCAAGACAGTGCCGCCCACCCCTATCTCCCGCAGTCGTCGCAGAAGGATACCATGGTCGATGGTATCGAAAGCCGCTGAGAGGTCCAGGAGAACTAGGATGGAAGCATGGCCTCCATCCCTAGCTCTCCAGAGATCATCAGTCAATGCGACCAAAGCGGTTTCTGTGCTGTAACCGGGTCTGAAGCCAGACTGGAAGGGGTCAAGATAGTTAGCTTCCTCCAAGGTACGCTGAAGCTGGAGAGCCACCACCTTCTCAACAACCTTCCCTACAAAGTAGTTAGATTCAAAGCTATGCTGAACCATGATTTGTTTTATCGTGTTTGACTAAACCATACTAACCAGGCCATAACCTACTCTTTATAAGCCATAATGCCATGGAAGCCAGGTTCATAGATGACTTTGTTACAATAGCATGCATTTGTGTTTTCATTTTGGGTAAATGATATCTGAATTCAGTGACTGTTTATCATCTAACTTCCATGAATCATTACAATTTATTCAGACATAGTTAAATCAGAACAATGTATAAACAGCCGTTGAAGTAATCTAGTCAATAAACTAGATTTTTGTTAAATCTTTGTTAAAATTAAAAATGGCAAAAGCTTGCATCTTAATACTTTGATCATTTGTCTTGATTTTATGGGATTATGAAAGAATTTAATACTCCTACTACAGATTTCCGGTAGTTTAATTAAAGACTGTTTAAAATGCATTTAGCTAAAGTATTCTTTAAAATATTTGTGAGGAAAATGAGCTTCTTTAAAGCATGTTTTAGAAGCATCCTTGCTTAGTAGTGAAGTTAAGCAAAATGTTCTTTTGCAAATTGTGTTGTAAAAGCTTACTGTAGTTTTTTTTATAGAAATGAGGGAATAGTTTAATTGTTACTTTTTTACGGATAAACGGCAACATGCCTGCTTAAACACCCCCCCCTCCCAATTCTAGGAATTTTCACATTAGACATATGTCCACAGGCTTCCAGTCAAAAGAATAACTGATTTTTAAAAAAAAAGAAGTAATCCTGTACATATTTCAATCAACATCCTGTTCTCTGCCCTTAAGGATATTCTGGATATATTTACACAATATGCTAATCCAAAACTAAACAACTCACATTTAATTCTTTATGATGTGTTAACCCATCTGATTATGAATTATTAAGTAAATTGTGTTTAAACAAATGATGGCTCAGTATGTTATATGAATCCAAGCCCTTTGTAAATGGTGTCTATCCAGGACTTTAAAGAGCTACCTCTAATCGCCCAGCCACAAGTAGAATTTGTATCGGACAGGTGGCTGCATTCATACTGGTCTATTATAAATAATACAGACCACATTAATTTTCAGCCTGATTTAAAAGTTTGTAGCAAAAACCAAAAAGGTAAATCTCAGGTTCTTGAAGGAAAATTGATATAAAATTTAAGAATTAACACAAGGGCCTAATATGCAAGTTATAAATACCGTCCCCAATTCTATCTTCAGTTTTATGCATATATTTCATATCTCTCAATTTTTAAAGCTATGAATGCAAAGTGTGCATTGATGAATATCCATCTTATGCAAACATTCATTGGTCTGTAATGCTGATCAGAGAAATTAACCAGTTTTCATAGTTAATTTGATGAAAGAATTTGCCTTAGTTGTGGGTTTTTTTAAATTAAAAGAATCAAGAGTCACTTTGGGAGGAATATGGTAGTCTTTTGCTTATTTAGCTAAGAGGTAGCAAAGAAGTATATTTAAATGTCTCACCTTTCATTTACACAGCAGACTGTCTAACAACCTCATAGGTTTATCACACTTACATTACATCCTAAGGAAAGTTATAACCAGGAAACCTATATCATGAGGCTATTCAGTAGTAGGCATGGATGTGTGTGTCTTGACCTGAATTTCTGTGAAACTTTCCACCAGAATTCTCTATCCCAAAATTTGGTAGAGAATTTCAAAAAGCCGTTTGTGCCAACTCTAGTTATAAACATCCACACGACAACAACTCCAGAACCATTTATTTATTCGTATGTATGTATGTATGTATGTATGTATGTATGTATGTATGTATGTATGTATGTATGTCTATATAGTGTCTTTATAAAAATAGTTGCATTGAAAACAATTCATATTCTCGGTCTCCTGGTATTCTGCATTATGCTCTTTGGCAGGGAGATGCTACTGTCATAGTTTCTTACTCCTAGAAGGCACGACATTGGAGAAAACAGACTTTTTGAAAAGCTCTAGAATCCTTGTTGTTGTTAGTTGCGAAGTCATATCTGGCCCATTGCAACCCCATGGATAACATGCCTACAGGCCTTCCTGTCCTCTACCATCCTCTGGAGTCCATTTAAGTTCATGCTTACTGCTTTGGTGACTCCATCCAGCCACCTCATTCCCTATCGTCCCTTTTTTCTTTTGCCCTCAATCTTTCTCAGCATTAGGCTCTTCTCCAGTGAGTCCTTCCTTCTCATTAGGTGGCCAAAGTATTTTGAGTTTCATCTTCAGGATCTGGCCTTCTAAAGAGCAGTCAGGGCTGATCTCCTCTAGGACTGACCAGTTTGATTGCCTTGCAGTCCAAGGGACTCACAGGAGTCTTCTCCGCGATCATAATTCAAAGGTCTCAATTATTTGGAGCTCAGCCTTCCTTCCTTAACTTTCACAGCCATACATTGCAACAGGGAAAACCATAGCCTTGACTATACACACTTTGGTTGGCAGGGTGATGTCTCTGCTTTTAGTATGCTGTCTAGATTTGCCCTAGCTATCCTCCCTAGGAGCGTCTTTTAATTTCTTGGCTGCAGTCCCCATCTGCGGTGATCTTGGAGCCCAGGAAAATAAAATCTTTCACTACCTCCATTTCTTCCCCATTTATTTAAAGAGGCTCTTTAGTTCCTCTTCACTTTCTGCCATTAGATTGGTATCATCTGCATATCTGAGGTTGTTGATATTTCTCCCGGCAATCTTAATTCCAACTTTTGATTTATCTAGCCCCACCTTTCTCATGATATCTTAGACAACTTCATTCTCTGGAAGGTACACAGGTAGATAGCATCTCTGGCTCAGGTTCCCTAGTAAAAAGCCTTCTTTGATAGTACAATTTTGATACTGGAAGTAATATATTGCTATTAATGATATTCTTTCTGTTCTATTGTGTCCAATACTTGCAGACTGTTTGAACATGTCCCTGCGTTTTTCTTGGCAAGTTTTTTCAGTTACTATTGTCTCCTTCCTAAGTCTGAGAGAAAGTGACTGGATCCAGGTCACCCAGCTGGATTTGTGCCTAAAGTGGGACTAGATCTCACAGTCTCCTGGTTTTTGGTTAATGCCTTAACCTTTTCCTCCATGACTTTATCTAATTTTTTTATGGCTGTCCAGGTTGACACACCCCATTACTTCTTGTAATAACAAATTCCACAGGATAACTCTTCACAGTATGAAGGCCTGTTTCCTTTCTTTGTTCAGAGTCTTTCATTTCTCAGTTTTATTTCAATATTACGAAAGAAATATTTTTTTCACTACTGTGTTTCCCCGAAAATAAGTCTTATTTTCTTTTGACCCCCGAAATAAGCGCTTGGCCTTATTTTTGGGGAGGTCTTATTATTTTTGAGGTGCAGGAGGCAGCGAGCATGGCCACCTCATACCTGTTGCTGAGTTGCAATATTTTTGGGAGCGGTTTATTTTCAGGGGAGGGCTTATTTTAGCGCATGCACTCAAAAGCCCAATTGGGCTTATTATCTGTGGAGGTCTTATTTTCAGACAAACAGGGTATTCTTTGCTTAATATTTTTCAGAATTATGTCCAATTGTACAGTCATCTTTATAGATCACATACAGGTAGTCCTCAACCTATGACTACAATTTAGCCCCAAATTAATGTTATTAAGTGAGAAATTTGTCCTTTTTTATGGCTTTTCTTGCCATATTTGTTAGGTGAATCACTGCAGTTATTAAATTATTAAATTAGTAACATGATGTTAAGTGAATCTGGTTTCCTCATTGACTTTGCTTGTCACAACATTACAAAAGTTGATCACACAGCCCCAGAACACTGCAATCGTCATAAATCTCAGTTGTCAAGCATCCGAATGTAAATCACATGACCATGGGGATGCTACAATGGTCATAAGTGTGAAAAATGGTCATAAGACACTTTTTCAGTGATGTTTAACTTCAGTCACTAAATGAACTGTTGTAAGTTGAGGACTACCTGTAGTTTCCAATGAAGATTTAAAGCCGAGGGTTTTTTGCCTTTTTTTTTTTTTTTTGCTGAAATTGTAATATGACTTCCAAATTATATCCACTGCAATATTGCAGTCATGGAGCCTTGGATCGAGAAACGTTTTGGAGTAGAGAAAGGATTATGACTTTACTAAGATATAAATGTTTGGTCAGTTTAATTTTACAACAAAGTTACTCCTATTTACTATATTCCTAGACCAGTGATGGCTAACCTTTTTGTTGTTGCATGCCAAAGGTGCGCGCGCGCAACAGTGCATGTGCTTGTACCCACACCCATAATGCAATGCATGCACAATCCCCTGTGCAAGCCCTCCCCCCTGCACATGCGCATGCAACCCCCCTGTGCTTTCCCATCCAAGCATGCACGTGCCACTCCCCCACCCCATTTTGGGGCTAGCACGCCTCCCTGAGGCCTCCTGGGACCAAAAAAGGGTGCCGTGGGGTGTACTGCGCCTCCTTCCCCCCATGCATGCACACGCATCTCCTGCATAGGCCCCAGGCATGCGTGGCAGAAACTCAAAAATCAGCTGGTTGGCGGGAGGTACACGCACGTGTGCGGTGGAGCTGAGCTGGGGCGACAGCTCACATGCCTGCAGAGAGGGCTCTGCGTGCCACTTGTGGCACGCATGCCATAGGTTGACCATCACGGTCCTACACCCTTTCTAATGTGCCAGGAAAGAAAAAGCTCTAATAGGAGAGAAGATACGTAGCTCAGGGTTGAACTGTGGAGCCCTTGATGCTCTCTGAGCTTAGATTCGTGGTTTCTCCTTTGTGGAGACACAGTTCCCCTCCTTTGGTGGAACGATGTGGAGGAAGATCTCATTGGAATACTGTACTGTTTGAATATTTTGTTAAAAGCACACAACTTTAGCAATCTCATAAAACTTAAAAAAAATTGCTTATTTGATTCCTGCAGACTCCTTGATCTAGTACATAAATATTAAGCAGCACTTAATGCTGTAGTCTCCAAATAATTAGTGGGAACATAGGCAGTCTTCAACTTAACTGATCCTAAGATTTCTGTTGCTAAGCGAGACATTTTAAGCATGTTTTGCCCTAGTTTACTATCATTGAATCATTGCAGTTGCTAAATTAGTAACAGGTTGTTAAGTGACTCTGGCTTCCCCAAATTCTTTGTTTGTCAGAAGGTTGCAAAATGTGATCACATGACCCTGGGACACTGCAAGACATACGAATGTTGTCAAGTGTCTTAATTTTGAACATGACATGGGATGCTGCAAGGGTCCTAAGTGTGAAAAACAGACCTAAATATTTTTTTCCAGTGCCGTTGTAACTTCAACAATCAGTAAATGAACTGTTGTAAGTTGAGGACTATCTGTACATTGCTATCAAGTTTAGTGGGACTTATTTCTTAATGAATACATTCAGAATTGACTTGTGACCAAGGGCAAGATTTGTAATTTTCCACTGCTGCTGTTGTTAGATCTAGCTTTGTGATTAGGGACTTCATCTTAACGAATGAGAATTTTAAAATACATGGGTGCAATATTCCTTTATACATTTATTTCAATTTGTTCTATTAATTTTGCCATTATTTCTGACGAATCACAATTTACCCGTCCTTCACTGCTAGGCTAAAATATGGTTTAGTTTGTTGGTTCAGTGTGTCTCTTCAGTGGGGTTCTGCCCAGGACTTCAGTTTTGGAGAACATGATAGGAAGTTAGATCTTACCCACGACGAAACAATAGTAGTTTTGAAAGAAACTTGGACAGATGAACAAAAATCAGGGCAAGAAAACTTTCAGGCAAATCTCCTTTTTCATTTCGCGAGGATTTGGTCGTCGGTTTTTCATCTGCAATCCGCCCCTGCGCAAATCGTTCTCGGAAAAAGCAAGCGCTCTCTCATCCACTCGTAAGTCCGTGCTTGTTTCAAATGCAAACTTTGTTTAATTCGAAGTTTTTTTCAAGCGTGCAGCTCGCGCCTCCTTCTCCAGGACTTGTAGCTTCTGTTTTTGTTTCTGCCTTGCCGAGTTCCACCTTCCGCCTGCGCCCCCTCCCCCCCGCCTTTCCGATTATCTTGGGGAGGGGGAGGAGACCCGCGCCCTCCTTCAACGGGCTGCCCCCGCGCTGCACCCTGGATGCGCGGAGCCGAGCAGTCACTGGAAGAGGCGAGCTGACGTCAGGCAGAGAGGTAGTTTCCAGGCTGAGCTGTCAGACCGTATAGCAGGTTAGGTATTAAAGGCACATCTAACAGCCCCGAGACCCCTCCTCTTGAACGGCCTGCGCGCACACAAAGAAGTCCCATCTCCTCGGCCGGCCAGGATCCAGCAGCATCAGCAACTAGTGCTCGCCTCGCCCGAGGCTTTGGAGACAAACACCGCCGGGAGCGCGGCCAGGAGGGGATAGGGGGGCGGCGCAAAAGACAGAAAATGAAACCGTCGAGGAAAAGTAAGTGGCCGGGAGGGAAGTTTTTTTTTTTTTTTGCGGGGTGGGGGTTGTTTAAGTGCTCGCTCTCTTCCCTCCTTCGACTGGATGAAACCCAATGTTGGTTTTGGATAGCCAAAGCGTGCAGGGAACGCTTTGCAAGGCTGAAAGCGCCGGTGGCGGAGACTCGGGGGCGTGCAAAGCCCGCTTCTGTTTTTGTCAAAAGCACGCGGGGGGAAGTTTCGCGTGCGTGTGGGCGTAGAGAATGGAGCACCACCTGAAGGGACGGTGTGCGCGCGCGTGTGTTTGCGCGCGACCGTCTCCGCCGCTTGCAAAAGGTCCTCAACTTTTGTCAAAAGTGGCGCTGGATATGAAGCAGAGGTTGAAAAGCACGAGGGAGGAGGAGGAGGAGGGTGACGGGAAAAAATGCCTTCCAAGCACTCAACTGTGCCGGGGGGCGAGGGAGCGAGGAAAGGGACTCTTTTGTTCGGTCCCGTTTAGCCCAACGGTGAAGGAGAAAAAGCCCAAAAGCAGACCTAACTTTCTCCAAGCAGAAACAAAGGCAAGACTCTACGGCCACCGGAACCTCGTTGCTTGCTTTAAAATAACTTTCAGAGGTTCTTGTTCTCGTAACTTTTTACATGTTTTTCTTTTCTCCCCCCAATCCCAAAATGGCAACTTTCCCAATTTTCTCTTTGGCAAAACTCCTCCTCCTCTCCCCCCACCCCCCAGTCGTATTTGGTTCCTTTCCCAAATCACGAGTTTGGGAGGGGGGAATATAATTTTATTTTCCAGAAAAATTGTGTCCCCCCCCCCAATTCGCCCTTGATTTATCCAGCTTGTTAAAGAATGACAGCTGGGGAGGGGAGATGCGTTTGGTGTAAAACCGGGGTAACGCATGCGGGGGGGGGAGGGGGTGCAAGTTCCTGTTTCTTTTGGAACAAAGAGAACTCTGTCTCGGCATCTGTCACTCATGGGAAGAGACACCGAAGGAAACTTTTTTTTTGTATGCGCCTTCCTCAGTCCGCTCTTCGCTTCCAGTCCTCGGGAGCCCGGGAAGCCTTTTCATCCGGGAGGGGAAGGTCTCGGCTCACCCCCCTCCCCAGCCTTGCCCCTCGGTCCCTCCATGGAAGGGCTTCGGAGGAGGAGAGTTGGGGGTAAGAGCGGCGATGTAACAGGCAGAAAACATGGAGTCCCGGTTTTGTGCGTGCGCGGAGAGACGGGTAGGGATTTAAAGAAAGAGATGGGGAGGGGAAGGCTGAGCCGGGGTTATCTTTGCATTCCACTTTACTTTTCTTTTTGGCCCTTTTGGAAACTCCTGCGCCTAATCCTTGCTTGAGCCACTGCCGCTGCGTGGAATCCGGGGAGTTCAATCGCGTTTGCAAAAGGGGGGGGGGGGAAGCGTGCGCGCTTCTTGCTCTGTAGCAAACTTCTGACATCTTGAATTCAAACGGAAGGGAAAAAATAGTTATCGGACTCACCTCCCCCACCTCTTTCCTTCCCTTTCTCTCCCCCTCTTCCACCCACCCCCCACTCCCAATTCCTTTCCGCCCCTCGCCGGGCTGGTTTCAATGGCATTCCCTTTGTGTAGGAATGGGCACGGCGGCTGCAGCTTGTTGCCGTTTCAACTTCCTTTCTGCTGGGCTTTTGGTATTGGTGGGTTGTCCTGGTTTGTTTTGTTTTTGGAAGTAGGCGGTTTGGCGGAAATATAAGCCGATAAAAAAAACACACACACAACACAAAACAAAACAGGGCTTTCGACCCGAGTCTCCTCTGTCCTCCTTGTATTGTTTGCATTTTTAATGGTCCTCCCCCCGCGCTTCTCTCTCTCTCTCTTCCCTGTGGGTTGGATTGTGCCGTTCCCATGTGCAGCTGCTGGTGGATAGCTCAGGGCTAGGAGGAAACGGCAGCGAAAAAAGAAAGAAAAGGAAAGGCACCTCCTCCTCCATCCCTGATGAATTACAGACTTAAAACAGAAGGGAGAATGCCTCCCTCACGTACCCAGCCACTCCTCTAAGCCCCGTGGCGCTCGGTTGCCTGCAGGAATCGGACGAGGATCCATTTGCTTTTTTAATTAGGCACAAAGTCTTGCCATTTTCTCTGGGGCGGGTGGGGTGGGGGGGACGGACGGGAAGAGAGAAAGAGCGAGAGGGTTTGCATTTCAATGGACTTGAATTTGCCTGCTGTTTGTATGCCCTCTTTCTGGGGGTGGATCCCCCCGACGTGTTGATCTTTGAATGCCTTGCTCCAAACAGACTCGACCACATGTCTGGAAAAGGGCAGTAAGAAGCCAGCCTTGAGCAAACTGAAAGTTGATTGTTTCTGTGGACCATTACAACCCCCTCTCCCCCGTATAGGTTCTTTCTGTCCTTCCCTCCCTTTTTTTTCTCCTTCCCTCCCTTTCCCCCCTCCTTTTGAAGTGATAGAAAATGCTGGTAAATGTAACAATCTGTACTTAAGGGAAGAAACTTTTAAAGAACAGAATGTGTTCAGCCTTCAACATCCTCCAAAACCAGTGTGCCCTTTAATATCTTAATATTTGGGTGATGGTTTCATCACAGTTTAACAAGCACTAAAAATCTCTAGTGGGGCGGTTTGTTTTAATGAATGCATTTTAGTTCTGTATAGCAACTCTATACAGGGATATCTGTATAAGGATAAATACACACAGATGAATGGGGAGCAAACTCCGGGTTTGGGGAATAAATGCTCCTTCCTCAAGGCTGTGCCATAGAGGGACCCAGACTGGATGGTTAGCTGTGTCAAAAGTTTGTTGTAAAAGAAAAGGGCAATATTTGGGGGTGGGGAGTTACTAGCTAACTATAGAGCTTTTAATTTCTAAGCCAACAAATTGCTGCAGCCTCTTAAGGGTGTTCTATATTACAAAGAAGGTGAGAAGATTTTATTATTTCAAAACTGAGGAACACAAAGCATTCTGGGTGTTTGCTAGAGAGACCGGATAGATCCAGTCGTGATATGCCTAATGGTTCCTTGACATCACTGATGTGAGAGTTTATATCCTATTATATCAGAACACAAGGCTGTCCAGAAAAGCATATGAAATTCATAACACCTTCTCTCCCCTTTGATTCTTACTTCTGCAGAAACTGGTTACACAAATACTTGCATTTAACAAACAATTCTGATGCTTTCAGGTTTGAACCAAGACAGATCTGCCAACAGTTCCACAATGTCTGACAGTGACTTTGGGGAAGATGATGGGAGCATTTCTCAGGACCCATCCCAGTCTGGCAAGAGGAAACGAAGGGGCAATCTCCCCAAAGAGTCTGTCAAGATTCTGCGGGAATGGCTGTATGAGCATCGGTTCAATGCGTACCCTTCAGAGCAAGAGAAACTCAGCCTATCAGGGCAAACAAGCCTCTCTGTTCTACAAGTAAGAAACTTCTTATATACGCTTTCCCAGAAGGTGGCTGGCAAAATGGAAAAGCTGTTAAATAAAAGCAGGGTTTCAAATCCTTGACGCATACTAGTTGGCTTCCATTTATGTTTTGCACTAAAAATTAAACTTCAGAATTTCCATACAAATTGCCTGCTTTCTTCCTTTAAAGAAAATTCACAGCTTCTTTTTATTGACATTGGATCTGGAAAAACTCCCACGTTTTGTGTGTTCTGAGGGACAAAAGTAATATTTTTTCTGCCTCTAATGTTTATTATGTCCTGAAATGTTTTCTTTGTCCAGCTTGATCTTTCCTAATTAAAACATAAGGGAACTTGTTTAGTATATAAATGTTAGAAGGGAAGCAAGCATTATAAGAGTTGAGTCTTGGTCTAATACTTAATAGTTGCCTCATTGAATTGACTAGTTTGTTGTCCAGAAGAAATCTAAGGGTGGCGTTAGTAATGAATATATGATTTGGATGATTGAATATCTAAGATTCATTAGCAACCCTGTGCTACGGTCATAATGACTCTGGTGGAATTAATTCTTCTCCTATGCTTATAGTACTTTAGTTGTGATGGGAAGCCAATATAGAATGTGGTTGAATATTCAGTGATATTTCCAAATATAGCTTTTACCGCCAAGCTATTCAGTGACTCATTAAATCATCAAACATCTGAGGCCCAAATTTTCCATGAGGTGGGATATTTGAAGCACATATCTAGATCTAGTATATAAGATGTGTCTATTCTTTAAGCCTGGTTAGGATTTCAGTGGCACGATCACAGATCCTCTACTAGACTAGACTCTACTAGAAGAGATCAAAGTGCTGTAGGGAAGAATTATAAGCATTGATTAGCCTGTCTTTGCAGAACCAGAGACATTATTAAACTGTCTTGTTAATGTTGCCTTTAAAAACATTTTATGATCTTTGTGAATGCAAAGTAGTGCGGGAGAGTAGGTGTCTATGATGGGATTTTTTCTTGTTGACCAGCAAATAATTACAAAAAATGCTTGGAACTAGATAAGTAGATTTTATTTTATGCCTAACTACAGGTAAGTCCTCAATTTATGACCCCAATTGAGCCCAACATTACTGTTGCTAAGTGTGAAATTCGTTACGTGAGTTTTGCCCCATTTTACAATTTATCTTGCCACATTTGCTAAGTGAATCACTGCAGTTCTTAAATTAGTAACCCTGTTAAGTGGATCTGATTTCCCATTGATTTTGCTCATCAGAAGATTGCAAAAGGTGATCACATGACTCCGGGACACTGCGACATAAACGTGAATCAGTTGTCAAGGATCTGAATGTAAATCACATGACCATGGGAATGCTGCAATGGCCGTAAGTGTGAAAAATGGTCATCACTCCCTGTTTCTGGTGCCATTGTAGCTTCAACCAGTTGCTAAATGAACTGTTGTAAGTTGAGTACTATGTGCATTTAAGGTGTGACTTAGCCATCCAAAGCCATATTATTAATTAAAGCTGCTTTCGGTGTTGCAGTTTCAAAGACAAAAAAGGTGCTATTGAGTATACAGGTGTGAATGTGACACCTGCCTGCAACGTGTGGGGGCTATGTGGCAGCTGCAGAGAGTAGATAGGCAGAGCATGACAAAGGCTGTCTGCTTTAAGGAATTGTAGAAAAGTGCTGGTTGTGTTCATTTGCAAGTCTGAACCACAACATTTTCTTCACATTTGAAGCACTGCTTTACTTTTTGTGTGTTTTCAAATCAGTCTTGGCTGCTGGTGACTGCCTGGATAGATGCATGCAATTTTCTTGGGCAACTTTTTTGGAAGCAGTTTGTTATTCCCTTCTTCCTAGGACTGAGGAAAAGTGATTGGCCCACGGTCAGCTAGGTTCATGATTAAGGCAAGCCTGTCACTCAACAGTCTCCCAGTTTCTAGCCTATGATCTTCAGTACCAAACTGGTATTCATGCCTTGGTATCAGGATAGAATTCAACCAAATAAAATGGCAGTCTTGCACTTTTAAATGGCTGGCAGTTTGATTTATCTTCTTTTTTCCCCCTCCTCTTTCAACTACATTGTGGCCTGAGATTGAAGGTAGCAGAATGTGACCCTAAATAAACTCTTGGTTGAGTTCTGGGAACCAGCGGGCCCGAAGATAATTCATTTTATTTCCCCATGGTACATTTTTCTCTGTGTCTGGTTACACAGGGGAGGAGATATGCAACTTTGAAATTAGGGGAGAATGCCAATATAGAAATCCAATGTAGATGCAAGCAATTTCAGCTGAAATACAGGCAGTGATAGAGACTGAATATCTGAATTTAGCTACTTTTTTTCCTGAAAACTTGCCTCCTCCTCCTGCTTGTGACCTTACATTTTAGCAACTATGTGCTGATCTTCAGTCACTACGAAACAAACCTCCAAATAAGCAGACGTTTCTTGAATAAGGCCCTTTTGAGGTGATCCTAAGGTTGTTTTCAAAGAGTTGGATAACTTCATAATCAACAGCACATACTGTGGTGGTCTCAATCCAGTGATATGAGGATAAGAAATCATCAGTTCTACCTTGTAGAATAGGTGGGAGCTAGCAACATAATAAAACAAAAACAAAGCTAAAGAAGTACATCTAAACTCTTGAGTACAAGCCTTGGAAATTATTATAAAGGATTTTTTTTCAGATAACTGGACATTTTAATTTTCTGGGTTTGCACTGGGGAAAGTATCTTGATGCCTCATGAATGAATATTAGTTTGAGCCAACGAAGTAGAGACTGCCCCAAATTAATATTGCTGCCTAATGGATGCATCCATGTAGATTTGTTGGCAACAGTGCAGAAGTAGTTTGTCTCATTGTCTTCTGTTGTTTCTTTTTTTAAAAAACTTCTTAAATTGAACCTGGAATTTTCAGATGATCCTCAGTCTACTTTTGTGCTAGGCTGGTTTAGAATCCAATGTTGCTGCAAAAATAATTATTTTACTTATTTTTTATGCTCCAATTCAGTAATTGTTATATTTTCTACATTGGAATGGATAGTAGCAGAGTTTTCTTTATCTGATCAGATTCTAATGGTGTGGGAGAACAGTTTTGTTGATGGAGGAAGAAGAGGGAAATTTATGCTCTTTTTCACCACCACCCCAAATTAAACTTCTGTCACTAAACATTGTAAATTTTGATAGTGTAGTGAGGATTGGGCAGGAGGGGCAGGAATTACAATCCTGTTAATGTGAGCAGATTTAAGATTCTTCAGTAGTGAATTCAGTCTTTGGTGCTCAATAAATTTATTACCATTTTGAATTCCAGGTGAGATGGTAGAACTCTAATTTTAATAGATTAACGGAGTTGGAAGGCACCTTCTAGGTTATCTAGTCCAACTCCCCTCCCCCATCAAGCAGGAGACCATACATCATTTCTGACAAATGGCAGTCCAATCTCTTCTTGAAAGTGTCTAGTGATGAAACCCCCACAACTTCCGAAGGAAATAAATTGAGCTAAAACTCTCAAACCAGCTTAAGTGTTGCTGAGCAGAATGGTTCAGGCTCCTTTCTTGAAAAGGGAGAGAGATGGGGAGGTTATGAAACTTTTAAGGGAAGTGTGTTCCAAAGATTGGGAGTGAAAGGTTGATTGCTCCTTCATGCCCCAAGAATAGCCTCTGAAATCTGGACAGATGCATAGCAAGATAGGAAAACCTGTCAGATAGTCAGGCCCTAAACTGTAGAGACCTTCAGAGATTAAAGCCACCATCTTCAATTGTGCCTTGAAAGCACTCATCAACCAGAGAGGCCTTATAGAGTATAATGTGATCCCCAACTCATTCAATCCGTTGGCAGGTGTATTTTGTACCCATTGAAATTTCTGGACACTTTTCAAGATAATTCAGCACAGGCACTGAGAATGGCTAGCTCATGGCATTATATCTAGCTGTTCTTCATAGGTCATTGCTGGAATCCAGGACTTTAATGCTTTTCTGTCAGTATTAGTCATTTTATATGGGGTTATAGAAACTCGCAATTTATAGAAACTCAGCAATTTATAAAATAAAGGGTGGCCTACTTTGTTCATGCTACAGATATTTAGGGTAGCTAAAATACTATGAGGAGCTCTAAAAGAGCTTTCCACCCTGCTGAAATACATATAAGCAAAGCAAGTACAGTTCACAGGAAGCAGAGCTTTGCATTCTGTGATATATAGAGATAGGATGTGAAATGGACTACTTGACCAGAAAATATATGTGGTTGTGGTGATAAGCATCTCCATAAAAATATCAGCCATGCAAAGGAAAGGAGGGAAGGAAGAATGGATGGATTTTCTCCTGTAATGTTAGCTTAGTTTACTTGTATTTCCTAAAAAGCCTTAATTCTAATTCATGTGATATATTTCTGTTTGTGATGTCCAAATATAGAGAGCCTTGTTCAACAAACATTGGTGGCAGTCCATCTTAAGTAGGCTGTTTTGCAATTGCAATACGTTTCAGGCCTAACTTAATAAAAGAAAGTGAGTACAAGGCTTGATAGTAGGTTATATGTGCAGTGCACAGAGCATTCTCCTTGTCAGGCAAAAGGCTAAAAATATGTTAATTATGGAATCCTATGCAATCCCAAAATGTAGAATATAGTTAATTGCTACTAAATAAATTGAAATTTCTGTGCCAACTTTTAACTCTGATTTAAATGGGCTTTCTAGAATAACATCCCTTCAATACCTTAGCCATAATCCCCAAACCAGCTGCAATGTGGACTTTATATTATTGAAAATTTTAGGATGATTATATCTTTTGGCATTTTGTAATAAATAACCTTATCTAGAATGAAGTTTTTGTAAATCTGTTATCCTTTCTGATGTATAGTAGGAAAGTGCAATTGTAGCCTTGTCCATGATAACATGTTTTCTCATTCTAGTTCTTTGACTCAATGAAAAAAAATATTGGGATTGCAAACAAACAAACAAGCGTGGAACTGGCTTAAGTATATATAAGGCTCTAATTCGGTTTATTTGGGTTTGATTATACAAAATGCACAAAGTCTGTTATTGAATTTTGCAATTTATATTTCATGGCAAATTTATTATATGATCCCAAGTTTCATACTCTCTGGTTAAACCACATCTTAAAGTAATGTGCAATTAGGGCTAAATTAGCTATTTTGTAATGTATAGTTTATATTGGAGATTTTAAAAATGGGCAATGTTTGAACTGTTTATCAAATTTAACCACCACCCATCTCACTATCTAAATAACTCCTGGCAGTTTGCCAATAAAAAGTCATAAAATCATATAAAAGATACAGTTAAAACAAAATTAAAATCAAATGACAAACAGATAAAAGCAAAGATAAAAGATAAGTTATACTACATTTATGCCAATTATATTACCAAATTTTTGCTTTTAGCGTGATAAGCAAAAACTAACATATTTAACTTGTATTATTCTAGACTAAACTTTCTAGACTAAGCTTTCTAGGCTAAAGCAACAGCATGGTTGCTGGTTGATGTGGTTTTTGCTGCTTGGTGTGCTAGGAAAAAAAGACTATTCTAAGGAGTTTACAGTCAGCCATAAGAAAAAGCACAAGGCACAGACAAGAAAATGACACATGAATGTGAACAAATTCTGTTACTTTTTTTTTTTTTTTTTGTAATTTAGCTACTGTTGAGAATATGAAATCAAAAGGGTAAGTCAAAGGTTACATGAACAAGGCATGTTTTGAGATGAGGCATGAAAGGGAAATGGGGTCATATGTGACTCCTTGCAAAACCTTGTTGTATTGGTTTAACTTTTAGCTTCCACTCTTGTCTGGCAAATCTTTCGTTGATCTCTGTACTTCCTTGCTTGCATTCTATGTTATTTAGATGAATGGGTTTTTAGAATAACTTTGGACCTGCAATAAGAAAAATGAGTTAGCTATTATGATAATGTACCTGCAGTGAATACAGTCATTTCGTAGGATATAATAAGCTCAGATTTGGAATAAGACAAATCTGTTTCTGGTTGGCTGCCTTGTTCAGAATCTCTTCTGTGAAGGTTGGGAGAGATGTCTATGGATCTCCTTCTCCTAGTCATGCCCCAGACATCATCCTTTGGCAAACATACAAGACTGCTTGAGAAGAAGGTTACCTCTTTTTTTTTTTGCTTTGCTTATTCTCATCTACCTGGGTAAATAAGCTATTTCTTCACAATACTTCTGTTGAGTTATGGGCTATTTTCCTTTGGTTGAAAGGGAAAGTAGTTAGTTGAATTAATCTAGTCTAACCACATAAAAGGATGTCCCTTGTTACTCTTGCTTCATATCTGGAGTTCCCCATTAATCCATTGGACCAAATTAAATAAATCTGTAAGATGCTTTTCAATCAAGAATCACGCTAAAGTTCATTGGATGACAGTATTGCTAGTATAGATAAATCCAACAAGACCAAATTTCTGGTAGAGCAAAAAAACCTTTATGCTTACAGTTGGACTAATGGGCTGATGTGATGTGCTTTTCATGTTTCTTCATGTGCTAACTTTGAAAAAAAACAAGGGAAAAGTAGGGTGGATAAAAATTGATATTTTTTAAAAAACAATCAGATTTTTAAAAATTTAAATTGAATATTTAGGATTTTTATTGAATTGATTTTAATAAAATACTTCTATTTAAGATACAATAATAATTTAGTTTATTCAGCATAAAATGGAGCTTAGTTACATAGCATGAGGCTGTATATTCTGCAATATTGGGACTTTCAGTGAGTCAACAGCAGGTCAGAGGAGGAGCTGCAGCAGGGCAGAGATGACAGTTGCTCTTTATTAGTGATTTAAATCGTGAATTTAAATCAAATCCACCCGGTGGAAAAGACAAAACATTTTGCTTTTGGAAGGAGGAGAAGTCTTAGTGTTGCCAAATCAGATTGCAGCTTCAAGGAGAGACTGTTAATGCAGAGTTTCCTCAGAGCAAGAATCCAACCAGTTAACTTGTAGAGCTAAGAGTTAATTGGCTTGACTTTCCAAGATAGCCAAGCAGAGCACAATGTTATAAGAACACACAAGAGTAATGCAGGTCTCAGAGGCTCATCCTAGCTCTTGTGTGTGTTTTACTTAATTTTGTTTCTGAGCAACTTGGTATTTCATAGTCTTGGAGACCTCCCCAGTCTAGAAATAGGAAGAAAAGAGTTTCAGCCATACCTGAGTATCTGGATCCTGCAGTTATTGGCAAACAGTGCAACATGAAAAGGTGGAGGAAGAACATTCTTATTCTTTTAAAAACAGCTTTTCTAAACATTCATGAATATTAAGGTGATTTTCTAAGACTTGGGTTTTCCCACCCTCTGTGGCCAAAATTTTAGGAGGCTGTCATTCATTTAAATTTCATTGTGTCTATTTCTGTGTTTAAAACACTTGCATATTTCATTATATCGCCATAGTGAGGCAGTCTAGTGTAGTGTAGTAACATCAGGCTAGAAACAGGAGGCAGTGAGTTCTAGGTGCACCATAGGCACAAGGGCAGCTGGAGACCTTGGGCCAGTCACTTTCTTTCAGCCCTAGGAAGAGGCAATGGCAAACCATTTCTGAAAAATCTTGCCAAGAAAACTGCAGGGTCTTGTTTGGTCAGTCTCTGAGAATTGGACATGATTGAAAGGAAGTGGGGGGGGGGGGAGGAATGCTACTAACAGTCCTATTGGGATTTCAGATACTTGTTAGCTTTAATTGTTTTTAATGTTGAATGTTAACAAAATGCCAGTACTGCTTAAAAGGCAATACAAAGAAAGAGGCACGAAAGCCAGGAGAAAAGTAGAAAATACAACTTCCATTTTTATTCTATCCCGGGAGAAAAAGCATTTCGTTTCTTCCAATTTTTCCCCACCTTAATCTTCACAACACTAGAGAAAACCAGGAAAGGTAAAACAATATTGTGATTGAAGAGAGATACTAAGATTGTTTTCTCTTGCTGAGCCCTGTGAAAAGCACACAGCACCCCTTTAAACTGCTTGTGATCTTCCTCTTTCGCACGCAGCCTCTTTTACAGCAGACCACTAGCTTTCTCCATATAATGGGGATTGCTTGGGTGTCTGACATGCTGAGGAGCCAGTAGCATTCCTGAGGGTGTTCTGAGCTTCCTTTGACAGTTTGTTCCCATCTCCTCCCCCCCCTCCCCACTGTCCAAGTCCAGCACACTCTCAGCTGGGATCTGACTGCACAAGAATGCTTACTCTGTTCTGCCTGGCTTGCTGGGAGTACAAATACTCTGATAACAAGTTTCAGCTCTTGCTTGTAGGCAGAAAAAGAGCTTTTGCTTGCCGCAAACTATTAAGATAGTCAAGGTCACTTTTTGTAATTCTAAAAGTAGCATAATTGGATCTCTGTCTCTCTCTCTCTCTCTAGATGTGTATGGGTGGGACTGAACATGACCCTAAATAAAAATTCTACATAATGGGATGAGGCCCCTTCTTTCATGCAACAAAGTTTGCATTTCTGGAATTTGCCATCTTGCGATTGGTTTAAGTATATGGATTGAGAAGTTGACCTTGGGATTTGCTGTTGCTGCTAAAACTTTGGAAAGCAAAATGATTCAGTTTTGCTTTAGAAGCCTTGTAACTTCAGAGAGCTGCACTAGAGTTGGATGAGGGTGCTTTAAATATATTAGAAAAAGTCGATAGTGTGGGAAGATTCCAACATCTCATTAGTGTTGCGATTGTGGCAACTTCTTCTGTGGGCAACTCACATGGAATATTAATTTAATGCTTTGGAAGTGATAAAATATACAAGCAATTGACCACTCTTCTTAAATTAAACTAGCAACATTTAATTTTCTACCAGATGTTGCTAGTTTATTGTTTCTTAAGTAGAATGTCTCAAGAGTCAACATTTGTAGGAATCTAGATTTGAGATTTAAAAAATGTCTCCTATGTACATAGATGTTTAAAAGAAAAAAAAAGAGAGGGATTCCCTCTTTTTTAAAAAAATCTGTCTTCCAGATATGTTTGGCTACAATTCCCAGTATGGTGAGGAAAAATGGCTGAAAACGGGGAATTCCAGGAAATGTATAGCCAGCACATTTCCTAGATGGGTATATGGTGTACTAGTGTCCCAATTTCTCTAAATCATTTTTAAGACTGTGGTTAAACAAGTGTTATTTCTCGTGTGTGTTTGTAGAAAGTAATGGGAGATAAATCAACCATGGTGGGCTTTTTGGCAATAAAGAAAGAGGGACCTAGGGAGAGAGTAATAAAGTTACCGTAATGTCTGTGGCACATAACCACATATTTGGAATGTAGAAGAAATGAAGTGACAGCCAATGTGTTATTTTGAGTATTTTGACCATTTTTGCTAAGGCTGTGTGCATGCTTTAAAATGAATTAGAATGAATTTTATGTGAGCAAAGCATCTTTCTGCTGTTCATAAATGAGTCTTCTTTAAAGTTTCTGGGCAAAAAGAGGTACTTTTGCTTTAAGAAGTAGAATATTTTAATAAGTGGATTCCTGGTGGAAAAGCCTGAAGGGAAAAAAACAAACAAACCCAGGGCAGCTTCAATGAATAGGGGGAGAGGCACAGTGTTTGACATGCCATGAACCTGGGAATTCAGAATGACCAGTTCATTTTCAAAACTGCATAGTTTTGAACGTTTATATCTTTGCAGCTGCATAATATAATGATACAAAAGGTGAAAGGGAATTTTGTGGTAACATGTGCCCTTGAGGCAAATTTTTTCAGCACTGTTGATTTGAAAAAGATAAGTCAATCTGCTTGATTTATATTTCTATAATTGTTTTCTTTGAAGTGTGCATGCATTTCCATGGTGCTTTCAAGAGGAGAAAAATTTGTATGGCACCCTAATGTATGTATGAAACAAATTGCATAACTAGCTGCTCTGCCTCCCAGCAGTCTGTAAATCCACTTCTTATGGCGAATTCCTGCTGACCTTTTGGCAATTGATCAATAATATCACTAACTGGCTAGATTGAAATACCATTGCTTGTTTCAAAGGATACAATTGTGCATGATCCTTCTATTCAAATTTATGTATTGCTGATTCATCACTGTTAGCAAATATTCTGTAGAATTTTGTATGAGCTTGTTCAAATTTGAGATAGGTTTGGCAGTACATAAGGACCTGTATCATAGTAGGTTTAGTGTGTCGGAGGAAATAGAACATCATAACAATTATCATAGAAATGATATTACGCCTTTTTATATTTGCAGCCTGGGAGTCACAGTCCTAATACATTTGGAGAATGACAAGTTAAGGAAAGTTTTTTTAAAAAAAATCTTCAATTTGGTGGGCTGATTTAGCCGCCTCTTTCCTCTTGACTCCTTTTGAAGTTATTTTCTGCAGAAGAAACTAAAAAAAGGTCAACTGTTTGTACTATAAATGTTAATGACCATGAAAGAAAAAATTCTGAAAACTAATTTTCCATCTCACAGGGGAGGGGATATTTGTGTTTCAGTGTTTCAACTTCAGCTTCTGGAGAGTCTTGGCAATTTTATTCATTTACTGCCAAGTTGGATGTGTTTAATGGATTGATGTACTGCCATGGTTGATACTCAGGTGGTTCAGAATTCTATGATATGAAAGCTTTGAAGGGGTAAAATACCACTGAGACAAATGTACTCTGTGTGTGTGTGTATGCACAACATCAATGTGGTGCCTCTCTGCAATAATTTAAATTGCCTTTATTTACATCAAATGACTCTCTTGAGAGGGAAACTATCCAGGAACGTGACATCAAGAACATGACATCTTTAGCCTTCCTCAACCAATCTCTTGAGAATTTGGGGAACCAAGATCCGATTGCAGGAGGGGGTACCCGTCTTGGGAAATAAGTGGTTTTATATAGGAGGCAAATATACAAAAATAAGCTGTGAGTCAGCGGGTCTAGTAGTCTAGATAGTAGTCTAGCTAGCAGCATTTGTATTCTACTCTAGAATAAGAACTATTCTGGTCTATACAGTTTGGCAAGAATAAACTTGATTGTAACTAGAGACAGTTATTTTATAGTCTGGTACTCTTTCTATCAAGTGAAAATTGGGCTTTGCTCATAAGAACGTAAGTATCGTAGTGTATCTTGTACATTGTATATATCAGTCATAAGTATTCTGTGTCTCAGAGTAGCCAGTAATGTGTCTTCAGGAAGTTCATAGCTTTGTACTGGAGGATACTAGCAGTCTTTTCATTAGTCCTTTACCTAGCTGCTGGGATTTATAATATGCAAGATGCAGTTTTGGTCGTTGTGTTTACTAATAGCCGTTGGTAGCCAGATTCTCTGCTATATTCATATAGTTGCCATTTAAAATATCTAAATTGGTGTCTCTAACCCCTTTTCAGCTTCTGTGTCTGAGCTCTATGTCACAGCTTATGCATTCTGTAATCAATTGAATGTCTTATCAGTCTTGAATTACTTCAGATTTAGTTGCACTTTAATGAACATTAAAAAAAAACCTTTCCACTGTTTGCACTTTGTACACTATATGCAATTGCATATAATTCTAATATATCCCTTCTTCCAACTTAACCCCCTTCTGTAGTCTTTCACAGCAAGCTGATGTTGGCTGAACTCAAAACCTCAATAAGGTAAACATACCTTCCCCAAGAAATGCAAAGGCTGTTGTCAGAATTGGATAGGTAGAAACGGTAACCTAGAGGCAGAGTGGACCACCTGCAAATAATTTAGATGTGTCCATGAATCACCTGGCGTTGAATTTGATTTGAAGAAAGCTTTACCGTTGAGCAAAGGAATTGCCCTACAAGGTTCCTTTGATCTCGAACCAATTAAGGAATGATCCTCTCTTTGTAGATAAATTGTATGAATCAAACTTTGGGCAGGCAGTTTTTGTTTTTACAAAATCAGCCTTTGGTAGAAAGTAATAAATAAGTTGCCAAATTAAGACTGAAAAGAAGTAGACTGGAACTTTGAAGGTGTGTGATCATAAGCTACAATGCTCTGGCCTATACAAAGGAAACAGCCAACATAATTCTTATTCACTTTTCAACATATCTGGCATGAGAGAAGGTATGCCAGGAATCTTGGAAGAAATCTTCCGTGCTTTTACCCTGGGCTGGCTGGGCAGATCCCAGCTTGTAACACAGAAAAAGAGAAATTCAAATGACAACTGAATAGCCCTATTCTTGTCCCTCAAAGTGAAAACAGGTGGAAGGAATGCAGAATGTTTTCAAAACTGCATTGTTTGTCTTGTAATCATGGTGTTACAATCATAAAGCCTATTTCTGTTCTGAGCTACACCTGAATGGAAGTGTTTTCTATTTTCTTTTACAAAACTTCTGTCGCGAGGAATCATGAAAGTATGTTCAGAGTTCTTAAAGCTTTCTTGGATGCAAAATAAATTGTAAATGGTGCGTTTTAGTTAAATGGTGGTTTTTCTAAGTCAGGGATCTATCTATCTATCTATCTATCTATCTATCTATCTATCTATCTATCTATCTATCTATCTATCTATCTATCTATCTATGTGTGTGTGTGTGTGTGTGCATAACACACACACACACACACATATTGCTATCTATCTATCTATCTATCTATCTATCTATCTATCTATCTATCTATCTATCTATCTATCTATCTATCTATCTATCTATCTATCTATCTATCTATCTATCTATCTATCTATCTATCTATCTATCTATATATATATATATATATATTGTGTATATATATATATCAAATCCCAGTAAGGGTATGGCTAGCTGATGAGAGCTAAATAGCTTGAAATAGATCTATACTAGTCTCCCTTTATTTATTTATCAGCACAAATAAAAACACACACACACACACACACACACACACACACACACACACATATATATATATCCTTGTTTTCAATTTGTGCATTTCAAATTCCACAAAGCTTTGGGGGAGGGTGGGGGCCCTATGGACACGGAAGTGGGCCGGAGCATTACGGTCCTAACTGGGAGGGGCAGATATGGCGGGGACTTTAGGGCGAGCCATTACCGGGGAAGGAGGGTTCGCTATGTTACAGCCCTATTAGTCCCACTCCAAGGCCAGATGGTGTGAGTAGTCAGGGCCCTGGTCTCAGGCTGCTGTTGCTAAATGCCAGGTCTGTGGTTCACAAGGCTCCCCTCGTCCTGGACTTAATTTTAGACGAGGGGGCAGACCTGGCATGTATTACTGAAACCTGGCTGGGCCCGGAGGGAGGAGTCCCCCTCACCGAAATGTGCCCAGAGGGTTTTCAGGTGCTTCACCAGCCGCGACCCCAGGGAAGGGGGAGTGGCCGTGGTTATCCGAGAGTCTTTAGTTCCTCATAGGATCCCTGCTCCGGAGCTTGTCGGGTGTGAGTCCTTGCTGGTGAGGTTGGACCCTGGGGGTCAAGTGGGCTTGCTGCTAACGTACCTGCCTCCCAACAGCGTCACAGCAGCTCTCCCCTCGCTCCTCGAGTCAGTAGCCGAGCTGGCAGTTGAGTTCCCCAGGCTTATGGTGCTGGGGGATTTCAACTTGCCTTTGCTCGGCGAGCACTTTGATGGGGCGCAGGAGTTCATGGCTTCCATGAGAGCCATGGGCTTGACCCAAGTAATTCAGGATTCGACTCACTCGGCGGGTCACACCCTTGACCTCGTATTTCTCTCGGAGCAGTGGAGTTGCAATCTTGGTTTGAGGGGTATTGAGATCTTGCCCGTGTCGTGGTTGGACCACTGCCTACTGAGGCTTGACTTTAGGAGGCCAATCCCCCACTGTAGGGAGGAGGAACTAATTAGGTGGTTCCACCCCAGGTGCCTTATGGACCCTAGGGGCTTTCAGAAGGCGCTTGGTGTTATACCTGATACTCTTGCCTGCGATTCGATTGGGACTCTGGTCGCTGCTTGGAACTCAGCGGCGGCAGGGGCCCTTAACCGGATTATGCCTTTACGGCCAATCCCAGGCAGTGGATCCAGGAGGACTCCTTGGTTTACTGAGGAACTCCGGGAGATGAAGCACCAAAAGAGACGCCTAGAGCACCGCTGGAGATCCAGTAAGTCTGAGTCAGACCGAGCACTGTTAAAATCCTGCATCAGAGCATACCTCCGGGCAATTCGGACGTCAAAAAGAACTCACATTGCCGCTCTGATAGCTTCCACTGAGTCATGCCCAGCCGCCTTGTTTAGGATAGCCTTTTCCCTCCTTAAAGGGAGGGATACGGACACTCCCTTACAAGGTAAGGCTGAGGAGTTCGTCCAATTTCTCGCGGATAAAGTGGCTCGGCTTCGGGCAAACCTGGACTCCAATTGCGCAGAGCCAGCCGAGGTACCGGGGGAGGGTCTTGAACGACATCGCTGGATTGATTTCCAGTCTGTTACCCCTGAGGAAGTGGACAAGGCCATCGGAGTAATGAGTGCCTCCACATGTGTACTGGACCCGTGTCCCTCCTGGCTGGTCGCGAACAGCAGGGAGGTGACACGGAGCTGGATCCAGGCGATAGTGACCGCGTCTCTCCGGGAAGGGTCCTTTTCCCCCCTCTAAAGGAGGCGGTGGTGAGACCCCTACTGAAGAAACCGTCCTTGGATCCAGCCGTTTTAAATAACTACTGTCCAGTCTCCAACCTCCCCTTTGTTGGGAAGGTTGTTGAGAAAGTGGTGGCCTCTCAGCTCCGGCGGTCCTTGGAAGAAACCGATTATCTAGACGCCTTCCAATCTGGTTTCAGGTCTGGCTACAGCACGGAAACTGCTTTGGTCGCACTGGCCGATGATCTCTGGAGAGCCAGAGACGGGGGTCGGCCCGCCATTCTGGTGCTCCTGGACCTCTCAGCGGCCTTCGATACCATCGATCATGGTATCCTTCTGCGGCGGTTGCGAGAGGTGGGGGTGGGAGGCACCGTTTTTCGGTGGTTCTCCTACCTCTCGGACAGGTCACAGTCGATGTTGGTTGGAGGACAGAGGTCGACCCCTAGGCCCCTTAATTATGGGGTGCCACAGGGGTCGGTCCTGTCCCCCCTTCTGTTTAACATTTACATGAAGCCGCTGGGAGAGATCATCTGACGGCACGGGATAAAATACCACCAGTATGCGGACAATACTCAATTGTATCTGTCCGCCCCGTGCCAGCTCAGTGAAGCAGTTGACGTGATGTGTCAGTGCCTGGAGGATGTGAGGGTCTGGATGGGGGTTAACAAGCTGGCTCTCAATCCTGACAAGATCAAGTGGCTTGTGTTTTTTCCTCCCACAAATTGGCAAGGTATTCCATCTCTCAGGCTGGGGGGTGAAATTATATGCCCCTCAGACAGGGTTCGCAATTTGGGAGTCCTCCTGGACCCACAGCTGACCTTAGATCACCATTTGTCTGCTGTGACCAGGGGGGCATTTGCCCAGGTTCGCCTGGTGCACCAATTGCGTCCCTACCTGAACCGTGAGTATCTTACAACAGTCACTCATGCCCTTGTGACCTCAAGACTGGACTACTGCAATGCGCTCTACATGGGGAAGCCCTTGAAGAGTGTTCGGAGACTTCAGCTGGTCCAGAATGCAGCCGCGCGAGCGATTGTGGGTGCGCCTCGGTACACCCACGTTACATCTATCCTCCGCGAGCTGCACTGGCTGCCTATTGGTCTCTGGATACGCTTCAAGGTGCTAGTCGTCACTTATAAAGCCCTACATGGTATTTGACCTGGGTACTTGAGAGACCGCCTGCTGCCAATTACCTCCAATAGACCTATTAGATCCCACAGATTAGGCCTCCTCTGAATTCCATCTGCCGGCCAATGCCGGCTGGCGACCACTCGGAGGAGGGCCTTCTCTGTGGCTGCTCCGGCCCTTTGGAACGAGCTCCCCGTGGAGATTCGGATCCTCGCCACCCTTCAGGCCTTCCGGACAGCCGTTAAGACCTGGTTGTCACAGCAAGCCTGGGGTTGAGTTCCCCCCCCTACTCGAATTTGCTGTGCTTGCTGTGTTTTTTAAATTGTTTGTATCACTGTCCTGTTTTTGTCTTACTTTTCTGTATTTGTTCCCCTTCCCTTGGTTTTTGTTCAGACGCCCTGAGTCCCCTCGGGGAATAGGGCGGCTTACAAATCGAATAAGTACCAAATACCAATTTTCTTGGCCACTTTTTTAAGGACCTTGGGGATGAGATAATGTGTATGAAATTGGGAAAGCTAATCACTTAGTGATAGTTGGCCAAAGTGTCACTGTGATGTTTTTGAAACTTATTTTCGGGTAGTCCTTCCCAGAGTGGATTGGTAGAGTGGACGGAACATGTGCTTGAGAGAAAGAACATTGTTATACTATACTTGTATACAGGTAAGATAGCTTTGAAAAAAAAAGATTTTACTTTTAATTGAAAAGTGCTTGAATATAGTTAATTATTTCATGTACAGGTAGTTCTCGACATATGATCATTTGTTCAATGGCCGTTTGAAATTGTAATGGTGCTGAAAAGCAAAACTTATAAGCAACCCTGAAGTTGTGGCCATTGTAGCGCATTCACATGTTCAAATTCCAAGCATTTGACAGCTTGCCAGCACTTCTTAACTGCATTGCAATTTCCCCATCAGCCTACTTCCTTTGGCCATCTTACACAGCAACACTTAAGCAGTGGCAGTGACAGGACTGGGGCCGAAGAAATGAGAAATACCTACTCAAACCTTACACCATGGCCAGTTATGCCAGCACAAATCTCCACTTGCTCCAGCCACGCTGCACTCCACAAGCTTTGCTGTGCCCCACTGACTATTGTGTAGTTCTCCAAACTGTGCTCACCATTCCTTCTCTAAGCTGCATATCCCATTCTCAAGATCCTTTGGAAACCTTCTGGTCTTCCACATCTCATGAGGATAGGCACGCAGTTTGGAGAACAGCAGGAACCCAGTTCTTGGCAGTGCTTCAGAAGACCATTCCTCACATTGTGAGTGCTATTTCTTCTCAAATTGTGAGCCTGTTCTCTGGGCAAGCCCTCACAAGACACGAGGAATATCAGGCTTCTGGGGGACTTGTAAGAATGGGGCACTTGGCTTGAAGAAGAAATGGGGCACAAGGGTGTAAGGCAGCCAAGGTCAGTAGGATGAAGCAGAGCTTGGGGAGTGGACGGTGGCAGGGAGAACAGGCTTTGCATAGTAGTGCTGGCGTGGCTGGTCGTGGTGTGAGCTTGAGGTGGCTTTTCTCAGTGGCAGAGACGTGGCACGGGGCCTGAAGTAGAGGCCTGGAGACAGAGGCAGCTGATTGAGACTTCTGATGGCCCTGGGTTCTACTTCAGCCCCAGCAGTGATACTGCCACTACTGAGTGTTGCTGTGCAGGGCGGGCAAAAGTGCATAGTGAGGGGAGAGAAAAGTGAAAGGGGGGGGGGAGTTGCAGAACACCTGCAATCCTAACCATTGCTGGGCTGGATGGAATGGCTGAGGCTTCCTGGATGCACCAGCTTTGTGCCTGGTGGTTGAGGCTCTGGCTTTGGCTGCACTGCAGCATCCCATCAACCTGCCAGGCCTCCTCTATCCCCTGTGTCATCCCTGCACTTCTACCTGGGACTTTCTCTACTTAACTAATCATAACTCTCTTTTAACAATGATTTGATTCCAATTAAGTCATAGGACCTTATGTAGACATGTTCCTGATTAAAAAAATCTAAGCTTAAGACCATACAAGCTGTGAAGGTAGTTGCATTTCAAAAAAAGTGGATTGGTCCAGAGCAAAAATGAATAAGATTAACTTAATCTGTTCTTATAAATAGTAAATAATTTTTGCATTTCTGTCTCAGTCTAGTCTGCCTCAGGCGGCTTGTTGTAATATACGAAAGAAAAATAATGCTGTGCCACTGAAGTTTCCCTACCCTTTCCCTTAATTTTTAAACTTCTCTCTCAATTATGGCTGTTCAATGGTTTACTTAAATTTCTCTGTACAGCTAGTTGTATTTGCGCCGATTCTACTGGTAGAAAGTTGAGAGAGAGGCCATTTTCCCACCACAACCTTGGGATTTGAGTTCACATTGGTCTTCATCCAACTTTAGGTATACCTAATGCCACCCTTTTGATATTTTTCTTCCAGATTTGCAATTGGTTCATCAATGCCAGGCGCCGACTTCTCCCTGATATGCTGCTAAAGGATGGCAAAGACCCAAACCAGTTCACTATTTCTCGCCGAGGCACCAAAGCCAGTGATGTAGCACTTTCCCGTGGAGCTGCTGCAGGTTCTGGACTCTTGATGGTGCCTCCTGCTGCTGCTGCAGCCACTACATCCAAGGTCCTCTCCGTGTCCGTGTGCCCCCCTGTGATCTGTCAGACGTCTCGGCCACTGGCTGGCAACTTGACTGTGATGACTGGCGACCTAGAGAAACGATCCATGCTGCAGCGGATTGAGCTGGAATCCCATACCAAGCAGTCGCAGCTGAGTGCAACAGGCAACACGCTGGCTCTTTTCACCCGGGCAGATGCCTCCAGTCCCACCAGTGGACTCTTCAACACGCCTCCTCCCACACCACCTGAGCTCTTCGGAGAGGACTTCAGCAGCTTCCAGTTGCTGGTGGAAGTGGCTCTGCAAAGAGCAGCTGAGCTTGACTCACAGAAGCTGAGTGGGCAATTGCCTCCATCACCACAGAGAGAATCTTCTCCGGCAAAAACCAAGTAACTTCCTGCAGCCTCTGGTTTCCTCTTGGAAGCAGCCTTTTCTTTCTCCCCCAGGATTTCTTTTCGGTTGGCTTTTGCAGCGAGAGCTCCCATTAGAAGTTAATGCTGTGATACGGTTTCTTGTGATACCGGGAACTGTTACGGTGGAAGCCTCCATTCTCCTCTATGCTGCCAACTGACCTTGGACACAAGGCACCTCCAACTTTACATGAACATTTCCCTCAAAGGAGGAGGGCACACTACTTCCATCCTTTGGGTTGGCATCAGGCTATGGAGCCAGTCAGTATCTCTCTGAAGCCGCCCAGAGGAGATGGTCTGTCTGTTCAGGGGTTCCTGGCTCCAGGCTGTTCTTGGAAAGGCCCCAAACTTGAACATCTTCTGAGAAGATGTAGTTGCTGGTTGATGTTTTTATAATGCTTGACTCTTTTTTAAAAAAAAAATGTGGTGGAGGATTTAGACAATACTTCTTACCTCCTTCCCGCCCCTCCCTTCTTCCCCCAGATTTTCAAAACTTACTGACATGGACTAGGACGAGAAAACAGTCCAAAGCAATTTATCAGAAACAAATACTCCCCCCCCCCCTTTGATAACAGAAGACAAGCGAAGAGCTATTTCACCACCACCGGCTTTTTTTTATAGAGTACATACTATTAATTTTAAGTTCCTTGAAGGGGGCAGGGAAATGTTTCTGTTCCCCTCTCATTTTCTTTTAAAGTTGTACCATGTTGTAGCGTATTGTTGAACTGGTGTGAATATGTGGCTGGTCCTTACATCACACCCAATGGGAGCCTCCCATAATGAACAAACAAAGTGGCAGCCTTTAAAGATTGTGGCATTCTTTCTGTTGGACAGGAAGAGCAGTTGAGCATCACCATGTGAATCCTGGTGCCAGTAAAAGAAACTTAAAAGCATTATGGTGCTTTGGATAATCCACTTTAGATGTTGGCAGAAATTTAGCTGGTTTTTTTTTTCTTTGGATAACAGGGCATTCTTCTGTCTACTCCTTCTTCCATTTGTCCTGATAAGTACAACGCTAGAAGAGAGAGAGGACTATGCTGGCAGAAGGGTAGCCATAAACCTCTGAAGAGGGCATTTCAAAAATGTGGAGGAGTAAGAAACTAAAAACAATTTTTTTTCAAATGTGAAGTTGCTTTAAACAATGCTTTCTCCTTTTTAATTTTGGACATGAACTGTATCTCTGTGTGACTTTGGGAATCTTGTGGCATCTCTGACAGATGCGCTGACAAAACTACCTATACAAATCAACAAGAATTCATTCTGACTTGGGTATTTTTGTATCCTTGCTTTCATCATGCTGAATGTAGTTGCTCCTTTGCTGATGGAGCAAGGGTGCCCTCTCATGGCCAAGAAGGGAAGTCAAGCAGATCAGGGCTTCTATTCTACTGGCGATTCTGATGATCACTCACTCAGTGATGTTCATATGTCTATAGTCCTAATGGACTCAGTAATAGTTTATTATTCAAAGTTAGAGAAAAGGGGTACGCTTTGGATTTAGGTGGAGGGAAATCAAGGATTGTCTGTTGATCATTTAGAAGACAGACCAGTGAGAATGCATTCATCTTTTCATATCCTCTTTTGTTCTGAGTTCAAGACCTCGCACAAGAATGGCATACCCTGGGTGGTGGTAGGGTCATCCACCTTTTTTGGATAGTGCTGTTTCACTGTAAATGTAAGTTAAATAGTGATCTATTATATACACCTATATATCTATCTTGAGAAACACTAATGTTAGAGGGTGTTAGCCTAATTATTATGTTGCATGAATAGTAAAGATAAAAGCCCAGCAGAGCACAACTTTCTCTCAGATAATCTTTGAACTACGCCTAGAAGCCGGTGATTGATTTCATGGTAGATTTTGGGAGGAGAATAAATGGTTTGTAGGAAAATTAGAGCTCAAGTGGGAGGCCTTATGGCTTCTATCAATGTTGAGAGTGCCTTCCCCCTCAACCTTCTCCCCTTCCCCTGGAAAGTGCTACTAAGACAATTATAAAAAAACACACACAATTGCTGCTGGACACAGCCTTGTCCATTCCTTTCTCCTTTTGGTGCTCTTTGACCCTTAGTCCCATGTCATTGATGGGATGTAGCGAACTGTGCCTAGAGAGCTGCCATTTCAACCCAAAGTCATCTTTAAAATAACCCAAAGGTGCTCCCCCCCCCCGTTAAAAAGCTTACAGAATTTCCTTGGAAAAAGCTTAAGCTGTTCATTTTCTGCTATTTTGTTTGACGGCATTTGTCAGTCTTGTGTCCAGTTTTCATCCCTAATTGAATTCTGGATGGTGAACATATCAGTCCTTTGATCTCTTTTTCAAATCCTTTTAAAAGGAAACCACTGAAGGTTTTCTAGAATGTGCAGCAACATTTCATTTTCTTATTGTTTGGAATTGGGCATTATTTTAGTGTACTATTGAAATGAAAATTCCTTGAACAGCTGTGTCCCATGTCCCTCTTAAATACACCTTTGGCTAGTAACGTACTTGACTTTAATGGTACATACATCACTGATTTCCTTTAGAGTGGGACCAGTGTGATTAAATAATACACAGGATATCTTAATGGGCTGTAGAAAGTGCCTAAACAGATCTGAAACTTTAGTATAAAAGAAAATTTAAAATCCAGTTCCTACAATGCGCTGCTCTTTGTTATACTGCTGTACTTTGTCCTAAATGATGCAAAGATATTGTTTCAGGTGGGATGGGAACTTTGCAAAAGAGAAAATATTCTTTTGCTTGAACTTTATGGAGCAGAACTACTGTAAATAACTTTTGAATTTTTTTTAATCAATAAAGTTTTTTTTAAAAAGATACAATGCCTAGCAAGTGCATCATCTTCAGTAGTGAAACTAATGTCTGAATTGGATGGTATGAAATTGGATGGTATGAAAAGATTTAATTTTAGCACCATTTTTCCTGTTTATAATAGATTTTAAAGAGATAGTAGCAGCAGCATGATAAGATGCAGCAGGCTAAATCACAGCTATGCTTCTGGGTTCTATAAAATACTTGTTTCTCAAAATTCTGTGGTTGTGAGATTATTCTTGGGAAGCAACCAGCCTGGCGGGGAGGAGGGATCAAGTGCAGAGCTAGCCTGGCGTCACTGTGCGACTGCAAAAGCACTAGGACTGACATCTACACACTCCCACAAGTTCTCGTTCACAGATTGGGGAGATTCCTGTATTATAGGCAATATGTAATAAAGTAATTAGCTGGAAATCTGCATATGTGGGTCTATTTGGTTGTGCCTGACAATTTAAAGAGGATATGTCTGGAAAACTTTCCTCTTTATAGCTAGGGGAAATAGACCTCTACAATCTGAAATTTCTATGAAATTAGCCAGATGATTTATTTTTCTGGAGAATTAACCTCCAAAACAGGAACAAGTGTTGCTTCTTGCAGCCACTTTGTCTAATTTGCCCCATTCATTTCTCTGTGAGGACAACTCATCTTACTTGATCTATTTTGTGGCCTCATGTAGTAAGAATTGAGACGTTGATGGGTGGAGAACATCTGGTGCTGTTTTGAAATGGGCATTGAAAAGATTAGTATTGTATGAGCAGCTGAGTTGGAGACTTGTCATCCAGACCAGCTGTTTCCAAACTGACTTTTAAATGACCTAATTACAATTCTCTTGTCATTTGGTTAGTGACTAACATTTGGTCTCATGTTCATGTTTTTTTCTTAATGGGGATAATCGTATTACACCGGCAATCCTAGAACAAAAATATACATCTCACATAATGTACATGTTGCATAGCATCTAATATGTTTTGTTTTTTTTAAAAAAAAACATGATCTCATGAAGCTTGGCATTACAATTCTACTTGGAAGAGTTTTTCATTTTCAGAACACTGGGTTATTGATAATACTTGAAGCACTCAGAACATAGTGTTTATGTTTCTGATGTAAAAGTGGAATAGAAAAATATATGTGTATAGTAGGAGGTCTACTTTGTGTTTCTAGTATTCTGGTGTAAAAGTGCCGTATAAAAACATTTGTGAGAGATTTGTAATTACTGTGTTTTAAGGAAAGTGAATGGGTGGACAAAAACCGTTTGTATGAGGCAAGATAAATAAGTAGGTGACCACATGTTACGATTGTTATACTTCACTAACTTGTATAGATGTTATATATAGGCAGGGACGTGCAGTCACTAGAGGCAAGGGAGGCGGAGCCTCACCAATCTTCTCAGGAAAAAGAAAGAAATTTAAATTTTTTTTTAAAAATAATTAAAGCCAAGATAGTTGCTACCAGATTCCAAGTCACAGTGGCTTGGTGTCTGCTTAGTGTTAACCAAAGCAGGAGGCGAGAGAACTCGGGGCCTCTTTTCCATAAGGAATTTTTCGCCTTCTAAAAGTTAAGAAAGAGTTAAAAGGCAAAAAAGTTCAGATGCAAAAGAGGCACTAATTCTCCCGCCTCCTGATCTGGAAGCAGCGAATCATGTCTTCTTGAGCACGCTTACGTTGGGCGGGTTATTTCGGAGGGCGTGCTTCAGAGGAGAGAGGAGTGGGGGAGAAGGAGGAGGCTCGCTCTTTGCTGCAGACCTGGGCGCTTGGCGGCTCCCGCGATGCAAAGTGCCCCGCCGCCCCCGATGCTGCCGCCTGCTTCTCCAGGCTCTGCCGCTGGAAGTCCCGGATCGCCTCTGGGGGAAGGCTGGGTGAGAAGCGGAGCCTCCCGGTGCTGCGCAGAGGCTCTTGCAGGAGCGCGTGCCAGCGGCCGGCGGCCCGGAGCGGCCCCGGCTGCGAGACAAGGCAGCGCTTAAAGCAGCCGCTGCCGCCGCCACCACCCCTCCAAGCGCCTTTGCTGCAGACCTGGGCGCTTGGCTGCTCCCGCGATGCAAATCCCCCCCCCCGCCGAGGCCAACCGCTGCCCTGCTTCGCTGCTTCTTCAAAGGATGCCCAGCTGAGCCTCACCAGGTATAAACCTCACCGCACGTCACTGTATATAGGGAGGGATTTAGAAGCAAACGAGTATGCTACATAGGCTGATCTGCAAGGTACAAAATGGTTTTCTTTTCGAAATGAGTCAGGCTCAGAGTTTGTCAACCTGAGTCAGACCACAGCTCATTCCCCAGCCTCATTATGGTCAGAAATAGGTTGTGATGTAGACTTTCTTGCTGGTATCTGTGAGAATGCAGGTGTGTGTGTATATGTGTGTGCCTGATTTAGAGCTCTTTCACAATAATTTTCTGCATATTTTCAGCATATATGATCAAATCAATCAGAGGTGGAAAACCAAAGCAAGCAGAGCAATTATCTTACAAGAGTCCTAACTGGTAGAAAAGTACTGATATAGAAGTAGACAGGTTGCTGACTTATAGAATGCCAAGACTTCATTAAATAATATTTTGCTCTCTTGGACAATAGATTTAATTTGTAACTTGAACAGGTTTAAGAAGAGCTGTGCTACCTTTTTTTCTTAGTTATCCCATCTATATTCTGTACAATAAATTAGCAAAATAGACACACTGTTAGTGGTGAGAAAAGTAAGTTCTTCTTTTGTAACACAGAATGCTATCCAGCATTAAAACCCTTCCTGTCTCCAATCATGATGGTAAATCAGTTTCTGGGAAATGCTTACTGATAAATACTGATTACCATGATCTAAATGGTAATTTATCTTAATGCTAAATGATAGGTACAAAGCACATTCATATGTGCAAACAGCATAAATACAATTAATTGCAATGCAGCATAAACATCGCAACTTGATAAAACTCAACTGGAGTGCTCATTAAGATGAAATGAATATAATCAACAGAAGGCAATAGAAGAGGTTTATATTAGGAGTCTTTCCACATGGAGCTAAATTATACTTGCCTCTTGGGTGCTAATGTTCAAAGGCTTTAGAGAATTTTTTCAATGACTGATTTTAGTCTCTTATAAAGTAAATGAACCAAAACACAGTAATTTTGCAAAAGAATTCTGTCCCAGGAAATCCTGGTGTTAACATCTTTGTTTAAATGACATTTTTCTTTGAGAGATTTAAAAAAAAAAGAATTTTGAATGCCTCGTTCTTCTACCTACCTTGCTAGTAGGGGGAAAAATCAACAATGGCTTCTTGAAACATTTCCCAGCCAGCTTTTATTTTGGATATTTCTAGATGTAACTCTTCTTTGCATCATGGGAGATTTCCCATTTGCAAGGATTCATTCAAATAAGGCATCTGTAGAACCCTTACTAAAGTGTTAATGAACAATCCAGGTTTTTGTTCAGCTTTGCCAGTCCTGCCAAAATCTGGATGTTATTTGAGCCTTGTCCTTGTGACATTTTAATCATACCTGAAAATGTTTTGTTAAAGTAACTTTAGGAGAGAGAGGAGGCAGAGTGCTGAGCAAATGACCCAAACTTTCTTACAGACTAGGACTGAATGTATTTTAAAGGGAAGGATTTAAAGTTATTCACTGTCCTTCAGCCTGTCTTTTAGCTACCCCGACATGCTTACAGTCAACTTTTGTACCATTTGTTCAGAGTAAACATGCAAAAGAAAAGCAAAAATAAATGAGACAGGAGCAAGAAGAGGAAAAAAAAGAATCTTAAATCTAGTTTGTACCAAGACCATCCGTGCTACTCAATGCTTTTCTATTCTGAAAAACTACCGTTTCCCTGAAAATAAGACCTCCCCCGATAATAAGCCCAATCAGTGCATGCACTAAAATACTCTCTCCCCAAAAATATTGTAACACAGCAGCAGCCATGAGTTGACCACGCTCGCTGCTACCTGCACTTCAAAAATAATAAGACCTCCCCAAAAATAAGGCCAAGTGCTTATTTCAGGAGTCAAGAAAATAAGAACCTGTCTTATTTTCGGGGAAACATGGTATTGTTCCAGAACCATGCCTATACAGCTCTCCACATGATTTTAAAGATTTTTCGTATTTCTCATCTACTCAATCCAACCATAACTTCCTTAGTCACCCCATTACCTTTTTTACATCTTTGTTTTACAATACAACCCACCTTGTTTAAAGAGCCGTGGTTGCACAGTGATTAGAACACAGTATTGCAGGCTGGCACTGCCCACTGCCAGGAGTTCGATCTTGACAGACTCATAGTTGACTCAGACTTCTATCTTTATGAGGTCAGTAAAGTGAGGGCCCAGATTGTTGGGGCAATATGCTGATTCTTGTAAACCATTTGTAGAATTCTGTAAAGCTATTTCTATTGACTTATAGCCCTTATTTTCCTTCAAACATAGTACTTCCTTTCCCCCCACAACTGTGGATTAACAGGCTGAGTGTGACTGGCCCAGACATCCAGTGAATTTCTGTGTCTGAATTCCCCAATGCCAGGCCAGCACTTCAATTACAACCTCACGCTGACCCTAACTTCATGCTGGTCACTCATGTTTGCAATCGGTGCATGTTCACTCTTGCCTCTTCTTTTACCAAAGATTTTTTTTTGTTTTAAAAAAAGCTCATGCCTTATTAATTTCAGAAGCCCTAAACAAAGTCAAAATTAATCTCGTACTTCCACAAAAAACTGTCTGTCCAAAGGAAGAAAACTTGGCAGTTGGACAACAAAATATTTGGCATTTGCCTGTCCCCATGAAGATTCAGTTTGGCCTGCTGCAGTAATGCCAAGCCTTTTGGGCTCAGGACATCAAAAATTAAAACACTTGACTGTGGCTTATTATTTTCCTTCCCAAACAAAGCAATTCTTCATCTGCCTTCCCATCAGTCCAGGCCATCCTGAACAGCAGCATTTTGTGGCAGTGCTGAGGCTGGGCTTGAAGTATAGGCCTCAACTTCTGCTGCCAGCATCACTTCAACTAGCACCACAGCTACTCAAAAAGGCTGCCTTGCACGCAGGCCTTGGGGAATGAATCTGTTGTGCGCTGCTTATCTTCAGATAGTGCTTTCTCTTTGTTTACAGGCCCTTGCAGCAGTTTTAAGGCTCCTCCAGGACACACGAGGTTGTAGATTGTGAAGCAGCTTTGAAGAATGCTCTTCCACAGCCTCCGGAGCCTCCCAAAAATGTGAAAGGACACCCCATTCTTGTGAAATTTTTGGAGACTCCAGGGCCTATGAGAGTATTGGCCTCTCTTGCAACTTCTCACTAATTATGGAATTAAGAATTGGCTATGGGACTATCCTTGCACAGTAGACTATAATAATTTTATACAACTTAAAACAGAAATCTAAATGTGGACTTAAACAGATGTAGTAATCAATAGGGCAATTTCCATTGTGTGCATATTTTTTGCTTCTTTTGGAAAGAACATCAATAAATGACACTACTATTAGTAGGTAGGTAGCAATGTATTTGTCAAATGGGTGTACTGTATCTACAGCATAAGTAGGAAGCTATACCAGATGTTGAATTCTACATGGGACAGGAGTTGTATTTCAGTAAGATTTGGGGGGCTTTTTCATCCCTAATTTAATTTATATATTTTCTATCCATTGTACCAGTGTGCAACACTATAATTTAAAAATATTTCCCTGTAATTTTAAAAGCCAATATATAAAGAGTACATTTCATTTGTACAATATCATGCAAAATTTGGCGAGCAAGAAAAGACAATTGAAGCCTAAATTAGCTCAATAAAAAAAGAATAAAGAACAGAGCTTGAACTTCAAGTTTAACCTGATAAGACAATGTTGCTCATATGTCCCCAGAACAAAAATATTTGCTATTCTAGTTCAGAAGCAGCATGAAAATAGAATAAGTCACTCAGCCCTGTGATGGATCATCAGTACCATACAATTTTATATTAAGTACTGAGAGAAAAATATAATTCTTCCATTTAATTGCTCAGTACTGTTTCTTTGGGTCACTCATTCTTGTAAGAACACTATTTCAAGTAAAGTATCAATCCATACTTGGAGTATTTATTGAGGAAAGTTAATAGCAGAGATCAAATGGTCAAAATATAGATCTATTAATCAAATGACTTATTCGGTAACATTCTGCTGCTAAATGATCTCAAAGGAATATAAAAAGATTTTTATATTTTGATTGGGAAAATATCTAATTTTGTGGCTAACTATTAAAGTTGGGGAAAACCACCATTGCTAGATCATCAGGCAATAAACAAATACGGATTTAGAAAATACTCTTGCAATGCTTTTGTTCGTTTATTAAAGATGAATTTGGTCACCAAGAGATGACAAAAAATAGTCTAAATTAAATGTCTTGGGTGTTTTCACATACTTTCCCTAATCTCACCCATTTTTCATTTTACACCTGATTGTTAGTCTAGAAAGTGGATCAGAGATTGCAAGGAGACAGGCATAAGAGCATCAAATAGATCCTTTAGTTTTACTATATATTTTCTATAACGTCAGCAAAACTCACATTACAAACTGTTGGGCCATGGGTCTGATACAAGGCTTTAATTTCTTTTTTCCTAAAAAAAAAAACAAAAAAAAAACCCAAGCCCATCATCAATCACAGTCCTAAGCAATCCTCTCCCTTCTTTTTTTTTCCTGCCATAAAACTAAGAAATATCACTTAGGGGGACATATTACCATCATTCATAATTGGGAGGAAACAGGTCATCAAAGTAGTAGGTACATTGCTTTTCAAATCACACAATTAGGTAAATACAACTAGGCAAGCATATATGGAGCACAGTTCCACCAAATGGATTTTTCAGAGCAACTTTAACCCGGGCTCTGTTTACATTCTCCGTTGAAAACAAATGAAGTTGGATAGCAAAACTGAAATGCAAGAAGCAGGGAAACAAGCATAAGGCATCCTGCTTGTTTCACAGAATTATTGCTATTAAGAAATTAATTCACCTCTACCACTAGATTTAAATCTATTGGGTATTTCCTTGAATCACATAAGAAAAAAGTCAGGTTTGGCCAATTTTATAAATTCGATCTGTTTATAGGCTGAATTATATTATTATATTTTAAGGGATCGGGACAAGATCCAGTGAAGAGTAGGTATTGGATGCATTTCCATTATATGAATGCAGATGTTTTTCAATTCCATTTAAGCCATTCCAAAACATTCAGGGCCCAGAAAGGCACAAATAAAATGTCTTTCTCACTCTTAGGAATGCCAAGATGTGTGGAGTTCAACTCCAGAATTTTGGGCAGAGTATTCAGGGAGTTGAAATCCATATGTTAAAATTGTCAAGGTTCAGAAACTGCTTTACGTGTTTTGAAAAGAAGCTATGTCAATCCAAGATACAAGATTTGGATCACTACCTTATCGCTAATATGTGTTTATAGATAGAATAAATTAAATTTTGTGAAGAATCCTCTGGTACAGTTGAAGGAGATACAGAAGCAAAGGTGACCACAATATTTCAATTCCTGAAGAGTGCATACTTCAGCAAATGTGTCATTACATGCAAGTGCCACCCACAAAAATTATTTTCAGTGCTCTTTTGAGGATCAAGAAGTAGTTACTACCAAGTAGACCTTTAAAAGAAAACATTGGGGAGAAAGGTCAGTGCTGTGAATTTGAAGCAAAGCTTCTGATGTTCCCTTGCTTTGAAAACCAGCTGACTGCCCTTGCTTTGATCTCTCTTCCACCAAAACCCATAAATTACCTCCCAAGTGTGGTTAGCACAATGCTGGAGGCATACTGAAGACAAGTCCTTGTGTTCAGGACCCCAAGTGTTTTTCAGGACTGTTTCAGAACCCATGATCTTTACTATTTTTATTGCAACACACTAACGATGCCAATTCACACAGGGATACACATCAGCTAAAATGCCCCTTTGTAAATACACCTAAGATGTAAAATGGACAAGTATATTCCGTGTATATAGCAGGTAAGTACATATACCAGAGAAAAGCATGTCTATCTTTTTTTCCTAGATAATTGTGTAATTGTGGAAGCAAACACTTCTCTAAAACTGGGAGACCTGTTTTGCTGAATTACATACATTTAAAGATTTAATCCCACTGACAAACTGCACGCTGAAACATATACCACTGAAACGGAGTCCATCAAACACCTGCCCTAATTACTGACATTGCTGCTGCTTTTGGAAATGCAAGTAAAAAAAGTCACATTCCAAGCGTTTCAAATTTTAATAGGAAGAACTGTGAAAGTCAGCCACTTGTTTCAAAAGTTGATCAAGCACCCTCCAGCATCAAAGTAAAGTTATTGGAGAGGGAGAGGAAAAAAGAATAAATCGAGTCTCTTTTGAAGCCATACTCTATATGGTCAAGCTTTCACGGATTACAAAATTATACATTAAGTGGGCAGGTAAGAATCTAACACTTCCTATGCATAGACACCATATACAGCATTCATTGACATGATTTTCATTAATGTACCAGTAAAAAAATTTCTTTTGGGTTCTGGTCACCTTAGGCTATTCATTGAATACCTTTCCTCAAGTCTCCCAAAATACAGTGCACAGCTTTCTGAGAAGTGTAGAAGTGAAAAGCAGGGTAGTGTGGAGAGCAGAGGAGAAACTTAGATTTGGCTGTTTGATTCCTGGCTTCATTGATTACTTCAAAATAGGTGTGCAGAGGGAAAGAGAAAGGTCAAATGAAATTTCATGATGGTTCCTCCAAAAATATGAGACAGAAGGGGCCAGAATGGCTGAGAGAATATGCAGGGTATATATTTTTGCACACACTTTTACATACATCTAGCTATAGTACATGTAAAAATATATGCTATACATACACCCATCCTCATGAGGTGCTTTTTTAAAGACACCATTTGAATGTGTACATGTGTGTTTAGCTATGTATGCATCGGTATGTATTAAATTTACATATCCTACTAAGTGTATTATGTGCATATGTACACATACATACAGGAAGGCAACTTGCCAACCATCTAATATCTACCTCATTTTTTTTTCAGTACAAAAACCATTGTCTTTCACCATAGAACATATTAAGTACAACTTCGAAATAGTTTTCCCCCACCCTTTGAATAGCAGCTGGTTTCTTATACATTGATCCTTGCACACAAAATCACATACAAAAGGGAAGAGAGTGCAGGAAAAAAAGAAAAGTGTGTGCGGCAACATGTGAATCCACCTTGCTGTGTTTCTTTCAGGTGCCATGGATGGGAAATCCTCCTTTTGCAGCACTATTCATGGGAGTGTGCAGACAAAACACTTCTCTTATTGCACTTTTTTTTTTTTTTTTGCTTCCAGGCTATTACAACAAAACACACTGTTTATATCTCACAGAATGTGCCCTCTGTTTACATCATTGGACTACAAGATATATTAACCCTAAAGCCTTACTGCCTCCCCCAACCCAACCCAGCCCTGGCCACCCACTCCCATCCCATCTATAAAGGAAATAATATGTAACAAAACTGAAGGCTGCTCACTAGCAGAGTGAAAGAGTACACACTGAACGGTGCTTTCTTCTGCAGCACTGTAGAAGTGTTTAGTTCTAACACAGTAAATGATGCCATGCAGAGAAAAGGATGGCAAAGAGGAGAACTACTATAAAATACAAGAAAAACAGTGAGGGTGAAGAGAAAGAGATTCTCTGGGGGTAGAAGACAGAACAAATAGCCAAAGGATTTGGGGTGGGGGAAGCACAGCATGGCGAGTGCTGAAGGCGGGCAGGGGGAGTTTGTTTCAATTTAGTCCATTTCATGTAAACAAGCTAATAATTCTCCTCAGATTGACAAGTAAAAAGGCTGCAGTTCCAAGGGTAAAGGACTGTGTTTCCAAAAGTTTGTTCAGCCACACCACAGCCAGCGTGAAAAATGGGGAGGAGAAAAACCAAAGCACAGAACCAGGAAAGGTCTAATTGGGAGCCCTTGGCAGGGTTGGCTCTGGTGTCTCTAGACCAAAGAAATCACACTACTGTTTAGTGAACCCATTTTTTTTTCTTTTCCTCTTTTAATGGTGTGAAAAAAAAGTGTTTTCTTCCTCTTCCCTTTGCTCAAAGACGGGTCTGTGCCTCAGGAACGTAGATTTCAATGCTGTCCGCACTCTCGGTGGCAGAGTTCTGTCGAACGGAGGCCGCCCGCTTGGCTGCCATGAGGCGTTTGCGAGCTTCCTGGCGCTGCTTGTCCACAGAGTCGGATGCCTTATCTCGGTTTAGCTGAGATTTCGGTTTAGCTGGCTTCTTTGGAACAGGAGGGGGTGGTTTCTTTTCTTCCTTTAGGGAGGAAGAACAGCAAAAATGTAGAAAAACAGAATCCACAACTCTCACTATTACACAGCACAGACAGAAATGCATTTCCAAAAACGAAGTACAGCTGCTAGTACATCTATGTATCAAAAATCCCATTCCTGCCTCCTTTATTTTGGAGGTAGTTCTCGACTTATGACCACAATTGGGAACAGAATTTCCACTGCTAAGCAGGGTGGTTGTTAAGTAAATGGCCACCCGATTTGTGATATTTTTTGTCACAGTTGTTGATTGAACCACTGCACATGGTCATTAAGCAAATCTGGTTTCTCCCATTGACTTTGCTTGTCAGAAGAAGCCAGCTGGTAAGGTTGCAAATACTGATCACATGACACCCCCCCCCACTGCAACATGTGTTATAAACACATGCCAGTTGCCAAATACCCAAATTTTGATCACATGATCCTAGGGAAGCTACGATGGTCTTGAGCATGAGGACTCGTCAGAAGTTATTTTTTTCAGTATAGTTGCAAGTTTAAATAATTGCTAAACAAATGGTTGTAAGTTGAAGATTACCTGTACTTCTTTTCCCTTACACCTTTGGTGAGTTTTCATATACCAAAAGTCAACTAAGGAAGGCAAACTATTATTTCAAAAGCTAACAGTTTTGCTTCCCCCATAATTTAAATCCACTTTGGGTGACTAGATTTTAATCTAAAATTGCTTTCAACAATTATAAGGTGAGAAATATTTTTTAAGGCAAAAATAGAACAAATTTGTCAAAACACCATCACTATTAAATTAATTTAAGGCAATAAAATTCAGGGTGTATTGAACCAAATTTGAAATAAAATAACTATCTTAAAGCTCCAGTTACATTATTCAAAATGTCAGAATCAGTATATAACTGTGATGGCGAACCTATGGTTTGCATGCCCAACAATCAGCTGGCCGCCACCCATGCATACACCAGTTTTCAGCACTGCCGCACACACAAAGGACAGCTGACTGTTGCGTGCACATGTGCACCAGAAACCTGGAAGACAAACAGACAAGGCCACATGTGCCGGGTGACATGGGCACACGTGGCCTTGCCTGTTTGTCTTCCAGGTTTCTGGCATGCATGTGCATGTGCCAGTCAGCTGTCCTTTGTGTGTGCAGCAGTGCTACAAACCAGTGTATGCATGGATGGCGGCCAGCTGATTGTTGGGCACACATGCGCACCAGAACTTGGAAGTTCGGCTTCTCCAGAGCACGATCCCTTCACAAACGTGGCAGTGCCAAAAGCCAGCCTGCGCATACGTGCCAGCCAGCTGATCAGGTGAACATGCACGCTAGAACCGGGAAGTTCAGCTCTTCTGGAGCACAGCCCTGACGAGCACACACACACAATGTTTCCATGTGACCTTTTTGGCACTCGGTGCCGACTGAAATAAGATTCAAAGAGAATCTAGCCCTAGCCTTGACAAGGAGTTATGGATTGTTCATATGCTGCATTATCTTTGAGTACAGATATACAGACTTAGGAACAAAGAATCAACAGTTTTTAGAAGTAACACCTCCATATCAGAAGGGTTGCAAAATGCCATGGCTTTGGGGCATGGCTTCTGGACAAAAGAAAACTTTATTTTGGACTGCACCACTCCCAAGATACCTTGAGTTGCTTCTACATCAGAAAGGTTATTGGCGAAAAGAAGGGTTCTGGGCAGTCTGGATGGGAATAGAATGTTCAAAACTTCTCTGGAATATTCTGTCCCCAAAATGGAGAGCTTTGCACATCTGTACCTTTAACTTTCTTTGTTAGATTTAAAATTGCAATCATGACTATCCACAGCAGAGTAAAAAAAAGAAAATCAAGGTAGTGATTGTAACCATGTGTTCATATATCAATTTTCCAAAACAAACTACCAATTTGATTTGACAATTTCAATTAAATCAGATGGAAGAGATTTACACCCAGGAAACACATCAAACTATTTACAATATGCAACATGAGTACACGCAGAGCAATTAAACCAAAGTTGCTCCAAGATTTGCAAACTATCAGAACTGTTTTCACCTTTTTGGATACATTAATAAGCTAATGTTGGAGGAATAATGGAAGTGCTTCACATTTTATGTTAAACATTGTGAATAATCAAAACAACGTAAGTATATAAAGAAAACTTGTCAATTTCAAGTATAACAGGCAGGTTATACTTGGGAAAAGTATATTTCAGAAGAATGTGGGGGAAGGATTCCTAAATTTGAAATTAACATATGTGTGGCTTCTTCTGTAGACAACAAACATGCTAAAAGACAGTAGTGCAATAAGTTATTTTGAACAATTATTGCTGGCTTTTGAAAGAACTTCACAAGCTTTCAGTCCAGGCAATGCACAATTTGAACTGTGTTGGTATGAAAACCTAAGTAGGATCAGATATGATTAGTATTTAGGTAGGAGGTTTCCGAAAAATATTAGATATGTAGGCTGAGTTGAGAGTTGATCATATCTTTGCACTATTGCCAAAAAACCCATGGCTATGTCCATGAAGTCAACTGCAGTCAAGCTTGATTTGAAGGTGTATATATTTCCATTAAGTTCTACACTGCTGAAAATCAAATGCCTATTTTTGCTCCTGAATTAACTTGTCAGCGTTCTGAGTTCATCTCTGGAAAGACTCCTTCTCTATACAATGTAAAGCAAAGGAACTGATACCCTATGTATGGAATTGCCATTACAGAGATGTTTGCCTTGGCCCAATAGGTGAAATGCTACCGGTTTGAACTGGTTCGCCCAAGCCAGTAGTAAAAAATGCTACCGGTTTGCCCGGTACAGGTGATTGTTGCACAGCTGATCGTCAGAACTACCGGTTCACCTGAACCGGTACCATTTTTTTATTACCTGTTCGGGCGAATGGTGCACATGCGCATGAAGCAAACCGGTGACGAAGCGAACCAGTAGCAGACTTTGGAGCGTTTCACCCCTGCCCAATATGCTATTTTCTCAGTAACAACTGGGGTTTTTACTCCTATAATCTTTTAAACATACAATCATTTTAACAAGTTGTAAAATATCCTAGTATATAGAGATTTGTACAGGATATCTGGAAGCATGGCAGTACAGGTAGTCCTTGACATACAACCACAATTGACTCCCATATTTCCATTTTGCTTAATTTCAAACCTTTCTTACCATGGTTGTTGAGTGAAACAATGCAGTTGTTAAGTAACATGGTGGTTAAGTGAATCTGCCTTCTTTATTAACATTTGTTTGTGAGAAGATCACAAAAGTGATCACATGACCCCACTGCAATTGCCTTAAGCACATGCAGTTGCCAAATGTCTGAATTTTGATCACGAGCCCATGGTTTTAAGTGTGAAAAGCAGTCACTTTTTTCAGTGCTATTGTAACTTCAAATGGTCCATAAAATGAATGGTTGTAAGATGAGGGCAACCTGTAATCTTTTAAATTAAAATTAATTACATGAAGGACATCATCAAGCGTGCATACTTCAATAAATTTCACCAGACAACTAATCCTTATTTCCTAATTTGCATTTAGTATAAAGCAATGATGTTTAACAAGGACAAGATACATTCTATATACCGTATTTTTTGGTGTATAACATGCACTGGAGTATAAGGCACACCAAGGTTTTGAAGAGATAAACTAAAAAAAAAAAGTTTTTACACTCTGCAGGCCTCCCAAACCCACTGCATGCCTCGTTTTTTGTGAAAAATGGGGCATGCAGAGATTTTGAGAGGCCTGAAAAGTCTCCTGGGGCCTGGGGGGAGGGAACGAGCAAAAAATGGCCTGTTTTTGCCTTCCCCAGCCCCCAGGAGCACTTTGCAGGCCTCTCAACCTCTCTGCATGCCCCATTTTTGTGAAGGGAGTGGGGTTTCAGGAGGCCAAAAATGCTGAATTCAGTGTATAAGATGCACCCAGATTTTCACCCTCTATTTTTTTTGGGGGGGGGGGGGAAGGTGCATCTTAAACTCCGAAATATATGGTAAATCCATAAAAACAACATAATGTACACTATAGGAGTTTGACTCTGGTATTCTTGATGCTTACCTTCTTCTCTAATGGCTCTGTCACTTGCCAACCATTAGCTTTCAGGTGGTACAGCTCATCAAATTTCATGCTGATGTCTTCAATGGACAACTGTAAGAGATCCCAAAACCCAGCAAGGTCCTGTGCTGTGGGCCTAGGATTGGAATTGGGGTTCTGCAGTGAACAAATAAGGCAGATGAAGTTCTCCCAAAATGTTGCAGTTCATTTAGAATTTAAAAAAATAATTGAACTTGATTCAAGAGGAATATGGCAATTGCATTGTAGCCTATTCTGAACAAGAATGGAAGTCTATTCCTATGCCATCAAAGATAACTATTGAGAACACCAGATGTGGCAAAGAATCTAATACAATAGTTGCCTTCAATTTTTTACCCCCAAGTCTTCAGGAGAATCAAAGGCAATCTTAGATTGTCAGTTGGCATCTGGCAGTGGCATGAAGATAAATGCCCTATAGATGATCCCCAATCAATAATAACTATATATTTAAAAATTGTTCTCATATGGGGGGGGGGATGATGTTTCACAGCTTGAGTGTCAGTGGAAAAGGCTCCCCTCTTAAGATTCCATCAGAGGGAATCCTTAGCAGATAGGACTTACAAATGGACGACTGCAATGTGCTCCACATGGGGCTCCCCTTGAACAAGACCCAGATATTTCAGTGGATGCAAAATGTAGCAGCCTCCAATATGATGGGTGGATGCAATTGGGGAGAGGTGGCCCATCAAAAGGTCTGGCCTCATGTTAAATATGGCTTGACAGGTCAAAACCAGCACCTTGAATTGCACCCAGAGGCAAACTGGTAATCCATGCGGCTCACACAGCATTAAGTGTGATGTGTGTCCTCCTAGGGGCATAATAACTGCCTGTACGGCTACGTTTTGCATCCACTGAAGCCTCTGGATACTTTTCAAGGAGGGCCCCATGTGGAGCACATCACTGTAGTCCATTTGGGAGGTGACTAGGGCATGAGTAACTGAGAGCAGAGCCTCACAATCCAGGAATGGGTGGAACTGGCGTGCTATACAAAGTTGTACAAAAGCCCCCTTAGTCATAACTGCCACCTACTCCTCAAGCAATAATCATAAATCCAGAAGGACCCCCAGATTTGGCACTGGATCTACTTGTGGCAGTGCCACCCTGTCTGCACCAAATGTAGTAAGTCCCAGATCCAGAAGGCCCTAACACCCAAAGTCCATAGAATATTCAAAGATGCAAGCAATGCCATTTCTGTCCCATGTTGAGTGACTGACTGAAAGGGGTTCAGATAGTTTGCTTCATCCAGATTTTGTTAAAGCTGCTGCACAACCTTCCCTGAAATAGGGAGGTTTTTGAGGAGAGATGAATCAATGCTTCCTTGGTTCATTCATCTAATTAGAATGACAAATTCACCACCATTAGAACCAATCCACATGTTCACCTGCCAGGCAGTCTTAGCCAATCAGAAAAGTCATGAATCTAATGAGCTAGTAGCTGAGTTCAGAATCATAAGGATCCTATTCACTTCGTCATGCACAGCCATAAATAAACCATTCCCTATAACAGGGCAAGCTTTTGCTCCAGACATATCCATAAGACCTGCACCAAAGCTAACTGGGAATGAATTCAAGTAATTTTGTTTGACAGATGCCCTGAAAATTTCTCTGCACAATCTTGTAGATGATTCTCTTGAGTTCTCTCCACCCAGAAGAGCTCAAGTCACCCAGAACAAGGCCACTAGGAAGCAATCCACAGACATATTGTCTGCCCTGTTCAGTCGAGCATAGTCATTGTTGACCTACAGTGGTGCTTTAGACATCTCTTCTCCCATTTCACCTTAGATGTTCCATAAACCATAGCAGGATCCATGGTCAGGGAGAAGTCACATGGACACATGCTGATCATAGCCACCTTCTTGTATCAAGTGGTAACTAAGGTCTCAGTTGAACCATGGAACAGACCATCACAAGCAATCCCAGTTCCTTCTGGAACCCTTCTGGATCCATTCATTGCCGGGGGTGGACCAATTTACCTCACTCTCTCTGAATCCAATTAAATAGCCACCCCAAAGTGGAGATGGGTGACATAAGACTATATGCCATGCTGGAGGAGCAAGTTTGATACAAATAACAAGAGATCTGCATACTCACCAAGTTTTGGTCACAGAGGCCACGGAATTGCTGGAATTTCTGTGACATTAGTAGTTGTGCACTGCCCACTGCACTGAGGACTTTGCCTAAGACTGAATATGACAGAAAGAAAGAAAAAAAGCAGTCAAGCAAGATAAATAATTCAAAAACAGAAAATGCCAGGAGATTTAAGGTTAAAAGAACCATTTTTGACCTTTAGGCATATTTATCTCTGCCCCACCCCCTCTTCCAAGAACAGAACTTTTTCACTCAGAGTCATTAAAGGCAAGCCATTACAAATGACTTCTGAGGTGGGTTTTTTTTGGTCAGTGCATGTTTGGTTAGCCCATGTTCTTTCTACTGCCAACATCAATTGACTGTACAGAAATGGCAGGCAGCCACACTGCTGAATGACACTTTGTTTATGAAAGAGGACCAGTGAAGTCTTCAGGGGAGGCAGAAAAAGTTTATTTCCAATGCTATTTCACCCTTAACCCTTTTCACAGTATTTGTGGCTACGACTTAAAACATTCAAGAATGCAACTTTCTAAGCACAGGTTTGTGATCCAGGACTTCTAATCATCATAGGGTTTGTCACCTCTGATAGGTGGATAGAGCCCAATAGCCATATTCTATAACAAGTGAATATTTTAGAAATTGGTTTGTTACCAAAAGGAGATTTAGAACTTCCTGGCCTTCTCTCTTCCTAACCACACTGAAAAAACTCAGAAAAAAAAAGATTCCTATTTAAAATTCCACATCCTGTACTTTTAACTTTCTTCAGAATTATGGAGTACTATGGCACCATGACAACTTTCTAAATGAGAGAAAGATGCAATATTTCTCTCCAGGGTATCAGTGAAAGCAAAGAAGTGGCATACCATATCAATTGGAACAACTATTTTCTTCATTGACTATGGTTAATCACAATTGAAATCTAAAAAAAAGGAGGAATTAAGATGTACAGAGTTCTGCTGTTTATCTGCACAATCCCTAGCGTATAGAAATAGCCCTCCTTCCAACAACTTGCTTTTGGGCCTAGCTCTGCACTCGAGGGATAGAAAGATTTAAGCTTCAAATCTCACTAAAGCCAGGTTATCATCCTTGCTCACCTTCTTCAGAGAGATTATTCTCTTTAGTCTCTTGGTCCATCTGTCGACACCACCCTTCCAACCTTTCCGTCTCTGCCTGCAGTAGCTTCTGAAACCAGTACCCATCCCTTCGGCAAGCTCCCGGCTGTGTTGGTTCTGACGGAGTGTTGGTAGATGTTTCAATCCAAGGATCAGGAGGAGGGAGAGAGGAAGGCTCCAGGGCTGGGTCATTGCTATCTCCATAGGAGAGGTTTTTCTTGCTCTCAGAGGGCATGGCTGCTTGCCTCGTGTTAGCATCAAGGTTGTTGGAGTTGTTGCAGGGGGAACAATCAGCAAGGTTTCTTTCAGATGATTTACAGGTGGAATTATTCAACTCTTGAGAGTCAGAATCTGTATCCTGTTTGTTGGACATGCTGTGAGAGTGGCTGTTGCTATAAAATGAAAGAGGGGCAAGAGACAAGTCAGGAAAAGCAGCCCTTACAGAGGGCTGGTTCTATTCCCCAGCACGCAGCGACAGCCATATGTATTTGTTTACGCATCTGCAGCTGAACTGCATTTCCTTGCCCATCTTTCCCTGCACACAAATACACACACTATACATGCAGACAGACAAAATTATAAGGTTGCCTGCTTACTGCAGTAGGGCATCCAAACAAAAACTGGCACGCATCTGTAATTACATCTGCTGTTCTATTGTTCAGTTCAGACTCCCAATGATTCTCTTACATGACTAAGCCTCTTTGTTTTGGCGAGAGCGCTTGCTGTTGAGAAGGGGTTTGGGGATCACCACTACCCAAACGGTGATTTGGAATAGGTAAGAAGACACTCAACTATAAATTGAGAGATCGCAACTGCATGGTTTTTTTTTCCTTTAAAAAAAAAACCCTGTGACTTCCACTTACCGCCACTCGTCCTCTACCTGTACCCCGATGGACTGGAATTTGGTGGCTGATGGAGGGAGCTCCTCTTTTGCCACTGGTTGAAGGCAGTCAACCTTATTAACAAAAAGATACAAACAAAAAAAAACAAAAACACAAAAACTTGCTGCTAGAATTCACATTAGAAGGGAAGAGGCATGCATGCACACAAACACACACATAGTGATCGTGCAGACACCACACACCAAAAGGCAGCAAAAGTTTTTTTTTGTTAAGATCAGGAAGAATCTGCAATCAGAATGCCCAACATTGACTCAGAGTGGCTAAAAGTTCTAAATGGGGAAAGAAGGAAAATTAGGTTTATGGCTCTGTAGCCAAAGTTACCCTGTCCTACTAAAAGATAACCTTAAAAGGAAGTTTTCATTCATTTTTTGTTCTGTTTACTAGGTTAATTTTTAACTGAACAATTAGCTGCCTGTAATTCAAATTTCTGTCTTTAAAAGGTCAGACATACTGTCAAAGGTCAGATATACTGTTAAATAAAATGATCTAAAAGAAATTTTAGAGGTATGAGAACAGAAATGCAACCAACGCCCGACTACTGATATCTATATCTATATCTATGTATCTATGTATCTATGTATCTATGTATCTATGTTTCTATCTATCTATCTATCTATCTATCTATCTATCTATCTATCTATCTATCTATCTATCTATCTATCTATCTATCTACAAATTTTATTTTAATATGATATGAATTTAGAATCAAGCTTTACCATACATTAAGTCATGTAAAAAGGAAATACTTTCACCCAATTGCTGCCTAGATTGCTCAACAGACCTTAGTACGATTGGTTTAGAGACAAATTTATTGATGTTGCTTATAACTGATAATTTAATATTTTTTTTAACTGTTACACATGCATGGGGGCAGAAACCCAAACTGAATCAGTCCTCTATTTGCATAATGAAAGCCAAAGTCAAAATAGCATCAAAAGCTTATGTAGATTTATTCAACAAAGCCTGTGGCCCTCCTTAAAACCTTTTGATGAAGGCATATCAAGGGCACCAAGGGCAGTGCAACTAATTCCAACATGCCACCACATTTTATTCAACATGGAAAGTCTTGAGTACTTCCTAACAGTGAGGACAATTAAGCAGTGGAACAGCTTGCCTTCAGAAACCATCACTGAAGGTTTTTAAGAAGAGACTAGACAGTCACTTATCTGAAATAGTATAGGTTCTCCTGCTTGAGCAGAGGGCTGGACTAGAAGACCTCCAAGGTTATGTTCTGTCTTATTCCTATTCCCATTCCATTCAATTCTATTCTTAAAACTCAGCAAATGCATCGTTCAGAGCTATCTTTGTGACAATGTAGCACCAAGACCAAAATATTATATAGAATAACAGAATGGCATGATGTCAAAGGGACTACAGTCATGCTCTGAATGCGGTCTTTTAAGCAAAGCTAAATAAATATTAGAGGATAAGGAAGAGTTAAACTTCTTCCCCATCAGGATTTCAAAAATGGGAAACTCTTGTGCCACAAAAACAGCCACTTATTGTAAAGAGGTTGTCAATTTAAAATGGAACTATAATCTCAACCTCTAGTCATGCTACATGGAGGTGGTGGCCTTATGACAGTTACTCCTGAAAATACCTCAGGCTGCTTCCCATATGAAACCTGTCTCTGTCCATTATTACAGGATTCCTTATTATCTTTCCAAACAGTGTTCCCTAATCTTTCTGGCATTGCGGACCGGCGTGGGGGTGGGGGTGGAGGGGGGGAGAGAAATGGAATAGTTCCATGTGAGTGGTGGGTGAGTGTGCTTGCAGCTCCATTTCCACAAAAATGGAGCTCTGCTTGTGTGCTGCTTTCATGGCCAGGTTCTGGGTACTGGTCCACGGCCCAGCGGTTGGGGTTGTTCTAAAGCAGTGTTTCTCAACCTTGGCAACTTGAAGATGTCTGGACTTCAACTCCCAGAATTCCCCAGCCAGCATTCGCTGGCTGGGGATTTCTGGGACTTGAAGTCCAGACATCTTCAAGTTGCCAAGGTTGAGAAACACTGTTCTAAAGCATACTACTGTATCAGGAAAATGTGATCACAAACCTTCCTATCAAATAGCAAGTATTAATGTATTAAACAACCCTGAATTAGCCCTCTTTTCATTGCTGGATACAGGTAGTCCTTGACTTATGACCACAATTGGGATCAGAATTTTGGTTGCTAAGCAATGGAAATTTAAGCTTGTTAGGTGAGTCACTTGTTAAGTCCAGTTGCATCCTGCACCTTTGGGACCCTTGTTAAGTGAGTCAATTTATGACCTTTTTGCCACTGTTAAGTAAATCACTATGGTTGTTAATGACCATTTATCAAATCTGACTTCCCTCTTTGCTTGTCAGAAGCTGATTGGGAAGAGGCAAATGATGCTTACCAGACCTCTGGACTTGGCAACTCTCATAAATACATTGACTGCCAAGCACTTTGATCATGTACCCACAGGGATGCTGTGATGATCATAAGTGCAAAGACAGGTTGTTAGCCACATTTTTTCAGTGATGTAACTTTCATTGATCCCTTAATGAATGGTTTTAAGTCACGGATTACCTGTAGTGTAACATTCTTACCATGTTCATCAGATTGCCTGGAAATTTCCATAGTGTTAAGGGGCTACATTCCTTACAAAATATAACTAATGATTCTTTGACCGAAAGCTGTATCAAACATGGTAGAATGCTATGCTTAACAGTTTCAACAGTTCTATAAAATGTCCTTTTCAAAATTCCTGTATTAGAATATTTGCCAAGGCAAAGCCCAAACTAAGTGACATTTTATTGACTGACAAGAATAAGCATGTGATGATGTTCATGATGTGAAAAAAGACAATAACTGGGTTTTATTTCAAGTATCTTACTTCAGAAGCAGGCTGATTAGATTTCGTAAAGCACATGCACTCTCTTTACAGCAGGGGTGACAAACTGACATCACGGTAGCATCACGTGACCTATTTTCCTCCTTCGCTAAACTAGATATGGGCATGGCCAGTGTGTGACGCAGCCGGCCCATGGGCCGGGAGTCTGACAGCCCTACTCTACAGCAATTTGGGAGAGCTGAAATGAAAGTCACATGCATATACACACCTTTGTTTCATGAGCTTCCTTTTGTGTCCATTTCTTGAATCAAAAGGGAAGGCTAAATACTTGGTTGCTCTTCACTTTATTTAACATCAATTATTTTATCTCATGGCACACAAGTAGACATTTATTTCCAAATATGGTGCTTTTCTATGCTTCCATGTAGTCTAATTAGTAGATTTCCTAAAAGCCTCATGAGGATGTTATGTTTGCTTCCTCTCCTGCTTTTCCATTCTTTTATGGCAGGGCTGGGAAACTATGGTCCTTTTATGATTTTGTGGACTTCAACTCCCAGAATCCCTGAGCCAGTGATGGTGGCTCAAGAATTCTGGGAGTTGCAGTCTACAAGTCATAAAGCGGCCATAGTTTCCCAGCCCTGTTTTATTGCCTGTTATCTTATTCTGCAGAAGCATGGCCTTATGGCAGCAATACTCAAATAAAGCAGTGCTCTGCATTTTACATTTACCATACCAATTCAGAGATATATCTCTTGCTTCTGTTTGAGACAATGACATGCCTTTGCTAATATATTTTGACCAGAAATTATCTACGTTTGTTTTTCTCCAAGCTACAAATCTACAAATTTTACAAATAACTTCAACCTTAATTATCACTGATAATTGTAGGAAACATAAGTAATTTAGAGATTACTTCTGTTCAGAAATGCCTTAAGGGAGGACTTTAATTCTACCTGCTGTCTTTTTTCTGTGGCCTCCTATACATCAGAATGGGCATGGTGATTTATTCCACCTAGGCATGGTGATCTAAAGGGAATATATCAGAATGAAACAATTTCCTTAAAAAACAGAGCTTGCACATTTTTAATCGAATCTTTGTTGTTGCTTAATTTATCCAATGGCATTTTTTTTCTCAAATACCCCCTCCCCCCGGTTTTATAAAGCCAAATCATTCCAGAAGCATGCAGTAGCATCAATCTCAGTGCAGTTAAACAGGTATGCACATTTACAGAAATAGTTACAGTAAGATCATCTTCTAGTACTAATGAAAACAAACAAGTCCATACTTGTATTCCTATAGACGACAGCTTCCTTTTGGGGATGCTCTCCACCTTTGGCTCTTCGTTAGTCAACGTTCCTTTGTCGCTCTTCAAGGATGCATTTTTCTGGGGTAACTCAGGAGGCTCATTGGCTGGAGTGGTGATGTTTCCTCTTGTTACGCTAGGTGGCCTATTACTGTCTAAGCTATCTGAGGAATTGCTCAGTCCCGACTGGCTGTTGACGTCACTCTTTTGGTCCTGGTTATCCAGGTAGTTGTCCTGTGCCGATTCAGTGCTGCTCTGCACCGTGACAGAGATGAATGGCTTTGAGGTGGTCCGAGGTGGGACTGGTGGTGGTGTCTTTTTATAGCCCACTAGGCATGCCGAACCTGTGACAGTGGAGGCAAGGAAGTGTGAAGGGACAGAAGGGTCATGGAAGAAAGAAAGAAAAAGCAGCAAAAAGTCTAGTGAATAGAGAGCAATTGCAAATCTCTGTATTAAGATAAACTCATAAGCACCACTGCAAAATGCCCCAGTTTAACCAGCAAAAAAAAAGAAAAAAAAAAGCACACAGCAGCCCGAACAAAGCACACTATTAGCCAGCACTACCTTGCTGTGAAAACCAAGAGGAACATTATAACACAGACTGGAAGATAATGAAGGAAGTGAAGAACACCCTTCTAGAAAGCTAGAAAGCAAGATTAGGTTGCTACAGAACCACCATAGCAGCCTGCAGTTTTAATTTTGTATTTAAACTCCTGGTTAAGCCACCTCTTGGTATTTGAAATGATCAGTTGACGGCCTCAGTATCTTGACTACTATACCTAAAAAAGGAAAAATGCCACAAAGGATTCTGTTAGAAAAGATTCATATTTCACATGGCTTTATTAATAATAAAGTTATTGTGTATTAAAGCTCTACTGATGGCCCCCTACATTCTGGGACTAGAATCAAGAGGAATTCCCCATTTTTCTTTATGCAGAATAAAGGTAAAGGTTCATTCCTGACTCTAGGGGGCGATACTCATCTCTGTTTCTGTTGTTGCTGTTACCTTCCCACCAAAGTGGTCCCTATTTTTCTACTTGCATTTTTACATGCTTTCGAACTGCTAGGTTGGCAGAAGCTGGGACAAGTAACGGGAGCTCACTCTGTTATGAGGTCCTAGGGATTTGAACCGCCAAACTGCCAACCTTTCTGATCGACAAGATCTGCGTCTTAGCCACTGAGCCACCTTGTTCATGCAGAATAGAATGTGTAAAACATTCCAGAGATATAACCATATTCATCTGTCATAGCCAAGACAGACTCACTGAAGAGGTTCCCAAATCTTTCCACCTACCATATTCACCCTTTTCTTATTTTGAATCAGTAAATCTCTGAAATATTATTTATATATTCAGGTTTTGGGTTAAAGCTTGTACATATAAAAGTTGTTCCAGCTTCTGTTTATTAGTAATTTATTGAAACATACAATCTGATCAAAGATGCCTAAATAAACATTTAGCTGCAGCTAAATACACAGCTGTAGATGTTGGCTACTTTATTTTAATGCTTATAGAATTTTAGGTTTCAAGAATTCCACCCCTCCTCCAGAAAATAACATTTCAGAAGTTGGCATTTCCTATGAGTAACTATCAAATGATTCCAGACAAGCATTTGTTTCCTCTAATCTTGGCCAATACCGAATGGCTTGCTGACAGTCGCGCAAGATTTATTCATGGTTATTTTAAGGTACATTTTTTGGCAGGATCCCATGTTAATAAATTAACACAGGAGCCAAGAACTATTTTTCATATGTATCTTATTTTTTTCTTTTTCTCCCTAAGACTTATTTTTGAACACCATAGCTTATATTTTTAGGGTTTAAATTTTTTGAAGAAATTTATTGTAGCAGGTTTTAAATGATTTTATTTTTGCAGGGAACAGCAATTATGGTGAAAGATTTCTCTGTTGAAAGGATAACAACAGTGTTGACACTCTGAAGCCCAAAGTGCCAGCATATGTATTGGTGAGTTTTTAATGTATCTTACTAAGAAAACCTGGACTGAAATCAAACACATTTCTTACTCACTTGCTGTTTGAAAAGAAAGGTAAAGTATACATGTTCTGATGCAAAATGGAACAATTGTATATGGGGCCAGAAATATTCTAAACCAGTTTGAATAAATTGACCAGTAGTATTACTCAGTTCCACCTACCATGATTCCCTGAAAATAAGACCTTTTTTTCTTTTGACCCCCTGAAAAACACTAGCTAGGGCTTCTTTTTTGGGGGGGGGATTATTGACTTGCCTTGTGGCAGCGGCATCAACAGCCCCACCCAGGAGCCTACTGCCGGCCCACTTCTTCTGTGGCTGCTTGCCACTGCCCATAAGCATCGTCCCTAGCTTCCATTTTGCCTTCAGAGCCTTCCCGAATGCCATCTGCAGCCGATAAAAACAGAGCTCCGATGCTCTGTTATCGGCTGCAGAGGGCTTTCCAGAAGGCTTTGATGGCAAAATGGAAGCAAGGGAGGGACACATGCAAGTGGTGGCAAGCGGCTGCAGAAGAAGCCTGAAAGGTGAGGCAGGTGTGGAAGGCCTGGTAAGTAGGGCAGCTCCATCCCCCATCCCCACCCTAGCTTACTTTTTACCCATGCACCTTACCTCGCTCCCTGCACTGCAGGGTGGGTGGGATCTTAATTAGGTCTTAATTTGAGGTTAGGCTTCAGAGGTGGGTTCCTACCAGTTCGCACCTATTCGGTAGAACCGGTTCATCAAATCTACCAGACCGGTTAGAAGAGGTTCCACCAGTGGACCTGGAAAGCAGGCCACACCTACAGAAGAGGTTCCAAATTTTTTTGAAACCCACCACTGCTAAAGGGTTAGGGGTGCAAGGATCTTGTAACTTGACAGCTTTAAGACTTGCATGCTTCAATGCCAGAGTTCCTGAGTCAACGTGACTAGAGGAGGAATTCTGGGAGTTGAAGTCCACAGGTCTTAAAGCTGTCAGGTTTGAAGACCCCTAGTTTTTTTTCTAAAGGGTTAGGGGTGCAAAGATCTTGTAACTTGACAGCTTTAAGACTTGCATGCTTCAATGCCAGAGTTTGTGAATAGCTACTTGGACCGACCTAAGTACTAATTCATAATTTCATATCCGGTCACATGGGCGGCAAGCCATTCCCATCCGGTCACATGGGCGGCAAGCCACTCCCACAAAGGAGGCCAAACCCACAGAGTAGGTTTGAACAATTTTTGAAACCCACCACTGGTAGGTTTGTATTGGGTGCACATGTAAAAATTAAGCTAGGACTTATTTTTGGGGTAGATCATATTTTCGGGAAAGCATGGTAACATGATAACAGGATGTCTTTAACCCCAAATGGAAAACCTGGATTAAAAAACCCACACAAGTTCCAGTATTCCATCTTCATTGGTGTTACTATTATGATCACAATAATTTGTTTCTACACTTCCAGTATTTTTTTTTTAAAAAAACATAACTTTATATTAAGGATCTTATATTTCTGGTAGATATACCTACAAGAGAAATTATCTTGGGATATCTACAAGTACAGGGATTATCAGGGGGAAAACAAAGATGGCTTTTAAAGTGTTGACACATTTGTATTCAGCACTGGAAAGAGAAAATTCTAAAGTAGTTTGCAAATTTACAGCTAATTGCTATAATGCAAAAGAGAGATTCAATGTTTGTTTTTTAAAAAAAATAGAATTAAGGGAATTGATTAAAAGCCAAATCATTCATAGTAATGAACAAAGTACATATGGAAAAAAGTGCAATATAAGGAAAATAACTTTTATATCCGTCATGACTAATTCACTTGTCTTTGTTAAAAGCAGACAGTGACTTACAGTTTAATCATGCTCACTTTGGCAGCGCATCTACTATTTACTTAATCAAACCCAGCTGAGATTGTGAATCTACTCCATCTAAAAAAACAAAACCCTTGTTGTAATATGATTCCTGATTGCACTTATAGCCATTCCATTTGCAAGTAACCATCATTCTAGATATGTTTTTAGTATTGCTATATTTAATGGATTATATGCTTAAAAAATAAATAAACTGGAAAGTAATGGACACAAGAACTGGGAAATCTTTGATTAAGATAATTTTAAAATACTAGAATTTTTGCATACTGAACGCACTTTGAATTTTGAGAGTATATTTTAGGTCAGTGTTTCTCAACCGTAGCAACTTGAAGATGTCTGGACTTCAACTCCCAGAATTCCCCAGCCAGCGAATGCTGGCTGGGGAATTCTGGAAGTTGAAGTCCGGACATCTTCAAGTTGCCAAGGTTGAGAAACACTGTTTTAGGTGTTCTGATAAAACAGCTGCTGTGGATGTAGCCAATAATAAAATATGTATTTTCTGGAAACGAAACAGCGGAGACTGGTCCCCATCAACTCCTCCAGTCTCTCATGTTTATCTTTAATGCTTATTTGTGTTTTTCAAGACAAATGTTAAGGTGTTGATTAGGTCTGGGACACCCAGTTTCATGTTCCTGCTATGGAACTCAGTTCATGACTTTGGGCCTGTCATTTTCTCTAAGCCCAACTAAATTCACAGGGTTCTTACAGGGCTATAAAGATAAAATGAAGGGTGATTCCATATATACCACCTTGCTAGAGAAAGTTTCTAAAAATAAATGTGTAACCCAGAAGCTTGTAAATTAAGATAATTTACAATTAAGATAAATTAGTTATATTTTAATTAATTTAATTTAATTAAGACAGAGTGGCACTGTTTTTCCATTATTTTATTTATTAAATTTATATGCCAGCCATCTTTCTATCCAGAGCGACTCATACTAGCTTCTATGTAAAATCAAATCAGCAAGGTATCGAGCCTGATAATGTGTCATTTGATTCTATGAATTGGGACTTGCATTCTCAGACATATTTATCAAATTAGATATAATTCTCAATCATACCCAAGTTTACGTATGTAAATTTATTCACCTTTCATCCCGAAAGAGCTCAATACTTTCATACAACATTGTCCTATTTCATTCTCTGAAATAAGAGAATGTAAATAACACATATTCTAAAGCACACTATTCCAAGAATTTCAAACTATGACAAATGACAATCATTTATCTCAATGATCATACAAAGACAGGGTTTATACATCATGCAGTTTAGCCATAATATGGTTTGTTGGTTTGTGGGTTTGTGTGTGTGTGTGGGTTGCTTTTGTAAATCTAAGTGGCCTATTCACCAACTATATTAAATAACTCATAACATGTAAGCAACATGCAAAGCTAACTCAGATAACGTTGTGTTTTTGCCTTACTGCTTAAACTATGAAATGAAGCACAACTATTAGGCAAGAAATTCAGTCAAAATTTACCTCAGATTGCTAACATGTATTTGATATCAATGATATCTCCTGGATGAAATATAAGTCTGCCAGTGATAAATTGCTACTTTCCTAAATTTTCTTGCACAAAACAAAGAATATAATGTGCAGATTATTTGAAGTGAAAACAAAGACTATTAAAATAGGTTACACAGCTGTTCACATGGGCAACTATTCATTTTTCTTTAGGAAAATGAACAATATTCTTCATGCTGAATGGATGTGATCTCGGGGTGGGGTGGGGTGGGGTGTCCAAGCATTTAGTTATCTGAACCATGAAGTGAATCCACAACCCTACTGGGTGATTCCTGCTATCTTCCAGCGATGTGAGGCATTCCTTCCTCTGCTTGCTGTTTCTTTCTAAGCAAACGCAAGCATTTGAAGAACAATGACTCACTTTAAACAGAACTGCCAAATATAGGCAACTACACAATAGCTAAGGATATAAAGCTGTAATTCTTTTTTGTTAATCCATACTTTAATCCAAAATCTCCTATTTTTATCAAGTATGGTTATGGTTGTTTCACACATAATTTGCCAACAAGGAATAGACAGCCAGCTTCTTATTTAAATAATGCAGCAGTTATTAAAAACACTTGGAAATTATATTAATCTCTCATTGACTACTGGCCCCAACCCAGAGTTTTCTTGGCAACAGTCCAGAAGCAGCTTCCCACTGCCATATATTGGATGTATTTTGACTTCCTGATCCAATCTACAGACCCAATACAAACTCAAAAAGATACTGGAGCCTTAGGTATAAAATTGAAAGTACAGATTCTATATGATTCAATAAAAAATTCTGAAATATATTTCAGAATGCATAAATGAGGTTTGGTTTAGATTTCAAGGAGCCTTTGCATGGTAATCTCTTAAAATAATCCTTCACTCATCACTAGGACCAAAGAAATGGAATGTAGTTTTCTAAATTTAGATGGTGGAGATGGTTAATTGATTCCACTTCAGATGAAAACCTACAATTCCCAGCTAAGCAAAGTGTCGGTCTGATTCTATAATTTCCTGTCATCATCACTACTAAGCAGAACTGGTTCAAACCAGGGGTGGGATATTTCCGGTTTAACAACTGGTTTGCTGAGCGTGCACATGCACCAAGATGTGTGCTGCATGTGTGCGCACAGTTTAGAGAATACTTAATTTCAGATTGCTGCTTGGGAAGAAAAACAGCTGAGGTGCAGCAATCCACTCTGCAGCACAACTCACCTGTAAGATAAAGGTAAGTAAAGAGCAGGGACAGGCGGGCGGGCCCACTTGTTCGTGGCAGAAAACCGGTTCACTCCCAGCTGATCTTCAGAGCTACAGGTTCGCCCGAACTGGTCTGAACTGGTAAAATCCCACCTCTGGTTCAAACCCTTCTTGAACATCTCTTGGTCAGCTACAAATCTCTAAATCTAGCCAACAGTCTAAGTTTGGTCTTGCCTTTTCACTGCACCATTAATTTAGAGGCCATCTTTTACAATAAAACTCTCACAACAGTACATGTCAAACCATTAAAATAAAGTGAAAGCAATTAAAAAGTTAACAATTAAACAGAAGACGAGTAAACAAGGAGTTATAAATTCAAATCTTTCTCTAAACCTCTCTTTCTTCTCAGAGAGAAGATAAGATTTTTCCTGGGAACTCCCATAATATGATGTACCTACAGTTTGAGGTTATGAAGTATTTTGTGTTACAAGAAAGGGCTCCTCATCATAAGATTTATCTCTATGGTCCAGAAATAATAATAACCACAAAGAAGGAACAAGAGTATAGAGGTAATGGCTTAGTAGATATCGTGTTTTATTAGGACTGAAGAATTCCAAGTTTTATCATAATTCCCATCCAGATATAAGCATGAATCTCCTTTAACATGATCATGACCTGTTATCTATCAGATAACCTACTTTATGGGATGTCTATGTGGATAACAGACAGTGGGGAAACCATAAACCTGGAGGAAGAACAGAACATACACACAGCCTTTTCTAGACTAAATTAATCTGAGTCGGAGAATAACATATGAAAATTAAAAAGGTAAGAGGATATGACCTATAAACCAATATATAAAATGAATGAGTTACTGGTTAAAACGCAACAAAAAATTGCAATTGGGAAAAGCAATTTAAAAAAGTAAATCCTCAGAATTATAAACTAATCAGAAACCACTTTGCACTTCTTTAATCACCTATCAATTGAGGCTGCAATTCAACGAAACTTTCTTCAAAGACCACCATATCAATTATTTACAAACTGGTTTATGACTTCTTCTTTCCCGACAACCAAAAAAAAAACAATGTAGGAAACAACAACTAAAAAAGGAGTGGGAGGATATGTTCTCTGTTTTTTGTTAATCTGTTGATTTTAAAAAAGAAAAATGCTTCAGAGGTGAGGAACAACATTAGCAACAGTCTTTATTACCCTTTAAACAAGCAAGCAGAACAAACAGATCTAACTTTTTCTCCATCGCTGGTTACAGATACCAATGATTATTTAATTCACAGCACCAGTGAATTGGCTTTGTCCCAACTATGATTCATCCTAACCACAAGATCAGAGAATCCATTTTTGGATGTTTTGAGAGAAAAGCTGTTGGAAGGACTGAAACAGTTGACTGAAACAGTTACCTGTAGGCTATAAATTCTGATCTATCTAATCAGTTCTAGGAAAAGTCATTAACACATGCTCTATAACTACCTTCCACCTTGCTACATTCTGAAGTGTGGTATAGTTTGAAAGCCTGCAACTTGTGTATAATCACACATCTTTATAAAGACTATGCAATTATGTTTTCTGCTTTCTCAACCTTTTAACTGCTTTTAAATGTTGCTCTATATTTAAAAAAAATTAAAATTGTAATTCTGCCCTGATAATAGAGCTATGTAGAAGTCTAACTCATACAGTTCAGTTCTCACATTATCATCTCGATCCTTGCTTTTCACCCAGATACTGTCCATACAGTCTGAAGCCAAACACCAGTTTTCTCAAAAGAAAAAGCAGATAACCTCAAGAATTCAAACTAAATCTGTTGTTTTAGTGAGTGGTGCTTAATTGAATATAATCCTTGATTTTTATTTATTTGTTTTTAAGTGGCTGTTGTGCAACGTTTTGATTGTTTTATTGTATGCTGCCCAGAGTTATTTCTTTGAGATGGACAGCCACATACATCAATTTGATAAAAAAGTAAAGAAATGAATATTTCACAGAAAACTGTTTAACATTAAATTCCAAGTATTGTATTTTAAAATATTTCCAGCTTGCAAGCAAGCGGCCAAAGTTTTAAACTTTGGCTGGAAAATCTGGATAACTAAAGCCTAAGAATAATTAATCAAAGTACCTATACAAAATTGCCAGTTTTGACCTTAGTGTTGTCAAAAGATACAATAACCCAGTATTTTGAATAGCAATTATGATCATGTATCCCCACTGCACTATTTTCGATAAGCAACATTATACACAGAAGAGAAACAAGTAAGACAAAGTATGGTAATAAATTAAAGCATGTGATAAGAAAAGGAAACATAGCTAACCCTAGCTTACATCAACACTGTTCATTGTATCTTTTCATGTCCCTTCTATATTTGCAAACTATGCCCGGACACCACTTCATATATTGCCTTTGTTCTTAAACTTCTTACTTATCATTCTCCTTTTCAGAATCTCACCATCTCCATCCACCCACATTTTACTTATCACCTTCCTTTTTTTTCCATTCAAGGTTTTTTATTCAAAGCAAATTATACATATTATAGGAACAAAGGGGCAATATCTTCAATTGCCCCTTCAAAGTTACATCAAATTTTCCTTTCTTATTGTCTCCATTGGTATATTTTTCTATAAACAGCGTACATTTTCTAACTCAATTTAAACAGAGAGTATTTCTTACAATTTTTTTCTACAATTAACAATGTACTATCATTTCATTTCTTAATTAGTTACATCCCAATAAGGTTATCACCTCCCTATCAAGTCATTCACTCTTTCTTCACAGATTTGCAGTGTAATCCTTCTTCTTTCTCTTTCTATATCGGAACCACTAGGTATTGTATTTCAGAACCACTACTTCCAAAGTAGCCCATTCAGCCCATGTTAATTCAACACACGTTCATTCTAGATCAGGAGTGTCAAACTCAAGGCTTGGGCGGGGGGGGGGGGAGGGTGAATTCGGCCCACAGGGTGCTTAGATCTGGTCTGCAGGGCTGTCCTGGAAACAGTGAAGGACTGGCCCACAGTGCCTCTGCCAGCGAAAACAGGCTCCTGAGCTCTGTTTTTCTCTGTGACGGCCTCCTGCAACCCTCTTCCAGGGAAAACAGAGCTCGGGAGCCCACTTTCACTAGCAGAGCTCCCAGGCCAATGCAGGCATCCCCCAACATGAGTAATATCAAGCTAGCTATGCCCATCCCGGTCCCTCATGTTCAAACACCACCCTGATGTGGCCCTCAATGAAATTGAGTTTGACACCCGTTTTAGATTCTACCTCCTCTTTATTTCATCCAACAATCTTTTAGCACATACCCCCAATTCTCCATATAATAAAGGATTCTCTTATGTACATTTTCAATTTTTTCAATATATTCATTTGCAACAAATCACATAACTTTTGCATTTTAATCAGCACTTGCACATTTCAAAATTTCTCTATTCAGCTCCCTTTAGTATACCACAGATGAATGTTAGTCAACATTCACCTGTGGTACACTAATTCACTAACTTCCTCTAGTTTTTCACTATTTATCTATAAACCAAAATTATTTACTCCATTTTTTTGGGGGGGGGGGATTTTCACATATTAGATTTTCTTTCATATTCATATTTCTTCTTATATCATATAGTATCCTTTAGGTTCCCATCCAACAAGTCAACATAATCTGCATAAATAATCTTTTAAAATAGAAAACTATCTTTAGATAGGTTTTTACTCCAAAAGCATTTTATTAAAATACATTTGATTTTTTTAAAATCTGATTTTTTTATTTTTTAAAATCATCTTATTTTTATCCACCCTTTTAAGCAATAACTTAAAAAAATTGTAAACCAAGTCGCAGTCTAGCTGGAAGCATCAGAATAGTTTTTAAAGAATGTAAGGCAAAATGACAACAAAAGCGGAGAGTCTATTCGTGCATTACTTGTTATTCAGGAACTACAAGCTTTGGGAATGCTGGGATCTTTTCTTCACTATTGGAAGAAAGGATGAAAAGATGCTATGAATCAATCTGAGCAGGGTATTTCTTTAATCACCTAGTAAACTCCTCCACTTTTTCAATTCTTCTGATCTCTGATATATTCCAGTGGGAACTATTCAGCCATACAAGCAGAACATGATGCATTTGTTATTTCTTATTCTCAATAGGAAATGTAGCTGAGAGAGAAGATTCTAACTTGAAAAATCTGTTGGAAAGCTGGGAAAGATAGTATGATCCATCAACAACCCACTGTGCTTTATCTGCTTTTTAGTTGCATAGGGGAGAAACTGAGTTGAAATGTCTCAAAGAATCAAAACTGGCATGTCAAACAAGAAATATTTCCCAAACGGATATATTTACAACATGCAGAACTTTTTCATGTATTTTATACACCAAGGCAACCTCTCTGAGGATTCTCTTTCATGTTATCCCCACGACAACTATCATGCAAAGAAGATTGGGCAAAGACAGTGGCTAGATCGGAGTTCCCAATACATTTCTGTGGCTCAGGGTGGATTTCAAATGATGTCTTCCCAACCCTAATCCAACACCCAACTCTGTATCACATTGGAAATTCCCACCTGCTTTCTGAAGAACTGAAGACACTTAATCCCTCAAGGCTTCCACCTGGAATTTATTTCTTAATAGATAATTCAACAAAGTGCATATTATTCTAGAAAATTCATTTCAAACATACCGTATTTTTCAGAGTATAAGATGCACCTTTTTGCCTCAAAAAAGAGGCTGAAAATCTGGGTGCGTCTTATATACTGAATATAGCATTTTTTGCCTCCTGAAACCCTGCCCCCTTCACCAAAATGGTTGTGCATAGCCTTTAGGAGGCTTCCAGAGTTCTCCTGGGGGCTGGGGAGGGCAGAAACGAGTGAAAAACAGGCCGGTTTGGGGAGATCTGCAGAGTGCAAAAACTTTTTTTTTAAAAATTGCCTCTTCAAAATCTTGGTGCGTCTTATACTCCAGTGTGTCTTATACTCTGAAAAATACGGTAAATGTTTAGGAGATGCTCAATCTTGCCTATGGCAACACTTACAGTAGCATTTCATACAATCGTCCAAACTTCTGATTAATATTTTATTAGCACTGGCAATTATGAGATTTCAATTGCTGGTTTCTAGGCAACCAAAGTCTTCATTTAATATATTAAAGCTGGAACACTATATACAGGTAGTCCTCAATTTACAACCACAATTGAGCCCAAAATGTCCATTGCTAAGCAAGACAGTTATTGCATGAGTTTTGCCCCATTTTACGACCTATCCTGCCACATTTAAGTGACTCACTGCAATTGTTAAGTTAGTAACACGGTTGTTAAGTGAGTCTGACTTCTTCACTGATGTTGCTTGTCAGAAAGTTGCAAAAGGTATTCACATGACCTTGGGAAATACATGCCAGTTGCCACGTGATCATGTGACTATGGGGATGCTGTAATGGTCATAAGTATGAAAAACAATAATAAGTCACCCTTTTTAGTACCAGTGTAACTTTAACAGACACTAAACAAATGGTTGTAAATCAAGGGCTACTACTGGAACTTATGTCTGAGTAAGCACTTACAGAAGAACACAGCATACAGACATAAAATGGCTGAAAAGTGGCTTTCTAAACAATGCATACATATCAGTGGTGTAATCCTCTGAAGTCGGCTACTGGTTTGGTGAGTCTGCTACCAAGTGTGTGCTTTGTGGGTGCATGTGCACTTTGCATGCATGTACATCTGAGGCATGCCCACCCAGCGCTAAAAAAGGAACATTTTGAAACCTTCAGAGACTGAAAAGGTAAGTAGGACCACGAAGGGGGGGGGGAATCCGCTGTGCCATGTGATTTAGATTAGCTAGAAAGCAGGAAATCCGATGATTCTAGCTAATATAAATCGCTCGTCACAGCTGATCATTTCCCAGCTGATTGTTGAAAATACCGGTTCCAAGGTAGCATTTTTACTACTGGTTCGGGTGAACCTGTCCAAACCAGTAGCATTTCATCCCTGATACATATAGCACTGGCAGCACTTTACTATATCAAATGTTAATGCCTAAGACTGACACTTTTCCTGCTACGTTACATTTCTACCTGGAGAAAAAGGTAATTGTTTTAAATATTCAGAGCACAGAGATTTGTAGCTTTTACAAAAACAATTTACAATTTTCTACAAAAAAATGTAGTTTTTCTAGGATCACCTCACACAGGTCTACAGACAGTATTTCAAACTGAAATACTGCCACAAATGTTAAAACGTTATGATATTTATATAGTTACTGGTCAAGCGCATCTAAATTATATAAAAATAACCAAAATACATCCTCAAGGCATGTCACAACTTTTGAGCACCCCTGTTTGGAAATTGAAAATTTTGACACGCCCTAAGGCAGAGGTGGTATTCAGCAGGTTCTGACCAGTTCTAGAGAACCGGTAGTGGAAATTTTGAGTATTTCGGAGAACCAGTAAATACCACCTCTGACTGGCCCCACCCCCATCTATTCTCTGCTGACCGAGTCCCAGCTGAATGGGGGATTTTGCAGTAACCTTCACCTGGAGTGGGGAGAGAATGGAAATTTTACAGTATCCTTCCCCTGCCACGCCCACCAAGCCATGCCCAGGTAGTAAACCAGTAATAAAATTTTTTGAATCCCACCATTGCCCTATGGGGTCCCATATGCAATTATTAAAGTGCATTAAGGTACATTAGGTAATGTACATTAATTAGGTGCATTAGGTGCATAATTAAGTGCATTAGGTAATACGTCCTGCAATTATATTGTACATTTTAATATTTTTTTAATTTGGGAAAGATGTTCCCAGACACTTGTTTTACTTTTTTGCAACCATAATCTGCTATTCTGTTATAATGTCTCAAGTAAGAAGCTAGGATATCTTGCCTTAATAGACCCTGTTAACACAGATCTTTTGGAAATGATTATGACAGCCTTTCCCAGCCTGGGCCCCTTCTAGTTTTCTTCACTTCAGCTCTGCATATTCCCCAGCTAGAATGATTGTTCCTGAAGTTTGGGAAACTAAAATCCCCACCCATGGAGGATCATCGGTTTTAGCCTATTACAAGACTCCACTCAAATGGGATGCATTCATAATTAAGCAAACCTTGGCATAACATGACCTGCATATCAGTTGCTGAGTTAATATTAATAGCTTTCTTTAGGGCAATAGATTTTTCCTAATTTGAGACTTGCAGATGGCAAGAGGCCAGGGAAACGCTCTTACACAATGGAATGTTTTAAAGCAATAGAACCTGTTGTTTTACAGAAGGCAGACCACATGCTCAGCCTTGTACCCCATCCGATCCATATAAATACACTGAATGCTTTGTACATAGCAGAGAAATATCTAGCAAGAAATATACAAATCGCACATGCCAAACAGATTGTCAATGACACTTTATAAAGCCACATTGTACTCATTTGGATGAAAAAAACCCCCACAACAATCGACAAATGACTGATTGTGCAAATGACTTCTTGGTCATTGTGAATTTGGACTTGACTTTTTGAATTCCCAATTCCTGACTTACCAGCAAAAATGCCCCAAAGCTTGCTAGAATGTAATTGTTAATCCAGTTTTTCTTTGAGAGATGAGGAGGTATGCATATTATCTTCACCATGTTCCACTGCCCAGCACAAACTAATCTGATGAGACTGCAGTCATTCCAAGCTTATTTACGGAGCTGTGCACTAATACTTTTTGAAATTCAAGTAGGTCAGAACAGAACTTGTTACACATGGCTTTAAAGCTAACACACCTTGTTACTTCATGTTTAAATGTTAAGTAGGTTAACTCCCTCTATTACTTGAGAATAGCTTTTTCCAACTTCACCCTCCAGATGTGTTTGGACAGAACAGCTGAGAACACTAAGAAATATTGTAATAGCTCATTCAGAGAAACTCCACTTACAACAGTCTACCTGTAGGTTTGAAATGCTGAAAAAATATCATCTATTTTCCCCCAATGGAGTTTTTTTTTTAATTAAAAAAAAACATAGTACACATACCAATATGTCTATTCCAGAGTTACTAAAGTTCTCTAGCATTCCAAACACGTTGTTGATCAAGCTGTTCATTTAACTAAAATCAAAATAATCTCTAAAATTAAAACCGCAATAGAAACTAAAACAAGCAAACTAAAAATGGTGGGGAACATCTATTTTGATACTTGGTAGAACACAGAACATTCAACATTCAATCAAACTATCCTGTCAGAAAGCCTGGACAATTGAAGGGAAACTCACCTGATTTGTGAATATACTGAGGTCAGACACACATGGCAGGAAAGTAAAGTCTACAAAACCTGAGCCATGTAAACAGGTATCCTGGTATCTCCAAGGAAACCATTAGTTAACACAATAACATAATAATGAGGCTCCAGTGAACAGCTGTGATGTTTCTTAAAACAAAAAAGAGGGGGAGGGGAAGATAAATGCTTGCTGTTTTGCTCTATGCTTATCAGAAGCTAGAAGCCTCCCCTCCAAATAAATAAATAAATAAATAAAATAAATAAATAAGTATCAACATTCATGTGTCAGGTACTATTTCCATCACCAAGGAAAATTATTATTATTATTTATTATTTATTTGTCTTGTATGCCGCCCACTCCCGGAGGACTCCGGGCGGCTCACAAAAGACAAGGGAAAAGGGGGAACAAGACAAATAAATAATAATTTATAATGCAGTTACCAAGTCAATTATAGATGTTTCTTCATTTCTTTGGGGATAAGAAGCTTAGCTGCTTCCCAGGGCCTGCAAGGCCCATTGCCTAAGGCATTCCCGGGGGGAGGATGTGCTATGGCACATTCGTTGTGGTTGGCAAGAAATGTCTGTTTCTGCCAACAGTTGCTCCTCCATGGCAAGCAGCCTCCCATGCCTTAATTGAAGAGTTTTAAATGCCACTTATACGCTGAATGACAGGGCACTCATCTAGATGTTCTCCACAATATGACATGGGGCTGAGCAGCTTTTTTATTTCTGGCCAGAGTTGCACTTAATTTATTGGAAGCTTCCAAGAACCCCAGGAGGCATGTTTGGTCCTGCAGATGATAGCTCTGGAAATGTATCTGTAGACATCTCCCTCTTTCCCCCTTTCTGGGTGCTTGGAAGGAGGCAAAAGTATATTAAACTTCTTTGAATACATTCATTTGCCTCATTTGAAAGCAAATGTAGTTGAAAAATGGACATTTTGCTGCCTAATTGCAGCAGGGCAATTTTAGACTACTATAGGCATGCCAGGGTTACCAAACAGGGTATGTATATGACCTATGGGTTGCTGACCCCTTATTTAGGGTAACAACTGTTCCAAGGGAATTATCTCCTAATTGCACGACTATACCACATTAGTTTTGAACATCCCATTCTAATTAGTTGTCCTCTAGCATAATTCAGTTCACTGTTGTAGAATTTTTCATCTGAAGATTTTATAAGCATTTTATGCTGAATTGGACAAGCGTGTGACCTTTTGGGTCATCCTTTGAGAGAAAGGTAATGCCCTCTGATGTAACCAGAATGGACATTAATAGGATTGTTAATTCTTCTTCTTGGGTTTGTGTCTTTCTTGTTCACACCAGAAAAGGGCTTGTAAAATGTAAGCCATATTAAATTACATTGCAGCATACTTAGAGTTCAAAACAAATATGATTTGGACCATACAGGGGCAAGGCTGTAGCATGTGCCTATAACTTTTTAAAGCAGCTTTGTACTTTTTTTTACTGAGGGCATATTACAATTCCAAATTCTAGGAAAAGACACAACAGCTTTAAAGAACTATATACAGCTGTTACATTTGGGCAACCCTACGTTAAAAATGCTGATACATTTACTGAATACATGTAATGTACTGAATACATTAATGGCTAATGGTTGAAATGAATAAATATAATAGGATTGTTCAGAAAAGACAATGAACAATGGCATCTGGAGCAAATATAGGACATTGGACAACTGAACACATACCTTGGCAACTGGTATTCAGAATGACTTGTGAAAGATGGGAGAAAATAACAAGCACCTTCTGAAAAATGACTGAAAATTATGCGTAGCTATACCGAAACATAGTTACCTTGAGCTCAAAAGGCAAAAGAAACAATCAGCTTTAGGCCAATCGATATTTAAAACAGAATATGGATGCACTGGAGAGGAGAAAAGTAAAGATTCCCTCAAGCTGAGTTCAGTTTCAAGCAACTACTTGGACCAATGTTTCTCAATCTTGGCAACTTTAAGGCATGTAAACTTCATGGATGACTAGAAAATCCTGGGAATTGAAGTCCACACATCTTAAAGTTGCCAAGGTTGAGTAACACTGACTTAGACACATTAGCATACAGTTGTAACTAGGAGTTGACAAGATGGTTCAATAGATTTCTCCTATAATAGCTAGAGTTACAACTGTATGCAAATATCCAGCCCAGCCAAATGGCTGGTACATTCCAAGAAATATAAACTGGGTTCCAGATGGCTGTTGCTTAGCAGCATCCCACATACTTAGTTGCTTAGGGAACAGGTTTCTTGTATTCTCATTAGACAGCTGCCTGCTGGAATTGCCATTCCTGTTTGGGAAGATTTTTCACAGCCTACAACTAAAGCAATGGGTTTAGCCAGAACAAGTTATGGAATAATATTGTAGCTGTAGTAAACTAACAAGAGGATTGTTAGTTTAAATCCTGGAGTGAGATATGTTCTATTTCATCTAAAAAAACAAAAACAAAAACACACACACACATACAAAAACACACACACACAGAGAATGAATTTCCCCATATTTAATTCTTATACAAGCAAGAATGAGACTAAGTCCACCTGTAATAATGTTGTACAAAACTGATTATGCTGTACCAGTAACATACTTGACTATTATAAGCAACTGACATAGTTATGTTGAATATGTAGCCTGCAGCCAGCCCCTTTAACTCTCAAATAAACTGAAAATACAGTAAAAGATAATGGACATTTAACCTTGCCCCAACCACTTGCTTGTCAAACTTTGCTTCTTCCTCTTGACAACACCTACTGAAACTGATCTTGAAAAGCTAAGCAAAATCAGGCCTGATTAGTATTTGGATGAGAGATTACAGGAAGATGCTAGTATTATAGGCAAAACTGGGGTGAATGTAACACAAGAAGCCAGGTGCAGGTTAGCTATCATATGTATATTTCCCCAAACCCATTTGAAAATTCAGCAGCTAAACTTATTTGGAGCAGCATGATCTTTTACATCTTTTTGTGAAAGATGCAAAGAGGATGAATTATGTATGTGAAGCCTTTTGAATAGTATATGCCTCAAGATATTAGCATCCAAAATCTATTATTAATTGATTTATCAGATTAAGAGATGACTCCAGCATCTTTCTATTGTAAATTATCATAATTTATTTTTCTATCATTTTAATGTTTACCAGTTTTTAATGTTCATAAGATGTCCAGAGTTGCTTCTAGATGAGATAGGTGGCATATAAATCTAATAAATAAATAAAAATAATTAACTACTGCTTTCTTACAATCAGTGTGGTATTCCCTAGAAATATTGCATTTTAATGACGTGTGTGTTTCTTACTTGTCAACATTCTTTACACTTATTTGAGGATCTATGCTGCTTCTTACTTGTAGCAAATACTTACTTGTAACTGATATGTTACAGCAGTGACAAATATATGTTGTGTTGGGTTATGTGTTTAGGGAAATAGCTGGTAGAGCTTGTGATCCATAAATTTGTTTCACAAATAAGTGCAAGAAGAAATATTTTCTGCATTAAAGGGGACAGTGCTCTTTTCAATGTAGGACACTTATGAATGACATTTAGTGAACTTTACTATCTTACTCCTTCCTTCCCCAACATCACATCTATTGGATATACTGCAGGGGGTTACAAAAGTTGCAGTCCAACACATTTGCAGAAGCAACTGGAGAAAGTAGTTTAGAACGAGAGAGTGTTTGATTATCAAACTTGGGTTGCTATCTAAATCTCAAATATTATGGAAAACCATTGTTACCGTATTTTTTGGATTATAAGATGCGCTGGAGTATAAGACGCATCAAGATTTCGAAGAGGTAAACAACTAAAAAAAAAAATTGCCCTCCCCAGCCCCCAGGAGCACTCTGCATACCTTCCAAACCCTCTGTGTGTCCCATTTTTCACAAAAACAGGGCGTGCAGAAGGTTTGGGAGGCCTGCAGAGTGCTCCTGGCGGCTGGAGAGAGCAAAAACAGCACTCCTGGAGGGTTTGGGAGGCCAAAAATGGGGCATACAGAGTGTTTGGGAGGCCTGCAGAATGCTCCTGAGGGTTGGAGACGGCAAAAACGCCCCCATTTTTGTGAAAAATAGGCCCATTTTTCGCCTCCCAAATCCTCCACGCATCATGTTTTTGTCATTCCCAGTCCCTAGGAGCACTCTGCAAGCCTCCCAAACTCTCTGCACACTCATTTGTGAAAAACAACCCTGTTTTTGGCAAAAATGCAGAGCGTTGGTTTACAGAGGCCAAAATTGACTCTATTCGGTGTATTAAGATGCACCAACATTTCCATCCTCTTTTATGGGGGGGAAGTATGTCTTATACTCCGAAAAGTACGGTATATGGTGTAATATATACCAATGATTCCTTTAATGGTCCCCCCCCCAAGGAATTAGCAACATAAATTTGTCATTTCTACCAGTAATCTCTTTTTACCCGATATGAAGCAGTGCAGTTTTTCCATTTCTTTATATATTCAGCTATGTTATACCAATTAGACTGCAGGGTTTTCCCATGTTGGACTGGAATAACCAGAAAAAAGTAATGTTCACATCAAAATAAAATTGCTATGACCTACAATCATAGTACCTGCTAGACTGTTACCAAGGTTGTTTCACAACCAAATACCTGCCAAACCCAAGTTTTGTTTGCTATTGCTAAAACAGCTGCATCTTTTAAGTTTAGGTGGACTCAATTGCCTCACAAACTTTCACTGAGAGTGCATGATATTTGATACTTACAATACAAAGTATATACTATCTCATTTCAGTGAGGAGTGATGGAAAAGATATCAAAATGGCAACTTTCTTTGTTTAGCTCAGAACCTTTCATGTATATTGCACAGGTTGTTTATATATTGGCTAAAGGATCTATTTTTCACTAACCATTTGCACAGACACTGGAGAGCAGCTATTTAGAGCAGTGGTCATCAACTGGTGGTCTGTAAGAAAGTTTTGGTGGTCCGCAGAAAAATTATTTGCGTTTTTTATATTGTAATAAATCAGGGGTCCTTAAACTACGCCCCCCGGACCGGAAACATGCAATAAATGCTTGTGTTGGCACAGAGAGTCTCTCCCTTTGGGGTCTTTTTGTGGGGGGTGGAGGGGAGCAGAAATTCCGACTCAGGGTCTGCTTCAGCCTCCTGGTGCGGGCCTTTGGGTGAAGGCTGGAGGAAGTGCCGCTGGTGGCAAAGACCCGGAGGGCCTTGTTGCAGTGGGACTGCATCTGGAACTGGAACAAGCTGACCATTTCAGCCCGTTGAGCCTCCAGGGGCCGGTATCTGGCCTTGCACTCCCACAGATCTTCCCTTTGCTTGGAAAGCCTATGCTTGTAGTCCGCAGTGAGATGCTTCTGCCTTCTCGGTCAGATCCAATGAACTGAGCCAGTTGTTTTGCCAACTCTTTTTCGTGGTGGTTGCTTAGCTCCAACAACTGCTTCTTGTTGGGCCCTAAGTAGCCCGGGCAAGCAGGCGAGGAGTGGCTGGGAGGGGAGGGGTGAATAGAGCCTAGCGAAGCCCACCGAGTCATATGACCACCTAGTCATGCCCACTCAGCCGGTCATTAGGCAGATCACATTAGTGGTCCAGGGATTTAAAATTATGAATTTAGTGGTCCCTGAGGTCTGAGAGGTTGGTGACCCTGATTTAGAGAACCCTATGAAAGGTTACCCTAATTCTATGACCTATATGTGTTGTTAAAAATATAGCATGGGCTGCAGAATCTACTACATGGGTGTCAAACTTGATCGTGTCACATGGCATATCGTGATGTTTTTTGCCTTTGTGGAGTCAGAGTGGGTGTGGCCTGTGCATGACGCATCTGGCCTGTGAGTGCCAGTTTGACATCCCTGATCTATTATATGTGGATTGGAAGAGTTAGATCAGCATTCCCCATTTTGGTGCTTAAGACCAAGTTCTATCATCCTTAGTTGTAGCACTGGTCATGTTGGCTAGGAATTCTGGTAGTTAAAATCCAACATATCTAGAGAGAACAAATTGGAAAAACATTAAATGCACAGCAGGATTCTCAGAAATACCTTAATTGCAACTCATACTTTCATACAGCTTTACTCTTCTATGTTTTGCCAAGAGTGAAGAATTGCATAAGCAACTGTTTTTACATATTACATGATCTTTCCACTTTATATAGGTTTTGGCAAAGCGTTCAGCTCATCATATGAGCAAATATAACGATTACAAATTCCAAGATACTAATACATGAGGATTACTAAAAGAAAATAAATTGCAAAAATGTTTTTACTGCACTTACTGCCCTTGAAGAAGTGGAGAATGGAAATTGCTATATTTCTGTATTGTTTGGAGGCCAAAGACAATAATGTATCAAATGTTGCTATTGAAAGACAGCCTGACAGATATTGTCACTCACAATAAACATTAGCCCAGTGTCAATAAAATGAGCAATAGCATTTTAAAAAGAATTCAGTTAGTTTTAGGCTTTTTTACATCTTCAGAAGATAAGTATTTAAATATGCACAAAGATGGAAAGATTCAGCAATATGCAAAAGTTGGTAAAAATGACAAAATGTGCTGAGATGGCTGCATCCTTTGATCAGAGAAAAGACAAATTTTAATTTATTTATTTTAATGGCTACATTGACTTCATTAATCAAAGAGTTTTTTTATTAAGCTATTAAACTAATCATTAAAATTAATCATTAAACTAATTTATATAGCAATTCAACTGACATCTGGGTGGTGATATCTATGTTTATTATTGATTGGGAGGCTTTTTGCATAAAACAGAATTTTTTTTTAGGATTTATGGTTTCAATGGTTACATAGGGTAGATTCTAGAAAGAAGACAATTATGTTGTAACTCTAAAATAAGAGATAAATTTATAATTGTACTTATAACTGATGAAAAGGAAATCAGAAGTTACTTCTCTGTAACTCCCCCCCCTTTCTTGCACTTTTAGCTTTACTTTAAATTTCTTTGTTACTTTATCACTATACATGTGTACACACACAGACACACACATGTAGAGAGAAATAGTATGTATGTAAAAATTAGAAAACTGCAACTCTCCTCAAAGAATGAGGTGTAGGGTTCTCTCCCAGTGCAAATTCCAGAAGTTATGGCTTCATAAATATTTCAAAAATTCAACATAATGTCAAATTTAGTTCAATTTAAGGTACATACAGAGTTATCCTTAAATGTCCTTCTCCTGAAAGAGCAATTCATAACTCTTTAAGTTAATTCAAATATTCAGGATTTTATTATTTTAATTATTTTTCTACTTTTTATCTATGTCAACCACATGAGCATTTTGCAAGCTGAAATACAGGACAGATATGAAATAACATTCCCTTCAATTCTGCACTGTCCAGCAATAGAAGGATGAAAAAAAAAAGTAAAAGTCTATTTGCAGGATCAGACTTTCCCTTCTCATACAGTGACATCACAAACTGTTTCTATGGTAACCATTGCTACTGTTAAAGGTCTGAATCAGTCCAAGAGATGACCAATTAAAAGCAGGCTTTAGATCCTGCCTAGGACTAGGGAGGCAAATGAGACAGAAGGAAAGTACAATTTAATAAGCTCAATTATTTCAATGTAATGAGTTTCATAACCCTTAACTATATTTAGATTTATCTAAAGTAAAAATACTGATTTATAATGGAAATTTAGTCTTAGGAGTTTACGCACTTATGTATACATACAATACACCTGAAAAGAGATTACTTGCTTGCTTTTGTTCACATTGTCTGCTTTCCTGTATCTTTCAGGAAATCTTTGGGGATGGCAAATCTATCATCCATATTTCTTTTGTGCTGAAAGTTAGCAAGCAAGTTAGTTGACTTAAAATACACAGCAGACTATTTTCAGCAGCATCAAACCTAACTGGAAACATCTGCAGGAAAAAGGTTATGGTTATAATAAATTCCAGAGTGAACAATGCCTCCCTATATGCGAAATGCTTTTGAGTTATAGCCTATAACCTCAGAGATAATATCTTATAGTATGAAAGGTGACACAGTGGGGAGCATTCAGGTAGTATGTAAAAGTGACAGTCTTAATTCCCCTTGTTTGTTCTATGCAATGACAAGAGTTATGTCCTTTTAGTGTTTTATCTTATTCATGAACCATGCACTTGCATTTAATCAACAGCTAATCAGACTAAGACAGATCATAAGAAAGTTGTTTCTGTATGTGCAATTTTGAGAAGCTACTTAAAAGCAGCCTACCAGTTGGAACACACCCATCATAACACAGCCTTATTCTGTCTTTGCATCATCTCTCAAAGCTTGATCTAAAAAGGTGGGAATATAATTACTTTCTTATAAAGAACAGGATTGTAAGATCTGCCAGCATTAGGACTGAGAAAATGAGGTTCTGTACTCAAGATTTCCCATTATTATAAGAATGGAACAAGTTGATAACCCGTTAGTTAACTTTAGCTTCATCATGTTATCCATTATATGGTACATTAAGATACAATCCTTGTGACTCAGCCTCTAATATATGTAACTGAGATAGTCATACATTGCTTCTTCATACTTTCATACTTTCCTATCCTTCTCTTTGACACTCGTTTTTAGACTGATATTTTTGATAGTTTTCAATTATGGTCCTTCTATGCCAGGGGTGTCAAACTGGTGGCCCACGGGCTAGATGCATCACATGCAGGCCACGCCCACTCCAGCTCCGCGAAGGGGAAAAACATCACGAAATGTCATGTGACAGCAACATGACACCATGAGTTTCACACCCGTATTCTATGCCATGAATTGTCATATGCACTGATGGGACTGTACAAAATAATAGGAATGCCATTCAATGCATAGTTATCAAGAGATACAGTTTAATGCTTCATACTTATACTGTATCTGACAAACAAAGGAACATTATAAATGCAACATATGCTAACAAATATTTATTCCGTAACTAACATTATAGTGGGAGATAACTGTGACTGGGTTCTCACACTGCAATAAACATGATTTACTAAATAAATCACAACATGTGTTCATGAAACTAGTTAAGCCAATATCGTACAATGACTTACGAGTGATGCAGGGATAGAGAAGAATTTAATATAAAACACAAACCTAGATAAGACATAAATTAGAAACAGCAACAAGATGAAAGATTATTTAATGCCGAATTGACTAGATTATCTGAACCATAAATGGAGACACAGAGCTAAATTAAGTACAGAAAAGGGTGCCTTTTAATTTCTAAGCTTATTTACATCGATAGTGTAGTTTCATATAATAATGCGGAATCAGCATGCTGCACTGTAGAGACCCAAGTTCAAGTCCACCTTAGTCACAGATGCTCAGTTTTGGACCAGTCTCTCATTCTCTCCAATAAAAGAATACATACTGTATATTATAACATATACAATACATTGAACTGTGGAGTCCTTGTTGTTCTCCAAGCTTGGTTGTTTGATTGCAGATGTTTCATTACCCAACTTGGTAACACCCTCAGTGCTGGTGAGTATGGGGTTTGCTCCCTGTTTAATATACAGAAGCTTGTCCTACCAATATTGATGGAGGTGAAGCTTGCGAAACTGGGAGGTTCCAGTCTCTCTTTCTCTCTTTTAGTCCCATTTCTCTTACAACACTGATGATATTCTGGGAGGTCCATATAGCCTCCCTTGAGCTCCTAAAGGAAAAGGATATAAATCTAACCAATAAATAAAATGTATAACAAGGACATAAGTTTAGCAAGACATCATTAACTTGTGTAAGACAAAGTTTTCGTCAAATTGCCTCAGCAATGACAGAATGAAAAATCTGCTCATAAAAACACTCCAAACTTGTAGTCAGCCACAATGCTCTCAATTCACAGAACAGGTCACTAGTCCCTATTGGACGAAGCAGGAAACTAAACTGCCCAAGTACTTTTGAATAACAGAAGTAATTACTGAAATTATCATGCTCAATTCTGTTTTACTTTGTTTGCCAAGGCCGTAACCTTTCAATTCAAACATTTTATACTGTTTCTAACTCCATTTGTGCTAGACCAAACACTACTCTCAAATGATAATGAAACACGAAAGCATCATCACTAATGGATCCACAACACATACTCTACAAAAGATTAAAACCTTGAACCTTAGAATCTTTACTGCTCTATAGGGGCAATAACTCTTTACTGCCATCTGGGGGCCGTCCCGATATAGTAACCCGATGAACAGGGCTAGCTGGGGAAAGCATCATCTTCCCTCGGGGCGGAAACGCATTTACAGTTGAAAACGACATCCCAATTTAGTAAGAAGAGCCTACAAAGTCACAACTTGTGATTCACGTGGCGTCCATCTCAAGTTCATGGAGTTATTTCAGTTTCACCTAAATGGCCCCAGCCTCGGTGACGCCCGATTAATTGCTCGAACCCCCAAAGACCCCGATCCAAGATGAGGCGGAAGACAAAAAAGACAAGGCAAAAGACAGCGGCGGCTCCGCGATTGTTCTCCCTCTATAAGTCTTGTATGGCTACTTTTAAGGGCATCCAAGTGACAACCGCCCCGGCCAAGAAAGGCAGCATCTACTACCCGGCAACCCTTGGAAAGTCTACTCACAAGTTTCAGCCACGCGGTCTGCTTGCCTGCTTTTTGCCCTCGTACCAGATAAGCCCCAGAACTGAATCCGGCTGAGCCGCTTGGGAGGGGAAAGAATCACCCAGCCGGCGAAGGTTGGGGGGAGAAAGGAGGCAGAGCAAGCACCGCCAGAGGCTCGGAGCAAACTTTCGCCCTCCCAGCTGGGACCCGGCTGACTCACAAGCGCTGCCTCGCTCATAGGAGGGCGAGGAAGGCGCTGGCATCCAGAGCCGCATGCTCACAACGCCTTTTCCTCCTCCGCACACGCAGGGGCTGTCGCCGCCCGAGGAATTCTCACACTCAGCCGGCGCTTCTTTGCGCTGCTCTGCCCCACCTCCTCTGCAACACTTCGGCGGGGCAGGAGCGTGTCCGGGGGAAGGGAAACAGTCACTTTCCCCCCACGCTGAAGAGCGAATCGCTCCCACATATATATAAAAAGAAACTTTCCTCGGCAAGACAGGAAGCCAGGTTCCCTCCGCTGCAGAGAGAAGGGGCGTAACCCTGCTATTATGTAGGGCTGCTTTGCGGCCTGCTGAAAATCCCTTTTCTCTTTCAGAGAGGAGTTAATTTGTTCGTAGAAAGAGCTGGGTCTCCTCTGGAGCCGGATACGAAGCCATTCCAATCCCTGAACGGTCAACACCCAACTCTCTCCCCCTGGTTGCCCCCCCCTTTCTTTGCTGAGGCACTAAACAGGACAATTTCTCTGGCCTCATTGGACTTAAGTTCTTGGAGATGGTGGCAATGACAGGATTATCCCACCGAGTGTGTGGGTCACCTTGAACTATTAATGTGGTTGCCTCATTTGTGATTTATGGTATCTTTATGTTATAGGTGCTGGTATTTTGAAGAAAGTTGGGCCTGACATTGGCCTTAGGTCATCCAAGATGCCACTTTTGTTCCTTGGAGCTCATCGGATAGCCACAGAACAAAAAGCTAGAACCACCAGAGGAAGGCCCCAGAGGTGCTTTTCAAAAGGCAACTGGACTTTCCTGTTTTTTAATTTGAAAATGTCCAGTCGCCTTTGGAAAAGTGGCTTTGCGACAACTATGATCAGGATGATGAGAATCTGAGGGTTCTTGGTGCTCTCCGAGCTTGTTTCTCTTGCAAACATTTGGGAAATGAAACATCTGCAAGAAAACAAGTTCAGAGAGCACCAAGGAGCCTTCATTTCAACCCTGAGCTACAAACATTCCCCTTTATTGGATTGAGAATCTCCATAGACAATGGAGGAAGGGTGAAAGGCAAAGTTTTATCTTCCCTAAAGGGAAGGTGGTATAAGTATCTTTTAATTAAATGGACTATCTTATGCAGATATCCAATGCTATGTTGATACCTGCCTGCAAAAGGTAGGTTGCTGTTGCATTCTTATTAAAGTATATGAAAGACAGGCCTATTTCTAAAGCATATAGTTTAGAGAAATACATGTTTTCACTTTTAATTTTTAAAAAAATAACAGTTGCAATTAGTAGATATTTGGACCTGACACAGTTCAGTGTGATTACCAAAACATCTCATAATGACTAGCTGTTTAAATACAGTTTTTGTAATTACTGTCATTCGAAAATAATTCAGTTGACTTGTTTCCCAGTCAGTGTTCTTAAGACTACAGCCTTAAATCATTTTGTCCGTTTATACTACTGTAGAGTTATTTTATAAATGCCGCGCTGAACATGTCTGAAAAACAGAACTTGTAATGAAAAGCCCCTCACTTTTATCTTTTTAAAAGAAAAAAAGATTGTTGATGTGCATTCTTCCTAAATACAAGAAGATATTTAAGTACATTTATTTTAAAGATATCACAAAATCTTATCTGCACCAAAATTCTTTTAATGTAAGGAAAACTTAGCTGGCTCAATTTAACTTGATGGCTTTAATGATGCAGTGATTCTTGATTAGTTTATGAATGTGAATATATATATTCATGAATATATATATATATATATATATATATATATATATATATATATATATATATATATATATATATATATATATATATATATATATATATATATATATATATATATATATATATATATATATATATATATATTCATGAGTTTGCCTGACTCTTGAAGTGCAAATCCTGCAGTGCAAAATCAACACACATCTCACAGAGTATGAAAAATTTAGGATTTAAAGCCCAAGAAAACCTTGCTTCGTGCAAATATGCTAAACCTTTATCCCTTATGTGAACAAGCAATTTTGATGAGTTAAAGAAATCAGAGTGGCTTAGGGGGTCTACTGTATATGGATTACTCTGAAAATGGACAGCTAGAGCAAAAGCCAGAAAAAATTCTTTGGCCAGAGATTTCAGCATATGTGCATGGTTAGAAGCCTATCATCTTTTAGGGATGTTTACTTCTCTGAAAGTATTTCAGGAAACATACTTCAGGAGACAGATGGTACATTCATGTCCCACTGACTTCTAAACCACTCTTTTCAATCAGAAGCACTGACTTGCCCTAATCTCTGTAGGTGGTCATCAGAAGAAGAGCCAAAAGAAAAATACCAGTTGCACCAGGTTCTTAGCTAGCAGCTTTCATGGTAACAGGTTTAGATTTTAGAGATTATACAGAAATATTTCCAAGAACTTCTTGGGAATGTTCTATCCAGTTCTAAGCATATATTTTAGAGTTCTTATTTAAAGATGCAAGGGCAAATCCTCCATCAATGTTTTTCTCTATTTTTCCCTATGGCTAATAACATTTTATCTCATTAAATTCATACTCTTATCTCATTAAACAAACAAACCAGTTAGAGTAAGGTTGTGTATTATAAGAAAACCCACTCTATTTATAACTCTGATCCTTGTGGCCTTCAGATCTTTCTACTAATGAAATTTTGGATCAGGCATGACCAACCCATGGCCTGCAGTCCATATGCAGCCTCCTCACAAGGTAATAAAATATATATTAATTATTATTTTTGTTATTTATATAGCAAAAGGTTGGACAACCTTGCTTTAGCTATTGTTGAAAATCTGTACAATTATTTCTTTGAGGTCAACTAAACTCAAGTTCTAATTGAGTTCAAATCTCACCGGCTCAGGGTTGACTCAGCCTTCCATCCTTCTGAGGTGGGTAAAATGAGGACCCAGATTGTTGGGGGCAATATGCTGACTCTGTAAATCGCTTAGAGAGGGCTGAAAGCCCTATAAAGCGGTATATAAGTCTAACTGCTATTGCTATTGCTAATTAGTATTTTTTATACAACGTTATAGGGTTTTGGCATGAATACTTCCAAATATAATCTGTAGTACACCTCTGTTATACTTTGGCAACATATAATGCAATATTAATGCATAGTAAAACTGCACTTTGAACTGCATTGTACAATAAGAAGCAATACTTTCTTACCACCATAAACTTTGTTAAAAAGTATCCAAAGTACAATTTTATTTGTGAGAAAAGGCCACTTTCTTTCCACAAGTGGAAAAACTTCCTACACTACTATCTCTATAAATCTGAATGTATTTATAGAATGAGCAACTAATACATGCAGCAAAGCCTAAACCAGAAATTTAAGAAATTAAAATTGTATAGTTCTTCTGTTCATGTAATAAGCTAAAAATTTGCCTTACAGGGAGATTAATCAAAAGGCAGAAATGAACATGTTTGCTTGTTCACCAGTGCTCAAGCAATTGGCCTAATATCTCAAATACATTGAGCAACATATTTTGCTTACATAAAATACTTAATCATAATTATTTGTATAGTATTCTCTTTACACTAGCTACTGTACATCAAATAGAAATGTGCACCAGATTTTAGTAAAGCCTTTATCCCAAAGCAGAGTAATTCATACATATGATTCATTCATTCATTCATTCAGTTTTCTTCCACAAATGTGTTGTGCTGTGAAAAATGGCATAATATTTATATTAAGTATTATAATGGGAGAAAGAACATTGAAATCAATAATCAGAGTGACTCTTGAAATCATTAGTCCTGGATCAAAGCACCTTGTAAGTTAGAATGACTCTATGGTTTAAAAGAGGCCTTTAGTGTTATTACCTGCTTGTCTCACTGTTGCCTGGTCTTTCATCCTGAACGTTTGTATGACTATTCTTTGTGACATGCATTAGTGAGCTAAATAGGCTCAATGATCTATTTTTGAAAATAACAGTGAATCAATCCTGTTTTTTCCCCATTTTCAGCCCTCAGTAATAAATTCTAGTGAATGGAAGTGCCATTCTTATTGAAACAGTCCTTTTCCCTCAAATCTCCTTCAACGTGTCTAAAAATTGAGAACATTATTTTCCATTATCAGTGTTATTTATTTAGCCTCCCAACTCAAATCAAATGGCTTGGGGGTGGTGGGTTTACTTCTGTAGGCGTGGAATTACTTGGTGGACATAGTCTGGTGGGTATGGCAGGGGAAGGATACTGTAAAATCCCCATTCCCTCCTGATCAGCTGGGATTCAGGAGGCAGAGAATAGATGGGGATGGGGCTAGTCAGAGGTGGCATTTACCGGTTCTCTGAACTATTCAAAATTTCTGCTACTGGTTCTCCAGAACTGGTCAGAACCTGCTGAATACCACCTGTGACCAGAGCAAGGTCAGTACAGTACTCTAGATCAGGGGTGTCAAACTCACTACGACACATTGTCATCACGCGACATATCGCAACTTTCTCCCCTTTGCTAAACTGAGGGTGGCCAGTGTGTAATGCATCTTGTCCGCAGGCTTAACATCCCTGCTCTAGATCATAGAAGAACAGAATTGGAATGTTTTCTCTTTGGTTTAGAATCAAATGCTTTTATATTTCAATCATATGAACACATTATACTGTTCCTCACAGAGACTGGAAGAAATGTCCATCACTACTACTGTGGACACAGATATCTGCTTCTAAGCAGAATTGGGAGGACTGCATATTGACATTTCCTTTTTACAGGGATTCAAGTGGGTTTGTAACCCATTCATAATAGATCAGTTTTAACTGAGCCAGAATGCAAATTGTACATGGGCTGGGTCAAGAGCAGAAGCTGTGACAGATATTTTTGCAAATAAGGAATGATCTCTGGCACAGAAAACCAAGCAAACATCCTGGCATGGCTTCAGTAATGTAGTGCTGTTGTGGAATCGATGTTCTTCAGTAATGCAGAATTCCTTCTTCAGACCTGTTCCAGCTCTAATTGCCTAAATGCAATCCATTATTGCGAAGGACCCATCTTTCACTACATCTTTCACTACATCTTCCTTTGCTCATTGAAAATTACACTATTTGACTCCTTGTAGTACATCTCTATACGTAACTAATTCAAAACAAGCCCTGCTGATTTAACTTCAGAAGAGCAAATGCACAGTTGCAGCGTTCATTTGCACTCTAGCAAGTTACCTTCCTGCTATCTAGTCTTAAAAATCCCAAAACATAAATTCCTAAATGGCAGCAAAACACTCATATACAACCATCCAATGGTTTTTAAATGTGTGATGGTATTTTGAATCTAATACAAAAATTATGCAAATATATTAAAACATGATTATTGTCTTATAGTGAAAACCCAAGACTTGTATTATGCAAAGGGAAAATTAAATATATCATCTGCAAAATTGAGTTTATTTATAAGGGATACAACAAATCATGGTTGTGTTACTACTACCTCCAAATGGATTTAAGAATTCATGAAATAGTAAACACACCTGAACTTCCAAGATACTAATCTTACTCAGATCATTTCCTAATCCCTTGCATAATCTAATATACCTGCTTAATGCCCTGCAATATGTTCAGTACTTAAGTTTTGAATGTTTTTACTTTGTAGAAGGACATTATATATTTAGAAAACTTTGCCCTGCTCCAAAAACTTTAACCATTTCTACTATATTTAAGCACTTAGCTTCTATGTTTTCCCCAAATAATGTTGTTAGGAATTACAAATAGAATAAAAACTAAAGCAATCTACAAATATAGAAAAAAAATACAAAAAGGAAAAACATATAAGACAAAAAGAGATAAAGGAAAAAAGAAATTACTTTGCCTATCATCCCAACAAATAAAAACAATTTTAGTAGCTTATCAGTAAGCATAACATAAACTCTCTTCATCTCAAATTCATCTCTGAACTAAAACTTAAAATCCAAAAGCCTCATCATTGTTCCTTATCGGCAAAAGTCCAATAAGGAAAACCAGACATTAATTTTCTAGTTTAATCTTGTTCGACAAAATCTTGGTTTGGCCAAAACTCAGCAGCACTTTTTCATGCGGCTGTTGATAAAAATAGGATGAGCAACATGATTGCCAGCATCCAATGATGGATATGGCACAAGAAGAAGAATAATCTTGTTTGAATAAGTCACCCTTGTATTCCTTACCTAAAATCTTAAGACCCTTAGCTTTAACCCATTCAAATATAGTATATATAGTATAGTAGTATATATAATATATAGTATATATAGGAAGTTGTTTATGGTTTTGGTTTTTTTAATCCAAGAATCTTTCAAAAGTTTAACAGATCATTTTTTTAAAAAAATATTTTTTTATTTTAAATACAAATAATACAAACATAGTACATATAAATCTAAATACAAAAAAGGAAAAAATACAAATATTACAGTGCACAGCCTCCCCAAAGACCACTTTTTCTCTTATATTTCTTCTTTTATAACTACTAAAAGATATACAATATATTCCAATTGTGCCCTTATCCCTCCAAAACAATATATATTCCTTAATAGGTTTATTCCTTTTGCCTTCCAATGACAGTTTTTATAAAATTCCTCTATATTTCATTATAATTGTTTGCTTTAATCATCCCTTTTTAAAATTTAATTTCTGTTGTTAAATTTATTATTTATTGCCAAATTTCATTAAACCATTTATTTTTTTTTGAATATCCCAATTTCATCCCCAATATTTAGCCATCACTAATTTAGCTGCCATTATCAAATTTACAATCAATTCCTTTTTTGTTTCATTTATATCCTGTTTTTCCCTAGCAACAGTAATGCAATCTAAATTTACATTCAAAAGTACTCTAATTTCTCTAAACACCATGTCCCATATTTTTTGTGCACTATCACAATCCCACCACATATGTTTATATGTTCCAAACTCTTTCTTGCACCTCCAACAAATATTTGTATATTTACCATCTACAGGATTTAATTTACGTGGTTTTAGGTACCACCTCCATATCACTTTATATCAATTTTTCTTAACTCTAACTTATACATTCTTATATACTCTTCTATTCCAAATATTTTTCCAATCATTATCATTTATTTCTCCTAAATCTGATTCCCAAATTAATTTTAAACCTTTTGCCCGCTCTTCTAATTCAGTTAATATTGTATATATTTTCTCAATTCTTCCTTTACCTCACATTCTTTTATAATCATTTCAAATTTTGTTAACTATCTTTCTCCTTGAATTTTTCTTCCACTTTTATCCATTTCTCTAATTGTATTAAATTCAACCAATTTAATTTAATATCTGATAAAACGTTCTTTACTTGTGTTATATTCTTTATCTTGCTCTTCCAGTCTTCCCATTTATATATCTAATTTTCTTTTAGTTTACTAATCCATTCTTTCAATTCAATCTTAGGGAATTTCTCCATTTCCACCACCGGTATTAAAGGAGAAATTCCTGGCATTAACTGGCATCTCCATTTATTCCATAATTGTATCAAATTTTTTAAAAAGAAATTTTGAATCCTCCTAGCAATTTTTTAAATATCCTTTTAAAAGCAATATGTTTCTATACAATCACCTATTTTCTTTAATTCTTTCAACTCTATATCCCTCCATATTAACTCTGTAGTTAATGCTATAATATCTGGGACCACTTTTAATTGATTAGGTACCCAATTATTTCTAACATTTGGAAGACCCAGCCCACTCTTTTTTAATGGTTCATACCATAATGCTTTGCTTATTCTTGCTCTCTTACCTCCATTACAATACACTTAGTTTAACAGACCTCTTTGATCTAGTAAGAAAAAGTTATCCAAGTAACTTTTCTAATTTAATAATTGTGTTTCTCTTTTAGGGAGTGAAACATTTATTGGCTTCATAGGTGTATCTAATACATCTTTCTCTATACATTTATCATTAGTTGACACATTTAAGTTCACCTTCAAATTAATTTCAAAATTATCCATTATAATTTGATCTTCTTCTGTAACTTCGTTGACACAGGCTCTGACTATTACATTAAGTAATTTTTAAGACCAGTATTCAAAAACCTTTATTAAAGATTGTTGCTCCAGTCTTTTTCTTTAATTAACCAAATGGTTGAATTGTCCTCTAGTTTAAAGTGTCAAATTTTCAAGGTCCCATTGTCATGTTTCCCTTTTAAAAAATCCAAAAACCTAAGCAATCAGCATTTTCAGTGGAATATTTCCTCTAAATAATTCAATGGTATATTCCAAATCATCTGACCCTTAATCTGTTAACTTTCTAAAATAAATAAATAAATAAATAGATAAATAAATAAATAAATATAAATAAATAAACGTTTCTAAAGCTTTTAAAATCATAGTTAAACCAACTTTCTCCAGCAAGACAACTCACCCAATGCATACTGTGCAACCTTGCTGATTAAAAAGTCCTTAATCTTTCCACTACAGTTAAAAAATAATCCAAAATGTTATTAAGAAATGAGACTCGTTCCTTAAGGCAGTGTTTTTCAACCTTTTTTGTGCAAAGGCACACTTTTTTCATGAAAAAAATCACGAGGCACACCACCATTAGAAAATGTTAAATTTTTTTAACTCTGTGCCTATATTGTCTATATATAAGGTGTTTTTCCCACGGCACACCTTACACTATGTCACGGCACACTAGTGGTTGAAAAACACTGCCTTAAGGCCTTATGTCCTTAAAATATTGTGCTTTGGGTGTGAGTTTGAAGGTATTCTGGATTTTCAGTCACTCAATTCAATAGCTCCCAAGTACACATATTCATGGTCTACTCATGAAGAGTGGCTGTCTGGAGTTACATGGATTATCTCAATGATTGCTCTCTCCTACCTCTGGAGAGATTTTGCTGGTACAGATCCAGCACCTGACTCACTTCATAAATACAGTTGCTCTATCATCAGATGTCAGCTCGTCATGGTGCTCATTGCAAGTTTCTGATATTTTAAGTAGATACAATGCCCTTGATAGGCAGGAATTGTGGCAGCCCTGCTGTATTCCTTGTCTGCTAGTAACACAGCTAAGTCCCAGATTCACGGCTAGAGTTAATATGAAAACTCCTCCCACAGCAATGGCATGCACACATTAATCTCATGTGATGTTGGTACATTTCATCTTATTCCATAGCATACAGACAGGAGCAGTGACGCAGCTTCCAGTCTACTGAGTTCAAATAAGAACATCAATTCAGTACTAATATACAAATTAAATCTGTACAAAGCAGTTGAAGGGATGCTTTACAAAGAACATGAGCAGTGAGGAGACTTTTTCATTTTGATTGTTTTCCTATACTACAAAACGGCTAACTTTACTTTCCTGCAGACTGATTGGAAAGAGGAAACAAGGAGTCAGAGTTCCCCAGTTTATAAAAAAACAATGTGTTCCTCATGTTTGTTTGTTTTGCTTTCTCTCAGTTATGTATAAGAAACTTCTATGGTTAGCCCCCAAAATATAAGTAATGTAATTATATACTTCTATGCATGTTTTAATATGAAAAATAGGGCAAAATATTCAGGTTAACACAAGTTGAACAATTCATCCTTCAACTTTACAGCAAAAAACACAGCAAGACTTCACAAATCAAAGTCCATTACTGCAGAACTCCAGCAGAGTTGAAACAAACTTGAAAACTAATTTTCAGGAGAAAAGAAATTCATCTGGCATATTCTTCCTAGTTCCTTATAGACCCTGAATTATTTATTGTGGATGAAGAGTGGGATGGATGAAATATAACTACTATACAATCTGGCAGGATAAGTGCCACCTACTTCTTCAGAGCCATAAAATAAAACCTGTTCAGTCCAATATATTTTAATATCCAAGGTGAAGGTCAAGATAATAGGACCTCCCTCCTCCATTTCTCCTAGAGACTTATAATTGAATTTTATTTCATTAGTAGTAAGGAAACAATATTCTTCCCACTTTACCGGAGGACAGTAGACTAGCTAGAGAGGAGGATGTGCAGGGCAGGATATGCTGAACATAATTTTTTACTTTCCAACTGAGTGGAACAGCCAAAGAATTGTCAACAATGCCTCTTCCATACCACCCATGCTAACCATCTCACTCTGTGCACTGCAAGGGCCAGGCTGATGGCTACCAGAAACTTTTTTCTCTTTTACATAATAGAGAAGAGTGAACAGTAATGTGATTGCTTATTTCTTTTTATTTAATGACACAAGACATGAGTTTGATAAATTTCTATTGACCACAATTCTATCCCCCTCTAAAATATCCCGTAATAGAGATGGCAGAATCCATTAAGTTATAAAATGCTTTACTACCCAATTCTATGCAACAGGCCTACTGAAATGCTCTTTAGTTGAGTGACAAGAATATCTCAAATTAATAATAAATCTGGAAAGTTAAACAATAGCTATTGTTTTTCTCTGTAAACTCCTGGCTAATTATACCATCGCCATATGCTAAATATATAAATAATTTTACATTAAAGGAATTTGCTGTTCCTCTAATAAAAACTATTCTATCATTTAGGAAGAACTAAAATTCATTAAATATGCCACTCATCAGGGACAATGTGCCATTATTTATTAAAATGCATGATTAATGGGTCAGGGAAAATTCCCAGTCTTGTTAATTGGCACATTCACAAATGTTACTTAAGAATACACTTAAACAAAAAGAAATTAATGGTACTTAATATTTTTCTTGAACATCTAATAGCTATAGTTAATGGCAAATCACTTCTGTATCATTACATACTTCTGTATGTGCATGTGTCCATGAAATCATCAAGAATAAATCTTAGTTAGGTGCAGATTTTATATAATATCAACACTGTCAAAAGTTCTGGACAGAAGGCTCATTTTAATAACTAGCAGAAAAGGTTTGATGCAGTTAATCTAAATGAAATACATCTGTGCTTTTGCCATCTATCTTTATTCACTCTTCTTTTCAGGAAAAAAAACAATCTTAAGTTCCTTTATATTTAGATTCTAAGTTATCCAAGTACCTTTCTGAGTTTCTTTGCTTGTTCTGCAGTTACAAGCTATGCCCCCTCCTATCTAATCATTTTCTAAGCAGCATCTTCCCCTCCTGTCTCCAAGGTCATTCCCACACACCATTACACCCTTCTTAGTCATCTTTCTGTTCCATAAACAGCATTCTATTTTTCTGGCAACAGAAAGGCAAATTCAATCATGTGGTAAATCAGGTTGTATCACTTCGGATTCTGAACTAGATTACCTCAATCACTTCTTTTGCCAAAACTAGGTCCCATGTTAAATATTCCATTGCGTTTCTAAAATGACAATTAACAGATCTCTCAATAAGAACAAAATAAGAGAGTTTATCTTAAAATTGACTCTCCTGTTTCATTCTATACAGGAGGACAACAGAACAGGTGTGTGAATCATGAAATTGAAGTGCTTTGAGAGAGGCTCTCTGTTCAGATCAATAAGCAGCAATGGCTAAGATATACAGTTAAGCTTGTTTACTATTCTGAAGAGGCAACAGATCTTGGCACAGGTTCACTTTTCTCCAAAGGAAAAAGAAATTAGACTTTCTAAAGACTTGTCTATTCATCATTTCATAAAAAAGCTAATGCTTGCATTATGTTTTAGAGAACAGATAGACTTTATGTACTTTAAATTCCTAAAATAGTTCTTTAAAATAGCCCATTATTATTCTTATTATGTTTGTGATTGTAATGGGAGCTTCTTTAAAGCTGTCTAAAAAAATTGCGAGGTGATATTTGAACCAAAAGCAAGAGACTGCAATTGGGGAAAAAAGATTTTTTTTAAAAAGCTTTGTGCACAATGCTAACACTTTTGCAGTAGCAAAACTTCTATATGTCACAGTTCAATTGCTGGCCTATTTTGCTGTTACTGTGAATGCTGTAAAATTGGGATTGTGGGTATTATGAAGATTTGGATCCCCCCCTTTTTTAATGCAGGATCCTTTAGGGCAGAAAGGTTGAGAAAGACTGGATGAGAATATTAGCCCTGGTAAATAAATAGACATCTTTCTTCATTATTTAGGTAGACATTAATTCAAAAATGTTTTTCATTTTCAAATATGATAGACCACATATCATGTTTCCCCTATTAGAGCCAAGGTGGCGCAGTGGTTAAAAAGCAGCACTGCAGGCTACTGCTAGATCAGCAGGTCAGCGGTTCAAATCTCACCGGCTCAGGGTTGACTCAGCCTTCCATCCTTCCGAGGTGGGTAAAATGAGGACCCAGATTGTTGGGGGCAATATGCTGACTCTCTGTAAACCGCTTAGAGAGGCCTGAAAGGCCTATGAAGCGGTATATAAGTCTACTGCTATTGCTATTAGTTTCTAGGCCTAGATATTAATATAAAAGATAAAGGTTTCCCATGTCCATCATGTCCAACTTTAGTGGGTGATGCTCATCTCAGTTCTTAGCTGAGAGCGCCACATTTTCTGAAGATGAATTGGTGGTCAGGTGGCCAGCATACCCCAAGGCTCATGGATATCTGTTACTTACCCACTGAAGTGGTACCTATTTGTCTACTTGCATTTGCATACTTTCAAACTGCTAGATGGGCTGGAGTTGCGGCAAGTAACGGCATCTCATCCCATCGTATGACAGCTGTCAATAAGCTCATTGCTTTTAACTATTGAGCCATTGTACCCCTAGATATTAATATACAGTACACTTATTCAATTATCATGAACCAATGTATTTCAAAATGTAACCTATAATTTATATATAACTTCTTGAATTTCTCATACCTTACAAGACTGACTACATATTTCCATCATATGTGTACCATAGTATTATGTGCTCCTTTTTATTACTGTTATCCATGTACTCTAAGCCATATGATAAATAAAATTAATGTTTGCATATAGATTGATGAATGTTGGGAAATACAGAAAATCATTTAGAATGAAAAATGTTACCCATCACTTCACTTATTAATAGAACTACCTGTCTCTTGTGTTATAGTTACAATTTGCTTTACACACATGAAGATCCTTCTAGAACTGGAGGAATTTGTTTACATACCAAGAACCTATTTTTAGTTTTACATTTTAATAGAATGGGAAACATGAAACATCTTAAAGAAAGTCAGTAAAAAGAAATACAGAAGTACCAAGCTATACATAAACAGCAAAAGATGTGGTATTCATGGATTTTACATTCTTGTGTCTTCTAATTTCTCATATATTAGCTTTCTCAACTAGATGCTTTCTAAAAAAATGTCAAGCAGCTATTATTCCCAACCACATGTCTAAAAGAAAAGTTTAATAATGCAGGGATTACCATTCCAAAACATGTCAGTAATGACACTGACATTAATAAAGACATCAATTTAAATATTCTTTTGTTTCTTGAAATATTCTCTATCTTCAGGAGAAAAATATCCTTACTGCTTGCTTTTCTCAAGAGAGCCATATATAGTATAATTTACAACATAATCATATCCACTTCTCCAAGTTGACCAAACACAACTCAGGCAGAGAAAGAAACACATCATTAGTTTAAATGCACAAACAGCAATTAGAAAGTACTGAAAAATACCAGGCACTGAATCTCAAGTTTGACTTACTGTAAGTACTGTCAAATATTCTGAACTTTTGGAAAGATGTGTGTTGTTATCCCCAAGATTATTTAGGGCAAAACCCAGGAGACCTATCATGAACAGCTTTTGGAATGCTAAATTATCATCAAATTTGACCAAGTTAGAATTTACTTGGCTTTGCATTTAGTTAAATACTACATTTAGCTTCAGTTCTATTAATATGGATATTATTTCTACCAAATACCTGAACTTTGGCAACTATTTTAAAAACCCAATATTTCCAAAACTTAATATTTAGCATTTCTGTGTTTTGAACATAAAAACTGAATTTGCAAATTCACAGGGTATGCATCTAGCTTGCAGTCTAGCATTTCTTAGTAAATAAGATCAGTCTGTAAATAAGATCATTTTCAATTCAGATTTCAGATGTAGACATATAAAGACAGAATAAATGGGGCAGAACTGGAGAACACGGATCGCTCCCATAAACAAGTATCACCCTTCTGTTGATGTTCTTAGGCCAACTGGAATTTTTCATTACATAGGAACACTTAAATTTTTTGCCTGGCCACACTTGTAATACAAGAGACTTTTATATCAGCTTACTTGGATATGCATTCATTATCTAGAATGATCATGTCTTCAGAATTATTTGTGAATTCAATCTCGCTGCCTGGTTTCTTCCTCTTTAGAATGACATTTTTTTCATTCTTCATTTCATTCCTTAAAATTTTTGTTTTGTTTGTACCACATTCTAAAATTACTCCTTGCAGGATAGTTTTACTCCCCAAAGGCCCATTTCACCATACAGCAATTTGTCCCCGCTAGTAAACTTCTCATGAGGAAAAGGTAGCCCAGCTACCTTTGCTAAGCAACATAGGATTCTGGCCAATTAAAGGCTCATTTTGTTCAAAGGATGCAGAACTTCAAACTTATTTCCCTTATAAACACAGCAGATCATTACCACTTCTTCAATTGTAGTTGTCAAGAACTAGAGTTCACATACAGAAACCTTTGAGATGAAAATAACTTTTAAAAATGGCTAATTGGAAGATCATGTTTCCTTCAATGCCTGAAGGAAATCAAGATCAGAGATTTTAAACAAATCAAACAGAAATAAAGGTGACACCATAAAAATCTAACAAATGTATTACAATCCTAGTTTTCAGTGAGTGGAGTCCAGTTCATGAGATACATGAATAAACAGCCTTAGGCATTTTTATCTCATTCTAAGCTGAATAGAGATGCCAAAAAGCAGCTTTGTATAAGGATCATTTACTTCCTTAGAGAATTATTCATGAAGAATAATATCTGGCAATGAAGCAAGAAGCGGAAAGCAATATTTTAAAACTAAATAGTTTGGTGGGTGAAAGCAGTGAGTAGTTTATTCACATCTAATGTAATAAATCTCCAAATACTCATAAATATAATGCTACTAGTTATTTACTAATCAACACTTAATAGACTAAGCAAAAGGCTCAAAGGCAGCATCGTGGTCAAATTGATAAGAGAACTATATTATTTTGCACTTAGACAATACCTTTTTTCCAGGATCTAATATTTTTCAGTTGCTTAGTATTAATACTTTTAAGGATGAATCTCTCAAATGCAATCTTGTTCACTTCCACTAAAAAAGTTATAGTCTTGTACCACTATGCTATTTCATAGCTTTAAGTAAAATGCAAGGTTGAAAAACTATCTTTCACCTTTTTTTCTGATAACCTTCAGTAATAATCCCCAAGAGGGCACTTTTTCATAATAATGATATCTGCATTTTGGGGCAAGAGAAATTAAATGTCAGCGCTGAAACTTTACAGCTTTCATCAGAATCCTAGCAGTTGCCTTACCAAGGCAAATCTAAGCCGGTTAGCCCCCAATCTGTGTCATTTCCATCACTCAAAGCAGAGACAAATGCACACACAAAACTGATGTTCAGTATGGCACAGCATAAATATAGGGAAATGATATCACATCCTGCCATGATCCAGAATGCCAATAGTAGGCTAAATATATCGGAGTCAACATTCTCATTCAAGCACAGAGCCATGCACCGAGGAAGACAAGACTTCTATGCCCGCTCTCGCCCCCATCGAAGCCCAAGCTCAGGATTTAGCTGAAAGTGCAAAGGAATCGGCAGGAAGGAGTGGGGGGGGGAGCAGTCGGAAAAAGAGCCCTTTCCCTACATAAGGCGAGTTACCTACCACGCCCGCCCACCCACCCACATTCCCTGGCAGCTTTATATCCGAAAGCCATTCACTTCCAACAGGAAATGGGGAATTCTCTTTGGTACTTAAAAAGCCACAGCTAGCGTATTATATCTGCGCACGCACAGAAAAGCACTGAAATGACAGCTGGAAACACTGGAGGGGAAAAAAAGAGGATACATATAATTTAACTAAAAGCACAACCTTGAGCAATGCACGGTTGCTTGCGCAGCCAAATCCTTCTTTTTTTTTTTACATGCCACAAAGGGAGGAAAAACCCACAAAATTCTGTACACTCACATTGTTTAAATAGTTCCAGACACAAAGCCATGGGAGACACAAAGAGGATGGGGGAGACTAGAAAGAGAAAAAGGGGTAAAAAGAGAGAGAGAGAGAACACGAAAGAAACCGGCCTTCTTTTCGCCTTGGGAGAGGCGAAGAGAGGAATGGCGCTACGGTAGGAGAGCAAAGCCGGATTCCACTCTGCCCATTGAGAAAACAACAAACGGGTCCCGGTCGAGGAAGGAAGAATGGGGCGGAGGACGGGCGGGAGGCAGAGCCGGGCCTGCCCCCGTGGCGCTTCAGACCGTGGCGAGGGCAAAGGAGCGGGCAGCTACGGCTGCCGAGAACGACGATCTGACCGGGGCTGAAAAAAAGATACAAAGTAAGAGAAAAAAAATGCCGCGATACACAACAGACTTCGGCAGCGTATATAGACTCACCCTCCTCCCTCATTCACTCAGCCAGCCCATCCGCTGCCCGTTATGTACTTTCAATGGGAGGAGCATCGGGGTTGTTAAAGCCCAGGGCTGGCCACGCCCACCTCCCCGGGCCGCGCCCGGCGACAGCGGCAGAAGGGGAGCGAGCGGGGCCGCTGGCGGTGCAAACGTCGTGCGGAAAGCGGAGCGGGGTGGGGGAGCCGGGAAGGAGGAGGCCGGGCGACAACGGCAGCCCTCGACGGCTGCCAATGGAAGCAAGGGGGCGGGCGCTATGCAGCACCGAGCTTGGTCGGTCGTTGCAAAAGAAGGGAGGAAGGCAGGCAAGGCCGGTTGGCCGCGCTCCTGCACCAGCTGCGAGCCTCCTCCGACTCCGGCGTGCGCGGCCCAACCGGTTCCAGCTAGTATTCCGCACATGCTCACAAAGCCCGTTTTTCCCCTCGTCTGCCTCTGCCTGCTCGCCTCAAAAAAAAAAAAAAAACCGAGGGAGGCAGCGTAAAGGTCAGCCAAGTCTGCCGTGACAAAAAGGCGAAGGCTTCAAGGGCGCAGCTGCACCGGGGGAAAGGCTCGCGCCAACCTCCGCACTCCGCCAACTTTATTTCTCTCCCCCCGTCTCTCCTGTCAGCCCCCCCCACTCCCCTGGCGCGAAGCGGCGAGAAGAGCTCCACCCGCAGACAGATGGATAACAGGTGTGGTCGCCCCCGCGGAAGGGGGCGCTCGCTGAGGGCAAGGGCGGTGCAGATGGCGGGAAGTCGCGTGTTCGTAGCGGTGCTGAAATACCTGCGGGTCTAATGTAGGGGAGGAAGGGGGGGGGGCATTTTGAAGGTAGAGATATGGCTCGATCGCTCCAAGGCCAAAAGCCGCCTAAGGATCACCCACTTGCCGCCTTCGCTTGGTCGTGATCCAAGCGGCGATGCTGCTACCTTATTTCATCCCCGCGCGTCAATCGACATGTAAACTCTAAAATCAGGTCGACCGGGCGCCCTGGATCGTATTTCAATTTGGCCGCCTTGGAAAAAAACAGCTTTGGAATAGAAGACTATCTTCCAGACACTCATGCCTTGGTTGTGAGGACAAAGTGCTCCAGACACTCTGCCAGACAGGCAGGGCTCCCCAGCCAGAGGAGCTAAAGGCTAACTCTAAAGCATTAAATGGTGGAGGGTGCTCCCACAGCAGCCCAAAAACAGTTCAAATGGGATTTTGACATTCCAGAGAAGAGTGGAATCCCCACCCCACCCCGATATTTCACTTGGGAGTTTTTATCAGGTTTTGGATATAGAACATAAAATGTAGAATCACAGAACTGGAAGATCCGTCTGAGATCTTCTAGTCCAGAGGTCACCAACCTTTCCAACCTCAGGGACCACTAAATTCAGAATTTTAAATCCCACAGACCACTAATATGAATTTTAAAAAACATACAGTCGGACCTTGGTCCTGAACGGCTCAGACCACAAACAATTTGGGTGCCGACTGAAAAATCAGCTAAATGTTTCACTCACACCATGAACACATCCTTGGGTGCCGCACCATTTTTGTGTGTGTGTACATGCACAGTTTGTCTTGTTTCCGGTCACGACCAAATCAGGTGCTAACCAAAGTCCTGATTATGGTCAGCACACAAGGTCCCACTGTAAATAGCATTTAGTGCAATATAAAAAATGCAAATAATTTTTCTGCCAACCACCAAAGTTTTCTCGCAAACCACCAGTGGTCCCTGGGCCACTGGCTGGTGACCACTGTTCTAGTCCAACCCCCAACCCCCCCCCCCGTTCAAGACAGGAGACCTTATACCATCACAATCAAATGGTTGCCCAGTCTGTTTTTGAAAACCTTTGGTGTTGGAGCACCCACAACACCCAGAGGCAAGTTATTCCATTGATTAGCTGTTCTCACTGTCAGAAAATATTTCCTTATGTCTAGGTTGGATCTCTCTTTAACAGGCTATTACCGTTACAATTACTTCTTGTCCTGGCCTCAAATGCTTTGCAGTCAATCTCTCTTTCCCTGAAGAAATGATAGTATAAATAATGAAAATGTCTCTTTATTTCCCGAATTCCTTGACCATATCAGTTACTACTAGACAAATCCATAAGCAAGGAGGCTACAGGAGTCTTAATACTGTCATTAGTTCCTGCCTTCTGAATCATAGGGTGCATCCCTCAAGCAGTAGCCGTTGCTGAATAGCAGGAGATAATCTTCCCTCTGCTGTCCATTTTTGCAAGCTTCCTACATGCATCTGGTTGACAGCAGTGACTGTGAATGCTGATTTATTTTCCCCTTTCTGAGCAAAGCCCTCATTTGCAGTTACCTTAAAAAAGGATCATTGTTGGAACTAGGAGCATTTTTAAAAATAAAGATGAAACCGTGTCCTTATTTAAATGAACAGAATTCTCTTAAAACGTAGGGTTAAAGTTAGGTACTTTTTATTCAAAAAAATTTATGGGAAACCCAGGCAATGTTATTTTTTTTATTTGTAAACTCCCCTTGGTGCTTCCTTTTCTTTTCTTCCTCTTTATTGTTAAGAAGAGAAGGAAAAGCACAAAAGTGCCTTTTGACTGTTCGAGTTCCAAGACTTGCTCATCTGGAAACACCCTTACGGAGTGACAGATCCATACTTGCACACAGACAACCACCCAACCCGAAACAGGTTCTCCATAAGCAACAAATGACACAACAATGATGCTTACATGGGAGCCAAATCCTGCAACAAGCTCAGATGCCTGCTTTGCTCCCTCATTTCTACCAAAAATATCATTACAGGCCCCAAAATTTTACATGCAAGACTAGAGGGGTCTTCACACATCCTTCCTCTGATATGATATATGCCATCATTTGTCACTGATGTCTCTCCAGAGACATATGCAAAAGAATTAAGTTTGATGTCAGAATTCAAAACAAGAATAAAATAAATGAGGATTTCCCAGGACACTCTATTACAGATTTCAGAATATCTGTTTTAGGCTGAAGAAAATTTAGCAGCATAATTGAGGGCAGGACTACTAAATCACATACATCAGTCTCAGAAGGTTATGCATTTTAACCATTAATTTGTCTCACTTGTAACATGCATCTCCATAACCCCTTCCTTCTCCCTATCCTAATTTAGCAATAGGACTTAGACTTACATACTGCCCCATAGTCTTTTACAACATTCTCTGAGTGGTTTACAATGTCAGCCTACTGCCCCCAATAATCTGGGTCCTCATTTTATCAACCTCGGAAGGATGGAAAGCTGAGTCAACCTTGAGCCCATAAGGATCAAACTCCTGGCTTTGGGCAGAGTTAGCCTGTCATAGTGCATTCTGACCACTGCATCACGAAGTGTCTTCTCTTCAAATCCATACAGTTTATGCATCTGATAAAGTGTGCTGTAGTTAATGAAAGCTTATATCTTTTAATAACATTTGTTGTTCTGAAAAGCTGTTACCAAATTCCTTCTGACTTCAAACAGACTCAAGAGGTGCCCTGTTCAGACTAATGCTTATATCTTCTGTCAGGGTTTTGTTCAGAGTTTAAATTAGGACTGAAACCCTCACCCCACAGTTTTTATAGTTGAATGAAAAATAAATTGATTAAATTTCTGAATCAAATTCACTTTTTGAAGTGGCATTTTGATTCAGATTAATAGTTGAATCAGTTTAGAAGTTTCTGAATCATCCCAATTATTTCATAGCCTTTAGCATATCTACAGGAAGGCCTTTTTCCCAAGTGGAACTGACTTTCCAAATGGAATCTGTGATAATAACTATTTCATCCAGTTCTGAAAAAAATATCAGTTTTTAATACACCTCAATGTTTTGCTATCATGCCTCCCTTTAATCTAATTTTAATGTACACACTTCCCTTAAAAATCCAAGTACCAAAATGAACACAAACTGTGAAACAATACAATGAAACTTTAGGAAAATGGATTTATTGAAACACAATGTGTCTAAAAGGTTCCTTTCAACTCTCTTTGGTCGCATTGACCGATGATCTCTGGAGGGCCAGAGATGGAGGCTATGCGTCCATCCTGGTTCTCCTGGACCTCTCAGCGGCTTTCGATACCATCGACCATGGTATCCTTCTGCGACGACTGCGGGAGGTGGGAGTGGGAGGCACTGTTCTGCGGTGGTTCTCCTCCTACCTCTCGGACAGGTCGCAGTCGGTGTTAGTTGGGGGGCAGAGATCGTCCCTGAGGCCCCTAACATGTGGGGTACCCCAGGGTTCGGTCCTATCACCCCTACTATTTAACATATACATGAAACCGCTGGGCGAGATCATTCGGAGGCACGGGATAAAATACCACCAATATGCGGACGATACACAATTGTATCTGTCCGCCCCGTGCCAACTCAATGAAGCGGTGGACGTGATGAACCAGGGTCTGGAGGCCGTTAAGAACTGGATGAGTGCTAACAAACTGGTACTCAACCCGGATAAGACCGAGTGGCTGTTGTGTTTCCCCCCCAATAATTTGGCTAATACACCAACGCTTAGGCTGGGGGGTCAAATTCTATACCCCTCAGATAGGGTCCGCAACTTAGGAGTCCTCCTGGATCCACAGCTGACTTTTGATCACCAGCTGTCGGCTGTGACCAGGGGGGCATTTGCCCAGGTTCGCCTGGTCCGCCAGTTGCGGCCCTACTTAGATCGGGGGGCTCTCACAGCAGTCACTCGAGCCCTTGTGATCTCTAGACTGGAATACTGCAATGGGCTCTACATGGGGTTGCCCCTGAAGTGCATCCGGCGACTACAGTTAGTCCAAAATGCAGCCGCGCGAGTGATAGTGGGCGCACCACGGTTCGCCCACGTTACACCTGTCCTCCGCGAGCTGCACTGGCTACCTGTTGGTCTCCGGGTGCGCTTCAGGATACTGATGACCATCTTTAAAGCACTCCATGGTAGTGGATCTGGGTACTTGAGAGACCGCCTTCTGCCGATTACCTCCCTAAATCGACCAATTAGATCGCACAGACTGGGCCTCCTCCGAATCCCATCTGCCAGTCAATACCGACTGGCGACCACGCGGAGGAGAGCCTTTTCTGTTGCTGCCCCGACCCTGTGGAACGAGCTCCCCATGGAGATCCGCACCCTCACCACTATCCAGACCTTCCGCGCAGCCCTCAAGATCTGGCTCTCCCAGCAGGCCTGGGGATAGGCTCCTAATTACCCGCCCGAGTGTTTGACTGCTGAATGAAAGTTGGGTTTTTATTACTTTTCTGTTGTTCACATATTGTTTTGTTTTGACCTTGCACTTCCCCTTCCTGTGGTTGTAAGCCGCCCTGAGTCCCCTTAGGGAAAAGGGCGGCATATAAATCCCAATAAATACCTAAAAAAAATACCTATCCCCTATCTTTACCTGTTCTATTTCATAAATTGTAAAACCAAGCTTTAGATTATATTACATTCTGTATCTATGTTTCCTGTCTTTTCTCAATATTCATAACAGCTGAAAACAACAGCTCCTCAAGGGTGGAGAAATAAAAGATAGATCTAATAAATGGGAAAAGAAACTAATATTCCTGATATACTATTGGAGAGCCAGTGTGCTCTGGACTAAAATCAAGGAGACCGGGGTTCAAGTCCATCCTCATGAATTGGGTGACTTGGGCCAGTTATTCTATTAGCCCAAACTACCTTAAAGGGTTTGGGAAGGAAGGCTTGTTCATGTTTCCTTATGCTCCTGGGGGAAAGATGGATATAAATCTAACAAATAAATATTATACATATGTAGCTTCTACAGTGGGACATGTCTTTTGCAAAATATTTTGGGGAAAACTTTTTCCTAGACGTTCTTTCCAATTTTCTGTATATGTTGTAATCAAAATTGAAGTTTATTCACATTTGTACTGTATATCTTGCCTAACTAGAAAGCACAGAGTTAATGGACAAAAGGAAAAGTATTTGCTATGTATTTTTCACATTAAAAAGAGTACAATTAAAAAAATTCAGAAGAACATAATGTAAAACAAAATAGTGGAAGAAGGAAATGCAAGAGGGATTTTTTAAAAACAGAAATGTGGTTAATGACCTTTCAGATTTTAATAATGTGAACGCACCAGAGGATTTCAAATAAAGCATATAATTATATGTTCTGTGGGATTATATTGATTTCATGCTTTTTATTTAGATGGTAATACTCCAAGGAAGACAAAGTAGCCAAACATGTGAACTTATGTGCCTTTACTTCTATGATTCTGATCTGTTCTGGCAAGCAACCTTAAATCTCTGAGGTTTAACTATTCTTCAGTAGGATTTAGAAATGTCCAAGTATTTCTATTCTAGCATTTCATTTCAAGTACATCTACTTCACATGAAGTCCCAAATCAATATACAAAATATAAAGGCATAAAACAGTAATAATTTGCTTAAAAAATACTCACAAACATTAAAGACATTTAAATCAATTCCGTATTTGTAACAAGTAAATGTATTGGATTTTGCAAAGCATTTAAAAAGCAGTAGATTTCACGCAACTTTCCTTGTTGCTTGTGCATGGATGCACATGCATAAATACATCTACTGAGACTTCCCACAAAGCACTTGTGCCCATTTATGTATTATATGTGGAAACAACTGGGGAATTTGTTTTGAAACAGCCACACTAAACTTTCCAGAGTGAACAGCTGCTTTATCACTCAGAAGAGTTGACTTGCTGGTGGCAACTTTCTTTAAATAGTGCCTGTTATGAATGCTTTGCCCAGCCCTACAAATACATAGTAATTAATTGCTGCATGGCCCATTGAGATGAAGACAAACATGAGACAAACATGCTTTCATATTTATACTCTACAAAAACAGAATTGATCATGATTAGACAATATTATCCTTTTAAAATAGGTAGGTTTGTATGATGCAGTCTGAGGACTTTTTAAAAAAATAAATGAGTCATAATCATATTTTGTAGTTCTGTTTGGAAGCAAAATTAATGTTTTTGATATTTTGTCCACCGTTGCAATATTTTTTTTTAGATTACACCATCTGCCTTAGTTTATAATTGGTATTTTGTGTTTTTTCAATGTGATTGCACGTATAACACAATCATCATGATCATGATGAAGACCCAGAATGGTTTACAAAAGAATATAAATAATTTTGAATAAAATAATTCACAACAAACCAATGTTCCTAAAAAAGCAGTTAATAAAAAATTTAAATCTATGCAAGTTTGGAGAGATTTTGTTTGAAACAAAGCTACTCTGGTCGTGGTCACTCATATCCTTGTGACCTCCAGATTAGACTACTGCTCTACATGGGGCTGACCTTGAAGAGCATCTGGAAGCTTCAGCTGGTGTAAAATGTAGCAGCATGGGCAATTAATTGTTTGTTTGTGACATCATTGTTTTGTGAGTTGCATTGACTTCCAGTGTGCTTTCTGGTGAAATTCAAGGTGCTTGAAAGTAGTTACCTTAAAGCTGTTCGTGGCCTGGGATTGGGTTATTTTGGGGACCATGTTTCCCCAATTGTTTCTACCCATCTCACCTGGTCCGGCAGGAAGGGCATGCTCTGGCTGAATCAGATTTTAGGGCTCACGTAGAAGGCTTTTTCTGCCATAATGCCTGCCCTTTGGAACATCATTACATTCTTAATTTAGCCCTGCCCTACTGGTCTTTTGCAAGGCTCTGAAAACTTGGGTGCCCAGGAGTGTGATAGAACCAGTCTCTCGAATTTATTTATTTATGAAACTCAGCTGCTTTTTAAAATTTTTTTTTTATTGTTTTACTTATTTTATTGTAAACTGTTCAGAGCCACTTATGTGAGATGGGCAGCTATATAAATCAAATCCATAAACAAATAATTCTAGCTTGAAATCCTTCCAAAATGATCAAATAACCTATTTTGCACATAAAACAGCTATTTTATATTCAAAGGATAGTCTTTCAAACTATCCCCCTATTGACATTGGGGTTTTTGGAGTCAAGATGGATTGAATTTGAAATATTTTGCACACTGTACATCTTTTAATATTGGCTTCATATGATCCTAGTATCTTGTACCAATTAATAGCTGTAGCTTCCACATTTTTCACCAACTGGAGATACATGGCTACTTTTTCAGGATGTTCTACATGAAACACACTGTAGCAGACAAGTTGTGATATAGCAAAGAAAACTCTTGACAAATCAAGAGCAGGCTGGAGCACAGAACAGTAACTAGGATTTTCTCTTCTGATACTTTGTTTTCCTATTTTCTCTATTTTTTTTCTTTTCTCCTTGCCTAAGGAGGCGGAAGCTAAACTCCTTATAAAATACTTTTCAGTTTTAGACATGGGTTTCATCTGGCCTTATAGCTTCTGATTACACATTGATTGATTGTCAGCAAAGCAGGATTTTGGGCTCGTACCTAATGGAAAGTAATAATTTTCTTCTAATATTTTTTAGAGGAGGATTGACATTCTCAGAGTGAAGCACATTCCTTTCAATATGTTTTCCAAAAGACTGAGAAAGGCTTTGTGGATTGGCAGGCAGTTTTATTGTGGGAAACAAAGGTATTTTTGCTTGGATTGCTTGCTATCAAAAAGCCTATTTGGTGTTGTGACTTATTTATGATCTGTAGTGATCCCAGTATTGGCCTGCAGAGAAGTACAAAGCCTGGCTTTTAAACATAGCAAACGGAGAAGTTATCTGATCTCTTGCAAAGCAAATGTTCATATTTTGCTCTTTGGACATTCTCTGGCCACATCAGCAGAACTAATAAGCATTGATCAATCTAATCTATTATTAAAAAATTGAAAAGTAAGATATAGGTTCTGGTAGCTATTCAAAAAACCTTTTATCAATATGGACCAGAAGGCAGCAGCTTGGAATGTAGAATTATTGAGATTATTTTTAGGGCAGCCTTTCCCTACCTGTTGCCCAACAGATATGTTGGGCTCTATTTTGGCTGGGAATTATGAAAGATATAATGTAATGCACCTGGTAGGTTCCGAGGTTGGAAAGATGCCTTAAAGCTTACTGAAGGAAAGTACAAAAAGCAAGTTTTGTTTTAAAAAATGGTAATCACAGATACTGACTTGGCTTCCATATGCATATTTAAAGGAGAATGTATATATTGCAAAATAGAGAATAGTGATACTTGGGTTTCCTGCAACTAAAGAAGAGTATATGTGTATTTGAAAAATTGATACTTAGCTTTTGTAAATTTTATAATTCAGGCTGGCACTTTGGATTTTGGATAGTTTCCTGACCATGTATGGTGGCTCATTGCATATTTTTAATATATGAATTAGAATAATTTGTTGTTCTGAATTAAGATGGAGATATCATTATACTGGAAGTTAATATCTTAGGATGTCAATGCAGATAGACAGTTACTCAATGAGAGAGACAAGCTTCTGGTAATAACACTTTGAGTGACTACACTAAAAGACCAAAAGATGAAATACAAGGAAGTGGAAGTGATATTTGATAAGACAATTCTGATGCTAGAGGTTGATTAGGATTAAAATTATAGGTGGATGTTTTTGGGAAGAATTTTGTCACCAATGCTTCTATCAAGGATTGTCCTCCTTTTGGCTTCAAGTTATATATTTTCAAAAGTCAATTTCTGGTTTGATTGGTAATGTCAATGTAGTGAAGGCATGGTGGTGGACATCTTGGAGTCTGCAGCCATAGGGAACTCTGGATGGGTCTTCAGTCTTGAAAAAAAAAGTCCTTATCATGGTCTATTGCAGACTGATGTGATTTGTACTTATGGAGAAACCAAAACATTTGCCTTGCAATGTGATGAGTGTGATAGTTACTGTCTAGGGCAGGGGTCAGCAACCCATGGCTCTGGAGCCATATGTGGCTCTTTCATCCCTCTGCTGCGGCTCCCTGTTGCCCATTTGCTGCACAATTGATAGGGCTTTTGCTTAGGACAGGTAGGGGGAAAAGGATGCCACGCTAGGAGGAGACTCTGGAAGTGGGGGGACCGGACTTCCAGTTGGCTCCAGAATTGAATGGGGGGCTTCCAGTTTGGACCCTTGTGGCTCTTTGAGTGTTTACGTTTGCTGCCCCCTGGTCTAGAGTGAAGCTAATGGTAGCAAAATGATACAGAAAAATTATGTCTTTACTGCCACCTAATGGTCTTCTGGATTCTTGCAGCCCAGATCGTGTAGGTTTCATAGTTGTGTTACCGTAGCAGACCTGTCCCCACCAAAAAGAGATCAACCACAGTTGCAGCTCCTCCCCAAGGCATTTGTGTATGGAAGCCCAAGCATCCAAACATCCTGTTTAATCGGTGACAAATGTTGGGACTCCCCATTCCTCAGTCCAATCTGAGAACTTTGCTTTGGGACCCAAGGAACTGTAGTTATGTTCCTGTGGAATCAAATGGAATGGAATGGAATCAATGTGTTCAACTAAGCTGTTGAACTTCAGCTAACATTAAAAGTACCAAATTTAAGCTTTTGTCTAACTTTTATCTGCTTATTGTGGTTTTCCTCTTTATTCATAGGAACTTTGCTGCAGCAATAGAGTATTCTGTAACTAATAAAACTATAGACAGACATACCATTTTGGTTCTTAATTGTAAATATTTGAAAATATGGCCAACTTTGGTTCCAACTGAATAATGGGAGTTGTAGTCCGTTTAGAAGGTTTTTTTTGATGGTAACCAATAACTATCTTGTATTAATCTTGCATTGATTGTGCTAATAAGAATGACTAAAAAGGCAGAAGCCAAAAGTTAGCAAACCAGCAAGGAAACATTATATCAATCAGATGTGTGATTCCACAAGTCTCTCCAGCAGTAAAATAAACCCCTCTGTAAAAAGTTAAATCCTTTCTTTTCTCTGCAGCTTCTTCATGTTCCCCAGAGTTTCTGTAGAGCTCATTTGGAGGGGTGATTGGAACAAAAAGGAGAAGAAATCTATGCACTTAAAACTGCTGTGAGTCAGAGTTGGATGAAGAATGTTCCTGTGGCTTGAACTCATTTGCTTATATGCATTTACTGGAATGATTGCATTATGTGAAGTGCTGCAAAATGCTTTCATGTTTTTCAAGTATTTTTACATTTGTAATATTATATAAGCAATAGCAAGTCAAGAAACCGCAGCCAATGACAAAATATGAACATAATGGAAAGAAATGATGAAATAGCAAAAAAGAAAAAAAATGTGGGACACAAACTTATGGGACTTAACATGCTACAAAATACAATGGAATTTGGTGGGGTGCTGGCATCTTGATTCCAGAAGGCTATATCTTATTCAGGTGGAATAGAATTCAACAGAAAGGGAGCAGTTTGCATTGTACATAAAGTATATATTATACCTGCACAAGAGGTTTACAAACTGGAGCATGTAGATACTGTTGGGACTGGGTAAGAATAAAAGTGTTGTCATGGGAGTTTATTACAGACTTCTTAGATAGGGAGAAGTTATGGAAGTGGTTCTTCTGTGTAAGATGACTAACTTCTGAAGATGTAGTTCTAAAGATAATACCATTATGAGATTTGAAATATCCTTATATCTATTAGAGATCAAATGCTGCTAAAAGTCGGGTATCCAATAAATTCCTGTTGTTTCTTGCTGACAATTTCATTTGTCGGAAGGTGGAAGAAGTAACATGGGGGACATGTAGTTTCTGATAAAGTCAAAAGGAAGATAGATCAGCTCCCATGGCATGAAATCTTGAAGGAGAAAAGTTTCCAGAAAGTGTCCAGCAAAACATAATATTAAAAGTACAATTGCAAATAATAGCTATTTGGAGGAGAAATGACAGAGGGACTAAGGTATATAAATACAGAACTTTCTTAAAATTATTGGAAAGCAAAAGGGAGATATACTGGAGTCAAGGGACGATACACTTGTAGTCATCACAAACTGTAGAGACCATGCCAGAAAGGTTAAAGCTCAGAATCAACTAATGCTTATGAGAAATGTCCAGAACATAAAAAGGGCTCATTTAAATAAATCAGAAAGAAAAACATATGTACAGGTCTGGTGCAAGGAGCTGAATTAGTAAAAGTTGAGAAGAATCTCTTCTTTCAGAAGAGAAACAAGACCTTAGCTGGCCATTATTGTGAAGTTGGTGAAAGGAAGAAGCTGAAACTCTAGACAAAGGGGACCCTTAACTGAATGAGTTAAAAACTCACTAGTACATGAATTAAGATTCAGATGAATTCAGTGTTCAGGGCCAGAAGAATTACAACATTCTTGATTCCTTTAACTGTTCCTCACAGAATCTGTTTCCCAATCCCGTCAATATTTTGATAGCCTTCCTCTGAACTCTCTCCAGTTTGTTAATGTCTGTTTTAGCCTATTTTTTCAAAACCACAAGGAATTGACATCTATACTGGGCAAGGCCTTCATGCAAACAATTAAACAACATGTTTCTAAGCACATAGATAAAAAGGCCATAATTAACAAGAACCAGCATGAACTTATCACAAATAATTATGCCAGGCTAACTTTAAGAAGATTCCTACAGGGATAAATGTCTCGACCTCCAGCATTCTTAAAGACACTCATGATATGCTCATTAATAAAGTTGTAAACTATGGGAAAGTTAATAAAATTTTTAGATGGAATCACCTCAGTATTCACAAATTGATTCACATTGACTTGGAGAATAATACTATTGGGTAGAATGCAACATGATCTATTCTGAGTCCTGTCCTGTTCAATCTGGATAAAGGGGTTGAGAGGTAATTATTATACAAATATGATAGATAACACAAAGGTGGTAGAACTTTCTGGTTTTTTTTTTACTAATTTAATTGGCTGCCCATCTTACATAAATGTCCCTGTGTAGTTACAATTAAAACAGAATAAAAACAGTAAAAGACAACCAGAGTTACAAACAACAAAACTAAGAAAAATACACAGCTCCTGTGTAATTTCATAAATAATTTGTCTTTAGAAACAAAAGCAACCCCCTGTATCTGAAAACTTCTAAATAAAAATCTGACAACATAATCTCATATAAAAAATATTGGAGATATCATCTATGAAAGAACCACCATGGGAGGACGGTTGTGGATTATATAGGTGGCACCAATCCTTTTTTTTTTGTTGACAGAACTGAAGTGCAGTGGATAGCACATCATAATCATATTTTATGGTAGTTCCTGGATAAATTAACTGCAAAAATGATAGCCACAGACTGAGATGATGTAATTTTCAGGCTGCTGTGGTTGTATAAGCTGAATAAGTCTACCTGTTAGCAACTTCTGGGTGTTTGGATGGTGAAATATTCACATGTGGGCTGCTATAAACATTTGCCAGCCTTTATGTGCACAATTGATCTGCTCTGTAAAAAAATTGTTTTGCTGAATGATTCTGTGGTTCAGTGCTGGTACATTTCAGGGGTGGGTTCCTGCCAGTTCTAACCTCTTCTATAGAAGAGGTTCCACAAATCTACAGTGCCATTTAGAACCGATTCCAGCTCCCTCCCCCCGCCTGTCTACACATCATCAAGATGAAGAGCAAGAGGAGGAATTCTGGGAGTTGAAGTCCACAAGTCTTAAAGCTATCAAGTTTGAACTCCCCTGGGTTTTTTTTTCTAAAGGGTTAGAGGTGCAAGGGTCTTGCAACTTGACAGCTTTAAGACTTGCCTGTTTCCAATGCCAGAGTTTCTGAGCCAACATTTTGGTTGCTAAGCAAGAGCATTGTTAAGTGAGTTTCACCACATTTTACAAGTTGGCCACACCCACCCAGTCACATGGCTGGCAAGCCACTCCCACCCAGTCACATGACCAGCAAGCCACTCCCACAAAGAGGCCAGACCTACAAAAGAGGTTCTAAAATTTTTTGAAACCCACCACTGTACATGTTAAATAGTGTAGTGCATTTTCTTCCAAATACAGCAAACAGAAAGACAAAACAAATGATGTAAAAATACAAGGCTATTCAAGTTTTATTACACAGAAAATCCACCCAGAGACCAAACTTACTGATTTATAGTCAGGCTAAAATATCTCTAGCTAATCACAGTTTACTTTACTTTACAGGGATGTATAGTAGATGAAATTTTGTAATAAAATAGCAGGTGTGGTATTTTCCACATGCTTTCACATGCAGCCTGTAGCTCTTTTTTGTATATGACAATAGACATCTTGTTCTTACTCTGTCCTCTTCTGTTGTTGTTTTTTTTTGCACAGGTTCCACAAGATAATTAATAACAATCATGCATTATATGTAGATGTTTATATAACTATAAGCTACAGCACCCAAGCTGCAGTATCCTCTGCCTATTTCCAGAGAAATATATTTCTAAAGACTGAATATAGGTAAAAAAGAAGACAGTTTTAAATGGGATGCTTGTTGCTATCACAGAATAAAATGTGAGGTCATAGCTGGATGATATAATTAGTAATGAGCCTCGGTGGGATTCCAGCTCTTCATATTTTCATAGCTCTTCATACAAAGAAGAGGGAGTCAAGCTATTCTCAAAAGCACCTGAGGGTAGAACAAGAAGCAAAGGGTGTAAACTAATTAAGGAGAGAAGCAACTTAGAATTAAGGGGAAATTTCCTGAACAATTAATCAGTGGAACAACTTCCTCCAGAAGTTGTGAATGCTCCAACACTGGAGGTTTTTAAGAAGATATTGGATAACCATTTCTTTGAAGTGGTGTAGGGTTTCCTACCTAAGCAGGGGGTTGGACTAGAATACCTCCAAGGTCCCTGCCAACTCTGTTATCCTATATACCAGCTTCTGGCCTGTGCACTGTCAGTAACAGATGGTACTTTGCCACATTTCTGGAATTTTGGGGGAACTGACTTGTCCTGATGTTTCTTTTGCTACCCAGCCTAATTACATTCCTTTGCTTTCCTTTGAACTTCCCCATTCCAAACAACATCCCATCCCACTAAAGAAACTCAGGCAAGAGAAGGTTAGCTTTCTTTATTAAAGGCAGATATTCAAGAAAGCCCTCTGCTACTTTTCCCATTTCGCTCCATTGTCTTTTTTTCTTGGCAGGTAGGCACACTTAGAAAGAAGTCAATGGGCTATAGCTATGCATTACAATAGAGTCATTCCTTGATATGAATGGGATTTTGGAGGCTGATCTGTTGTTTTACTGCAAGCAAGATTGTTTCCTTTTTATGATAAATTAGAAGGGGCTGACTTTATCATAAATGTGTCAATTATTGGCATTTGTGGGTACCATGTTAGAGACACTGTTTATAAGCATGACTAAAGATGGCCAGATTTTTTATACTTATAGAGAAGATATTTGAGTTAACGTTTATTATACATTTAATGTTCATATATAATTATTTGCTATTCTGTAATACATGCACACATTTTGTTTCCTATCACATATGAGGTATTCTAGGGGTCTCCAATCCCTGGGCCAGAGATGGGTACCAGTCCATGGCCTGTTAGGAACTTGGCCACAGGAGGTGAGTGGCAGGTGAGCAAGTGAAACCACCCCCCCCTCCCCAGTCCATGGAAAAATTCTATGAAACCAGCCCCTGGTACCACTGAGGTTTTCCATTCATAAGATAAAAAGTAAGAAAGCAAGATAAGTCAATAAGAGCAATGTTTAACTGTAGCACTTCTTTTACACACATACATGTTGAATGAAGTATCCCACCGATCTGCTTTAAAATTATGCTATCCTCATCGTTTAGCATGAACAAGCCCCATCATAAAGTTCTGGAGAATATAAAGCCAACTTTTTCAGACATAGCTTTGGATTTCTTAAATGAATTAACGGTTTTCCACCCAAGCAATTCTATTTAGCTAGTTGTCGTTTGCTCTTTCTCTTTTGTTTTCCAGAACGTATATTTCCAAAGTACTCATTTTTCTAAACAGATTTTCAGTAATTCTGATCAACAAGAATACTCTTCTTTTAGAAAGGGTGGCTGATGTTCAACCCTGGCAAGTTATTCATATATAAACAAAATAATAATGGGGCCAGGATACACCCTTGTCTCACCCCTTTATTTGTGTGAATCCTGTTAGTCAGAGTCCCATTAACCCCATACTGCAGCCTCAAACAGGTACTTGTGTAAAGGGCGTTAATCAAAGCCAGCAGTCTAGATTCTATTTTAAGAAATGTCAGTTTACTCCAAAGTACTTCTCTGTTTACCATATCAAATGCTGCTGTAAGGTCTACAAAAGCAGCAAACAGGGAGCTTCTCTTACAGGCATATTTGGCAATTAGACGGTTCAAAACAAAGCAGTTATCAATAGTGGATCGGCTTTGTCTAAAACCTGCTTGTTCTTCTGTGAGGATATTGTTTTCCTCTACCCAGATTTCAATTCTGTTCAAAAGGAACCTAGCATATATTTTTGCTGCAATGTCAATCAGGCTAATGGACCTATAATTGCTAGGATCCTTTTTATTACTAATACATAAATGCATGAGGTACAATTGCAAGTATATAGCTCATTTAGAAATAACAAGCAAAGGGACAACAGTATCTTAGTGGGCTTTATAGGTTTGCACACAAACTCTAGATATTGTGTGAATTGTATCCATTGGAATTCCCACCCCAAGAAAGAAACATAACCATTATCTATACACTATGAAGAGGTGATAAAAAAAGGGAACATTAACACACTATAAAAGCACACTGTCTCTATAAAAGCACACCGTCAATAAAAATATAACTATTTCAATGCTTCCAGAACCATATAGGCAAATTTATTTCAAAAGGTACTCCACCATCAGCTAGCAAAGCAAATACAATAAATGTGCCATGGGAAATGTACTGATGTTTGGGTGATGATAATCGGCTTTTCTTGGCTAGAATTCAGCGTTTGAGGATTCAAATTCTCTAGGTAATTATTTTTAATGTTGAGCAGCTCTTATTGTTAACTGAAGAATAATATGCCTTTCTGTAATTTTAAGATTATTATGTTTTGCATTCTGGATTGATAGAACAATTATGGCCTGACACTTTCCCAAGCACTTTGCATCCTCTCTAAATCGACTCTTTTCAAAGTTTTATAATACTCCGTTCTTATTAAGGAGTTTCTATTCCAAGGCTTAGTCAAAATTTCATCACAATCATCACAATCATCAACAGCTGTGTTCTATCCTCCTGAGATGTATTAACCATATTTCATCCTTTTGCCTCTTGATGGTGCAATTCGGTAATTTTAGACTTACAATTCAAAGGGCGTTGTATTGCATCATACATCACTTCATTTGTTTCAAGATGATAAACATCTGGAGTTAATTTTTTGTGAATTATTCTCATTGGGCTTCAGGACCCTAGCACTGCCCTATCCCGACAAACTTTCTTAGCTCTAATAGTGGAATTGCTTCATATATACCACAAATTGTGGGAGGCTATCTCTTTCCATATCTAGGATAGGATCTTGAGATATATACTTCAAATGACTTGCTACTGCTGCAATCAATGAAGTCAGCAGAAAAGTAATTGCTGTGGGTCTGGTTCCACCCATCTGTTGGGGAAAGTTTTTAGCAATGAGTTAGAGGATTAAGGGTGGAAGAAGACTTGGAATTGTGCTGTGCTCAGGCAGATGTTTTGAGAACACTTCGTGTCCCTCATCACAGCTAGCTTAGCCACATGACAAGATTTTGTTATGAATCAATGGGAATGGAATTTTCAAAGGACCTATCATTACGGACTAACCTACTGCTTCATATTATTATAAACTTGACACTCAGAAACATAACACTTGTGGATAGGAAATAATTTAAAACACTGGTGCTGATGGGCTATGGATGCCAAATAACCAAAAAGCAAAAATAGATAAATAGTTGCAAGATGCTTTCCTTTAGTGTTTAATAAAGAATGCAGATTTTTTTTTAAAAAAAATCCAATTCTCACTCAGTTTGATGAAAGAGACTTTCATCAGTTTTAGTCATTCGTTTTGATGAAAGGGATTGTACTTTAGAACTACCTTAAAAAGGAGAAGACAACCATAACATAATCTGATATTCTTACACTTACTTAAGTTTTTGCCTAGTCAAAAAGTATCCTTGATGTCCTGGTTGTCACTATGCTGTCATTTTTTTAGCAGTTTGCAGTCTCCCCTCCTAATTTCCCTATTTCAATGAAATTTCAAGGAAAACATCATGAGAGAAGACCTCCCATTGGGCTCGTTCAGGAACAATATTTCTGTCACTACTAAGGGTTGCAATTGTCCTTGGGAAAAGAAACTAGACTTCTGCTCACCCCCTTCTATGCTCCTGCAGTCTCTCTCCCAGTGTTAATTTTTTTTAACCCAGGCTCAAAATACTGGACCCAAATCCAGCTAAAAGAAAAATAAGATACCGGAACGGAGGGGCTATTGCAAGGCGAGGTGAAAGTTAGGACTTCTATCACATAAAATAAATCTGCTATAAAGTATTGAGCTTCAGTTCCCTCTCAGTGCTAACATAGAGTTTCCGTGAAGCACTCTCAAGAAACCAGAGAGCTTTGCAAAGAACTTCCCCCAAGAAACAAGGGTATTTCTTTTTAGGAAGAGGAGTAGTCCTTCCAGTTCAGAAGTAAATCTTTGATTCCACCCTGTTCCCAAAATTTGCCTGGTGACTGGAAGGATGATCTATTGGCTGATTGCCCTGCCTTTAGTTTTCCACAGCAGTTAGATTACTTTCAAAAATTGCTGGGTGAGATCTTCCTGTAGGATAAGCAACACAGTTCAGATCTCCATAAGAAGTGGCTACCTGGCGGAACCCAAAGGAAGAGTTCAACTTTTCTTGCCAGATTGCTTATGGCCCAGAATCACCTTTACCAACTTCTGCTTCATTCAGCAAGATTTAGATAAATGCAATTTGCAGTAATCCAATTGTAGTTATAAGGCAGAGTTACTATATGAGATCACAGCTACAAAACAGTATCCTTGTAATTATTATAGTTTAAGCAATTTTGAAGAAAAGAGCAGATATGACACTGCCAACATGAAATGCTAGTCCCATTAATGTTAATGAGAAGGTTGTTGTTATTATTATTATTGATCAAATTTGTATGTTAAACATTTTCACTGTAATAATTTATAATCCATTATAAAATAATCTAATACATATGTTTAGGATTGCTGGCCTAAGGCTAGTTGATTTAGCAATAGCAATAGCAATAGCAGTAGACTTATATACCGCTTCATAGGGCTTTCAGCCCTCTCTAAGCGGTTTACAGAGAGTCGGCATATTGCCCCCAACAATCTATAACTATCACTATGTTCAGTGGCACTTACTCCCACCAAAAATATTTCATTTTGTCTGGATAAAAGTTATATAAGTCATATCATCCCTTGCACTTCTCTCCCTCCCCCCTCCCTCCCTCCCTCCCTCCCCCTTCTCTCTTACACCCACCCACATCCACTATATATTATATATATTTCTGAATATATTTCTGTGTGTGGCAGCATCCTTTTCCAATGATTCCAAAGAAGTGTTGGATGGCAAAGTTCAGAAGTCTTGGCTAGTGTGGCCAGTGGGAATTCTAGAAATTGTACTTGCAATAGACCTGGATGGAACTAACTTGGGAAAGGCTGCATTGAAAAGTCATGACTTAATATATAAAAATAAGAGTGAAATTTTAATTGAAAAATTTTAATTCTGGAAAATCAGTTTATCATTCTGTCTCAGTCTGTTCTGGGCTACATTTCCTACAAATTTCTGTTACTTTTTTTTTTTTTTTTCAAAATTCTCTTTCCAGGCTCATCAAACACTTCCCAAGCCATGCCAAATAATTTTTTTTAGTTTCGTATACCCCAAGTACAGTAAAAAGAAAAGAAAATCTGACTTACTGTTGTTGCTGGGAAGTGTCTGGCTGCCACTGATGGTGTTGGCTGGGGGTGGCGAGAGGGACTGGACAGACACTGTGTCCTCTTCTTGGGAGCAACCTGCCTGGATAGCTCGGAGGTAGCTGTGGCTCCGGGAACGGAAGTAGCTGGGAAGAGGCAGGTCCAATACTTCCACAGCAGCTGATTCTGCTTCACTGTAAGCCGATTCACACATACCTTCATATTGATCATTCAGTTCTTCTTCTGTTGCCTGCAAGGACACAGCTGGTCATTCTTCATCAACAGTGTCACCAGTTCTCTATATTTCATAAACTCTCTTTACTGTAAATATGCTTATTATATTTATTTCATGTCAACTTTTCATTGCCAAGGGATGCCTTGCTTTTTATTATTTATTAATTTAGGGCAGCTGAAGGCCACAATGGACAAGGCTATTGCATAATGACATCTCTAAGGACAGGAATTCTGGGATTTGAGAGACTTGACCTGTTGAAAAAGATGGATATTTTCCCTCAATTTTCTAGCTGCATTAAGCCTATCTGAGGTTTAACACACCAATGTCCCTCTATTTTATTTTGTTTTCAGCTGAAAAGTCAGAGGGAAATAGCCTCTTGGTAGTTCAGTGATTTGCTTATGAATCTTATAGGGCTCCAGAATCTATAAAAAGATTGGACAGGCAGCTAATGTATAGAGTACATTAGCTGCATCTCACCTGTTCAACTACTAATTGAAGACATTTTGTTTTTTGTTTTTTTGGTACAAGGCAAGATTTCTTTGTTTTCCAATAAGGGCTGAACAACAAAACTGCACATTTTACATAATTCTGGCATACAAGATGCTTATTTTTGAATTATAATTAAGGCAGCAACAAATTATGGAAATTCAGCAAGCATGCATTGGATCACCCTGTATGCATCTTTTGGATGGAATATAGCTTGATGGCTCACCAACAAGAAGAGTTGTATGAAATTAGCTCACAGCTATGATAAAATGATTTGAGGTTCTCATTACACGGATCCATGGAATGTTCATAACCGAGAACATTAACACACCAAGGCAGTGATATGTAAAAAAATAATTTTTTTAAACCAGAAATTTTAAACTCTTAAGCTTTCATCCATAATCTCTGATGAGAAAATCCAAATCTTCTAATCCTAGATCATGTTTATACTTAGAAATAATACATTCTATCCATTTTTCTAAAGCCTGCATTTTTAATTTCTCAAAGTTCAACATTTTATATACCCCCCCACCCCACAAAAAATTATTCGTTGTGCTGCTACATGCTAGACCTAATATTTCCTATCGTATTCTAGATGGTTTTTACCCCTCATTCTTTTCAATTGTAATTCTATCTCTGGGCTATTTGGGCATGATATTTGTCATTCAGACTTGGCATTGATCCCCAATACTGTAGTAATAGTAAACTGAGTGATATGGTTGCTCTTTTAACCTTCCTAGCCACCTTTCTTTTTTCTTTCCTGGCCTCCTGATGACTTTGTTTCTATCTCACACTTCATAAGTTGTCGTTCAAATGTATTGATCTTTAATCATATCAATCTATACTATGAAAAGATTGATATGTTAGTTGATATGGCTTTATTGAAAGGCAAAAAGGGAAAAGCACTTTCAATAAAAAGTGAGCTGAAAAGAAAAAGGAAATGTCAGAACTTTATGTAATAAATATAAGGAATAAATCCATATTTCACTTTTGTTAAATTTCACGTTTTCTTCAAGCATAAATTGATCCTATCCCACTGAATTTTCTTAAAATCTGCATGAAAATGTGTCAGCACCTTCCAACTCAGATACACCATTTTTAATTAATTTTTCTTGCTATATACTTTATTCTATGAATTCTTGCACATAATCTTCCTAATATATGCATTTTAAAATAGAAATTTAGAAAAAAATGCCAATATTGAGAAGAATTACATCTTGCTTTTTTTTTTTTTTTGCTCTCATCTTAGTATATGTAAAGTAACTTCAGTATAGTATTGTGTTAAGGGGCATTAGAAGAGTGTCAGATAGACGGTACCTGATCTTCTTGTGTAAATATCTGTGGAATAAATGAGGATTGTCCAAATATCTGGAAGAAAGAGTTGGAGAAGATTAAAGCATAAGGGATTGGGATTTCACTGCTTTGCTACAGAAGCATTCAACAGAACCACAAAGTGACACTGGCAACCATGGAACAATTTTAACCTGTGACATCCACATCCAGAAGAATCAGCTGCTCTTCTGACAACTAATCAAACACAGCAAGACAAAACTTAACAGATTACATCCCTAGATACAATTAACATTTCAACAAAATTAAATCTACATAAGACAATTAGCTTTCTCTCTGATTTCCACTAAACTGATAGGGATTGAAATCTAAATATAAATGATATTCTTTGAAAATAGTATTTTTGGAACACAATCAAGATATTTGACTCCACAATATTGGGGCAGAATTTTTCCTACACTATAAGAACTGAGTAATTAAAGTTATTGACCATTTTAGTTGTCTCTTCTACCAAATTTTGAATAGGGTTATCAAGGCAGAAAACACACTGAGCGCAGTGTAAGAAAATATGGACTATAATCCTAGTTATGATTAAAAACAGATTCTTAATGTTAAACAGTCTCTCCGCTCTCTACTTAGTCTGGCTACTGTTAACACATGTATTAAATTCCTTTCCTTTCCTTCTAACTATATCTGCACAGAGTTAACCACACAGATCTATGAAGAAAAATGAAAACAGCAAAAAGAATTTAACTAGAATATATTGATTACAAATATGCATCTGAGTTGCATATAATATCTGAAATGTTATATTGATTACAAACCTCAGATGGATTTGGTAGAAGTATTTATATGTTCAGAAGATAGGAATTTAAAGATCAAATAACAAAGAGTGCTATCCTCCAATTATTAAAGTGATGGACTAGATAAACTGATCTTCTCCCTTCAGCTTCCCTTGAAATAGATATTCAGGGATAGACCTGTCTACCTATACATTTGAAAAGGCCCATCTGTACTTTAACAAGAAATAAATGCTAACAGCTTTATAGCATTTCCATCAACTCTACCATAAAGGCATCAGGCAACGTCAACCTTAGTTATCCTAAGTGAAGCTGTATTCATATAAAACCCTGCATGCTTTCAACCAAGAGTGGAGTGCTCTAACCCTAACCCTAATCTTAATCCTAACCTAACCCTAACCCTAAACCTATCTCATTGTAGAATCACACAAAAAAATTGTGATGAGATCTGCATGTACTCCTCTTAATGGAAAGGGGAAACTGCCATCAGCCTGGCTGGCTTGCCCCAGGAAGCTCACTGTGGGACAACTCACTGTGGGAGAATGCCAGAGGTGAAGGAAACTTAGTCCTCCTTTTCCTCCTCCTCTCTCTTCTGCCCTTGCCATGGGACAACTCGCCATGAGAGAATGCCAAAAGCGAGAGGAACCACCACTTTCTCCTCCTTGTGGAAGAATTGTCCATCCTGTGTGAGGTGTGCTACGTTGAGTCAGCCAGGGTGAATTGTCTTGCAGTGAGGTGGCCAGAGAGAGGCGGTGATGGTGAGGCAATGGTGGCTAGACCCTTGATAGCGAACCTATTGCATGCGTGCCACAGGTGGCACACAGAGCCCTCAGCTTCACTCCTCATGCATACATGCCTCCTGCTGACCAGCTGATTTTGGGGTCTCTGCAGTGCATGCGCGGGAGATAGGGTGCATGTGGGAGACATGCATGCATACACGGGGGGGAGGGGTGGGCCACCCGCGGCCCATTTTTGCTCCCAGGAGGCTAAGGGAGGTTTTATTATGCCAAAAACGGGGCACGAGGAGGTCGCGCATGCAGGCACAGGGGGACAGGAGGAGCGTGAGGGGGTCATGCACGCATGTGCAGGGGTGGGTGCACACAGGAAGAGTCACGCATGCAATGCATTATGGGTATGGGCTGTCACATGCACGTGCACACGCTTTTGGCACACAACAACAAAAAAGTTAGCCATCATTCTCCTAAAGAATTCAATTTGACTTAGTAATGACTATTTACTTTCAAATTCTGGAAACTTGTGTTTGAGGAAATGTTAAAAGTAAAAACAGCCTACCAATTTCATTTTTCTGCTTTTTGGTACACTTAAAACTATTTTTTAGCAGTGTGCCTGTAATGTATTAAATGGAAAAATTGTTGCTGGATTTAAAAACATGTCAACTGTTGGTTTTATCAGTGGGGCTTTCAATTAGTTCATACTTTTAAAATCCTTCCCCCCACTCAATACCTATGTAATCTCATCCTCTTAAATTAACATCTCATAAGAGATAGTCTTGCTTGGTCCAGAAGATCTTGTCAATTGTATAAGTATGCCCCAGTTGACATTAAGCGTGATTACTTTGACAAGGTATATATCCCAGAAATGAAAAAAAAGGACAATTGCCATTTGTAATTAGTTATCACTGCAAACCCTGTATTTGAGATAAATGTCAAAGAACGATAAAATGTGGAAACTGACGCATAAAAGATGGATGGAAAGTGATGAGGGAGGAGTGCTTGTTTGAAGGATTCTTCCCAGTTTTAACAACTTGGGAATAAGCACTGAACCCAAGCATGATTTATGAAGTTGAGAAAATTAACCTCAATGAGCCATTCTGAAAAGTACTAGGGTCAATCCAAGTTTCTCTTAGTGCTATGTGGTATTCATTGTCTTTTCAGTAGAAAACCTGTTTTCAGATGCTTGTGCAGAGATTAAAATGGTTATCAAATGAAATCTTATTTATGCAGATGGTGGACATCTTTTTCCAAATTACAAAAATTATCCTATGTGTTGAAAGAGCTTAAGAAAGCTTCATGTGGTTAATGTGAAGATCCTTATCACTTTTATAAAGATCATGTTTCATGACTATATTTAAGCATTTATTTTGGATAGTTCATGATTTAGGATATAGCTTGTAAATATTAACTGGACGTTTTTTTTAAGAGGCCTTCTATGGTTCTTCTCATTGAATGAGGCCAGGGAAAACACTGAGTCTATTTCATTTACATTTACAAATTTACACCTATTTTATTTGATTACATTCCAGACATGAATATAATAAATAGTCTTCTTCTTTCACGCTCTGATTCTGAACATTATAATTTAGAGTACATTTTGATCTTAAGAACTAGATCTAAATCTTTTAGGGACAGTCAAGCACCATGAGTTGTTCACAATGTTCTAAAAATAGAAGCAGAACATCTTTGTATAATTTAAAACCTTAGCTTAGGGATTATCAGGAAGTTGACTCTAAGGTTTATCAAGTTTGCTGCAAAATACATTGGAATGCCACTGATGTTATTATATCAACAGCGATAAATTTATAATAAGCTGGTTGAAAGTGCAAAGCTAGCTCCAGGCTTGAAAAGGCCCTTGAACTATATCCGGATGTATCTTACTTACAATAGTTATCCTTAGGACCAGTGGTAGGATGCAACCGGTTTAACAACCGATTCGGTGAGTGCGTGCATTGCATGTGCATGCGTGTTTTGCATGTACACGCACCTAATGTGTGCTTTGCATGTGTGTGCAGTGTTCAAAAACTGCCCATTTTAAGCATAAACACTTACCTTCTATGTCAGCACCAGTGAGTAAAAGAGCTGATGCGTGGCTCATCAGCTGTGCCACGCGAATCAGCTGAGTGAAAAAACAGGGAAACATAGGACAGGAAAGGGCAGGGACAGGGGCAGGGCAGGGCCAACTGCTCACCGGAACTACCAGTTCGCCCGAATGGGTCTGAACCGGCGGAATTCCACCCCTGTTTAATTCAGACTCAACCTGAATTGACAGCAGAAGGCAGCAACAGTATTCTAATTAGTACTAGATAGCAACCACTATTTTATATTCCGCCAATGTTATCACATACCTAATGTTCTATTACTCCATGGTAGGTACCTAATTATAGTCAGGCATACAGTGTAGTAGGCCCAAGGACATTCTAGCCAGTAGCTAGTCTAAAGAAAAATATTTATTCTTAGGAGCTTGCCCAAATTTTATTGAAAAGCCTAAAAAGATACGTAACTTAGGAAATACTTATTTTTTAAAAGTTTTTATTTTTAAACAAACATAAAACAAACAGACATAAACACACACAAAATAAAAATCCTCCTCCAATTACTTACAGTGTGTCGATTGGTTACAAAACTTTTGTGCTTTCTCACAATAGTCTTGACTTGCAATTTACATAAAGACTCATATCATCATTCTAATATATATGTATACAATTGTTATGGTTATTAAACATTCATTTGACTAGCTTTTATTATATCCTTTTTATGTAAAATATTATAATTTAAGGATAAATTTATATTATGGCATTTACATCATCCTGAAATCATCCAATAGTATTACATATTTATATTACATTCTATATAGAATTATTTATCTTTTATAACAAAGCTTTTGAACATCCTCTCCATGGTCCTCACAATTTATATAAAATTCCATATTATCAATCAAGTGTATATATGTGTATTATTATCATTATTAATCATTTATTTAGCTATAACTATTATTACTTTATTTTATACATACTACTCTAAATTTAACTAAGTTTAACTTAATTTTTATTCTAACATTACATTTCATCATCCTGTATTCTTCCAGTAGTAGTGCAGTCTTATAACTCTTGCCATTTGTGGTATTTGTATTCTAATTGTTTTCTTGATAAGTCTTATGTGGACTTGTCTTGGCACCTTGTGGTTCGTTGCGTATCTTGTAAAGACTCAAAACCCTCCATCTGTCCCTTCCATCCACTTGCCTTTAGTTATCACCAGTGATTCTGTCAGAATTTCTCTCATTGTTTCTGCCAAATTTTCTCCCTTTTCTTCTTCCATGTTTTGAGGTTTGAGATAAGGTTCCAGTTCATTAATCTCTGCTTTCAACATCCCACTCCTGTTATTTCCAACCACGCTCGATTTGCTGTCAATATCAACAATTTTCTTATCACTTTCTTCATATTTTTCTTCAATTTTTTGAACTCTATCCTCAAATTTCATCATCTTTTTATAAATATTCTCAACCCTTCCCTCTATTTTTTCTGTTTTTTGTTCTATGTTCTCCATCCTCTTTTCAATGTTTTTGTACTTATTTGTACTTTTTGAATTTCAAACATAATCATTTGCAATGTTAATTCTTTTTCTTCTTCATGTTGCACCATTCTTCCAGGTTATAAACATTGCCACTAAAACATCCAAAGCTTTTTTATTAAGTTTCAAACAAGTTCACTATAATCTTTCAAGTCAAGGTTTTCTCTTCACTCCAGTCCAGCTATTGATAGTACTCCAGAAGAGCACCTGCATAAAGAATCCATACTCTTCCCAGTATCCCTTTCAATAAACAAAATCAGGAGCCTTGAAGTATTAGATATGAGTCAGATGTTCAAAGGAAATTAAAAAAAACAATGTTTCCAAGCCTCCAGTCTCTAGATGGCAGTGTTGCTTCTTTTTCCTCTGCCTCTACCCCTCTCTTTAAATTCCGAACTTAAGGGAAAAAAGTGCTTAAAAGCAAACAATCCAGCTGAGTGTTGTAAAAAGAAAAGAAAGAAAATCATAATCCACAAATATGAAAAAAGAGGAAAAATAGAAGAAGGGGAAAAAAAGAAACCAGTCTAATTTAAAAAGTAGGAGGCATTTGTAAAAGTTCCATCCATAAAAAAAAGCAAAATTAAAAAAAGATAACACACTAAGTTTAATTCAGGCTTAATTCACCACTTGCTCTCTTCTGTCTTCGATTTTAATTTTACTCTGTCTTTTTGGGTGTTCTCTATTAGTAAAAATTTATCTCACCATTTCGACACACACTCTGTCTCCTGCTTTCCTTCCATTCAGGGGCTGTCCCAACCTTCTGCAGCTTCAATGGCTGCTTTTCTTTTGCCAGAAAAAAGAGCTTCTCCTGGATCAATCAGGGACTTTGCAATGTCCCTGAGATCAGCAGGACGTGTCCTTCTCTATCACCATCTCTACGGGATGGTTTAGGTCCAAAAGGACCATCCAGCAGCAGAGATATTGACAGCAATCTTGGAGCTCCAAGATTGCATGTCGTGTCGTAGCGACATAAGCCCCACCCTCAGGAAATACTTATTGTTGGGAGGAACAAGCAAGGGGCAAGGCTACCACCTGAATTTTAAGACAGATCAACATAATTGTTCATTTTAATGGAGAATCAATAAAAAGTAATTCATTTTTCATTGAATTTATCCAGGACATAAACAACATTTGCTACTCACTGGAAAAAACTAATATGGCATTTTTTCCAGAAAATTCGCAAACGATTTTATAGGAAAAATAATTTGAGAAACATACAAATGAAAAATTTGACAAACATCACAAAAACAAAAATGCTTTCATAAGTCAAAATTGAATCTTACCATGAGATCTTATTTTGCTGTCCATCACCCATAATCTCTAGCACAGTTGAGACAATGTTGATCTCCCAATTCTATGCATGAATAACAAGGGTGGGTTCCTAGCTGCATTGATACCAGTTCACTTTGTGTGCTCTTTGCATGTGCACAGTTCACTGCAAATTGTTTTGCACATGTGCAAAGACCGTGAAAAGCTAATAAAAAACATGTCGGCAATGGCAGCGAAGACTGGGGAACCCTATCAGGGGCATGGCCAGCCTGGATTGCTGCCGTTCTGCGACCGATGCCAAATTAAGTTCGCCCGAACTGGTGCAAACCGGTAGAAATCCACCTCTGATAAATAACTATTCTTTGATGATGAGCACATTAAACCTATGGTGAACATCAGCATGTCTTACAAGTGAAGCATCCCCCCTTCCCCTATGGTACAGCCCATCAAGTCCCTATAAGCTGATGTTCTCTGCTTTCAAACTCAAGTCTTTGAGCTGAAAAATAGTTTGAAGATCTTCTGGAACCAGGAGAATAAGCTGGTTTGAAAGATTCAGTTTCTTTCACTACCCAAATTAAAATGTGTGTCCAGGAACTGAAGGGGAAAGAGCATGGCCACACTAGTGACCAACTCCCTTCCTAGGGATGGCTATCAATGATACCAATTGAATGGTCATAAAACATGTTATATTGTGCCCACTTTGAAACGACCATGATGTTGTCTGCTTATGAGGGAAAACACTATTTTAAAACTGGAAATGCTCTGGATGATTTAAGACTGTGTCAGGAACATTTTGGGGAGGAAATGAAAGTAGCATCATGGAGATTGACAAAAAAGAGAGATATAATCATGCTGTAGTTACAAGTGGGAAAACCTCTGAAATAGGTTTAGAAGTGGCATGGTGATCTCAAAGTTTATGACTAACAATGTTGAGGATTTCAAGATCATTATAGCATCAGGGACAATCTTGTCCCCTACCAATATTTCAGAATATAACTTCCACTAGCCCAAGTAATATCTCCATTGGTAAAGATTATATGTCATTGACCAAGACTCAGAGGATTAATGAGGTGCAATGGAGAAAGAGGCTGCAAAGAGAATTGTATGTATTTCTTTTATACCATCTAGATTCTTCCAGGCCAGATGCTCTCAAGGCATTATTGACTTAAAGAGGTTGTTGGAAAGAAATTTCATTATGCTCACTAATGAGAACACCAGAGTTTAAGAAAAGAGCTATGGGGAAGGCACAAAATATCATGTGGACGTCTGTCTGTTGGTCTCTATCCATCCATCATCTATCTAACTTATACAATTCCCGTCTTACAAACAAGTGATGGGGCAGATGGTAGGCATCTCAGCAAGCTCTTTGCTTCTGAAAGGGTTTATTGCTTGGAAAATATACAAAAGTGATTGGAAGTATGGAAATACAGTATTCTGAAAAAGTATATAAGGAAATGAAGAATGCAAAAGGAGTAGAATCTAATTATTGCTTATCAAATTCTATTTCACATTTTTCCATGCTCTGTCATTCCAGCTTGTTCCATTGTGTTATTCTGCTCGTGTTTATGGCTTCTCTGACTCTCAGCCTAATTGACCATCCACAGCATCTGGTTATTAGGCTGATTATGATCTTCCCTAGTTCTACATTCAACTTGATTACTGAACTGAAAACAGCAATCTTGACCTTTCCTATCTTTTCCTCTTAGTAGAACTGCCAGATATCTATAATCTGAAGAAATCTAACTAACCATATCTGAACAGTACCACTCGACATGCTGCTGCATTAAAAAATAAATAAATGTATAATCTTTCCTTTCTAATTGTACTACAAATTAAAAGTAGCTGTAGGAAGGAAGAATAATCAGTGCCACAACATAAAGCAGATGTGCTGTTTAGACTTGGCATGGCTAGTCTAGTGAAGAGAAGGACCAGGAAAGACATGATACCAGTATTCAAATATTTGAGCTGCCACAGACAGGAAAGAGTTGTTTCCAAATATAAACTATTTTCCAAAGCACCTGAAGGCCAGACAAGGAATAATGGTTGGAAACTGACCAAGGAGAGATTCAACCTGGAAATGAGGAGCAATTTTCTGACAGTGAGAGCAGTCAACCACTGGAGTGGCCTGCCTTCAGAAGTAGTGGGAGTTTCATCACTGGAAGCTTTCAAGAAGGGACTGGACTCCCATTTGTCAGAAATGGTGCAAGATCTCCTGTTTGAGTGGGGGGTTGGGTTAGATGACCTACAAGGTTCCTTCCAACTCTTTTAATCTCTTAATACTCTTATACTATTTCTGGCATTTATGAGCCACAGTTTCACCAGAAGCCTCCTGGAAGGTAACTTATTGGGAAAAGCAATTCATCTTAATCCCAGGGGACTTTGCTATCTAACTACTATTGGTTTGATGGCTGTAAAATGGGGAGAAACAAATTTATGAATCTAAATCATTAATAGCCATTAGCTAAATTGAAGCTCCATTGAAATATTGGCTGTTTGGACCAAAATCAACAACAGAACCTGTCCATTCAATTTATTAGCCTTCATGAAGCATAGGATAATCTCTAATCCGGGATTACCTGCTGGATTATATGGAATATTGTTCTGATCTGGCAGGAGTCCTTTTTTCTTGTAAATATCTCAAAATAAAGACCTCATTTGTGCTTGTTTAGGCAGCAAAAATTTTGTCAAATAAATAGTCTTCAACATAGGATCACAGTTAAGTGATGTCATTATGTGAGTCATACCTGATTTTACAACCTGTTTTGCTACAGTTGGTACGTGGATCACAATTGTTAAGTGAATTTGGCTTCTTCCTTTGTTTGTCAGAAGCCTCTTGGGAAGTTTGTAAATGGCAATCATGGGACTCTGGGATGCAGCAAATGTCATAAATACGTGTCAGTTGCCATGCACCCACATTTTGATCACTTGACTGTAACAGTCACGAGTGACAGGATTGATCATAATTAACTTTTTTCATAAATTTGAATGGTCATTAAGAATCACTTAGAATGATCTAACTCAAGGATTATCAATACAAACTTCATTTGGTATCAAATAAGTTCAGGAGAATAGGACGCGGTGGCTCAGTGGCTAAGACACTGAGCTTGTCAATCAGAATGATCGGCAGTTCGGCAGTTCGAAACCCTAGTGCCGCATAACAGAGTGAGCTCCCGTTACTTGACCCAGCTTCTGCCAATCTAGCAGTTCGAAAGCGTGTAAAAATGCAAGTAGAAAAGGAACCATACTTGGCAGGAAGATAACAGTGTTCTGTGTGCCTTTGGGGTTTAGTCATGCCAGCCACATGACCACGGAGTCATCTTTGGACAGTGCTGGCTCCTCAGCTTTTTAAACAGAGATGAGCACCGCCCCCTAGACTCAGGAAGAACTAGCACATATGTGTGAGGGGAACCTTTACCTTTACCTTAAGTTTAGGAGAAACTCAATATTTCAAAAAAATGGAATAAACTTTAAGGAGAAAAATATCTGAAAAAGTGAAGGGACAAGAAGACCTAACCCAAGAGAGATGGAGTGATTAGAAAATAATTTAGAATGAAAAAGGAATAACTGAAAAAAATGGCAATCTAGACAGAACTCTGAATTAGATTTCTCTATGTGACAATTCTGTGCTACAAATATATTCCTTATTTTATTCTATGCAACACTTGATGACTACATTTAATGCAATTATTGTAATCTTAAATGTTTATTAGGAAAGTTTAGACAATGTTATGTGGAGTAATTGATATGTTACAGAGAAATATTTTGAGAACATATTAAGAACTGTGATGGGTTAGACTTGAAAATTCTATGTAGCCCAACATCTTTCTGTCCTCAGGTGCTTCTGTGAACTTCTAAGAAGAATCCAGCAATTTGGTGTACGTATAACATGGTTATATGAGAACTATATTATATGTGAACTGTGTATAGGTAGATATGCCATGCAGAAAATAGATGAGCTGATTAAATGTAGAGAAAATATCTGACTATAAAGATAAAATTTCATAAATGCACTTTAAATATATTTATTGTTAGTTGCATTCTCATCTATATACCCCTGGGGTAGTAGTCTCTTGCAGCTATTTGCATAGTATTAATGTAGGAAGAGAAAGAGAAGGGAAAGTCTATTGTAAAGCAGCCTTTTTTTGGCTTAAAAAAAAAGCTTCTCTCTTGTCTCACTTTTTCCTTTAACAATGGCTTTTGTTGTGCTTTGTTGTATGTTGACCCTCACCTGATTGATGCAACTGGACTCATCCAGGTTTTCTGAGATTTGATTGTATTCTTCCTCCCAGCTTGGAAATTTTGGTGGTAAAAGGATCTCAACAGAGTCCAGGCGATCCAGGCTTCTGTGGAATGAGGATAAAGAGTTTGAGATAAGATAAGAAGAATGGTATCATCAACAATCCTAGTTATGGTATTGTCAGAGACCATTGTTCATAGCACCAGGTTTGGGGAGTTCTTGAATAAGATGCAACCAATGTGCTTCTGAGTGTGTTCATTTCTTTCTGCTTGTGCTCTTCCTTACTTGTGTCCCATTATCTGTTATCATCAGGGTAAATTCATTTAGTTTCCATATGAGTACAAACTTTTCTCATCAAAGTATGAACTGAAACTCAGATATCTTTCAAAAAGCATATTTCAATTATTGAAACAATATGCAAGTTACAAAGAAAGTTGTGTTGATCTCAAGCTTTGTTTTGGTCCCTTTTTATGGCATGGGAAGACTTACTAGAAAGAAAAAAAAACCAGAACCAACTAAGCCAGAACAAAGCATCCAATGGCCACTGAGTGGCAGTCATGTTCTACTTATAGGCTATACATTTCTGAACAACTTGCATTTATCAAAGTCATAGAATAAAGCTGCAAGGGAGCATTTGTTTCCTCAAAGCAAGTGGATAATAAGTATGTCCCCAAGACGCCAGCAAACTCTGCTTTAAAAAATCTCCCTGAACCGCAAAAAAGCATTTCGGAAATGACCCTCATGGTTTGTATGAAGAAAGTTCTAGATTCAACATCTAAAATTGAATCTCCTTTAGGGTTCCTGCATAATAGGTAATATTTTAATCTATGTAAAGATGAGATAGGCAATTCATTTTCTCCATTATATTGTAGCTACCATTGTTTGGTTAATCCCAGGCACTGCTTTCCCCCACCCATTTTCCAAGGAAAAATAAGTTAGTTAGCTGGAGGTTATTATTCAAATATAAGTAACTACTATGCAGTTACAATCCAGAACCTCTGCAGATGAATCACTTTTTCTTGGTTGTGGTGATTATGAATGACAATGAGAAACAGGAAGCCCAGAGTGCAGCTACTCAATGCCTGATTAATAAATGGATTCAGGTTCTAGAAGCTGCCACTCATATATGAAATATTTTCCTGAATATGTTACGTGTGATTCTTAATTAAAATAATCACTGAGATTTTAAAGTTTTTAGTTACTGCTTTTGTTATACTTGAGCATACATATCTGGGGGAGATTGTACAGAATGTTTTTTTAAAAAAAATATATTTGAGCATAGCTATCTAAAAGAGATTGGATATTCTCTTAGATACAAAAATCAGACAAGTCCATCTGCCTTTCTCCTGTATACCTATTATGCTCTTGTTGGAAATGAGAACAAGAGAATAAAAGGCCCAGGATATTCACATAGTATAAAATAATTAGAGGTGAGAAGAAATATTTTGATCTATTTCAAGTGATCCAGTGACCTTCTCAAATTAAAAAAAAATGACCTAGCATAATTTATGATAAGTAGAGCTTGGGATTCTCAAAAGCAAGCCAAAAGGGCAAAGGATAATTTTAATATTAGGTCTCAATGCATTCAATGACACTTGGTTCTTTAGGGCTATGTTCAAACAATATCCTTTACTTGAAGTTTGCATCAAGCACTGTTCCTGTTGATATTACGGACCTACCATATTGTTATTGCATTATTATCAAATTCATAGTTTGATAGTGATGAATATTTGAATGGCTGCAATCCAGTTTACTGATGTCCTGATGTTTTGCCTACAGGTATGCCTAGTATCTTTAAAATCAGAGTGAAGTGCTTTGTAGTGTGCCAGAGTAGTAAACTAGAACACAGCCATTCAGCCCAAAAGTTCATCACTGCTTGATTGGCCCTGGTCATGAAAATTGACACATACATAATTCATTGTCTAAGCAAAACTCAGGAGATTCTTCCAACTAAGTTCAAGTACTAATCAGTGCCCACTTAACTTTTTTCAAAAACTTCAGTCTTGGCTAGCAGCTCCTACCTATTGTGACTTGTAAAACCTTTCAACCATAAACTAACCATAAGGAATGAGTTTATAAATCAAATTAAGACACTGAACAAAAACTTGCTTAACGTGTTTTGTAATTGCAACTAGCAATAACACTTAATAGCACTAGCAATAAAGCCTTTACAGTGCTTTATAGCCCTTTCTAAACGGTTTTTACAGAGTCAGCATATTGCCCCCACAATCTGGGTCTTCATTTTACCCACCTCAGAAGGATGGAAGGCTGAGCCAACCTTGATCCTGGTGAGATTTGAACTGCCGAATTGCAGGCAGCTGGCAAGTCAGCAGAAGTTGCTTGCAGTACTGCACTTTAACCACTGTGCCACCATGGCTCATACTACTAAGCCTTTACATATTAAATCTGTTGTAAAAACAACTCATAATTATGCTTAAAAGCTGTAATTATTTGAAACCCCCTTATATTCATTTTTGTTTGGTTCTTGGAGACTGCCTGAAAACTCACTGCAGTTTCCTTGGCAAAGTTTTTCAGAAGTAGCTTTCCATTGCCTCTTTCCTAGGCACTTCTTGAAATTGACTGGCCCAGCTGGCTTTGTACTTAAGGTAGGACTAGAACTTAAGGATTCCTGGTTTCTAGGCTGATTCTTAACCACTAGACCAAACTGGCTTTCTAAACATATATTACTGTAAGCTAAATCAATGGGATCTGAATCAGGTTTATTCAAAAGTAATCCCCCCCCCCCCAAGCTCCATATTCAGGTAAAAAAAATGACATTGTTTCTTGTGTGATATAGGAATCTAAAATTGGTGTCTGGCTCTTCAGGAGCAAAATGTATGTGTGTTGTGAGGAATTATCTGCTATTTTTTATGAGCTGATTCTCTTAAGTATATGTGTTTGCAAAGATTGCCTATTAAAGTTTTTGACAGATGAAACTCCATACATACAGTGGAGGGTGAGGTCACATGGCTGTGCCACTGTGCATGTATGGCTCTGACTGATAATTTGATTTTTATGAATTGTCACATCGATTTGACAACTCAAATTGACTTTCAGAAACTCAGTTTGGTGATGTTATTGAATTGGCCTTGAATCAAATCCCTCAATCACAGCTTTTTAAGACGCCCTTTAAAGTAATCAGTTTAAAAACTGAACCAAATGTCCTCCCTGTATGGCCAGCAGATGGCACTAAATTATGTATAGTACAGTACTTTATTTTTTCTGCAACAATCAAGACAGGTGAGTTACTTTATTGACTATGCACTGCAGCCATCAACAACTCTCCTAGAGCCCAGTCGATTTCATTTGATTTATACAAGCTGTGTTTTGAAACAAAATCCTTTCCCCCCCACAGAGCACAAGAGCAGAACAATGATCAAAGATGGAAGCTAGGTAAAGGTTTTTTACTTTCTTATTTTTAAATCATTGTTCCATTGTTATACCTCAACTTTGAATACTTTGCAACCATTATATGTATTGTGTACTGGGAAAGTTTGGATAAAAAATATTGTCTCCTTAACGTCATCTCTGTTTTACATACCTACGTATGTGCATTCCAGTGGTGGGTTTCTGCCAGTTCGCACCAGATTGGGAGAACCGGATGGTGAAATTTACCGATCCGGGAGAGGAGGTTCGATCGGTGGACCCGGAAGTAACTTCTGGAACGCTTGCCTGACCCTGTCACTCCTCGCTCACCCCCGTCTGTTTGGACCGGACATTGCTCCATCGCTCACTCACCCCGCCTGTCCACACTATCCTAGCCCAATTCGGTGTCAAGTCCCATACCTGGGAGTGGATATGGTGAAAGGAGCAGCATGGAGAGGTCCAGCGGCACAATCCACCAGACAGCAGCGAAAAGCTCAGGAGTTTTCTCCTGGATTCCCCTCTGTCTTGCCTCCTCCGATCTCCCAAAGTTTTCCCCCCAGCATCCGATAGCTTTCTACTGGATTCCCCTCTATCTTGCCTTTTCAGATCTCCCAAAGTTCTTTCCCCAATGTGTGATAGCTTTGCCCTGGATTCCCCTCTGTTCTTTCCCCAGAGTGTGGTAGCTTTGACCTGGATTCCCCTCTGTCTTGCCTCCTCCAATCTCCCAAAGTTCTTTCCCCAGCGTGTGATAGCTTTCTACTAGATTCCCCTCTGTCTTGCCTCATCGGTTCTCCAAAGTTCTTTCCCCAACATTCTCCTCTGTTCTTTCTCCAGAGTGTGATAGCTTTCTACTGGATTCCCTCTGTTGGGCCTCCTCCGATCTCCCAAAGTTCTTTCCCCAACGTGTGATAACTTGTCCTGGATTCCCCTCTGTCTTGCCTCCTCCGATCTCCCAAAATTCTTTCCCCAGTGTGTGGTAGCTTTCTATTGGATTCCCCTCTGTCGTGCCTCCTCCATTCTCCCAAAGTTCTTTCCCCAGCGTGTGGTAGCTTTCTATTGGATTCCCTTCTGTTATGCCTCCTCCGTTCTCCCAAAGTTCTTTCCCAAGCGTGTGGTAGCTTTCTACTGGATTCCTCTCTGTCGTGCCTCCTCCGTTCTCCCAAAGTTCTTTCTCCAGCGTGTGATAGCTTTCTACTGGATTCCTCTCTGTCCTGCCTTCTCTGATCTCCCTAATTTCAGCCCTTAATCATTCTGTTGTCTATTTTTGGGAGGTTTTCCTCTCTCTCCACCCTCTTTCATAGGAGTCCCAAAATTTTTTGCCACATGTCTTGGGGGTCGTGGTCTTGTGACTGAGTGTGCATGAGTGATGTCAAGTTGGCCATGACTGCCAAGCCACGTCCACAAAATAGGCCACACCCACAGAATAAGTTCTAAAAAAAATTGAAACCCACCACTGGTGCATTCATATAAATATATGCAATAAATTATGCCCATCCCTGCTTTCTGAGCTGCCATTGGTTGCCAGTTGGCTTCTGGACACAATTCATCATTACCTCTAAAACCTTACATATACAAAACCTGGCTGCTTCTGATTCTTTATGCCCATCTAGGGAGATTAAGCTGAATGTATATATGCTGTAGATCCTTTCATTCAAACAATGCCACGTATCAGGAATTAGAATGTCCTTCTCTGTTGTGGCATATGCCCTCTGCAACAACATCACCCAGAAATTCAAATGATTTTGACTCTACAGTTGTTCAGGATGTTGTTAAAATATTATTATTTTTTGTTGATTAGGAAATGTTTGGCTGTTTTACTTTTCTGGATGCATATTTTTTGTTTGATTTCCCCCCCCCCCCCCCAACACACTTTTTGTATTGTAAGCCACTGAGAGTCCTTTGGGAATTTTAAGCAGTCTCCAAATCTAACAAACAAATGAATGAATAAATAAATCAGGATGACTACAGCCATATTGGGAAATAAAGAGGCTGAGTCCAGTTTCCTTCATGCAGTAAATATTGTTCATGGCAGGGACATGCAGTCAGGGGAGGCAGAGCCTCACCACTGTCATCATGAAAAGAAAAAAAAAGGTAAAAGAAAAAAGGCTGAGCTAGTTGCTGCCAGAGTCACAGTGGATGACTCTGCTTAGTGCTTAACTGTTTAAAAAAGTATCTAAAAAGTGCCCTCTACAGGAGGAGGCGAGAGAATGACATGTATCATCTAGTCTGGTGTTTTATGATCCCTCGAGCAGAGTTAAGCAAGGGTTAAAAGCCGAAAAATTCCTGACGTAGATGAGGCAGGTCGTTCTCCTGCCTCCTATAGAGGGCATTTTTAGAGGCTTTTTTAAACAGTTAAGCAGAGTCATCCACACGGTGACTTCTGGCAGCAACTAGCTCAGCCTGACCTCAGCTCTTGCCTTTTTCCTTTTACATTTTTTTTCTTTTCATGATGGCAGGCAAGAGCAGAGTTGAAATCCTCTCTGAAACAGCTGGAAAAGGTACATGTGTGAGTTGGAGGGAGGGGGAGGAATTCAAACTTCATCCTCAAGTGTAGATCCCTCCCCAAGTGTAGTTTGATTGCATTCAGAGCTATGTTGCCTTTACACACACACACAAACACACACACATACCACACACACATACACCTGAATAAAACACACACACACCTGAATAAAAGTATATAAGCCCAGCTTCACTGATTACAAGTTTGAAAAGGCAACGTGACTCCACCTGCAATTAAAGGCTCAGATCAGAAGGCAGCAAGGGAATGGAGGGGGGTATGGCCGAGGAGCTGCTTTCAACCATTGGAAAATATATCCAATCCAACTTCTGTATTTGTGTTTGTTTGAGATTGAGTGACAGAGGGATCCAACTTCTCTGTGTATGTGTGTCTGTTTGAGAGAGGGGGGAGGGAGGGAGAGATGGAGCAAGGAGGGGGAGGGAGAAGAAAAAGAATGAAGGAAAACTTTTTCGCAAAGGAGAAAAACAAATGCTGTCGCTTTAAATTGGAACTGAGTATGCCTGGCTGTGGAATTCTGGGAGTTGAAGTCCACAAGTCTAAAAAAATTTGAAACCCCTGTGTCAGTACCTCACCAGCCATAAACCTCACTGCACGTCACTGGTTCATGGAGCGATCATCTGTTCCTTTCTGTTGGTGGTTTCATAATTCATTTTTACCTGTTCTGATGGGTGTTCCTCTGGTAACTTCATCAAAATTCTGAATGGCCTCTCTCACAACTCAACCAGGTTTAACACAAGCTTGCAAATGTCTATTTGCAGAAGAAGGGATATCTGTTCCTCCTGCCATTACTATATTCTCTGAATATCATCCCATTTGCACTGATAAAGCAGGACACTTGAGTAATTTGGAGGGATGGTGCTTAAGCTATGAAAAATCAACTATCTCTTTCTGCTAACAATTGTAGGCTGATCAATTGAATGGTGAGGAAATACTGTATGTGCTAGGCACCTAAAAGTTTGGTGGGCAACAAAAGAGGGAGTACAGGTTGCCTCCTACACACTCCAGAAAATAATAGTCATTGTTTCCAGAGGTCAGGTTATCTAAAAATGCCCATTCTTTTCTTCTGTGTCAGAAGTAACTCGCAGAGGTCTCCCACTGTTTTCTATTATACACCAAGTTTTGCTTCCCTTAAGTTGCTACAGTATGACATGGAATCAATTAGGCAGAGAGGTGATTCTATTCTATTCTATTCTATTCTATTCTATTCTATTCTATTCTATTCTATTCTATTCTATTCTATTCTATTCTATTCTATTCTATTCTATTCTATTCTATTTATTAAATTTATAGGCCACCCAATCCCGGAGGATTGAATGAATGATGAATTCCTTTAATTGGAAGCATTCAAGTGGTTATCGGACATCTGTTGAGCAGGAATACAGGTAGTCCTTGACTTAACAACAGTTTATTTAGTGACATTCAAAGTTACAATGCCACTGAAAAAGTGACTTATCACCTTTTTTCCCCAGTTAATGACTGTTACGGCACCCCAAAGGTCATATGATCAAAATTCAGGCACTTGACAAGTGGTTCATATTTTTGACGGTTGCAGTGTTCCAGGTCACTTTTTGTGACCTTCTGACAAACAGAGTCAACGGGGAAGCCACATTCAGTTAGCAACCATGTGACTAATTTAACAGCTGCAATGATTCACTTAACAACTGTGGCAAGAAAGATTGTAAAACTCATTTAAGAAATGTCTCACTTTTCAACATAAATTTTGGACTCAATTGTGATTGAGGATTATCTGTACCATAATTTGGATTTTTGCACTGAAAATAAATTGTCTTAAATGGCTCTTTCCAATTCTAGGATTTTAAAGTTCTATGTTTTATCCACTTCTGCCTTCCTCTTCTCCTTCCAGATCCCTTTGCCAGGGTTCCAAGTAACACCCATAACAAAATAAGACTCCGAGGCTTGCATTTCCAATAACCTCCCTGCCAATAACCTCCCTGCGTCCCATCAGATCGCATAGAGCGGGCCTCCTCCGTATTCCATCCGCCAGTCAGTGCCGACTGGCGACCACCCGGAGGAGAGCCTTCTCAGTTGCTGCTCCGACGCTATGGAACAATCTCCCCATGGAGATTCGTACCCTGACCACAGTCCAGGCCTTCCGCACAGCCCTCAAGACCTGGCTGGCCCGTCAGGCCTGGGGATAAATTCTCTTGCCCCTCCCGAATGCTGAGTGAATGTTGTGTTTTAGTATTTTTTAGTTATTTCACATTTTTTTTTCTGTATTTTGTCTTTCACTCCCCTTCCCTTACTATTGTAAGCCGCCCTGAGTCCCCTCAGGGAAAAGGGCGGCCTATAAATGCTAAATAAAATCACAAAAACAAAAAAAATTTCATTAGAGATGTCATATTGGCTCATCTGGGAAAACCTGAATCCGAAAGCTTCCAGGTTTTCCCCACCCAAGTGAAGGTCCAAGGCCCTGCCCAGAACCTACATATCTGTCACATGGCCCAATCAGGCACTGTCCCAACTGGAGATGCCTCCCAGTCACACCACGCCAGGTGAGTCAAGATGTCCTTGACTCTCTGAGAAAGGGATGTTATTTAGACTATATATCTCCCATACTCCATATAATTCCCCCCTCCCATTTTCCCACAACATTAAGTATGGCAGACCTGAAGGCCCAATACAAAAGATGGCTTCCAGGCCTGACACCCTTCTTTCTACATGAAATTAGGCATCTCCCCTCCCTTCTGAAATTCACTTGAGCCATAGTCACCACAGCCAAGGATGTTGTACTACTGGAGCAGGAAATTCTGAAGTTAGAAGGACATACCTTTGAGCAGTGCTCTGTTCGCCCAGCGACTGTTGAGTGGCCTTGAGGTAACTTTGCCTTCGTGCTGCAGTTTTAGGAGATGGCTTGGGGCTGGTTTCTGAGTCCTCACTGTCATCATCACCCATGGCTTTGATATAACTCCCGCTTCTCATGCGCCGGCATGGAATTTCATTGTCTTTGTCCCTAGTCAGCATATTATTCCAGTCTCCCTGAGGCACCTGCAAAGAACAAAAAAGCAGAATATGGTAATCATCTGTGGCAAAGAAAATAAACGGGATAGGAACTATAACAGCTAGATTGCTGATGTACGGGGGAGGGGGGAGGCCCTCTGAAAGATGCTTTCATTTTTCAAAGGCCATTTGTTGAATGTACAGAAGAGGTCTGCTTTTTATACCCCTCTGAAGCTAGAGAAATAATTTTCTCAGAAGGTAGATTTACTTGCCTCCAGCTGCCTTTTAGTAAGGGGTGAAGACCTTCCACTTTAGTCAGACTATGTCAGCTTGTGCTAGCGTGTCTAGTGGTTTTAGTGGCTTTCATGACATTTTTTATCTTTCTGTTTTATTTTCATTATGCATTGACTGCCTGATGGAAGCAAGGTGAGATAGAGGTGAGAGGCAAAAAAATCCCTCTCCACCTTTTCATCATCTGAAAGATAAAAAGAACTACAAAATAGCAGGCTAGCAATTCATTAATTCAGCCTCACCAGAAGTAATGAGTTCCTGATGAAATAAAATACAGGAACAGACAATTTCATGTATAGCAATCAATTTACAGGCACTGTTAAACTATGCATGCCTGAAACATCTCTTCTTAAATTCCATAGTATTCAGCTAAAGACTTACAGGCTAAGAATAAATGTTATTTTCAGAGCAGTGATTAAAAAATCATCTGAGCCCATAGCTCACAGATCAAACCTGGCAGATGGATGTCTGATATGACATTACAAGGCTTAAGAAGGTCCTCTTTCCTACTTCTCAAGGTATTGCATCTTCAAATGTTGAAGATTTGGTTTTCTATTTGAAAGGAAAAACTGCTGTTATTCTTTGTGTATATGTTTATGGGGAGTGGGCAGGGGTGAAATCCAGCAGGTTCTGGAAAACCGGTAGCAGAAATTTTGAGTAGTTTGGAGAACCAGTAGTGGAAATTTTGAGTAGTTTGGAGAACCAATAGCGGAAATCTTGAGTAGTGTGGAGAACCTGCAAATGCCACCTCTGGCCCCAGAGTGGGGTGGAAATGGAGATTTTGCAGTATCCTTCCCCTGACACTCCCACTAAGCCACACCCACCAAGCCACACAACACCCACCAAGCCACGCCCACAGAACTGGTAGTAAAAAAAAATGAATTTCACCACTGGGAGTGGGTGAGGCAGAGAGAGGATGTTATATATGTAAATTTACGTAATTTAATAGTTCACAACTTGTTCATTTTGCTCTTTGACCCCAGACACAATATGGTTCCTAGGAGAAAAAGAAACCAACTAATGAACCTCCCTCAAAACTGTCTTAGCCTATAAAGCTACAGTATAATTTGGAACTACCATTATAAGTGACAAATCACGAAAGGGAAGCATTTTTAATATGATCTGGCTACTGAGGCAATGGTATAACCACATCACCATTTTTGAAATAATAGATATACAGATGCCACCCTTGCTTAGCAGATTAATGGAACTGCCTGTTGACCAGATGAAAGGTGGCTATGAGAGAACAGTTAGAGCTAATGTATTTAGGAGGCAGCTTTTTAAAAGATTCCATTCTTCTCAAGTTCCTAAAACTTCCACAATGTAATAAAGGTTTGGTGTTCCTAAGCTTAAAATAGCTATTATTTCCATTAGCTATGAAATCTGATAGCTATTGAAATTCAACAGCACATATTTACTCCATGTTGCTAATACTTCCACAAAGTGTTGCAAAGTCTTCGCAAAGTATTAACGTTTATAAAAGTATAAACAGTTTTAATCCCAACTTGCAGAAAACTGCCCAGTATGTCCACCCCTCCCACACAGCAGCATGCATGACAGTCATACTAGCAAAACAATTGAAAGGCACCATGGTGGTAGCTAGTTGATTGCTTTCCCTAAGTGCTATAGGCAGCTGTACCTCAAGCTTGAGGAGGGCTGGAGCCTCTCAGCAGATCCAATCATCCTGTCATCCTGTCCTAGCAAGTGGCCCAGCTCTGTGAATGCTGGCAGGATAGGAATCAGCAAGCTCATTCTGGACCTATGAGATTCCATGGGCCACTGCCTACAATTAACATTTGTGGGAAGAACAAGAGTCAAGGAACAACGTAGAATGCATGGGAATATCTGCATTTCTTTCTAAATTGGAGCGTCTTTTGGAGGGCCCTTTTTAAAAAAAAATACATCAAATCCATTTTGTATTTCTAATCATGTTGGTATGTTTCTGCTTCCAAATGGCATGGTACTGAAATATAGTGGTTCAACCATTGTTTTGGGATGGCAGAAAAGTTGTTACTCCCTGCCTTTGATGATGAGATTTTTAAAAAGGATATTTAAACCAACCTTCTCCAACTAGATTTCCACCAGAGATGTTCGGGCAACAGCTTTCAGCATGCATTGCTAACATGACAATCCACCCAATCTGTCTGAATCAACTTATTAGTGTTTGGGATTTGAGATTGCTCCCTCCTAACCCTCTACTATCATATTAATCAGGAATGGAAATAACCTTTGGACAAGAAGGTGGTCATAGTGTCAGTCCCAGTGGGTAGAAGAGAATCCACGCTGAACACTAAATTTACCTTCCTTGTGCCCTATAGAAGTGTTGACCACATCTACCAGAAATGGGAAAGCAGCAGGGGAAGAAATGGATATGGGGATGCATGGATTCTGTCTTGTATCCTGCTTTGTATAGAAAAACAAACAATAATAAAAGTTCTCGGTGACAAATGTCCCTAATCCTTATCCAGGATCTCTGCTGGGATCATTAGTTTTGACCTTTCCTGTACATGGTATTGGCTTCTCTGTGAACTCTTAATTTCAGCTGCAGAAAAGCTGCTTGCCTAGAGAAGCAATTCAGCTTCCAAAAACAACACTCTGCATTTCTAATAGGGGAGAAGCAAAGCCACTAGAGCATACACAGGAACTAACTGAGCCCTGAAACTCTTGGAAAGAAGCAGAGGATTCTATTTTGCTTCCCACTTGTTGATTTGATTACTTGAGAGGCCAAAACATAGACTTTCTTTGCTGGTTAATTATTGGACCTATCATTTCCCACTGAAACCTATGCAAAACTGCTTTTCTGTGGTCTTCTCATAAGGAGCAGCCATCCAGAATGCATGTGGGTAATCTCCTGATATCTCCTTATCCAGTGAGGCTTCAAGGAATCAGTCTTCCTGCTGATTCCTTGGTCTTTGCTGCAGTTTCACAGTCAGTTTAACACACTGCCCCTGGAAGTCATCATAATACTTTATAATTTATTAATTAAGCTTGCATGCTGCCTAACTCTTAAAAACTCTGGGCACCTGGTGAAGAAACTTCATAAGAAATATTATCTGACCTTAAAACAAGCTAAGCGTGGTCAAAGTTTGGGCTTTGGTTGGAAGACCAGCAGCAAATCCTTGGACTGGGAGGTAGACAAGAACATGAAAAGATCCTGAAAGGAAGCACTGGCTAATCATTTTTATATTTTTGTCAAGAAAATTGCCTGAACAGTGACACACACACAGACACACACACAGACACAGACACACACACACAGACACACACACACAAGTCCTTTGAAATTTTGCTTGTTTCAAATAAATAAATATTAACTGGTTGTATTTTATAGTTTTTAAACATTTTAATGTCTTTCAATTTTTGATTGGGAACTACCCAGAATTGGGTGAAACGTATAAATGTTTTAAATAAATAAATAAATAAATAAATAAATAAATAAATAAATAAATAAATAAATAAATAAATAAATAAATAAAGTGAGTGAATCTTAAACTACTTTTTAAAATGTATATCTTTCCTTTGTCCATAAATGGAGGTACAACCTAACTATGCATGGAGCATAGAAGTTTTTATATAATCTGAACAAAGGTGGCACATTGTAAGGGGCCAATTCTCTCCAGTTGCTGTCAATATGTCATAGTTCAGCTCAATCAACTTTATATTTAGCACACCAATTAAAATTGTTTTTATAGTCAATAAAACCTGGCCTTTATTTGTGCTCTCAGTTAGGTTAAGGCATCTGAGTATGTTACTACTGTTGGAAGACGGACCAGAATCTTGTGGCTTTTGTGTTTTCAGACAAGAGTCAAAGGGAAACAACCATGGAATCTAGGTAAAATCCAATACAAATAAAGCTTTAGCTTTAATTATACATTCAGAGCATAATAATATAATATATAAATATATATATTTCCTGCATCTTCATCACTTGTTTTTTCTAATTGACCCTAAAAAGTATTTGAAAATTGGCAATCTTTTAGGATAGTTTGGTTCTAGTATGGTAATTAATTAGCTGTGGATTTTTGATTTCAGATTTTGCAAGAATTTCTCTTTAAAAGAGTAAAATGAGCGAGAGAAGCTTCCTGCTGTAAATATATGAATGTATTTCTTAAAATAGCAACTCAGTGTGCAGTGTGCTCTTTCAAACTATAGAGCACAAGAGAACCACAGCCCTATTCCAAAGAACATATCTAAAATATGATACGGGAGAAATAAATGTTGAAGAGAGGAGTATGTGGTAGTTCTGGTTAGATTGAGATACCAACAAAATAAACACAGATGGGAAACATTCCTTCTGGCTGCAATCCTATGAACTCTTACCCAAGTGTTTTACCCACTCATCTATTTCCAAGCAAATATTTCAACAATTATGACACGAGTGCCAAGCAGTTTCCCCCTTTCATTTAAGGCTATCTAAAACATTGGACACTTCCACTTAGCAAAAAATTTAGTCCTTGTACCTTCTGCAACATTGTGACTTTGAGTCCCTGTGAGGATTTTATCCCGCTATGTCAATTATAGTGGGCAGTGCTCATCTTCATTTCAAGGCCATTGAGCCAATGATGTCCAAAGACATTGCCACAGTCATGTGGCCAGGATAATGCTACAGAGCACTATTACCTTCCCACCAAAATGGTATCTATTTATCTATTCACATTTGCATGCTTTTGAGATGCTAGGGTGGCAGGAGCTGGAGCTATGATAGGAGCTCATGCTGACATGTGGTGCTTGGGTCTCAAACCTAGGCCGACAAACCCAGTGTCTTAACTGTCCTTTGCATTGTGACATGAGTGTCCTTAATATGCTTTCTATAATACGTCTTCCCATTTTAGGGCTTTTCTACCCCACAGCTTTAATCTGCTTGAGTGGTGTGCATAAAATGGCTGGAAATTAAGAAATCTCTCTTTCAAATATAGCCTCTTCCTCTACCTTGCCAACTGTGATGGTCTGGTATTCTGTCCAGACCATGGTTCCTAGGAAAAATACATCAAACTTGAAAATACTATATTATTTCTGTGTGTTTGAAAAAAGTACAACATAGATGAAAAAGGCATGAGGCCAACTTGAATGTATGAAAAAAAATCTAATGGAAATTAGATCAATTTTATGGAGATGTAAATTAGCAAATGATTCAGCTCATTGAAGACTTTAGTGTAGCTGGAAAAGAGAGGCCAGCAGGTACATCCCAAGGGTACTATTTTAGCAACCATTCTTGTTTGAAACTGATGGTGAAATGAATCTCCTTTCTTGGGACCAAGTTTGTAGAGCACTGACCATGAAATTAATTTCTGCCAAACAAGATTCTGCATTTCTAAACAATACATGTTGTTATAGATAGCTTACTGCAGAAGTTCCAGTCTTTTTAAGGTGGACCATTTGAAACTTTGAAGGGTTTTTGTGGGCAAACAAACTGGCCATTCAGTCTAACACTTGAAAACACAGTTTTTCCTTATTTAATTCTCTGGAAGATGGCCAGCTTTCCAAAAAATTTCATTTTCCAAGAATGCCTTTGGTGCCCATATATTTGATGTATATATAATGGAGGCTGGTAGTTAGCTTTGTTCCATGAATGAAGAAGGGAGTGGGAACAGGAAAAATCAAAACTTGAAAATGAAGTTGGCAAGGACCTTGGTGGATGGTGGAAATAATGGAACACGCTTGCAGGGAGATTAGTGTTCGCAGGCATTCCACATTCCACAACTTTCAAAAAATCTTGAACTCAAGTACTAGTTTATTTGCTAGTCTGGCTAAGACGCTGAGCTTGTCGATCAGAAAGGTTGGCAGTTCGGTGGTTCAAATCCCTAGTGCCGCGTAATGGAGTGAGCTTCCATTACTTGTCCCAGCTTCTGCCAACCTAGTAGTTTGAAAGCATGTAAAATGCAAGTAGAAAAATAGGAACCACTTTTGATGGGAAGGTAACAATGTTCCATGCACCTTTGGGGTTTAGTTATGCTGGGCACATGACCAGGGAGATGTCTTCGGACAGCACTGGCTCTTTGGATTTGAAACGCAGATGAGCACTGATCCCTAGAGTCAGGAATGACTAGCGCATATGTGCAAGGGAAATCTAAACAACCAACCTTGCCATAGATGAGAAAGAACATTCATCCCATGAAAGTTAGGAAATTCTTCAGCACCCAGGACAGAGATTGAAACAATATTGAAACATGTTGCACTTTAGAATTTAAGGTTGCTTCTCTCCTTGTTTTTTGCAACTATATTTTGGTTTTCATCCAGAGTGGATGCACACAGTGTCAATAATTTATGTTTTCTGGAAAAATCATTCCATTTTCCCCTTCTACACATGACCATTATTTATAAAGGCCTTTTTCCAACCTAGATGTATTGGAATGCAACACTCCTAATCCTCACCCTGCAGCGCATAGAACTATTATTCAAGTATATGAGAAAAGAAGCATTTCCATTTATTTAAATTTAAGCCATTCAGTTTTATATGAACTAACTTTTTTGTAGAGATCCTGTTCCACCCTATACCATCTGCAGGATATGCCAAATAAAGTGGTGGCCACTATAATGTAATCGAAGATCCACTTGTTTTTTTACCTGTGTCAAAATGTGCACCTGCATTAATTTTGTGATTGTGTTAGAAGAGAAAGACAACTGGCAGAGGTTTTGAACCACAAGAGCCAAGCACACTTTCAACGGACTACTTTCTTATTGTCTTAACAGCTTTGTTTGTTTGCTTTTAATATGTGCCCAGATGACTAATCATCTCTGTGAAGATTTAGCTTTATTAGGTGTATCTGAAGGTTATGCTTCCCTTGCATTTACTGTATTATTTACCTATTAGTTCCACCTGAGGATACTAAGGAAGTTGGAGAGGAGAGTTTTTAGGGCAGAAAGAGGTCTGCCTTTTACACAGATGGAATCTCCTGTGCCATAAATGTATCAAAAGTATTCTTGGATATTCTAAAGAAAGGGAAAGGCAAATGAGTGGAAAATCCATCTTGCATTGTAATGGCACTCACACAAGAGAGATTTAATTAAAAGAGGGAGTTTAAGGACAAGCAACTGTCTGTATTATGCAACCCGCCCTGATTCTAAAGGCTTAAATACTTACTTATCTATATACAGTTATGCATCTATAGACCTGGAAAGAAAGAAAAAGAAGGATCTCTCCCCCCCTCTCTCTCCCTTCCCTCCCTCGTCCTCCTTTTCTCTCTCTCTCTCTCTCTCCCTCCCTCCCCCTCTCTCTTGTCTAAGCAATAAATACCTCTACACTTATATACTTTGAGAATAATTCATCAAAAGCATATATACAAACAGTACCCTCACAAAACCATTCCAAGCAAGTATATGATTAGAGCATCTTTCCTCACCCTAGTATTATTTGTATTCATTGGATTGCACTTCCTGTAGTCAGTTGCCTCTGACTACATTACAGTTGCCATTATAAAGTTGCAATCAAGTCCAACATGTGTGTAGGATACCAGACCTAAATTAAAGCCTTAAACCCGAGATAGATATGAGGAGCCTCTATGCAGACAGGATATTTACTCATGGCCTGCAGCTCTTCAAAATGCCATTTTGCTCCATCAAAGCTTTGGTTAAAAGCTTCTTCAAAGTAAAGTTGTGCTATGAAGTGGAGCAATCAGTTGAAGCAGATTGACTGTCCTTTAATTTTTTTTGTCAAACATGAGAAGAAGCACATTTTTATGGTAACCATACAGACCTGGCCAATGCTAATGTTTACACTTCAGATTTTAAATAGATGTAATTGGTGTTTTTCTTTCTAGGCCTTTCAAAAATCAATAGTTCTGAGAGAACAGAAGGATTCCTAGACGAATAGTAGAGAGTGTTTATTTATTGAGCAGTGGAAGCCATTCAGTTTCAGGGGTTTTCCTCATTGCTCATTGCTTTTAAGGTAATCTTGTGTGTGTGTGTTTGTGTGTGTGTATGTGTGTGTGTGTGTGTGTTTGTTTTCATAGATTTTCATGGGTACAGGTCGCCAAGATACTCTCAATCTTACATCGGAAAAGACCCGAATACACCAAGACCTGCATATACCTTGTGTGTGTGTGTGTATGAATATATATATATATATATATATATATATATATATATATATATATATATATATATATATATATATATATATATATATATATATATATATATATATATATATATATATATATATATATATATATATATATATATATATTTTTACAACCCCTGGTAAGCCCCAATTACTAGTCTCCCTTTATTTATTTATCAGCACAAATAAAAACACACACACACACACACACACACATATATATATATATATATATGTGTATGTATGATATATATATATATATATATATATATATATATATATATATATATATATATATATATATATATATATATATATTCATTCATTCATTCATTCATTCATTCATTCATTCATTCATTCATTCATTCATTCATTCATTCATTCATACTGAAGCCAGGGAGATAGGTATATATTTAGTGTATACTAAATATTTAGTATATACACTAAATATATATATATTTAGTGTATATACTAAATATATACCTACCTCCCTGGCTTCAGCTGATAAGGAGGAGGACCTGTGGCTTAATGGTTAAGACATCTGCCTAAGATGTAATACAGCACAGGTTCAAATCCCAGTAAGGGTATGGCTAGCTGATGAGAACTAAATAGCTTGAAATAGATCTATACTAGTCTCCCTTTATTTATTTATCAGCACAAATACAACACAAATGTAACAAAGGCAACAGTAAAATATTGGGCTTTCTGTCTGGATGGTTTCTTGAGACGAGCCGATGGACAGAGAATGGAAGCAGTTAGCTTCCTCCCATAATTGGGGCATACCAGGGGTTGTGACACTAATATACATTAGTGTCATATACTTTAGTGTCATATACATTAGTGTCATATACATACACACACACACACACACACACACACACACACACACACATATATACACACATACACACACACACACACATACACACACATACATACATACATACATACATACAAACAAACAAACAAACAAACAAATAATAGACTGGATTGCATAACATAATAACTTCAGACTTCATAATCACCGAAGAGGAAAAAAAGCAGTGAAGAAAGGTCCTAAATCTGGATAGCTTGGATTTCATTCACACATACCACAAAAACTTGAGTTTCAGTGGTCTTCACACGGAAAACTTGAGTCTTCAGTGGTCTTCACATGCGGGAGCCATAGGGGTGGCTGAGGGAACCACGCCCACGGGAGTGGGTCGGGGCATTACGGTCATAACAGGGAGGGGCAGATATGGCGGGGACTTTAGGGCTGGCCATTACCGGGGAAGGAGGGTTCGCTACATCACAGAGATCCCTCCTTCCGGCCCTATGAGTCCCACTCCGAGGCCAGATGGCGTGGGTAGTCAGGACCCTGGTCTCAGGCTGTTGTCGCTAAATGCCAGGTCTGTTGTTCACAAGGCTCCTCTCGTCCGGGACTTAATTTTAGACGAGAGGGCAGACCTGGCATGTATTACTGAAACCTGGCTGGGCACAGAAGGAGGAGTCCCCCTTGTAGAGATGTGCCCAGAAGGATTTCAGGTGCTTCATCAGCCGAGAGCCCAGGGAAGGGGTGGCGGTGTGGCTGTTGTTATCCGGGAGTCTTTAGTACCTCGTAGGGTCCCTGCTCCGGAGCTTGTCGGGTGTGAGACTCTGCTGGTGAAGTTGGACCTCAAGGGTCAAGTGGGTCTGCTGCTAACGTACCTGCCTCCCAACTACGTTGCAGCAGCCCTCCCCTCGCTCCTCGAGTCAGTAGCCGAGCTGGCAATTGAGTTCCCCAGGCTTATGGTTCTGGGGGACTTCAATTTGCCATCGCTCGGTGAACACTCTGATGGGGCGCAGGAGTTCATGGCTTCCATGACAGCCATGGGCTTGACCCAGGTAATTCGGGGCCCAACCCACTCAGCGGGTCACATGCTCGACCTCGTATTTCTCTCGGAGCAGTGGATGTGTGATCTTGGTCTGAGGGGTAGTGAGACCATACCCCTGTCGTGGTCAGACCACTGCCTACTGAGGCTTGACTTCCGGAGGCCAAACCCCCACCGTAGGGAGGAGGAACCGACCAGGTGGTTCCGCCCCAGGCGACTGATGGACCCTATGAGGTTCCAGACGGAGCTTGGGGTTATTCCTGATACCCTCGCCCACAGTTCGGCGGAGACTCTGGCTGCTGCCTGGCACTCGGCGGCATCGGAGTCTCTCGACCGGATTGCGCCACTACGGCCCCTCCGGGTCAGCGGATCCCGGAGACCCCCTTGGTTCACCGAGGAACTCCGGGAGATGAAGCGCCGGAGGAGATGCCTAGAGCACCGATGGAGGTCCGATAAGTCCGAATCGAACCGAGCAATGGTAACCACCTGCACCAAGGAATACACCAGGGCACTTAGGGCAGCGAAAAGATCTCATATAGCCACCTTGGTTGCGTCCGCTGAGTCCCGCCCAGCCGCCCTGTTTAAGATAACCCGCTCCCTATTAAATAAAAGGGAAGCGGGGGAACCCTTGCAGGGCAGAGCTGAGGATTATGCCCAATTCTTAGCGGACAAAATTGCTCGGTTTCGGTCGGACTTGGACTCCATCCCCGCAGTTCCAGCCGAGGCACAAGAGGATCAGGTGGAACAGCTCTGGGTTGAGTTTCAGGACGTTACCCCCGGGGATGTGGACAAGGCCATGAGGGCTGTAAGTGCCTCCACCTGCGTACTGGATCCGTGTCCCTCATGGCTGGTCACTAACAGTAGTGAGGTGACACGAGGCTGGATCCAGGCGGTTGTGACCGCCTCTCTTCGGGAGGGGAACTTCCCCGCCGCACTGAAAGCGGCGGTGGTGAGACCCCTCCTAAAGAAGCCATCCTTGGATCCAGCTGTTCTTAATAACTATCGCCCAGTCTCCAACCTTCCCTTCCTCGGGAAGGTTGTTGAGAAGGTGGTGGCCTTTCAGCTCCAACGGTCCTTGGAGGAAGCAAACTATCTTGACCCCTTCCAGTCAGGCTTCAGACCCGGTTACAGCACAGAAACCGCTTTGGTCGCATTGACCGATGATCTCTGGAGAGCCAGAGATGGAGGATTCTCCTCCATCCTGGTTCTCCTTGACCTCTCAGCGGCTTTCGATACCATCGACCATGGTATCCTTCTGCGACGACTGTGGGAGGTGGGAGTGGGAGGCACCGTGCTGCGGTGGTTCTCTTCCTACCTCTCGGACAGGTCGCAGTTGGTGTTAGTGGGGGGGCAGAGATCGTCCCCTAGGCCCCTAACATATGGGGTGCCTCAGGGCTCGGTCTTATCCCCCCTACTATTCAACATCTACATGAAACCGCTGGGAGAGATCATCCGCAGGCACGGGATCAGATACCATCAATATGCGGACGATACTCAATTGTATCTGTCCGCCCCGTGCCAACTCAATGAAGCGGCAGACATGATGAACCGAGGCCTGGAGGCTGTTATGGACTGGATGAGGGCTAACAAGCTTGTGCTCAACCCAGAAAAGACCGAGTGGCTGTTGTGTTTCCCTCCCAAAGATTCCACCAATATTCCATCTCTCAGGCTGGGGGGTCAAATTCTATACCCCTCAGAGAGGGTTCGCAACTTGGGAGTCCTCCTAGATCCACAGCTATCGTTTGACCATCACTTGACGGCTGTGGCTAGGTGGGCATTCGCCCAGGTTCGCCTGGTGCGCCAGTTGCGACCCTACCTGAATCGGGAGGCACTCACAACAGTCACTCGGGCCCTTGTGACCTCTAGGCTGGAATACTGCAATGTGCTCTACATGGGGCTGCCCTTGAAGAGCATCCGGCGTCTTCAGCTGGTACAGAACGCGGCCGCTCGAGCGATTGTGGGTGCACCGCGGTTCACCCACATTACACCTATCCTCCGCGAGCTGCGCTGGCTACCTGTCGATTTCCGGATGCGCTTCAAGGTGCTATTAGTCACCCATAAAGCCCTGCATGGTAGTGGATCTGGATACTTGAGAGACCGCCTTCTGCCAATTACCTCCCTGAGACCAATTAGATCACACAGATTGGGCCTCCTCCGTATTCCATCGGCCAGCCAGTGTCGGCTGGCAACCACAAGGAGGAGGGCCTTCTCAGTAGTAGCCCCGACCCTTTGGAATGAACTCCCTGTGGAGATTCGTACCCTCACCACCGTCCAGGCCTTCCGCACAGCCTTGAAGAACTGGCTAGCCCGTCAGGCCTGGGGATAAAGATAGTTGCCCCTCCCGAATGATGAATGCATGTTGCCTATTGTTTTTATTATATGTGTCTATGTTACTGTTTGCATTTCCCCTTCCCTGATTTTATGTGAGCCGCCCTGAGTCCCCTCAGGGAAAAGGGCGGCCTACAAATTTCAATAAAATCACTAAATCACTAAAATCACACATCATTGAGTTCTCAGAAAATTATACTTGCATGAAATGTGCTATTCCATTTGCTGATGGCTCTCCTACCTCTGTTTCACCTGAATTCCCTCTTAAGGGAACTGCTGACAGAACCTATCAGATTTTATGTACCTTGAGCTGCTCTTAGTGCTGCCATAAGGAGAGAAATTCTACTTTAACCATGATACAGGGAAAGATAATGTAAGGCTGTCTTACTTGTGAGCTGAGAATGAGATAAAAACAAAGGCATACGGCCATAGAAGAAAAAAAAAAAATCTTGCCAGAGCATATGTGTGCCATAGTTAGGGGCATCATGCAAATGCAAAAGAGCCACTAGTTTTGATGTTTTCCCTTAAGCATTGCTAATCTCCAGGTATGTCAGAGCACAATATGCAACTATTTTTCAAAAGGGCTCAGCATCAGGATGAAAGAGCCAAGGTGGCGCAGTGGTTAAATGCAGCACTGCAGGCTACTGCTAGATCAGCAGGTCAGCGGTTCAAATCTCACCGGCTCAGGGTTGACTCAGCCTTCCATCCTTCCGAGGTGGGTAAAATGAGGACCCAGATTGTTGGGGGCAATATGCTGACTCTCTGTAAACCGCTTAGAGAGGCCTGAAAGGCCTATGAAGCGGTATATAAGTCTACTGCTATTGCTATTGAAAGAAAACCAGTTTTTGCTAAAGGCAAGGCTGAGTAGCTAAGAGCACTGTCAACTCAGTCACAATGCTTGAGTAATACTTTTGGCTTCTTGACAATTCCAGTTGCTCAGAATACCCATTAATAACAGGAGAGTTTTGATAATTATTTCAAGTAAGCACCAGCAATGCTGAACACCACTTAGGGGTGAAATTCATTTATTTTTGCTACTGGTTCTGTGGGTGTGGCTTGGTGGGTGTGGCAAGTGAAGGATACTGCAAAATCTCCATTCCCATCCCACTCCAGGTGAAGGACACTGCAAAATCTCCATTCCCACCCCACTCTGGGGTCAGCTGGAGGTAGTATTTGCCAGTTCTCCGAACTGCTTAAAATATCCACTACTGGTTTTCCAGAACCTGCTGAATTTCACCTTTGGGTGAATAGTCCTCAGCTGGTCTTTAGCTAAGGCAGCTTCTACAAGACCTCCATGGTCCCTTCCAGCCATATGATTCTCTAGCTTCTTCCCACAAGTTCTACTTCATTGCCCCCGATGAGCTATTTGCTTGTAACAAATTATTGCTGAATTCTGAAATACATTTTACCAACTCCTGAAGCTTGGTGTTTTTTTTAGACATTTTAAAAAAGCAATCTCTTTCAATCTAATGAAAAGAAATGGGAATTTGATGAACTGGACTGATAATAGGATTTGTCTTACACTTGCTTTACTTGCAGAGTGGTCAAGGGACAGGTTGGAGGGTCTTATCTTTAATTGTACAATTATCTCTTGAAGCCTCTTTAGTTTTCCTTGAGTCAATCAATTTACAAGGGAAAATTTCTGGAGGGAACTTCTGTACTGCTTTATTAAATGAGGAAACAGCAGCCATTAGGGAGACTGAAGAGTGATGGAGAGATATATAACAGATGACAAACAGTAACAATCTCTTATCTCTTTGCAACTTTAAGTAAGGTCACAAATACCAACCAAGACATTCTAAAACATCACAACAATAAGACCGAGGTACAAACTTTTGGGAAATTGGAGGGAAGATTTTGATACAGCATTAAATCTAAAAAAAAATTCCTAAATTTTGGCCAGACAACTTCTGCTTAAATGAGTTCAGCCAAAAAAGTTCACATTTTAAAAATATATATATAGAAAGGAAAACAGAAAAAAGAGAACAGTAAAAAGTCAATATAGAAATAGCAGATAAAAGTGCAATAAAATTAAAAATATAGAAACAAAAAAAATATTGATTTTTGATTTTCAAAAGCATCTGCTGTATTATGAAATAATTGTTGATTTTTAATGTTTACGTAAACTCTTGTTACCTGTAATTTCCTTATCAATATGAGAGTGCAAATTAAAGCATATTCTGTATACTGTGGTATGCAAAGATCCCCTCAGAGAACTAAGCATTACCAGTCATAGTTATTTGGCATGGACTGCAGAAGACACCTAGTTTTCATAGGGGTACCTGCCTACATTACAGTCTGACCAAAAGTGCCATTTAGATCAGTGGTGGGAATCAATTTTTTTTACTAATGGTTCTGTGGGTGTGGCTTGGTGGGTGTGGCAGGATAAAGATACTGTAAATTCTTCATTCTCTCCCGATCAGCTGGGACTTGGGAGGTAGAAAATAGTTGGGGGCAGGGCCAGTCAGAGGTGGTATTTACTGGTTCTCCGAACTACTCAAAATGTCTGCTACTGGTTCTCCAGAACTGGTCAGAACCTGCTGAATACTACCTCTGATTCAGATACAATTCAGTTTCCTCATATATACTTTTATATAAGATTTCTGGAAGACTACAGGACTATTATTAAACACATCTTTAGCATTTTTTTTAAAAAAATGGTGGACTGTAAGGAAAAAAAAGATTTAAACTGATAAAAAGATGTATTGCTGATTCTGCCTCAAATGTGTGAATTAAACATTTTCTGCTGATAAGAGGCTGTGCAGAGTTGTGTTTTCTATTGATTTGCCTACTCCATGGAAAACTTCCAGATGGCTCTTTCCTTGCATTCTCTTTGCATCCATTTTAGGGAACTCATTGGGGAGCTGGATGAAATCAACTGTTTCTGTCAGTTTCCCCTTTTAGTTCAAATGATAGGAAAACTCAGTAAATCTGACCATTGGTGTTCTTAGAAGACTAACAGGCCTGTATCCCTAAATAGCCCCACTAACACATAGGAGGGTGGGATGTGTTACTTCATATTTGGCCCGATTTAATTTAATTGGGGACATACTAATCTTAATGTTGAAAGAAAGATTCTACTGCAGCCCGATACCCACCAGATCTACTATTGCCATAATGGCAAACCTATGGCATATGTGCCTGAAGTGGCACATGGAGGCATGTCACCTGGCATGTGCAGCATTGCCCGTTCTTCTTCTGGGTTTTTGGCATGCATGCACATGTCATATTAGCTGGCCTTTGTATGTGCAGCAGTGCAGGAAACCGGAAGAACTGGCCTTTTGTTTTCCAGAGTGAGCACGCGTGCCAGCCATCTGATCAGTGTGTGGCAGTAACCGAAAGGCTTCCTGGCCTCCACGCATGCGCATGCCAGAAACCAGAAGTTCATTTTCTGGTGCGTGCATGCCCCCTGGGCAACTCCTCTTCCAGCCCAGATGAGTGTGTGTGGGTGCAAAGTGCTCCCTTTTTGGCACTCAGTGCCACACGTGCATGCATCCATCACTGTACTATTGTCAACAACTTTTATGCTAGATATGAATTGTATATATTTGAATAAGGCTGAGAAAGTCTTCCTGATGTATGCAGTCTTCGATTGATCTTATTCTGCTACCTGTTAAATATAACAATTTCTTGCTTTCTTCTTTTGTAACTCAACTATCTTGGAAGAAACAGCTATTGGAAGGGGGGGATTCACCCCACCCACTCATTTTCCAAGTTGTCAAGAAAGCACAGCGGGGCAAGCAATAGCAATAGCAATAGCAGTAGACTTATATACCGCTTCATAGGCCTTACAGGCCTCTCTAAGCGGTTTACAGAGAGTCAGCATATTGCCCCCAACAACAATCTGGGTCCTCATTTTACCCACCTCGGAAGGATGGAAGGCTGAGTCAACCCTGAGCCGGTGAGATTTGAACCGCTGACCTGCTGATCTAGCAGTAGCCTGCAGTGCTGCTTTTAACCACTGTGCCACCTTGGTTACCAACCCCATCTCTGCTGATTTTGCTAGCAGGCCCTCTTTCTTTCTTCCAACAGTACCTATAAAGACAGAGGCTCCAGATGAGATAAAACAGTATGTGGATAACATCTCACTTCTGTTTAATCTCAGACTTAGAGAGTTCATAAATAAAACAAGTGTTGGCAGAGAGATCTCATTGGCTGCATAAGCTCACAGCTTTTGTTGGCCTTGTCAGTACTTCCTTGTCCCCAGAGGATGACAAGAAATGGTGACTTGGTAATCAAACTATACGTCTACTTCAGTCTAGCCTCGGAGAGAAAACACAGTGCTCATTCCCTGTGATACTTGCATGGATTATTTTATTCTTATTTGGCAGACTAATGGCATTTGAGGCCTCTGGATGCAATAAAGCTCTCAGGCTTTTCCCCATTAATTGCTCGCATCCCTTGCTAAATGCTTGAAAGGCAAAGAGGAGGAGCCCTTGCTGCTTCTCAGCCAACAGAGAGAGCTGGCATCCTCTGAAGAGGTTGTTGCTATGCTTGTTCTCCCATTTGTAGGTTCTTTGTGAAAGGAAAGGACTAGCAGAAATCCCAACTTTTTTCTAGCTAATGGAAATGCACTTAGAATATTGAAACTGAAATAGAACAGGGGTGTCAAACTCTCGGCCCACAACTTGCATTCGTCACGTGCTGGCCACGCCCACTCCTGGTTTAGCGAAGAATAAAAAAGTCACAATACATCATGTGATGATGACGTGATGATGCAAGTTTGACACCCCTGGAATAGAATGTTGAAATTAGCTCACAGGAAGCCTTGCAGCGAGGTTACTGACATTATGATATAAACATTAAGTTAGGCAATAACTGCTGTTTTTCCTTGGATGTCCTCAAAGCCTTTGCTCATCTGTGTGTTTACACCATGCAGGTTTGTCATTTTGAAACATAGCAATAAATGCTGGCTAGCAATGATTTATAAGCTTTGGGGGTCTCATTTGGTGCCCAGAAGTTTTCTTGGAAATAAGGAGATAGTGACTGGTAAGAGGAGTCCTGCAAGTGGCTGAGAGGTGAAGCTCTCGCCTCACAATTAGGAGGCTGTGAGTTTGATCCTAGGTAGAGGCAGATATTTTTCTCCCAGAGCACAATGAGAATATATCTGCTGAACAAAACTCAGCATTGGTGACAGGAAGGGCATTTGGCCAGTAAACACACTGCTAACTCTATTTAGCTGCCCAGATTCCACCCTGCAAGGGATTATGGGATCTTTAAAAGAAGATGATGAGTAGAGACTGCTGAGAGCTGCTTCTAGGGAGCATTTTTTTTTGCAAAAGGCAAATATGGCAAAGAACATGTAAAAGGAAAGGGTGCCTGGGGATATTGGTGCCCCCAGATCAGTGGTGGGTTTCAAAAATTGTTCGAACCTACTCTGTGGGTCTGGCCTCCTTTGTGGGAGTGGCTTGCCGCCCATGTGACCAGATGGGAGTGGCTTGCCGCCCATGTGACCGAATATGAAGATGCCGATGACACTTGTCAGAACCACCTTAAATTACCTCACACACAGCACTGGCATGCATAAAAATATGATGTAAACATGTTTTTTAAAAGGCATCTTTGGTTTGCGTTAAAACAACTTCAACACACGGAATGTTCTGATTGCACCACAAACGCAGTACGGTAGTCATCCTTACCTTTCACAGAGGCACTGAGTTTTATAAATATGAGCATGATAGTATAGAATAATCATATCCAAGGACCAGTGGTGGGTTTCAAAATTTTTGGGAACCTCTTCTGTAGGTGTGGTCTGCTTTCCGGGTCCACTGGTGGAACCTCTTCTAACCGGTTCAGTAGATTTGACGAAACGGTTCTACCGAATAGGTGCGAACTGGTAGGAACCCACCTCTGCCCCAGATGTGATTTTGGGAATTTCAGTTTTAGAACCAATGTTGCATGAGGAAACCTATGTTCAGGCCCTCTACCTCCAATTAAAGGAGGAATCAATAGGTGACTGGTAAAATCTTCTACTCCTCCTTTTGGAGAAAACCAGAATAGACAACATGATTGATGGAATCCCAATCTTTTTTGATCTTTTGATAGAGGATGAAAGAAATATGTAGCAGGACCTTTGTTAATTTCACCCAATTAAAAGGCAAACCAGATTAGAGACAGGCCTATTATTTTGCATATCCATTGATGATTTTTTTTTAAAAAAAAAACAGGCCCAATTTTTCATTCTTTCACCAATAATCTGGTAAATAATAACAATAAAAACTAATCATTGTTTTACTGTTCTATTAAAGAAAAAAAACTTGAACATTTAATTGTTTCACTGTAGAATTTGTAACAACAAAACAAACATGCAGTGCCAAATCCTGATTTATTCTTTCCTCTGATAAAGGACCATAGTAAGAGGTATGGTCTTTGGGTCTTACATGCTGCTTTTGGGAAAAGTCTATCAATGGCTAGAAAGTGCTTCAAATTTAGAACCACAGTGCGTCTAAATAAGTTTTATAAACAGATGCCTCCCATTGACAGGTAGTCTTGACTTAGGACTGCTTAATGACAGTTTAAAGCAGCTGGAAATCTACTTTCAATGACATGCATGTGGCTATATTGACTAGTCTGAGTCAACCAAGGTGAGCTTTTTTAAATGCTCTGAAATGTCTTTTCATCACAATTCTTCCAAGGCTTTTCCAGTTCGAAAAATAGTTAGACCACAGCTATGAAACCTGCCTGCAAACATCAAATGACAATTTAAACAGCAAAACCTTCTTAGAACTTTGCCACTTCAATTGAAGAATCTCATTAAACATACTTTTCGCTACTCTACTTTATGGCAATGAACTTTAATCTCCCCGGCATGCATAAATGTGTAACGTATGTTGGGAACTATTCGCATATGCCCTGTAATTTCTAAGTTGCTATTCTGCTCCACAGCATGGTCTTGATCAATGTGTGATGAAAGATTTCTACAAAGATCATACAAAGAAAAATATCTAAAAGGGACTTTGATCTTTCAAAAGTTTTGGGATTATAGCCTTCATTATTGGCTTTGTTGGTGATGATTGAAAGAAGGTAGTTTGTTAATATCTGAAGGAGTGAAGATTTTTCACCACTATACAAGATTCTGCAGACAAGCTTTGGAGGCCACCAGTCAGGAGAAATATCTAGTCCTGTGATAGCGAACCTATGGCATGCAAGTCGTCGCCCCAGCTCAGTTGTGCCACACATGTGCATGCGCCACCTGATTTTCAGGTCTCTGCCGTGCATGCACTGGGGGCGGGGTCACATGCAGGGGTCACATGTGGGGAGGGTGGGTTAGCACAGGGAGTATACATGCATGTGTGGTGGTGATGTACATGCATGGGGGGTTGTGTGCACATGCATGGGGGCGGGACACTAGGGACTGCACGCACATTACATTATGGGTGTTCGTGCATGCGCTTGCGGTCTTTCGGCAGCAAAAATGTTACTCATCACTGATCTAGTCCTTGAGATTTGACAGATTATTATAGGGCTGTTCTAAATCTCAACAGCCACATAATAGATGCTTTATTGCCCCTTAAAATATCCCCAATACTTTTAAATGTTCGCACTGCCCCTGGTTAAAAAAAAAACACCCGTTCAGATGAATAGGTTCATTTAACAACCACAATGTTTGCTTAATGACCAGTAAGAAAAAGGCTGGACAATTACGTCTGATCATGTGGGTGCTTTGACTTATGATCCTAATAATTTATGACTGGATTTATGATCCCAATTATGGTCATAAATCGAGGATTACCTGTAAAAGCTAAATTCATTTAGGTGAAAAACTGGAAAATTTAAGGTAAATGTGAAAATAACAAAATCTAGCAAGACAATACAGCTGCCAGGATTGATTTTTTTAAAGCAATCCAGTGATGGGTTGCAAGGATGATTGGGAACTAACGTTCTAATTAATTGGGTTATGCTATCTGTCTGGGCTGCAGAAATCAAGATTACCATTAGATGTCAAAATAGAGGTCCAATATATTTTTGCTGCTGTGCCATCTACTGAACAACCTGGATTTTTACAGCCTAGATTTGAGACGTCTAGTTTAATCTAATGTAATGCAGCAGTTGGTTAAAACCAAATACTTTAGCTGAATTACTTAAGACAGTTTTGATACAGAGCTTAACCTTTCTTTGCTTAACCATAGCTTCCTAAATACTCCACTATTGGCCAAGTTCACCTAAGACATAAACTTTACTCTAAAGGTAAAGGTTCCCCTCACACATATGTGCTTGTCATTCCTGACTCTAGGGGGTGGTGCTCATCTCCATTTCAAAGCTGAAGAGCCAGCGCTGTCCAAAGACGTCTCCGTGGTCATGTGGCCAGCATGATTAAATGCCGAAGATGCATGGAATGCTGTTAACTTCCCACCGAAGCTGGTTCCTATTTTTTCTACTTGCATTTTTACATGCTTTCGAACTGCTAGTTGGTAGAAGCTGGGACAAGTAATGGGAGCTCACTCTGTTACGCGGCACTAGGGATTCGAACTGCCAACTTTTCTGATTGACAAGCTCAGGGTCTTAGCCACTGAGCCACTGTGTCCCTCAAACCTAGTGGTGGGTTCCGGATCCCGGTGTCCTCCACATGAATGTGCAAGGTGCATGCCCACACATGTGCAGTGCACACATGCGTCTTACCATCCAGCGATGCCTCTGCAAGCCTCCATGACACTGCAGCTGCTTGGCAGAGCATCAGACAGGCATTGTATGTGCCATGCGTGTGTGCGGAAGCGCCAAAGACAGGTAAGGAGCATTTGGGTGGGCCCTACGGAGCACCCTACTGGAACGGTACCCAATGCTCCGGGCAGGCTCCAGTACACCCGTACTGGGGCGTACCACCTGTAACCCTCCACTGCTCAAACCATGCTCTACAAATAGCAGTTTTATGCATTCCACAATGGTAAGATACATTTAAGAATGGCTCTTTGAATAAACCATACTAAAAACACACTAGGTTATAATTAATCATGGTTTACAAACCAAAATGCTTGCATTCATACAACTGGCTAAGTCAAAGCCCAACAAACCACATTATGGCTAAGTATAATGCATAAATACAATCACTGTATCATCAACATTGTGCCTTATAACTTAAGACAAATGAATTTTCAAGCTCACGTCCAATTAATTCAAAAAGGTTATTTTCCAGGCCTTATTGTTTTTTTTAAGAGAATCAGAGATAAGATTAAAGACTGAGACAATAAAGTGGCATGTTTGATTGTCGTCATTCTACTACCCAGAATTGTGCCCATGAGCCTTTTCCTACTCTCTAGCTGAAAAGTTATCCATCCTTTTTGAGTTGGCAGAACACTCTACTAGCGTTATAATGGCTATCCCCATTGCTAATCCCTGCCTACTTCTGTTCCCTCTTCCCAGGCTCTGTGGGCACTCTGAATTCCTTCCAAAGCAATAGGTAACAATGTTGTTTTTTTTTAAAAAAAACCTCAAGGCCATCCTTTTGCTTCATAGGTTTGTGCAACATACCAGATTTGAAAGGAAAATTCTGAGTGTCCCTAGGCCCACACATCATTTTTCTCAATACCTCCTTAAAACAAACATGTCCCTTCCTGGAGCTGTGTCAAGCTGTGAAAGCCCTGAAAAAGATGCAACTTTTAAATAAATGCTGGCCCCAGAGAGGTTTGGAAATGGAAATTTTGCAACATCCTTCCTCCAGGAGTGGGGTGGGAATGGAGATTTTGCAGTATCCTTCCCCTCCCATGCCCACCAAGCCACGCCACACAGAGCCAGAGGTAAAAATAAATAAATTTCACCCTGACCCTATTCATGGGTTGGGGAGGAGATGAAGGCAAGCTCAGAGGCCTATGGCAGAAAGGTGTTTATACCATTGTGACTTGCAACTGGGGAATGGCCCTAAGTGGAATCATTTGGGGTGGAAGTCTTACAAGAGGCAGACTTAAAACTGTTCTGCATCATGTGAATCATAGATCCCTGGACCAGGTGTGTGAGGGGAGGGGGTGTTCTGTGGCATGGTCCCACATGAAAATCAGGTGCAAATCGCCATTCACACAGTAGTGTTGCCTTTTTAATTTTTTTTTGCACCCTTGCCTTTTGGATGCCTATGTCCTGGACTGAGCAACTCTGGGTTGGAATTCTTTCTTGAGGCCAAGCTATTTACGTGAATAATAATTTATAATATTCACTCTGGTTGGTGGGAAGAGTATGCTATGTAAATGACAAGTAAGTCTGATTAATGCTAACACTGCAAAGGTCAACATGGAAGGGAATTTTAACTTTCTTAGGCAGGTGCAAATTTCTCTTGACATTCAGGTTGCAGATTTGGAAAGATTATTTTTGTTGGGAGTGTGGCGGGGGAAGAGAAAAAACTGTCTGTTCATTTAAATCTTGATGTGCTTTGTTTCGGGTCTATATTAGCATACCAAGACATTTCATATTTAAAAAAAATATTATAAAACAAAATTGAAAATAAGACTAGAATACACAATCATAATAAACATAAAGCTTTTAGTGAAAAATATAGCATGGAAGATTAGCAGCCAATCATTTTAGATTACAATTTCAAAGTAGAAGCAGAATAGAAGTAAATTACCAACCTCATGTCACCCCCAGCCCCAACCTGAGAACTAAATCTTTAGGGCTTTTAAAAAAGCAATCTACAAATTTACAAGTGGGTCAGGCAAACTTCGACCCAAAACATTTTGTAATGATGAGTCACCTCCAAAGAGGCTCTGCTTTTTTTTGTTCATCAGCCTGATGAACTATTTGGAAGGCCCCTACAGGGAAATTGTTAACTTTCTCCTTACCCCATAACAAAGAAACAAATAAAACCCTTTGTAGATTAATTACTTTTATATAATTGACTTTCTAATTTGATTTTTATTCAGGAGGAGAGTTGTGGGTATTATACCCTTTACTGATCATCTGTTAGTATCTGTTACTATCTCTTTTCCTTTCCTTTTCCTTTCTATCCCAAAAGCTCTTTTGTTGCTTAGAGATTTCTTATGAGCTTAACTTCCTTTTTTCTATTAGCTTTTCTAACTTTTTTCTTGTAGGTAATAGCTACTTAAAAGGGACACAGTGGCTAAGACGCTGAGCTTGTCAATCAGAAAGGTCAGCAGTTCGGTGGTTCGAATCCCTAGTGCCGTGTAATGGAGTGAGCTCCCATTACTTGTTCCAGTTTCTGCCAACCTAGCAGTTCAAAAGTATGTAAAAATGCAAGTAGAAAAATAGGAATCACCTTTGGTGGGAAGGTAACAGTGTTCCGTGCTCCTTCGGTGTTTAGTCATGCCGGGCACATGACCATGGAGACATCTTTGGACAGCGCTGGCTCTTCGGCTTAGAAACGAAGATGAGCACTGCCCTCTAGAGTTGAGAACGATTAGCACATATGTGTGAAGGAAACCTTTACCTTAATAGCTGCTTGCTGGCACACTCACTTGTTGATTTCATCCTTTGTCTTATTTCCTACACATGTCAAAATGTCTGCAAGCATCCATAATAGTTTAAGCTTCTTTCTGTTTCTCCCAACCTATTGGAATAATCTGTGATTGCACTTAAAAGTGTCTTCTTTCTGAGAAGTTCCAATTCTATTTGCACTCATTTTATCCTGAAGAATTCTGCCCTTGGATCTTTCCTAGTATTTCCAACTTCACTGAAACTGGTTGTCTCCTGAAATGCATTTACAACTCCTTTCCACTCTTTCCTTCTGTAATATCTTGAATTTTAAGACTATGTAGTCACTTCTTCCCAGAATTTCTCCTCTGTGCTGGCATTGCTGTTAGTCAGCCAACGGTTGTCCCACCGGGCTTTGTTAATATCTAATAAGCCATAATAACTGTTTTCCATTAGGATTTCCTGTTTGTTCCCCATGTTGTGGATTTTATAATGATAGTGAAGTCCTTGGGTCATATATATTAACCTATTCCATCATGTATTTCTATATACATTATTGGGGGCTTCCAAATCTTGCATATTCTTTTAGTCTCAGTATGGAGGATCATGCAGTTTTTTAGATTGTCTTCTTCCTCCCCGACTGGATTCAGTTTAAAGAATTCCAGGTCACATTATTTCTGGTTCTCTGAGGTTTGCCACATTTTCTTTCAATGAGTTGCTCACCTCTGAAATGCACCCATTATCAAGGATTAAAACCATTCCCATTGGCACCATCTGTATGGCCACCTGCTCACTTCTAATAATTTTTATTCCCTTCCTGAGCCTTGAGTGATGAATATACCACCTGTGCTCACAGCTCCTTCATTTCTCCTTCCTGGCATTTTGTAACCTCTTGCAGTGTCTTCAAGGCTATGTTTGGCAATGTCATTTGTTCCCATGAAGATCAGTAGAAATTGATCTTTGTCATGGGTTTAAAAGAGTTTTAGGAGTCTTTCCATTTTGTCCTAAGAAGAATTGGTGCCCCAGGGAAGCACCACACTTCTGTTGATAGCTTGTCTGGCTGACAGATTGCTGCCAGTAGGAGGTCTCCAATTACCACCACTTGTCATTTCCTATTCTTTGTTTTTATATGATTTTCATCAAAACTTTTTAAAAAGAAGATTAACAACTAATTCAGACTAATACAAAAAAGTAATTAGATGAAAACTGCAAGATAAATAGAAAAGAAAGAAAATATGCACAAAACATGGCTTCCAATATTCTTCATAGCAGTTTTATGTATAATTATATTTTAACCTCTCTCTCGTTGTGTGAAGTTACATCATAACACTGTTCTTTGTGTAATCTATCCTGCCCAATAATCAATAACATCAAACAATTACTTCCTATTCTCCAGGGCAGGAGCAGGAATTCTTCCCATTGTAAAGCCTATTGTCAAGGCTCTGACTAATGAACTCAAGCAAACCAGAACTCTGTGACTTGGCTCCTTCTCAAAGGTCTTCTTTAATGTGTACATCATATCAGCACAGCTTCAATGGAAAACCAAATCTAAATCTTTCCCATAGTTTCAGTATAATTAAACTAGGAAATAACCCCATTCCCCAAATTTCACAGGTCACATTGGTCAATTGAGTTAATTGGCAAGCTCTTCGGGGACTCCTGCCCCAGCCTTATCTGTTGCCAATAGAGATGCCCTTAGTTCCCATGAGAAAGTTCTTTGTTGTGCCTAGTAATGCATTCTAACCTCTTTCCCCCTTTTCCCTGTATGTGACAACTGAGGAACAGAAAGATGGCTGCAGCCTTGTTCAGTTCGAAGTTGACACCTATACAATCTCATTACTCATCTGTGAGACTTATGCAAATTGTTCTCCATCTAGGAATACAGAAATAGTAACAGTGAAACTCTGAAATCAATTCTGAAGCTCTGGAATGTACAGGTAAACCTTGATTTACAAGCAGCTGCTTAGTCAATATACAAAGTTGTGATGGACCCCTAAAAAATACCTAGGAGCTGGTTTTGAAGTCTGATGGTTGTCCCTCCCATAGTCATGTGGCCATATTTTGGCCACTCAGCAATCAGTCTTCATTTGCCACTGTTTGCAGCCTCCTGTGGTCACATGACTAAGATTTACAATGCTTTTACGAAAACCTGGTGTTTACTAGCAAATCATGGGTTTACTTAATGGCTCTTAATTTCTAATTCCAGTTGTCCTGTGAAATGTCTATTTGCTCTGCCTGTGTTTTTTTTATTCATCGAGTATGTAACTTTCCAGGGAACAATAATGGGGAAACCAGCTATTGCTAAATGTACCATGTTCTCCCACACCCTATTTCCTGTAAATGAAATTAAGAAGAGGTTTCCTTACACAGAAACAAGTAAGTTCTAAACTAGTTTATTTCTTTGAATTGAAGCATTGCAGTTTGCATTCTGAACCTGGCTAATAATAAAGAAAGATATCAAAGTAGTTTAAAAATGACTCCCAAAGATGTATTCATTCCTCTGCTCCATTATTTGACAATTAGTTTAAATGTGTTGCTTATCTGTTACTTCCCTGTTAGATGTCCTTGAATATGTAATTAGATTTGTATATAAATTTCCCATATAAACACTAGAATGGTTTTATCTCCAAGGCCATCTGTATTTTTCAATGAAAACAAATCATCATCATTAAAGAACTTTAGCCTTCAAAAGGCTTGTGCATTATCTTAATATTCTTTACAGTAGATTATTAACTAAGAGCTCAGATAATCCTGACTTTTCTTATTAAAAAATGGATCAAGTAGTCTGTGATAGGAAATATCTCTGCTTGGGATCCCCAAAGGTGGCTGCCAGTCAGATGAAATGATCTTGAAATGGGTAAGTAGTGTGGCTTTGTATAAGACAACTTCCTATGCTTCTAAGTTCTAGGCCACCAGATCTGTCTTGCAAAACTCCAGACAAACCATGAGATGGCAGCAAAGACATAAAGGAAAATCTAATGTTTGCTGCCATCTGGTAGTTGTCTAGATTTGTGCAACTCAGATCTCCCAATTCCACAAATTTCTCAGGTTAATATTATTGACTAGGTTCACACATTATGCTAAACCATTATTTGAATACTTATGGCTTCTTGATTAAGCTACAACCAGTGGTGGGTTGCAGGCGGTATGCCCCGGTATGGGCATACTGGAGCTTGCCTGGAGCACCGGGTAACGGGCCCACCCACCCGCCCATGCTGCTTACCTGTCTTTAAACTCTTCAATGCTTCTGCGCATGCGCAAGGTGCATACAGGACCTGCGTGACACTCCACCAAGCTGCTAGAGCGTCACGGAGGCTTGCGGAGGCATAGCTGGATGGTAAGATGCATGTACACGCTGTGCATGTGTGTGTGCATGCTGAGTGCATTCATGTGGAGGATGCCAGGTCCCGTTGCAACCATACCGGTTGCAACAGGATCCGGAACCCACCACTGACTACAACTGACTAGTTTCACTTTATCTTACTTATAAATAATGATGTATAAAACATAATAGCTGAATTCCTACAATATGCTAAACCATTTATACAACACACTAATCAGACAAACTCTATTATGTATTATAATTGACTTAATATATTAGTGGTCTTAACCCAACCACTTCCACCTCTTAGCAGGCACAGTTTATTGATCTGAAATCTGAACAGGAGTCTTCAAGCAGATTCTTCCTTATAGATGATTTCTACTACAGTGGTATGCATTACTTTGGGGATGGCGCAAAACTACAATTTCCATAGAATGAATATGTATAGCAGAGGTGGGTTCCTACCAGTTCGCACCAGTTCGGTAGAACCGGTTCGTCAAATCTACTGAACCGGTTAGAAGAGGTTCCACCAGTGGACCCGTAAAGCAGGTTCCAAAATTTTTTGAAACCCACCACTGACACACACAGACACACACAGACACACACAGACACACACAGACACACACACACACACACACACACACACACACACAGACTCACACACACAGAGAAAGAAAAAGATAAAGAAAGGAAGAAACAAATAAAAAAAGGAAAAAAGAAAGAAAAAGTGAGAGAGAGATGAAAGGAAAAAAGGAAAAGGGGACAGAGAGACAAAAGGAAGGAAAAAAAAAAAAGAGAGAGAGAGAGAGAGATAGAGAGAGAGAGAACACATGGCTGACAAGCCACTCCCACAAAGGAGGCCACACCCACAGAGTAGGTTCAAAAATTTTTTGAAACCCACCACTGATGTATAGATACTTTATGCTTTACATATAGAAATGGAACAGAGATGGGTTGCTCCCAATTCGTCCCGGATCAGGTGAACCGGTAGTGGTGGCAGCAGGAGGCTCCCCCGCAGAAGCGTTTCGCATGTCCGTTTGAACCAGGAGTAAAAAAAAATGGAAACTCACCACTGAAATGTAAGTACAATAGGATTCAAAGTGAAGAAGATTGTAACAAGAGGTCTTTAGGTCTGCAGCTTAGTCTGCTGCTCGTGATGGACAGCTCAAGGCTTTCTTTGTTTTTCTTTTAAGAAGACCTGGGGTAGATAAAACTATCTGCTTCCAGTAAAGCAGATCACGGGACCTCACCACTCTATATTACCTTTCTACTTTTCAAAAGACAATATTGCAGCTTTTGCTACACTATTGTACAGTAGGCTTTTCAAACTATTTAGCCTAATAATCTCTGTTCTTTTTACTCCTTTCACATACCCAGTGTTTTAAGAAAAATAAAATAAAAAGGAAATTATACACCTTTCCAGTTTGGGACAAAGGATAATTTCTTGTGGTATATATAGAAGCAGGGTTTTTATAAAATGAAAAAGGTTTTTTTTTTCCTTTTTAAAGTTGTTTCGCTTTTCAAAAGTCTTAATAACCACATTTTTTGTGCATAAAGAACAAAACCTTGGTAAAAAGCACATGTTGCTTGACACAAAATCTCACAAGGGCTCATAAGGGACATAAATAGAGTTTTTCCAACTTATTAGGTAGAAAAAGGCCTTGGATGATTATTAACTAGTTACATGAGTTATAACACAGTACTCTATTCCTTCTCCCTATTTACATAATTCTATTTAATATATTTCAAACTCTGAAATATTCCAGTAAAAGAAAATTGAACACTTAAGTTAATGGAGCTATTCTTAAAAGTAATTTTCACCTTCTCCCTGACCTTTTGTGTAAAGAGATATACATAACCGATAGAGAAAAACAAACAATAAAATCCTTTTCTCTCCAAGAACAAGTTCAGCTTTTAATATTTGCTTAATAAATGCCCATAGACCAAAAGTACAAAAACAAAAAAACTTAAAATTGTGCAAAAATTAAAGTAAAAGAAAACGCATGCAGCTATGTTATTGCACAACAAAAGGCAATATAGTGGGATAAATCTAATTTCTCAGAGAGTAAAGAATATTGTAGAAGGTGTCAAGGTTCCACATTTTGATTTGTGGAAGAATTTTGAACAAGATAGTCAACAACTACTTGTAAAAGAAATGGACTGAAAAGCAAAATTCTTGCGTTAGCTAGTTGTAGAGCAGTGATTTCTAACCAACATAGCTACAGCTAAGAATTTTGTGACCTTCTTAGATGTTTCAGCAAATTGATCTTGTAGCAGTTGATCTATACTCACTGAATGTAATAGAAAAGAAAATGGTTTAATGAGACCAAGGTACCAGGTGTGAGACAGGGGACAATCTAGTAACAATCTATCCTGTTATCTGAGCTCCTGCAAAGGTAAGGAATGTTATGATATCTGTTCTGATCCCCCTCGTCCCACACCAACACACACTCCGAGTCAAAGATAAGTTACGGCGTTTAATTAACAGACAGTCAGGTCCTTGGCAGCAAACGGGCACAGACAAGCTTAGGCAGCACTCCAACACAGATAAGCCGTGGCAGCAAGCCAGCCTGCCAGGCTCACAAGACTGTTCTCTAACATTCATTCCTGCGTTGACTTCTGCAAGAGGGGTGTGTGCACAAGCAGTCTTTTTATAGTCTGGAGAGGAGCCTAATGACCACCAGCTGAGTGCAATTAACTCCTGTACTTGCACAACTGTTCCTGACGCCCATTAGCTCTTCAGTGCCGGGCATCCAGGAACAACTCACTACTGGCGTCTGGATCACTCTCCCTTGTCTCCTCCCCACTGGTCCAAGACTCAGGCGCCTCCTGGTGGCCAACCAGCCTCTCTGCACCCTGCTCGGAGTCAGAACCCTGTCCAGGTCCTCCACATCCTCCAGAGCTGACTCATAGGGCCCTCGCTGTCGGAGTCTGGTGGTAGCTCCAACGGCTCCTGCTGGGCCACAACACATATCTATTTGTAGTACTCATTGAAAGCAAGGCATCAGATTTCACCAGTGTAAATTTGGTATATAGTGGTTAAGGATAAAGCTAGAAATTACGACACATTGAGTTCTAGACCTACTTTAGGCATTTAGCCAGCTGAGCTGTGTCACCTGGGACCAGTCACACACACTCTCTCTCTCATCCCTAGGAAAAAGGCAATGTGGAGGGGAGCCTTGTCAAAAAATTGCCGAGATTTAGTCCAGGCAGTTGCCGGGAGGTAAAAACTGATTCAAGGCACGCATAGAAGTTCTTATATATGCAATGAAAGACTGACATATATATGAATTGAATAATTTAGAATATTTTGTTTTAAAATGAAAGATAAGAATAATAATGAATCTATGTATATTTGATAGATGATTGGTGATATTATGCCTAACTCTAAGTAGTGATGTATATTATAAAGATATCTTGTTGATAAATAATTTAATAAGGCAGTAATGAAAGATTGGTGCTATATGAAGTGAGTATTTAGAATACTCTGTTTAAAAATGAAGGAATAACATTCGTGCTTGAATGTATGATGTACAAGGACAACAATGAACATAAGCATACTTGATGGATGACTGGTGGGATTATGTATAATCGAAAGTAGTGATGTATAAACATAAACAGTTGGAAAAAAATTTTACACTGTAAAAATAATCAGAATGAGATAAGTTATTATATAAAGGTACACTGTTATTAAATAGACAATCAAGGATGCAAGGGAATTAGGTTGGCTGAAAAGAAAGAAATATTAACCGTAATTGAATATATGATGTACAATAGTTTGTAGTTTGTAGTTTATTAACATTTATAGGCCGCCCTTTTCCCTGAGGGGACTCAGGGCGGCTTACATAAAATCAGGGGAGGGGAATACAAACAGTAACGTAGACACACATAGAGTAAAAATAATGAGCAACATTCATTCATCATTCGGGAGGGGCGATTATCTTTGTCCCCAGGCCTGACGGGCTAGCCAGGTCTTAAGGGCTATGCGGAAGGCCTGGACGGTGGTGAGAGTACGAATCTCCACGGGGAGCTCGTTCCAAAGGGTCGGAGCTACTACTGAAAAGGCTCTCCTCCTTGTAGTTGCCAGCCGGCACTGGCTGGCAGATGGAATTCGGAGGAGGCCCAATCTGTGAGATCTAATTGGTCGCAGGGAGGTAATTGGCAGAAGGCGGTCTCTCAAGTACGCAGATCCACTACCATGAAGGGCTTTATAGGTGACTAGTAGCACCTTGAAGCGCACCCGGAGATCGACAGGTACCCAGCGCAGCTCGCGGAGGATAGGTGTTATGTGGGTGAACCGGGGTGCACCCACGATCACTCGCGCGGCCGCGTTCTGGACTAGCTGAAGTCGCCGGATGCTCTTCAAGGGCAGCCCCATGTAGAGCACATTGCAGTATTCCAGCCTAGAGGTCACAAGGGCCCGAGTGACTATTGTGAGAGCCTCCCGATTCAGGTAGGGTCGCAACTGGCGCACCAGGCGAACCTGGGCAAATGCCCCCCTGGTCACAGCCGTCAGGTGGTGGTCAAAGGATAGCTGTGGATCCAGGATGACTCCCAAGTTGCGAACCCTCTCTGAGGGGTGTAGAATTTGACCCCCCAGCCTGAGTGATGGAATATTGGTCGAATTGTTGGGAGGGAAGCACAACAGCCACTCAGTCTTTTCTGGGTTGAGTACAAGCTTGTTAGCCCTCATCCAGTCCATAACGGCCTCAAGGCCTCAGTTCATCATGTCCGCCGCTTCATTGAGTTGGCACGGGGCGGACAGATACAACTGGGTATCGTCCGCATATTGATGGTATCTTATCCCGTGCCTGCGGATGATCTCTCCCAGTGGTTTCATGTAGATGTTGAATAGTAGGGGGGATAAGACCGAACCCTGAGGCACCCCATATGTTAGGGGCCTAGGGGTCGATCTCTGCCCCCCCACTAACACCGACTGCGACCTGTCCGAGAGGTAGAAGGAGAACCACCGCAACACGGTGCCTCCCACTCCCACCTCCCGCAGTCGTCGCAGAAGGATACCATGGTCGATGGTATCGAAAGCCGCTGAGAGGTCAAGGAGAACCAGGATGGAGGGATGTCCTCCATCTCTGGCTCTCCAAAGATCATCGGTCAATGCGACCAAAGCGGTTTCTGTGCTGTAACCGGGTCTGAAGCCTGACTGGAAGGGGTCAATGACAGTGAGGTGCTTAATTATATTAGACGGAAATTTTGTGATTATACATGTAATTGAAAATATGGATGCACAAACGCTTGTAACCAAACAACATGCTGTATGTAATGGATGAGGGTTTTATGTGTTGTCTTTTATGTTTAAAAATAAAAAAAGTTTTTTAAAAAAAGATAAGTTCTTATATATGTATGAGACAGGGGTGGGTTCTAGCAGGCACTACTGCCGGTTTGCTCATGGGCATGCTGCACACATGTGCTTTGCACTTTATGCACTCTGTGTGCACATGCACAGTGTAATAAAAATTGTTTTGCACATGTGCAGAAGCAAAAAACAAGATGGCGCCGCCACCCATAGAACCACTTCAGGGGCGGGGCAGGCCTGTGTCGCTGCTGGTTCCAGCGACTCAGGCCACCAAACCACTACCGGTTCAGCTGAACCAGTTCAAACTGGTAGGAACCCATCACTGATATGAGATGATAAAAATATTTAGATACATTGAAAGGAACTTATGATGGCACATATGTGATTTTTTAAAATTTATCTTTTTGGACTTGCTGGTTAAATTCTGCCAAAGCTTTATCTGGACTGATAGAACATACAACTAGGCCCACAATAAGACAAATTCACATCTATTTGGGGTTTCAAGGAGCATATACTGGGATTCACCCAAGACTTTTTGTTTTAGAATTTAGCCAGAATTTTAGTTGGCAAAGTCTTGAGGCCCCTCTAAGAGATGCATCCAAGTTCCAGCTGTGTGTGCTTCTCAGCTGATCAAAGGTCATAGACAAGGGTCTTAAGGAGGTTAGCGTGAGTTACTTCTGATGCGGAAAAGTCCTTGTACAGTATGTACAGGGTTGCACACTGCATAGCAGCAAACTTAGTATATTTGCTTTAAATAATTTGATTGCTGCAGACATATAGTTATGTCCTTGGCATTCAAATCCGATAATCTTATTGGATGCTTTTTGTTCTTTAAATGACAGCTTGCTTATTTGATGACTCCAGGAGGTAGAGGGTTGGAAATGAATGCCTAAATTTTTAAAGTCTTTGACTGACTCAATAGGTATATAGTGAATTTTTCAATTATAGGAAAGGTTAAAATGTTTTTTTGTGTGAGAACTAGAATAATTGTTTTAGCATAATTAATTTTAGGTGGTTTTTAAAATAAAAGGACACAACTGCTCCTAGATATTTTCAAAGGCCAACTTGAGATAAAGATAGAATGGTGGTGTTATCTTTGTAAAATAGAATGGACTGGTTGGATGGACTGGATTCTGCTTAACAACTGAGTTGCTGGTTCCAATTGTGGTTACTAAATGGCGAATGTCTTAATGAAGATGTTTTGCATAGAATGTGCTAATTATACATAGAAGGCTAATTAGACAATAATTAGCAGATTATTCTTACCATCTTAAAAATTGGAAGTATTAAGTTTCAGTTTTCAAGTAGCAGTAAAGAGTTGCTAAGGGCAGTAAGATGGCTCAGTGGCTAAGATGCTGAGCTTGTTGATCAGAAAGGTCGGCAGTTCGGCGATTCAAATCCCTAGTGCCGTGTAATGGAATGAGCTCCTATTACTTGCCTCAGCTTCTGCCAACCTAGCAGTTTGAAAGCATGTAAAAATGCAAGTAGAAAAATAGGAACCAGCTTTGGTGGGAAGGTAACAGTGTTCCACGTGTCTTCGACGTTTAGTCATACTGGCCACATGACTACAGAGATATTTTCGGATAGTGCTGGCTCTTCGGTTTTGAAATGGAGATGAGCATCACCCCCTAGAGTCAGGAACAACTAGCACATATGTGTGAGGGGAACCTTTATCTTTAAGGAGTTGCTGATCGTACATAAGTTAGTATAGGGGAGCACGAATTTGAATCTATTTTCAAGAGCTCAAGAGAAATTCAGTCCTGTCATTTTACCATTCTTCAGTTATAAGTTCAGTTTAAGGATTTCTGAATCTGAAACAGGTCACTTTGACAAGGAGGTGTCAGAAAGTGAGAAGCTGAGCTTGTCTGTGCTGATTAATGTATGAAATAGGTCATAGTAGTAGGTGGCCAGCTCTCAGGTGGAATTGGATTATTAGAGTTGAAACAAGGGCTGGCAGCTGCATGTGAAACTAGATACCAAAACAAACCATGATATTTGTTAGCTGTTGGAATCATTCCAGTTTACTAAGAGATAGCTTTGCTTTTTCCTTTGCAGGAGACACCTGTACACATTTTTCAATGAACAGAAGAACCAACAATTATAGTTGTGATAGTGACTCATAACTCTATAGTCAGACACTACCACAGCCTTAGCTGACTCATGTTCTTTGTTGAACCAGGGCTTGGAGACTCTATAATGATAATTTCATGCAGGGGTAGAACTGATTTTAAAGGCCTTTGCAGAGTTAATAATTTTTTGGAAAATATTTTAATGTTTATGTTTTCAGATGTATAAAAATGGGAATAATTTCTATCCAGAAATAGAGCTTGCATTCTATCATAATAATGACAGTTGCAGACATTTAGCAAAAATTCCTTAGAGTTTCACATTTATGGAGTCCTAAGAGTTTTTCTCTCATCACATTTCATCACCCAACTAGATAACATTATTAGTGTAAGTGTGGGGTTTGTTCCTTGCTTATATACAATAACTTGCCTTGGCAGTTTTGGTTTTTTCCCTTGGTAATTCCTTGATTAGAGTATGGCTTAATCAAATAAAAATTATTAAAATCAAGATAGAAAATTAATATTTGGGATTTTGGAAATCTTAATTGCTCTTCCCCTGATTTATTTGATTCTTATTTTGGCCCTAATCAAATATAAGATTGAAATGAGTGCATTCTCCCAAATGTAGTCCTGAGCACTTAACCAAATATAGAGGCTGGCTTTGAGATATTAAAGGTAAAGGTAAAGATTCCCCTTGCACATATGTGCTAGTTGTTCCTGACTCTAGGAGTGGTGGTGGTCATCTCCTTTTCAAAGCCAAAGAGCCAGCACTATCTGAAGATGTCTCCGTGGTCATGTGGCCTGCATGACTAAACATCGAAGATGCATGGAATGCTGTTACTTTCCCACCAAAGATGGTTTCTATTTTTTCTACTTGCATTTTTACATGCTTTCGAACTGCAAGGTTGATTGTGCTTCTCCTCTCCTCCCATTTTATAATCCACTTAGTAAAGAAGGAGTCACCCTGATTCTCTTCTTAATACTATCTTCCGTCCCAGGACCTAGGGTATGTCTATCCTCTTTCATTATGTAAGAGAAGTCCATATTGCTGACTTTCTATAAGTGGTAAGCCAGGGGACAGTTGTTCCCAACAAATCTGCTATGACAACACAGAGCTGATGTTGTCTAAGGCCATGTAATATACAGCCCAAGTTTCCAGTGACTTAATTTAAAACCTGAAGCACAAAGCTACTGTGTATATGCATATAGGCCTTGATTTTTGTGTATTACAGTAGGCAATTTTTTAAATAATTTATATAAATTCATTTTTCATATTGATATGAAATTCATATACTTTCATTTTTGTTTACAAGGTTTGTTTTGTTTGTTCGCTTTGTTTACAATGAAAAATTTGTTTACAAAATTGTCTGCTACAATGTCCTACTTGTCAACGACTACTTCAGCTTCAACCACAATAATACATGGGCAAATGATTGATACAAACTCAAGGTAAACCACTTCAAACTTGATTGCAGAAAATATGACTTCAGCAACAGAGTGGTCAATGCCTGGAAATGCTCTACCTGGCTCTGTTGTTACCTCCTCAAACCCCTATAACTTTAACCTTAAACTGTCTACCATGGACCTCACCCCATTCCTAAGAGGTCCGTAAAGGGGGCGTACATAAGCGCACCAGCGTGCCTAACGTCCCTGTCCTACTGTTTCCATTTATTTATATTAATTTCTTTTGTTCATGTCCACGTTCATATTTATACCTGCTATCTTGTACATGTTTGACAAACTAATAAGTAAATAAATAATAAATAAAGGCGATCCCGGAGAAAAAAAAGAGACAATCTTGGCTAGTTGTATCATGAGCCTCCTACCAAGTAAGCATAGGGTTACTTTTTGGAGAGTTAAGTTTTTACATGATTCAGATATTCAGCTGTGCCTGATGTAAAACCTGTCAATTAGATTTATCTACTCCTACTCCCCTTACTACACACTTCATATGAAATTATAGCTGCATATCCTACTGCATTTCTGCTAATCACTGAACAAGTCCCTCACGCCTTGTTATGTTGAATCAAGAACCATGCAGTTAATCCAGATGATGAACTAGTTAGTCCAGCATTTGGGACAGAATGTATCACAACCTGCAATTCCCATACCGAGCTTGGCCTAAGACATTGAAGTAAACTGTTGGAACTATTTCTCACTGCCTGATAAAGATTATGACCATCCAAGCATATTTACTGTCTCCCTTAATCAGTGTGAACAATACTTGATACTGGATGACTTTGCACCAACAAAACCCAATATAGAGTTTATAATTAGCCCAATGACAGAGATAATTATTAAATAGACAACTGCCTCCCCATCCCATTTAGAGCAATCCAGACTTAGAACACTACAGTTATTTTTGGCATGTCTGAGGACTTAGATGTCCGATGAAACAAGTGACTACCACTCACGAAATCTGTCATTTCTGACAGGGTAAGCAATTTGTAGAAAAGGATGCTGCTGACTTTCACTGTTAGCTCAGGCTAATTGACCAGTTCAAGAAGGGTCTATCAAATGAAACGTGAAACAAACTCATTCATAAGGGCACCCCAGAGACTATGTCTGCATTAATTAATATCTGCTTGGATGGAAGACGCAAGGAATTATGTCAGAGCACCAGTAGGAAAGAAAGACTCTGCTACTCTCATTCATCCCTCCTCCCGCTTCATATCAGAGACTTTGAAAGTTGAATCTATGTAACTGGTTGTTAGCAGAGCTGAATCACCTATCTGAGAATAGTGCCAATGCACACAAGGCCCATGTTGATATTGTAGAAAATCTGGCCAATTTGCAGATGTGTGTCCTGTTAGGACTCTCCTCCCTCAAATACACACACTTCCAAAGCATTGACAAAATGTTATACTTCTGAAAATAGAAGGTGTTTTGTTAACTAGAGGTCCCAAACATCTCAGACTTGGCTTGCTGGGAAATGAGTAGTCTCAGCCTCCAAGGGCCAAGAGAATGGGGCAACCAGAGGTTATGTGAAATCCATACAGGCAGAGTTACAGTGAGCATTGGTATTCAGTTATTCCCATCTTTTAATAATCCCAGATAGGTCTGAAATAAAATTAAAGGCAACTTCACTGAATCCTCCATAGCATGAATGCAAGTTCTGAACACACAGTCTATCCAATCCCCTTTTCAAGGTTGAGACGATGGTTGGCTCATCACAGAGCACAACTCACCATCAGTGTAAACTATCTTATTTAGTCTCCCTCTAAATTTCCTAACACTTTTGGGAACAGATTAGCTTCAAGTTCACAAACTATATATTTTTGGGGAGCAGGATAATACCATTTTGATTCCCTAACATGCAAGACTCTCAACTTTCAGTCTCAAACTACTGCTACCTATCACACCTCAACAAATGTACCGTACCGTCAACTTGTCAACTAAATTTGCAGACTATACTTATGTGTTTGGAAATGAAAAAGTACAGACTTTCCCCCACCTGTTCTGTGACTGCAAAATCAATCTTTCTGTAGGACAGATTTCTGCATAGTACCACTATCCAGTCTCAAACACTAAGCTAACCTATCTGAAGGAATATCAGCAAGGAAGTCTTTAGCTATCCCTTTTTCTCTCCATCATTCCCTTAACATCAAAGATTCAGAAATCAGTAGTTCTTTCTTCCAATTTGTGAATTCTTGAAACAGGAAGCACACATTTCTGGGTCTCAGAGGGACTTATAATTTGATTTGAATGAAAAAATGTCACACGTATTTAACTACCTTTGATTTTTGTTATGGAAAGCTTGAACATAAAGTAATGCCTTACTGATTGGGCAACAGCTCCTTGGTCTTTCAAAAACGTATAAATCATATTTTCCATGATTTTTGGATTATGCATCTAAATGATCTGTTCATTTACCTTGAGGATTCTGCTTTTCCTGCTGATCAAATCCAACTGTTTTTCAATGCCTTCATTACTGCAGTCTCAATTCTAAACTAAAGTTTTGGTTTTCATAATTTTGATATTAGGAGTACTGTGTTCTGCAAAAAGAATTTAGATGGATCCATTAAAAGTAGAACTCATTCTGTCTTTGAATTCTCTACTGTATCGTCAGAGATACATAGTATTTCTGGGCTTTGCCAAATAATACAGTAGATCTATATCTAATTTTGTTTAACTATCCATGCTATTGACCTACTTTATCAAGAAAGTGAGATTTTTATGGCTGGCAAGTCTTTATTCATGTCACACAATGGTTTGCTTCTCTGAGATTTAGATCTATCTCTTCCTTAGTTCTTTTAATTTTGCTTTGAGAGCTGTACTTTTACTATACACTCCAGAGTTTGTGGCCAACATCCTTCTCTGCATTTTCTTTTCCAGGCAATTCCTGCCAAATGAAAGAAATAATATTGTTTTTTTTACTAGAACTTTTCCCATAGAAGTTTTTTGGCATGCCTTATCACTGAAGGAGAGCTCCAAACTGATCACAGGAATTTAGAATACTTATAGATTTTTTTCAATAGCTCCTGCTGTGCTTTTTTTCAAATGCCTTAGTTTCTAGCTACAAAGCAAGCAGGTCGATGCTTTCTTCTGTAAGCCAGCATGTTTTTACCCTTCAATCTTCTTTCATTCTCCACCTGGAGAAGTTAGACATTCTTCCTCTGGCACAGGATTATCCTGTGAGACTCTTAGACCAATTTGAAAATCTGTAACAGCAGGATTAACGTTTGTGGGCTCAGATACAAAACTTCCATGTGGACCAACCATCTCCTCTACTCTTGCCACAAATGCCTACTTACCTATCCATTCTTCAGAGATTTTTTTGTTTTTCTCAGGATGTCAACTGTTCCTTAACAATCTCTTGCTTCCTACCAGCAGCTCCTGAAACGCTCTGCTGTAATAATCAGAAGAGATTCTGTTCCCCCCATTGCTATTGGCTATCAGGTTTGGCTTTCTACCAGATTTCTCTCTTCATGAGATCTCTATACATAGAAGTGAAATGTCTAGATTTTTGGACCATTTCCTGAAATTATACCAATCAATTCTCTTGGTATTATTATTTTTTTTTTGCAATTTCCAGACAATGAAAAATATATTATCTTCAAAAACTACCATTCTCTCCTGGCCATTTAGGGAGTGAGAGAGAAATGTGTTTTGGAATCTTAACACAAGAGAAGTAGTCTGGAATATTCTATTCATTAGAAGGACCACCCAGATGTTGGCCATTCTTGGGAGGCAGCAGACTAGGTTCCTACCCCACATTTTGTATGCTAGTTGAGAAGGAGGTCTAGAAGGAATCAAGATAGTGAGACCAGAACCTGAAATTTTCAGGCCAGAGGAGACCATCATATCAATGTAAATCAGAAGTCTCCAAGATAACAATACAATGGACAACATGAGAATAAAAGAAACCTGATAAAGATAGATAGACCTCTATATAGGTCTTGATATCTATATATTGCAGCTGGCAAATCTTTTGTGTAAGTGATTTCTTTTTCCTGTATGCAATAAAAAAACAAATCTTTCCTAGTTTTGTCTGTGAACGTGCTGCTGGGTAAGCCAACTCCTGAATAAAGATTAAGTATATGGAAAGCCAAGACGTACAACTGTGCCTAGTACGATGTGATGAATTGTTCTGAATCTCTTCAATGTTTTCTGGATATAGTAGATGTTTTGCAGTAAAGAAAATAGCAGGATAAGACAGAGTAAATGACAGGGATAATACAAAGCCAGAGTCCCGGAGAGAAGTATTGATGTCAAAAGGATTTCAATTAGTCAGTGTCTCAGACCTACTCCATTATTTTAAACAGGACACATAGTCAAATTAGGCTTCAGATGTTATATACTTTTACTGGATTGTCCAACATGTGTTAAACGTGCAGATATTTGTTCAATAATAATAGCAAAAGTAGCTATATTCATCCAATAGAATAGAAAGCCTCTCCATGATGCTTAATATGTTAGTCTCTAATGATGTTTTCCTATCAAGCTTTAGTTTCAGCTAAGTAAGAACAGAGAAAGAAGTCTTGAATTGGGAAGTACATATAATGGATTATTTAGTTAGTTGGTATCCTACAAATATACACCACACCAGTGGTGAAATTCAAATTATTTTACTACCTGTTCTGTGGGAGTGGCTTGATGGAGAGTAGCAGGGGAAGGATACTGCAAAATCCTTATTCCCTCCCCACTTCTGTGGCCAGCCAGAGGTGGTATTTGCCGGTTCTCTGAACTGCTCAAAATTTCCACTACCGGTTCCCCAGAACCTGTCAGAACCTGCTGAATTTCATCCCTGCACCACACCAACTCCAACTTTATAAAGCAGATTCACACTTTCTGCTTGGCCCATTGATAGTAGAAGCCATTTATTGTGTAGTGGGCTTCAGTAGGGAAGAACAAACTGGCATAGATACAGCAGCATTTATTGATGCAAAACTGAAACTGTGGAACAACAGGCAAATCCCTGTAATTTAATCTCTGGGCCCACAGGGCCTTAACCAATCACAACACTTGAAAAAGCCCACCCAAATATGAATGTTCTACGTTTCCCTCCAAAACAGTTGCAGTTATAGTTAAGGTCATCTAAAGGTTAGTTTTACTTTAACAGGGCTTAATCCAACTATATATTCAATACATAACACCATTCATTGGTTCCAGAGTGCAGACATGGCTCCTCCTCCTCCTCCTCTACCACCTCCTTCGCCTCTTTCTCCCAGCCAGCAAATGCATCCCACACAAACATTTACAACTTCAGTTCAAAACTGCTCTTTTCCAACCTAACCCTTTTAAATCCTTCAGAGCAGATGATCTCCAGTGTTTTGTTTCATTTTAGTAGCATCCCCAGTTTCAATCGACTACAGTGCCTGGCACTTCCCCTCCTCCCCGATGCCTGGTCACTGCCTTAGATACTGTTGGCACTTGCTATATTCTTTGCTGATCGGTAGCTGCTGTTTTTAAAACAATCTTGCGATTGATCCAACAATGGCCTGTTAAATCAATGAACTATTCTCAACTCCAAAAGGTCATGCTCATTCAATCTTGACATGTCCCAGTGAGGACTCAGTTTTTGCTCAGGCTGGGCAAAACATTGTCCTTTTGCTTTTCCATCCCTTGACCACAGTAAAGAAAGCTACAATGACACTATAAGGTTAAAAAAAGAAAGAGTCGCTGCTAGTGTTTAAGGCAGGGGTGTCAAAATTGCGGCATCATGGCATCACATGACGTATTGTGACTCCCCCCCCTTCGCTAAACCAGGTGTGGGCATGGCTAGCATGTGATGCATCCAGCCCATAGCCCATGAGTTTGACAGCACTGGTTTAAGGAGAAAGATCAGAAGAAGGGAACTAAAGGCATGCATAAGTAGTGCAAACATCTGGAAAGTAAAGGGATTAATGATTATAGGTTTAATGAGGAGGGAACAATCCCTCCCCCTAAGGAAAAGGCAGTTGCTGGTAGATCACCCTATATAGGAGCCAGGCAGTGAGGCTTCCTATACGGGAAGGACAAGAAACAGGAGTAATTGATTAGGTCTTGCAGTGGCTGCAGTGTGGACTGAGCATCAGCTCAGTCACATAGCCAAGCCATTGGAACCTAGACTGTTCTTTCTGAGGTTGGCTTAAGAAATAACCAAGACAACAGGTTTAGGCTATGGTGCAGTCCTGTCCTTAGCTAAACTGAATCAAAATGTTCTTTATCCAACATTCACATGATCGTAAGAAAGTCTCAAGTATGGCACCCACCTGCAAGTACTGATACGCTAAATCTTGATGGCAGGATTTAGATTTCAACAGCGCTCTGTCGATGGTAGCTGAAGCCTTTTGGCACATTTCTCGAGCATGGCTGAGTGTGAGCGTGGACCAGGACCCTCTTTTGATATAGTTTGACTCACTGTTGATGGGGATGTTGGTGCAAGTGGTAATCTTGAGGTCATTATTGCTCTTGGAGGATTTCAGCATATGTTCACTGATTGTGTTGTAAGCATGCATAAAGTATTTAGGCTGGCTGTGATCAGGCTGCCTGCCCAGGGTCATGAGGCCCATAGGGTTACGATAGTTGCAGGTGTCACTGTCCAGATTGTCATCTGAACTCCACCAGCCTGATATGTTGGATCTCGTCCTGCGTTTAGTCTCTGTGGTTTTTGCACGGTCTTTACTCTTGCTTCTCCGGTTTGGTTTTGAGTCCTCGGTGCCTTTCTTGCCATTCACACTGCCTTTAGAAGCACCTTCCAAGGATTGTGACTTAGTAAAAAGTTTTTGGACTGAATGAACCAAGTGCCGTATTCTCCCGGGGTTTTCATTCCGGTGTTTGGCATCTGAACTTCTCTGGAACTGGAGGGTGCTAAAACCATCCCTGTGGATGGGCAGTTGTTTTTCAAATTGGTCTAGTAGGTTGGCAGGGAGTCTGTTAATTTTGGTGGCTTGGGCATGACTTGGAAAGGGGTTCTCATCAGGAACCTCAAAGTGAGAGTTGTAATGAATACGTGGAAATGTACTGCTGTTAGAAATCTGGTTGTTGAGTGGAAGGAGGCAATCACTGTGGAGAGAGTTGGGTGTTGGAAAGCGAGGGTCCATTGAATAGGAATCTGTGGGACTAAGAAGATACGGATTCCTATCTTGAGTGGCATAGAGTGAGTCTTGAGGAGAGTCCAGATTATCAGATAGATGGCGGCTTCGGTTATCTCCTAACCCCTTCATGGCGCTGAGGTATCCTAGAGCATTGCTTCTGTAAGATGGCACGGAGGATATATCCACTCTGTTCCTTGTCACAGTAGCTTGACTGGGAAGTTTTTCTGCAGCCAAAAAAGATACAGAAAGAGTGATTAAAAGATGGAAAAATACATTCTCAGGATCTATCTATAGAAATCACTGATAAGCACGACTACAAATGAGTGATAGAAATAACCCTTCGAGAAATCAAGAGACTTCAATTCAAATAGGACAATGGCTTAAGTTATTGCATTTGATAATCCATTCCCCTTTGAAAGTCTCACTAGGGTATCTGCTTCATTTCCTGGGCAACTCAAAAGAATTTCTGGCATTCGAAGTTGACCTCCTTTAGAAAATTCAGAATTTTTATTTCTATCTCACCTTTATTATTATGTTTGCAATTGTTCTGTTATAACATGAATTTACCTTAATTAACTGGGAGAATGAAAATTTACTGTTTGCATCAAGATATACATAAAGTTATGGAACTGAAGGAATGAAATATTCATATGTTGTACATGAAAATTGTTGTATAGAAACTTACAAATAGAAAGCCGCTCTGGATTTGGCATGAATTGCAAAAATTAATCTGCCTCATCATTGTTCATTATAAAGAAGTATATTAGTAAAGAGGTGTGAAAAAAATGCAAAAACTTTTTAGTCGTTTGATTTATACCAAATTAACTATTCACTAAGGCTACATTACTATTACTATTAGTCTTCTCATTGTTTCTATCACCCATTTATGACTGCAGGACTATAACTTATTGTTTGTATTGATATTGTTTCCTGATTGCTTATTTGTACCCTATGGCCAGTAATGGTATCCTCTTTTTTTCACTACCGGTTTAGTAGCGGGAGCGCGCAAGTCTGGGCATGCGCCAAAGGTGATGACATCTGGGTGGGTGGGTGGAGCCTCATGCCACCGCCACTACCGGTTCGCTTGAACTGGTGTGTAGTGGCAGAATACCGCCTCTGCCTATGACTATCATTAAGTGTTGTGCTTTATGATTCTTGATGAATGTAGCTTGTCTTTTTATGTACATTGAGAGCATATGAACCAAAGACAAATTCCTTGTTTGTCCAGTCACACTTGGCCAATAAAGATTTCTATTCTATTCTATTCTATTCTATTCTATTCTATTCTATTCTATTCTATTCTATTCTATTCTATTCTATTCTATTCTATTCTATTCTAACTAAAGAATGTAGACTATTCATCAAAAACATTTCAGAAGCAGTAGAACACAGTTTCTGAGATATGTAAGCGGGCATCACACATCACCCAGAGGTTGCTATATGAGGACAAATCATTCATTGTCAAGATTGCTTGAAGGTGGGTGATACTTCTAATGTAATGTACCTGGATTACCCCTGTGACTATGTAAGAGAGACGAGGAGTAAGCTAACTAGCTGACAGCAAGAACACAGGTGAGTGGTCAAATGAGGGGGACCCAAATTCATTGGTAGCGCCCCATTGCAATGCAATAGCAATAGCAGTAGACTTATATACCGCTTCATAGGCCTTTCAGGCCTCTCTAAGTGGTTTACAGAGAGTCAGCATATTGCCCCCAACAATCTGGGTCCTCATTTTACCCACCTCGGAAGGATGGAAGGCTGAGTCAACCCTGAGCCGGTGAGATTAGAACCGCTGAACTGCTGATCTAGCAGTAGCCTGCAGTGCTGCATTTAACCACTGCGCCACCTTGGCTCTAATGAACAAGGACATACATTTAATTTTGCAGCCACTAAGATTGTTGGCCGAGCAGGTACAAAAATAACAAGGGAAATAACTGAAGCCTGGGAAACAGGCCCCTTGTCAGTCACCAGGAATGCTGATTTACCACCAGCTTATCTGGTACTTAGGAGTCGAGGATTTGACAGCACAAAGAAACAACAGCCAATGACTTAATAGCTGACCATCAACACCCCAATGAGCAACTAAAACACACACAGACAAATAGGCACCTCATAAATACTATCCATGTGTCCAAAGCACACATTCTGGTAAAAAGAAGCTTCCCTGAAAATGGGCTCCAGGATGAATTCAAAAACTTGGAAGGCAAATCATCTGGTGCTGCTCACAGACCCATACTGGATAAAGCATGTAGATTTAATTTAGTCTTTCAAACTGAAATAAGTGGTGATAAACAAGATTTAGACCAATAATTACATTGTAAGAAAAATAAATATAAATGAACTCTTTGTTTTTGACACTGTTAACAGATAATGTTTCATTCTAAATTTCTCAAACTTCAACAGTCTTGTATCATAGTTTTAATCATTGGACTATAAAAAGTCTAAACCTTGAGAGGGGCTTTGCTTGTAGAAACATGCAAACACAGTTGTTTTTATCTGCCTTTGTATTGGCATGCCAACTGCTTTGGGATGGATCCTTTCCCATTCCTCATCATCCTACTGTATACCAGCCACTCCAAGGTTTAGAAGCAAACAGCTGTGAGTTCATGTCCAATTCACTGCAATTGCAATGATAAGATTGTAAGTGGGTGCTTGCATTGATATGATATGAATGGCTCCATGGAGTAAGCAGTTGGGTCAGCATAGCAATGGGCCATGATTTCCTCTACAGCAAAGTAATTGGACAAGCAGAAAGGTCAAGAGCAACTCAGGAAAATCAATCATGCTTTGAAGTTCTGAAACATCCATATGAATTTGTTCATGAATATGCATATAGGAGAGAAATAATATAGTTCTCTGTACACAGTTCCACAATTGTAGGAGTGTTTTCAGTTATTCAGGCTAAGATAATAGATATCAAATTTTCTTCACTGATTGCTTCTATCTGAGTAATTAGCTCCCATTCCAGAGCAAGGAGGTTCTTTTATGGAAGTAGGTGCATTGTTGCATTTTTTAAATACCTGTTTTCTTTAGAAACATTATGCATTTGGTCGTTGTTATTAAGGTAAAGATAAAGGTTCCTCTCACACATATGTGCTAGTCATTTCCAACTGTAGGAGGCGGTGCTAATTTCTGTTTCAAAGTCGAAGAGCCAACACTATCCAAAGACGTCTCCGTGGTCATGTGGCTGGCATGACTAAATGCTGAAGGTGCACAGAACACTGTTACCTTCCCACCAAAGGTGTTTCCTATTTTTCTACTTGCATTTTTACATGCTTTCGAACTGCTAGGTTGGCAGAAGCTGGGACAAGTAATGGGAGTTCACCCCTTTATCTGGCGCTAGGGATTTGAACTGCCGAACTGCCGACCTTTCTGACCGAAAAGCTCAAGCGTCTTAGCCACTGAGCCACCATGTGCCTTTCATTGTTATTAGCATAGGATATTAGTCCATGTTGGCTAGCTTACAGAATCATAAGTGCGAGATTCTTGGTGCTCCATTAGCTTGGTTGCTTTCTAGCAGTGGTTTCATTATGAAACTAAGTAACATCATCAGTGATAGAAGGGAGTAGGATTTGTGTTCATTTTATATACTAGTGGCTTGCCCTGTTAGTGATGGTGGGAGTGATCTTGGTGGTTCCTTGATTAGTCTGTTGTTTACTGTTAGCTTGTTTGTCTGAGTTGGTGGTTCTTTAATTGGGCTATTGTTTATTTTTTAATTGTTAGTCTAGTGTTAATTTTGGTATTAATCTCTGCTCACCTGGGCATTGGTAATTTTGGTCTCTTTGTTTCCATTTTGGCTTTTTGATTGTCTCTTTTGAATGGAATGTAGTTATGTATCTCTCTGTCATAAGTTTGATTGGCCTAAAGCAGGTGTGTCAAACTCATAGCATCATATTGTCATCACGTGGCGTATCACAGCTGTCCCCAGTTCACTAAAATGGGAGTGGGCATGGCTAGAGTATGATGTATCCATCCCATGGGCTGCATGTTTGACAACCCTGGCCTAGTGTAAATGAGGCATATGTTTTATGCAGACTTGCATTTCAGGATAAGCTATTCTCTGCTCAGTAATGGAAGTAGTTCTATCACCCATATTACCACATAGGGGGCATTTCTTTTTCTTCATGAACCACATTGAAATGAATGAAAGGTTTAACAGATTAACAGAGTTGGAAGGGACCCCCTTGCTCAAGCAGGAGACCCTACACCATTTCTGACAAATGGTAGTCCAATCTGTTCTTGAAAGTCTCAAGTGATGAAGCTCCCACAACTTCCGAAGGCAAGCTGTTCCATTGGTTGATTGTTCTCACTGTCAGAAAGTTCCTCCTTATTTCTAGGTTGAATCTCTCCTTGGTCAGTTTCCTTGTCTGGCCTTCAGGTGCTTTGGAAAATAGCTTGACCCTCACTCCTCTCTGTGGCAGCCCCTCAAAATTGGAACACTGCTATCATGTCTCCCCTGGTCCTTCTCTTTATTAGACTAGCCATGCCCAGTCCCTGAAACAGTTCTTCATATGTTTTAGTCTCCAGTCCCCTAATCATCCTAGTTGCTGTTCTCTCCATTTTTTCTAGAGTCTCAACATCTTTTTTTATAGTGTGATCAAGAGCACAACCATTGCTGAACTGTTTGCATTTATTTCCAAAGATTTCTAAAGGAAGGGTTTGGAAATGTGACTGCATTTGTTACTAGTTATTGTTTGCTTTCTCCTCATGTCAGGACAAAAGTTAATGACAAGAGTTCAAAGATGAATTATTTGGTTTGGCCAATAGAATTTTGCAGCTGCTATGAGGCCACATCATTAGCAAGGATGGGCAAAGTTGGCTTCTTCCCCTACGGAGCATAAAACATAGCACACAACCTACATTAGGATTGAACAACTTGTATCCTTTTAAGAGAAAGAGCATTTATTTCAAGGTTGTTGTTATTTTTTACATGAAAGACTAAGCTGCTAACATTGGCAATGCAGGTAGCAGAGTTCTTTTTTAGATTGAACTAACTTTTTAAAGACTCTGAACTTTCAAGGATGGGCTAGATCTATTCAATGGATTAGCTTTCCCAATGTCACTTGGGAATTACACCTGAGAGTATAAATCCAAGAAAAATACAAAGGAGAACAAGAAAGACTGCCTGCATAGTTATCTTTTCCTTGGCTCACTGAAGTTATCAGATAGCTATTTCTAAAAGTGTCTCTGAGCCAGACAAATTTATGATTTTGTTTCTTGCCTGGCAATAGAAATATGGAAGATGAATTACAAAGCATTGGATAATCTCACTTGATCATAAATTGGGCTGGAGTTCCCTTTAGCAATAAAGTACCCTATCTCTTATCATTCTTTACAATAGCAAGGGATAATAGGTACACTTTCAGGTATACTTGAACTGCATGTGTCCTTCTTTTTATCATTATCCATGCTGGGCAGATTATTTAACAATATTTAGGGGATTTTGTCATGCCTTTCTTTGATTGAATGAGTAGGCTATTTGTTTTTTTCTTACTCTCTTTTTTATGAAAACATTTAAATAGATATTGTTAGAGTCACTGTCACTTGGACAATGAATGCACAGTAATGTGATTATAGACTGTCTCTGACTTAATCTTCTTTAGAGCAGAATTTTCTGCTCTAATTTGATAATCCTTGGCAAACCTAGGCTTATACGTAGTAGATATGACTCAGATGTTAGCATCCACTAGGGTAGGATGCTATCACGGGTAATATCTTCTTTTCATGTACATTCCAGTATTTGTACATGGAAATACTGATGAGTTAATATCTCAATAGGTATGAGAAAGGAAGCCTTCTTCAGTCTTTTGCTGTCCACACTCAGTTATATCTCTTCAGTTGGGGAGTGTTATATTGGGTACCAAAGCATCATAGAACTGATGCCTGTACAAAGTGTACTACTTATTTATGCCTACCAAGCACAGTTTAAGATACTAATTCTAAATGGCTTAAAGACTGGTTACCTCTGGGACTATGAACTTGCCCATTTATCAGCATGGTACAATCCTTGAAGACTACCTCCCATTGCCAAAACCTCATCTTTCGGGCACACCAAACAAGATTTTCTTCCATATGGTGTTTATGGAATGTGTAATCTATGGGATATACATTGGATGTAATTGCATTATATTTATTCTGTTTTATTATTTGCATTTTAATTACTATAAACAACCACAAGTGTTGGATAGATTTACAGTTAGCTATAAATGAAACCAATAAAATAAATATGTGACAAAGTTAATATTTTCTTCTTTATAAACCCTCTTTCTGTTCAAAGAGTTTAGCAATAAAGCATATCTGTTAATGTTATTCATTTTGGAACTCCCTAAATTGGGAATATTTTTTTAAAAAAATCTGGATCTCACTTTCTTTCTCTGTCTCCACACACACAAACACACACACACACAGACACACACACAGACACACACACGTCATGTTTTGAAACCCAAATAAGTGGTTTCCCCCTGGAGCTGCCAAAGAACATGTAACTTCAAAAGATAGTCTAGTGAGGCTGACCTTGCTATGGGCCAACATGCTGTAAAATGGGGAAAAAGCATTCCCTTATGCGTGAGTTCATAACACAACACATTAAAATCCCTGAGAGTCTGTCCAATTGAGTTGCATGACTGGGTAGAAAAGGGAGTTCTATCCAGAAGCAGCTATAGTCTTTAAACTGAGCTTCCCAAGGGCATATATCACATGAATTTAAGTAAAGAAAAAAAATCCAATATCTACAATGAACACAAGAATAAACCTTGATCAGCACATGATGAAATACATGGTCAAGAAATGCTGTATCAGGAATGTAACAGGAAACATAAGATATATAACACACGGAGGCTAAGCTAGAACTTTGCAAAAATCATTTTTTAGGGTGTGCTTAAAAGGTTTATTGGAAATCCTGGAACGGACAAAAAAATGGAATCTTTGAGGAGCACTGACAATGACCATGACATGCAGTAGACATAAGGTTACTTTTTTGTGTGGAATTGGTATTATATGGTACCAGAACCCTTTCTTACCCTGCTACCAAGGTAATTGGGAATTTTAGAAATGATTGTCCCAATGTACCAGGAGATTTTCAGTTTCCTGAATGCATTTTCCCTGCAGAAGAAGTCTTTGCTTTTTCTTCCTCCTTTTAGGGTTCTTTAAAATTACTTCATATCTGTCTTTTACTCTTTTTTCTTGGTGATCCAATAAGCTATTCTATGAAACAACCAACATATAAGGAGTGGTTTAGTTGGGGTTTTAGTTGGAGCTTGCAGTTTATTCTTATTTTTATTTATTTATTAAAATTGTATGCCACCCACCTCCCCGTAAGGTGAGTCTGGGTGGCTTCCAAGTTATAAATCAAGAAAAGTAATTAAAATATTAAAGACTTCTTTTCCATAGTTTCAGCTCAAAGGAGTTCCAGAATGCATAACATTAAATAGAGTACGGCAACCATCATTCTTTCAAATTTGCAATTTTCTTTGGTTTTCTTTTTGTCTTTATTTTTTTCTCTGCAGAAAGATGAGGAAGAGATCTTGTTATCTACATGTTTATTCTTTTAATGCATCCTCCTCCGCAGCCACAAACACACTTGATGGCTAATGGAAAGGAATTGCTGGAACTGGGGACGTACATTTGCTTTCTTGAGAAATGCATTAGCTAGTTCTCAACAGGAGAAAAATTCCAAAGTTGATACTTGCCTCAGCATCCCTAAATTTGGCGAAACTGGCGAAGATTAAAAAGTCATCTAAATTGGCTTGATAGCACACTGAGGACCAAATAACAGAACCTTCCCAAGAGTAAAAGGCTGAAGAAAAGTGTGAGCTGCCAGCTTGACTCTTGCCCTTCTTTCCCTGTTCCAATTAACACTTTCCTTAGGTTGCTCAGCTTGTATGCTTCAGCTGTTTCCATACTCTCACACTAGAATTCATTGTATGAGTAAGTACACTTGGCAGCCAGGAGGGGAAAATGAATTTACTGGCTTGTATTTCAATTCTTGTTAGTGCTTTGGGTGTCTCTGAACCCCCAAGGCCAGAGATAATTGAAAAAAAATATTCCTATTATCTTCAATTTTCTGCTTCAGTCCCTTGGATTCTGTGTCAATATTTATTCTGGTCTTTGCAAAAAGATCTGGTAATCTTTTTGTTACAGAATACCACTTTCTCACAATTCATGAAATTAAATATGGATTTTTTCCCTTTCAAGTGCTATTCTTCCATAAAGTGGGGAGAGGTAGAATAAAATAAAGTGGAAAAAAACCTGATGGAAGTAAAGCTTTCAGTACTTTGAAGCAAGTTTTGATGCAAGCGTTGAGAATTGCAGGGATAATTTCACCTGATCATCAACTATTTCTAGGCAACAACTTTCTTTTCTTTTTCTGTAAGTGAGAACAACAGTTGGGTGGCCAGTATGACTAGCAAGCACTCCAAGCACTTTATACTCAACCCCAATGGTGGGATTCAAATAATTTAACAACCGGTTCATCCAGGGTCAGGTTGGCTGTCAGGGGAAGCGTGGCCCATCCCTGTCCTCTAGCTCTGCCGCACATTCACACATTGTGAATAATGACTTGGAGAAATGATAGCGTTTGAAAAACAACCCATTTGAATGATTCTTTGTTGGAAAAAATTAAACATTTTTTTTCAAACAAAGACAATTTCCTTAATGTCATTTAAATGGCACACATTCAGATGCTCTTTAGAAGAACTGCAGGAACTTCAAATGATAATTAATTTTTACCTGTACTGCTAACAGCATAAGTATGACAGAAATAGTATAATTTTAGTGGTGGATTCATCAGTAAGTTACGATATTACTGTAAAGGTACTTTGCAATGACATACACAGAGAGGGAGAGAAATGGAGGAACCTCCAGTCTACTTTAGGACAAAAATCTATTTTATTTATCAGTCATTGTATAGTGCCTTAATAGACATATATTGCCTTTTTCTCAAATCCACTGGGCAGATCTGAATTTTATGTTTCTCCCATTACCAGTATAGGTTTCAGCGCTTCCTGGGTGAGGGCTGACGTCCTCCTCCTCCTCCCCCCTCTCCCAGCCCATTGCCAATGCATCCTGCACACATTTCACAGCTCTGATCTAAAACCGTTTTCAACATGAGCCATCTTAAGCTCTTCAGAGTGGATGGTCCCCAGGGCTTTGTTCCATTCTAGAAACATCCCAGCTCCAATTGGGTAGTTTTTGGCACTCCCTTCCCCTCCAGTTCCTGGGCTGCCATTTCATCCTGGGCTACTGGTCCATTACATCAGTGAAGTGTCCTCAACTTTGGAAGCTTGTGCTCCATTCACCACCACCACCCCATCTCCCCATGGACTCCTTTTGATGTCTGCCTAGGCTGGGTGAAGCATGCTTCCCTTGTTTTCCTATACTCTTTCCACAGTACTGAAAGGCTTCCCTCCACTCTTTAAAAAATAAGTTGCGGTATAAGTTTGTTGCTGCTGTAGTTTCTTTCTGTGGAGCTGAAGTACATTCCTTCTGTTCTTTCTTGCAAAATATTTAGATGGAACTAGGAATAAAGAACCACCCAACCCTTATGGCTTTGACTACTGTATCATCAGAATTGTTGAGGCACCATAAGGAAAAAAGAAAGGATCTATATTGGTGTCAGATGAGACAATGTGGGAAGATGTGTACAAATATTTGGAAAAACAAAACAAAACAAAAGTTTGCTGTCAGACCCAAAACCAGGAATGACATGTGGTAATACTCCCAAACTGATTTCTTTATAGGCAGAATCTTGCCAGACTGAAGACTCTGGTACTTGAAGTTCTGGTTGCAATGAACCAGATTGTGACTGCCTGGAAATAGAGAGAAGACCTGGGGAATTAATCTAGGGACTGACACTTTTCTATAAGGATAGCTCAACTGAGTTGGGAGAAACCACTTTCAGTAGGAGATGAAGTAACTTAAGCAGATCCTCATTTGGGTTGTGTGTTGGCTTTGGATTAGTGTGTATTGGCTTTGCATTAATGAGAGAGTACATAGCTAAGTGATGACTCTGTTGGACTTGTGATGTATTTTGGGAAAGTAATTTATTATTAATTAGACTTATATACAGCTTCATAGGGCTTTCAGCCCTCTCTAAGCGGTTTTACAAATTTTTTAGCAAATTGAGTCAGCAACTTGCCCCCACAGTCTGGGTCCTCATTTCACCCACCTCGGAAGGATGGAAGGCTGAGTCGACCTTGAGCCGGTGAGATTTGAACCGCTGAACTGCAGATCACAGTCAGCTGAAGTGGCCTGCAGTACTGCACCCTAACTACTGCGCCACCTCGGCTCTTGGAGGACAAGTAATGGAGGACAAGTATTCTGAGTTGGTTGGGTGTTTCATTAGGTGCCACCCTGAATGTTGCTCACATATTGTTGACTTCCTACAAGGGCGAGGTTTGTGTATCAGTTCTGATTTGAAAGAATTTGATTGTGTAAGTCATCATAGTGAGTTTGTAAATGGAGGCAGAAAAGGGTTACGTCTAATTTGAAACCCCTCAGGGAAAGGTTATAGCACATTTGCAGGAAAGAGATGACAGGAAACATTTGCAGTTAGTCCCTAATTTCATCTCAGGAGTCTTATTACTAAGTCTCAGTAGGAAGATTGTTGGTAACTGTAGTCTTAAGGTGCTGGTACATCAACAGCTCCTTCTTCCATAACGTGGTTGTGGATAAGCATGAAATCCTGGTGCCCGTTACTGATGTCTTGTTAGAGGAAGGAAAGCATGTGATCTGCCTCTCTGGGTTTCAATCCACCAGCAGAAATTCCTAGGGAAGCGGTGATGGCACAGATGTACAAAGTTATTTTGAATGTAATCAGGTACTCTGTTGAGCTGGAGGTAAAAACCTATGAATTGTGCACCAATTTTATTTATTTATGTTTTATATTTCTGAAGCACCCATCTTCCTTAAAGATAGACTCTGGATGGTTTGCAATAAAACATCAAAATATAAAAAATATTATATATAACATTAGAATTAAAGAGTTAAATGTTAGAATTAAAAATTGTAAAACTTCTTTTAAAGAAATTAAGGAAGCAAGAATAATTAAATCCTATTAAAAATTAGCTGGTAAAGGCAAAGGGAAGATTCTCCATGGCACCAACTAACCAGAGGTGGGTTGCCAATTTTTCTACTACTAGTTCGGGCATGCTTGCGATGCTTCTGCACATGTGCGGAAGTGTCCGGGCGGGTGAATGGTGCCTCCCGCCACCACTGCTACTAGTTTCCCCGATCCGGGCTGAACCGGGAGCAACCCACTTCTGCAACCAACCCCATGACTGCATGCTGTCTTGGGTTCCTCACAGAATGCTACAGAACAGTGGTGGGTTTCAGGAGGTACACCCCAGTATGGGCGTACCGGAGTCTGCCTGGAGCACCGGGTACCGTTCTGGTACGGTGCTCCGGAGGGTCCACCTGCCTGCCCGAGCTCCTCACCTGTCTTTTAAGCCTTTGGCGCTTCCACACACGTGCATGGCATGTATGGTGCCTGCGCAACCCTCCGCCAAGCAGCTGGAGTGTTGCGGAGGCTTGCAGAAGCATCACAGGCAAGTACGACACATGCGCACACCATGCGCATGTGCACGCATGTCACACATGTCCATGTGGGTGACGCTGGGGCTGCTCCAACCGTACTGGTTGGGATGGATTCCAGAACCCACCTCTGTTGCAGAGCTGTGTTTTAATTCTTTTTTGAAGGCCAGAAGAGTGAGAATATTCCAAAGGGCAACAACAGAGAAGGCTCTCTTCCTACCCTACTAAGCAGAGTTCTTTAACTGATGGGGTCTGCAATGTACCTTCTCTGCTAGCCTGATGGGATGGACTGATGGGATGAAGCCAGTTCCATAGGTAGCCTGTAGGACTTTGTAGGACCAACACCTTGAATTGGACCCAGAAGCAAATTGGCACCCAATGCACTCAAAAAACAGAGGTGTTATATGTGCCCTTCTTTGAGTACTCAATATAGCTCGCATGGCCATACTTTGTATCAGCTGAAGCTTCTAGAAAGTTTTCTATCCCCCCCAGAAGAGTGGGTCAACCTATTTTCCAAAGCATCTGAAGGGAGGACAAGAAGCAATGGATGGAAACTAATTAAGGACAGAAGCAACCTGGAGTTAAGAAGAAGCTTCCTAACAGTGAGGACAATTAACCACTGGAACAATTTGCCTCCAGAAGTTGTGAGTGCTTCATCACTGGAGGTTTTTAAGAAGAGCCTGGAAAGTCACTTGTCTGAAATGGTATACGTATATTGGACTAGAAGAACTCCAAGATCCCTTTCAACTCTGTTATTCTGTTACTGCACTCTAATCACTGTGCCACCACAGCTCCTAAAACCTAAAAACCCACCAATGATTTTTACCCAAAGTCATTTAACTCTGGTTATTCCAGAGAGCCTTAGGAAGAGATGTGTGATGAGTAGAACGTTCCTGCAGTAAATTTTAGAAACTGTGGGCTGTTTATCGGAACAGCCAATTATTTTATTTTGTTTATTTTGCTGTTGTTGTTGTTTAACTACTATTTTATTTTATTGTTCTTAAGGCTTGCTTGACTGTCTTCCTTATGGAGTGTTATCCATTTTCCTCTTCTGTGGTGAATTGCTTCATATTTTCTCACCAAATCAAATGTAGCAACTCTCTGCTCTAATCCTCTGACTGCAGTATGAAATGCCCTTAGCTTCTGTTTTCTCAAATTCTTTTGAGGCAGGAAAACAAGGATGCCACACAAGCATTGCAAATTACAAGGGCAGATTACGATTCATTAATTTTTTTACTTTTAGTTCTTAACAACACAAGAAAAGTTTTTTTTATTTCTTCTTCTCCTTCTTCTAGGGCTCTCACATTAGCCAAGGATTTGAGTCTTAGAGGAAGAGAAAATGGTTAGACGTCTCCACTGAATTCCCAAGGTGAACTCCTGTTAGCTCTTTCCTTGCTCAGTGAGTTTGCCCCCTGGAGACATTGTGCCTTCTAAATCTCTCACAGTCTCTGTTTATTCAGCAGGATCACCACAATAGGCAATCAGCAGTTTTGGGGACACACACCTTGCAATCAGCAGCTATTCAGGAAATCAACTTTTCAGCTTCACACTCAACACACAATCCATTAGAATACACAGCTTCTGGGTCACACTTCTTAGTACCTTCTGTTGAACTTCCCAAACTTTGCTTAATTCCTTCCTGTTTGCTCACCCAGGGTCCATGATCCTTAGAGATTACAAACTTATCAGGGTCCATAAGCAATGGGTGAAGTCATGCAACCCCCCCTCTCTCTGCTCTCTCTCTGTGTATATGTATATGTAATCTTTTTACCTTCTATACTTGGTCTCTGAATGTTTGGCATTCAACATTATAATACAATCAGGACACAATTGTTCATTTAAGCAGCTGCCTGTGTTAAAGTCTCCTCTCCTGTTCTGCTCATCACTGCTAATACCTGCTTCCATTTAACTGTGGGCAATAGTACACTCTCCAAACACATAATAACCTGTCCACAGCATGTAAGAAAGAAAAGAGGGAATGCGGACAAAGAGAGAATTAATGAGGGCATTAATCAGAATGTGGCTTAGAATTCAGTGAGAAACTGATGTAAGAGAAAAACTCCAAACTAGAGGCATCACCTCTTGTGGCACAAGTCAATGATAAATTGTGTCTGCCCAATGTTAATGTTTTCACTTTTGGAAATTCTTACCAGTTAATGTTTCAGAGTATCAATTATAATGTGATGAGTGAAAGTAGGTAAACATAATCATGTAGTATAGTGTAGTATTAATACATAGTGTAATATGGTGTAGTGTAGTATCCTATATTCCAGCCTTCATCAACATGTATTGAGTTTCTTTGCTTTGTGGGAATGCTGTGAATTCAGAATTCTGGAGCAGAGAAGGCTGCCCTACACTATTTAGCCAAGAGAGCTTCCTAGAGGTCTGATTCCAATTAACCAGGGGTGAGGAACAGTGGCCTTTTTATTACTTGTAGGCTTCAACTCCTGGAATTCCTGAGCCAGCCATGCTGGCTCAGGAATTCATGACGTTGAAGTCCACAAATCATAAAGAGGCCAAGGTTCCCCCACCTCTGCAATTAACATTCAATTACTGTAAAGATATAACATAGTTAGAAATATATTAACAGGAGACAGCTGATTTTAGATCTCAATAAATCTATCATCCAGAATTCTTGCTAGTTGAATTTTGTACATGATATATATTTGTGTGTGCTGGGGAGATTGAAGCACATAGAATATGTATCATGGAAACATACAGTCACAAATGTGGAGTAAGGGGTAGGAGAGTGAAGTGGTTCTTTGCTGAATCAAAACTGATTTATGGAGGAACTGCTTTAAGGAAGGAGAAAGAAAAGAAAATTCAGAAAGGCAATAGCAATGAAAGCTCTCTTATTTCAGGTTCTGTACTTTCTCTGCTCAACTCAGCTTACTCATGCAAACTTTGAATTGGACATAAGTATACTACATTGTTTCTCTGAGAGAAACATGCAATAAAAATCAAATTGAGACTGAATTTAAATAATTCAAAATTCAAAATCCCAACCCTGTTGTGGCAGAGTTTTAGGAGAGCAACTGTTGGGAAGGAAATCATTGGGAATCTCATTGCTCTGAGATTTCTCTGTGATGCCAGGAACTGTTAAACTATGCGAGGCAGCAACACTGCCAAGCATTGTTGCTGAAGTGCAGTAAAATTAGACTGAGGAAACAACATAGTTTAAACTGATATACTTTCCTCCTGCTTCAAGGATTGCATTTTAATGTGACTGAAGAAGAAGCATGTGGTTAGGTGATTTGTAGGACTATTCAGTCCAATGGTCTGGAGCAATTTTAAATCTATTGTTATCTCTTTCAACAATTCTTCATCTTTAAAATAATTTGGACTAGAGATTTGTTCAAATAGAGGACTCTTCTATGTAAAATACATGATACACAGATATCCAAACTTGGAACTGAGTTTAATACACTTTCAAAATGCTCCATAAAATCTGTTGGCAGTGAAATTATGAAGGTTATGCCTTCAAATTTCTCCAGTGGGAAAATAAATTTCTCAAAGGTTTTGACTTAGCACTGCTATTGAAAAAAACTCAATTAATGGAGTTAGCACTTGGTGTATTTGGTTGGGATTTAATGGATATGTGGGAAGCCATGGGGATTGCAGAGTTCTAGAGAGGGGATTCTGCACTATCCTTGCCACTTTTAACTAAGTGCAAAAACATCACATTTAATCACCTCCCAAATTCATTGGCTTTTTGAAGTAATTCTGAAAGCAAATTCTCTGTTATCAGATTGAATGCAAATTAGCAGGGGGAATAATGCAGATTTTCTCTGCTTGGATTAATTGTCAGTGAACTATGGAATTAATAGAGCCAGATTCATCGGGGTTTAGAGAAGGTTTCAGTGAGTGGGATTCCTAAGGAATACCACGTTTCTTTGTAAGAATCTTCTTTCCAACTGTATCAGTCCACCTATGACCTCAGGAATGCTGTAGGATAAATACCTTTCAAAGCTTTAGTGCATTTACCTTTGTTTCAGGGATGAGCTACCTACAAGATCCATGCATTCCCCAGACTCCTGTTTTGTAGCCCTCTACCACACTCACTCCAAAAATTACATCTCCGAAATTCAGGGCAAAATTTTGATAAAGCAATGACCCATGGTTTCCTGAACTTGCTCATTTTTTGTGATTAGCAACACAAAACAGAAGTTCAAATATCTGATAGCTATAATATATCTAAGCCCATCAATAAACAAATTATAGTATCTTAATTAAAGTCCCAGTCCCTTCTAATTTTTCTTATGCCATTGTTTAATAGCCCAACTCAATGTGATTTCCAGCTACCCAGAAAGTCTGACTCCTGACCAGAAGTTTGCCTCTTGCCTTAAATGGAACAAGAGCTGAAGGTATATTATTTTGTGCTAAACTCTGCTTAAGGAGATCTGTCATGCCTCATTCAAAATCTTTAGCATATGCCATTGCTGCATACTATGGAAAACAATCAATTCTACATATTGTAACCAAGTCTAAAGCAGATTTGTGTGTGTGTTTTGTGTGTGTGTGTATAAAAGAAAAAATCCCAGGTGTTAAGCTATTCATCATATTTTCAAACACTCCATGAATTTGTCTGTTGGCTTGAGAAAAAGCACTTTAATACACACAGTAATGATATGAAAGAGATATTTGCTTTATAGAAGAGGCCAGATAGTCATTAGGAACACAACTAGCTACTTCTTTTTGCCTGCGGAAAGACTCACCACACAAATTGGTCAAGTTCTAAATTGATAAGAAAGTAAAGTATGTTTGGTGCCTTAGGCAATATTATTACTTGAAAATTATATACTAGACCCGTGATGGCTAACCTATTTGTCCTTACGTGCCCACACCCACAATGCAATGTGCCCTGCCCCTTGTGCATGTGCACACAACCCCTGTGCTCCCCTTGTGCATGCACGCAATCCCTGTGCTCCCCCTGCGCATGCACATGGACCCACCGCACCCTGTTTTGGGCCTAGAAGGCCTCCCTAAAGCCTCCTAGGACCAAACATGGCACTGTACCCCATGCCCCTTTTTGGGCCTAATAGGCCTCCCTGAACCTTCCTGAAACCAAAAATGGGGCACAGGAAGAAGGGCTTTCCTGCACTCCCCACCTTCCCCTGCCCCCATGCATGTGTGTGTGTGCCCATGCGCACGGTCCCCACACCCCTCATGTGTCTCCTGCATGCATAGCAGACTCAAAAATCAGCTGGCCAGCGGGAGGTGTGCATGCATGCGCTGTGGAGCTGGGCTGGGCGATGGCTCGCGTACCCGCAGAGAAGATTCCACCTGTCACCTGCCATAGATTTGCCAACACGGCACTAGACTGTCTTCTTCATTTTGTTATGCTCTGATAGTGCCTAAAAACTCTAATGTTAACCAAAGCCACTGATTTGGCAGCAACATGCATGATGTGCTATCTATCAAAACCCTATCACAATAGCTACTATTCCTTTTGAAAGCAGAAAATGAAAATTTAGATATCAGTTGATTTAAATTCTGTAGGATTTGTGAAATCCTATTGACACAAAATGCAACCTTCACAAGCCTCTTGGTTTAATTATGTAAGCATAATGTCACCATTCATGAGAAGGCGGAGGTGAAAATATTAGTGTTTTTCTGCTAGGAAACGGTAAAGTAATGATAATTTTCATTATCTTGAATAAGGTAAATTGCATTAATAAAAAGGCATGACGGAGAATCAATTTCTGTAATTATTACAGAAAAACATAATTAGCATTGTTAGTTCAGGCTTCTTGTCTTCAAGTTACCAATCCTAATTAACTGGTTCCTACTATTCTTCTATGTGCCCTTTAGAAAGTTAAAAAAATATTAAAATATTATTTTAAATATAAATATTTAAAAATATTAATATTTTTAAATATTAAAAATATTATTGTTATTAATATGTAGAAACCTCTTATCAAATTCTACACTCATTACCCAGCACAAAAACACACTGTACTTTCCAACTTTTGCTCCTTGTGACTTGTGCTCTGCCCACAGCCAGGAATCTGATCTTGATTGGCTCAAGATTGACTCAGCCTTTCATTCTTCCCAGGATGGTAAAATAAAGAACCAGACTGTTGGTTGCAATATGCTGATTCTGTAAACCATTCAGAGAGTGCTGTACAGTATTATGGAGAGGTATTTTGGTCTAAGTGCTATTGCTATTGCTGTTGTGCCCTTTCAGTCAGAATCCTGTCAAACATTGTGGTGTATATAACAAGCTTATATCTCTGTAGAATTAGGATTCACACTTGCTAATTTACCTTTTGTATTTTAACATTCCTCCACTTATGCTATTTACATCTATAACCTTATTTTTTTCAGTGTTCTCATAGTATTTATAGCTTTCATCACTGTTTTCTTGGACATTCACATTTATAGATTTTGCTATAGTTTATTTATATATCGTTCCACTCGGCTAAAAGCTTCTGTAGCCCTCTTCATCTGCTTTCAAAACCATTTTTTTTTAAATTTCTGTCAGAATAACTTAATTGAAAACAAAACTTACAGAAAGAAGGACTTTAACTAGTTGGGTGGATTTAGGTCATGAGTTTTTAATTTCATTTTTTAAACATATGTTTAAAAAATGTTTTTAAACATTTAGTTCTAAACTAAAAAAAAAACAGTCAGAATCAAATTGTGCATATTTTGGATGAGAAAATAAGGCAGCAGTAGTCCTGTATATTTTTTTGGTCTTTGAAAAATAGAAGACATGACTACAAAATGACATGAAAAAGATCATCTTGAGTAAGATCAGCTTTGTGATTCTGAAAATTGGGTGCCATAATTGCAGGAACAACAGCAACACCAGGCTGGTGGAGATCTTTGCCAACAAGTTCTCCTGCTCTTCTCATTGGTCCTCTAAATCAGGGGTCTCCAATCGTGGCAACTTTAAGTCTGGCAGACTTCAACTCCCAGAATCCCCCAGCCAGCAATTCTGGGAGTTGAAGTCCACTAGGTTTAAAGTTGCCACATTTGGAGAGCCCTGCTCTAAACTTTACTAGTGACTGAAGAACTTCATGGAAAGTCATTTCAGCCATCACTGGAATGGTGGTGCTACCACAGCCTCATCTTTCCAGCCAAGTGAGGCAGTTGCAGTCCTTTCCCTCTGCCTTTTATTATCTTTATTCCCTAAGGACTTTTCCATTGTATAACACTGGAGGGAGAGGCAGAGTGGCACACAAAATACCTTCGACAATATCAGGGGGATGAGGAAGAAGATACCCTTAGTCACAGAGGATCCTTTGAGGACTCCATGACTATCTAGCTTTGCTCAGTCTTGTTGGCTTCTGGTCTTCAGCTTCTGCAGAGCACACTGCTACCTATGCACAACTTGGTCAAAACTTGACAAAAAGTTTTGTCACCCACACAAAAGGAAACATTGAAAGAGGACACCTAGCTATGATATGTGACAAAATTAGTGGACCAAAGGAATACTGTTGATATAGTTTACCTGAAAGCTGTGTACTGATGAGGAATGGAAAGAAGCATTGCTTATTGTAGACAGATATTATACGGGACTTTTACAAGACTTATTTGAATCTTAATCCAAACTGCGCATGAAGTGTTTTCTGTGAGGAAAGCGGGGACTAAGATTTATTTGAATTGCGGTCTGGGATGAATGGAGTTGGGAGGAGTGGGGCAGAAGGGAAGGTGGAGCGGGATATTGATGAAGGGATCTTGGGATTGAACGAAATGGTATGGATCTCGGGCACACATTTTATGGATTTACATGCTTGAAGTATAACATAAAAAGCTCAGGATTTTAAAGTGAAGAGCGAGATCCTAATCTTATGCAATTTGGGCTTGGGAGGAATGGAGACGTGAAACGAAGGGTAGGAAGATGAGTAGCGAAAGTATGATTAGACTGCTCTGTATTTGAAGATAAATTGATTTTTGTATAAACTAATATTTGAATATAAGGTTAAGAAAGGCTATTTGGAGAGTCTACAGGAAGATGGGGGTAAATATCAAAGAAGTAAGGGACGAGGACAAAATATAAATGGAATGATTCACACTGTTTAAATTTTAAGAATGACGGGAGGCTGAGCATAATGCCAAAGATTTTTTTTAAAAAAATTTTATTTACTTTTTCGTATTTTTTTTTCTTTTTCGGAGCGTTCTTTTTATTTTATTTTCATTATTATTGTTAATAAGATATTTTGAAGGTGAACGGTACTGAACTGTGCCGGGTGTGGGACCTGGGAAGTCGGAGGGGGTTAGGGAGGGGGGTTCATTGGGGGTGGGTGGGTGGGTGGAGATATAGTTTCAATATATAGAATAAGAAGAAAACACTTGTATACTGTTGATCTTTATCTTTTCTTTTTATTTTTTTATTTTTTTTCTTTTTATTTTTTTCCCTTCTTTTTTCTTTTTAGCGTAACTGAATAGATTAAGGAATAGAGAAATGCACCATAGTGAGAAGTAGAGGAAAGGAAGAGGGAGAAGTAAGGAGGGAGGAAGAGGGGAATGTAAGGAGGATGAGAGGGGAAGGAGGGTGAGGAAGGCGAGAAAGGAAGATAGGAGGGGAAAGGGAAGTAGGAGGGGTGATTGTTGGAGGGAGAAAGGAAAGTTGGAGGGGGAGAAGAAGGGGTGTATGAAAGTGATAGGTTGGGTTTATGAGTTGTGTTCAGGTTGGGGTTTTTCTTTTCTTATTATATTATTATTATTGCAAATATCCAGTATATAAGTGAATGTACAAAATTGAAAATGAAAAAATGAATAAAACATTTAAACATGATATAGTTTACCTGGACTTCAGTAAGGCATTTGATAAGGCAGACCATAACCTACTACTAGATAAAGTAGAAGAATGTGGGTTGGACAGCATCACCACCAGATGGTTCGCAACTAGCTGACCAATCACACACAACGTATAGTCCTCAATGGAACTGAATCTACATGGAGGGAAGTATGCAGTGGAGTACCCCAAGGTTCTGTTTTAGATGCAGTACTCTTCAACATCGTCATCAATGATTTGGATGAGGGAATAAATGGGGAACTCATCAAATTTGCAGATGATCCCAAACTGGCAGGAATAGCCAACACTCCAGAAGATAGGCTAAAGATACAGAAGGATCTTGACAAACTTGAACATTGGGCACCATCTAATAAAATGAAATTCAATGGTGAAAAGAGTAAGGTTCTACATTTAGGCAAGAAAAACAAAAAGCACATGTACAGTATAGGTGATATCTTGCTCAATAGTAGTAACTGTGAAAGGGATCTTGGAGTCCTAGTGGACAATAATTTAAATATGAGCCATCAGTGTGCAGCAGCTGCCAAAAAAAGCCAACACAGTTCTAGGCTACATACACAGAGGGTGGAGAATCAAAATCACTTGAAGTGTTAATACAAATTTATAATGCCTTGGTAAGGCCACACTTGGAATACTGCATTCAGGTTTGGTCGCCACGATGTAGAAAAGATGTAGAGACTCTAGAAAGAGTGCAGAGAAGAGCAACAAAGATGATTAGGGGACTGGAGACTAAAACATATGAAGAACGGTTGTAGGAACTCAGTATGTCTACTTTAATAGAAAGAAGGACTAGGGGAGACATAATAGCAGATCTCATGGGTTGCCACAAAGAAGAGGGAGCCAAACTATTCTCCAAGGCACCTGAGGGTAGAACAAGAAGCAGTGGGTGGAAACTAATCAAGGAGAGAAGCAACTTAGAACTGAGGAGAAATTTCCTGACGGTTAAAACAATTAATCAGTGGAACAGCTTGCCTCCAGAAGTTGTGAATGCCCCAACACTGGAAGTCTTTAAGAAGATGTTGGATAGCCATCTGTCTGAAACGGTATAGGGTTTCCTGCCTAGGCAGGGGGTTGGACTAGAAGACCTCCAAGGTCCCTTCCAACTCTGCTATTGTATTGTATTGCATTGCATTGCATTGCATTGCATTGCATTGCATTACATTGTTTATTTATTTATTTATTTATTTATTTATTTATTTATTTATTTATTTATTTATTTATTTAATTGCTTTGTATGCCACCAACTCTCGGAAGACTCAGGGCGGCTTACAAATAGAAAGGGAAGGGGGGAATATAAAAAATAAAAAACAACAATTTAAAAATTCAACAACATTCATGACTTAGGATGGGGCTGGATAGATCAACAGCCCCAGGCCTGCCAGAACAGCCAGATCTTGGTCGCTTTGTGGAAGGCCGGAAGGGTAGTAAGGGTCCGGATATCAACGGGGAGATCGTTCCATAGGGCCGGAGCATCAACAGAGAAGGCCCTCCCCCAGGGGGTCGCCAGCCGACATTGACCAGCAGATGGAATCCGGAGGAGGCCTAGTCTGTGCGATCTAATAGGTCTCTGGGAGGTAATTGGCAGGAGGCGGTCTCTCAGGTAGCCAGGTCCGATACCATGTAAGGCTTTAAAAGTAACGACTAGCACTTTGAAGCGTGTCCGGAGACTAATGGGAAGCCAGTGCAGCTCGTGGATGATAGGTGTAACGTGGGTGTATCTAGGTGCATCCACAATCACTCGTGTGGCTGCATTCTGGACTAGCTGAAGTCTTCGAACACTCTTCAAGGGCAGCCCCATGTAGAGCGCGTTACAGTAATCCAGTCTTGAAGTGACGAGGGCGTGAGTGACTATCCGAAGGGCCTCCCGGTCCAGATAGGGTCGCAATTGGTGCACCAGGCGAACCTGTGCAAAGGCCCCCCTGGTCACAGCCGACAGGTGATGTTCTAGTGTCAGCTGCGGATCCAGGAGGACTCCCAAATTGCGAGCCCTCTCTGAGGGGCATATAATTTCACCCCCAGGCTAAGAGATGGAATAGCTGGACCATCCTTGGGAGGGAGCATCAATAGCCACTCAGTCTTGTCGGGATTGAGTCAGTAACAAATTCTGGAATAAAATATGGCTTTAGAAATTTCAACTTGAAATTTATCACCACCACCCACACCAAACATTGTGTTTTGCTGTTGTTAAAAATGAAAAGAGCAAGCTCTTTTTACATGGAGATACTAATCAACAGGGAGTCTCTTAAAGAAGCTCTGTTGTGAAATGCTTTGTTAAAAGTAGAGGTCCCCCCCCCCTCTATTTTTGTCCCTGTGATTAGATTCTGAACCATTTGCATCATCATTAATGTAACGCTCTAGAAACAGGCAACAGCTTCAACTGAATATGGCATTAAGCTAATTTGGGGAACCTTAGGAATCATGTGTGTAGGCAGATCTACGTCATACGTGTCACAGTTGTAATTTTGCACTTTGAAATAGAAAGAATTGCCTGTTTTGTGGCTGGTAAATCTTTGCTTCCTTCTCTGATTATTTATTGTTATAATGGAAACCTGGCTTATCTGTCTAAAATTAGATGACTCAAAAATATTTCTAGCTAAGGATACAGATATAAATATGTAGAATCTATTACAATCCAGAAGAAATTTCAATCAGATTAAAACTGACTGGCACATTAGTTACCATTAGGTCATCATTGAGATTATGGTATCTGATTACTGTATTACTGTGGACTATATTGCTAGTGTGTAACTGCAGGGGACAAAACCTTGGCCTGTATTAAATTTGCATACTTCCCCCCTGATATACTATAACACCAAAATAACATAATCCTAGAACCATAAAGGGCCATTCAGACCATCAAGTCCAGCTTCTAGGGCTACATACAAAAAAGATTTATTTTATGGAAATAAAATGGAATCTCATGGAATCTGAAACAATAGAATCCAGAAATCTGCCATCTCATTTGCACGTACGTATGTGCAAATATGCTGAAAAGGAGATAAAAGCTATCAAGATCTATTATAAAGGCAAAAAAAAAAACAAAGAAAAAGCCAAAAATGCAAAAAGAATGATATGAAATAGAAAGAAGTAAGTTTCCAATTTTCTCTATAACAATTATAAGTACAAATACAAAATTACTTAAAAAATGGCATTGTGGAAAATGACATTATTGCACATGGGAGAATACAACGGCTGTTTTGTAGTCTTTCTGTCTGTCTTTATGACAGCTGGAGATAATAGTCCATGTAACAAATCAAAATGGAAATAATATTGCTTGGAAAAGGGTTAGAGGTCTGGGAAATACTGGTGGGGCAGAGGCAAGAGCTAGAACCTACTGAGTTTTTCCATTTCCACTCAGATGCTATTGACAAGGAGCAATAATACATGGGAATAAATACCAATAGCAATAGCACTTAGACTTATATACTGCTTCACAGTGCTTTTACAGCCCTCTCTAAGCGGTTTACAGAGTCGGCACATTGGCCCCAACAATCTGGGTCCTCATTTTATCCGCCTCGGAAGGATGGAAGGCTGAGTCAATCTTGAGCCATGAGATTCGAACTGCCAAATTGCAGGCACTTGGCAGTCAGCAGAAATAGCTTGCAGTACTGCATTTTAACCACTGCGCTACCATGGCTCATAAATCCTGATATTGAAAAACCAAATGTTCATTTCAATATTAAACCCTACCATATAATAACCTACCACACCACAATCTTTTTCTAGTGGTTGCAGAGAACTGGGTTAATATACAGTATTCCTTGTAATGAGCCACCACTGGATTTCTGACGGATATAATGCTCTACATGGGGCTGCCCTTGAAGAGCATCCGGCAACTTCAGCTAGTCCAGAATGTGGCCGCGCGAGTGATCGTGGGCGCACCACGGTTCGCTCACATAACACCGATCCTCCGTGAGCTGTGCTGGCTACCTGTTGATCTCCGGGTGCGCTTCAAGGTGCTACTCACCATTCACAAAGCCCTCCATGGTAGTGGATCTGACTATCTGAGAGACCGCCTTCTGCCAATTGCCTCCCTCCATCCCATCAGATCGCATAGAGTAGGCCTCCTCCGAATTCCATCCGCCAGTCAGTGCCGACTGGCGACTACGCGGAGGAGAGCCTTCTCAGTTGCAGCTCCGACGCTTTGGAACGATCTCCCCGTGGAGATTCGTACCCTCACCACCGTCCAGACCTTCCGCACAGCCCTCAAGATCTGGCTATCCCATCAGGCCTGGGGATAAGATCCGAACCTTGCCCCACCCGAATGCTGAATGAATGTTGTGTTTTATCGGTTTAGTTTTTTTTTTTATTATTCACATTTTTTCTTCTTCTTTGTGTTGTCTTACAGTCCCTTCCCATTGATTGTAAGCCGCCCTGAGTCCCCTCAGGGAAAAGGGCAGCCTATAAATGTCAATAAACTATCAAACTAACTAACTATAAAACTGCTGGAGTTGCAGCCTACATCACAGGTTTGTCTGCATGTAGCAACACTAAAAAGAAAGCCTGCCTGAGAAGTTGATTCACTACCTCTCTACATATGCATTATGCTATTCCTCGTTGGGGAAGGTGTATTACATGAAGCATGAAAAAAGAATAAGAAAAATGAGTCAAATATACTAAAAAATCATAAAACAAAAATAAAATATAGTTAAATATAATTTGCACCCAAACCTGTCATTCATCCTCTCTATGTGTTTATGATCTTTTCAGTCTTTCCTCCTCCCCACAATTAATAAATTATAATTGTTTTTTTTAATTCTCTGCTTTCTCTTTTTAATCAGTTTTCAGTATCTCATTGACTCCATACAACCACAATTTTCTTCATCTTGCTCTTTCACTCCTTTGTACAGTCCTTTGCAGCTGAGGCTTCATTCGTTGTCTGTATACGTTTCAACCTTCTCACTTATATACTTACTTATTGATTATTTACTTTCTCAATCTACATTTACTGAACATTTATTCTCAACCCTTTCTCCTGTTTTAGTAAACAATCTTCTTCAATTGCCTTGCATTCAATTTACTTTTTACTGCATTCCATTTACTTTAACACATGCGACTTTCACTTCCCTATAACTAAGTGGATAGAAGGACATTTTTATGCACATGTGCCTTTGCTTCTTTCAGTGTTCATTTCTTACAATAGACTGTGCACTATTCTCTGTCCACTTTGATGATGATGTTCACCCATCATGTTTGAAGAGGACCTTGATATCTAACAGGTTGTGGGCTGTCCACGGTGTGTCCACAGGTGGCTGGTAAGGCCTATACGAGCATGAAATATTCTGCCACATGTCGGACAGATGTGTGGGCACCATTGTTGCAGCATTTGCAGCTCTGGCTTTGTGGAGTGCTTGCTTCTCTTGTGCTATGGTTGTTCGTCTGTCTCCAAATGTCTAGAAGCCTTGGTGGATCAATTTACACCAAGTCGATCGATCTTGTGTCCACTTTATACCAGCATTCGCATGTATTACAAATCCTCGCTATTTTTTCCATCTCTAGTAAACATTCTGCTAGTATATACAAATCCATCAACTTGCTGTAGTCTTCACAATTTGTGTAGAAGTTGCAATCATCTGCTCAATTGCCTTTTGAAACACCTTAAAACATTTATTTTCATTTTTATACTCTTCGTTGCATCATGCAATCTATTTATGATTTGCAGAAATTATTTGTTTTTTCAGCCAATAACCATCTGGTACTTCTTGAGTTAACCTCTCTGCCAGGATAAATAAAATTAGTGTGTATCAATTGTGGATATTTGATAACCAGCCCATTAGTGTTCCTTAATGTCGTGGTGATATCTTTACCCTGTTTTACCACTGTCACTTCAGGTAGTTTGTCAACCTTGTAAAGATAATACATTCCAGAAAAATGTCCTATATACTTTAATATCTAATCAAGGAGAAGATATACAAGACTAGTAATTACTCCCCTGACACAGGTACATATTGCTTGACGAAGAAACTAAATGATTAACATGTGTTATGAAGATATCAAAGCCATTGCAAGGGGGACTAACGTCAAATTAGAGGGGTAGCTGGAAATGCACCCATCACTTAACCATATAGTGTGTTTTGATGTTTAAATTAGACATTCTGGGACACAGTGACAAAATAAAATTGGGACTGGTTCCTTAGCTGCTGCCATAATGTTTTAGGGAGTAATCCTGTCCAAGAGGACTTTCTCCAATAACTGCCTTGGGAAATCATATGCTGATGGTTTCATCCATTGGCTAAGTGTAGCACATGGGGCTATTAACAAATGATGCATTCTAGCACAGATTTCCCACTTACCTTTTAGTGTAGCATATTCTGTGAATTCAGTCTGTATAATCAATATATGTTTTGATTAATGCAAATCTAGGCAATGGGATTAATTCAGAAAACCAAGACTTAGTAACCATGAGTTATCATGATATTTGAACACAGCCAGAATATTTTTGAAGTAGAGGTGCATGCCAGATTCTTCTATATACTATGCAGAATCTATCATCAGTGAAACTAGAAATGAGCACTAGCTATGAACTGTCCCTTCTCTTCCAGTATCATTATTTTTCCTATCACATTTTGAAAAAAGAATTCATCACTTTGTGGATGAGTTTAAAACATAGGAAGCTTAAGCTTCTCTTTCTTTTGTTGAGATTATGATCTTGGTCTTTCCTGTTTTCTTTCAATGGAGCCAATGTTACTTTTCAACAATGTATCTCATTATTTCTAGAAATTATTTCTAGCTATATCATAAATAGAGCTGTCGTATCTGAGAAAAAGTGGTTTTTTGCAGAAAATTTCTTTCTGTATGTGGCATGAGGTTGACTATCATTCAAGTTTTCCTGGAAAGGAATGTCACAATGGGTAATTGACACTTTCTCATAAATTGTTCTGTTATATGGTTGAAAAGCTGCAAAATCCCACTTCTGGATGCAAAGTTTCACCAATATTTACTTCCTTTTGATTGTTATTATGTTTTTGAGGTTTCTGGTAAGCTCTCTGAAGGAGCAGAGACAGCAATGTGGTGAGATTGACAGCCAGAGAGTGCTTTATGGCCGGCCAGATAAGGATTATGCTACAGAGGTGGGATTCAACATTTTTAGCAACCAGTTCTCTGTCCAGTTGCTGGGTGGGCATGGCCTACTTGGCTTCCTGCACCACAGTGGTGGGGAGTTTTTGCCCTCCCCAGGCTCCGGAGGCTTTCCTTGAGCCTCTGGGAGAGCGAAAATAGCCTCCTTGGGCTTTGGAGGCCCTCCGGAAGACGGAAACAGGTCTGTTTCCAGACTTCCCAAACTTCCGGGAGGCCCGTTTTTCACCTTCTCAGAGCCTCCATGTGGGCCCTGTACTTACTTGGCATCCAAAACAGGCCACATGGAGACTCCTGGGATGGGTGGGGCGGGATGGGCGGGGCCAGCCAATCCTTTCAACTACCAGTTCGGTGAACCAGATGTAAAATTAGCATCTGGTTTGCCCAAACTGGCCCGAACTGGCTGAATCCCTCACCTGGATAGGCAGTTGTGGACTCTCTTAACTTATCGTTTCCTGGCACCATTCCTTTGCCCCATCTCCCAAGATCATTCCCACATAACTTTACAGTAATGAAGTAGAGCTAAGGAGCCTCACTTAGATATGGAACAGACTTTCAGGGATTTCATTCATATTCTACAGTAGACTCTCCCATCCTTCTTCTTCCTAAGTATGCTAGTCTATAATTATCATTGTATTTAGGAGAATACCTGGTTGAAGAAGATTGTTTGTTTTAGGTTACATGGACTCTCCAGAAGTTTTTAACTCCAATTTCCATCAGTTTTTATAATTGGGGACTCTGCCAGAGACTCAACCCAGAGATTGTGGAAATATAATTGTTTAATTACATCTAAAAATACTAGGTTAGGAAAGCTGGTTATGGTGAGAAATGCAGAGAGAACTCTGTACAAGCTTTATTGCTTGTTATAGTGCAAAGCTGGACTGTGAGCTCATCCATATAGCCCATTTGTTGTGTCATGAAAAGCTCCATTAAACATTTGCCCAGGGCATGTGCTCACAAAAATATCTCCATCTCATGGCCAGCATGCTGCTGAGACAGGATAAAGTTTCTGCTAAATTATTCTAACACAAGAATAATGTTTTTCATTTTTTTTGTGGGTAGCAAGCAGACCCTCTAGCAGACTATCTCTGGTGCAGGGAAGAAGAACCCTCAAAGACTGTGAATCTGCTGCCCTCCAGTTGATCCCATCAGGCACTTGACTCTGCATCTCCATGGCCATTTGTTCAGTGATTGTCAGATTGTTCATCTCTCTTACAGGGTTATTTTCCAATTTTTGACAAGTTTAAAAATGGAAATATTAACCTCACTATCGCAGCTCTTTCAAGAGATTGCTAATGTCATTGATACACATGATTTCCTAAACTACAGGACTCATAAATTCAATCCTGAATATGAATGTGTATGAATATGAACCTATGCCTACTACAGTATATGCATACACAAACACATAAAGAAAATTCTGCAATGGAATTTAAAATAGTCTTTCCTTCCCATCTGATAAATGTGAGGTTCTTTGTTCCAGCAGCTGAATTCCTTGAGGTTTGATTGCATTGTCAATAGAGTCAGCATGAATCCATTCCAGCTGCTAGAAATTTGGAAGCTACACCCAAGATCAGAAAGTTAAATTTCTATTCTGTTACCCATCAGAGACAATGTTAGGAATTACAAAGCCATGATTCAGGATGGATAGGTTGAAGAGAAAACCTAACCCCCCCCCCCAATCTCCTAGCCAGAGAACTAGTTATTTCTTTAATTTCAGAGTCACTTCCACTTCTAACTTTTGTTTCATGTCAACAGATCTTTATTAACAAGGCTATGTTGTTTTTAAAAGGAGCAGGAAGTTTTCAGCTACTCCACTCTCCCACGTTTCCCTTGATCTTCAGAGGCAATAAAACAGAATCCCATTTAAGGCAAAAGAAGGACATGCAAATTAGTAAACAAACTGACTAGGCCACATGGGCTTACATAAACCAGACATTGCATAAACCAGACATTGTAGAATAGAATAGAATAACAGAGTTGGAAGGGACCTTGGAGGTCTTCTAGTCCAACCCCTGCCTAGACAGGAAACCCGATACTATTTCAGACAAATGATTATCCAACAACTTCTTGAAAACTTCCAGTGTTGGAGCATTCACAACTTCTGGAGGCACGTTGTTCCACTAATTAATTGTTCTAACTGTCAGGAAATTTCTCCTCAGTTCTAAGTTGATCCTAAGTTGGGACGTTTCTTTTTTGGTTACTGAAGGAGGCACACCTGACACTCTCCTTGATTAGTTTCCACCCATTACTTCTTGTTCTACCCTCAGGTGTTTTGGAGAACAGTTTGACTTCCTCTTCTTTGTGGCAACCCCTGAGATATTGGAACACTGCTATTATAGTCCTTCTTTTCATTAAACTAGACATACCCAGTTCCTGCAACCGTTCTTCATATATTTTAGCCTCCAGTCCCCTAATAATCTTTGTTGCTCTTCTCTGCACTCTTTCGTGAATCTCCACATCTTTTTTATATTGTGGCAACCAAAACTGGATGCTGTATTCCAAGTGGGGCCTTTCCAAGGCATTATAAAGTGGTATTAACACTTCACGTGATCTTGGTTCTATCCCTCTGTTAATGCAGCCTAGAACTATGTTGGCTTTTTTGGCAGCTGCTGCACACTGCTGGCTCATATCTAAATGGTTGTCCACTAGGATTCCAAAATCCCTTTCACAGTTAATACTATTGAGCAAGGTAGTTTTGTCTTCTGTAAGACAAAACTACTATTGTCTTACAGAAATAAAAGAAAAATTAAAGTCCGGCCAGATATCTCATAGGGGGAATGGCTGAAGGATGGAGCCACCTTAGCATCACACAATTTTGATCTCTAGAAGACACAATGAAGCAGTGTTGGGTACATGTGGGTGACGCTGGGGCCGTTCCAACCGCAGTGGTTGGAACAGAATCCGTAACCCACCACTCCAATGAAGACATTGGGTGCCTTGGTGTGCTTCAGTGTTGCAATTTTGAAAAATACTGGCTAATTTTATCATGGGAATAATAGTCTCCCAATATTCCAGGAGCTAAAGAGAGTTATATTCTTATTTGAAAAATGTGAAAAAAAATATTGAGCCTGTCTGTCAAAAAATCAAACAAAACCATAATTTCTAGCTGCTTGTAAATGAACCCAGACTCCCCCCATCCATCCTGCCTTACCACATGTAGAGGAGTGATTGGCAGGTTGGGAAAGAGATGGAGTGGAACAGGGATTCTGTCAATCACTGCCCTGAAACTACTCATGTTCCAATGTGTGTAGGCAGCCACATGACCAGCCCTGCTGCTAAGATGTAGTTGTGTTGTGGTGGGGTATAGAGGCAATATGCTTTCCTCCTGATGTATGGATGGGAAGAAAATACATTATCCTGGATATGAGGAACAGTCTTATATCTCAGTTATCTTCAGTAAATGAGGCAAAATGAATGTTTGCACATGTAGTTTTCTCAGGTGCAAAACAATGGGAAAAGCTACCAGTTCTTTGATTTCTTTTCTGCCAGTCGATGTTGCTGATCCTGCCATATGCCATCAAGCCCTTTTGTCTTAACACAGTTGTCTACTTGGAAAAGAATAAATAATTGCAGTGTGACTGAGGCTGTGGACTACAGGTGTTGAGAAAGCTGCAAAAGCAGATGGACTCTTCAAAACCAGAGGGAGAGAGGCAGAAAGGGAGAGAAGAGCCTATTTTAATGCAAGTATCCCCCGGACAAGATCCTGTGGGAACAAAAACTACAAGAGCTGCACAATCTATTTGCTTGCTCATAAATAAAAGTGTTCCTCTCCCACTGCCAAAATAATACAGGAGATGTTATCTGTTAGAAAAAAAGAAGGCTAACATTCAAAGTAGGTCAAAGAGAATACATACAGTATATACACATACACACCCAGGTTCATACAGAAAAATAGAAGATTTCAAGACATTGAATTTGTAAACATTCTATTTGAAACATTAATATGTTGGATACAGACATCTGTCCTGCATCATAATACTAAAACATCTATTATGATCAGGGGTGGGTTGCTGCCAGTTGGGTCAGATTGGCTGAACTGGTAGTAACGGTGGCGGGAGGCTCCACCCACCTGCCCACATACGCGCACACATGTGAGAGCGCACCCAAACCAGTAGTAAAAAAATTGACAACCCACCTCTGATTATGATGTTACAATGCAAACTTTACCCTTTTATGATTACCCCAAAGTAGGATAGGTGAAGTTTGTATGGCATGTTTCCCCCCCCCCCCCCAACCGGCAGCTGTCAATAAATGCTTTTGCTATCAGTCTGCACAGAGATGCTACCAAATGATCTTTCTCAATGACATAATTGTGATGGACATAGTGATGAACCAGAGTGGTGCAATGGTTAGAGTGCAATACTGCAGGCTACTTCTGCTGATTGTTGGCTGCCTGCAATTTGGCAGTTCAAATCTCACCAGGCCCAAAGTTGGCTCAGCCTTCCATCCTTCCGAGGTGGGTAAAATGAGGACCCAAATTGTTGGGGACAATATGTGGACACTGTAAAACCTCTGAGAGCGGGGTGTAAAACCACTGTGAAGCGGTATATACGTCTAAGTGCTATTGCTAAGTGCTATTATTCATAATTTTGAGACTAATCTGTTCCAAAGCCGGGGTATCTTTTCTCCATTACATCAGTCTTTCCAGAAAGGCATATATCTCCCCCCCCGTTAGCTCATCCCAACCAGTCAGGCTGCAATGGTTTGTTACAGACCCCCATCAGTTAAAGACTGATGGGGTACAGAAAGAAAGGTTTTCTCTGACCTGGCCCCTGTCCTTTGGAATATTTTCACTCCCCCTCACCCCAAGAGATGAGGTAGATCTATTCTCCTGGCCATTCAGAAAGGTATGAAGACCTGATTTTATGACTCACTTGGGGTTCACAGAGTACTATGAAACCTTGGGGCTGGTTATCTCTTTGAAGGCCCCCTCCCTGCCTTTTTAATTGTTTTTATTTCTGTTTCTAACCGCCTCCTACTGAAATATAATATTTATATGGATTCTATGTTTTTAATGTGTGAATTGTACGCTGCCCAAAGTTGCTCTGTGAAGGGAGATGGGTAATCTTCAAATTTATTATAGGTAAATAAAAATAAATACATTGAGGATGGAACTGTAAGTAAGGTTGGAGCATTAAGGTCGAAGCTATAAATTGTAGTTTACAGTTTACAACTTGATTTACAAATCATGACTTACAAGCCACAAACTTTGATTCATGCATCTTTCCAAGTCCAAAACAAACAGATTATGCTGTGGCTTAATGTTATGGGGAAATTTCTGCCTGAACAGCCAACAATTTTATATAGCCATACTGCATCATTCTTCTCCTAAGTATAGGTTAGTTGCATTTATTTGTAGCATTGAAATAAGAACAAAACAACAACTGATTTTTTAGCTTGATTCCTGGTGACTACATGGATATATCCATATGGTTTTATTTGCAAAAATATGAAAGTGGTTTGCTATATGACGCAACTGATCATGATAGTAATGAATATGTTCTACTATCTCCTTGACAATAGTATGACTGATTTCTCCATCAATTGTGATTCAATAACTGTTTATGGGGGAAACGAAATCTCCCCCCATGCATTATAGAAAGAACTGAGAGGAAGATACTGGGGAAAATGTTGCTTTATGATTAGAAGAAGACAGTTCTATCAGAGAATCAATAAAGCTTTACTCTTGAGATGGCCCAGAAAGAAAGCGAAAAGCCATGCATTTGGGGGATGGAGGGAGAGTGGGTTGTGAATTAAGCCTTTTGAATGGTGATGAGAACTGCCATCTTATTGCATTTTCTTCACAGCCAAAAAGAAAGAGAAAATGAACACTTTAGCATTTGAAAAGCACCAGGTACTTGTTCTATGAAAGATGGCTCTGGTATCATCAAACTGTTCATGATTGTTGCCATAGTTTTCTTCCTTGTAATGTCAATATTCTATTGCCTAATGGTGGCCATCTGGTTTCATTATGAAGATTGAATATCTTGGTATTTTGGTGACAGGACATCAGGATACTATATTTGCTTTCCCCATGTCTTACAATGAAGCTCAATGATAGGAAAAAGAGTAGAAATCCCATATACAAATGATAGATAGATAGATAGATAGATAGATAGATAGATAGATAGATAGATAGATAGATAGATAGATAACTGATGGACGGATATGAAGCTTGCATTTCCCATTAAGAAACAATCCAGCTCCATATAGACTTTAAATAAGATATTTCTATTTTATTTTCATACTGAAAAATTATCTTGGGTTTTTGTCTACTATTTTGTATTCAATTTGATAAACAAGAATGTTCTTCTCAAGTTCAAAGAAAAGGAGACTTTAGAGGAACCTTACACGTGTGAACTATGGTTGTTTGTACTTTTTCATTTGTGAGATAGGAAAGGAGGATGTTTGCATGGAAACAATGCAGAAATTTTCACACTGCAATATTTTCTGAAAACCGATCAGCTGAAATTTGAAGGAGTTTAGTAGAACCTTTTCAGAGATACCTTGTAGCTATGTATGTTTATATGCAAGGAATACGCAGTCATCAGTTCAAACAAAGCTCTTTTTTATTTTGTTTGGGATAACATGGAGATCACTATAGTAACAATAAGAACATAGGGATAATTCAATCCAGTTGTTTTGTAACTGAGTGCCCTTTAAATGTGCCAAGCAACAAGACCCATCATTTGAATCCAACTGGCTGAAAATGATAGAATTTATTGTCTAGCAAACTTAGAAGGCACCAGTTTGGGGAAGGTTGACATAGTAGTTTGCAAATGTGAGCACTACTTTAACAGTTTTATAGCAGCCTATGACTTTAACAGATTTTTGGGTCTATTTGAGGTTGTTGTCTTGCCAGTTCTAATTATTTAGATAAGTAAAAAAAAACTTTTAAAACAAAATTTACATTTAGATAATGTCAATGTTAAGTTATGCTGGCTGGGAAATTCTGGGAGGTCATCCACAGGCCTTAAGGTTGTCAAGGACACCCCTGTGTTAAAACATTATTTATGCTGCTCATTTATTAATAACTATTGGAATATTTTGAATGTTTTCAAACCTCTCTTATAAAGATTAATTGTATTGAGGTGTCCTAGAAATGACTTAAGCCCCAGCTTTTCCCAGTGGCTGTTTGTGGGAGGGAGAGAACTGACCTCATGTCATCATGGCTTCAACCAGTTGGCTATGCTGATGCTTTCCATATCTTTTAAAATTTTCTGGCTGGGAATTAGGAAAGCTGCAAACTTAAAATATCTGGAGAGATTCAGATTGGGGAGGCTAATTTAAACAAAGGAACAACCAGCTCATTGGAGTGTAACCTATATTTGCAACATAATCCCTTCCCTCTGCTTCAATCATCTGTGATTAGAATGGCAAAATGACTGATGTGCTCTATTAAAAGACAACAAATAAATTTTTAAAAATTATGGGTTGGAGTAGAATTAAAAACAAAGAACTAAACAGATAATCAGCACTTATGCATTAGCAAGTGAAGTGGAATATTAATCTATTTCTTAATAAAGGGGCAGGTGGTTACTCTTTCAAAAATTCATGCCTGAGCTACTCATTACAAAAATTCATTCCTTCTGAAGTCACTGTAGAGGAGAAAGGATTGAGTGACACAATCTGTAAAAGGATAATTTCTTCTACTCATCAGACTGTATAACAAATAAAACCAAGATTTTCTTTTAAATTGCTGTGAAAGATCTGTGCTAGTAACATATTCAAATACTGTGGGATATTCTTTGTACTAAACTAGGTCAGTTATCAACAAGATGTTGCTATAGCAATTCCCATAATATTTTAACATTTTTCCTCTTTGCAATTTACACACAGATTTCAGAATGCATCCAATTATTATCTAGTTCTTAATGTTCAAGTTTTCATGTCACATGGCCCCCTTTTTAGTTGCACCTCGTGCTGCCAATCCTTACAAAGTAACAATAGGGAGCAAAACAGGAATGCGGCAGTGGGTAAAATTTGGAGATTCTCTATCAGGGGTGAGCAGATGTTGAAAGGAACACTTCATTTTAAATTTGAGTGATTCGTCCTTTCATCATGCTTCCATGGAGCAAAAAAGTGCTCTGCTACTAATCAATGGACCAGAGTAGCCCTGTCATTTCAATTTGCTTAGCAACAGTGATCTCTGTGCACGCACACGACAGATATAGAGCAGAACAGGCAAATTAGCCCCCTCAACTTTTCATCAGGGGGGAAGAATGTACCTCTATGAGGAATACCCTGCCGAAGTCTGCTTTTCATCCCGTACTTAGGTGAAAAAAAACCCACATCAAATAAGGTTATTTTCTAATAGTCTGTTATCTGATACCAACCCCTTTGATGAAGATGTCTTGGTACCCAATAGCATTTTCAGGAGATGGGCAACCCAGTCTGCTGTCACCCTGCATGCCCTGGTGTAAGAACAGCTCACAACCTCTTTCTTAAAGAAAATAACCCCTGATTTAGTCCTAATCCAGCGGTGTCCCTCACATCATCACCACATGATGTATCAGGACTTTCATCCTCTTCGGTAAACTGAGTGTGGCTTTCGCCAGCATGTGACGCATCCAGCCCAAGGGCTGGGAGTTTGACAGCCCTGCCCTAATATTTTCTGCAGCCCACTTTGAAGGCCACTTCAGTCCATTTTTCCTTGCTCCAAATTAAAAATGGTAGTTTCTGACCTCTGCCAAGCCTAAGTGGCGCTGTGTATTCCTCCTGTGCTACTGGAGGCCAATGCCTCTGTTCCTTTTGTACTGTGGTGAGATTGGCCCCTCCCCTCAAGTTAATAGTTATTCCTGAAGCGATCCTTCAGGACTACCATGTTTGTTTGTTTTCTCCTTGTTTCACTGAAATGGTGAACAGATGATAACAATGAAGGTTTGCTTGTTTCAATAGACCACTGGACCATTTTAAAAATAGGTTCACCAGTAGATTGGTGAAAGGCCTATTTGGACATCACTGCTGCCAAAGCTGAAGAATGAATTCAAATATGGACATAATCTGGTTAAGCCTGGGCTCACAGGGAAAATAATTCCTTGCATGGTTCTAATCTTTGCAGAGCCTTCATTGCTAATCTGTCAAGTGCTTGTGGCACATTTCTTCATATTTCTGCTGGTTTATTTACTGTTTATAGTCAATCTTAAAAGGCAAAACCTATCCACTTTTTCAGTGGATAGTCTTCAGTATCTATTATTCTAAGGTAGCTTGTTCTACCAGTGGTCATTAGTTTGTCTTCTTTATAATTAATCATAATCCCATTCCCCCCCCCCCTTTGCTCCCTAACTTTCATTACTAAACCTTGCAGGTCATTTGCATTTTTAACTATTAAGAGGAGTGTCATTGTAATACAAGTAAGGCTTCTTCCTCCAATTTTTAAATCACACACCTTTTCTTTGAATTCAGCTTCTTTCAATCTATATTCCACCTATAAAATTGAATAAATGAAGAGAGAGTATGTAGCCTGGTCTCACTTCTTTGCCAACCTGGAGTATTCCAGTATTTGAGGCCACAAAGAAGAGGGGGTCAAATTATTCTCCAAAGTACCAGAGGGCAGGACAAGAAACAATGGTTGGAAACTAATCAAAGAGAGAAGCAACCTGGAAGAGAAGAGAAACTTCTTAACAGGGGGGACAATTAACCAGAGGAACAGCTTGCCTCCACAAATCATGAGCATTCCATCAATGGATGTTTTAAAGAAGAGACTAGACAGTCACTTATCTAAATTGGTATAGGTTCTCCTCAGAGGTGGCATTAAGCCGGGTTGGACTAGTTCACCAAAATTGGTAGTGGAAATCACGGGTGGGCCTGCCCAGCCACCCGGGCTCTTTGTCATCCTATTTAGGCATGTTTTCAAACCGCACGCATGCTTGTGCATGCACACTCATGTTTGCAAACCAGTAGGGAAAGTAAGTGAATACCACCCCTTCTCCTGCTTGAGCAGTGGGCTGGACTAGAAGACCTCCAATGTCCCTTCCAGCCTGTTCTATTTTATTCTATTCAGGCTATTTTACCAAGTTCTGTCTTGGACTGTGGTTTTCTGATCTGGGCATAGATTTCACATAAAGACCCTGGCATGTACTGAGATTCTCTTTTTCCTAAGGACATTGCATAGCTTGACACGTTCAACACAACTGAAGCCCTTTCTACAATCAGGGAAGACTTCTTTTTAGTATTCTGTAGCTTTCTCACTTATATAGCTTGCATCAGCAGTAATGTTTTATGCTCCTTGAACTTTTCTAAAGCTGGCTTGAAGACATGGCACTTTCTTTTTCCTGTTGTGTTATTTACAACTGTGATATAATTCATATTCTTTTCTGACTGTCCCAGTGTATCCAGAACACTAAGGGCAACCTGAAACTATCTCATTTATGTTCTCTTTGAAATTGAGTGCCACCTCTAGACCCAGAATATAACTTGGCTAAAAAACATAGCCTATGCATTTAGGAAGTTTATGTGTTTTATTTTTTTCTAATAAATTATAGTAAAAAAAAAGCAGGACAGTTTTTAAATTAGAGATGCCAAGGACTGAATCCAAGCTCCTCTGCATGCAAATTGTGTTCTCCACCACTGAGTTACAATTCTCCTCCCAAAAGTTTAAGAGAAATAGACACAGACCCGGGACATAGTTTATCTTCCACATTGCCCTTCCCAGCTACAAGTCTTTTTCAGGACTGAGTTATATTCTGGTCTCTTAGAATTCTAAGCCCAGTTTTCACAAAGACTCAAACATTCAGGACAAAAAAGGCTTAACATTTAAATTTTATCAGTTTGCTTTGTATGCAACTGCCATGAAATAGCAATTAAAATATTTTAAATGAAATTAAATATTGGTGAGTAAGGATGAAACTATAGATGGGGGTGATCATTGGTTTCTTTTTCACATACTATCAGTGTTTCTCAACCTCAGTCATTTTAAGATGTATGGACTTCAATATATATAGACTTCAACATGATGGCTGGGGAATTCTGGGAGTTGAAGTCCACACCTCAGTTGCTGAGATCGAGAAACACTGCATTCCACTCATAGACAGTCTCTTTTAACAGGCTTATTGGTGCATTCTGAATTACTTGTAGTCTTCGAAGGGTAGGTGTTGCTAGAGTGCATTGGAATGCTTCAGATGTGTAGTAACCAAAGCAATATCCCATAGTTGCTTTGCTCAGTTCTCTTCTAATCCCAGAGTTTGAGAAAATCATGTTACCTTAAATAGAATAGAATAGAATAATAGAGTTGGAAGGGACCTTGGAGGTCTTCTAGTCCAACCCCCTGCCTAGATAGGAAACCCTATACTATTTCAGACAAATGGCTATCTAACATCTTCTTAAAGACTTCCAGTGTTGGGGCATTCACAACGTCTGGAGGCAACTTGTTGCACTGATGAATTGTTTTAACTGTCAGGAAATTTCTCCTCAGTTCTAAGTTGCTTCTGTCCTTGATTAGTTTCCACCCATTGCTTCTTGTTCTATCCTCAGGTGCTTTCTGTTCTGATAATCTATTCTTATTGTATAAGACAGAAATGAACATAATATTTCTCAAATGCTACAATGCAGAGGAGTTATAGCTGTGGCTGTGCTGTCTTGCAATGCATGGCTCATCCATTTTGTAACCTATGTTAAAACTATCTCCATTTTCCAGTTCTTCTTGAGACTGAATTAATGGTACCTTTGGGGAAGACATTATTCTGGACCTATTTGTCTTCAAATAAAAGCAGACTTTCAACCCAATCCTCTTGAAATAAATGTAGTTTGCCTGTTTTTTTTCAACTTGACATTTTATTGTTTAGTAATTCAATTTGGAATACAAATTATTTCCCATTGCCAAAATAATTAGAATTTGGTATACTTCTTTATTTTTCTGAGATAAATGACTTGACTGCTTCAGTTCCACATTTTGTATCAATTGTTAATTGGAAGTGTGTTAATTATGTTACACACTTGTTACACACAAAAGTGTATTAATTGGAAAATGAATATATGAAATAAAGTTGAATTCTTTAAAATACACTTTTAGCCTTTGTTTAAATATCTTTTAATGAAAATGGATTATGAGGCAGTTTACATTTTGAACCATGATCTCAAGTATATTTGGTAACAAAAAATATGCTGAGCTCCAATTTCTGATATGCTTTTTTGTTGTTGTTGTTGCTTGTATAGAAAATTTAATTTGCTTTCTGGTTCAATGACATTATTCCTGAAGGGTGAAAACGTCCTCACATCAGCAGTATTTCTTTTGTTCAGTCATTGCATTTCTGCTTATATTAGAGAAAGTGTTTCAATTCCATAGTCTGTTATCTATATTATATATTTGTTCATTAATAAAGAATATTCAGAAACAATTTAGCAATTCAGAAACAATGGCTTTATTACAAATTAGGTTTTCAGTGGGGAGGAAACTAACACTTAAAAGAAGTAAACGATGTATTTAAGCAATTGAGTGTAATCAGAACCCCACTTCCTGGCTTTATATGAAGATATTCTAATGACTCGATGAATTATATTTAAAAAAACATATTTCACCTAATTAATGGGGAGGGGGCAGGACTCTACAATACATTGAACCTTCAAGTGGTCAGATATCCATTATATTCCAAACCACAGTCTAGCTAATCAAGCTTAAAAGAAGCCAAGTACATGTGGATATGACTATTTGGTTTGTATCTAACCTGGTAAAGCATGCTATGTAAACACAGCTATGATATTTTACCAATAGAAATAAAAGTGGACAATATACGACACTGTCAATGGCAAACCTGGCAAATGAACATTCTGACTAGATTCACACATCCAAAGCTTAATATGAGGATTTTTTTTCTTTGTGTTTTCATCTGGAGCAGTGTTTCTCAACCTTGGCAACTTGAAGATGTCTGGACTTCAACTCCCAGAATTCCCCAGCCAGCGAATGCTGGCTGGGGAATTCTGGGAGTTGAAGTCCAGATGTCTTCAAGTTGCCAAGGTTGAGAAACACTGATCTGGAGTATGACATCTGAGATTGTGGGCTTCCATTCAGTCACCTGAGTTTTGGACTCATGCCCCTTTAGGTTGGTTAAGTTTTCTAGGGAGGTGGGAAGAGGGGATGCTGCCTGCTTTGAAAAAGCTTGTGACATGACCCTTCTCAAGAGGCCCTTCTGGGACCGAACAGTGTTAGACAACTTTTGTTCAATCTGTAGCCTTATTTCTCTAGCATTCAGTCTTAGCTATGGACAAACCAGATTATCTGCCCATGCTTGTGGATGATCTCTGGAGGACTTCAGAAGGGAATGATGCAACCATCCTGGTCCTCTGAATTTCTCTGTGGTATCTGTCTGAACTAGCTTTTGGGAATTGGAAATAGGGGGCACTGTTTTACAGTGCTCCTCCTTCCTACATTGTCAGTTCAAGCTGGTGATCGTGTGGAGAGTCCAACCCTAGTTGCCTTTTGTGTGGGATGACTTAGGTTTCAAATCCTCACTACTCCTCTTTAATATTTACCTAAAAGGCACAGAGTGGGATACCATCAGTATGCTGATTTTATAGACTATGTTATGAACATAGATAACTGAGTTATTCAACAAAATATAATTAAATGAACTATGGCTTAGCATCATCCATAAACCAAGTCATTGAAGGTTCCCAATAAAATCCAAGAAATGTTATTTTTGAATGTCCATTTTGTGTGATATCACTTCCACAGATGGAAAGAAATAAAACTTTAGAAAAAAAATCTAAATACAATTAAATGTAACAGAATCCTGCAGAGTGGACATGACCTGAAGATAGTGGGAGACTTGGGATCTGGCTGGATATAGAGGCAAGAGATATTTGCAGTGAAATAACATAACAATTTTAAAAATAATACCATTTGCATTTATTGCAGACGTTTATGAATATTGCTCCTCAATATAAATCCCAAATGCTTTTCATTGAGAAGTTCCCAGATTTCTTAAAGAAGACACCAAAACCTATTAATGAATGCACTATTATGCTTTTCCAACATTTCAAATACCCCTCAACAGAACTCCTCAAATGTATCCCTGTTTTTACTCTCAGTGGACAACTGTACAAGAATCCATATTCATTTCTGCTAGGAGAATCCTTCAGCAGCATTTCTCTCTGCAATCATTGTTACTATTACTGATCATCTACTAGTCAGGCAACCATTGGTTCCCATTAATATGACAAAGATTGATTATTGATAGCATGGCCATCTATCATTAAGACTACCAATTTCCTTTAGAGAAATTGTAATCGTCCATCACTAATGTTTCTATATCTTTCTTGAACATTTTAGCATCTTTTATCAGGAGTATGGATCACTAGTGTCCATCAATAGCGCCATTACCACCTATCTCTTGTAACACCTACATCTGTCACTGACATCGCATGCATCCATCAGTAATACTACCAGCATCCATCACCAGCTCAGTTAGAAGATAATGCCAAAGTCCTCCAGTGTTCTGTCACAATAGGATCTCACATCAATACAGCTAGCAGTGTTTAGCTGAGTTGGAAAGAGCAAGAGCCCAGGGCTTCACAGTTGTGTTCACCTTGTACATTTTTTAATTCAAAATGCTCAGCAAAAAACTAGAGGAACATGAGAGTTGTTTGCAAGTTTTCTTTTTCTCTTGCAGCAACTCAAATGTCACTAGGCCTTAATATATATATATATATAATAGCCCTACAAACTTGAAATTTGGTACATATGTTCCTCTTGGCTTCTAGGTGCTCGCTAAGAAAGGATTTTTTGAAATGACCAAATATATACAGTAATTAACACTGATGTTAAGGTGTTTTACTTCCCCTCCCCATCTGAAAAGAACTCTGTTCCAACTGCCAGTTGCCTCACATTCCGTTACCTCAGTTCAAACTGGCAGACATTCCACTCCTTCACTCAAGAGCAGTCTGGGGCTCCTTGCAGTACTAAACATCAGTACCTCAACAACATTTCTATGCCTTCCACCTATGGAACTGCTTCTGGACTCAAGATGGCAGGAGTGATATTCCCTTATGTGTTTCAATCACCGACCACCACTGAACCAACAGATTGAACCAGAGTGAACCAGATTTCCCCTGCATTGCCTGATCACATAGTTTTGTTGCGAAGCACGGGCATCCAGCTAGTTAATAATAATCAAGTGATGCCTATTAGCAATTGTATCAGCTGTCAGAGTACACTATTTCCTCTAGCTCTACTCCAGAATACTTTAATGTTGGCTTACTTACTGTAGTTGCTTGTTAGATTTAGTTGGGACGGAATAAATATATTTAATACATGGAAGTGTTTGAACTTATGGCTGTCAGTTCAGCCACCTGGGCTCTGGATCTATGGCCCTCCTGGTTGTCTAAGGTCTGCAGGGAGGTGGCATATGGTTGGTCCAAGAGATGTGCATCCTTAAAAATTCCTAGGTCTCACTCTCTCTGAAGTTACCTGAAAATTACTTGCTTATTATTCCTGAGTGAGAAATTCTTCTATATTTTTTTCCTATCAGTTTTATATTCAATTTGATCAAAGATAATTTGTTTTAAAAATCCTTAGAACAGTATATAATTATAAAATCATAATAGTTGGAATGTGGCTTTCTTGCACTTAGTTGCACAAGACAAACAATTGAAGAGAGAATGTCTAGCATTTTATCGTACAATTAACTTTGCAGAGACCTGCAACTTCCCCAGTTTCTCCTACTTTCATTTAATCCAAAGGATTGGCATTAGGAGGAAGTTTCCCCATAGAGCTTTTCCAGGGTTATGTTACTGGTGAAGATAACTTCTTTGAAAAATGTAGATTAGTTATTCTTTTACTAAAGAAACTGTGGTACCATTTAATGCCCATCTCTGATTAACTCAGGAAAATGCCATCACTTAATCTATATATATATTTAATTTTTAGGTTTGATTGCTTATGTGCCATCAGATCAGTATTGACTTTTAACAACCATATGGGTAGATCTTCTTCAGGATGACCTTCCTCCATTCTGGCCCTTCGAGTCTCTCAGCAGTGCACCCATCACCGTTGTGATTAAGTCCATCCATTTTGCTGAACTTCTCAAGAGAGTGGGTTCTTGCATAATGTGTCCAAATGTGATCATTTGAGCTTTGTCATTCATGCCTTAAGTGAGAACATCTATATATCTTTTCCAAAAGTTTTATTGCTAAATAAAGGGCAGGTTTGCGGTATAATTTTTATTGTATATCTTCAGTCCTAAAAGGCAGACGTTATCCACTATTTAAATATCATAATTATCAGTTCTAAGGCTGGTTGCTATACCTGTTGTCAACAACTTGGTCTTCCTTATGTTTAATCTATCCCTCCCACATCTATTTGACTTTTAATACCAGAGATTGCAGATTGTTTGCAATTTCAGTATCATGAGTACAGCACAGTTATTGAGATTTCTTCTGCTCGTTTTAAAACTAAACTCATCTTACACTCTGTTAAATTTATATTTACTGACAAAGAAATAAAGGGAGATAGCATAGATCTATTTCATTATCTAGCTGACGAGAGCTAAATAGCTTGAAATAGATCTATACTCATCTCCATTTATTTTTTTTTGTCAGTAAATATAAATTTAGGACAAAAACAGTTTGTCGCGAAAGAAACTGCCTGCAAAGGCCCCTGGATTGGGGGTGAAAGCAGTATGCTCCATCCAGTGGTGGGTTCCGGATCCCGGTGGAACCGGTATAGTGCAATGGAGCTGGGTGTCCATCACATGCATGTGTGCATGCATACTTATCGCCCGCAACACTCCGTGATGCTCCGCAATGCTCCAACTGCTTGGCGGAGCGTCGCGCAGGCACCATACACTCCATGCGCATGCACGGAAGCCCTGATCAGCTCAAATACAGGTAAGGATGGCAGGTGGGCCCTCCAGAGTACCGTACCAGAATGGTACCTGGGGCTCCCAGCAGGCACCAGTACACCCGTACCAGGGCGTACCGGTTGTACCCCATCACTGGCTCCATCCCATATTTGAGTAGATCAAGTTGCCCTGATAATAAACACTTACAATCTTACAATCTAGCTTCCTGTATAAAGGTAAAGTTTCCCCTCGCACATATGTGCTAGTTGTTCCCAACTCTAGAAAGTGGTGCTCATCTCTGTTTCAAAGCCGAAGAGCCAGCACTGTCTGAAAACATCTCCATAGTCATGTGGCCAGCATGACTAAACACTGAAGGCGCATGGAACACTATTACCTTCCCACCAAATATGCTCCCTATTTTTCTACTTGCATTTTTACATGCTTTCAAACTGCTAGGTTGGCAGAAGCTGGGACAAGTAATTGGAGCTCACTCCGTTACGTGGCAGTAGGGATGGGAACTGCTGAACTGCTGACTTTTCTGATCAACAAGCTCAGTGTCTTGGCCACTGAGCCACCTAGTTTCCTGTATATATCCAGCATATAAACTGAATAAATAAGGGAATGATATACAACTTTGTCTTACTCTTTGCTGGATCTGAAGCCAGCCTCTCTCATGATTTGTGTCTGGATTGGGGTTTTGTATCTTGTATGTAGGTTTTGCATGTAGACAAAGAGATACTCTGAAATTCCCTATTTTTTGCTTTCCGTATTTCTACAGATATTATATCTTTGGCTTTCTCACTTGTAATGAGTAGAGTGAGACTCTTTCTTTGATCTTCTTTGTATTGGCTATTATGATAGCATACCAATTTGACGTTGGCAACCTATCTGCTCAGAGATCTTTTGGAACCCTTTTTTAACGTATATGTATATGCATATTTTCTTTCAGTGTAGTGAAATATAGAAAACAAAAAAACAAAGAAAATAGAAAATAACAAACAGAAAAATAAATATTTTTGTTAAAAAAAGAAAGCAAAAATTAGAAAATGAAATATATAACTGAGTATTCCACTCTTCTTTCTATCAAACAATTATCACTTAAACTTTCCCCCCAACCCCTTCATCACATTTTAACCCCCAAAACACATCCCTCCCTTTTGCAACAGAATGTCTATTGGGCTAGGTCAGAAAATTAATTGGAAAGAAAGTATCTACCTTGATTGATTAAAACATTTTTGGTTTATTTAGTGGCATCATTAAGTACCAACCCAAAGTTATATGCTGAAATATTCAAAGAGAAGAGCCAAATCATTATTGCACTAAAGAGAAATAGTCAGAGTACAATAAATCAATTGCATTGTCCAAAGTCAGTAACCAGCAACCAAACAAATCTCTTTTTTTTGCTTGCCCTATCTGTAAAGGACTTGCTTGGCCTTGATTTTCTTAGACATATAAATGACCTTTTATTCTTGGCATAGATACTGCAGACAGCACAACCCTCTGGGATTTATGCATTCCTGGTAGGAGTAGGAGACCTGGGGGAGATTTAACTTGTGTCTGCCTTGTCCACTCTGTTATCTACTTTGCTCAGCAGAGAGGAGCAACACAAATCTTCATATGGTCTGCACACTAAATGACTGTTACTGGGAAGAGAGAGAGAGTATCAGTGTGGTTCTACTTCAACATCTACTCAGAGAAGGAACAAAAGTCAGATTAATGATTAGGGGTAACATGATAACAATGTTGCAATATCACAGGGGCTGCCACAAAGAAGAGGGCAGGTCAACCTATTCTCCAAAGCACCTAAGGGTAGAATAAGAAGCAATGGGTGGAAACTAATCAAGGAGAGAAGCAAGAAAGAACTAAGGAGAAATCTTCTGGCAGTTGGAACAATTAATCAGTGGAAAAACTTGCCTCCAGAAGTTGTGAATGCTCCAACACTGGAAGTTTTTAAGAAGATATTGAATAACCATTTGTCTGAAATGGTATAGGATTTCCTGCCTAACAGGGGCTTGGACTAGAAGACCTCCAAGGTCCCTTCCATCTATTCTATTCTATTCTATTCTATTCTATTCTATTCTATTCTATTCTATTCTATTCTATTCTATTCTACTCTACTCTACTCTACTCTACTCTACTCTACTCTACTCTACTCTACTCATAGAGGATCCTGTAGCAAACAGCAGATATCAAATGGTTGCTACTCAGCTGCAAGATTATAGCTGTGTTGAGATCTAAGATAGCTTAGTGGGCCAGGGCTGAGGAACTTCAGTTTTTGTAGAAGTGGTTTTTGTTTTAATTTTAAAAAAGCATTTAGCCTTTGAATACTGCATGATGATATAACAATGTCACCCAGAATGGCATAACAATTTCTGGATTTGGAGAATAACAGTGACCTTATTAAAATGCAAAATACGTAGGTATTTCAGATAATTCTAGATACTTAAAACATCCATCGAAGCCTTAAATACTTATGCAACTGATTTCTTTTTCAGTTAAATTTCAGTGAAATAACCCTGAGTTATTTTTAAGACTGCTAAATGGACTGGAGAGGGAATGTATGGCACGGAACCTTGCCCACATTTAGAAGAGAAGAAATATGGCTATAAAGAACTATTTTTCATAGGAAGAAGGAAGAGGAAATTATCTATCAGTGAAAGAACTAAAAATATTGCTTTGCCCAAGGATTTCAAACCTTAAATTCTCAATGTCCAGGATTACTTTCCTGCAATGCCTTTTTCCAATGCAGGGCTAGTTGAGCTTGGGATTTGAGTGTAACAAGGAAGAAGTTCCCAAGCTCAAAGAAACCACAATGTTGATGGGAAGTTTGAATTTCTAAGACATGTAAGATATATTCTTTAAATCCTGCTTCAGATTATTTTACCCCCACTGAATGTATTGCCTGCATCTGAGTAAAAGCTGCTTACTTTGCTTATACCAAACCTTCCCATATCTAGATGAAACATTATACAGTGTCTTGTGGCCCATTCAGACAGTGAGGAGGTTGGGGAGGAATATGGAACAGTCCTGGAATACGGGGAAGACTCTGAAGAGGGGGCCAGAGCCGTATGTCAGTTATCAGCTGCCTTCGGAGTCACACATCAGTGAGGCTGACACACTGTTCCCAGCATGCACATATGTAGAGTTGCCAGACAAAGCTAAAGAACAGGGATCGACTTGGGAGTAAGACCACAGGTGGATAATGAATGGCCCCTTCCAGAAGAAATAAAAGAGGAGCGAAAGGGGAGTGGAGTTTGCAGGAGACAATTAGTTTGCTTAATTGGTTTGTGATTCTCTGAGACTCCTTGTCAAGTTTTGCAGATATCGGCTTGTCAGCTCTCCAAGCCAGATAAGGTCTGTGACTGTAAATCCTCCTTTGAAAGACTTTGTTGGATGTGAATGAGAAGAATTCACAGTAAATTAATAAAAGGGCTTTTTGTCGGGACAAGTAGTTTGCTTCATGCTCTTGGGAAGCCTAGGTCAGAACACAGCGCTGATCCTACAATACTGTATGACTCTCTTTTTTTAACGGAGTATATGAGAAACAGTTTCATTAGCATTCATCTACTTTATCTGTCACATAATCAGTTTTGTACTGTTTTGGACTTCACTTTGGCATACTCCATAACAACAATTACAACAACTATAATGCTATGTGCAGCCATACCTTTTCCAGTTCATACCTCCTCCCCAGTTACATGGAACTCTGCCATTTTTAGCTAACCATTGAATAATGTGTGAATTGGTTGAAGAACAGAAGAGTTGTGGCCCAAAGGACTTTCTGCTTCAATTTTTCTGCCTTTCATGAACCTGCTAGATGGAATTAGACAAACACCTTGCATTATATTTGGTTGTTTCTTTGTCGAATTTGTATGCCTCCTGACTCCCAACAGTTCTGGGTGGCTCATGGCTAAACTAGAGAAATACTCTTAATAACATTTTTTTTTGCCACACACCTCAGTAGTTAGAAAGACCCAAAAGGCAGCATTGAGGCATTGATCACAGCAGCAGAAGAACAGGCACTAAGCACAAGATCCATAGCAGTGGTGTAATTCAGCTGGTTCTATTAGGTTCGGGCGAACTGGTAGCAGTGGCAGAGGGAGGCTCCGCCCACCTACGTGGACTTCATCATGTCCCATTTTGGATGCTCTGCACATGCACAGAGGTGGCACTCATATTTGCAAACTGGTAGAGAAAATAAGTGTCAGGGTTCCAAATAGCACCCAAAATTAAATCAGAGTCCAAGGCAAAGTATTGCTCAACCTTCCAATTTATTAAGAGAACCATGCTGGCACATCTGGGAAAACCTGAATCTGAAAGCCTCCCGGTTTCCCCATCCAGTTGAAAGTTCATGACCTTGCCCCATACCCACAAGCCAATCACATGGTCCAATCTGGCAGTTTCAACCATCCAGTTCTGGTCAGGTGCAGAGGTGCAGAGACAAAGGATGACCTTGGCTTTCTAGAAAGGAATTTTATTTTGGCTACATACAGTAGCATTTACTCCGTACAATCCCCTCTTCCATTTTCCCACAATAGAAAAGGCATAGTAGAATAATAAAAACTGTGGCAGGCCAAAGATCCAAAAGGAATATGACTGCAGGCCTGACAATAAGTTGATTTCACAACTGATCCATAGAGGTAACGGTCTATCATACTAGACAGGACCTGAGGTGCAGACTATGCAGAGAGGCCTCAGAGACAGTCCAATATATAGTGGCAGGGTTTAAGATGTAGGCAGGAATAGCATACACTAAATGGCGCAACCAAGTACTGGGCATTATGGGCTAGAACCTTCAGAGTCCATAGGGGAGACTCCACCGAAAATTGTGAAGAATAATAGAACTAAGATCCTGGGGGATTCCAAGATCCAGATGGGCACACAGATACTGGCCAATCAACCAGACATTGTGGCAGTAGACAAGAACCCGAAGACAGTAGTGGTGATAGGTGTGCCAAGGGACAGCAATATCAAGAGGAAGTAGTATGAGAAGCTAGGGAAGTACCAGAGCCTGAAAGATCTAGAGAGAATACGGAAAGTCAAAGTCAAAGTCACAGGGGCACTCAGGGTTCCTAAGCTGGAAGAGTGATACCAAAAGATCCCAGTAATGCATTGGATCTAGCCATAGGTGGGATCCTACCAGTTTAACAACCAGTTCACTGAGCGTGTGATTTGCGCTCTGCTTGTGCGTGCGCAGTTTACAGAGAAATCATCTTCTGCTGGGGAGGAAAACAGCTGAGGTGCAGCAATCCATTTTGCCGCGCCTATCAACTGGGCTGCAGAAAAGGGAATGTAGGTGAGTATAGCAGGCGGGTGGGCCCAGCTGATACTCGGAGCTACCAGTTCATCCAAATCAGTAGAATCCCATCCCTGGATCTAGCCCTACTGAATGGCCAATGGTTTAGGAAAATCACATGGAAGGGGAAACTTACTTGAAGCAATGAAATCTCTGCTTCAAGCAAAAATGGCATGACAGGCTTAATATCAGCATGTGCTACACACTGGGTCAGCAACTACACAGTCAGATAGACCAAGTGCAGCTGCCAATTTGATTGCCCTCCCAGTACCTGCAGCACTTTCTTATCAACAGCTTCCTCTTAGCCATAGGCTTTCCAGACGATGTAATGCACTGAAGGGAAATTGCCTACAAACAGAAATCGGTGCACTCTAGTAATTAAAGATGGCTCACTGTGATGACCCTTTGCTTACAAATGACTGCAGCTTTTCCAGGTGAGAAGTTTATTCAAGCTATCAGTCTGCCTCATTTAAATATTTTTTTAACAAGGCAACAACTTGTATTCCTGCAATGTTTTCCCATCACTTATTCAGTCATTTTTCTTTCTATAACTAATAAAACAAAACGGCGAACAGGAAAATAAGATAGAATAGTGCACCCATTCCCACAATACATTTCATCCTGTCAGCCACTAACCCAGTCAAATCTCTCTATTCATGCCTCTGGTAGCATAGTTACACTGAGTCAACAGTAAGCAGTTTTGACATGTGAAATATCCCATGAGCCCTAGCATCAGGCAATTACTAACAAGATGATATGACATCAAGAGCCCTCTCCTCATTGGTCAGACAAACATCAATAGGTACTGCTTTGCTGCAGAAGCTGACTAGTATCTGAGAGGTGTGCAGTATTACAGTGTAATGGAGTTCTGTATTAGAGAGGCTTATATTTTCAGTCACTCTTCAGCTTTTTTTGAGTTTGACTGGGTCATTCATTCATTCACTCAATTTCTATAGCCACCCAACTCAACCAAGTGACTCTAGGTAGTTTACAATTCTAAAGTTATACAATAGCAGAGTTGGAAGGGACCTTGGAGGTCTTCTAGTCCAACCCCCTGCCTAGGCAGGAAACCCTATACCGTTCCAGACAAATTGCTATCCAACATCTTCTAAAAGACTTCCAGTGTTGGGGCATTCACAACATCTGGAGGCAAGCTGTTCTACTGATTAATTGTTCTAACTGTCAGGAAATTTCTCCTCCGTTCTAAGTTGCTTCTGTCCTTGATTAGTTTCCACCCATTGCTTCTTGTTCTATTCTCAGGTGCCTTGGAGAATAGTTTGACTCCCTCTTCTTTGGGGCAACCCCTGAGATATTGGAACACTGCTATCATGTCTCCCCTAGTCCTTCTTTTCATTAAACTAGACATACCCAGTTCCTGTTCTAAAACAATTAAAAATATTAAAATGGTATAAACATCCAAAACTAAATAAATACAAACAGTAACCTAGATAATTAATGGTGGCTCAGTGGCTAAGATGCTGAGCTTGTTAATCAGAAAGGCAATTCAGTGGTTCAAATCCCTAGCACCGCATAATGGAGTGAGTTCCCATTACTTGTCCCAGCTTCTGCCAACCTAGCAGTTTGAAAGCACGTAAAAATGCAAGTAGAAAAATAGGAACCACCTTTGGTTGGAAGATAACAGTGTTCCGTGTACCTTCGGCATTTAGTCATGCCAGCCACATGACCACGGAGATATCTTTGGACAGCACTGGCTCTTCGGCTTTGAAACGGTGATGAGCACCACCATCTAGAGTTGGAAATGACTAGCAGATATGTGCAAGGGGAACCTTTACCTTAGATAATTAATCAACTAAGTGTAAAGTTCTTAACACCTTCTGAGCCCCAGGCCCAAATACATAGGCATGTTTTTAAAGCTTTGCAAAAGGCCAAGATGTTTGGGGCCATTCTAATCTCCAAGGGGGAGAATATTTCAGGAGCCTTGTGGTGCAGTGGTTAGAAGGCAGTGTTGCAGGCTAAATCTGTCCATAGCCCAGAGTTTGATCCTGACAGGGATCAAGGTTGATTCAGCCTTCCATTCTTTTGAGGTCAGTAAAATGAAGACTCAGATTGTTGGGAGCAATATGCAAATACCGCTGACATTGTAAACTTCCCAGAGTATTCTGTAAAATGCTATGGGGTGGTACATAAGCCTAAATGTTATTGCTATTGCTATGCCATAAGGTAATGGCTACAGCAGAAAAAGGCCATGTTTTAGTTCCTGTCAGTCAATATTCTTTGGCTGACAGGATCTGCAATATGCCCAATCTATTGGATTGAGTTGAACAGATAGGTGATTAGTGGCATAACTCAGCACAACTGATTAGAGTTTGTTCAAATGGGTAAAAAAACCCACCACCATTTAATGTTTTAAATGCAGCATCAAGCTAGTTAAATATGTTGTAGGAATGGGGTCAATATATCTTGATTATTATAATTAAAATTTGGAAGAATCCATTATTTATTAATTATCTGAATAACAGAGTTGGAAGGGACCTTGTTCAATCATCAACAGTAAAGGGGGAAAAAACCCAGTAAAGAAATATGCTGCACTCGATAGAGCAGTCATGAATATCCTGAAAAAGTTATTCAAATACCATGAAGTGTCTATACCTACAAAGATGAGAATTCAAGGTATTCTCATTGACATTCTATGGAAATGAAGTTGGACTTTGAAGGAGCGGGGTAGGAACAGCATTGATGCTTTTGAACTTTTGTGCTGGAGAAGACTCCTGAGAATATCATGGATAGCCAAGGAAACAAATTGATGGATCATTGAACAAATTAAACCAGAGTTTTCACTTGCATAAACAACCAGGCTTAAATTATCCTACTTTGGACACATTAAAGGAAGAAAGACAGTAGCTATCTGAAAAAGGTTCTAATATTGGGAAAGGTGGAAGGAAAGACAAGAATAATACTAGAAAAAAGAGCTCAAATAGAAGAGTGATATGTTGAGAGATCTGAAAGAACAGGTTAGGGATAGATCATCATGGGAAAATGTGGTCTCTAAGAGTATCAAATTCTTGATGGCACATAATCAATCAATCAAGATAAATGGGTGGTGCAAATTCTCACATCTTGTTAATGTCTTTCTATCTTTTCCTTATTTTAATCTTGTTAAATGTTTTTATATTTGCTGATGTTTAATGTCTGTCTGTCTGTCTGTCAACTGAATTAAATGGTGCATTTGCTTGTTTTGAACTGGATGTAGGAATTGACTGAGAATGTGTTGGATGAAAATTAAATTAGAAATTATTTCCAGTAACTTTTCAACATTAACAAAGTGTTGATGTTAAACAAGGTTTCTGCTGTAGTGCAACAAACAAGGCAGTGGTGGGTTCCGGATCCTATTCTAACTGGTACAGTTGGAATGGGTCCGGTGTCATTTACATGGACGCGCACACACAGATGGCACAGGCATGTGTCGTACCTGCCAGCAATGCCCCCAAAAGCCGCCACGATGCTCCAGCTGCTCGGTGGAGCTTTGCGCAGATGCTGTACTTGCCATGCACGTGCGTGGAAGCACCGAAGGCTTTAAAGGACAGGTAAGGACCTCGGGCAGGCAGGTGGGCCCTCCGGAACACTGTACCGGGATGTACCTGGTGCTCTGGGACGGTTCCAATACGCCTGTACTAGGGTGTACCGCCTGCAAACCACTACTGAAACAAGGTCTAAAAAGACTATGTTCTGTCTTCTGTCACCCATCCAAAGAATGATTGTAGAATTGTCCACACTGTTGCTGTAGAAAGTCTGTGTAATCAGGCCCATTCTTAAGGGTTGACCATCCATCATTTCCACTTGTTTGAAAGTTACTAGGCATATTGTAGGAATGTGTCATCTGTGTAATCTTGCTGCAGAAAGGTCAACCTAATAAGATCCTTGACTTTCTCAGTTAGAGGTGGTATTCAGCAGCTTCTGACCAGTTCTGGAGAACCAGTAGCAGAAATTTTGAGTAGTTCGGAGAACTAGTAAATACCAATCTCTGACTGACACCCACCCACCCCCAACTATTCTCTGCCTTCCGAGTTCCAGCTGATTGGGAGGAAATGGAGATTTTGTAGTAACCTTCCCCTGGAGTGGGGAAGGAAAGGAGATTTTATAGTATCCTTCTCCTGCCATACACACCAAGCCATGTCCACCAATCCACGCCCACAGAACCGGTAGTAATTTTTTAAAAATCCCATCACTGCTCCCAGTTGTAGTCCTTGGAACAAGAAAGTATGGTGTTATTTACTAAATCTGCTTAATAGCAAACATTGTCTCTTCTCAAATGACTCCGCTATTGATTATGAAAGGAAAATACAACACAATGCAACATTTCTCCAGCTTAGGAGGGAAAAATATGCCATTGCTTGCTCACTGTGTTTTATTGCACAGGGAGATAGTTTCAAAGATCAGAACTGACAAAACAGTGGTGTTATAAAATCTACATTTGAGCCAATATTGGTTTATCTGATTGTGTCTGGGAGTACAGATAGAATTACAGCCAGATATCTACCTCTGTCTGCAGGAGAAGCTCTGGAGAACTTTGGAAGTCATAATTGTTCTTTTCCCTAAGAGGACAATTTGTACAAGGCTGAGTTAAAGTGGAAATCGCTCCATTTCTTCATTGCATCTTGGAGAAGACAATCTAAAGACATTATTCATTAGCAGGTGGATTCACAAAATGAGAGCAAGTCTAAAGCATCAGTGCCGGCAGACTTAGAATATAGAACACAGAATAACAGGGTTGGAAGGGATCTTGGGAGGTATTATGGTCCAACCCTTTGCTCGAACAGGAGACCTTACAATCCAGACAAATGGTTGTCCAACTTCTTCTTGAAAATCTCCAGGTAAGGAGCATCCACAATTTCTGGAGCTATTCCACATTAATTTCTCCTTTAAGCTTTCCATCCATGGAGTCCTTCATAAGGACTCTCTAAGTTTGTTGAAATCAGCTCTCTTAAACTCTAAGACCCTTGTTTAATTTTGTTTGATAACTGTGTCTTCATTATGTTGAATTACAGTATGACATAGTAATTGTCCCCCAAAGTTCTCACAACTTCAAACTCTCAATCATTTCATCCTTTTAGTAAGAATTAAGTCCAGTATAGCTGACCTTCTGGTTCCCTTCTCTACATTTTGGATGACAAAGTCATCTGCTAAATTTGTCAGGAACCTATTTGCTCTCCACTTAGTGCAGAGTTTGTTTCCCAGTTGATGTCAAGGTAGTTAAAGTTGTCCACTACTCTGATGTGCTTCCTACACACCTTAGATAACTGATTAGCAAAAAAATCCATCTATTTCCTCTGATTGGGTGGTCTGTGGTATACATCCATGGCAATGACATTGCTTTTTCTTTTATATTAACCCAAATGGATTAAAAAAATCTTTTCATCCTTGTTTTTTGCATTTCTATAGAGGTGTAATTATTTCTTACATATAATGCAACTCCATCTTCTCTTTTGTTAGATCTATTTCTATTGAAATATAAATCCTTCTAGCAGTATGTTCCAGTCAAAGGTTTCATCCTACCAAATTTCAGTAATGGCAACAATGTTCTTGCTCTCATGTACTAGCACTTTAAGTTCACCCTGTTTGTTCCTCATATTTTGAGAGGTAATATGTAGGCACCTGAGTCCTTTTTGATTGACCCTGTATTTGCTTCCTTTGTCTCTTATTTTAAATCTGAGCTCCCCTTCCTTATCACAACTTTGTTGGTTGTCTTGAAATTAATGCTTGGGATTAAGCCCCAAAAGATTTGTCTCCCCCTCCTTCCAGTGTCAATTTAAAGCCCTTTGGATATGACAAACCAGTTGTTTTCCAAACACAATCTTTCCCGATTGAGATGATTAGAAAAATAGTGATGACTATTGCAGAGATATAATGCAAACCGCCTTACATTTTCAATACCCCTTGTAATCAAGTGCAGTTATGCAAACATAGCTCTGTAACAACCGAAAATTGAAATTTCAGGCGGAGATAATCATCCTTTCAAAATGAACCTGCTCTGTATGGGATAATACTGTGGAAATTGAGGATTTCTTGCTTGTCTCCTAACTGCAGCTATATTGCTATGCTAAGTCTTTGATCCAGAATTTTGGAACCAAAACCTTTGGAATTGGAAATAAAACTGTCTGGTAGCTCTATGCAGATAATCAGGATGCCTACTATAGAACTAAAATTAAGAACATATGTACCAGTTCTTCTCTCCTGCTCTCCATATCTTTGGGTGTACAGCAGTGGTGGGTTTCAAAAAAATTTCGAACCTACTCTGTGGGTGTGGCCTCCTTTGTGGGCATGGCTTGCTGGCCATGTGACCTGGTGGGAGTGGCTTGCTGGCCATGTGTTCTCTCTCTCTCTCTCTCTCTCTCTCTTTCCTTCCTTTTGTCTCTCTGTCCCTTTTTTCTTTTTTTCTTTCATCTCTCTCTCACTTTTTCTTTCTTTTTTTCTTTCTTTCTTTCTTCCTTTCTTTCTCTTTCTCTCTCTGTGTGAGTCTGTATATGTGTGTGTGTGTGCGCGCGCGCACGCGCGCGTGTGTGGCTCTTTGCCTCTCCCTCCCTCCCTCCCTCTTTGTCTCTCTATGTGATTCTCTCTCTGTGTCTGTCTGTCTGTCTCTCTCTCTCTCTCTCTCTGTATCTCTCTCCTCCAGTGGTGGGTTTCAAAATTTTTTGGAACCTCTTCTGTAGGTGTGGCCTGCTTTCCAGGTCCACTGGTGGAACCTCTTCTAACTGGTTCGGGAGATTTGACGAACCGGTTCTACCGAATAGGTGCGAACTGGTAGGAACCCACCTCTGGTGTACAGGCATCTGCCCTATGAAGAGCAAGATAAAATACAGCCTACTAAAATAAATATAAGCAATATCTAATATTAACTTCTGCAGAGATGTGTTCAGCTGAACATATTCACCAGACTCTCAAAAAGTTGAAAGGAGCCTGCAGGCTAACTTTATCCACCTTCTCTATTCAGGAAATCAATTTCCCTTCAATCAAAAATTGTGCTTTTAATTTTATTTTTTGGTCAATAGTTGTCGTTTCAAGGTACAATTTATTATGAAAAACACAATCTATGAAAAAAAATATCAAAGTTTTCTTTTCTTTTTTTTTAAGCTTAATATTTTTATTGAGTTACAAAGTATTGTAAAATACAAAATACAAATGTAAATAAAGAAGCAGTTGGGGGGATGAAGGGGAAGAGAAGTGAGGAAAAATAGGGGGGATTGAAGAAAAAGAAGCATTGACTTCCAACTCTCTCTTTACAGTAAAATAAGGCGTTTTACTAAGGAATAGACTGAGAATGAATGCTTCATCCAAAAGTTTGCTGGAATTGTTTCATTTTGGTGATTGTTTAAAGCAAAGCAATATTTATTCTATTGGATGAAAAATGTGCAAGACAAACATGCATGTTCCTTAGAAACTTTCCATAAAATATAGACCTTTCAAGATCTTGTTCAATCTGGGGACATGAAAAATGTATATAACAGGTGAATGATAGTATAAAAGAGAGAGTACATGGAAAGAAAAATCATGTATTATGTTTATAGACGTGAAAGGCCAGAAGCCCTTGTTTAAGAATATAATTTTCTTCATATCCATCTCTTACAAGTAGATGGTTTATTTGTGCTTGGATCCCTTTTGACAATAAAAAGACTGAATTTAACAGAATTTTCTGTTCCTCTTTGTACCACAGGGTGATGTATGTTTTGACAGATCTCATAAAAATCCACATAAAAATCCAGAATTCATTTACATCTGTAGAGAGAATACTCCTTTCCTTAGCTGCTTTTAGGAAGTGATTTATTTTATTGCTATATTTTTATTTTACAGATTTCTCTTTTTTATATGTTCATTCCGTAGTATTTACTATCCTTACCTAGTCTTATATTTTACATGCTGATTAAGTATCCTCAAAATTGTGTCACAGAAAGGAAGATCTGAAATAACTTGGATATAGAACGTTTTTGTTTGATTTAACTTTTTACAGGGTATTCAGAGATTGTGACTTATTTGAAGAAACAATATGCAGTAATCTTGGCTCCAGGGAAAACACTGGCTGGATAATATAATATCAATATGCAGTATGGAGCCTCTGTTTATTCTGTTTTCAAATTTTGCAGAAAAGCAATACCTTGCAGTGCTAAACAGCCTTGGTGTTGAAATGTTCTTGGATTGTCATTAACAATCATTGATCTGGGTTGTATTGATTGATTAATAATTCGCTGGTGTTTCTTAACTAGCATTATTATATTACATTGATTCTGTACTGTGTTGTTTGTGATGAGTTGCAGTGATTTGCAGTGTAGTGCTATTGTTTCTGTTGTAATTGTCTTGGCTTTTATTTTTCCAAATTGGTTCAATTTTCCAGGAGTTCTATTGGAAACCCTCACAATAATAGATGGCCTGCAGGTGTTTGCTTTTATTAAGATGAGTAATGCCTTTTAATTCCTTTAGCTAGGCTCTTTTAATTAATATAACAACTGTCTTTGTTGGAGATCCAGTTTCTTGAGGGTGGAGGGGGCACTTTATAGTACTTTTCCTAGTATGAAGAAAAGTAAATGTGAATTGTTTCTGATTTTATTACTAAGTATTTATTAAAGAATATTGACAGAGCATCAAGAAGACTTGGATATGCCAGTTAGAATTTGATGCATATGGTACAGCCAAGAGCATCCAGAAGTAAGTCAACAATAATAAAATGCTTGCTGAAACTGAGTGCTTGAAACCTAACACTTTATTATACATGCTGTGCTAAGGGGTGGGGCTTCATTCATCTGATTGTGTCCACCATTTTGGCATCCTGGATCTGCCTCATAGATGCCTCTGAGTAGGGTTGCAAGACAACTGAATGGTCAAAAGAAGACATGGACATTGGAAGGGAAAAGAAATAGCAGGACACATTTAACTGTTAAACTTTCTTAGCATTCACAATAAAAAACGAACACTGGAGAAGTACAAAAAAAACTACTTAGGCTTACATGTCTATGAAATTATTTTTTTTCCAGCTTTATTTTCAAGAACATATGCTAAAAATGAACTAACTTGTCAAATTTCACCATTGAAATGTATGACAAGTCATGTGATCTACAGAATAAAATACCGTAATCACACATGTGAAGATGCTGGAATCAGGAAATTTAAATTACATAAATCTAGGCTGTTGAATCTGTTGATGAGGGAAAGAAAGAAATAGACATCCTACAAGATCATAACACATGTAAATTCGAACAATTATCATTGTGAACACATAGATATGTTTTCACAACAGTATTCATTCAGTTCATTCATGATGACAGTGGTGAGGCCCTGCCTCCCCTGCCTCCCCTGAATGCACGTCACTGACACATACATACATACATACATACATACATACATACATACATACATACATACTCATTTATTCTTTCGTTTATCTTTATTCCTTTATTTAGTATGTTGTCAAACTCATTATAAAAAAAGAACCGAGAAACCAGGGAAATAATTGATAGATATGATTTTGACTAGGACTTTGTTGTTCTAAATATATTTAGGTAGTTGTCTAGTTCAGTGGCAAAATTCAATTTTTTTTTTACTACCGGTTCTGTGGGCTTGGTGGGCATGGTGTGGCTTGGTGAGCGTGGCAGGGGAAGGATACTGCAAAATCTCCATTCTCACCCCACTCCAGAGGAAGGATACTGCAAAATCTCCATTCCCAACCCACTCTGGGACCAGCCAGAGGTGGTATTTGCTGGTTCTCCGAACTATTCAAAATTTCTACTACCGGTTCTCCAGAACCTGTCAGAACCTGCTGAATTTCACCCCTGGTCTAGTTACAACTCATTTCTCTCCTTGGTCTCATTCTCCTTGTACCTACACCAATGTACATAAATGTTCTGCAGGTCTTTATGCAATGAACAAGGCTCCGATTATGAAATATACTTATATGTCTCCACAAAAAAACAGTCTAGCTGGTATGATGAGTACTGTGTACACCTATTTTCTGATTGCTCCTAAAATTTTAATTTTAATATTTAATTTTCTTTTCTTCCACTTCTGAAGTGACATGTGAAAGTTTAAGTAAGGGTTGCAGGCTTTTGATGTCATTTTTGGGCTATTTTGACTAAATCACTTTTTGAGCTGTAGCTAAGATTTTAGAAGCCATAACAATAGCCTTATAGAAGACGTTAGACAATATAAGCAACAACAATACAAAAAAGAGCAACAATAAAGCAAAGATTAAAAAGAAAAAACAAATGTAAGAAATGGTGGAGGAAGAATACTGAGTCTCAGAGGAACTTCAGAGACATTAACAATTTAAAATAGGGGAAGAAAGTTAGCTGAAAGAGTTAATAAAGGAGCTGCAATATTCTACAAAGTGTTCCTGTAATAAATGTATGGTGCCGAACTAGGAAAGTAGGTCTGTGTTAGATGGGAAAAGTGACTATATAACTCCCTTGAGGATGGTTAAGAACAGAGAACAAATCTTTAATAACAATTTGCCTTTCATAGACACAGTAATTCTGACTGGCTTATATATAGACAAAATTGCAAGATCTGGAGAAGACACCTGCATATTCACAATAGATCTGAAAATACTTTGGCCATTTTTAATCATTTTTTTAAACAGTATGATAGTCTCTAATATTTGAAAATGCTGCTGACCTGTAAGGTGCACCTAGATTTTTATAAACATGCATTCTGGGTACATTGAGGACATCCAAATTCTTATATCAACCACGTTTTCAATCTTTGTATCTGAACTGTACAAAATGAATATTTGCTGAAGGAAATGGTGATTTTCTAATTTGATAATATTTTACCATTAGCCTTTAAAAAAGATATAGCTACTAATGGGCTTTCTATTATCCTATTATGCCATGAATATTGAGCATGAGAGGTTTAGAACCATGGGAACATAGATAGCTATATTATGCTGCACCATCTCTCTCATTTTCAAATATGAATCTCTTTTAGATTCCTACCTGGCCATGCCAAGATTTGAATCTGAGCTTTCTGCATCTAAATCCCAGTATCATTTCACTCAGCTAATAGGGGCACCTAATTCTCTTATGTCCTATATCGACATATTCACAAGGGCAATTTAGCTGGTTCAGTTAATTAAGAAAGGCACAAGATTGTAATGAATTGCAGGGACTATTTTCTTTTTCTTTCTTTACTACAAGAGTGAATGTTCCAGTGAAACATCCACAAAGTGTTGACTTCAAAAGCACCTGAAGAGTTAATAGAGTTGAACAATCAAACTGCTTCTGTTTTCATTGGTTTCTCTGCATCTAGGTTGGAGGCTTCAGAAAAATTCAAGAGCAGATGGAGAGTGTAGCCCTCAGTGCTGGGCCAGACGTTCTGTAAATTCCCCTGGTCCCCTTCTAAACAGCTGCTGATTCTAGTTGAGCCCAGATTCTCTTTTGGCATAATTTATTTACTGTATTGTCTCCAAGATGTGAATAATAGAAGAAATGACAGATAAGAGACGCTGTTTTTAATTTTGTTGCTACCTCATTGAGATGAACCCAATGGTAGGAAAATAATTCTTGGAATTCTAAAATTAGGTTTGTGAGTTTTTATCTAAAGCCATTTCCCTGAGGATTGAAAGCTGCTTTACAAAGCAACCAATAGGCTTATATTTTGGATCAGTAGATGAAAAATACATAAAACTAAAAATGAAGACTGAAACAAGAAGGAAAGAAAAACGCACAGAGAGACGACATTTGTCCTCAGCATTTTGCAGTAAAAAGTCTCTTTTCAATGCATTTTCCAATTTTGAGATGTCTTCCCGAAGTAAGAACCAAAAAAAAGGGGAGGGGGAACCCTTGTTTTTTTACAAAATGAATCTACACTTTCTATAAAATGGAAGATCAGCAAGCAAGCTCTCCATCTCTTTTTGAGATTTAAAAGCTGCTGTGGTTGTCATATGGGATTTGCTGCCATAAGCTTTAAGAACAGTCAGTAGCTCAGACAGATTTAAAATGTAGTTGGACAAAGTATTGGAGAATAAGAAGCCTGTAATTGGCAACCGAGGTTAGAAGCATTACCTGTCCTGTATGCTCAGTGATAACACTTAGAATTTGATTAGGAAAATGTTTTGCTTTCCTTTCCCCCTTGCGAGTTTTTCAGATGCCACTGTGGGCCTTTTCCACTTGCACTTAATACAATATGAGCAAACTAATTTTTAGTTCCATATGGAAGTCCAACAGGGAGGATCACAAGTGAGCTTCTATGGTGAACTAAGATTCTCTGAAGATGGTACTGTGGTAATGAATGGCAGCTGCAGGGGTGAAATGCTACCAGTTTGGGCCGGTTTGCCCGAACCGGTAGTAAAAAATGCTACTGGTTCGCAGAACTGGTAGTAAAAAATACTAAAAAAAGTAAAAACAAAAAAAAGTTCCGACGATCGCATGTCGCACAGCCAAAAAAGGGGGGTGAGAGCTCCGTTTTTGCTCCCAGCAGGCTTCCCTTAAGCCTAATAGGCCAAAAACGGGTGGGAGGTGGGGGGTGCTGAGAAAGAAAGGAAGGAAGGAAAGAGGGAGAGAGACAGAGACAGAGACAGAAAGAAAGAAGGGGGAAAGAAAGAGAAAGAAAAAGAAAGGGAGAAAGGGAAAAGGAGAGGCAGAAAGTACTACAAACCTGGTACTAGATGCAGCTTCAGAGGATAATCCAGGCGTCGAAGGGACCTGGAGGTCATCTAGTCCAACCGTGCTCCAGCAGGATATTGTTAAAGTGAGTTTCTGTTTTTTAATCCCCCAGTTACATGACTGCATAGTCACATGACCCCACCAAGGCACGGCCACAGAACCGGTAGTAAATGTTTTTTAGATTTCACCACTGGGCAGCTGGTAATGATTTCTGGCCAGGGAAGCCTCTCTACCTCAAGAAGGGACGAGAAACTGTCCACTTGCACCATGAATTGCTGCTCCTCTTTAGAAGATGGAATTTTGTGGTTTTCACATGAGTAAAGTGACAAAGAGTTGAGGAGCAGACTTAGCCTTTTAAAGATACAGATAGAAGTAAAGGTACTATCTTTGACTGCTCTTGGATTCAGTCAATTAACAATTGAAAATAGGTATTTGAAAAGAGTAGGACAGAGTAAACAAACTATCTGTGAATCAGCCTTCTTTCTGAATTACAGAAACCACCCACACACCCACCCACACACCCACCACACACCAGAGGTGGGTTTCTGCTGCTTCGGCCTGGATCAGGCGAACCAGTAATGGCGGTGGCAGGAGCCTCCGCCCACCTGCCGGGATGCTTCTGCACATGTGCAGAAGCATCGAGTGCGCGCATGCGCACTATCAAACCAGTAGTAAAAGAAATTAAAACCCACAACTGACACACTCACACACACATACCAGCAAACTGCTTGATTTGGCGTTTTAGAGCATGTCTTCTTCCCTATGGTACTTGATTAGTTTCCTTTGTTACCACTGTACCAATCTCTCCCCAAAGAGCTAAAATGGACTTTGAAGACATATTTTAAAGTACATTTAAAAATATGCAAGTAAATACTGCCATTCAGCAGTGACTCAGAACAATGAAAATAATGAAGAGATTTGATCAGCATCCTCAATGGTAATTGGATCACCAATTTCACTCAAGGATGGTCAGCTACCATGCCACTCCAATAGTGCAAAATGCTGGGCTCCACTTGTGGTAATGAGAAATGGAATGCTGAACTATGTGCAATTTTGCTCTGGTCCAAAGTACTTCTTACTCATTAACTGAAACTGCTAGCTAGCAAATATTAAAAATTTAATTATAATAGAGCAATTTATTTGGTTCTATAGTATTATTTTTCCTAAGTTCAGACGTGTATTTCTGGTAATTCGAAGTATGCCGGTAGGCACAACTAATTACCTCTATCCCTAGCTTCTACACGATTTGGATTTATGAAGCTGTTAAGTTGATGTTATAAAATGGATGGGGAGATAATTTAAATCTCCCTAGCAGACTTCTTCTTTCTAATTTTGCTCAGTAGAAGTTAAATACGAAAGGTTGTCACAATTAGGCTGAACCTCCTAACACCCTATAGTCTGTTCAACTAGAGAGTTATTGGCTTCTCTGGTTAGGGATTCAGCTTGCAGTACATCGCTAGTAAAACAGAAAAAAAATTCTGATCCAAAGCTCCAAATTATAGAATTTAATCATCCTTCTGCCAGCGTATAAGAGGTAATTGCATAACTATGCTGTTCTGCAAATGAAGAAGAAATTACTTTTATAAAACCAAGGGAACCAAATCTCTAGATGTAAAATTGAATTTACTCAAAAAGGGGAAATTTAAGGAAAGGCAACAATCTCACACACTGAGAGTTCTAAATAAAATCAATACATCAAACTAAGTACTTCTTAACTTGTCTTTAGATATATTACTGTATTTGTTATTATCACACACATATTCCAGGAAGGATTGTAAAGAAATCTTTGGGTCTGTGTGCATGGAGGTTCTCTGGCAAATTCTCTACCTCTCCCATCCCTCCCAGCACTTTCCAGTTTGGTAAAATGGGAGGGTAAGAGAGAGCCAATATCCTTGGAGGAAACTGAAGAGGGTGTTGTTGCATAAGGAAGGCCATTTATGATGTCCTGGTTCTAGCTAGCAAATTTAAAATTCATCTTTCTAATGACCCTTGAAGGAATTATAACGATGTTGTCATGGGTTTCATTAGTCGTGTTTTTGTTTAAATAGGATTACTTGGAAGAGGCTCTTTAGAGAGCCCTGAATTCAATCAAGTCAGGTCTTTTCACACGGGATCAAGTTATTAAATAGTTTAGGGGGCATTGTTTTGCCATACTGTAACTGGAGATTTGTAGACATTTTTTGTTCTAAATAACAGCCTTGATTTCTTAAGTATTTCTTCAAAAACATTATGCTGTCTACTTTTTGTCATATTGATGCTTTTATGACTATCCTTCAGCAGCCTTGAAAATCCAAGCAAGAACTGTTTCACATTTGGCATTTAATTGCTTTGGTGAATATTTTAATTTGACAGCTAGTATGCTGTCTGAGGGATTAAATTTAACTTATAAACCTGAGTCACTCCTCTCCTGCCAGCAAATGATCTATTCCTTCAAATGTTGTTAGTGTTGTTAGGTGACAGCAGTAAACTTTACTGTACTGAGGTGCATGAAGTAAAATGCTTGGATGGACAAAAATACTTGCTCATATCAGTAAGGCTATGATGACCACACACACTTTGTGATTGTTTTTCAACTTCCTATGAAAAAAATCAACATTGTACAGCTCACTTATTCTCTTCACAACCCCTTCATATCCTCCTCATTTCATCCTACTGAATGTCCATATATTGCCAAGTAACACTCAGTACCTACTGTCACAACAACAATAATGAAGTGACAACAATCATTATAATTTCAGTTCATGGGTTTTGTGCAGATACAGGTACATTTGCAGATTAAAACTGAAGGTAAACATTTAAAGTCATTACTGAATGTGTTGTACTCCACATATCTTTTGAATTCAGAAAGACTTCTAAACATGTGTTATGTTTTGCCATTGTGCCCGTTCTGTATGTTGTTTTTGCAGTATGATATTAAATTTAGGGCTACACAAGGAAGCGAAATAAGATGCTTCATATGAGAGAGAGATGACATGATTTTCCTTGACAAAGTGGGGAAATGTTCTGATGTCTCCTTGGTTGCATTATTCAAAGTCTCATCCAGTGCTTTCACATTCACAGTCCATGCACGAAAGCCTCTTTCATCTTCAAGAACTACTGAGCATGGGCTTGGAGCAATATGAAGCAACGGCATGACTTTACTTATTAAATGAAGTTTATGTACGTTCCTATTCTTTCTTGCAGCAGTTTGGAAAGGCTGTTTAATCTCAACTTTCATTGCAGTGAAATCTTTTGAAACTTTTTGCTGCCTAATATATTTAGAGACTGTTTTACAATTCTGAATTGCATTAAGGAGAAAACACATATTTTCCTAAGCTCAGGTGCAGAGGTGGGTTGCTCCCGGTTCGGACAGGATCGGGCAACTCGGTAGTAGCGGCGGTGGGCGGCTCCGCCCACCCACCCAAATGCTTCTGCGCATCTGCGAGCATGCATGGGAGCACGCCTGAAGTGGTAGTAAAAATATTGGCAACCCACCACTGGTCAGGTGACTTCCATTTGAATCCATTGGGGAGTAACTCCCTTATGGTATAATGGACAGAATTGGCAAGTGTGCCTATTCTAGTTCTGAAGCACCTTTACCTACATAGTCCAACTAATTTGGCTTTGCTGTTTTTGTTGTTTATTTGCCTTTGTTACACTGTTTTTAAATGGTTTTGGTGTATTGTGAGCCATTCATGGCTTTTGGAGTTGGGTCTCACCAAATAAACAACAAATTAATTCTTCCCATTGTTTTGTTTTGCGAAAATCATGTTTTTTAAAATGCTAATTTAATTTTGTGCCAAAATCTCCACAAGAAATCATGCTGCTAAAAAATAATCAGACTCATTATTTTCATAAATGTCAGTGAAAGTGCAACTGTGTTGGTTTATGGGCCTCATAGCCTAGGTACTGTAGGCTTAATTTCCTCTGTTATGTTGTTCCTTTCCAACTTTAAATCTTTGCCTACAACTAAAATAGCCTCTATAAATTAGGACCCTCCAGATAGTGTTCATAGTTTGCAACCAGTGAACTCAACAACTGTAGCAACCTCTGAGAGCTGAAGAAGCTTCTTGGATAAGAAGTGAAATATCTTCAAAGAAAAACCAGAAGGTCCAGCTGTCTCTTGGGGAAAAAAAGCACCTTTGGACATTGTAGTAACTTTTGTTTGTAAGAATTGTAGTCCATCCCATCTGCAATGAGCTAAGATGTGATAGAATAGTTTTATGTGAGAAAAGATATGCTTGTTTAGTTTTGTGAGTCTTGATAGCAATATGGGCAAATGAAATTCATGTTAATGGTTGACAATTTCTTTTGCTATTGAGTTAGAATTGCCATAACTGTGCTACAAAAATCCAGATGGTCATTTTGTAGAGCCAAAGAGTTGAACTTTTCTCAAGGTCTTCCCCTAAGTGACTCTAGGTTGTTGAACTTTAGATCTACTATTCGTAGGGAGGGGGTGTGGTGTGCATCAGGGACTTTAAAAAAATATTCCAATAGCTTAATTGCTGGGAATTTAGGAATAGTAATCCAATATATGTAGAGTTATCAGTTGAAATTTTGCATGAAACATATGCAACACTGCCTCTTTCACCTTAGCTTGTCTTTCCACTTACTTATTCCTAATTAGCTATGAAGAAGAATGCATTTTGCATTGAAGCTGTACCTTGAAGGCATATATCAATTGCTCATTCAAAACCAAGAACAATCATTTAAAATTTGCTAATTATGTCTCCCTGTGAGCTTTTCCATGTGTCTATTTTTGATTTCTGTACCTGCTGTAGGGTAGCTCTGGGAAGATATATAGATTGCCCAAAAGCTGGCTCTTCAAGAGTTGGAGTCAATAATAAGCTTTATAAAATAAACTTTACCTTGCCAACTTTTTTGTAGAAGTTTTGTTGGTTTTGTTATCTTTAGTTCTGGTCTTGACAGTAGCTATGATAAAGATATGATTGTTTGACTAATTGGTCAATTAGCATAAAAAGAACATTAGAGGACTTGATTCATGCTCCTGTTTATAAATAGAATCTCTCTCCAAGGTCCTATGCATTTATTTTAACAGATAATACATGGAAACTAATGCTGTAAAGAATGACCAAGAAGTAGGCAACATCCCAATATAACCACAGTGCAACCTCACCCCCTGTCGAGTTTTATTCTGTGTTCAGTCCATCCAAGAATTTAGACTCAAACCAGTTGCTTATTAAATCTCTCTTTCTGGCATTCTAGTACGCTTGGGAGAACTGATGTGTCTACATCAATCAGGCAGTGAGTATTTCAGGAGCTGAGAGAGCATCCATATTCCTTCAAAACTAAAGGTTCCCAGGCAACTCTTATACATTCTCAGGTGAATTCTCCCACAGTGTCCATTTTTTCATTTTCAGAAAGGTGAGAATTGTGTATGTGTTTAAGAGAGGAGGAATATAGTGAACCATACATATACTAACATATAGTTATATATGTGTTATATATATATATATATATATATATATATATATATATATATATATATATATATATATATATATATATATATATATATATATATATATATATAATTATATTATATATATATAACACATATATAAAGGGACACGATGGCTCAGTGGCTGAGATGCTGAGCTTGTCAATCATAAAAGTCGGCAGCTCGGCAATTCAAATCCCTAGCCCACATAACGGAATGAACTCCCATTACTTGTCGCAGCTTCTGCCAACCTAGCAGTTCAAAACCATGTAAAAATGTAAGTAGAAAAACAGGAACCTCTTTGGTGGGAAGGTAACAGTGCTCCATGTGCCTTCAACATTTAGTCATGCTGTCCATATGACCATGGCGAATGTTTTCAGACAGCACTGGGCTCTTCTGCTTTGAAACGGAGATGAGCACCACCCCGTAGAGTCGGGAATGACTAGTACATATGTAGAGGGGAACCTTTACCTTTACCTTATAGTAACTCTTTGTCACAAAACAATAACATAAAAGAAATGCTTGCTTTCCACTATGTAACTGAAAGTACACTCTAAATATGAGTTAATGAATTACAGTATATAGTCAAATTTGAACTCTCTCACTTGGACTTTATGATCATTATATGTATGAGCATCACATATATTATAGATCAAAAGTTGAAAATAGGTCATTGATTTTGGCTTCACTAAATCAAATATGCTAAAAAAATAAATCTAAAGTAACAGAAAATATGGCTGAATGTTTACTCCAATCACTACTCAGAATCTTAAGAATCAGAAAACTGCCCATTACTGAAATTTTAGAGAATTAAAAAAAAGTTTAAAAAAGCACAATGTTATAATAGTAGCATTTGTAATGTTTGAAGGAAGAGCCAACATTGTTACAAGATGGAATGCGAGCTCAATGCTTTGAAACTTTTATTGCTGGGTGGTCCAATCGGACCTAAACCATCCTGCAGAGATGGCGAACGGGAAGAATACGTCCTGCTGATCTCAGGGACACCGCAAAGTTCTTGATCGACCCAGGAGAAGTTCTTCTAGCTGGTGATAAAAGCACAGCCCCTAGGCTGATGAAGTTGGGATGGCTCCAAATGGAAGGAAATGGAAAGAGAAAGTGTTTACAGCTGGTGTGGAATTTTTACTGTTTTAAAAGAAACTGCCTACAAAAAACTTAAAATTAATTTAAATCTGAGAACAAAAAAAATAAGCAGCAGAATTAAGCTTTGAATGGTTTTGGTCAGTGTGTTATCTTGCTCTTAAATGCTATTTTTATGGATGGAATTTATGCTAGCCTTTTAAAATGAATGGATTTTTTCTTCTATCTTTTTTTAATTATTATTTTTGCAACCCATGGACTAAAATCTTCCTCCCTCATTACTACATGTGTTTTCTTTTTTTTCTCCTATATTTTACTCAAGAATTTGATTTTTTTTAAAATTTGGAATATAAAAAGAAAAGAAGGAAACAAAGAGAAGTCTAACAACAGAGGGAAAGTTAGTGCCGCTGCTCGGAGGCTGGAGGCTTGTGTATTGGGAATAAAGCACTTTCACTTTCCTCACTGAACAGTCTGGCTTGGCTATTCAAAGTCTCACAGTTTGTTTATAGAGACTGATAAGAACCAAACGACTAATTGTTTACACAGGTGTCCTTTTGAACTATATCTCTAACCAGAGAAAGTGAAGATTTTACTGTGAATTTATGTTTAACCTTGTAAAAATCCTTCAAGCCAGAGCAGTAGTATTTGTCAGCTGGAAATTATAGCACAACTTCAACAACAGAAAGAAGCTTTAAGTTTGCAAAAGATAATGTTTGAAATTCAGAAATTATCAAACACATTTGAGAGGACGGAGAAGAAGTTGAAAAATCTAGAGCATATAACAGTAAAATATGATGAAGAAGATGGAGATGTTTATCAAGTGGAAAAAGTGGAGGTTAGAGTCCTAAAAACCGAAGAGAAAAATGACCACAAAGAAATCAAATCCGCTGATATCTATGGTAATTGGTTTGTGTCTGGAAATGGAAAGTGTGGAATACGGAAAGAGGAATTAAATGGAGGGGAACTTCAGATGGCAAGATACAGAAGAAGAAAAAACAAAAGAATTTATGGATTAAAAGAGAATTTTTTTATTAGCAACATCATTGATAACACCACTGACAATTAAAGATAAGCTGGGAAGGAAACAGAAGAACGGCATCAAAATTACATGAGAGACTCAATAAGCAATGAGTTGCAAAGAGGAGTCCATGCAAATTTGATTAGGGAGATGATTAGAGGATTGATACCACAAATGGCAGAAGACATGAGATTGTTTTGCTACTGGAAAGATACAAGTTGATAGATGGAAGTGTATAATCTAAAACTAGTGAAATTTAGTGAAATTTAGTGACAATAGATATGGTTAAATAAACAACTGATAATGATAATAATGTATACATATGTACTGGTATGACAAGTAGTAATTGGATATGAATATTGAATGGTACTTATGAAAGGAAGATTATAAATTATTTGGTTATATATAAAGGTTAATAAAAAAGAACTAAGTTGAATTTAGCTAATTTTTGATTATTAGGGGGGGAAATGTTATGATAATGGATAGAGTTAAATGAAGGAGGGAGAATGATAACAATGTATATATATGTATGGGTACAAAATAAGGAAATTGGATGTAAATTGTAAACAGTGACTTGGAAAGGAGGATTAGAAATTTTTGTTACTAAATATTATTGATGTTTAGTCAGAATAGGCCATAAGGATAGTGTTATTGGAGAATATTAGAAATAACAAATGAAATGCCAGTATGTGGTCAGGTTTTAAATCTTGGTACATTTTATGATGGATGTTTAAACAATTATAATCAAATGAAAATGGAGGTATGATGATGGTAATATGTATAAAAATATCAGATTTAAAATACTTGAGTTAATATGAATTTTGTGACGACAGTGGAAGAGACGAACGAAAGCTTTTTGTAATACACTGATACACTTTCTACAATATGTAAAGAAGGAGGATTCTTTGTGTTGTGTTTGTTTTGAAAATTTAAAATAAAAAAACTTTTATTTTTTAAAAAGCACAATGTTGTAGTAGCATTTGTAAGAAAAGTGTGGAATAGAAATTAGAAATTATTGTTGGATAGCAGGGATGTGCAGTCACTAGAGGCAAGGGAGGCGGGGCCTCACCAATATCCTCAGGGAAAGGAAAGGATTTTAAATAATTTTCTTAAAATAATTAAAGCCAGGGTAGTTGCTATCAGATTTCAAGTCACAGTGGCTTGGTGTCTGCTCTCAGTATTAACTAGGAGGAGGCCAGAGAACTAGGGGCCTCTTTTGCATAAGGAATTTTTCGCCTTTTAAGAGTTAAGCAAGGGTTAACAAGCAAAGAATTCCTTATGCAAATGAGGCACATATTCTCTCGCCTCCTTTTTAGAGGCTTTTTAGAGTTCTCTGGGAGCAACTAGCTCAGTCTGACAGAGCTCTGGCTTTTCAAGAGGGGAGGGCAGGGCAGGGAGAAGCAGAGTTGAAATCGTCTCTGAAACAGCTGGAAAAGGTGCGTGTGTGGGGAGGGGGGAGGAATTCAAAAAGTTTCAGAAGGCAGCAGGGGAAGGTGGGGGTATGGCAGAGGAGCTGCTTTCAAGCCTTTGGAAAATATATCCAATCCAACTTCTGTGTTTGTGTTTGAGAGTGAGTGAATGAGAGAGGGATCGAAGTTCTCTGTGTGCGTGTGTCTGTTTGAGAGAGGGGAGAGGGAGGAAGAGAGGGAGGAAGGAGGGGGAAGGAGAAGAAAAAGAATGGGAAAACTTATTTTGCAAGGGGGAAAAATGCTGTCGCTTTAAATTGGAACTGCGCATGCCTGGCTGTGGAATTCTGGGAGTTGAAGTCCACAAGTCTAAAAAGTGCCTCACCAGGGCTAAAGCTGACCGCACATCACTGTTGGATAGGGTCCATTGTTCAAATATGTCAAGATCTTTTTGGATCCTGAGGACTTCCTAGGATTTCTTAATCCTAGAAAGAAGACAATGCAAACCACTACTGAAAACATTACAGAGAAATCTGCAGGCATCAAGAGTATATGATAAATATTTTAAAATGACTTTTTGAGGCATTGAGTACATGCATATATGAAGCAAGAGCAGGAATGCACATTCAAAACAAGGGACGCCTTCAACCTTCAAAACAAAGCAAAATATTTTGCCTTCCACGTAGAGAGAAGGTTCAAATTTATTGCATTGTCTTCAGAACAATAAATCATATGCACCCTACCAGATTCACCTGTGATTAATTGAAAGAAAAATGGAAATGTGCATTAAGCACTGGAGGGGATTGGAGCATAAAAATCAAATCAACAAAATAAAATTTAGTTGGGCCTCCAAAACACACACAGCATTCTTGATGACCACACATAGCAAAACTGCATATAGGTGATCCTTGAGTTAAAATAGTTCATTTAGTGACCATTTAAAGTTCTAATGCCACTGAAAAAAGTGACATGACCGTTTTTCACACTTACAATCATTGTGGCATCCCCATGGTCACATGATCAAAATTCAAAAGCTTGGCAGTTGGTTCACAACCATTGCAGCGTCCTAGGGTCATGTGATCATATTTTCTGACCTTCTGACAAGCAAAGTCAACGAGGAAGCCACTTAATAACCATGTTACTAGTTTAAGAACTTCAGTGATTCACTTAACAACAGTAGCAAGAAAGGTTGTAAAGTGGGGCAAAACTCACTTAAAATGTGTCACATGGCAACAGAAATTTTGGACTCAATTGTGGTTGTACGTCAAGGACTACCTGTATGTGATTTCCATTTGTTGCACCAAGAAATATCCAAAAAGCCATGCCTGGAAGTGAAACTTCCATTTATTTCCATGAAATGAATTCGCTTGGAATAAAGACTTTATTCCTTTAAACAGAAATGCCCACCAGCATGGTTGGAATTAGAATGTCCTTCATGGCTTCCAGGCTTGGTGGTTTTTTTGTGTTGCTGGGAATTCAGATGACAATTTGAAGAATTTGTATTGTCTACTGGAGTTCCTCATCTCTCTTCTGAGGTTTTCATGTTGGTGATGAGTGAGCTTTAAAGACCTAATAAATATTGCCTTCTAAATCTGAGAAGATCTGAGAATTATATGCTATACCATTTTCTAATACAGAAATGCTATGAGTGTGAAGCAATATTGCAACTGGTTTATAGTTCTCTTAATCACTTCTGCTTCCAATAGCTCTAATGTTTAAAGCATTTTAAAACATACAGTAATTAGATTTAGCTGAGTTCTCTCTTTGAGAATGAAGGAAATATTCTGCCTTAGATTCTTTTATGGAAATTTCTTCTGCCGTGGTTTTTTTCTCTTCTCCTCTTCCTTCTTTCTGTTTTTTGAGTTTTTTAAAAAAATTAGGAATCTTTTTTTATACTGGGTAAAATGTCTTATATGCTGCCATGCCAAACTAGCCAGCAATATAGACATATTTTTGGAAATCCAGAGCGAGAATTTGTTAGGTACTTGATAGCAGTTTCTTGAATTATAGCTGGTATAAGTTTATGGAAACCAATCCGGATCAGAATTCCCAAAGTCCAAAGAAGAGGAAATAATGCAGCTTCTTTTGCATCCCATATTTGTACTTCAACTTATTTTCAGTTTGAAACAGAAAGACTCTGGGAATTAATCCGCCACCAACACTATTAGCAGCCGTCCCCACTGCCATTTTATAACAAACGTTCTAATTATAAAGCAATAATCATAACTGTAATTACATCTCATTATTGCTTCAATTTATTATGGTGAGATCACAATAACAATGTTGCTGACAAGATTCATGCTAGAATAAAGTCACGAGGCCTCATAAGCCTTGTAAATTGGGATACTCCTCTTTCACAATGGCTTGGATGTACTAGGGTGGATCAATAGCCAATTTTGTTTTCGTGCCTTGCTCTCTGGCCCTAATCGTAGACAATTTCTTATGGTTCCAAGAAAGACATAAAGTTCTGCTTATCCTCTAATTGTAGAGCCCCCAAGCTGTGCACATTGAACTGATTTCTCTCTAGTGCAGCAGGCTATCATCTTATAACCTGAAGCATAAGGATTAATAAGTCTTTTAATTTCCATTCTAGCAGCACACATAGCTGCTGCTCTTTTGATGATAGTTGCAAACTTATTAGATTGTTATCAGCTATGAACTCCAAAGCAGAACATTGCACCATATGAGATACATGATATTCTCTCTGTTACTTCAAACATGTTTTTGGGTGTACCTTGGGAATTTTTTAGACTTCATTGGTGAAGAGGAGGGAAGACTTGCTCTTACATTTATCCCAGTTAAAGTACTCCCAAACCATGCCTTTTATGTAGTTATTGTTTTAATACCTCAGTAGGTAGAAATGCATGCATTTTTTTAATTTGAAAGAATAGGCTGATTTTTGGGCTCATAAATATCACATGGGCCTCATAAACAGCACACAGCATATTATAACTGAAAATGTGTGCATAACAAGATACTTTAGGAAAACATGTGGCTATATTGGATGGAAAATGGCTCTCCAGGTTTTAGAAATCATTGTTGTTCTAGCAGAACATTGTTGTTCGGGCTGTTTTGATCTGTGGTGCAGAATGTGGTGTGCATATGAGACAGCCTTCTCCTGCCTTTAAATAAAACCTCTGCCAAGCATAAACCACATGCACTGCAGATCTTGTGATCAATATCATCAAAATCTAAACATCACAAGAAAAAATTATGAGACCTGCAGTTTGAATCTAGGCTTCATAACAAAGTACCAAAGAATTGTGTAATTAGAAAGACACAAAAAATTGTGTATTTAATCAATCTCAGTCATGGGATGTGGCAAATGGGCTTTCATTTTATAATAGCAAGATTGGTACTATCTTATTGTATGGTAGTATCTAATGCTGATAATGCTAATAACAAACTCATAAAACCAGTAAACATATTCATAAGGTTCTTTCAGATCATTGTCTTAAAGTGCTAACTTGAGGCAGCAGAAAAGTATGCCAGCCTAAATTTTTACGATCCCCATTGTAGATCCTATTCTGCCAAAGTAAAAAGGCTATTCCAATCTAGCTGATAGGTCACTGGCATGCAGGAAGGGTAAGGAGGGAGCAATCAATTCCAAGCAAGTTTTTTCTTCAACTAATGTTGCAAGAATACTGGCAGAAAATGATCAAGGAGTCAGTATTGACCTCCTCGCCAGCAGCACCCAGAAGTAGTTTTTTGATTGGTCAACATGTAATAACTATAGTCAACTCAATGACACCATGGAACAAATGAAATGGGTGCAGAAAAGTAGGGTGATAACCTTGAAGAAAGAGTGCAAGAATCATTAGGTAAACAGTCCTGGGAAAGAGGAAGGGGTGAGAAAGAAATCCAAGACAACCTTGTCTTTATTTTGTTTCATATAATTCAAGGCAGACGGCAACTCTGGCAGGCTTTAAAGATTCTGTTATTATACACAATAACACTAAAACAGAGTTCCAATAGGTCTTGTAGAAATTGATTCCTGACCTTCACTGAAGGTCTGATAATGGGGAAACTGGCATCTCTCCTCCCCACGCCAAATAAATAACTGTGACTCATTGCCCAAAGTGCTATAGGAACTGCAGCTGCAATGGTCCCAGGAGCATCTACTAGTTGTCAAGCTTTTCACAGTTGGGAAAACCAAGGAAGGAAGAACTTTCTCAGATTTCAGTGTGATATCTTCAGTGCTAATTTGGAATACATACAGAATCTTGGACAGATTGATAGGAATCTGTTACTTTCGCAGGCTATAGTTTTGGCGACCCAAATGAAACAGCAAACATATATAATTTAGATCCTTCCACTCTCTTATCAAATTGTTACCACAAGTCATTCTGGCAGAATTTTGTATTCCCACTGGGCAATGTCCTCCACCTACACTGAAATTCAGCAGGGGATGTGATGCTGTCTCTTACTTTGTCATTATGCTGATTCAAATGGCACTTTTCAGATCAGGCTGTGCTTTGGTGAAATCATTTATTGTGGGGACATAGCTCCTCTCTCTATATTTGTTAAATGTCACCCTCCTTTGGTCAAAAAGTTTCCAGTGAGCACTTTTGTCTTCATCTATAGTTCGGTTTCTATAACTGGATAGTCTGGGGGAAGAAATAATTTTTTGCCTGTCTTGCTGAACACTACAAAAATGTGTTCTAAAGTAAAGGAAACCACATTTCCCCTTCTTATCTATACCATTGATAGACTTGTTTTGAAGCCATGGCTTTGGCTCTGACAAGTTTCAATTGTTTCATTTTCTGGAATGGTTATTTCAGAACCTGAACACTGTGCCCATTTGCTATTTCCTACTTCTGCTACAAATTTAGCATGATGGTACATATCCTTTCCATGTTCAACTGATATATCTTTAGCCAATTTGTACAGGCTATATTGCAAGAAGGCATAAGGCGAGTTCCAGAGGTTGATTCATCATGTAGGAATTGAAGCTTGCTTAACTACAGAGGTACAATTCTTCAGCATTAAGGAAAAAGGCACATTTATAGATTGTATAGACATTTTTCTCTGCTAAGTATTGTTTAGTGATTCATTAACAAACACCGCATAGATCCCTAAACATGGAAGCTTTAGTGGCAAGACGTATTTTGGGAACCACAATGATGATTCCAGTGCAACCATCCTACTCTTTCTCAGCTGCAGCTCTCTCCCATCCATCCTGTTTCCCCCCTTCTTTCCTCTGTTGCTAAGAAAGGAGCGTTGCCAGGTGATGAGATGCTGGATTCAACACGTACAAATACAGAATCTGGAATGAGCGAAAATAGAAAAGGAGACTCCAATTTCATAGTCTCAAAGAGTATGAGGTTCCTCAACAGATAGGCTGAATGTTGCCTTATTGACTTGCAGAAGAACTGCAGAAACAAAAGCTACTGAACTTCAGGTTTGCAAGAGGCTACAACCCCGCCTCTTCATCTATTTCAGAGCTGCAGTGTGATGGTGTTTCCCACTGAGAAATGAATAAATGGAACGATGCTCACCCAGGTGGTGATGGCCAGCTGCAGCAATGAAATACACTACAAATAAATAATGTTCTATGTTCAACAAAGCAAATCTTCTGACGTTTGCCTGAGAATTAATCAGAGTTCACTGGAAAAGGACTGATTTATCAATCCTAAATTGAAAGACATACCTAGTAATCAGGGATCAATTCTACAATGGTTCTCTTCCTTCATGGTCAGTTCCAGTCAGTGTTGGTAAGTGGAGAGAGGTCACTCCTTAGGTCCCTTTTATGTGGGATGCTTATTCGCCTCCTGCTTAATATCTACATGAAACAACTGGGTGAGTTCATCTGCAGTTTGGGTTTGTTATAATCAAAATGCCAGTAATATCCAATTATATCTTTTGACCCCTAACTCGTTAAGTAATGATGTCAAGGTCCTGTTCCAGGAACTTGTGACTCTACTGTTGCAAAATGAGGCTGTCTTTGAAGATCACTCAGAAACTTCAACTGGTCAAAAATTGAGTGGAGGAGGAAAGCTAAGAGTTCTGTATTACAAAATAAAGGAGTAGATACTTAAATCATTTAGTTAAATTCTACCTTATAGTTAGTGTACATAACTTACATAAATGAGTCACTGTATATACACATAAAGATCTCAGTTCTAGAATTATTATTAATACATTTTACACTAAACTTATATAATAATAAAGAGTACTGTGTTCACTTGTTAGATCTGTGTGTGTGTTTGTTCTTATTGTTCTATTCTCTCTCTGATACTTTTCATTATTTTAAGTCATATAGGATAAAAGAACAGATAATAATAAATTGAATTCTTCAGCCACATTTAAGAACACTTTTAATTTACAGAATTTTATTTTTATAGATAGAAAATCCAGCAATCAAACACAGCAGCCAAGGGACTATCACAATGACAAGAGGATTAGCACAAGCAAGAGTAAATTCTAAAAGAACAAGGACATTAATAGGGTCTGTTAAAACAAACATTTGAATCTGTGAAAATAAACCCAAGGCAGTAAACACCAAGATTCTAGTGTAAGAAGGTTATAAAAATAAAATACTGTATATCCATCCTGTTTTCTCTCAGACTTTGTAAACCTATTTCTCACTTTTTCTTTCAGATAGCACTCCTGGGGTAACAATATTGCATTTTCTCAGCATGCAAAATGCTTGTTCTGAGTAGCACATTCTTCCTTCATTTGTATAGTGTGGGTTGAGATTGCCCTTGGATCTGTAGTGTCTCTAAGCTCATCAGTAATAAACAATACAGAGAAATTCAACCCTGAGATGCTGTAGACACATATTCTTGCTTTGGACTATTGGACACATTGTAGGAATATTAGCCATTATATTACTACCGGCATTGCTATACATAAAGAATATTAAGCATGGGCAAAGACACTATACAAACTGAAGAAATAGATTTTAAGAAATGAAGAAACAGCAGAATTGGAACAAATAAAAGCAAAATGAGGATAACCTACACAGAATTTTCATGATGTAACAAAAACAAAGACAGCTGGGAGATCCCCAAAAGAGTGTGAAAGAGATGGAGACCATGACACTTACAGCAAACTGCAAAGATATCAAAATAATGGCATACACTATGTCTACTGGTATCATCACCCTAATACAGTGATTGTTCTAACATAAGTATATAAACCAAGCATTTGGGTGATGATGTCAACCTACAAGTATCAACATTTGTTCTCCTGAAGATACAGGTTAAATAAGTAGGAAAAAGTGCAAGTAGCATCAGATGGTTCAAGAGAAGAAATGTAGTGTCAAAAAAAGGCTGGATACTTTTGCAGAAAATTTAACTTTTTAAAACAATTTCATTTGAGATGAAATATTACAAGGGTTTTTGACTTCTATCCTAGAGGGAGGAAACTATGAGGAAAGTTAATAGTGGTGTGTTATGGAATGCAAGGTGTGAAGGTATTTTTCTCTCTTTTTCAGAGTAATAGAACCTACTGGGATCATCAAAAGAAAATTGAATGAAGGAAGATTTAGGATAAAAATACATCTTTGCCCCAGTGAAAGCATCTCTTTAGGGCTCCTTCTATTCCCTCATCTAAGTCACTTATGAATGATATTACTGCACATCAATGGGAATTTATAGGACACACACACACACACACACACACACACACACACACACACACACACACACCTAAACCCACAAACCCACAAACCCCCACACACCAGTGGTGGGTTTCAAAAAAAATTAGAACCTATTCTATAGGTGTGGCCTGTTTCATGGGAGTGGCTTGATGGTCATGTGACTGGGTGGGAGTGGCTTGGTTGTCATGTGACGGGGTGGATGTGGCCAACTTGTAAAATGTGGCGCAGTGGTTAAATGCAGCACTGCAGGCTACTGCTAGATCAGCAGTTCAGCGGTTCAAATCTCACCGGCTCAGGGTTGACTCAGCCTTCCATCCTTCCGAGGTGGGTAAAATGAGGACCCAGATTGTTGGGGGCAATATGCTGACTCTCTGTAAAACCGCTTAGAGAGGGCTGAAAGCCCTATGAAGCGGTATATAAGTCTACTGCTATTGCTATTGGTGAAACTCACTTAACACTCTTGCTCAGCAACCAAAATGTTGGCTCAGAAACTCTGGCATTTGAAGTGTGCAAGTCTTAAAGCTGTCAAGTTACAAGACCATTGCACCCCTAACCCTTTAGAAAAAAACCCCAGGGATGTTCAAACTTGACAGCTTTAAGACTTGTGGACTTCAACCCCCAGAATTCCTCCTCCAGTCATGTTGGTTCAGGAACTCTGGCATTTGACTTGTGCAAGACTTAAAGTTGTCAAGTTACAAGACTTTTGCATCCCTAATCCTTTACAAAAAAAAAACCAGGGTGTTCAAACTTGACAGCTTTAAGGCTTGTGGACTTCAACTCACAGAATTCCTCCTTCCCTCACTCAGCTGCTGTTGCCAGGGTGCCATCAGGACAAGTGAGGTCTTGAGAGAGAGCTTCCATCTCCCTTCAGAGAGCCCGTTTGGGGAGGTTTGGGCAGGTAGTTTACTGCCTCCTTCGCTTGTTTGGGCAGGTGGAGAAAGAAAGGAGGTGCACAACAGCTGAGGGTGAAGGTGCTCCCCTTTGCCCTTGGTGGTGGGGCTACTTTATCGCACGCCTCCTTTCTTTCTCCGCCTGCCCAAATGAGTGAAGGAGGCACCGGCCCTAAACTGCCCGCTCCCCTGCATTCAACCATCCTGCCTCCTCTCTCCCAGCATGGGCTCTCTGGAGGGGAGGAAAGGTCCCTCCCAAGCCCAGCTTCTTTCCTTCTCTCCTGCAGTGTCAATCCATAGGGGGAGGGCATGGACTGTTTGGTAGTGATGGGAAAATTGAGGCTTTTTTGCCAGCCTCCCAGCTGGCAAAACAGACATTTTCACAGTGGCAGCTGAAGCACAATCCTGGGCAGTCAGTTCCGGCTCTCCATTTTCCAAGCATGTCCCATTGTTGCTGGGGCCAATTTTGGTGAATCTGGCATAGTGGCGGGGCTCTTGCCATCGCTGAGAGTATCGCTGGCAGCCACTTCTTGCCATCACCACTATGCCAGATTCACCAAAAGCAACCTCAGCAGCAATGGGACATGCTTGGAGAAGGGAGAGCTGGAACTGTCTGCCCGGGATTGTGCTTCAGCCACCACCGTGAAAATGTCTGTTTTACTAGCTGGGAGGCAGGCTGGTTTGAATGTGGGTGAGTGGGCAGTTTGCTGGCACCTCCTCCACTCATTGGGACGGGCAGAGCCGAGGTGACGCAGTGGTTAAATGCAGCACTGCAGGCTACTTCAGCTGACTGCTGTTCTGCAGTTCGGCTGTTCAAATCTCACCGGCTCAAGGTTGACTCAGCCTTCCATCCTTCCAAGGTGGGTAAAATGAGGACCCAGATTGTTGTTGGGGGCAATATGCTGACTCTGTAAACCGCTTAGAGAGGGCTGAAAGCCCTATGAAGCGGCATATAAGTTTAACTGCTATTGCTATTGCTATTGCAGAGAAAGATAGGAGGTGCATCCTCACCACCAAAAATGAAGGGGAGTGCCTTTGCCCTCAGCTATCGTGCACCTCCTTTCTTTCTCCTCCCGCCCAAACAAGCAAAGGAGGCAGTAAACTGCCCACTTGCCCACATTCAAACCATCCTGCCTCCTGGCAGTGCGTGGGCTGCTTACTGACCCAGGGTCCGCTCCAACCTCACCTCCTCTGAAGAAGCCCCACACCCACTTCCTTCAATTTGGGAAGCGGTTTGCAAAGTCCCAGTTTTGCAAGTCATTTATCAAAGAGAAGGAAACGCAGGCTTCTTCCAACAGCTGTGTCCTCCATTCCGGCAAAAGAAGTGGGTGGGCGGGGCAAGAATGGTGTGGACAGGCGGGGCAAGAGAGAGAGAGAGTGGTGACTGGGCGGGTGGGGGGAGAGAAGTGGGGGCAAGCCAGGGGAGAGACCATTCTGGTACAGGACCTCCAGAGGCCCTGGTACTTAAATGCACACCAGATTTCTGATACCGGTATGAGTGTACTGGACCGGACCGCCTCAAACCTTCCTCGGATACATACATACATACATATATAAGATTCACACCAAATTATAACCTAAGTGATATAAATGTTTCATAGATGGTATACTATTGCATCAGTAATATCTAAATTGTATACATCATAGAACAACAGAAGATAGAAATGTCAGTAAACAGAAGGGATATTTTATCACATGTGGTGGTTATGAAAAAAGAAGCAAAAATACTGATAAGACATTATACTAGTTAGAGTTGTATTTGACTGCCTGAATTCGAAAAATGATCCCATCTTTGCGGGGGGCACATGTTAAAGAATAGCAGAGTAGAACATGAAGTCCAAAACACTTGTTACAAGTGTTGCAAGACATTTATGAAGCAAAAACAGACCTATCAAATAAGTTTAGTCAAAGGAAATATTTTTTAAATGTGCCAAAGTATATTTCTAACCCAACAAGTATAATCCAAGAATTCATCACAACATTGTTTTAAAAGTTTAATAAATTAGAAATGAGGGAAAACAGAAATGTTTTATCCTCTAAAACATATTTTTTATTTTCTCAAACTTAAAAAAAAAAGTGAAACGTGCAATAGTTCTCTTTCCATTGTGGATATCTTCATCTTCCATTGTATTGTTGAAATGTTAAAAGAAGTTCCTCCATCAGCCTCAATTATTATGTGAAAACAGCAGGTCACACACACCAGGCTGTGGGCCAAGCTATTATAATTATATCACACAAACATAATACTTTGGTTGCCTATAATTGACTTAGGCATTTGAAATTCTATTATGTTCACCTTTTGGCTTACCAAAATGTAGACCCCGGTGTTACATATTCTCTAGTGCTTATAGTAATTTTCTTCCTTAACCATAACATTACAATTTCAGTGCTATCCAATGAATCAATTATATTCAGGACAGAGAAAAAGAATAACTTTAAATGGTGCCATTCCACAGTTTGCAAATTATGCATTTAAACATAGTAAGATTATGCTTTTAGACATAATAGCTAAATTTAACCTCACGTTTAGAAGAGCATGTCTCTGTAGTGCAGAAGATCATTATCTTTATGTCTTATTTCTGGACTCCCTGGAAGAATCTGAATAGCAATTGCAGAAAAGAAGATGCTGGGCCAACTACAAATTACATGCATCAAAACTCATTTATCATGATGCAGGATAGATTTCTGCAATCTGGAAACTTCTAATTACGCAAGTACTTCAGTTCTAGAGTCCTCCAGTCCATTCTCACTGGAAAATTCTGGGAATCACTGTTCCAATAATTTCAAAGGTACCAGGTTGGGAATATTGATGGCAGAGAGCCATCGAAACATACTTCAGAGGACTGAAGGCACAACAAAAACCTGACCTATCCATGAAGGGGAAACCCTACTAATGAATGAATATTTTTTGTGGGTTTAGTCTCTGTAGTTTTTAGGAGTTTTGAGGAAACAGTTTCATCAGGCAATCAGATCTGGATTTCATTATAGGTAACAAAGCCCCATAGTTGAATCTTTGCCTGATAGTTGTCCAAGTTCCTAAATTCAATCCCTCCTTCCTTGTTACTCTAGCAATAATGGCATATCTTTTCCTCCTGATTTTTAATTGGATCTTGACTCTTGATCTTCCTAAACGCAAGCAACTCTCAGAGTTCCCCAACTGAGAGGGAGATGCATTACTAACTAGGCATCAATGTTTATATCTCTCACTAATCCACGGTTATTCTAGATAATTGGTATATGAAATTTTTGACCTTGAACAAGTTCCTTGAAAGGAAATGTAGTAAAGTACTTTACAGTAAAGTAAAACATTATATTAAAACAACGCTTTCCAAACTTACTACTTTCTAGATATATAGACTTAATCTTCCAGAATTTTCCGTAAAGACCATTTTTGTGGAGTGATATTTTGTGTGCAGTGAAAGTGAAAACTTTATTATGCTTCTTAGCTTCTGATAGTTTAGGGATGAAAGTAATTATTGGATTACATTCTTTAAATTTACCTATTGATTCTGTAGAGAGAATGTTAATATGGAAGAACTAATATGTCATCACTGAATTTTGAGTTAACTGATAACTATGGGTCTATTTCAAGTTACTGTACTTTTTGAGAGAATAGAAATGGAAGCGACTTCTCAGGAAACAACAACTGAATGAAAAACTGCTGGTGACCTTCTACTACTGCACCATAGAGAGTATTTTAACTTACTACACTATATATGGTTTGAATATTGAACAGTGGAAGATAGGACAGCACTCCAGAGGGTTAACATAATTGCCCAGAGGATCATTGGTTGCCCTCTCCTCTCTTTGGAAGAACTTTATAGCTCCCTCTGCCTTAAGAAAATTCAAAACATTCTTAAAGATCCATCTCATCCTGGGCACCCTTTTTTTTAAATTATTACCATCTGGCAGATGGTACAGGATAATTAAAAGCAAGGACAAAGAGGCTGAAAAACAGCTTCTATCCCAGGGCAGTAACTATATTGAATTCCACTGCATAGTGCAATATTAATGGAATATTGCGTTTTCAATTCAATTGTATAGAATGTGAAGGATGTGTGTTTGTGTTTTATTTTTATAGTTATAATGTACACTGAAGATGGCATTTAGATTCACTTTACAAGGTGCAATGGCAATAAAGTAAACTAAACTAAAATGCTGATGGCACGTTAAAGAAAAATCTGAAATTAATGGATCAAAGAGCGGTTATATTTAAGAAGCAACAGTTTTTATAAGGAAGTAGGGCCTGATTTAATACTAGTGTTTTAAGGGTAATGCATTAATTTATTTTTCAATTTACTACGATGAAAAATTCCAATAGCAATTTTAACTAATTTTCTTTGTATCAGAACAAATAATTATAAGATTTTTAAAAATATTTTGTGTACTTGCAAATATGAAAATAAAATATCTACACTTTATCAAGTAATAATTGGCAGCATTTGCAGTCCTATGAATCTTGTTAATAAAACATCTTATATTAAACATGACATTGCCTCTTGAAAGTCTGAAATGATTTTTGGAAAATGATTTTGGATTTGGATTTGAGGTGTAGTTGGAAAGCTTTATGGCAAAAACAATTTTATAAAATCTGTATCAGTAAGTCACCCAACCATGAAGATAAACTGCAGGTGATTTGCTACTCCATTAAAATAACATTTAAAATAACCAAATGGAACCTATGCTGGTTTATTACCTATATTACCTAAGGCCCATAAAGAAATTGATGTAGTTCCTATTGTTGATTGCCAAGCTTTCTCCAGTAAAACTGAAATCCATCTTGTATGGGATCAGTGATGCTTAGAAAGCTATGTGTTAAAATCACCTTACGTATGTAGATATTTGCTTCCAATGTTGCTGTTGTTGTTGTTATTTTACAAATAAACACATGCACATCTTTTATCAGCCAAGATTGAAATAAAAAGAGTCAGACAGGGATGCTCCCTCTCTCCTTTGATGTTTATATTAACTTTGGAAATTTTATTAAATGAAATTCGGAAGGACCAGGGAATAAAAGGTGTAAGACTAAAAAATGAAGAATATAAGGTCCAAGCCTATGCCGATGATTTAGCATTTGTTCTAGAGGACCCATTAGAATCCAGCCTAAAATTAATTCAAAAATTAGAAGAATATGGCAAAGTAGCAGGACTAAAGATCAATAAAGAAAAACCAAAAATGATAACCAAGAACATGACAAAAAAGCAAGAAGAGGAACTGGAAGTAGCAACCAGAATGCAAATAACCAAGAAACTGAAATACTTGGGGATCTGGGTGTCAGCAAAATGTTCCACAATTAAAGATGATAATTATAATAAATTAGTGATACAAATAAAGAAAGATTTAGAAAATTGGAAAAAAACTCAGCTCTCACTCATGGGACGTATAGCAGCAATTAAAATGAATATTTTACCAAGCGTTTTATTCCTGTTGCAAGCTACACCTATTAATCTGGGTAAAAAATACTTTCAAGAATTAAACAAAATAACTGTTAGGTTCATTTGGCAGGGATGAAAAGTGAGGATTAAACTAAAGTCAATGCAAGACAGCAAGGAGAGGGGAGGTTTAGCATGACCATATTGGGATTTATATGCATCAACAGTAACAATAACATGGGTAGAGGATTGGATAGAGCTAAAGAATAAAAGATTTTTAACCTTAGAAGGCCATGATTTGCAAGCAGGCTGGCATACATTCCTATGGGATGATAAAAATAAAACACACAAATACTTCCAAAATCATTTAATTAAAAGAGCGTTATTGCAAAAATGGCTCAAAATTAAAAAAAAAATCCACAATGTGAAAATCCTGAATTGGCTATCACCGACAGAAAGGACGACCCATCCAAATTTTATAGATTTGAACAAAATGCTAAGATAGAGAGATTTAATTGATAGACAGAGAAATTTTAAAACAATTGAAGAATTGGCAGAACAGAACATGAAAATTGACTGGCTAACTTACCTCCAAATCAAAACTAAATACAATAATGATACTAAATTGTATGACATCAAAACAGAACCACACAAATTGGATAAAATTATTCAAAGTGCAGATAGAAGGATGATAGGGAGAATATATAAATTTCTCCTGAAGTATAAAACGGAAGAGGAGATTGTGAAAGAACAAATGATAAAATGGGCTCAGAACTTTGGCTATAATATTGAAAATTTTTGGGGAACAAACTTAAAAATGACATTATCGGTTGCATACAAGGAAAACCAGTATAAAATGTTTTACAGATGGCACCTGGCACCAACAAGGTTAGCTAAAATCTTAACAAATACCTCCCCAAAATGTTGGAAATGCGAATCAATACATGGAACATATTACCATTTATGGTGGACTTGTGAGGAGGCTAAAAGTTTTTGGAAAAAGATCAAAAATTGGCTGGAGGCAATAACAGGGGTTAAAATAGAATGGAAACCTGACATTTTTTTATTAGAAATAATGTCTGCGAAATACAAAAAAGAAATCCAGTATTTAATATTGCATATAATTACGGAGGCAAGGATTGCCTTTGCCCAGAAATGGAAAAACAAATTAACTCCAAGCGAAGATGAAATAATAAGAAAGGTTATGGATTGTGCTGAAATGGACAAACTAACTAAAGAAATCCCGGGAAAAGAAGAATCAGAATTCTACCAGATATGGGATAAATGGTATAGATGGATGGAGGAAAGAAATAAGAATCAATGAAGGAATATAACAAAACTCAAAAATAATAGTTATGAGTAAAATAAAAGGGTTAAGAATGGTGAAATCTGAATGAAGTACAATAGAAAGGAAAATAATATAAGGTGAGCGGTATCGATTGATAATTGCTATTAGAAATAACAGGAAGCTCCTGTTTGTATTGTATTGTGTAAATGTGGTGTACGTCTAAGTTTTGTGTGTGTGTATTTTACATGTTTGTTAATAAAATATATATATATATATTTTTGAAACTGCAATAAGGTTGGAGCTGCATTTAGGTAAAGACTATACCATAAGAGGGGCCTGCTATATACCTCATAAAAAGGGGATTTTTGTTCAATGTTTTCTGGTTTACTCTGGAACTTTATATCATATAACTCTTCAAAGGTAATCTCCAGAAGTTTGAAGTAGTCCAGAAATTTGCCAGCAACCAATGCAGTGGGATTTATTTATTGGTGGGCTTGTTCTGCCACTAACCTTGTTAACAATTTTTGCACTACTTGTAGTTCCTGGGTCATCATCAAAGGCAGCCCAACATAGAGTACATTACAGTAGTCCAATTTGGTGTTGATCAGGGTATAAGTTAGTGAACTCAGGACACCCTGGTTAATAATAATAATAATAATAATAATAATAATAATAATAATAATAATAATAATAATAATAATAATAATAATAATAATAATAGGTACACAACTGGTACAAGATCATAAACTGGACAATTCTACTCCTATCTGTGACTTCCACCTGCTACTTAAGCAAGAACAGTGAAATTAGGAGATTCTGTAGCCACAAACCTTATTCATCAAGAGGAGTCTGGCATTGTCCAAGCCAAGGGAACTATTGGGGCTTCAGTTAACAGAATTCACAACACAGGGATATGCAATTTAGTCATATTCATACAGACAATATACAAATTGAGCCCATATATCAAAGAAGTTAAATTCTGCCAGAAGAATGTCTAAGCATTTAGCATAGTGCCGCCAGAGACATTTGTTCCAATATGGTATTGAAATGGATGAAACAAATAACCTTGAGGAATAAGAGGAAGAATTGCAACCAAATCCATGGCCAAAAAAGGGAAATCTGAGTCTGGGACTCAGATTTGAGTAATCTGAGAAAGCATTTCAGACCTGACCCTTCCTAGTTCTCATGAAAAAAAGGATGGGGGAGAGGAAAGTGCATTCAGACTTGTAAGTTTGTTATTAGAACCTTATAATAAAAGTAATATTAACTTGCATGCTTTTTGTTTCCAAATTTGGTCTATCTTAGAGGGCTGACAGAGAAATTGCACCATTGTCTGGAAACTGCCAGGGTGAAACTACTGTAGACAAAATGAATATATCTCTACAGACAAGTGAATATTATAATAATGTTCTATTGTAAAAGTTGGAACCAAGTTAACCTTCTGGCCTAGGGAAAGCTGCCAGACAACTGGATTTTGGCACTGGTACATTAAAGGGCTTAACAGAGTGAGAATCAGTAATTTCTCTTTCTAACTTAAGATTGTATCTGTTCCCAGGTTTCTGAAATCCTGCATTATCACTGAGACAGTGCATTCCAAAACATCTTAATGAGGCAAGAAACTTCTGAGAGACATGATTAGGAAGCAAGGTGACAACTCAAGGAAGTTTTGCAGATTTTGGTTCTAATGCATTTTTGTGCATACTCCTAGAGATGTCTATAATGAAGCAGTTTCTCACACATCCAATACATTATTAGCTGACATTATTCAGAGCTGTGTAAACCCAGAGGCAGATTGGACGAGCAAGCATCTCATTAGAAGTATTTATAGAACAGCTTTCTCCAGTCTGAGGCTCTTCAAATGTCCTGGACTTTAGTTCCACAATTCACAGCTAGTATAGCCATACTAGCTGTGAATTATTTGTTTGTCTGTTTAACACATATATGATCCCTTGTCTACCAGGAGGAATTCTGGGATTATGAAAACTGATCCAATGCATCTGAATTAAAGAAGATTAAAAGATTAGTAAAATGAAAGATAAGGGCTTGGACAGATCAGTTTAATAAAACTGATCTGTTTCTTGATTTTCAGTAATAGGAATACTAAAAAGCTCAGCATTAGAAGAGAATACTTTGGGTACATATCTACTCTCTCAATTCTAATTCCAGCAAAACAGGAACAAATACCAGTGTCAGGGTCCCAAATAGCATTCTCAATCCAATTAGAGTCCAAGGCTAGGGATTCCTCAAAATTCCAATTTATTAGAAGAGCCATGTTGGCACATCTGGGAAAACCAGAATCTGAAAGCTTCCAGGTTTTCACCACCCATTTGAAAGTTCAAGATGCAACACCCACAAGTCAATCACTTGGTCCAATCAGTCATTGCCACAAAGGAAGATTCCTCCCATCCACATCTGTCCAGGTGCAGGGACAAGACAACCTTGACTTTCTGAGAAGGAATGTTATCTTGGCTCCATATCTCCCATGCTCCATACAGTCCCCCCTCCCAGTTTTCCACAGTAGAATATGTTTGAATATGTGGCAGGCTTGAGGCCCTATACAAAGATGGCTTCCAAGCCTGACAACCAGGAAGTATTTCTTTAAGATGAGCCATTGCAATGTCAGAGAGCCATTTCAGCATTTTCTGTTGGTTAAGATAGCAGAGCTTATTCCATATTGATTAGAGAGAAAGAGACCAACATGGTAGAAAGGGAAGGCTGGCAATCCAGCTTGTGATTGACTTCATATCTGTTCTTGGCAGTCTTGTGTGCCTTCACTATAAGTTGCCCAGTGAACAGAACTGAGATCAGGAGTTATGGTTGTTCCAACAGCCCAACAAGAAAGATGAGGAGTAGCTAAAGCTGCAGGAAAAGCTTCATTTAGAACAGACAAGTATTGAACCATAGTTGACTTGTGGGCATTGGTTTGCATATGATGCCATGTCTAGACAAAAGCAGTTAAGGATTCTCAAATGTAATTACAGTCAATTTAATCCACATCAAAGAGAAAGAAATCTACTTAAACATCTCAAGATAAGTAAAAATAGGTGACTTTGGCATCTATTCTACTCATATCTATCATCCCCTCATTAGCACAAATATCAGTTTGTTATCCATTCTGAAATTAAGATGCAAATGGACCAAAAGCCTATGAAAACATGTTCATCCTTTCAATCTTCGTTTCATTTATTTACAAATGAAATGCAATGAATGCACTGTAATGCACTTGCATTGCAACTCATCTTAGAACCACAACTCTGGAAAGCTTACATTAATTACATAAAATCAACATTATATAAAAACCTCCAATAATTAAAATAGAAACAGAGGAACTTAGCATTATTTGATGCAGCCAACAACACTATCTCATATCTCCAACTTCCTAGACTTAATGGTAGAGCTTTTTGCCTTTAACTTTTAGAATTAACAGCCAGAAAGACAAAAATTCAAACTTGCTGGGACTTTATTTGAAAGACACTAAGTTGAGCAAAGTTTGTTTTTCAGTTTGTAAGGAACAAAAAGACATTTAAAAGGGATCACATGGCGTAATTATGACTATATTAATTTATGATTGGGGAAAAGGCATGACTGCTCTAAGCCCTTCCTGACAGGTGCTATCCGCATGCCCATCCACACTCCAAATTATATTTTGTCCTTCAATTATATTTTCTACACAGTCTAGCAGACATAAATTGCGAACACTGTGGTCACTAACAATTCTTCCTCACCCGACTGAGATAAATATCCAAGGTTCTGTCTGAAGGTCATCTACTGGAATGTCTAACTTGACAATGGAGAGAGAAGTCAGGCTACTCCAAATGTTCATTTACAAATATTTACAGGGATGACAAAAGGAAAAGTGAAAGATTTCATGATAGCTCTACCTGAGCTATTTGTTTTCTTAATCTGCAATTTCAGATTTAAAAAAACAACCCAGTTTCATGCTGCCTTGATTCTCACAAGTTGCCTGTCAATGCCAGACAGTTGGAGTTTTTTCTTCACAGAACATGAGGAAATGTTTTATACCATTTTTAGAGGAAAATGCCAAAGTATTTATGAGTACAATACTTTCTTGAATAATGCAAATAGTCTACTAAACAAGAGTTATTATTTTTTTAATTGGTGGAGTTCTACTGCTGTAATGGCATATGGGCATGGCCTTGGGAGATAGGAGGAATACCTATGAACTAGACAACAGTCAGATAAGAAGCAACTGAACTGATAAAAATAACGAGGACATGGCAAACATCCCAGAAGGGACCCTCCCTGGTTTCTTCTACTATAACGCTGAGGGGGGAAAAGATGAACTTTCAGATTTGCAAGATGCTGTTAAGCTTATAATAAATACAATAAAGATATAACATACTTCAAGTTGTTGTTTAGACTATCATGAGGTTGACAAATGCTTCCAAAGTGTAGCCTCTCCACTGTTTGGCTCATTGTATAAGAGATCTCAAGACAAATCTAGAAACCTTCCCTGAAACCAGATGTACTTATCCATGAGAAAGTGGTGTGACCTTCTCAGACCTCAAAAACCAATTCCTGCTACAGCTTCATTGCAAATTCCATGAATAATAACATGCAGCTTCATAGCCTATAGGGGTTTACATTTACATCTGAACTTTTAGATTGCATTGAAGAAATGACAAAATCTAATTCATCACTGCAATCACATTATTTTCCCAACAACTGTGAAAGAATAAAGTGCTCATTCTGGAACTGGTCATTTCCTATCTGAGATGTTCAAGTAAAAAAAATTAAAAATGCTCTCATCTCCTCACATTGAATGCTAGCCTTTTGCTTAGCTTTCTTCATCCAATTCTGTTTAAAGGGCCTAGAAATTGATTTTTTCCCCTTCTCATGTTAATAGTTTCTGAGGCTCATGGCTGGGGACAGAGAAGGAAAGACAGATGTTATCAGGAAAGAGAAAGAGAGAGGAATGCATAAACTGAGCTTTAATGTCAGCTGGCTCTTCTCCCTACACATCTGTGCTTACACATTAAAAATGTTTTTTGGGTAATAATATGTTTGTACAAGTGCCAGAATTATAAATGCAAGGAAATAAAGAATATATGAATTGCACATAAAACATCCGTTTCCTTCTAATTACCTTGCATTTTGTCTCTCCAGCAATTTCTGTACAAGCTCCAAGCACAAAAATAAGGCATCTTTTCTGCTGTTAACTATCAGCCTCAAACACTGTGTGCATCATGAATTGCAGGTAAAATAGCACCGTAGATCACAGAAAAGACTTTCAGATATTTATAGCCCTCCGACTCTTAGGGTTAGATTTCCACTCCATCACATTCCTATTAATCAGCTGTTGTCTTCCACACAGTAATAAACACAGGTCACATATAAATGTCCAATACTGTCCAATAAGATATATGATGAACTGACCAACAGTGATGAGATGGATGAGTGAAGCCAATAAATGAAGTTATACTTTAGAATAAAAGAGTTGGATGGGACCTTGGAGGTCTTCAAGTCCAACTCCCTGCTTAGGCAGGAAACACTTTACCATCTCAGACAAATGGTTGTACAATCTCTTCTTTAAAAACTTCCAGTGTTGGAGCATTCACAACTTTGGGAACAGTGGTGGGATTCAATTTTTTTTACTACTGGTCCTGTGGGCGTGGCTTGGTGGGCATGGCTTAGTAGGTGTGACAGGGGAAGGATACTATAAAATCTCCATTCCCTCCCCACTCTAGGGGAAGGTTACTGCAAAATCCTTATTTCCTCCCGATCAGCTGGAACTCAGGAGGTAGAGAATAGATGGGGGTGAAGCCAGTCAGAGGTGGTATTTATTGATTCTCCGAACTACTCAAAATTTCTACTACCGGTTCACCAGAACTGGTCAGAATCTGCTGAATACCACCTCTGTCCTTGAGCTGATAAGCTTTGCTTTCCCACATATATGATTCTAATAGGATATGGGATAGTTGTGTGAATAAGAAGGTATTTGAAGGAAGGGAATATCTTAAATAATAAAAAGAGATAAAATGGCAAATGAAGAACTACTTCCAAACATTTGAGCCTGCATATTTTTCTTCTCCAAGTCTTTTGATGTCATTTCTCTATTCATTTGCTCACTCATTCATGCCAGTAGCAGCCAACCAAATGTGGGAGAGCTTGCAATGCCTGGTCCTACTACTCACAGATTTTTCCTTCTCTCTGTGAGTGGGATTGATTGAGTTCATAGCAATGTGCCTGAATAATCACTGCTTCTTGGTGTATGTACTTCATCTCTGAAAAACTATTTCATCATTGGAAAAATTATTACTTGGGAAAGGATGGCCTTATTTTTGTGGGTGAGCAATACAGTTAGGAGCTCATACATATTGTTGTGTAGCCTCTAAAGATATTCTGATGTATATCTGCCCTCTTTCCTCTCTTGAATTATCAGGCAATTAAAAATAGCAGTGCTGAGGGTAATCTCAAAAACTATCAGAACACTAATGGGACCAGAAAGGCAAATGGACTTAAACCTGGGACAGTGCTGGATTAAGAATGAATATTTCCAGTGTGTGGCAAAACTTTGAGATTATTTGATTAACTTTGTTGATGCAGTGTTTCCCAAACAAATGCCTTCCAAATGTGTTTGGACTACAATTGTCAACATTTATGCTGAATGAGGGATGCTAGGAATTGTTGAGGAATATGTCTGGTGGAGAGAAATTTCAAAACCCAGTTTACAGCTGCAATACTATAAACTCAGGCTTATTTTTTTTAAATAAACCTGTACAGCATGGCATTGTTAGAATTTTAAGATATCCTTCTCTGTCTTATTTATAGATAAAAATGCCAACCATCCTGGGATTAAAATAAATCCTCCTAAATCAGTACAGACAACAATAATTATCCTTCATGAAATCCCTAGGGATTCTGTACTTCATACCAGAACTATTAGCTGCAAAACTGTCAACCCTGTTTATCTATCAACCTAAGTCAGGAAAAACTGTAGGAATAGGATCCATGAACAATAATCAGCAGTGCTAATTCATAACACTGTGATTAGTACAAGAGATATTTATACATCATAAAATAGGACTGGGATCATAACCAGCAAATCCACAGTTCTATAAAAATGCCATTTGGTGGCATTTTCCAAGCTGGGAAATCACACCTGTGTTTTTTATGTTTTTAAACGCAAAAGGTTGGACAGGAAACCAGTGGAGGAGAAAAAAAGTACTCAGAGAAGAAACCAAGACAGCATTTTGTTCTGTACAGTGAGATTTTCTCAGAGATAGGTCCCTAAAAGATCACTACACCATGTTCACTCCACCACTAAATCACCACCATGTTCAGCCCTCAACACTCAGGAACTTCAATATTTCTGCAGGAACATCGGTATTTCCTCAGCACAGTTGGCTTTGAAAGGTCAAGAACACCACAGGAACAATACAAGAACCCGTGCAATTGAACAGAAGGGGAATCCAAAAAGAAACTCCACCTAGTGCCCCACTCCCAATCCAAGCCCAAGTAGACAGCAGTCCATATATTGCATTTTTAAAGTTTTAAACAATCTTGAATGATGCGAAAGAAAACCTTCCAAGTCCCTGACATGCTCCATGGCTTCTCGGTTTAAGTGTGACTCTAGCAGCGAAAGTGAAACTATAAGGTTACCTCTTCAGGGAGGGAGGATAATTCGGGATCTAGGAGGTGATGGAGGCAAGAGCTTCCATCAATATAAAAAGAGCCCATCCCATAATGCGCCCACATAACTCCACTGTTTCTTGAACAGTTCTTCCTGTGCTACAGCTGAGATGGAAATAAATTAACCAGGAGATGATGGTGTGGGCCTGACTTGGGAGTGGTGCAAACACCCCTTCTGGAGATACCAGTAGTCAAATAGCTTATGGCAGATAGAGAAAGAGGTCAGGTGAAGGTCATTGCAGCAACTTACTTAGAGGAACCCTTTCATTTTCACCAGATAACCATTGTTATCTGAAAAGATGACAGAATAATTGTGTTTTTGTTGTTGTAAATTAATATTTAAATAATTATGTTTTCAATTAGAAAATTTAACTATAAATCACTTTGGGAAACTATTTGGGTTATAAGTAATTTTAATGAATAATAACACATTTTATTGAGTCTGAAAGCCTACCCTTCCACCAAACTCTTCTCTGTTGTTTCAAAAATACATTTTGCAAATGTAGCTACTATTCTGGAAAATGTTGCCTAATTTGTTCTTCCATATACCAGTAAAATTTGCATTCAGTACTGTGGTACTGAAGAAGTAAGGCAAGTAGACAAGATTAATTATTCTGTAATTTGATGTGAAATTTGCCTATGGTATTATCATCATGAACTGAATTTTCATAAAGGCCAGAATACCAACAAAGCTGTTAATAGTAAGATGTAGCAATTTATTTGTTCATCTCCATCCAGCACATAAGCACATTATCCACATTTGGAAGCATGTTTTTTCTCCAAAATCACACTAGCAGCTAGCATTTAAAGCTTATCTTTACCAGCTAGTGGACAAAGAAAGAACGAGGTAAATTATATCTTGTCCGCCTCATACTCCTTGTTATTGTGGATGAAAAAAATAGAGAAACACAATATTGGGAAGTTATAATCTTCAGTCCTGGTAAAAGGTTAAGCCCATAAACATTGACTGGAGAAGAAAGTAGAAAAGCTTCAAGTTTCTTACACCCTGGCCAGTGAGGCAAATGCTTTATAAAGCTTCGCTGTGACACAATATTTATTTATTTGATTTGTAACCAGTTCTTCTGCTCTGGTGAGCACTCCAGGCTGCTATGATTAAGGATCCCATAATGCTCATTCTTCCAAGTTCATTTAATTGCCCATCAGATCTGATGGGCCTCAAAAAACCTACTTATACACACAATGAAGACAGCAGAGAGAAGGGCAGTTCTACCTTTGTATGGGGTTTCTTTTCATGGGGCTTCTCCATCAAGATATCATGATGCCTTACCATCATCTCACCAGACTTGCAATAAAGGTAAAGGTAAAGGTAAAGGTTCCCCTCGCATATATGTGCTAGTTGTTCCCGACTCTAGGGGGCGGTGCTCATCTCCATTTCAAAGCGGAAGAGCCAGCGATGTCCGAAGACGTCTCCGTGTCATGTGGCCAGCATGACTAAATGCCAAAGGCGCATGGAATGCTATTACCTTTCCACCAAAGGTGGTTTCTACTTGCATTTTTATATGCTTTCAGATTGCTAGGTTGCCAAAAGGTGGGACAAGTAACCACAGCTCACTCCGTTATGCGGTGCTAGGGATTTGAACTGCAAAACTGCTGACCTTTCTGATTGACAAGCTCAGCGTCTTAGCCACTGAGCCATCCCTTAGACTTGCTATACTGAGCAGAAATTTGACTTTTTTTTTCTTTCACCATAAGTACATATGGCAAAAGACATACAAGGAGAGAGGGATGGTCCTGTCAGGATTAAGATGTTTTGCTCCTTATTGGTCAGCTAGAGGAACCCTTGTTGATTGATGGGGAATATCCAGAACTGCAAGGATGGCAGGCATGTGAATAACATGCTTCTGAGGTTGTGGAGCTCCTATTACATATTTAATACTGGTACATTCTTCACACAGGTAATCCTCAATTTACAACAGTTCATTTAATGACCATTCAAAGTAATAATGACCCTGAAAAATGTGACTTATGCCCACTTTTCATAGTTATGGCTTTTGCAGCATCCCCATGATCATGTGATCAAAGTTCAGATGCTTGGAAAACAATTCCTATTTATGACCTTTGCTGTGTTCCAGGGCCGTGACCCTCTGACAAGCAAAGTCAATGGAGAGGCTAGATTTACTTAACAACCAGATTACTCACTTATCAACTGCAGTGATTCAGTTAACGACTGGGACAAGAAAAGTCATAAAACAGGGCAAACTCACTTAATAAATGTCTCATTTAATAACAAAGTTTGGGCTCAATTGTGATCGAGGGCTACCTGTATTAACACTGCACTAAACAGCAGGGTCCATTTGGACGCTATTCTCATAGCAGCTCCCTTCTTCTCCACTCCACTGCAGGAATTTGGTTTGAAGGTTGCAGCTTTTCACTCACACTTGCCAGGTCTCCACTCTTCTCTCTGCCCTCAAGAATGACTGCAGTCAAATGCTAATGATGGAAATACCATATTTTTTGGTGTATAAGGTGCACTCCCCACCCAAAAGTGGGTGGAAATGTCTGTGCATCTTATATAGCGAATGTTGCTGAAGCCCCGCCCACCTGCCAGCCTCTACCTCCCAGCAATTTGCCTCTTTGCAGCAAACAGCCTGGTCAGCTTCAGCACAGCCTGATTTAGCATGAGCAGCTGATTGGTGGTTGGATCTGCCTCCTGTTTGGATCTGCTCCCTATTAGCTGTTTCAGGCTGCAGGATCACCTACTGCCCATCGCCTCCATTGCTGCCCATCACTTCTGCCTCCTATTGCTGCCTCTGCGGCCTTTGCACGTTCTGTTTTCAGCTTCTGCATGCCCCATTTTTGGCCCGTTCGCTGCTGCTGCTTATTCCCACTGCCTGGAATGGGCCAAAAATGGGACATGCAGAGACTGAAAACGGGATGCATGGAGGCCAAAAATGGGGTGTGCAGAGGCGGCGATAGGAGGCAGCAGCGATGGACAGCAATGGTGGCAGTGGGCAGTGGTGATCCTCACAGCCTGGAACAGCTGATCGGTGGGATTCCAGGAGGCAGATCCAACCACCAATCCAGCTGCTTGTGCTAAATCAGGCTGTGCTAAAGCTGACCAGGCTGTTTATTGCAAGAAGGCAAATTGCCTGTGAGGCACACAGATTTTGTTTCTTGTTTTCCTCCCCAAAAGCTAGATGCGTCTTATAAGTATAATCTTTATTGTCATTGTACTTAAATACAGCGAAATTATAGTCTTATAGTCTGAAAAATAGGGTAAATAGTAGCAGGCTGTATTTGCTTTGAAATATGCCAGATAGCCATTGTAAATATGTATTGAGGCAGCAGTCCTAATCATATTACCATTCTAATTTAGCTAATACCAGACCTGATAATAGCTATTTGCTCATACTATGCCAAATGCATAGAGATGGATAGACATGCTCAAGGATTTATTTTGGTCCACATCTTTAAATAAACTGACCTGTTTTAAAAAGCAGTTACCTTGCTGTTTTTGCACTACTTGGAAAGTTTCTTTCTTGATTTCTTGATTTTTCTTTTTAAAGGAATGAACAGCCTGATGTAGAAAAGGACCAGATGAAAGTGACTGGGAATAAACTGATTGATCCACCTTCCTTTATGACAAAAACTGAATCTGGAACTTGCCATGACAATATGCTAATATTCTCTAGTATCATCGTTTAATTTGCCACTTGAAGAAAGGGGAAAAGAGATAATTATCTGCAGATTTCTACAACTGCGTTTTCAATATGCTCCTTCCATTCGCTTAGTAGCAGAAAAGGATTGTCATTTCTATCTGGATCCTTTGGGCTTTTCTTCAATATATTTCAATAATCATCAACAAAGAATGACAAACAGGTCTATTATAGAAGAGAAGATATGTAATCAGGGATGAATTCACCTGTTTACTGGAAGTAACAGCAGTCAATGAAACTGTAGTTGCAAAGAATTTCTCCAAACCAATCCCTCCATCCAGCTCCACTCCTCCTTATCAGATCTTTGATCTGAAAGTTTCTTCAGTCTAGGGCAGGTCATGAACTGCACCATGCAAGATTAAAGAAACTTTTCATTTTGAAATGCCATACATTGAATGCTCCAAGAGGATACCAGAGAGAAGGAAACAGAGACAAAAGCCTAGCGATTTGAGCAAGAATTTTACATCCTGTTCTAACCAGGAGAGAGGCAGAGGGGAACAACAATTGGCTTCCCCTACACAACAGTGACTCTTCTCCTTTAGGAAAAGAAACATCTGTTCATTTTGAAGGGAACTCTTATGAGATCCTTGGTTTAGTAAGAAATCTATCGTATATATACAGTGGTATCTCAAGTCCTGATAGCAATAGCAATAGCTTAGACTTATATACTGCTTCACAGTGCTTTTACAGCCTTCTCTAAGCGGTTTACAGAGTCAGCATATTACCCCCAACAATCTGGTTCCTCATTTTACGCACCTCGGAAGGATGGAAGGCTGAATCAACCTTGAGCCCATCAATCTGCTAAACTGCCGGCAGCTGGTGATCAGCAGAAGTACCCTGCAGTACTGCACTCTAACCACTGTGCCACCGTGGCTGAAGTCAGTTGCCCTTAATGGCATAATTCTATCAGAAACTCAGCAACAATGTGCCATAGACAAATATACCTTGAAATTAGCAAAGAACAGTTAGAGCTGAACATAGGTCAAATTCTGCTCATTGGGGTTCATGCAGGCACTTATTTCAATGTCAACTGAATTACCATTACTGCAACATGTGAACAACCTGGGGCTTCACATTGCAGAAATAGTCTAGGCAACTTTAGATAAAAAAACCTGAGACATTTCCGTATGATATGAAAACTAAATGGCTTAAAGGTCCAGTATAGTAGTATGTCATTTTTATGTATACAGAATACATTGCAATAGTACATTAGACTTCCATAAGAATCCAAGGGACATTCAGTATTTCTAAACACAATGAGGATAATATAAAATAATTAGAAACTAGTAGAACCTTTAGACAATGGATTTGGAAGAGATGTTGATGACGGTATCTATTCAGTTGTGTCTAACTGATGGTAATTCTAAGGGTCAGGTCTAGAAAGGCTACAGCTTTCCCAGAGTTATAGAAGAAGTTCCTCTAAATTAATGTGAGAATTAAATAAGGTGATCCACCCTAAAACATTAGAGATGAATGGGCACTATTGCTCTGTGTGCATTATTCTTTTTAAAGAAATCATCGAGGTTCCAATATGTGTTGCTGTGCTTTGGAACTCAGATCCCACCTTTCTCATTGTTGTGGTAGAGGACAGGGATTTCTCTTTAAACCAAACCAGTTTGCCTCCTGGAAACTGGACTTCAGATTTGTTTTCAACACCAGGACAGCCGTTTGTATGATTTGTTCATTTTGTGTGAAAATGCATGATTCCTGTCTTAAAATTCCAGATGGGGCCTTTGGGAATAACCCTGGAAGTGACAGCCATATGGTCCAGTGGTGCATTTCCATTTTTTTACTACTGGTTCGCTTGTGCGTGCACGCTACATGGAGTTTCCTGCTACCACCACTTTCGGTTTGCACAATCCAGACTGAACTGGGAGCAACCCACTTCTGACTTGGTCTCAGTTTCATCATTTTATATTTAATCTTTCTATTCTAAGCTACTTTATGTTAAGTAAAGAAAGATGATGATGATGATGATGATGGTGGTGGTGGACAAAAATATCTATTTAGAGAAGATCTGACTTTTAATGCCCTTTTGTCATATTCAAGGGCGGCTTGCATGTTTTTTCACATTCTCCATTTTCACATTCTCCATTTTTACATTCTCAGCTTTTGTTGCACCAAAATATCAGGAGAGATGCTTATATGAGCATCTTCTAGGTTTACTATAAATATTAACGTAGCATTTTATCATTGAAGTGGGGGGGGGGGGGGTTAAGACATTCCCCAACACTAGATGTGAATTAATTATTCTCCTTGAAGGGCAGAATTAGGGTAACTATGTGGGGTTTGCCTTCAAGCATGAACAGAAAAGGGAAATTTAAATATGAATTATTGCTTGCCTGCCACATGAAGAGTTTCTGCATTTAATGTCAAAATAGTCCTAGCCTTGCCATATGATACATATGGCACTTCTTTTATCAGAATCATTATTCATGGAAATTATCATATGAACTGACACAGTAACTGAGATTTATGAATGCTTAATTAAAGGTGACATTGAAAAAATATATTTAGTTACTCCAAATATTTAGCACAGTCAATATATTATATTTACTTTAAAATACTGACAGACACAAAATGGTTTACAGAGAATTTTGGGATCTACACAAAAATATTTAATATGTCAAAATAGATGGTATATTGTGTTCACTAATGTTTCTGTAATAGGAAAAAAAATATCAGTCTTAGGCTGCATGCAAATTTATTTGTCCAGAACTAATCCACTCATCCACCAATATAACAAGTTTGACTGTGCTAAATTCAGGCAATGGCTTGATTATACTTTACATAAAATTAGGTGTGTGTAATAATTTATAGATTGGAAATTTATAGGTTGGATATGTTTTCTATGGCATGACCTTCTGCTGTTTATATGTAACTTTTCATCAAAGAAAGCATCTTTTAATCAATTGCAAAAATAAATATGAAAACAGAATAATGTTACAATGAGGTTGTTTTCTTTGCTTATTTCACAATATATATTTCTGGAGGACTTTTAGCTCCAAAACAAGCAAGTTGATGAATAGAATATATTTGTTTACTTGGATTCTGGATTTCTGTTTTCAATGATCACTCTATTACCTCTTTAGAAGCATCATGCTCAGATTTTGTGTTAGAGATTATCAAAATAATTGCAGTAGGGTCAAACGCAGAGATCTAACTCTCCACAATGTTAACACAAATAGCATCTAAAGAAGCAAAATATTTATAATCAAATTATGTGTATGAGAGTCATTAAATGACACTCTGCACTTCTGCCCTTGCTGCTGAATTAGTGTCCATCCATACTTCAAAGCACTACTTCCCAAACTTGGCAACTATAAGCTACACAGGAATGTTGGGGTCGAAATCCATATATCTTAAAGGGGACAAGTTTGAAAAATACTGCTTTAAAGGGTCACAGCATAATGTTTATTAAATTATTTAATTAATATAATAATGAATTGATATTAAATGTCTGCATTTCATCATCTGCATCCATATTTTTTTTCAATATATTAAGAAACATTTTTTTTGTAGTATAACCCTCCCATCTTCTATATTCATACTGCCTCTCTTAACTCCTACATTAATTAGGCAATTTTTTATAATTATTCTCAAAATAATTGGGATTGCAGACTGTTATTCAATACTCTACCAAGGATAATTATTCTTAGGTTCACAGACACTCACCGTTATCGTTTGTATTTTGTGCCATACTGTATTAATGACACAAAGGTCTTAAATTAAACAAACACCCATCAATGCCAAAAGAAATCTCTGGGTTCACTCTTAACATTGATTTCCATGCTGCTTAAATCTTACTGAGAAAGCATGCTGCAGGTACCATTAGCTGGGAATCTACATTTGGTGAATCCCAGAAGACTTGATTTCTTTGTTGTGGGGCCAACCTTATCTTTCCCCCTGAATTTAGATTAGTTCCATCCCTTTTGGCATTCTGGAAGGCCATCAAGACCTGGTTATGTTATTAGGCCCGGGTCTCACAGAGAATCAGAAATTTGCTTATATGGGTCCACTGTTGTGGTGGACATTTTTATCCCCTCCTTGCCTTGGGATATGTATATTTGTTTTTTATACTATTTATTTCTTAATACAGATTCTTAATATTTTTAAATATCTGCTGTTTTTATATATGTGTGTTTTATTCCATTGTGTTCCACCCTGAGTCCATTTTGGTGAGATGAATAGATGATAGATAGATAGATAGATAGATAGATAGATAGATAGATAGATAGATAGATAGATAGACAGACAGACAGACAGACAGACAGACAGACAGACAGATGATAGAATGTTTCCTGATGTAGTGTTCTCCAGATGTGTTCACTATACCTTCCATGTGCCCTAGATTATACCTTAATCCAATGTTCAAGGATAAAGACGATTTTAAATCAATATGTCAGGAAGACACCAGGTTATTTATACATTGATCATGACCATTTGCTAGCACACATAATGACAGAAATAGCAATGTAGTGTTCTGGAGGTACTAAGGTTAATGTGAGACATTTTGTATTTACAGATGGCTGCTAGATATTTCATGATATTGCATAATATTTAAATAACTGAAGTGTGTCATTACTGCCTGTTTCAAATAATGTTGTATTGTACAGCAAATAACTCACTCCAGCAATTCAGAATGTGTCCCGCTTGCCTCTTGTCTTTGCATCTATCAGTAGCCACAGTTCTGTCAATTCTTTTTTCTCAAGGCACTGATTAGACTGCCTTCATTAAACAGAGGTAAAATAAAATGAAGTGTTATTACCAGGCTGCTGAATGAAAGATTACAAACTGCATAGCAGGCAAAGTTACATAAGATATGGAAATGTAATCGTTGACCAGTTGAGGAACACTGCAGGGGATTGGTCCCTGTGAGTGAGAATGTACAATGTAAGTATGTGTGTTTCTGGGTGGGATGGTAGTGGTTGTTGTTGAATATCTTGATAATACTGAAAACTTCACTTTAGTGAAGCTAAAGTGTCTTGCTACCCTCCCTGAGATAATGGATTTGAGGACAGTAGGGCTCCCTGGCTTTTGGAATTAGATTTGGGGAGGCTGCAACCTTTTTAGGTTGAGGGTTAGCCAAAGTATTGTGGTGGTGATGAGCAGAGGGAGATATGATGGGAGACAGGAAACAGAAAGTAGGACAAATATTTTAGTTTTGCATTTCAGCTTCTTGGTTTCAGCTTTTACCCAAACAGGGGATCTTCAGAGCCTATGACTTTCAGCTGCTGCTTATAAATGCTAGGTTAATTTATTTTTTATTTTATTTAGTTTGTCAAACATGTAAAAGATAACAGGTATAAGTATAAACATAAATATGAACACAGTAAATGGGTACGAATAAATGGAGACAGTAGGACAGGGACAGTAGGCACGCTGGTACGTTTATGCATGCCCCTTACAGACCTCTTAGGAATGGGGTGAGGTGAGCAGTAGACAGTCTTAGGTTAAAATTATGGGGGTTTGGGGATGTAACAACAGAGTCAGGTAGTGCATTCCAGGCATTGACCTCTCTGTTGCTGAAGTCATATTTTCTGCCATCGAGTTTGGAGCGGTTTATCTTAAGTTTGTATCTATTGTTTGCTCGTGTATTATTGTGGTTGAAGCTGAAGTAGTCATTGACAGGTAGGACATTGTAGAGGATAATTTTGTGTACTATGCTTAGGTCAGACCATAGGTGGCGTAGTTTTAGGTTCTCCAAGCCCAACATTTCAAGCCTGGTGGCATAGGGTATTCTGTTGTGATTAGAGGAGTATATAATAAGGCTCCCTCATGAGTGATATAATTGATGAGAGGCCTGACTTCTTTTATTATCTTGTTATTAAACTTATTATGAAACTTAGCTGGTTTCATAAGGGGGCTGGCCTTGTTGAGGATATGTCTAGCTGGGTTTTGGGTGTGACATCAGCCAAGACCCTGGGAGCAGAGTTGGAGACATGGTGATTATCACCTAGGAAACTCATATGGCTTTCAGGTGCTGCACCAAAGGTTACTGGATGTGAGGCCCTGTTCATTAAGATGGGCTCCAGGGATCAGTTGAAATTGTTGCTGTTGTCAAGTCCACTGATCAGCTAGCATGGATGTTACCTAGTTTGGGTAATGAAATATTTGCAAGAAAACAGGTAAGCTCAGAGAACACCAAGGATCCCTCATTGTTGCTGTTGTGACAACCTTCTTTTGCATAGCAAACCTCCCTGCCTAAGTTCCTTTGCTCTATTCCTGAATTGAGAGAACCCAGGTTGGGGTCTGAGGAGGCTCAGGAGTTCATGGGCCTACTCTAGGTTCTCCAGAGACTGGTTCTCCAGAGACTGACACAGGACAGTGATCACTTGCCTGAAGTGGTATTCCAGGGCAGTGGTCTAAAATTGGGGGAGCTGTTGGTGTCTCCCTTGCTGTGGTTAGATTGTGCCCTGATTACCTGAAATTCTCTAGCACCTCTATCTACTGCAGAAAGTCTGGACTCATTATTCAGTCTGTCCCTGTGACAAATAAATGTTATAACATGGATTTTTAAAATCAATTATCATATTCCATATTATGTCATATTTAAGTATGATTCTGGGAATAACTAAAAATACCCAGGCAATTCGTAGTGATTTACAATAATATGCTTTTATTTCAACCTACTATACTTTTTATATCAATTTAGTGTTTAGCATAATTCATAGCAATATAAAATCAAATATGGGAGTTCATTGCAGTTGGGTAGCTAATATTGTAAATTCAAATAAATAAAGATAGATGATAGATAGATAGATAGATAGATAGATAGATAGATAGATAGATAGATAGATAGATAGATGATAGATACAAAGAAAGAAGGAATAGCAAAATTGTATAGCTTCATTCCCTTTCCCTTTTCTTCCCCAGTTCATCCTAGGTCGTTATCATTTATTGTGACAAGATGCTGAATTACATTGTCCTCCCTGACTTTCATGGCAATATTTTTATGCCTATGATTGGTTTCCCCTCAGATTTCATCATCAGACTATTAATATGCAACTTGCTGGCACAAAATGTGAACCTCAGTGCTACAATATTGACACATTCAGCTAATCTAGTCTGACATAATTTGGTGATGGCCAACTTCATTTTAACTTCCTTTAGCAGACATGTCTGTCCTTCCTTTCACACTCTGTTTGATGCCACAATACATTCATATCACTTGAAAGCATTTTGAGTCTCATTGAATGTGGATTTCCAGAATTTTCATAAAACTAATGAAAGCATACTTTTGCTCAAGCATCTACACAATTTTTCTAGGTGCTGTCTAGGATTCAACTTTCCCTTCCATTGGCAATGTCCAAAAAGAAAATTTCCAGGATTTTAGTGAACTTTTATTATTTTCCGTGTGTGTGTGTGTGTGTGTGTGTGTGTGTGTGTGTCCATCTATAGTATGAAAGAATCCCTAAATCAGAACTGATTTGCAGTTAGCAGCTCCTTTATTAGATGCAAACAAGATCAAAAGTAGTCACAAACATTCAATCCTGAAGATCTGAGTTATTGATGGGCAAAGCCAAGCTATAATCTAATATGTGCATAAAATGTGCCATAGTGTCCATTCAGCCTATTAGAGTTGATTGTGTGAACTAATTCAATCCATTTCAGTTAAACTATTTTCACCCAGCTCAGTGGCAGGTAGTAGAGTTGCTAGAATGCCTGGAATGTACTACCTGACACTCTGGTTTCTTCCCCAAACCACCAAAACTTTAACCTTAGAGTGTCTACCTCACCCCATTCCCAAGAGGTCTTTAAGGGGCATGCGTAAGCGCACCAGGATGTCTACCATCCTGTCCTAGTATTCCCTTGTATTTATATTCATTTCATGTATTCATAATCATGTCTATACTAATATCTGTTATCTAATTCATCTTTAACAAAATAAAACATAAATAAAACATAAATAAATAAACAAACTTTTTCAGCCCATCAATAAGACACACATATAACTCACCAACATTCACAACCATATCTGTCTCTGGCTAAGAAAATCACTATTCTCCAGTGCACCCCAGTTGGAATTGTTCACCATTTTTTCTTCCTGTACTGTTTCCTAAATACAGGTAGAACAACACAAGCATGAGTTATTCTTGGGCTATCCATGACAGAAAGAATTTTTTTTACAAGGAGATCAGGCTCTCTTCTATCCTCCACAAGAATCAAAAGTAAAGCGTAATTCTTTGGAAACACATGAGTGGTCCAGAGCAGCCATTAATCATAGAAAGTATATACAACCAACCTTCTTATGAACTGTAAATAGCAGTTATGTTATATTAAAGTATTCCATAATTATCTATTCAATTCTATTGACCATTTTACATACATGGGTTATATTGGAGTGGCATGTAGTTCATTTTTTTTTGTATACTAATTTTATGATGTATATAACCCAAACTCACAATGTTTGAATTTTTTTTAAAAAAAACCTCTTCTAGATGGATTTATGTACTCCAACTTGACACAAAGGAGTCATGCTTTACCTGAAAGAAGTCTATTTTATTAGAAAATCAGCAGTCTTCTTGTATCAAGGAAGCTTTTGAAGAGATTTATTTCTCTTATTCATGTTTTAAGAATAAAGGGTTAAGACTGCTAGGTGGGCAGGAGCTGGAGCAAGTAATGGAAGTTCACTCTGTCACAGTGTTCGAGTCTTGAACTGAAGTGTCAGCTTTCTCCCACTTTTTTTCTTTAACCACCCTCTTTAAAATACTATCTGAGCTAAATCTTGCATGCAATAAAGTATTGGCATGATATTGAACATGTTTGCCTTTAAACATGGTATGAAGTTGTACAAGATTTTCAACAGCGAAAGCAAAAATAATATAATAGAGGATAAAATTGAAGATAGAAACTATTCCCAAGCCTGATAAATTGAATTGAACTATGGGTTTCGGAAACTGAAGAATATTCCCTGCAGTGGGAATTTCAGAATAGCTAATGACCAAGAATTATTCTTCCATTGATTATTATTTCTATCAATTATTTTTGATTCTTTCAAAGCTTACTTTGGTAACTCATTATGTATATTTTTCACTACAAAGACCTATAAAAACAGTATACATTTTAACGGTAGAAAAACTTCATTTCCTTCCTATTTCTTTGGCAGTGATTTCCACTTTTCCTCAGCTTCCGACCAGGTCCTTGGCCTTCATGCACACTAGCATTATTTATCATATATTATATTATTTTTGCTTTCGCTGTTGAAAATCTTGTACAAGCGGCAAAAGTGTCAACGGCGATCTCGGAGTATCGAGACCGCACGTTGTGACATCGCGACATGGCTACTCCTTCTGATACTGAGTTATTTCTTGATGAAAAACATAATGGTGGGCAAGGCAGTACCTGGAGACAACTAAAAAGAAGAGAAAGAACGGGAGAAAAACTACAAAATAAAAAGACCTGCAAATAAAAGTAGAACAACTGTGGTGAAAAAAAAGCAAAAATAGCATTAATCGTGGTAGGCATCTTGAGTGCAATCCCAAAACATCTGGAGCACCACTAGAACACTACCAGCATTGACAAAATCACCATCAATTGCAAAAGGCAGCTTTACTTGGAGCACCACAACGATACATTTAATACCATCAAACACATTTGCCTATCCTAGGTCCTTGTGAAGGACTGGATAGGTGGACAAAAATGCCAAATCCAATCTAAACAACTGGCTAACTATGTAACCAACCATACTACTCCCTTGAAAGCTCATGTGAAACACTCCTTTTTCAAAATCTAACCTACAGATTTTAAAGAAGCATTTTCCGGATTTAAAAAAACACACAATTCAAAGTACAATGAAAATAACCATCTAATCAGACAGGAAAACCTCTGTAAAGATTCATGTTGTCTTGGGTTAGGAGGTTCTTCAGAAAATAATCCATACATTATTCCCCTCACATGTGGACTATTGCAATTCACATTTGGAGCTACTTTGCAAAGCTTCCCCCTCTCCCACCTCCATCCAAATTTCTATGGAATCCAGTGATCTTATAAATTTGATAAATAAATAATAAATAAATAAATAAATAAATAAATAAATAATCTATATTATGTGAATCTTTAATAAGTCTCAGCTAATCAGTCAAAAGAAATGGATTTTCCCCCAAGGCTTTATAATTGATGGGACAATTATATATCTTTGGAGAATATGAGTGCAATAAGTTAACAGATGTTACTGAAATTAATAGCGCCATTAATAGTAATGAATTTAAAGGAAATGTATAAGAATGTAGGCAGTTGTTTAGAAAACTATGTGTGCACCCTTCATAATAATGTAATTAGAAAGAACATATGCTTATTTATTTTTATGCTTGCATTTTAATTTAAAATTAAGGAAACTGTTTGGCTAACAGATTTAACTTTTCTTGAGAACTTCTTTTGGCCCACAGATAGCATTGATATTTAGGTTTAGAAAAGACCAACATCAGTTGGATAAGCCATTCTCTCCCCACTCCCTTGCAACTGGCCCTCTTGCAGCTACTTCTCTTTGCATTCTGCCCTGAAAATAGTGTGAGATGAGCCACCGTACTATTAAATGTGTGGATTGGCATTCTCACCAAAATAGAGTGTCATAGCCAGGGTTTTTATGGAAGAAACTTGCGATATTTGCAGTTTGTCAACAGGCAATGAGTTTATATCTTATCCAGGCAGGCAGAGTTATTATAGCAATGTTTTAAAGATTTCTCTCAAGACTTCCTACATCACTGCAACAACTGAATCTGTTACTATACCATGCTATGCCATCCCCTGCCATCGCATTCTACTCAATTGTTTTAAGTCTGGTCAGGATCTCATGGACATGCTGTTCCTGAAAAAGTGCTGAAACTCCTCAACATAATTCATTGAGAATTGAATACCCTCTTGTAAAATCATCATCTTTTGAAAGCAATGATTTGAATAAAATAGTGCTGTATAAATTGTATAATGTCACCCAAACAGTCCACCACTGACATACCATTCAATATTTCCTCCCAAAGCAGTGGTGGGTTTCAAAAATTTTTAGAACCTATTTTGTGGATGTGGCCTATTTTGTGGGTACGGCTTGGCAGTCATGTGACTGAGCGGGTATGGACAACTTGACATCACTCATGCACACTCAGTCACATGATTCCCTCCCCAAGACATGTGGCAAATTTTTTTGGGACTCCTATGAAGGGGGGGGGGGGAAGAGGGGAAAACCTTCCAAAAATAGACAATTGGAGGATTAAGTGCTGAAATTAGGGAGATCGGAGAAGGCAGGACAGAGGGGAATCCAGTAAAAAGCTATCACACGCTGGGGGAAGAACTTTGGGATATTGGAGGAGGCAGGACAGAGGGGAATCCAGGAAAAAGCTATTGCACACTGGGGAAAGAACTTTGGGAGATCTGAAAAGGTAGGACAGAGGGGAATCCAGTAGAAAGTTATCACACTCTGGAGAAAGAACTTTGGGAGATCGGAGGAGGCAGGATAGAGAGGAATCCAGGAGAAAACTCCTGAGCTTGCCGCTGCTGTCTGGTGGATTGTGCCGCTGGATCTCTCCATGCTTCTCCATTCACCACCTCTACTCCCAGGTATGGGACTTGACACTGAATTGGGCTAGGATAGTGCGGACGGGTGGGAGGAATGAGCAATGGAGCTGCTTCTGGATGGGCAGGAGCGAGCGAGTGAGCGACAGGGCCGAGGCAGGCGGTCCTCCTCTCACTGAATTGGTAAATTTCACCATTCAGTTCTCCCAAGCCAATGCGAAATGGCAGAAATCCACCACTGTCCCAAGGGATTGGTCCCACAGACATAATTCTTCTTAGATTGTTCTCCTCTCCATTCAGGCTTGATTGCTTCTCTTTTTATTCTTCTTTGTAACTGTGTTAATCTTGCAGTTTTTCCCCCCAAGTCCACTGAGACCTCCTTTATGAGCATTAAGATGGTTCTCTTCTGTCTACTAAAGGAACGGGCCTCACCATTGGACAGTACACCAAGTATATAAGAAATGATTCCACATTTTCTTTCAGATGGAAATCACCTTTCACTTGAACTTTTTATTTCTCCATATCATATTCTAGCTAGAATTTAGAATCACAGAAAGGCAGCAAAATGCTTCCTAAATAGCCACTGCACTCTGAAAATACACTATCCTTAATAATGTAAAATTGTTTCAAAGCCATTCCATGCTGCATCTTTTTCACTTGAAGCTTTCAGAGGACAACTTATTATTCATTTTAATAATTTGAAGGTTAAAGTACTAAATACTCATTTAGCCTTTTAATTTATTTTCCCCCTCTCATTTCCATGAATCTCTTATTAAACGCTCTTCATATACTTCTTAGTAATCTTGACATCACTTTGCTTGCTCAATGGCCATACACTCTTTCTTTGACAATGTTTAATAATCATAAACGTGTTCTTCTGTAGCTGCTTGAGTAGGAAAGTATGGATTCTATTATGACTTTCATTGCTAACATTGAGACTCTTTAGTACTTACTGTATATCCTATAATCAAGGCTTAACCTCTTAGCCTTCTTTTGATAAGCTAAGCCAACTCATTTGCTTAAATTCTCCACTACAAGGCTTGTTCACCACTTTTCAAATTATTCTTGTGGCCCTCCTCTTGTATAACTATGTTAATACCCAACAGATAAGGATGGTAGTTACTATTAAGATATTTCCATTTCTTAGGAACTATTTAACTTTATTTATTTTTAAAGGAAATGAGAAACATCTCAATCTTTATTATATATTTACTGTTATAATATTTGCTATTGGTATATGACAGTGACAGCTACATTACATCAACTTGGAAACAAGCATTATCCTCAGAAATATCTTAAGATAGACCTATGTTGGCAGAGTACTCATGGCAAGTCAAATACTTTTCTCCAAACTCTGTAAACCTTACTTTTAATAGCCAGGAATGGGAGCCTTGATTAGTGTAGACTACCTGCTTATCAGGGAGACCCTAAGTTGCAATTTTTGGGACCCCAAGTTGCAATATAGATTTTGCTCTGCAGAGCTGAGAAATTCACAGTAGTTTTCTTAACTATGAAGTTATTCTCGGTCCCGGATAAATGTAACTTATGCTAAAATAAGCACAATTTGGTTGCCAAAAAATAATGAACTTTAATGAACTTTTGAATATCTACATGTAATTGCCTGATTATTTCAAAAGCTAATAATAATTGTAAACAGCATGAACTGCAATATATTCAACCGAGCAAGGAATAGATGCCCCTATTTCTTGTTACACTTTGCTGAGTCCTTGTGGGACCTGTTGATTGAAAGGCCTGATGTATGCAACAGCCACAATGCTGCTGGCAGCCAAGGGCTGCAGTAGTGAGCTACATAACTTGATTTTGTTCTACTTGACACCTTAGTAGTTTACATATAACATATTGGATTTATATTGGATTCTAAAATTGTAAAGAAGGAAAAAAGAAGCCCTTTGAACTAATCCTAAGTTTATCGTATACCACAGTGGTGGGATTCAGCCAGTTCGCACCTATTCGGGAGAACCGGTTGGTAACTTTCTAAGCAGTTCAGACAACTGGTTGTTGGAAGAAATCTCCTTTTGTTTTTTCCACTTTACAGGGCTAATCCTGTAAGGAAGGCAGGAAGGAAACATTCTAGTGTTGTTTCTAGCTTAATCTTTATTGACCTGCTTACAGAAACTGCCTCTCCGGTTAACCCTTATTACATTGTAACAGCTAAGGCGAAGCGTCCATCGACCTGAGTGACCTTGAGTTGGCCATGCCCATCAAGTCACACGACTACCGAGCCCCACCTACCCAGATGGTCATTAGGGCAGAGAACCAGTTGTTAAATTATTTGAATCCCACCACTGGTATACCCCATTATGTAAGACCTAGAACTAAGTCTCTCTGAGTGTTTGCTTCAGAGTAGATGGGCATTAGAGTGCACTGAGAAAGTACAGTGCTAGCTATCTCTATTCCAAATTCCATGAACCCACACTGAGGTCAGTAGGTATGGGATTTGCAGCTTTAATTTTCCATCAGATACAGCTTTGTACATAATCATAGAGAAACAGCCGTGATTAAATGAGAGTGGGAGTGAAAGCCAATAGTCAGGATTGGCAGAGGTTTTTTTGGGTTGGAAATAGCCAATGTTTTAAGAGAATCTGAATTGCAAAGGAAGGAGAAAAAAGGGAAGAGTCAAGGAAAGAATATCTTGATGTTATTAATATCGAGAGACAGCTGTATTTATCATTCATCATGAAGTTAAATATGGAGGAAAAAAACCTATAGTTTTCTGATTACTTGATTTTTTTGAGTTATTGTAAAAAAAGATTTTGATTTATTTGTGCAGTCCGATGTTAGGATTGGAACAGTTGGGGCTTTATGCTGTTCTAATCTTTTTGGAACCATAAAAAACAGTTCATGTCTTTTCACAACATATGGTTCTCAATTTATAACAACAGACTCCAGAACTTTCAATTATGTTTCTGGATGCATTGGTGAGATGCGCATGACTCATTTCAGAAGTACATTAACTACTGAAATAATCTTCCATTTGCCAACCTTTTTTCCTCTTGAGAGACAAACAATATATGGCATATTTTCTCTCTTTATACATTAATGAAAGCAGCTTTCCCTCTCAATCACATGGCTGGGTAGAATTTGTCCAGCCAAGTATTATAATATTTGGCCAAAACTGTGTTGACTAATTTAATATAATTTGCTATTCTTCCAAGATCACTTTTCAATCTTCCCAAACATTCTGAATATGTATTTCTTTCAGCTTCGGTATGGCATTCAATTTAAGAGTCACAAAACATTCCTTTCCATAATGGATTTGATGTCATTCTTTTGACATAAATAAACGTGTGTACACTCAGAATGCAAAACATGAAGTACATTGTAAACATCTCATGAAAAAGACATATACAGTATCCAATTATTTTGTAAAAGTTATCCATCCAATCACATTGCATTCCTAGCGATTGTCACTGTTGGTATCCTCCGCATACTATTCAGTGCATGTCACATTTCATTACCCTCCTCTTTATATTTGCTTCATTTAGTGCTTCATCACCAGCATGCCTGTATACTCGCATCTTTTTTAAGATTTTGAGCTGCCCGGGGGTAGAAAGGTTACTTCAGTCCACCCCTCAAACCCTGCCACACAAGTTATCTTTACATGTGGAAGGAGATTAAGATGAGTTATCAGTCAGAATATTTGAAGGGAAGTTGACCTTAGGACTGAAGTAGAATATGCCTCACTTCTCCTAATTCTGCTCCTGGAGTCTTAGACAGTGAAAGAAACTATCATGTGGAAAATCAAAAGGAGAGGCTCAGTTCAGCTGTGTGCAGAGATGCCTTCAGGAAAATTCATGCGTCAATTCAGCAACACTTTTCCAAACTTAGTGGCAAATTAGTTCTTTATCTTGAATTTAAGATTGGTCTGGAATTACTATTTTGTACATTAATTTCAACCATGAACCCTCCCCTTTAATTCCAACCCTGCAGTTTTAATCACTCTAACAAAGTGCTAGCATGGCCTGCTCTCAGCTTTCATCTTGGATATCAATATCCTATATCAATAATATTTTTATTGCTTGTTTTCAGGCACTGAAATAAATGCTACAATCAAGAAAGGTTTATGGATAAACCCACTCCTGACTATGATTTTGAACTGGAAGAGCATTAAAACAATTATTAAATGAAAGTTCAATTCTGTTCAATTTACATTAAAAAGTAACTCATATAAGAGGGCCATAAGTCATATTTTAATGAAGATGGATGTCTATTAAGAGAGGTTGATCCAAGCCTAGTATAACCACTAGATCAAACTGACTATTCTCTATCTTCTAATTCCACAGCAAGAGATCTGTTCATGCCTATGGTAAGGCATAAGGCATATGGTAACAAATACAATAGGGCATCATAAACAGCAATCAATCAAACAAACAAACCATAAGAGATAACAGCATTATTTACCATCAGTGAAAACCTGAACAACATTGGTCAGGTCATTTGCCTATGTTGTAGTGAAAATCCTCAACACATTATTAGAGTTGCAGCTCAAGTCCCTCCTTCATAAAAATATGTTTGTATAGCTGCTCTATGCCATCCTCCCCCTTGTTTTTGCAAAATTGACCCCTAACCATTATGTTTCTACACTTGCATAATGTGAATATAGTCACTTAGGTAGTGGGAGGGGAGGCCTTGGGAATTAGCGGTGAGGTGACTTCTTCTTCTTACTCCACACTGTTTCTGCTATTCAAATTATCACAGTTATGATTAAATTTGCATTCCAACATATTCATGACTATACATACAAATATCATGCAAATTGATGATTTTTTTTTATTAATGCATAGGTGCCAACCATGGGAAGGATTATTCTGGCTTTTAATGAAAACTGTAGAGAATGAAATAATAATACTTTATACTCAAAATGTGTGTCTCTCTGATGGGTTTAGATTCTAACAAATTTAGGCTTTCCATATTCCTGTCAGAAGAACAGGTGGAATAAATTATTTTAGTATAACATGAATTAATTTTTAAAAGCTCAATGTAATTAGTTTTATCTCTGCTATTTGTGCTTGTTTGCCTTTATCTGAATGCTTGTATGAGAATTCTTATATTTATGCATGTATATTATCATGGTTGCAGCATCAGCCATATGTCTGGAATGGATTTGGCATTTTTGTCTACCTATTAAGTCTTTCCCAAGTACCTGGATAGTTGATGTTGTTGCTTGATGCTGTTAAATGTATCATTGTAGGATGTAAGCTGTTCCAAGTAAAGCTGCCTTTTGCATTTGGCTGGTGGTGGTTTTGTGAATGCCAATGGTGCTTAGGTGGTGCTCCAGATATTTTGGGATTCATCCAAGGCACTTATTACTATTGGCACAAAAAATAAACTGATAGCCTTATCTTTTTCAGCCATTCTTGTTGAGGGTTAGGGACTTTGTATATGTTTATGTGTGATCCATCCAGAGGTAGGTTGCTCCAGTTCAGACCGGTTTAGAAGAACCAGTAGTGGTAGTTGGGTCTGGGTCACCGAACCAGTAGTGATGACTGGCTGGCCACGCCTCTGAACTGGCCCGCTCGGACGCTCATCCTGCCTCACCTTTGCCACGTGCATCCATACAACTGCCTCCTCCTGCCTACACACAGGTAAGGAGCATTCGTGGTCTTCTCCACCCTGCATGCAGCCGGAGCCAGCTGAACACCAATGGAGCCCTGAGTCCTTGGATCGAAGGCATGTGCCCGGGCTGGAGAAGCGGTGCAGCAACTGACCACCTGTCACCAGGGAGATCCACCAGCACCACCAGGTGCCTCATGGTGCAGGTGAGCCATGCTTGGCTGGGCAGGGGGGGGGTTGTGAGGCTTCGGGCCAGGAGCAGAAGAGTATGGCTGCCCCACTGAGAGTAGCGCTTGCCTCCATTAGGTCTGTTGCCTCTGAAGGGGTTGCGGGTTGGTCTTTGGTTGGTGGGGATGCCAAGCAGGACTGCCTGAATGGCTGTTTCCTTCCTCTCCGGGCTCTGTCTCCTGGACAGATGGAGCAGACAGAGCATCCTGTGCAGACGCTGAGAGAGCCCAGGGCTAAGCCCATCAGCCACAGCCAGCACTTCAAGAGCAGGCTGCTTGGCTCACCCCAGTGTCATCCGGGAGACAGCAAAGAGGCCTGGCCTGGCGCCCCCCTGCTTGTCAAACTTTTTGCCACTGTTTCAGTGGGTGTGGCTTGGTGTTGGTGGGTCATGTGACTGAGTGTGCATGAGTGACATCAAGTTGGCCATGCCCACTCAGCACATGCCACCCACCTAGCCATGCCCACTGAACCAGTAGTAACATTTTTTAGAACCACTGGATCCACCCCATAATAAATAGAAGCATTTCTTTCTCACCTGAACTTTCATCTGTTGGGCTTCTAGTCTAATCATTGCTGACGCTGCTCTCTCTGTCATAACATGAAATTTGGATTTTTAAAAAAAGTTTCTTCTGTCAGAACAGAACAGAAATTGTCAACCAAGGGCACATGGGCAGTGAATCATTCAGCGATTCAAAACATATTAGGAAAAAACATATTAGGAAAAAAAAATGCAGGTGCTCCTTTGGTCTATACAGACCCAGAGTCTCTAAAAGGAGCAGCTATAACATTTTTATTTGTGCCTCCCCCTCTTCAAACACATCAGCATCTAATAAAAGTCTTTTACTGTCCATAAAAGCAATTTCAACAAATTATACAAGAAGGCAAATGGAAAGCAGCTGTCTGATCCTGTGGTCTTTTTAGCTGGGCTCATAGAGCAGCAAGGACTCCTTGCTTGCATTAGAAGGAAATGGAGAAGATGGGCATTCGCCTTATTTATTCCAAACCATCTCTGCTGCCTGAGAAATAAAATATTCATAAGACCTGTGATTTTTTCAAAGGATATTAAAGATGAATTAAATTGTTAGATGGCTGTAAAATTTAATTGGATGCAGCATGTAATTTGCATCTGTGAAAAAAATATAAAGATTTTACAAGCCAATGCAATCGGTGCCATTAAATTGCTTTCATTCTTCTTCAAGCTCTCCAGTGGCTGAGCTTGACAAGCATATATACTCTTAGCTCAAAAGACAAAGCTAATGGCCTTTGGAATCTGCTTCTTCTTCCTCTGCCAAGTATCTCTGGAAAAATCTTCCCATTACAAAATGATGTATTCAATTGCTGTAATACTAAATATTTCACAAGAGACTGGGAAGAACGGTTTGAAGAATTGCAGAATCTGAAAATTACTGATATTTTTATAGAGCAGATTTGGGTATTTTATACCCCTTGGGCCCCATCTGGCCCTTTGTTTGATCCTGTCTGGCCTGTGTGAAGTCAATCAGAAATTAAAAATCAAATATAAATAAGTGTATACCATACACACAATGCAACTGCATTGCTTTTATTTTGAAGGTGACTGCTATTTTTTTTTCAACTTACATATATTTGGACGGCCCTATTGGACTTCAGTCCTCTGTGACCATCCCAGTTTTTCAGGTGGCCCCTTGGGAAAATTAATTGTCTACCCTTGTTATAAGGGCTCTATAGGCAGAGACTATAGGATGAGTGCTTCTACATTTTATAAAACAAATCCATACCCATTAAAAACAAATACATTTGGGACTTTTTTTATACTTAGGGTGTCTTTAATATAAATGTATGTTTTGCATGAAATCCACAAGGAATTGGAAATATTACTCTCTATAGCAACCTTCCCCAAGTATGTATTTCCCTCAAGTATGTATTTCAGTTAGCAGAATTCCCAGTGTGACATTGCAGACAATTCTGTAACTTAAAGTCCACACATCTGTAACTTAAAGTCCACACATCTGAAGGGGATCCAGATCAGAGAAAGCAGATGTAAACCCAGATTTTTTCATTCATGAAAAACAGCTCTCCACATCCATTCTGTTGTTATATATAATTGCTTATATTACTTTAAAAGGTAACAATGAAAAATGGGAGAAGAAGGAAATATAAAGCAATCCATTTATTGAGAGCACTATCTAAACCCAAGAGGAAAGCATTTGTAGATTCAGGGAATCCTGGAGATTTAGAGAACAAAAATACTCTAGGAAAAGCAAGAATGCATGAATGGGATTCAAAGCAGTCAGTAAGGACTGAGCATGTTTGATAAGCATGGGATGCTGACAGTTGAGAAAAGAAAATGGAAAAGTGGGGAATATTCCAGAAGTACAGAATGTCCTGGAATAAAACATCCAGGAAGGAAGCATGGCTAGCTAATTAGCATTCTGAATAGGAACTATTCATTTTGCCGCAGGTCTTATTTGTGAATTTGTCGATTCCTTTCCAGGATGTATCTTGGCAGCAAATACAACTTACTTATACTTCTTTTTATTAGTCCAAAACAAAAGCCCATTACTACTCAATTTCACGGTGTTCTTCTGCATTTATTTTAGCAAAGCAAACCCCAAAGGTTAAGATAATCATGCATGAGATTCACCAAAGCATCCCTCATCAATCAATCTTTCTTAAAGAAAATTGGCTAATGCAGTCACAGGGGGAGAATTAGTGTGATTTCTGAGTTAAAGTGAGACCATTAGGCTGTGGACTGTGGATCTTTGTCTGGACTAGAAATGGACTAGATGGACTAGATATGAACTAAAAAAATGAGAATCAGTCTAGATAAAAACAGATAAAATACCAGTCAATAGAGAAGTGGTCACAGGATTAAGAATTCTGCTGCTTCTGGATGGACTTGCTGTCTCCTGGGAAGATCAAGATTTTATTTTGGAACTTTCTCCTGGATTATTAGTCTCAGAAAACAGCTGTTTTGTATGAGAACATGTGTGAGAAGACCTGTTCCACTTTTCCCTGTTCCCTTTATTACATATCTCTTCCACAGTAGGTGATATTTCTTTTAAATGTTGCCATGCCTTGCAGTGCTTCAGCACTACTGCTTATTTTTTTTCTTATTTAAAATCCCCTTAATACTTTGTAAGGAGCAGAACAAATAGAAAGGGGGGATATTTCAACTAATCACAATCTTATTACTTCTGTGGTTTTAATCAATTTCTATCAAGACTAAGTAGCTACCTTTCAAAGAATGTTTGCTGCGTAGAAAACCAATTTGAAGAAGAAAATGGATAATTCCAAGGAATTATTGATTTTATTTTAAGAATTTGTTAAACTGAGGGTTCAGATGGTTCTGTACAGAGCATGGGTAGCATTATGGAAAAAAATAAACTTCACTACATTTCTAAAAGACATGTATAAGAGCTCAACTCTGAGAAAAAATATTGTCCTTTCGTTAGAATTTGATGTAGCACTCTATTATATAAGCTCCAATGGAAAGGCTAGGAGCTGGGCAAGAAATGATTTAAAGCTCTAGCATAGCTGTTTTTCAGTTGAATGAAAATTGTGCTGGCTGTTTATGCAGCACTCTAAAAAAGAACAAAATCTCCATATGTTAATTTAGCTTTAATGAAAAAACAACTGAAGAAAGAACTGTTTTGAAACAGAATGTGTAACTACAGCATTAGGAGCAGTAGTTGCACTTAAAAAGTATCCCTCCTCCCCTTGTGTGTGTGTGTATTTTCAATGTGAAGGCTGTAATGGGTGGAGAAATGATTCAAAAATTGATGGGACCTATAAGCAGACAGATTTACAGAATTGTTGACTTTGGATTCCAGTATTTGGGGATACATTTTGTTTTTGTTTTTTGTTTTAATTGTGTAAACGTACACTATTTTGTTGTTTCCTGCCTCAAAATGATGGAAAACCATAGCACCATTTAAAAAATAATTAATCATAGAATGTAAACAGCTTGTCTAAATCAGCAATTTATTCTCTAATGGGTACTTAAGAACTGACTGTGCTTATTCTTTTAATTGAGATGATTGAATTAAGAGGAAGTAGGCAACCTGTGAATTACTGGGTCATTGTTTCAGAAATAGCCCTTACCTAAACAGAGAAGCAGAATGACTTCAAGCAGGCAAAAAAAATATCAGTGGGAGCTGACTTCAGTGGCTTCCCCATTGATTTTCCTTCTTGGAGGCTGGCAGGAAATATAGGAAATTCCTCCCTTCCCTGCCCTGCCAGCAGCTATATAACTGCTGCCATGTGGGGGAGAAAATCAAGTCATGCATGAGTGGCTGGCACAGAATGAGTGCAGAAGGACTGGGTAGTTTGTATGAATGGAGGACAAGTAGCTGAGTGTCTTGCAACTTTCCCTGCCATCTTCTTCATTACTGATGCTTCCTGCCATTTTCCTACAAGCAAAGACTTTGCTAGTGGGAAGGTGGCAGACAGCATCAGCAATCACAACCAAATTTATAGTTGCTGCCATCTTCCTCTTTGCCTTGTGGGAAGCTGTATATTGAATGTTGGAAATAGCAATTGCAGAGTTAGTTGTATAACATAGTGATTTTACAGCCCTCTCTAAGCAGTTTACAGAGTTAGCCTATTGCCTCCAACAATCTGGGTCCCCATTTTACCCACCGCGGAAGGATGGAAGGCTGAGTCAACCTTGAGCTGGTGAGATTTTAACTGCTGAACTGCAGCTAGCAGTCAGCTGAAGTAGCCTGCAGTACTGCACTCTAACCACTATACCACCTCAGAAATGAGGATCACATGACTGCATCTGACTGTGGCAGCACTGAATAGCACCAGCTCTGAAGCAGCAACAACTTTCTAATTCCCACAGCAGTCATGGGTCCTGGCATTCTGTAGGTCGTCCATATGAATTATCGTAGCTGAATAATTGTTGCCCTTTACCTTCCAATCTCGACCAACTGAAAGTTACAAAATCAAACAGATACATGAGTTCTAGTAGTATATAGATTACTGTCAGGGTCTGGATGGGTGTTAACAAGCTTGTGCTCAATCCAGACAAGACCGAGTGGCTGTTGTGTTTCCCTCCCAAAAATTTGGTTAGTATTCCATCACTCAGGCTGGGGGGTGAAATTTTACGCCCCTCAGACAGGGCTCGCAACTTGGGAGTCCTCCTGGACCCACAGCTGACTTTAGAACATCATTTGTTGGCTGTGACCAGGGGGGCATTTGCCCAGGTTCGCCTGGTGCACGGTTGCGTCCCTACCTGAACCGGGAGGCACTCGCAACAGTCACTCACGCTCTCGTGACCTCAAGACTGGACTACTGCAATGCGCTCTACATGGGGCAGCCCTTGAAGAGCATTCGGAGACTTCAACTTGTCCAGAATGCAGCCGCGCAAGCGACGTTACACCTATCCTCCGCGAGCTGCACTGGCTTCCAATCAGTCTCCGAATACGCTTCAAGGTGCTAGTTATCACTTATAAAGCCCTTCATGGTATTGGACCTGGGTACTTGAGAGACCGCCTGCTGCCAATTACCTCCCAAAGACCCATTAGATCGCACAGGGTCAGCCTCCTCCGGGTCCTGTCTACCAGCCAATGCCATCTGGCTACGACCCGGGAGAGGGCCTTCTCTGTTGCAGCTCCGGCCCTTTGGAACGAACTCCCCATGGAGATTCAGACCCTCACCTCTCTCCCGGCCTTCCAAAAAGCCGTTAAAACCTGGCTGTGTCGGCAGGCCTGGGGTTGATGAGTCCTCTTCCCCTCTCGACAGGTATGGTTGTTGGTTATTTTAAATGCGTGTCTTGTATTTGTATGTTCCCTTCCCCATTTGAGTTTATATGCCACCCTATTCTGCAGGGAATAGGGTGGCATATAAATAAAACAAAACTTCAAACTTCAAACTTCAAACTTTATGTTGGAACAATGCAGGTTGGATTATTTTGTTCATGCACTATAATAGAGTGAAACATACACCAAATGTTGCTGTTACTTTGTGGAATGAGAGAACATAAGGATTGGAAGTGACATTGGATATCAATCCTTACCCAGTGCAGGAATGCAGTAACATACTGTCCTCAGCAATTTGACATCAAGACTTTTTTAAAAAAATAACTAAGTGAAGGAGAGCCCATCATCCATCAATCTGTTTCATTCGTGAGCAGCTTTTATTGTTAGTTTTTAGTTTTTTTCCTAACATCCAATTGAAACCACTCCCCTCATATTAAAATCCATTATTTCTTGTCATGTCTTCTGAAATAAAGCCTAACACTTCTGCCCCATTTTATACATGACAACTTTTCAATTATTGAAGGTAGTATGTCTACCTGTAGTTTTCTCCAGGCTAAAACATTCCCAACATATATAGGAAAATAAAATGTTCATGGTAAATTAATGTAAAATAATAATTAAGACAACTAATGAGGTACATCCCATTTCTACCAATTAACATCTGTCAGTCAATAGCAGTTATCCAAGATAGTATCAACCCAATCAATAAAGTGTCTGGTTACTAATCTCTTAACTTTTTCTTAGTATAAGTATCAAGCTATGCAGTCTAGAATTATCCAGATCCTCTTTTTTCCTATTTTGTGCAAATGGGAAAAAAAATCTGTCATTTTTCAATCCTCAAGAATCACAGAAAGATCCTCTGAGATGACCTCTACAAGCTCCAGGTTTTTACAAATATATCATTAATTGGATTCTGAAAATTACATTTTAATTGCCAGATTTTCCTTGGGGCCATAAAAAATGGAATACAGAGACAACATTTAACCTTGACATCCCAAGTTGCTTATGTTTGTGGTAAAAATACACCATTTTATCATGGTGGAAAAATCCATAATAAGGTGGCTTGATTCAAATGGACAGGAAAAAAATTGGCAGATGTGCATATAATATAGTCATGAGATAAAGAATGGCACCTTATAAGAAATAAACTGATATGTGTTAACATTTTAATTGCAATCATTTTGTTTCTTAAATCTTTTGCATTCTCTGTCTTAATTTTTTGTTATCTGCCTAAAATAGGGCTGTCAAACTTCTGGCCCGCAGGTCAGATGTGTCATGTGCTGGCCATGCCCATATTCAGTTTAGCAAAGGGGGTGGGTGGGAAGTCCCAATACATCACGTGATGCTGGTGTGACGATGTGAGTTTGACACCCCTGGCCTAAAATATTCATTTGACTAGCAAGCTAGAAGAGAAATTAATCAGCCTGTCAAATAAATAAAATTGCCTTGCAACTGGTCTTGTTGAAAATCTTATCTTCTCATTCAAAATGAGAAAAACACATCCTCTTGCCTTATGAAATATAAATAATGATACTTTTCTAACTGTTGGAAAGCATTTTCTGCTCACGTCCTTTTGGCAGAATATTCACTAATGTTATGATTTGTCCATAAAGTCTTTGGCAGAAAGTTGGAACTGCACATTATATTCACAATTTGCTCATGAATATTGCAAAGAGGGACCAAGCCTTGTTGACCTTGACCTCAATTGATTTCAGAATGTTCATTTCCTATTGATGCCATGAGCCTTGCAAAGCCCAAAATATCTTCTATGGTTATTCTCTTAAGAGAAGCTGAACATCTGTCAAAGAAACACCTATGAATGTGATATTATAATTCCTGTCAAGACCTTTCAAAGCATATGAAATGGTTTGCCTTCTGTCTCAGTAACTTTGTTCCCTAGTTTCCAACTATTATCTTTCATTTAACCCAATCTTGTCCATTAAAAACAGCTCACTTGCTTCAGGAGGAACCTCTTTCATTTTCCTTTGGAGAGTTCAGTACATATCAAAGAAGCTGTTCTTAGTTTCAAAACAGTCCAAAATGTCACTAAACAATTGAGCAACAAAAGACATCAGAGTAATAAGTCAAGTTAAATATGACCAAAGCTAGCAGATATCAAAAGGAGAGAAACAATAAAGCAACAGTTTGGGAAGTTTCTGTTCTTGTATCTAAAACTCTCTACTTTTCAGATATAGATAAGAAATAAAACTGGGAAGAAGATGTGACTGAATGCTATATGGTTCTCCTTTATCCACAACCAGCCATCAACCAATAACAAATGAATTTATAATACAGTTCTAGCATATCATAATGGTCTGCTCTTGGCTAGTACGTGAATCTTGAACCCTCTTGATATATCAACCAAAATGTTTAGGATTTGGTATTTGGGTGAGGAAACGTTCAGCCATGAATATTTATTCAGTGGATATATCAGATAATAGAGGCATCCCAAGGATCAGAGGATTCTTTTTGATTTTTTTAATCTGAAATCAGAGAAAGAGAGCTCCAGTGTTGAAGGAATTCTTTTCAGATCATCTCTGTCTCACCAAAAATTTGCAGTCCTTTTCTTAGAGCTCTGATATTGGAAAAGGAAAATAGTACAGCATGCCAGGATAAGTGGGGCTTTGGATCCAAAGGATCTGTATTTATCTTTCATAGTACTTGTGTTACTATTTGGGTTGTTTATATTTTCATTGTTGCAAACCATAGGAATCTTTGACTTTTGGCTTTATAGACATGGAGAAATAAATAAGCAACTTTCATTTAATCAGAACTGCCTGCAAAGTGTGGGTTGATTTACTTTCATTTAGGATAAATTGTTCCCAGTGTCCATGCAAAGAAAGAAACAAAGAAGTATATTCAGAATAAACTGAGCAAGATTTCAGGATATTCAGGTAATTTTGATTTGATGGTCTGTCAGGGATTTGAGCCCAATTCCTTATCAACCATCAAGATGATTTGGTAGCCTTTGACAATCCAGAAATTGCTAAATAAATATTTTATTCTGTAATAGTATATCTGGGAAAATATATTTCAGATATGCCTTTAAAAAGAAATTAAGATTAGGGTGTTAGGTAAGCTACCCTTTGGGAGAGCGAGTGCGTTCAGAAAAGCGTTGTGAGAGTTGTGTTGGATAACACATAAACCAGCATACAGTGACACTGCAATTTAAATAGGCTTTTACTTTTGTGGAAATAGAGGTATCAGAGTCCATCAAACAGTCCAAGTCATACACGGATAAGACAGTCAGTTGTCAATGTCTTTCAGTTAAGGGATAATCCAAATAACATAGTCCATAAACATACAAACAGTCGGGTACTCAAAGTTTGCTAGCAGTTGCAAAACTTACAATAGCTCACGGCACTTTCTAACAGCCAGCTTCCAAAACACTCAGATCAGATCAGCCCAGAATCTAACAAACAGAGAGCTAGCAGTCATTTTGGCTCCCTCTTATGGCCAATTGAGGAAACAGCAACCAATCACATTTTACAGTATGATTTAAAGAAACAGGTACAGCATTGTTACATGACTTATATATTGCCAACCCAACCATTAGATTATATTCCTAACAAGGGTAGAATAGATGATGATGATGATGATGATGATGATGATGATGATGATGATGATGATGATGAAGAAGAGAATTTATTAACATTGCTATAATTGAGAATATGCTTCTGGCTTATTCCGATCTGATTTTATTATACTCCCATCTTCTGTTTTCTACAGGTTCATGTTATAAACCATAATGGTGAGCCTATGGCATGCGTGGTGGAAGTGGCATGCAGAGCCATCTCTCCAGGCACACAAGTCATTGCCCGTTGCCCTTCTGGGTTTTGGTGCACTAGCCAACTGGCCTTCACATGCGTGGGAGTGCTGGAAAGCAGAAGAGCAGCCGCTGCCCAGTGTGCATATGCACGTTGGGAAGATGATCTTCTGATTTCTGGTGAACGCCTGCACACCGGCCACCTAGTCTTCTGGTGCGCATGCATGTATGAAGACCAGCTGGCCAGTATGCATGCACATGCCAGTAACCGGAAGATCATCTTCCTGATACACACATATGCACCAGGTGGCTGCTCTTCTGGTTTCTGGCACATATGCACGCGCGTGTGTACGCACACTCCAATTTTGGCAGTCAGTGCCAAAAAGGTGTGCCAACATTGCCCTAGAATATATGAAATATAATTTCATTCATTGGCTAAATCCCATCAACAATGCAACATGACACTAGAGGCATGGGTCATTCTTGATTCTTGTGAAATGTAATAAAGTTCATCATGTTCTGTCCTATGGTGTTATAGTTCTCTGGGTTTCCCTTGCTCACCAATTATTGACCAATGCTGATAGTGATGGGGAAACCAATGGCATGGTGATGCCCTATAACAAGAAGAGATTTTATCCAACCTAATAGTTTTTATTGCTGGGGGAATCAAGGAGAACTAGATACAAAAATGCTATTTTCAGAAGTATTCTCATTATCACATATAGTTTAATTCTATATTTACTCTCTGGGAAAACTGATTAAAACCAAAGAATTAATGATGCAGTTGTTGCTGTTATTTCCAACTGTGTATGTGTGTTACAGCAACAACCATTTAAATGTGAAACAATAGTATAGCAAGCCCTAAACCTACGCAATAGTTGTTTTCTTTGCTTTGCAATTCTAATTTTTAGAATGCTACAGCCCTAAAATCATAAGTCTGCTCTATCAGATGCTTTAGAATGCTTTAATTAATTGGCATTTAATTATCCATGTGGTAACCCCACCATACACTTTAATAAAATCAGTCTATTTGTATCACTCTGGAGCCATGCATCTTGGGACAACTTCAACTGCTTTATTCAAAATAATGTTACCAACACAGTGTACTATTAATTTGTCTTCTACAACCCATTATAACTCTTGATGAAATTTTTTTGGCAACAAGCCTTGTAAAATGAACTGTATACAGGTGCCAATCACCAAAGGAAAGAGCAATTTACTAGACAACCCTTGAGCAGACAACACTCTGGAAACAATTTTAATGAAAGCAGATAGTGAAAAAAAATCTGAGAAAAGAAATATATGAGCTGTTGGCTGGAAAGCTTGTTATTATTGTAATGGATAACTATATGAATTTTTTCATTTCTTTTCTATATTTGTTGAAGTCAACATGATTATTTCCCTCCAGGTTTCTTCTTTAATTCATAAAAATCGAAGAAGTACCATAACTACACATGTTAAAGAGTTCTAAATCATATCCAACTTACCCAAGAAAGGTTGAAAAAGATTCCTGCATGTAATCTTATGTTACTATGTATGGACTTGGCATATCTATGAGCAGAGCTTCCATCAAGCAGTCTGTGGCTGGTGAATTTTTCTTTTTTCTCATGGATCTGCCAGAAGTTGGGTTTTCAGAACTTGATTGTAAACTGCCCAATATTAGCAATATATTGTCCCTATTTTCTTAGGTTCTTTGAGTCTAAGTTTATTTTAATTGAAATAGGTGGCATCATTAGCATCCCTCTGCCACCGAAAACATAAAGTAAATGGATGCCATACAGAAATGAAGGAGGATGTGGAAGAACAAAAGAATTAGCATATATTTAAGCAACAGCTGTTGTCATTAGAATGGAGTTGATCCCAAACATTTATCACTGGAATAAAACTTACTGCAGAAGTCATAAACCTTTTATTGCTGCCTTTTTTAAATGCTTGAATTTTAACAAGGTTGAAGGAAAACGTTTCTATATAATATTAGATAGTATTGTTTAAACTCTGTCAGCCTCATTTAAAGGATAATGGTATTTGAATTGCAATCAAAAGGTGTTAATATTATTTTCTTGACTGGACTATATCCAAAGTTGTTTGAGTTATAGATGTAGAAATTTAATGGTGCTTTTTAGATTTAATAGTGCTTGTAGATATGCTCCAATTTTTGAGAATGTAAGAATTAAAATGGCTTCCAGAAAAGGTATGGTAAATTGAAGACAGGTCTCTGAAAGCAGAGCCAACAACTGTGGCAAACCATCAATGAACCATGAATGGACTGATCCTTTGGAACCCATCTGGAAAAGGAAAGGACAGGAAATTGCACAAATGTGCTGCAGATGTGACCTTACAAGGAGACCATAAAACAGCAGTTTTTCCCAGGTATGGTGAGGCGAATATGGGATTAGCTATTTTGCTCACACCTACAGTGAAACTTTCAAAGGACACTAAATTAGCAAATTCCACTTTCTAATCCCTTTTGAACTTGCTCATCAAACTATTTCTAAGCTATTAGAGACCTTCAAAACAATAAGTTTTTAAAAAGCTGGGCTCTGTCTTCAATTTTGAATGAAAGAAAAATTTAATCAGAGAAAGAATGTAAAGTGTCTGAAATAAACAACAAGAAACTAAATAAGATTTTAATCTTTGAGAGTTATTGTCAAACCCCTACACCTAACTGGGTGAGATTAAGAAAGGCCAAACTACACAGATTTCCATAAGGTATCATTAATAGGAGTCTTGGTATAAGCAGAATGTAAAAGGAATGACTAAACCTCTTTTATAATGAATTCATTAAGACAGACTGTCTTTGAATTATTTGATCCTGTAAATAAAATTGAATGAATGACCAATCAAATGTACAGTCTTGGAATCTTAAGATAAGGGAAAGATTTTGGCCAAGAGAATTTATGTCAATAGATATTGCTAGCAGCCAAATATTCAGAAGTTATCATTTTTCAACCATAGCATTAGAAATGTGACTTAGTCCATTCAAATTAAAATAGGCATTTAAATGGTTTTTTATTCTTACTGGATTGAAAAATGGAGGGGAAAAGAGTTCACAAAATGGTATTATTTCTCTCTCTCTCTCTCTCCTTAGCTTTGTCTATATGCTATCATGTCTCTGGTGTTGACTATTTTCTTCAGTACAATAATGTGCATTTTATTCTATCCCTATCATTATTTTTGACTTTCTTTTAATCCTTAGATTTCCTCAGGTTAATTGCTACAATTTTTTTTTGATTGATCCATTGAGGGCAGAAAATATTTGCTTTTATTCCAGCACCATACTGAGATATCAAATTCAGCACAGCATAAGAAAATGGGTTGCAGAAGTTATTTTATATGAAAGAGATGAAGATACACTTTTCCTTCCTAACACTTATGAATGGCAATTTCCATAGTTTAGCTTTGCCCTCAAAGCAGAATGACTAGAAAATGGAACCATATAGCTACAGGCAACATATTTGTTTTAATATTATCCTTGACTTGCTTTCCCACTCTGTATAATCTCAGAAAAAAGCCTTCATCATATAAAGGTTAATTTTGTTCTACATTGGCCAAAGAAGTACACAAAACATAAGCCAGAATTTAACATTATGATGGTAAATGCTAACAAATCCATATGTAATCATTCAGTGTATACATTTTCCCCAATGAAAATTTTCATTGTTGTAACTAAAAGATCCCTTATATTTGCAAAAAAACCACTTTCATATATCTGGATTAATACATTTTAATTAAAACCTTGCATTCAATTAAAGCTTTGTGTTTGTCCACTCATTAAAAATGAATTTACTGAGCATCTGAGTGTTGTTATCAAAGGTACATAGAAAATCTATTCTTTTACTTATCAGAATGGATAACGAGATAAAGTAGTCCAAGAATAATACCAATGAAATTCTTTTACACTGACAATACCATCTAGGCTAATTCTTATTATTTATTCTTATTCCCTTTATTTGTATGCCGCCCTTTTCCCTGGGGGGACTCAGGGTGGCTCACAGTTCAAAAAGGGGGGGGGAAGGACAAACAATTTTCCGACATGAAGACAGTACAACATATTAAAAGAAAACACAACAGTCACACAATTCGGGTGGGGTTAGAATCTTAACCCCAGGCCAGCCGGGATAGCCAGATCTTTAAAGCAGCGCGGAAGGACTGGAGGGTGGTGAGGGTCCGAATCTCCACGGGGAGTTCGTTCCAGAGGGTCGGAGCAGCCACCGAGAAGGCTCTCCTCCGGGTAGTTGCCAGTCTGCACTGGCTGGAAGATGGTATTCGGAGGAGGCCTAATCGATGCGATCGTATCGGTCTAGTGGAGGTAATTGGCAGTAGGCGGTCTCTCAAGTACCCATCTGTTTTTTAAATAACCAACAACATGTGATAGATACCTTTTATGAAGTACTGGGACTTTAAATATGCAAAGGGTGGTTTTCATGACTACACTGTACTCCTCTTCTACACTGTACTCTTCTTCAGTCAAGAAGGAGAAAAAGAATCTGATGTAGCCTATGTAGAGCTTCATAGCCAGTGCAATCAATTTATTTAATTATATTTCACATTACTGAACTATCCATTTTCCTCAAAGAGGGACTTTAGATAGAATACAATAAAATATAAAAATTAAAATGCTGAAGTTAAAATTTGAGAATTAAGTTTTTTTAAAAAAAAAATCACATATAAACTTTTAAGGTAGCCAGAATAATTAAACCCTGATAGAAATTAGCTGACAAAGTTACATTCCTAATGCTGTGTGCATTGAATGCTGCTGGCCATTCACCAATTCTCATGGTAGCTGCCATATTTGTCCCTTTTGGCACAAAATGATGTCCACTAGCAAGGTTCTTCACTTCCCTGCCTGCTACTTATGGCAACAGCCACAAGATTGTGTCTGCCTGACCACTATAGTGAATACATACTTCATTATATGAAAGAAAAAAATATCACAGCACAGATTGTTATGTTATCTATGCTATACTATGCTATGCTATGCTATGCTATGCTATGCTATGCTATGCTATGCTATGCTATGCTATGCTATGCTATGCATATTTTAGATTAGGTTAGGTTAGGCTAGGCTAGGCTAGGCTAATATCTAAGGGATTATAAGACCTCTTCCTGATGACTGAAAAAGCTCTTACTGTTTCTTTACATAAAGAAGAAGTTAATAATTGCAAAAATTACAGTGCTAAGTTTGTTTTGTGTGCCTTGAAAAAGTGTTTGGCAAAATTCTAACTGAAAGGGCACAAATCTGAGAAATAGACTCTGAGATGTGCAATATGATGTGATGTTTATTAGGGGGTGTATAGTTCAAAGAGTTGATATTCAGTTAATTATTGAGAAGTATATGAACGCAGGAAAGATGATGTATTGCACATTTGTTGATTTAGAAAAAGCATATGATAAACTGAAAATATTTGAGTAATGGAATGTTTTGTGCAAATATGGAATTGAAATTTCGTTGCTGACTGAAGCATCCATATATCCAAACATTCATACGTCTCTTGTCTCATCCATGTGGAGACAAGACAAAGGATAACCACGAGGCAAGAGATATGAGAAGCTGGAGAAGGACCAGGACTTGAAAGAAGAACTAGAGAGGATGTGGAAAGTAAAGGACAAAGTTGTCTCAGAGATGGTAGGAGCAAACGAGGCTGTGATTCCTAAGCTGGGAGAGTGGCTCACCAGATCTCAGGAACAGCAACAGAGTCCTCTGTCCAAAAGAGTGCAGTGCTAGAAAAGATAAGATACTTGTGCACAACCTCAAACTCCTAAGCCTTTTGTAGAAGATCTTATATTAAAGAAGATGCATGGCAGTGAAAAGGGTGAAAAGGAATTATTATACTGCATATTATATATGAGCTAGATCATGTATGAGAATAAATGGAACAGTTGGTGAATGATTCAACACAAGCAGGGAATAATGCAAGAATCAATATCTCACTGTTTAGAATATGTATGGATAAATGTATAAGGAATGCTTATAGAAATGTGTTGGTTGAAGAAGTGAATGTACATGTAGTTCTGTATGAAGATATTGCTTTGACTGAGAACCAAACCATTTGCAGCAAAAATTAGCCAGAGTATATGATGTAGTGAGGAATATGTTCACTAAGTACTGAAACTGGTACTGGTTAAATTTGGAAGTGGGGAAAAATCTATTGCAAATTCTACAAAAACACTCACTCATCTCTGCCCCATGTAAGTACAGGGATTTGTGTACTTTATATTGATAGTTCTCATTTAACTACAGTAATTGGGACTGGAATTTCTGTTGCTATGTGATATAATCATACAATATATTATCATATGACCACACTGCTTAATAAATGCAGTTCCAGCAGTCTTCAGATACCATCAGCAAAGAGCAGCTCATATGATCACAACTGCTTTCTTATGGGTTCCCCATTGACTTGTGGAAAGCCAGCAGGGAAGATTGTAAATTGTGATCATGTGACTATGGAAGCCTGCAACAGTTGGAAATCCATACTACTTGTCAGCCAGAATGTGGAGGAACTGAGGAATTTTGAGGACCAGTCATAATGACCACTCTTTTAGTGCTGTCTCAGGTTTGAATGGTTGTGACTGAAGAATATACAAATGAAGATAGTTTCTTATCTCTTTTATTTGTGACATTGCCATTTGAAGCTTTTGACAATATTGCCTGTTTCCTTCTTAGAAACATAGGAGTTGCCTTTCACAAAGCAATCAGTTTTTGTATCCCAGCATTTTCTCATTGGTAACAGTTTTACAAGTGTTGTGCAGAGGTTAATTTTTTGCTTTATCTTGGATTCCAGTAGAAGCCAAGACAACATCAAAAAGACCTTGCATACATTGTGAGGTTATCATGCAAATAATGCAAATATGTAATTCACATTATTTGCATGATAATGCAAACCAAATATTCCACCCCATCTTCTGACAATATCTATACTATTATATCAGGGGTGTTAAATGGGTGGCCCATGGACTGGATGCATTATGTGCAGGCCACGCTCACCCCAGCTCCGCAAATGGGAAAAACATTGCAAAATCTCATGTGATGGAAATGCGAGTTTGATATCCGGGGATTATGTGATTTATTTAACAGGAGGGGGCAGGAACTGAGTAGTTCACAGTTCCTTATAAAGTTATCTTGATTTATTCAGACATAAATTCACATCCTATCTTATTTATGCTTAACCGCATGGATGGTAGTTGAAAAAAACCTAGATTTTATAATACATGGTGGACTAGCTGGAGATCACTTCCACCATGTGGCAACCCACAAAATTTAATTTGCAAACATGAAGATGCTACAGGATTATGGTGCAAGCAACAGCTCAGTTCATAATATAATTTTCAGTTTAAAAGTAATTCTTCACCTGAAAGAATGTAGCATTGCAAACGAACAAATTCATGCCTCCTGTTAATATTTTTTACTTCTGGTTCAGAAATTTAAGCACTGTGGGGCCTCATATACTGTAGACTGACTGTAGTATATTTACAACTACCAATAAAGGAGAATATTTGTAACTCAGGGTTGAAATGAGGGGTCTTTAGTGCTGTCTGAGCTTGGCTGTTTTCTTGCAGATGTTTCATTACCCAAACTAGGTAACATCACCATCACCAGATATTCAAAACTCAAAATTCTATCCAAATGAATCCATTAAGTTTATTTGTATGAAAAGATTTAGGCACAGCTCATTTTGTGTTGTATGCTATTTGTGGTATTTTTCTGACCTTAATTATGAAAATATCTTCATGAGTAAAAGGAGTTAATTGCCACCTCTAAATAACCACCTGGTAATATTTGGAGTTGTCATGAACAGACTGCCATGTCTCGGTGATCTTGTGAGAAGAAGAATGTCAAAGCTGCTTAGATTTTTATAACTATCATGCAACCTGATGATACAATTGATTTCTATTCCATACACTATTTACATGGCCTATGAAATGCAGCTGCTTTAAAATGCTTTCCTCTTCCTGAGTTGTCATGATTCAGGATAAACATTAAAAATATCTTGTCACCTTCCTCCAGATCTAATATCACTGCTCGATAAAGCAACAGCCAAATATGAATCTCATGCAAACCTCAGAACAGCAGCAGATAGAATTATTGGCTGACGGCACCATTCTGGTTTATTGGAATATGAAGGCTTGACATTTTGAAAAACTACAGCGTCATGCTGGTGGAATTTAAGAGGAACTCCAGTGCTGTTATTTATCCTGCTGCTTTAATAAAAGAAAGAGGCAGAAATGGAGGAATAGGATTGATTTAGCCTTGCCAAACACAAGACTTAAGTGGAACTTTGGAATATTACTTAAATCAGCAGTTTTTTTAACCTGGCAGGGGAATTCTGGGAATTGAAGTTCACACAGTTCAAACATGCTGAGGTTGAGAAAGCTGACTTAAATGAAAACCCTAATGACTTTTTAATATGATTGGTTCACCTACCTATAGAACAGGGGTATCAAACTCACTTTGTCACATTGTGGTCATGTGATGTGTCACAACTTTCCCCCCTTCACTAAAACAGGGGTGGGCATGGCCAGATGTGACATACCCAGCACGTGGGTCACAAATTTGACACCTCTGCTATAGAAGAATGATCATCATGGTATAGGAACAATGATTTCTAATAAGATTTCCTGGTATATTAAGCTGTGATTTCAGGAAAAGTCTCAACTGAAATCATTCAACAATTATCTGTATATTTCCCTTTCTGTAAACAGGCAACCCTTACACCCCAAAGTAAGGGATTCACTTAATGAATAAATAAGAGCTGGCAGGGTAATGTAGCTACAACAAAAATGAATGCAATTTCATAATATTACATATTCTACCTTTTTGTGCTTTAGTCTGACTCCCCATGTAGAACATTGCATACATTTCTGGGATGTATACTTGTTTTTACAATTAACAGTGAGAATAGTATAAAAATGATATCAATTGCAGGGAGAAGCTTTGTGTTTTCTCTCACTGAATGAGTTCAGCCAGGAGTTGGATGATCATTTGTTCAGAATGTTTTAATTTAGTTTCCTGCCTGAGCAGGGGTTGGACTCCGTGGCCTAAATGTTCTCTAGCAAAAGTAATCTTCTATGAAAGGAAGACAGGATTCTTTGAGTGTGACCTGGGACAGAACACAGAAACATTTTGAACATATACCCAAGGAACAGATATGAATATGCTATCCATTCATAAAATTTACTGCAGCCAGCCATGAGTCAAGTTGGCATCTGTCAAAGTAAATCAACAGATCACAATTAGCAATTTTTAAAAAATCAGAATTAAAAAGAACATGTGCAAAAACAGGAAAGGCTATAGTGAGATTGTGATTCAGTAACCAGAATAAAGCCAACCCGAAAGAGAAGTGACTGACTATAATTGAAGTTTAAAAGGCAATGACTTGACAGTCTTATTTTGCCTTCACAAAAGACTTTGACAAATCTTAGCAATATAAATAGAAGAAAAGTCTGCCTGTTGGGCAAGACAGCATATAATACTATTTTTAGCCTAGCATAGCAGGTGCACACAGAGTTCATAATATACAGTTTTGATATTTGTGTCTTCTGGTAGCAGTAAAATATAAAGGCAAAGAGATAGGAGCAGACTTTTTTTAAAGAATGTAGAGATTCAAAAACAAAACAAATAAACAAACCCAATGGCATCCCAATTAAAATTGAGAGAATTTAATTCAAATGGTTTAGAAATGCAATGCCTTAGGGGAAACATGTAGTGTTATACAAATATCTGTAGAATTGTCAAATGATGGAGAGAAAAGATGATATTTACATATCACTGCAAGATAGAGAAAGTGACTTATAATTAAAACGGTTCACCGACAAATGCGTGCCGACAAAATTGCCGTGACAAAACAGCGACGTTGAAAGCACGCCCACTAAAGCGTGTCGACAAATGCGCGCCGACAAAAGCATGCCATTGAAAACAATGCAAAAACAACCCTAACCCTAACCCTAACCCTAACCCTAACCCTAACCCTAACCCTAACCTTAATCCTAACCTAAAAACTCTAATCGTGCTTTTGTGGGTGCGGTTTTGTCGGCGCACTTTAGTGGACACGCTTTCAACGTCACTGTTTTGTCGCGTCGGTTTTGTCGGCGCGCATTTGTCGGCGCGCATTTGTCGGGCGCGCATTTGTCGGGTCACGAGTTAAAACAGCACAAATTGTACTCCAGTATGGAAAAAAAATATGCTGCAGTACAGGAACGATTTGCACCAAATGTTTGGTTAAATTGAAGAACTTGTCTTATTATCATGGGATGATAATATTTTTAAATATTTTTAAAAATATTTTCAATTTTATTTTTGCAAGGTGTATGTGATAGATGTTTTATATCATGTCTGACAATTCAGTATATTTTTATACTGCACACTCTTTCCAGATTTTATTCTGGAAGGCGTCATTTTGGTAAAATTAGAAAAAAAATTGAGATCCTAGTAGCCTCCTCCTCCTCCTCCTCCTCCTCCTCCATCATCATTAATTAGCAATGTGGGAACTCAACTGCTGCTGCCAGACTAATGACATATTCTTTGTTCAGTGAAAGGCTCTACCACTACCTCTAGCTGCCACAGGCTGTGCAAAAGACAAACCATGGCTGCATCTATGGTCTCCTACTGGGTACACGTGGAAGAATTTAGCAACCACAGAGATGGTTGCATGTTATTCATATGCACACAATTTCTTCATATATATAAAATTAACATGTTGTAACTGAAGACATTCAATAGCAATAGCAGTTAGACTTATATACCGCTTCATAGGGTTTTCAGCCCTCTCTAAGCGGTTTACAGAGTCAGCATATCGCCCCCACAGTCTGGGTCCTCATTTTTACCCACCTCGGAAGGATGGAAGGCTGAGTCAACCCTGAGCTGGTGAGATTTGAACTGCCAAACTGCAGCTAGCAGTCAGCTGAAGTGGCTGCAGTACAGCACTCTAACCACTGCGCCACCTCGGCTCTTCAGGGGTTGCTACTTCTTCTATGAGAAAATATTTAAATGAACAGGGTAACTGCCTGGTTGCAGAGTAAAGAACTATAGAGAAAGGCTTCTGAATAATTCACACAAACTATAAATGAACCCTGCTGGAAGAACAAGTGGAGGCAATGGCTAGAATGGTCTTAGCAACATTCCAGGTTGCATTCCATCAATGGTTGTTCATGAATTGGGAAGCTATGTTGCCTGTTGCAATTCAATCTACATAGCAGTGGTGGGTTACGACCAGTATGGACGTACCGGTGCCTGCCAGGAGCACCAGGTATCATTCCGGTACAGTGCTCCAGAAGTCCCACCCGCCTGCCATGCTCCTTACCAGTATTTGAGCTCTTTGGCACTTCCGCACACATGCACAGAGCATACAGCACCTGCGTGACACTCTGCCAAGCAGCTGGAGCATTGCAGGAGTTAAGGACGCATGTGTGCGCTGCGTGCATTTATATGGTAGATGCTGGGCCCCGTTGCACCGTACTGGTTGCACCGGATCCGGAACCCACCACTGCTACATGGGCTGCTTTTGAAGATAATTCAGAAACTATACTTTGCCCAAAATGCAGTGGCACAAGTAGTAATAGCAATAGCACTTAGACTTATCAGTATACACTGCTTTACAGTGCTTTACAGCCCTCTTTAAGCAGTTTACAGAGTCAGCATATTACCCCCAACAATTTGGGTCATTTTACCCACCTCAGAAGGATGAAAGGATGGGTCAACCTTGAACATGGTGAGATTTGAACTGCCAAATTGCAGGCAGCCTCCAGGCAGCAGAAGTTGCCTGCAGTACTGTGCTCTAACCACTTGATTTGCTCATGTGACATGCTTACTTCAGGAGCTGCATTGGTTACCGTAGGGTGCAATTCATGATGCTTTGTTATTTAAACCTTTACAATTCTACATGATTTTGAGACTGCTTAGTCTGAGTGGAATCTGGGAAGGAAGGCTTGGTGTTAACTCTTGTTCCTATGGAGTGCCACCACTTGATACCACATGAATGAGTCCCTCTTCTGGAATGATATTGTCAGACAAAACATTGGGCCAATTCTTGCTAGTGTCTTGGAATATGATTAACAATAGGTTCTTTGGAAGGCATTTGGAAATTATGTGATGTTGATTACTTATGAAGAAATGACTGAGAGCATAATTATATGATTACATATTGTTAAGTTACTGTATTATGTATTTAATGTTATGATTTTTTGATGGAGTGTAAGTAACTTTAGAGTGATTTTGATTGAACAGCATATGGACAAGATGAGGAATAGTTTTAGAAATCTGAGCATGCATCAAAACAAGAAAATAAAATATGCTGTAAAATATTGCTGAGAATGAACACACAAGAGTAATCTACAAGAGCCCGTAAACTAATTTTAAACATCTTTATCATGGGAAACATTTATATGAAATGTAAAAATAATACTGAATACAGTAAAGTCAAGTATTCTAATATTATGAGAAAGAGTAGTATGTGACAAGCTAATAATATATTAAATTTTGGAATACTTTATGTTAATTATATTAAGAATGATTAAAGCTATAATCCAGTGATTTCTGGAATATTTCCCTGACCCCCTAATAGAATTAATTTCCTTGTTAAAACTCCTTTTCTGGGATCTGTCCAGGGTACTGAAGAATATGCTGACGATAGTTGTTCTGTGACTATTTCTTAACTGAGTTGCTAAATAGATTTTTTTTTCTTGATCTTTCTATTTGGCCTTGATCCCTCACTTATACGTACTAGTGATTTAAGGTGAATTTCAAAAACTGGAGGGTGAGGGAGGAATTCAGGATGGGATGATCTCCAGAATAATAATCCCAGATTGATCTATACAAACACACACACACACACACACACACACACACACACACACACACACACACAATTACAACAGATAAAGTATTCACTAAAAATGGTTTTTAGAAACTACTTATTTATTTTAAAAAAACCAATTAAATAAAGTGACACATGCACAGACCAATTATCGATTGTCTTCTTCTTCCTTCCTAGTTTCCAGCAGGACCCTACAACTGAGAAGTCATGAACAGATGGAATTTCGAATTTCATTAAAATGCATATGTGTTAATGCAAAGGTAATGTCCAAGTGGGTGGTTTCAAAGATATGCAGTGTCTGACGCAGCTCAGATATCAACAGAATTAATGACATTTGCATCATCTATACAGCTTGAAAACAAAATCTATTTGGATTGGATTTTTTGTCTCATCAAAGATTCTTTTATTACATTTTCATTTTCCTTTATACAATCACTTAAATACTGTGCAGTTAAAAAAAAAAGAAACAATAAACAACTCATAACACTTCTATCCTACATACACCCTTCCTTCTACCCCTCCAACTTTCATTTCCCCCTTCCAACAATCCCCTCTTCTACTTCCCTTCCCCCTCAGCCATTCCTTTCTCCCCTTCCCACCATCTCACCCTCCTTACATTCCCTTCTCACTCCCTCTTAATTCCCCCCTCTTCTTTCCTTCTACACCTTGCTTCGGTGTATTTCTAGTATTCATTGGTCTATTTGTTTTATACTAAAACAAAAGGAAAATAAAAGGAAAAGAACGAAGAAAAGAAAAAAAAAGGAAAAAAAAGCAACAGTATCCAAGTGCATTCATTGTTCTGAAAATTGAGTCTATATTTCCGCCCTCCCCCCCCACCCCCTGAACCCCCCTACCTGACCCCCTTCCGACTTCCCAGGTCCCATTCCCGGCATCATTCTTTATCAAGCAAAGTCTGGAGTATATTGAAACCAAATAGATTAGAAGTTACAAAAAAAAAAAAAAAAAGAACAAAAAAGAAAAAAATAATAAAAATAAAAAGGGGGGGGGAACCCCCCCCAAGAAAGAGAAGTCAATATACTCTCTAACATTAACCTCAGCTTCTCATTATTTTAAAAATCTTAAACAATATCTTTACCTGCTTCCGCATATAAATTCTATACCTCCCATCCTGCCTTTACCCGTGTCCGCATATATATTTTATCCTCATCCATTGCTCCTCTCATATTTACTCCACCCTCGTGTAGACTCTCCAGATAATCTTTCTTAACCTTGTATTCAAATAACAATTTATACAAAAATCAGCTTACATTCTGGATCAAGGTAATCTAATTGAACTTTCACTACCCTTCCATCTACCCCACGCCACCCAACTCCATTCATCCCAAACCACAATCCAAAAAAACTACGATCTCCGCTCTCCTTGCCCCAAAGAATAGATCATGCGCAGTTTAAATTAAGATTCAAACAAGTCTTATATAAGTCCCATACAATATATGTCCAAATTCAGCACCGCTTCTTTCAGTCTCAATATCTCTTCATCGGTATACAGCTTTGTCATTTTATACCAGACAGGAGTCCTGAAATTTTATTCAAATTAAAAATTTAAGAAGTATTTTAAAGGCATAGCTGGATCTTTATTCTTTACTCTTCTGCCCTTCCGGAAGGGGAAAGCAACACCCTCCGCCTTGTAGCCACATGTCCCGCTACTTATCTTCTCCTTCTCCTTGTCTTTCTCCAAGTCCAGGTGAGTCAGGAAGTCCCACCTTCAGAGTTTTGTTGTAAAAATCTCGGGCTCCGCAAACAGAATTGAGACGATATTTTTGGTTCTCAAATGTAACTGTGATACCAGATGGCACTTCCCATTTATATTGTATCTGAGAATCTCTGAGTTTTTCAGTTAAGAAAGTGTAGTCTCTCCTTGCTCTTAATATTTGAGATGGTATTTCTTTAAAAACAATCAAGTCCTGTCCATCGATTTGCAGCCTGTTATTGTAGAACTTCTGTATTATCGCATTTCTGGATTCTCTTGTGGTGAAATATATAATTATGTCCCTTGGAAGCTGTCGTTGTTTTGCTACACACGAGTTCTGGCGATAAATTTTTTGAATCTGCCAATCAAAGTTAAATCCCGGACTTCCCACCGAACGTCTGAAAGCCTCAAAAAAGGTCTGTTTCAAGTTCTCCTGTTCCTTTTCACGCAATCCTCTGACTCTTATTGCAAACGCAGTCTTATTGTAATTTATCATAACGAGTTGTTTTTGAGCATTTTCAACTTCCTGTTGTAACGTTTGAATTTTAGATGTCAAATTAGAATTAGTTTTTTCCAAAAGTTCCAATTTGTCCTCCATTTCAGAAACATAATCTGTCATAACAGTCATAACTCTGATCGTATCTTCCCTTGTTTGAGCAATCTTGGCGTCCAGTTTATCATATAAGTCCGATAAAAGTTGTTTAATTTCCTGTCTGAACTCTTTAAGGGTTTCAAAAAGAAATTCTTGCGTTAAGAGATCTCCAGTAGAGGGCGTGGGAGGCAAGGGCAGCGATTTTGTAACAATTTCTTGAGATGTATTATTAAGGAAACGCTTAGACTGCTTCGATTTGGGAGCCATTATAAAAAACGCACAAACAAACAAAGTCTCTGCTCCCCTCGGTTTTAAATGGGATACTATTTATAGACTTTTAACAGTTAATAATGAGAAGTCTTCAGGAGAATAGAGCTGATTGAGTGTGTCATATATCAAACGCAGAAGCTATAAAATCGGCATCTTGTAACGCAGCTGGATAAGAAAGCCTTTTACAAAATTGAAGCTGGTATTTTGAATAGTAATAAGAAAAAATTTTACAACTTCAAGTTAATATTTGGTTTTAAAGCCATTTCAAAATTTATCTGCCTGCAGTTAATAAAACTCTATTGCCTGAATATGCAGCTTTAAGTAAAGAGGCTTTTATTTTGAAGTTTAAGGCTTGGCAGAACTTTCAGTGAGTAAACATTGTAACAAGACCGTTCAGCAGATTCATCACCATTTAACTTCCAGATAAGCAAAGTTAATGAAGGAGTAGAAATGAAACTAATTAAAAAGCTTCTGCTGGCCTATTGTGAAACCAAAACATATGATAAGCAATCTCTTTTGTTTTGAATTCTTGTGAATTCTTGTGAGGATTAACAAAAAGTGTTCATTGTTACCGGAGAAACCAGCCTGCTCGGCGCCATTTTAAAAGCCTCTAAGTAAATAATTTTTCGGAGGAGAAAAAGAAAAGAAGCTAAAATGTTGATAAACAATTATTGTCCACGGAAATGGATTCAGCTCGTGATAAGATTAAATCAAACAAAACTTGGAACTGAGTGGGGGAGACCTACTTTGTCCTGCACAAGGCAGTTTGAAATTCCCAGCACGGACAGCCATTCTGCCTTGGGCTAGCCCCCCTTTCCCTGCAAGCACAAAAGCTGCAAAAATCAAAGAGCATTTGCCAGCAAAACAATTTCTTCTTTCCTTCTTGCCTGAAGGATAAGAAAGCCTGATAAGACGTCAGATGGAAGATCCTCTAAACAGGTACGTAGCCAGGAATTCGGAGGCAGCTGATTTTTTTGCTGCCACCACCAGCAGGCTCCTCCCAGGAAGTCGGATTGGATTTTTTGATAATTACCAGGGCTACAGTATGAGATTAATGCAAGATCATTCATACTTCATTGCCCTTTAACTCCTTTCTGGCCAGCTGTGGAGATTGTGATGGAAAAATTGAATCTGTCATTCACTTGTTCAGATGCATTAAACATTTTTAAATTGAACGAGCATTATTTTTTCCAATGTGTATTCCTCTAAATTTTAGTGCCACTTCCAGCCAGTTCAATTTTATCTCCAATTTTCATGCAAAGAAATTGAAATACTTTTAGACAGATTGAAGCAGCAAGCAAGTAGGTATTTTACAAATTATGAATTTTCACATAGTGTAAATCCAACAATAAGTTTCATATTGCACAATGGTTTTTTAAAAAAAATTGATCAGAGGTGGGTTGCTCCCGGCATTACTGCCGGTTTGGAGCACACAAAAATTTTGTGGGAAATGGAAAAGGATGAGTTTTCATCAGAAGCCACCTCTGTAACAAATAATTTAGATTTAAACTGGCAACTATTATATCCAGCTTCATGAACCTTTGTTTAGAAGTACAGACAACTCTATTTCAAGACAACATTGTGGTCATAAAAGTATTCAAAGACCTTGGGAGCAAAAATGGAGAGTTGACATACCGAATACAAAAATTCTCACAAATGTAGGAAAGTAGCTAAATGATAATACAAACCTCAATGTACTTTATGAGAATAATTGCTTTGTCACTTTCCCCATTTTAATTAATAGTATTAATTAAATTCCAGGTAAAAGTATCAATGGTGGAAAAAATACAAAATGCATGTCAACATTGTTACCAATTTCAAAAAAGTTTAGATATAAGCTAGTTGGGTTTCACAAGTTGGTTTTGTTGCAAAACAAGAAGTAAAGCAGAAATGTTGCAAAAATTAAAGGAATAACTTTCAGTCTGCAGCTCCTAAATAATCTTATTAACCATTCTTTAAAGACAGAATTTCAAGATTATTCTAGTTAAACACTGAAATGTATTAAAGAACAATCTTCCATTAAATCCTTTTTTCATGGAATTGCTTTTTTTTAAAATGTAGCATCAGTCATTTTAGACATGTGTTTTTCTTATTTTTCTTCAATTGCAATTGCACTTAGATTTATATACCATTTCACAGTGCTTTACAGCTCTCTCCAAGTGGTTTACAGAGTCAGCATATTGCCTTCAATAATCTGGGTCCTCATTTTACCCACCTCGGAAGGATGGAAGGCTGAGTCAACCTTCAACCAAGATTGCTGGAAAGTGTTTGTTTATTTTGATCAATGACTCTTAGAGGGGTACTCTTGAGCAACCCTATAACTTAAACACTAATGCAAAATATTAATAAAACCAGTACCTTATATATAAAACAAATTTACTTAGGATATGTTTTCCTCTTCACTATCAGCACTAGTTTCTTAAATAACCAAGGTAGAACCATTCATTCTAGTGGCAAACCTGATCTAAGCCCAGGATATCTTGTTTGGGTAGAGACAAAATATACTCTGCATATTTCTAGGCAAAATGTCTGACAAAGATCAATAATAACATGATTTCATACCTCAAAAATATCATTCATATCTGAAAGCATATGAAATGTTCGGAGACATTTCACCAGCAGTCTGGCATGATATTTTTCTGAAATCTAGTAAGAATCAGTCATTTCTACATTTATTTTAGTTTGCCATTTAGTACATTGTATGACATTGGGCAGTTGTTCCCACAGTTGGAAAAAGTTGCCATTTTTATTCCACTCCAACCTTTTGTCTACTATGTTGATTATTTCTTGTGGTGGATGCACAAAACAAAAGGGACTTCATGTAGTGGGCATTTCTGAACTTTAGCAAGAGAGGGAAAAAGATGGATTGTTAGGTTAGGCTTAGGTTCAAAACCGCAGGTAGCGATAATTTGTTTCACTCATTTCCATCTAGTGATCCTGTCTGTGGTTGCTTCAAATATCTCCCAGGTAAGATTCATGGAGTATACATACATACATACATACATACATACATACATACATACATACATACATACATACATATTCTTTCTAGTGAATAGTTTTATACATGTGACAGGTTTTGGTTAAGGAACAAAAATATATACTGTTAAACTGTTTATGATACAAAGTTTAGGCATATTCAAATTATGTCACCTTTTTTCCTTTGTTTTTATTGATTTTTGTAACATTTTTACTGATTAGCCTCCAACTGATTGCACATAACTAAGAAGTAATCTGTAAATAATTATAATCTCTAAAATATGGTGTGCATATATAAATAATGCACAATAATAAGACAGTAATTACTTATCTGTGCATTGTTGTTCTAAGCATTCCCTTAGCTATTTTTATTACTGTGACACTGCATCATGTTATATTATTATGAAGGAAATCACTGAAAAAAAATCACAGCCCGCATTGTTTTTTATGTCCGTGGGATGTTGGGATCTGAACATTTTTTCATTTGAATATTCACCACTGCACTGAAAGACAGTGCATAACAATACTATAAATCAAACACAGAAACAGCCAAAAGATTATTACAGTCACACAGCATCCTGTAGCACACAAACTAAAGCCCTCCAAAGACTCCTAAGTAACTCAAAAAACCCAGTAGCCCAAAAATTAAAAACCCAAAATTAAAGTCATCTACAACATACAGTGTAAGGACTGTAACAGCCACTATGGTGACAGAGAGGCAGAAGACTAGCAGAGTGTAACTAGCAGTCAGAAGACTCTTGAAAACTCCTTAATCTCACATCATATATCCTACACCAAGATAAATCCAAAACGCTAGTGAATTCCTGGAAGTCTGGCATTCAGCAAAATTAGCCATCAATGGACACAGAAAGAAATCTCATTTACACACCATTCAAAGGAGACAATAATAAGCAAAGAAGGAAACAAAAAGATCTTAAGACGTCATCTTCAAAAGGAAACACCCAAATAATCTAGGATTAAGACCACACAAACAATCAAGCAGAAAACATGATGATCAAGAAATCATCAAGAAGAAAATCAGACCCCACAAACAGACAGAACAAGGCCTGCATATAAACAGGGAGCAAACCCCACATGCAGTAGCTCTGCTGATGTTATCTAGTCGAGTAATGAAACTTTTGCAAGCAAACAAACAGGCTCAGTGTGCACTAAATTCTCCACAGTTAATTTGATTACTTGTGTTTTTATTCCCCAATTGGAGGTCACTGGCTAGTTATTAAAATATTTTAAATTGTAAAAACAAGAAATGTGACCATACAACCAAAGAGAAAACAATTAACAGGAAAGAAGCAAAAAGCAAATCAAGATATATAAAACCCAGTTTAATTCAAACCAGGGTATGGTTTAAAAATTGTAATAGCAACACATACCAAGAAACTTTCTTTAGCTTTCATTATATAGTTTCCCATAATAATATTTTTCCTTCTGGTATGAAAGAGCCAATGCTGAATTTTTAATAGGAAAGGGAGAGGGTGCTCTTAATTCTAATAAATCAAAGGAAAAGTTAGTTTCCAGAGTTGATAATTGAAGGGTGTTTTCAAGAATTAATTGGTGATGCTGCTGGAATGATGGAAGCTGCATTTCACCCTGCAGCTTGCAGCTCTTCCTTCTCTGCATCAGTACTTGTTCCTCAGAGCCTCTCAACCTGACTACAATTGCCAATTAACACACTAGCCTCATATGCAAAAAAGAAAAAAAAATGTTCCAGTTTTTCTTTCCGTCCTTGAAGCAGAAAATGTTTACATTGTTAAAAAGAAAACAACATCAGTAATGTCAGAGTTTTTCCGATGGTGCCTTTAAATCTATAGGGATCTCAGTTCCTGTTTTTCAGGAAATACATGCATCGTATATGCACCCATACAACTCATGTCTTCCACACTAACTTGCTAATTTGAAAAAAGGAAATCATGCAGTGAAGAGGGACTGCTGAGACCAATTTATCATTAAAAGTGACTGAGGAAAAGTGTTAGGCATTCATTAGTTTTTCTTCGGCATGGGATACGTTCAGATACAGATGCTATCCACTGAAATCCATGTGCCATATTTCCAGATAATTTAGTATTACTACATTACTTAATGAAGTTAATCAATTTAAAAATTACATTTCTGGACAATTGCAAATATGCTGCCCAATTAATCAGGCTCTTTGTTTTTTTTCAAAAATAAATTCAGGAGTCCTAATAAATGTTCCACATTCCTGTATTAAGATCAATAAGGTGCAACTTTCTTTCTACAATATTAATTCGTACATGTAGTCAACAAATAACTTACTCTCAACAGCTCCAGGGGCTGCTTCTGAACTGTCAGAAGAGGAGGGATTTTATAGGCTGATCCTGCTTTTTTATATATATGGTATGCCCAAGTATGGGAGGAAGGTCACACTTCCACTCTCTGTCATTAGGCTCGTCACAAGAGACCATCCAGACAGAAACCCAATATTTTTTACTGTTGCCTTTTTGTTACATTTGTTATATTTAGGTTCGATTCCCAAACATGGGTATGGCTAGCTGATGAGAGCTAAATAGCTTGAAATAGATCTATACTAGTCTCCCTTTATTTATTTATCAGCATAAATATAACATACATACATACATACATACATACATACATACATACATACATATATATATATATATATATATATATATATATACACAAACACACACATACACACACACACACACACACACACACACACACACACACATATATAGAGTCGTTCTCTGTAGCTCAAATGGTTAACTCCCTGCCTGGGAGGCAATGGAGCACAGGTTCGATTCCCAAACTTGGGTATGGCTAGCTGATGAGAGCTAAATAGCTTGAAATAGATCTATACTAGTCTCCCTTTATTTATTTATCAGCATAAACATACACATACACATACATATACATACACACACACACACACACACACACACACACACACACACACACACACACACACACACACACACACACACACACACACACACACATATATATATATATATATATATATATATATATATATATATATATATATATATATATATATATATATATATATATATATTACAACCCCCGGTATGCCCAAATATGGGAGGAAGATCACTACTTCCATTCTCTATCCTTCGGCTCGTCACAAGAGACCATCCAGACAGAAACCCAATATTTTTTACTGTTGCCTTTTTGTTACATTTGTTATATTTGTGCTGATAAATAAATAAAGGGAGACTAGTATAGATCTATTTCAAGCTATTTAGCTCTCATCAGCTAGCCATACCCAGTAAGGGTATAGCTAGCTGATGAGAGCTAAATAGCTTGAGATAGATCTATACTAGTCTCCCTTTATTTATTTATCAGCACAAATATAACTATATATATATATATATATATATATATATATATATATATATATATATATATATATATATATATATATATATATATATATATATATATATATATATATATATATATATATACACACACACACATATACATACATACATACATACATACATACATACACACACACACACATACACACACACACACACATATATTTCCATTAAGTTTTTTTGTCTCTCCTATCAGAATAAACAGAACTAAAAATATGGTTGCAGATGTACAGAAGTTGTGTGTGATTGCAAATGATTGTAACTTCCCTCTTCTAATAGTTTCAGGTTTTGATCTTACTTAGGTTCTCTTGAATTTTCTTCTCCATGTGTGTCCCAAAGGTGCTTTATCAAGAGGCAACTGGACTTTCTGGTTTCTCTTTGAAGACATTTTGCTTCTCATCCAAGAAGCTTCTCAAGCTCTGAAGACGTCTTCAAAGAAACATCTTCAAAGAAAAACCAGAAAGTCCAGTTGCCTCTTGAAAAAGTACCTTTGGGACAACTATGACCTGGATGACTGAGAATTTCCGTAGATACTTCTCCCTGCATCTAAACAATATTGTTTTGGTCCACTGAAGCCAAATGTTTCCCTGAAAGAAGAAAGAAAAGTAGGCGGAGGATATTTTATCCTCCAACTGCTTGAAAGAATTGTTTTTACTCTAGAGAGCCTTCATGATCCTTTTTCACCAAAGTACAACTTGTCCATATTACATAGAAAAGACTCTGGTATGTTTTAAAGATTTGCATTCATTGAGGGAAACCAGACTAATGTATTTGTATGAAAGTAGAACTGCATATTTAATTAAAGTTTTACCTTAATTCAAAACACGCTACATTGTGTTTGTCATTTTTGATGATTAAATTCCATTTGCCTCATATTATTGCCTCTTATTATAGTGCATCGATTCCCTAAACCAAACTCTGTACCTCATACAGGCATATTTTCTGGTACCTGTTCAGAAATAGGACAGCCTCCTGCACGAATGTCATTCATCAACAGTTTACTACACATAGGAATATTAAGTAGTGGGAAATGTTATTTTCAGTCTGAATATCAAGAGTCTTAAGCCAATTTAGTTTTGAAATCTATTTCTAAGACTTTATTCATACTTGGAAATGTCATCTCAGGGGTTGGATGGGGAAAGAAGGAAACCATTTCCTCTTCTATAGAATTGAAACAGATGGGAAGTAGGCTATGTTAGTTTATAGCAGCCAAAATGTCTTTCTGGAACTGGAGCACTCTTGCATATATCAACCCACAGTGCCCTTTTGTGGAAGTTGCTGAAAAAAACATATGTTGAACTGGAAGATGCTGACCTAAAGTGAAAGTTGAATATTCTGTATTACTCTTTTGGAAGTAATGGTTCCATTGCACAACTTTACAATCTGATCTTAATAAATCAGAGCAATGGCCCAACACTTAAATCTTTACATATGATCAATCAAAGTGTCTAAAATCTTATGCTTCTTTCTTTCTTTCTTTCTTTCTTTCTTTCTTTCTTTCTTTCTTTCTTTCTTTCTTTCTCTTTCTCTCTTTCTCTTTCTTTCTTTCTTTCTTTCTTTCTTTCTTTCTTTCTTCCTTTCTTCCTTTCTTTCTTCTCCTTTCTCCCCCCCTCCTTCCCAACCCACAATGATGCTTGGAATGATAGCAATAGCAGTTAGACTTATATACCACTTCATAGGGCTTTCAGCCCTCTCTAAGTAGTTTACAGAGTCAGCACATTGCCCCCAACAATCCGGGTCCTCATTTTACCCACCTCGGAAGGATGGAAGGCTGAGTCAACCCTGAGCTGGTGAGATTTGAACAGCCGAACTGCAGAACTGCAGTCAGCTGAAGTAGCCTGCAGTGCTACATTTAACCACTGTGCCACCTCGGCTCTGATGTTTCAATGAGATGTAGCATTGCTTCTATATGCCCACTTCAGTAATATTAAGTTTAAACACTGGATGTTCTAGTCTTGGATCCCATAATTTCTCTTATTTCCAAACATATGTATCCAACTTATCACACCTGCAAGCCCTTATTTTCATTCTGCTGAGCAGGTCTGTCTCTCTATAAAACCTAACACCTTACCCTGACAGCAGAATTGGTTGTTTCCACTGGGGCTTTTGTAGGACTGAAGAGTACTAACAATCTGTTCTTTTCAGTGCCATTATCACTGACAGGCTGCTCTGCCAAGTAACATTAAAGATATTATTATTATTATTTTTAAAAAGAGAGAGATCAGAGCAATTTACTTTTTCTCTTGTTTCAGTTCATGGCATGTCCAGGACCTGCTAAATGCACATTTCAAGGATTTCATCTTCATCTTCCCTGGAAATGGGAAATATATTCAGCACTGCAGTGATGAAACTGTTCTTGAGAGGTGATTTCACTTTTTAATTCAGCAGTTTGAAGGTTTTTGTCATCTGCTTTTATTTTAAATATCAGGTTGAGAATTACAGAATTGGTAGCTTTGTTAGTTACTGCTGTCTCTTCCACAGACAGCAGTAACTACCTGGCATTTAATTCTTACTTACAATGTATGAGAGAGATAGGTCCCTTAATATGCGGTCAATAACAAATTAAAGATAATATCCGTTAATGTTTAATTAAAATAATTTTTATTATGTAATCTTGTCTTATAATGTAAGAGCATGTATGTGAGTGGAGGTTTCAGCTCTTCCTTTTCCTTCTGGAGAACCAATGAATCTCACAGGCAACAACAAATCAAAACTGTATTTTTAAACATATATTACTATTTTGAATAACCAACATGTAAACATTCAGTATTAAAGGAGGGAGGTTCAGCTTGATTTTAAGTACGAGAAGACATTCAACTGATTATGTAATGCTCCAAGTGGATCAGAAGATGGCACTGATCCACTACAAGTAGGAATTGTTATAACATTGTTTAAATACTAGATCTTCTGGGAATTACTTAAGGCATGATGCAGGGCTGCCATAAAACATACAGTTGCTCTAGTTGTATGCAGACCTCTAAAGACTGTTTATCACACCCAGCAAAGGAAATTTAATTTTAATGTAGCTTTTGCCTAAATCAGGTTCCTATTTCTAAATTATAACCTGCTTGATGAAAAATTTCAGCTTCTTTTCCTTGCATCCTGCACCAACTTCTTGGAATAATGCCAGCTTTGATCAAACCTATTGGGAAGAGGAGGCTTCCTGATTTCTTTGTGAAACAAAGAGAATTCCCTGGAATTCTGCCTCTAGTTTGAAAAATGTAGCTCTGGGGGTTTATAAGAGATGCTGGGGGTGGGGAGTTGGGAGGAGCAGTCTGCTTCCCTGGATATGTGAGCAAGAGTCATGCTTCACTCCGTATTTACTGCTTGTCTGAAGGTGGTGCTTGCATTGTGTGACAGTTTAGAGGAGGGCTGGGAGGGAAGCTAATCCTTTATAGCAGGATGGGCCAGCTCTGTTTAGAAAGTACAACACCTAATTCAGTGTTTTTCACCTTCAGCAACTTTTAAGATGAATAGACACCATCTCCCAGAGTATCACACCCAGCATGCTGGCTGGGGTATTCTAGGAGTTGGAGCCCAAACATCTTAAAGTTGCTGAGATTGTGAAACCCTGATCTAGTGTACTTTGATGGGCACCTTAAGGGATATATAGACAGACATCTTTCAGGGGTGTCAAACTAGCGGCCTGGATGTGTCATGTGCAGGCCACACCCAGCACAGCTCCACAAATGGAAAAAACACAAAACATCACGTGATGGCAACACAATGCTGTGATCTACATGTTCAGATCATCGATTACAAGAGTGGTCTCCAACCTTGGCAACTTTAAGACCTCTGGACTTCAACTCCCAGAGTTCCTCAGCCAGCTTTGCTGGGAGTTGAAGTCCCCAAGTCTTACAGTTGCCAAGGTTGGAGACCACTGGATTACCATAACAGGGATTTTGTTAGTAAATGAATGAACTAATCTCATTGGCTCAAGGTTGACTCAGCCTTCCATCCTTCCAAGGTGGGTGAAATGAGGACCCAGACTGTGGGGGCAATATGCTGACTCTGTAAACTGCTTAGAGAGGGCTGAAAGCCCTATGAAGCGGTATATAAGTCTAACTGCTATTGCTATTGCTATTGCTAACTACTAGTAGGTACATTTAGAATTACATTATAGCTGTTTCATACTAGGAGATTTTAGGGAGTTGCTGTCAAAGTCTAAAGATTAGGGCAGTTGGGGAACAAAGGCATCCCTTAAAAGAAGACATCTACTTTGGTCTTCAAGACTGGTGGGAAGAAGCAACTGAATGGATCCACATTATAGAAGTTGATTTGAGGCATCTGTTTATACTGCAAAATTTCAGCAACAGGAAGAGAAAGTTTTGCATCAGGCTCAAATATCTTCCAGTTGCTATGGTTACCAATTATATTACATTGCAGAGGACCGACCATTACTTTCTTCAGCTGAAAGCCGTCTTGGGAATAGTAGCACAGGAAATGTCATGTAAAGGTCCTGGGTGTGTCTGTCTGTCTCTTTCTCGGTCTCCCTCTCTTTTGTATATTTTCTATATTTAACCAATAGAGGCTCTTCTTATAGCTACTATATCTAGATATGCAAGGAAAAGGAGACATTTCAAGAGACATGTGGTAAACAATTTCAGATCTGGTTAAGAATGCTAAATATTTTGATAATGCTTAGTAATATAATTCAAATGTCTCTTTGCCTTTGCTTCTGATTAAGTACTGAGTAGGATAGCTGATTTTTAATATCATGAAGTACCAATTCAGACATGCTTTCCCATAGAACTGTAAAGTAATGATAGGTAGCAGTCCTGTGAAATGCTTCAGATTTGATCACAGAAAGTTGTTTTTGCAATATGCAGGGATATATCTGCCATCACCTGGTTAAAGCAACTGCATCTATTTCCAAGTTATCAACTTTTGGGATTGAATCTGAATCATTGCATAAATAGATGCAACCTCTATACCCCTAGCTTGCACCAAAACTACTTGAGAATATTCAGTTTGTTTATTTCATTAATTTGTATTGTGACTTCCTGCTTTGTTGAGTATTCAAGGCAATTAACATTATGGAACATTAAAAGTTAACACATATTAAAATTAAAAGTAAAATAAACAAATCCATTAGGTATCTGACAAAAGAGAGACATCTTTATAGTAATCAAAAATTTTGATTGTGTAAGATTGCAACCCTAGTCTCTGAATAGGTCAAGTTATATATAGATAAATAAATTAATCTCATCCATGGACGACCCAGTGCAGTGTGCCTGCTTATTTGAAAGTTCAAAGACATTCAATTTTACATTTTTTTTTAAAAAAAGAAAGTCTTCACAAAAGATGACAATTGGATCAGTTGCTGTCTATTTCCTTGCAAAATTCAAGCTGGCCTCTCCTTTTTCAGAGAATCTCTTTCTAGTTGATGTTATACAGCTATTATAAGATATAGTGAATAAACAAAAGAAAACAGAGGAAAACAAAATTGTATGCAATGAAATTTCCACATGTCCTAGTGAAGGAATTAAAACAAAATTGGATCAGATAATTTTATAAAAAATAAGGCTTCTTCTTCCATTTGGCTCCAAATAGTCAGGCATGTATAAGGAGTTAAAATGTTCAAGAATTATAAGCTGCATATTTCTTTGCACAACAAACTGGAAAAGCTAATTAATAATATTCAGAAAATAAGATGATGTAATAACTGCTCCTGCCAATAACTATATCTTATGAACAGATACAATTTAGCTCTTTAGAGGAACTATAACTCCCAATACCCTCAGCTAGTACCACAGCCAGAAATGAGGGATGCTGGGAAACACAGTTCAGCAACATTTGGAGAACCTTCTATTCTATACTGAGTTACATATAACTCAGCAAAGACCAATCAGAAATAATGCCCAAGGAGTTCAATTGGATTTACATTCTAATTAGCATCCACTCCTCTACTCGTAATAGAATTCCTTATGCCACCAGGCTCAAAATTTTGGGTTTGGACAACCTGGAACTACTCCGCCTACAGTTTGACGTAAGCATAGTACACAAAATTGTCTGCTACAATGTCCTACCTGTCAACAACTACTTCAGCTTCAACCTCAATAATACTCAGGGAAACAATAGATACAAACTCAAGGTAAACTGCTCCAACCTGGATTGCAGAAAATATGATTTCAGCAACAGAGTGGTCAATGCCTGGAATGCTCTACCTGACTCCATTGTTACTTCCTCAAACCCTTACAGCTTCAACCTTAAACGGTCTACTGTGGACCTCACCTGATTCCTAAGAGGTTCGTAAAGGGGGTGTGCATAAGCGCACCAGCATACCTTCTGTCCCTGTCCTACTGTCCCCATCTATTTGTACTCATTTCCCTTGTTAATGTCTTTATCTTGTACGTGTTTGACAAACTAAATAAAATAAAAATACCTAAGACTTCAGCGTTGTATTGCCATAGGTTATCAGTTATCATTTGTTTTCTTGGTCATAAAAAATTATCATCAGATTTTGTATAAATCTGTCTGAAGATTCATCCATTCATCATTTTTTTTACAACCATCCATCTCTACATTGGACTCTATTTTACCATCTCACGTGTGGGGTGACAATGACCCCATCAAATTCTTTACCCTGAAATCTCTGTCCAAATAATTATCACAAAGAGCATCAGGGTAGTAAAAGAGGAAAAGAAAACTCATATGTTATTAAAAACGTCTCGAGATTTGGATTCTATACAGGACAGAAAATGTATGATGGTATCAGAACAAATATAGTAAAGCCAACATTTTCTCACAAAAGTGTCAGATTTGCACCAGTTGCAGTAAAATAGAAGGCACTCATTTTTAGATACTGTTGCAATATTCCAAATATACACACTCAACAGAATCAACTGAACAGCATAAAGCAATGACACAGATAGGAATTATGCGGGTTCTTTTGTAAAGGCACAAAAGACAGACTAATTCATAATTATCCTTTTCAAACAATATGGAATCATAGGGTCATGATTCTGTATAGTCTAGATTCAATTCATTGTTCTAAAACTGAATCATAATATTGAAAAAAGCAAATTATATAATTTTAATAAACTGAATTTTCTCTCTAGGTAGGCATATAAACAGAATGAATTAGAAACATTTTAGGCATCTGAAAGTTTAGGTCATAGTAGTCTCCCCCCTCCATCATTTCCCCATTATTTCTTAACTCTTCCTCCCTTCCTCCCATCCTCCCCTCCTTCCCTCCCTCCTCCATGTCATTGAGTATAAGGTTTCATTTTATTGTATTTTCTCTAACAGAATTCCTGCACATACAATTTTTAAATACAAGACAATTCTATATAAAAATAATGTACCATATATATCTGGGGTTGCCAATCCCTGGGCTATGGCCTACTACTGGGCAGCAGCCCATTCAGAACAGGGTCACAGAAGCGGTGGGCAAGTTCACGCATCCATTTGTTAGAGCAGCGTGCATGCGTGCCCACCCCTTGTGCAAATGGAACTGCGCACATGCTCACTTGCTTTTCATGCAGAACCATCCTTTCTCCCCCTCCCCCAAAGCCAGAAACATTGGAAACTGCTAATACAGGTAGTCCTCAACTTACAAAAGTTCATTTAGTGACCATTCAAAAAGTGAACTGAAAAGCACTGAAAAAAGTGACTTATGACCATTTTTCACACTTACATCCTTTGCAGCATCTCCATGATCATGTGATCAAAACGCATATGCTTGACATCTGACTCATACTTATGACCATTCCTGTGTCCTAAGGTCATGTGATCACCTTTTGAGACCTTTTGACCACACAAAATCAACAGGGAAGCCAGATTCACTTAACAACCATGTTACTAACTTATCAACTGCAGCGATTCACTTAACAACTATGGCAAGAAAGGTCATAAAATGGGGCGAAACTCAGTTAACAAATGGCTCCCTTAACAACAGAAAGTTTGGGCTCAGTTGTCATAAATCAAGGACTACCTGCATATATTACTACTTTATATATAATAGAAAATACTAAGTTTTTTTTTAAAGGAAACTTTAATGGTGGTATTATTTATGTTTAATATTTAAACAGAAACCATGGAATCACAGAGCTGGTGGGGTAGTTATTGTAGCCATGAATTGTGAGAGATCACTATCAAGCATCTGTCCAAACACCTGCAGTAAATCCCCTCTCTAGATAATAACTTATGCTGCCAAACTGTTCATATCATTCAGAATATTCTGCTGGAGCCTTCATTATTTTATTGTTCTGCATTGGAATGAGCCAGAATATGTTTTGGCCTCCTGGAACAAGTAGTGTCCTTGTATATGCACATTTCTAATTGCAAAAATCAACAGGAGCTACAGGAAAGGGAAGAAATACTAGCAAATAAGAGAGCCAACAATCCACGTAGGAATACAATCCCTTTTATTGCTACATCATCCTCATCATCCCAGATATAAGAGAAAATAAACTATTCTTCTCGAAATGTATCAGAGATTTATGCCTGTAGAATTTTGTGATAAAGTTATTTCAGATACTATGTCTGTTTTTAGAGTTCTACTGCCAAATGTTTAATTTTAAAGTTTAATATTTTGGTACTAAAATGAATGTATTTTAAAAGTCACATTACCGAACATAGAAAGGCTCTCTTGAATTTACCTCTTTGGTCTCTTCTGGCATTGTTCTCTCTTTCTTGGTATTTTTTTTTCTTTTTAACAATTTACCTCTTTTTCTGACTTAAGAGCTTTGCTGTCCCAAAAAAGTGCAATGTGTATTCACAACAAACAAAGATGCACACACTGAATATCACAGCATTCCAATCAAATTTGATTTAAAGAGAAATTTTATTTATTTTAATTCAAATGTGTTACTTAGCTCTTTGTTACACTTTGAAGGATTTGGGGCAGAGGAGATGGTATGGGAAAACCATCATTAACAAGGTGAAAGTACATTTTTTAGTTTACAAATTAACTCAGATTATTTTTAACACAGCGGTCTTTTAATTTCAACTAGTTAGTTTTTCATTAATTTTGCCCAGGTGTATTTTCTAATAGAAGTAATTTCCTTCTTAGCTTCTTAAAGAACAGCTAGTGTCAGTGAATCTCTATTATAAGGTGCACAGTTTAAGAAAATATAATATGAAAGTAAAGAAGGTTCTAGAAAGAAAAAGGAAACATGAATCTTTGTTTCACTGTATTATACTGCTTGGTTTTATGGGTACAAAATCCTGTGGGAATAACAATTGAGTTTTGCTTCAGAAAAATCCCAAATGAAGTAGATACTAAGCAGGGCAAATTCTGGTTAGCATTTTGTCTTTCTTAGAATATATTTATAGTGGGTTGTATGGGGCTTTTTATTTTTGTTAAGTTTGACAATATAGCTGGAAGGGTCCCCTAATTTTTTTAACATTTACATACTGTATTTTTCAGACTATTAAAACGCACCAGACTATAAGATGCACCTAGATTTAAAGGAAGAAAACCTCTAAAGAAAACCTCTTTTTGGCTTTCGTGCATTGAGTTTTCACCCTCCCCAGCCCCCAGAAGCACTTTGCAGCCTAAAAACAGGCTCCCGAATCCTCCGCATGTCCCATTTTTGCAGAGTGTTTCTGGGAGACTGGGAGGGTGAAAAATGCAATGTGCAGAGGGTTTGGGAGCCCAAAAATGGGCCCGTATTCAGTCTATAAGATGCACTGAAATTTTCACCCACTTTGGGGGGGGGGGAGAGAGTGCATCTTATACTCTGAAAAATACGGTACTTTAGATTATTGCTAGAACCCCTTGAAGAATACAAGTCTTTTCTAGTGCTTCTCATTTAGATCCTCCGTAGCTACAGTATACAGGTTGTGGGTGGATAATTTTTTTAAAAAGATAGAACTTTTTAAAATCATCTCATAAAGCTTATAAAACCAGTGGTAACTGCCAGTTGGCTGACTTTAGGCTGGTCACTCTCTCCCACCCTTCTCAGGGTTGTTATGGGGAAAAGAGGAGACAGGAGTATTAGGAATTTTTGTTGCCTTGTGTTATGTATAATAAGGTCAGAATAAAAATATATAATTAACAATCAAATAATGATTTGGTCACAGTTTTGATTTGGTCGATTTCTGCACAATTTTTAAAATGTGGGTTGGATATTTGTCATAATAGAAAGTTGTCTATGAAGTGGACTGTAAAACATAGTAACTCTAGTGTATTAAAGTTTTACTAGACATAGCCCATTACAATTACTATTATAGTTTTTTTAAAAAAATATTTTAAAAGGTAGCCATACACCCAGCCACACACATGTAAACACATAGACACCAGTTGATCTATCCTTGCAAATACAAATGGCCCATTTTGACAAAGATGTGGAGACTCTAGAAAGAGTGCAGAGAAGAGCAACAAAGATGATTAGGGGACTTGAGGATTAAACATATGAAGAACAGTTGCAGGAACTGGGTATGTCTAGTTTAATGAAAAGAAGGACCAGGGAAGACATGAAAGCAGTGTTCCAATATCTGACAGATTGCCACAAAGAAGAGGGAGTCAAGCTATTATTGACAACAAGCAATGGAAACTAATCAAGGAGAGAAGCAACTTAGAACTAAGGATAAATTTCCACTGATTAATTAGGACAATTACCATAATCAGTGGAATAACTTGCCTCCAGAAGTCATGAATGCCCCAACACTGGAAGTTTTTAAGAAGATGTTGGATAACCATTTGTCTGAAGTGGTGTAGGGTTTCCTACCTAGGCAGGGGGTTGGACTAGAAGACCTCCAAGGCCCCTTCCAACTCTGTTATTCTATTCTATATTCCATCTTCACTGAATTAGTCAGAGCATACCATAATTCGCTACTTCACAAGTTTTCTTACCATATAAGAAAGTCTCATATCAACCTGTATAGAATCCCAAAACTTAAATTGTGTTCTGCCCTCCCCCCAAAAAAATTCTTTACACTGTTAAAAAAAACATATTTCTTACACTGAAAAATGAGAAAGATCCCCCCCATCTTTTTTATCTTTTACAACGAACACATAATTAACCTGTGGAAACTGTGGCCTCCAGATATCATTGAGACCAAGCGCTTAATAGGATTTTATAGGCAGCAGCAGTGGCAGGAGATGTGACAAGTTATCCCTGGTGGAAAGTCTAATTGAGAAATGATACAGCTTTGATCTCAGTTGGTGCTCCTTCATGCTGCTGTATAATATTAGTAATAACTGTGACTCCAACACTGTCAAGAGAGTTATGCTTGATTTACATTCAAGCAGGAAAGGAATTAGATTGGAGTCTTGTTTCCTTAAAAAGACAATCCCAAATAAACAGAACTCTAATGCCATAAGTCTGTCACCTGTTCAACCCCTTTTGAACTGCTGACGTGATTTATTCATTTCTAAGTTCCCCAAATAGATTTTTCTTTAGATATCATCACCTGCAATTATATTTTTCTTCTCTTTCCTGGATAAAACAACAGCTATTCTGAATCCATAAGACTTATCCCAATACAAAAACAAAAATAAACCAAAAAAAACCAAAACCCTTACATATTTGGCAATAGAAGCAAGAAATCCTAATCAAGGTTCACATTCCTGCCAAATTTGTGATTCCACTCATAAAGCTATTGCAAGACAGAGTGAATTGATTGGTGGAATCAGCAGTTTTATTTTTGTGTGCTGAAGAGGACACTGTTGTCCTGAGAAGATGTTACAAATGTTATCAGGACTTCTACAAATATATCAGCCATAGAACCTGATATAAAAGTCCTTAAAAGGGATTCAGGAAGTTTGCAGTGGTTAAGGCACTGCAATCTAGAAAGCAGGGAACCATGAGTTTAAGTCCTGTCTTAGCATGAAAGCCAGTTGGGTGACTTTGGGCCTGTTATTCTCTCTCAGGCCAACCCACCTCACAGGGTTGTTTCTGTGGGGAAAATAGGAGGAACATGCATTGAATATGTTCGCTGCCTTGAATTTGTAAAAAAATAATGATAAAGGAGTCCTTGTGGATTTTACCCCACTAATTGTTGCTGAACACAGGGACACTGCTCAACTCCATTTCAAGGCCATTGAGTCAGCACTATCTGAAGACATTTCCACAGTCATGTGGCCAATTTGAAGTCACAGAGTGCTGTTACCTTCCCACTGAAGTGGTACCTATTTATCTGCTCACATGCTTTTGAACTGCTAGGTTGGCAGGAGCTAGCGCGAGGATGGGAAGCTCATGCCATCCTGTGGCGCTTAGGTCTCAAATCTCGGCTGCCAGCTTTCCAGCTGACAAGCCCATCATCTTAAGAGCTGTGCTTCCAAAAATAATAAAGGCAGGATACAATAAACAAACAAAAAACAAAGGTGGAGAACAAATAGCTAGGTAGAAGTGTTTAAACAGTGCCAAACCACTGTGGCCAATAGTAAGGTGTTTGAGGAACTGTGGTCCACTAATGAGGAGGACCACAGAATCTCTACTACCATTTTAAATGAATTATGCAGTGTTCCCTTTATGGTAGTATTCCAGAAGCCTTGTTCAGACCACACCCACACTTTAGAAAAACATCCTAAGGCTCTGCCTACTTTTAATAAATATTAACATTAAATATTAAGCATTAGTAACAATCAATGATGAAAACAGTCACTGCAAGAATAATACATTTCGGCTCTCAGCTGAAATTCAGGTACTTTCTAGATGTGTACAAGTGATGCATATCAGCTTCATTTTCCCATTATTAAAAAGAGAATAGACTTGTCTTTTGGGATTGCTGCAAGCATGACTCAAATAAGGATTTTCAGGAACACAGCATACATCAAATGTGCTGCAGACATGATCAATAATCATGTTTGCAAAATAAATAAGAGAGATCTGCTGACATATCTGTCAAATAGTTGGAAGGGTTGAGAGGCATTTTTCACTGAGTCTAGAGTTAAGATTCAGAGGTGCAGTTATACTACTACCATTCCCCCCCACCCCATAAAATAACGACACCAATTTTTTTAATACAAATGTCCTTACAAAACGAATATAGTCTTGCAGAAAAGATGCTTATCTGTAAGACAGTTTGAAATAAAGATAGAATTAAACCAGTTTTTAAAATTATGAAGTAAAAGGATAGAGTTGGAGGAATTTGATAGATTGTATCAGATTAAATCTCAAGATAAATGAATTCAGCACGCTTAATGCTGTGGGAATGGGATAAGCTACTGTATATGTGAATGGATTGTTACAGTTACCAGTAAACAGCAATTTTTCTTATGTGGTTCTTTGTTTTCTATATAATGTTTCGGTTTGTCTTGTTTGTACGGTACTATTAAATGGTTCTTAGCAAATATTGAAAAACTGAGGTGTATGATAAGATTACTGAAGATGAAAATTGGTTTGGATCCCAATTTCATCAATTTTGATGGCCTAATTCATTTCCAGCGTAGCCTATTTCACTACAAAGTTACTTTTTCCCATATTCCCATAGTCCTGATGTTAATACTTGAATGCAACCAAACTTTCTTGTCCATTTCTCTATGCAACTCAAGACTTCATTTTATTAAACAAATGTGAGTCAGATATGCTGTCTGAATGCAAAGAAGCTGAAGGGGGTAAAAGTCAGAACCAGTTAGGCAAAGTATGACAATATGAGTGAGTGCTTTCATTGTTCTTATTTTATCTTCATTTTTATTATGATCTGGGATTCAGAAACTGGAAGGCCTTTCTATATCCCAGAAAGTCAATTGGTCAAGGATAGCCAGTTGCTTTGAATCTCTGAATAACTAACAATGCTTCCTTGAGGGTTTGTATTCAAACTGGATCTATAAAAGTAGCCTTTCTTTAATTCATTTCCCCCCAAAATCTTAAATCAGTTTGATTTTTTTTTGTGGATTGGAAAGCTGTACATCTTATTTTGAACATAGTTAGGAAAATAGACTAGCTTTCTCCTTGTGCATTCAAGTATTAATTTAAAAACTAAGGACTAAGTAGGGAACATATACTGTAAGAGGCAAGAAAAAATGAACACAGAGACTTTATTTGTTGCTCTAGAGTTGATTGTGTGTCAGCTCTTTTCTTTGGAAGAGATGATCTTTGGAATTTGGTGCTCACTCATTTTTAGCAATAGCAATAGCAATAGCAGTTAGACTTATATACCGCTTCATAGGGCTTTCAGCCCTCTCTAAGTGGTTTTACAGAGTCAGCATATTGCCCCCAACAACAATCCGGGTTCTCATTTTACCCACCTCAGAAGGATGGAAGGCTGAGTCAACCCTGAGCCGGTGAGATTTGAACAGCCGAACTGCAGAACTGCAGTCAGCTGAAGTAGCCTGCAGTGCTGCATTTAACCACTGCGCCATGATATTTTTATAGTGAATGCAGATGAAGTCATTGACAAATTGTTGAATTCCAAATTTCTGCATTGTTGTCTGTATTCTGTGGCTCTTCTTTATTTCTTAATAGAAGTTAATTAAAAAGCCAGCCAGTCCAGTGTGGACTGGCAAAGCAATATTGAAGGCTTTAATGACTATTATTCTAGAAGCTTTGTCCTCAGTATAGCAAGCTTCTTTCTCTAATGTTTACTTACAAGCAATTACAAGCAGGTTGCAGTCCACAAAGGTCTATTTGTACAATATTAATTCAACATGTCCTCCTTGCAGCTTCTGTCCATTTTATTGCTTTCTGTTAAATGTAGTTCAGGGATTAATTATTCAGTTTATGTCCCTTGCAAGATGCAGATTTAATTATAGTTTGATTGCATTGTTTTCTCTATTTGTTTCTAATACAGCAAAACATAATAGATAGGAAAGAAAAGGATTTTAAAGGCAAGGAAACCAGTTATGAATGAGATATACAGTAGAAGCTAGGAATTTAGTTCAATGTTAATCTGGGTTGAACAGGAAGCAATGAAGTAGAACCTGTGGGAAGTTAACATTTAATTTGTGTATAGGGAACTTTCTTGTCCATAACTTGCTTAGAAGTAAATGTAACAGACGTTGGTAGAAACTATAACATTATATTATGTATGTTATGAGAAATCTCCATTTCAATTTCATTTCAAACAAATTGTGAGAAAGTAATAGCTTTCCTATGTTAAAGGATATAATGAGAAAATGATGGTGGAAAGAACAATGAAAACACCTCACCATACATAGGAACTATTGTAGAATAGTAACACATGATCAGTTATCTGTATCTCTAGCATAGAAAGAACCCCAACTAAGTTGTTGCAAGAAAAATATATTTGACATAATTGAATGGTCTACTTCTAGAGGTTCAGTTTAAAAACAAATCTGAACAAATGAAAGGCAAGCTGTAAGGTGCTTTTCTTATATTTTTCTCTTTTATTTGCAGCCACCAAGTCAACCTAGTTCAATTCTCTGATTTAAAGCAAAAAACCAAAAATGTTTTAAAGAGGTAAATTGTTCACCCCTGAAATCACCCTTACACAATCTCATGAAGTGCATCCATTATTTTTTGTTCCAGAAAGATTATTATTATTATTATTATTCTCCAAATTTAAATTAGTATAATGAGCAATTATCATGCTTAGACAGTAGCTTTCCCAAAATGCAACACATTACAGAAAGGCAGGATTTGATGCAAAAGTGATCAAAATAATACTGAATTTTCTATTCCTTTAATGCATGTCAGCCATCCTGATCCATTTACCATATTTTTCAGAGTATAAGATGCACTTTCCCCTGCCCCTAAAAATGGGTGGAAATGTCTGTCCATCTTACACAGTGGATGTTGCTGAAGCCACATCCACCCACTGGCTCCACCCCCACCCCCGGCCATTATTGGGGATTGGTGATCCCAGCTGTCTGGGCCAAAAATGCAATTTTCAAAAGCCAAAAATGGGGTACACGGAGGCTGAAAATGTGATGCGCGGAGGCCAAAAATGCAACTCCCAGAGGTGGCAATCAGTGGTGATCAGCAGCAATGTGCTATGGCAATCCCCACAGCCTGGAACAGCCTGGACCAGGCTGTTTGCTGCAAGGATGCTAGCCAGATGAATACTGATGGATGCTGGTAGGCAGAGGTAGATTTTTTTTCTTGTTTTCCTCCCCAAAAACTAATGTGCATCTTATACTCTGAAAAATACAGTAATTAATTCAAATCAAGGTTCACATAATGCATCATTATACAAATTGTCATATTTTATACACACATTTCCCTTCCCCTTTTATTTTATTTACTTATTAAATTTATATGCCACCTATCTCACTATTTAAAGTGACTCTTTTATGAGATTGTTGTACTTCCTATCCAGATATTTTGCAAATTTGGCAGGAAGGATTTGCCAAAATTGGAAGGAGTTTTTGCAAGAAATATCGGTATATGTCATGCAGATCCAGAAACCATCAGAAATAAACTGAAATCATGAAGGATGGAACCTTAGCTATTTATATTTCCAGAATGTCTCTAAACAGATGGAATACAATTAAATATGTATATAAATTCAACCTTCCATCCTTCCTTCCTTCTCCAGGAAAATAATAAAAACAGTGAGGGCTCCAGAGAATAATTGTATCAGAGCCAAAGGCATTCTCTATCTTGAATGTTTTGTGGAGCTCTTAGTCCCTCTCCCTATGAAGATCTAACAAACATTTCTGATTATCACCAATTACTGCATGGATGGAATTCTTAACACATTTAACAAACTCAGAATGAATTTCATGGATGACACTCTGCAGTTTTTCAGGCTTGAAATGAAGGGCACTCAATGTTAGATTTTGCCAGCTCTGCAGATTGATTTGATGCTACTTTGAATTACAGGACATGGTATCAATCATCCATACTCTTCCTCTTCTCCTTAGAACTATAGAATAATGCACTGAAAAGAGATGGAAATAGATGGAAATGCAGAGGGGGGGAGGGAGGGAGGGAGGGAGAGAGAGACAGACAGACAGACTCTAAATATTTGAGAAATGTAAATGCCTCCTGAAAATAATTTCCTCCTAAGCTGGTCTTAAAGGTTGCCCATAGCTCCTCCATTTTAACCATTTGTTTTTGCTGAAAAATGTAGTTTAAAATTGGCTGTCAGCAATAGATATTTTTGAACCAATAGAGAGAAGATCTAGAATAAATGGCAGCACTTAGCTGATTTTGTCAGACATCAAAGAGTTAAACAGGTTCAGACATGGTTAAGGCTTGGAAGGGAGACCACCATAACTGTAGAATATTTTCAGAAGTTCCAAAGTATGGCAGGAGAAGGAGTAGCAAACTATTTCTATGTCGTTACATCCACATGTCAATAAAGCAATTAGTAACTGAACTTGATTCAGAGATTTCATTTTATCTAGGAAGAATTAAGGAATGAAGCCAGGAATTATAGAGTTATAAATCAAAATTTTCTGAGAGGGAAAATATGCAAAGGAGCCATAATTGTACATAGGACTACACATTCATTACCTTTTGGGAAATTCTTGGAAGTGTTAACAATCATACCATGGAATGGAATAAAATATAGAATATAAAAGAGAAGAGAACATAGAATAAAATACTTTATTTGGCCAATTATGATTAGACACAAGGAATTTGTCTCCAGTGCAGAAGCTCTCAATGTACATATAATATGGAGAAATGCAAAATGAGGAATTCTCATTCCACTCCTGGTTTGCCCAGTTCCCCCTTTTCTTTATCTTCTTCCTCACCGACAATCCTACTCTCAGCTGTTGGTTGAGTTGCACAATGCAGAGAACATAATGCAATAGAAAGTGATTGACCATATTTTTAAAATATTTTTTGCAGATGACCTGCTATAAGTCAGGCATATGGCACAGCTGTCCTGCCTCAAGCAGCATGGCAGTGGGACTGCATAGGCTTTGCCAGCTCCATATCCAGAGGAGACTGCAGGCTGCTGCAAGGCATTGCATGCCAGAGGACTTGGCACGGGCCTTGCTGAATCCATGTGGCTTTCTGTTCTCAAGTCAGCGGCATGCTCTCTTGGCTTGAACCAGTGACATGATTTACCTTCCAATTTTCAAGGATCTTCTGTTTGCCAAACAAATAACTCCTCACAACTTCCTGAAAGCTTTCTTCAGCATGGTGTCAGGGCATCCAAGCAGTCAAATGAAAAAAGACCACAAATCAGGACAGACTATACAAGCCAGTTTCATCTATTTCAATATTGTTAAAATGAGAATGCATAGGGAAATAAAGCAAAACAACAGCTCAGTATCTTGCCTTAATGAATAAATGAAACACATCCCAGGAGGATAATTAAGTGCTTAGAAGCAAGCATGTCGCCTAAATAATAATATATAAGTAAGGGAGGGGGAGAAATACACCAAAACAAATCACATGATTGTAATTAAGAAGAAGATATACGGTATATATGTGTGATTACAGCAGAAAGATACTGAAACTACTTGCTAGGAGATGCTGTTCGAAAAAAGGAGTTCTTCCTTAGAGAATGCTTTTCAAACCAGTCAGCAAATCATTGGGCTGGACATCCCATCAATATCCCAAGCATAAAACAACAGAAATTTGAATTCTAGAGCAGTGTTTCTCAACCTTGGCAACTTGAAAATGTGTGGACTTCAATTCCCAAAACTCACTGCCTGGCATAGCTTCAATTCTGAGAGTTGAAGTCCCTACATCTTCAAGTTGCCAAGGCTAGGAAACACTGGGTCTAAAGCAGGTCTGTCAAACTCCTGGCCCGTGGGCCGGATGCATCACGTGCTGGCCACGCCCATGCCCGGTTTAGCAAAAGGGGAAAAAGTCCTGATACGTCATGTGATGCTATCATGACGATGTGAGTTTTACACCTCTGGTCTAGAGCATGAGGTACTATGCATGGTACTTTAACACCAAAGTGGACCAGGAATAGATCGGAATAGATCTCTGGGTGATTGGAGCATTTGTGGCTACCAGAAATTTAATCATAAAAAATCTGTCCCAGCCTCAGCGTTCCATCCTTGCAAAATTTGATTATTAGTTTATTGCCTTACATTTCTCTGGCGGGCAGTTTTAATGGGTTGGGTTAAGATATTCAGATTTTCCAACAACTCAGATATACCTGAGTTTAGTAGTACTAGTTTATATCTTATTATGAATGAGTGTGGCAGGTGGGAAGCTTTAAACAATTCCATCTCTGCATCACCATTTTAAATCTAGTTTCAGTTGATGATTTCTTGGTTGTATTCTAGCAAAAACGGAAGATTCCACAAGTCTGAAATATCTCTACCTTCATTTGGTGTACCTACAATATTCACTTGGTGGTTTGTGTGTTCTTATTGGAATAAAAATATATCTAAATAAAGGTGAAATCAGAGTGGTAACATGTCAATTTTTAAAAACAAAAATACTTTATTTTACCTTCACAAAAACATATCTAAATTGCATAGGGATATTTTACGTTTACACTTTTGGTACCAAGTTTGAAACCACACTTATACATATGAGTCACTTGTATTATTTGTGAGAAACATTCAAATTAGTGTGATATTGCTGAAAACTCCTGAACATTACATTTTTTTCCATGCTGGAAAATCATTTTAGGATCTAAGGAAATCACCTTTCATTCAGGCAGGAAAGTGAATGGAATGGGCTAGGCAAATGAAGATGAGTTTGAACTATACAAATTATTTAATAAGCAGAAATATAAAGGAAGCAAAAAGTATTTATCAGAAGTGGACAGGTAATAGATCTTCTGACTCATGTGTTCCCATCAAGCATAGGAATAAAATATTAGATTTTAAAGTAATATGATTGCACATGTATACTGTCTTCTCTTACTTTTTCTTTAAAACTAAGATATGTTAAGTATATTGATATGGAAGCATAAATACCATCAATATAGAATGGAGTTTGCTCAGAAGCTGAAATACACCAAGTGAATGAGAGGAGAGAAGAAAGATAGGAAGAGAGGGATAGGAGAGAGGGTAAGGGGGGAAGATGAGGAGGACAAGGAGGAGTAGAATGAAGAGAGAGGAGAAGGAGAAAAGAAGGGGAAGTAGAGTAGAAAAGGATGATGGAGGGAAGAAAGGAGGTAGGAGAGAGGCAGAAGAAAGAGGTGTATGGAGAGCAGAAGAGCTAATAATGGGTTTTTATCTTTCTGGGCGTTGATGGCAAGAGGAACTGATGTAATTACTACTTAATACAATAGGATATTGGCTATGTAATAGTATACATGTGATTATATGTTATGAAAATGGAAAATAAAAAAGTATATTTCCCCAAAAAAAGGAATAAAATATTTGTGAAATTACGAAGAAAATGTTTGCTAATACATATTGTACATTAAAGGTGAAGAGCCGAGGTGGCGCAGTGGTTAGGGTGCAGTACTGCAAGCCACTTCAGCTGACTGCTATCTGCAGTTCAGCGGTTCAAATCTCACCGGCTCAAGGTTAACTCAGCCTTCCATCCTTCCGAGGTGGGTGAAATGAGGACCCAGACTGTGGGGGCAATATGCTGACTCTGTAAACCGCTTAGAGAGGGCTGAAAGCCCTATGAAGCGGTATATAAGTCTAACTGCTATTGCTATTGCTATTCTTCAAAGCCAGTGACCATCTCTTGAGTGTATGCTTTATGATAAATGAGTGTATGCTTTATGATAAATGCAAGCCTGCCCCTATATAATAGCCTTGAACAGTGGTGGGATCCTACCGGTTTAATAACCTGTTCAGTGATTGCACGCTTCTTTCAGCTGAGAAGATATAGGTAAGTAAAGCATAAAGCTGAGAAGATATAGGTAAGTGGCAGGCCCACTTGATTGTCAGAGCTACCGGTTCACCCAAACCAGTCCAAACTGGTAGAATCCCACCCTGGCCTTGAAAGAAGTGCTTGATTCCAAATGCTGGCAGGACACTTCTGGGAGCTGAAGCCCACACATCTTAAAATTGCCAAGGTTGAGAAACACTGTTGCATTATATCTGGAAACGAAACACCGAGAATGGGCAATCTCAAGTCCAGAATCCAACCCAATATGCAACCCCAAGTACTTTTTTGCATAGGTTCTTCTCAGGCTACAATTGGTAGGTTTAACGTGAATTAAGGACAAAACAACAAATTCCCAATCAATGCCCACTCCCCAAAACAGGAAGAAATGGCAATTTTGGCTTATGATGTAGCCCTGCCTATTTTACTCATTGTCCCATCTATGCCAGCCTTGGCTTCAAAATGAGGTTCTCACTCAAAATGTATGTTTGCTGGAAGCGTGTTTGACTCAAAAGCTTTAACTGAATATTTTAAACAGTAATTGGACTGCATAGATATTGTCTCAGGGCCTTCCACTTCCGTATTTATTTATTCAATTTGATTTTGGCACTGCCTGACTCAAGAGACACTCTGGGTGGCTCACAATATAAACAGAATACAAATGCCATAATATACCTACAAATACAATGAGAGATGTAACACACTGGCAGTGTGGACATCAACACAAAAACAGAAACCAACCAACCAACCAACCAACCAACCAACCAACCAACCAACCAACAACATTCATCTCTAATGTGGCAGATTTCATTCATTCTATCTCAAGACCTGGGAAAATATCCAGGTCTTTAAGGCTTTCCTGAATGCTATCATGGTAAGAGTCATCTGGAACTCAGGGATAATCTTATTCCAGCAAAAGTTTAACAGTTGTTAAATACAACAAATTTTGGACTTCTAGCTGTTGATATTTTTTGCATAAGTGCTTTAATTAATGCTAATAATACACAGAGAACACAACACAGGTTTGCTTTTTTTACATCTTACTACAGAGTAGTTGCCTAGAGTAACTATGTGCAAAAAAGACACCAATACAAATGTATAAGACTCCATAAGATTTCGTTTTCTATTTTAAATTTGGACTACTTCAATTAACGTCTCCACAACTGAATGTTCAAGTTGAAACATTGAATTGATTGAATATATCAAATTGAAGCAGATACTGTACTTTATTATCCAAACCTATCCAAAGATTCAATGGATTTTTAGGCATGCATAAACACTTTTACAGAAACTGATAAAATCTTCAGATTGAATCTATTTAATCTCTGGGTAATTTGTGACATGAAATTTGTACCAATTCATATTTATTCATAAATAGTAGTTGCAATATATAAAAGATCATAAGATTGGAGACTAGTCAGCACTATTTAAGAGGTGATAATCATAACTTCAGGATTTTTATGTTACAACTTCCCCATTTGTTATTTAGCTCCTGGCATCTGAATGAAATATATCATTTAAAGAATTACACAAATATACTCTTCCAGAAAGTTCAGAAATTTTACTGGTAGAAATGTTGCACAATATTGGTGTCATACTATAAAGTGTTGTCATTTGCCAAACATAAAAGCTGCTGCATTCTGCCACTAATTCTAGTTTCTGAGAAGTCTTCAAAGTAACTGTAAAAAGAGTAAGTTAGAGTAGTCCAGTATTGAGCTGTGGTGGCTCAGTGGTTAGAGTGCAGTACTGCAGGCTACTTCTATTGACTGCCGGCTGCCTGCAATTTGGCAGATCAAATCTCACCAGGCTCAAGGTTGACTCACCCTTCCATCCTTCCAAGGTGGGAAAAATGAGGACCCAGAGTGTTGGGGGCTGTAAAGTACTATAAAGCAGTACATGTCTAAGTGCTATTGCTTTGCACTGATGATGTGAATCACTATTACCCCCTATTCTAAAATGAGCTGCAATCTGTGGGTTAATATGTAAGCTTGCCAAAGGGTCATCTGGTCACAGACTTCACTTGCTGCTCCAGTAAGAGTTGTGAATCCAGGAAAGTCCCAAATTGTGGGCCTGGTCCTTTGGAGGGAGGTCCACTCCAAACAGAGTAAGCATATTTTTCTGCAGGAAGAGCCATTCTGCCTTGCCTGGATTAAGCCTAACTTATTTTATCCCATCCCTTCCAACCACCAAACAGGAGATCTTCCATAGGCTATGGGATAGTTTAAATAAACCACTGGCTACATTCTACTGAATAAGATTGGAGAAGTACTGATACTTTACCACCCTCATCGTCACAACAGGATGCTGATTCCATTAATTTCTGCTACTTCATCTGCTAGAGTTCCTTGGTACATTATGGGGTACCTTGGGGTATGCAGTTAGATTACCAACTAGATCAGCACTTTATAGGTTATAGTGAAACATTGTTTTAATCGAATAAATGGGGACAGGTCTGTTCCCAGAGTCTGGTAAATAAAATAATACCTCATTTTAGAACTGGCTAGAAGGGCAAATTACATCATTTGCAATAGTTATGCTATTTACATAGCAAATAGAAACTGTAATGGAATTTGGTTTATCACATGCAAGGTCCAGAGCATAAAGATCCAGATTACTAATGTTTCACTGCACTCACTTTCCAATCGGTCTCACTATGCCTTAATCAAATGCATATGTTCCTATACAGCTTGAGTTTATGAAGTCATGAGCATAGCTAAAAGTGCGACAGACCGACATTTCATCTATGAATCAGGCATAGATGAGGATGTGTAATACAACGCCTACAGATTTTGTTCTCATCCTTAATGGCATCCAGAAACAGCACAGGAGTTAATTGCAGCATACTAAATAGAATAATCCAGGAAAGAGAAATCAAACATCTGGCTCTCCCTATTTTGCTTCAATGACTTATTGTTATCTGTTACTGGTGGCTGTTCCTAGTTCCACCCCTGGCAAATGGATGGCTAGCCCTCTTCTAAACAACTCATCTGAAAAGACTGAAAAGTGTCTTTTATGCTGGGTGAACATGTTCAGATCTCAGTCATTTTCCAGCTTTTTTTTTTTGTCTGCAGAACTGTTTGTTTGTAGGATTGATTAGTCACTCTTTGGCAAATTGCTCTCGTGGTGATGTACAATAGCATCAATGCATTAAAAGCACCAGCAACTAAAATAACAGGCATCAGCATAACACCAAGAAGTTCTAAAAATGTCACCAGGACAAAATTACTTAAAATAGCCGAATAATAACATATGATTATAGAGGATTTTAAAATGCAAAGAAAGGTCTGTAATGAAGTAGCAACAGGATGGCTATTCATAATTTTAGGATTACCTGCTGTAGCTCAACATCTATGACAATTTGGAGCTGAGCACATAACAATGTTGTCAGTGTTTGACTAAGAAAACATATGTCTAATAGAAGGTTTTCCATTCCATCCATCCTTCATCTCCTGGTGGGCTTCTCTAACTTATAGAAAAGAGGACCTGAGTCAGGTCCTCGATCTTTCACATTTTTTTGTATCTTTTGTTCAGATGAGTCTACTTCTTGGAGCTTGCTTGATAAACTTGATAAACTCATAACTTGCTTTATCAAGTTTTCTTGATAAGATTTTTCAGTAGTGGTTTGCCATTGCCTCCTTCTTAGGGCCGAGAGAGTATACGGTAAGTATAAATCTTTATTACGGTCAAAGACCAGCAATACACATTACTTTTTACAATATATTAAAAAGTACTGACATTAAAATATATTTTAAAAGTATTGACATTAAAAGTGGATAATAACATATGTATTCTCAAATTGTTTGGGTCACTCCCTGGTTTATGTGGTTGAAAAGCCGATAAGTATGGGAGTAAATACAATGGTCCAGAAATTGTTAGAGATATGTCCAAATAATTGGTACAAGATGACAACTATATTTCTGTAACCATTTTTCTTTCTTGTGGACATTGCAGCAACATAGAATTTTGCCACTGCATACATGGTAGCCGGGTTTTTGTCCTGGAGGAGAAAGCCTACATAAAAATTGTCTGCCCTCCCTGGCAATCTCTCTAATAAGGGGAGAATATATGGAGACCTACAAACTCTGTATATCTCACAGGCCCCTTCTTAGGGCCAAGACAAAGTGACTAGCCAAAAGTCACCCAGCTGGCTTCTTGCCTAAGGCAGGATTAGAACTCATGGTTTCCTGGTTTCTAGCCTGATGCCATAGCCTCTATACAGAACACTTTTTCTTTGCATTAATACCAACATTTAAATCCTGTGCAAAAAGTAAGCGACAATTTGTGCAATCCAAATATTTTGTTCCCAGCTGTAGTATCAGGATACCTTTCAAGGGAGGTTCATGTAGAACATACTAAAGCTTTTGAAAAAATTGTCAACTAGCTCGCACCACTTTATGTTTTCCAAAATGCTTTGATCAAAAGATATTTTTTGAGAACATGCTTGCATTTTTTTTAATGTGGTCACCATCCCCTCTATAAATGTCTTCTTTGCTATGAATCTGGCAAGTAAAATGTGGCAGATTCTCTAATAATTAGGACTCTCTCAGTCCTAATTTATTATCATAGTACCCATCCATTCTTGACTAATTTTGAAAATAGAGTTAACACCTATGGATAATACCAGCACAGGAGATCATCGGGGAATCCCAGGATTGTAAACTAAAGTGAGAAACTGACACAGTATAATTAAAGAACACTATAGCAAAGTATGTTTGCATTATTGCAAAATAATAATAATAATAATAATAATAATAATAATAATAATAATAACAACAACAACAACAACAACAACAACAACTCTGCCGTTGCCGGTCCCAAGCCCGGATGAGAAAGGAGGAGAGTTGAGGTCAGGTTGGCAACCTGGCCCCATAAAAAAAACCCTGCCAACCCATACAATATGGTGAAAGAAACGAATAAAAATTTTATACTGCATCGGTCGTCGCGCGGGTTAACAAGGGCTGCGGCGGATGTTGGGGTCCCTGGACATCCGTCGACAAGTGGGCTACAAGTGGACCAGCCAACAAAATGAAAAAAATATAGTGCAGATGAAAACCGTGCCATAATGGCCTGTTACTACAACTCAGAGCCAGAAAAAAGAGGATATTTAAAGCGAATGAATGAATTATGGAAACAACAATATCCAGATTCAAATGTTAGTGAACAATGACTAGCAGATCAAAGGCGATTTATTATACGGAATAAAGTGTTTAGTGAAGTTGAACTTGAGAAAATTCAGGCAAATTGCAAAACCAAAAAAACAATATCACAAGCGGAAATAACTGATATTCAAGACACAACTAAAGACATTATAGTAGAACTCCCAGAAGAAGCTCTCGGGGAGGAAATAACACCAACACCACTAGAACCAGTTATCATTGAACCAACTGATGAACTAACTCAAAAACAAAAAGAATTAAAGGATAAGATCATGGAGCATTTTCTGTTTAATGAGAAAAGGCAACGTTTACCATCACTAAAAACTGTGCCTAAGAAAATTTTGGCCCCTATCATGAAAATGGTTAATGCAGTGTTTTCAACAATTGAATCGGGATCAATCTTGGAAACGAACCAGTTAATGTACAGCACAGCTGTAATAGTCACTAATGAACTAGGCATTAAAATCAAAGTACCTAGTCACACAACAGAAAAAGCATCAAAGCCAAAGTGGAAAATCCGATTAGAACAAAAAGTCAAAAAATTAAGAGCAGATGCTAGTAACTTAAAGAACATGCATGAGCAACGGCTTAAAAACAACAAAACCATAGATCGGCTAATCAGAAGATATAGATTGGATACAAGAAACATCAATGAAGCTGTAGAGATTGTAAAACAGCAGATAACAGCAACAGCTAGAAAAATTGAAAGATATGAGGCACGAATCATCCAATATAAACAAAATCAGCAATTTCGATCAAACCAACGGCGTTTTTATCAAAGTCTTAATGTGAATGGTGACACCAAAAGTGAAAAACCAGAAAAGCAGGCCACAGTTGAATTCTGGAAAGAATTGTGGGAAAATGCAAAGGACTACAATAAGGAAGCAAAGTGGATACATGGCTTTGAGAAAAGCATTGGCAACAAACAAATGCAAATATTAGAAATAACAACTGAGATGGTCAAAAATCGAGTAAAAAAGGTAAAGAATTGGACATCTCCTGGAAAGGACCAATTACATGGTTTCTGGCTCAAATATCTGACCAGTTTACATGCAATATTGGCCAGGCAACTGAATGAAATTTTACAAAAGGGCCAAATTGATGAATGGTTGACAACTGGAAAAACATACTTGATTCAGAAAGATGCAACTAAAGGAACAACACCTGGAAACTACAGACCAATAACATGCTTGCCAACAACCTTCAAATTACTCACAAGCATTATTGCAGATAAGATGATGGATTATTTGGAAACAAACAACATCTTGCCAGTAGAGCAAAAAGGCAACAAAAGAAGGAGCAGGGGCACAAAAAATCAGCTCCTAATTGATAAAATGATATTAGAAAATTGTAAGAACAGAAAAACGAACTTGAATATGGTCTGGATTGATTACAAAAAGGCATTTGACTCACTGCCACATAGTTGGATCACAAAATGCTTAGAAACAACTGGCATTAGCAAAAATATTACATCCTTTACTGAAAAGGCGATGAAACAATGGAGAACTGAGTTGGCAGTAGGGAATGAGATCTACGGAATGGTTAATATCAAGCGAGGAATTTTCCAGGGTGATTCACTTTCACCTCGTCTCTTCATCATCGCAATGATCCCACTATCAGTAATCTTAAAAAAATGAAATTAGGCTACCAAACAGCCAAAGAAGTTGAAAAAATTTCGCATTTACTATATATGGATGATTTGAAACTCTATGGAAAGTCAGAAATAGAAATCCAATCATTGACAAACACAGTCCGAGTATTCAGCACCGATATTTCAATTTACACATTTACACATTTTATTAAGATTTATAGGCCGCCCTTCTCCCTGAGGGGACTCAGGGCGGCTTACAATCATAAGGAAAGGGGGTGCAATAACAAGAGACAAACAATAAGTGAACAAAATAAAATGGTAAACCACAACATGCATTCAACTGTCAACACTCGGGCGGGTAAATTGGAAACCTATCAATGCAGTTTGGCATGGAAAAATGCACCACTGTATCCATAAAAAGGGGCAAAATCACTGCATGTGAGGGAAATGAAATGCCCAATGGCCAACTAATTAAATGCAACGAAAATGAAGCCTACAAATACCTAGGCATTCTGCAGTTGGATAACATCAAGCATGGAAAAGTAAAAACTATTATCAGGCGAGAGTACAGCAACAGAGTTAGGAAAATTTTGAAATCTAAATTGAATGGTGGAAATACAATCAAGGCCATAAATACCTGGGCAATACCAGTTATAAGATACACAGCTGGTATAGTTAACTGGACACAAGCTGATTTGGACATTTTGGACCGAAAAACCAGGAAACTAATGACAATGCACTACAGTTTACATCCACGTGGTGATACTGATAGACTATATCTGCCCCGAAAATTAGGTGGCAGAGGATTATTACAAGTGAAGCAAACAGTTGAAGAAGAAAAACATGCACTGGCTGATTATTTAAAAGAAAGTCAAGAACATTTATTAATCGACGTAAAGAACAAAAATCTGCTGAAGATCCAACAGACGAAACAGAAAAGATGTGATAAAATCAAGAATGGAGAGTTGGCAGAAAAAAGCACTGCATGGCCAATTTCTGGAAAAAATAAAAGATAAAGTGGACAGCGAACAAACTTGGTTATGGTTAACAACAGGTACATTAAAGAAAGAAACAGAGTCACTAATCCTGGCTTCGCAAGAACCAGCTATGCGCACAAATGCCATTAAGGTCAAAATCGAAAAATCCTCTGATGATGCCAAATGCAGACTTTGCAAAGAAGGTGATGAAACTGTTGATCACATACTCAGCTGCTGTAAAAAAATCACACAGACTAATTATAAATTGCAGCACAATTCAGTAGCACAAATGATCCATTGGAATTTGTGCAAAAATTATAATATTAAAACGGCAACAAACTGGTGGGAACATCAGCCTGAAAAAGTCACCGAAAATCAGATGGTCAAGATCTTGTGGGATTTCCGTATACAAACAGACAAAACACTGGCGCATAATACACCAGACATCACACTGGTTGAGAAAAATAAGGTCACAATCATAAACATCGCAATACCAGGTGATAGCAGGGTCGCCGAGAAGGAACATGAAAAAATTGCAAAATACCAGGACTTAAAAATCGAAATTCAACGACTATGGCACAAACCAGCAGTGGTAATTCCAGTGGTAATTGGCACACTGGGTGCTATTCCAAAAGCACTGGAATTACATTTAAAACAGTTAAAAATTGACAAAATCACCATCAGTCAAATGCAAAAAGCCGCACTGCTTGGATCTGCACGCATATTACGAAAATACGTTACTACATCCTAGGCCCCTGGGTGGGGCCCAACTAGTAACCAATGTCAAATCTGGCGAAACAACTGGCCGCTGTGATACAATTGTACAATAATAATAATAATACAAAGGACCAACTGCTGATTGACAAACTAATCCTAAAGAATTCAAAGAAAAGACGAACCAACCTGTTCATGGCTTGGATAGACTATAAGAAAGCATTTGATTCAGTTCCCCATAGCTGGATCAAGAAATGCCTGAAAATCTTTGGCATCAGCAGCAACATACAAAAATTCATGGAAACTTCAATGAATTTCTGGGAAACGAAGCTTATAGCTAATGAAGAAGTACTGTGTAAAGTTGAAATTAAACGAGGCATTTTCCAGGATGATTCCCTTTCACCCCTATTTTTTATACTCTCAGTGCTACCACTGACAATCATTTTGAAGAAGATGAACTATGAATATGAACTTGCAAAGAAAGGACTGAAAATTTCCCACTTGGTGTACATGGATGATTTGAAGCTGTTTGGTAAAACAAAAGCTGAACTGAATTTATTAATTGAAAGCACAAAAGAATTTAGCCAAGACATTGGTATGCAGTTTGGAATTGACAAATGTGCAACAATGGTAACCAAAGCAGGCAAGGTCATAGAAGATGATGGAATAGAACTTGAGAATGAAGAAATGATAAAGGTAGTAAAACCAAAAGAAGGCTACAAGTACTTGGGGATTTTAGAGGCCTCTGACTTAATTATCTTCAGCCAAGGAATTAACTTCAGCCAAGTATATTCGATGAAGTCACAAGATATTAAAGTCCAAATTGAGTGGAGGAAACATCATAAAAGCCATAAATACCTGGGCTATACCTGTGATCCGATACTCTGCAGGAATAATTGACTGGAGCTAGATGGAGTTGGACAATTTGGACAGAAAAACAAGGAAGCTTATGATAATGAATCATGCTTTGCACTCTAAAAGTGATGTTGACCGATTATATCTACCAAGAGCAGAGGGTGGTCAAGGACTCCTACAAGTAAAACAGACTGTGGAAGAAGAAAAACACAGCTTGAATGATTACATCCAGAAAAGTGAAGAACCAATGATTAAGGAAGTAAATAAAGGAGGCCTTTTAAAGACAACTAAGTCAAAAGCTGAATATAAGAAAGAAGTAATTGAGAAGCGATCTGAAAATTGGAAAAACAAAGCTATGCATAGCCAATATTTGAAAAGTATTGAAGGTAAAGCTGACCAAAATCTAACTTGGAACTGGTTAAGATCAGGAGCACTGAAAAAAGAAACAGAAGGCTTTATTTTGGCAGCTCAAGAACAAGCCTTAGCCACAAACTGCATGAAGGCAAAAATTCAACATGTTACCACCAACAGCAAATGTCGCCTTTGTAAGGCGAGATAGTCAACCACTTGATCAGTGGGTGCAGCAAAATTCCACAAACTGACTGCATTGCTAAGATCATTCACTGGAAATTGTGCCAAAAGTTTGGATTGGAGTACAGCAAAAGCCACTGGGAACATCAGTTCAGAAGGTTTTAGAGAATGAGAAAGTCAAGATCTTGTGAGATTTCAGAATTCAGACTGACAGGCACTTGGCCCACAATACACCTGACATAACAATAGTTGAAAAGAAAAAAGTATGATTCATTGACATTGCAATACCCACGAATTGAAGATAAACAGCAAGAATAAATCACAAAGTATAGGGACTTGCAAATTGAAGTTGAGCAACTGTGGAAAAAGAAATCGTGTGTAATTGGAGCCCTTGAAGCAATACCTAAAGGGCTACCTCGCTATTTGGAAATTTTAAATTTATCAGACTTGAACACTCTGATTCTACAAAAAACCACCCTACTTGGAACAGCTTATTTCTTCCGTTGTTACCTTAACAGTTCCTAGGTCCTTGGTTAGGACTCGAGCTGTTGAGCTACCAACCAGCCCCAAAGGCTGTGAATCTCATCAAAGATTAACCACAGAATAATAATAAAAGAAACCTTTACAGGGATATAGTAATAATGTCACCTGGAACTGAGCTGAACTTAAAGACTTTCTTTCTTTTATTTTCAACATAATTTTAAAGAGCAAGCTAAATCTCTCCCCAAAATATGTTCCTTTTTAAGTAATGCTGTTCCCAATAACTCTTGGAGACATAGCATTAAGTATGCATTTTCTTGGATCTCAGTGAAAATGACTGAAACCTCTGGTGGATAGAGAATATAAATGTTCTTCATTGTCTATGTCTTGTATTGGCAGAAAATGTTCTGGTGTCTAAAGTCTGTGGTGGTATCTAAGCCAGGAAATCTTATATCAAATATAGTGTACTCGTTCCAGTAGTATTCCTATTTTCAGTAGCACTGGTTGCTACTGAATGGCCATTGACAAAGGATGCAAGGAACTGTAAACCAACATCTGGATTGCCTAGCTCTTGCCATTTGAATGGAAATGTCAACCATCAAGGTGTCATAAGTTTGTTTTTTTAATTATTTTTTGAACCCTAATAGTAGAGCTGCTCAGTGGTATCCCTGAATAAAGTACATAGCGCTTTATTTAAAAAGCTACTAACAAACAGGCAAGAGGAAGGGGGCAGCCACTGCAATAAAGCATTTGGAACACTTTAGATATGTAAGGAGGCTGAAGGCAAGGGGACAGAAGACAAATGAGCAAAGGCATGCCAGCAAATGTTAAATCTCTAAAAGGATGACAAGAAAGGGAAGGTAACTTTTCATGCCATTTGGAAATGCTTAAAAAGCTACTTAATCCATTTGTTAGAGAGTATGTTAATGAGAGAGGCATACATAGCAACCCTGTATTATTTGGACAACAAAGTTTCTCCTTTTTTGCAGATTTTGAAAGAGAAAATGCAGAAACTCTAAAATGCGGCTGTATATTAAAGAAAACCTGTATTCTCCCCCACCCCAGAAAATGAGTCCACAGTACTACATACATGCAATCTGTCATTAAATCAATGTACTGAACACAGATGAGCATGCACTAATTAAACATGCTTTTATTTAACCCAGTGTTTCTCAATCTTGCCAACTTTAAGATGTGTGATTGCCACAGCATGCAGGTTGGGGAATTCTGAGAGTTTTTAAAGTTGCCAAGGCTGAGAAACACTGATTTAGCCTACACAAATAGATAAGAGTGTAGAACACTGCAAGCCTTAACAGAAAAGAAGCCCAGCAAATTATTATCATTATTATTATTAGTTGATTAGAACTAAGGCCACCATATCTGGGTTGCAAATGGGAACAGAGTAGTAAGAATATTTTGCATTTTTTCACAGTCCTCTTTTGAAAGCTCTGCGTTGTCTTTTCGACCCCTCTCCAAACTGTTTGAGAAATGTATGGCTAACTGTTACAGCTTTTTTTAAAAAAAGCTATGAACTGCAAGGAATATCAATTTAAAATAATGTCCCTAATGAGCAGTTGAGCCTATCATTATAACAAGCATTTTAAAAGATATGATTCTTTCACTTTTATGAGCTAAGACAGTTTTGTGGAATGTCCCTTTTTAACATCTTTTTTTCTTTTTTCTCCTCCCCTTTCCATTTTCATGGCCGAGCCTTTCAGGCTATCAGCCCCTTCTTAAAGACCTATTGATTAATAGATAAGTGACAAGAGGCCTGGCCTCAATACAGAACTCAGAAGCTTTGAGGTACCTACTACATTTTTGTTTTAGAACATAGGAATTATGCGATTGATCCGAAAATAATGAAAGAGCAGCTTTCATATAAGATGGTTCACTTATAACTTTGAAAATAGTAATCTCCCAGGTTCATTTCCAGATAAGATCAGTAAGTGTATTTATTCATAAATTACTATTTTTTATTTTCTACATTCTGTGTTTTTATAAACTATGTAAAATATGCAATATTTCAACACATTTTTTCAGTGTAAATAATTTTAATTTCCACACACATATACTTCTTATTCAGCTGTACGTGATTCTTAAGGGAGCTATTACATGTGACATACATAGAGAGGCAAGACTTAGATGGTATACCCAAACCATAATCCTGACTTTTTATGACTTCTGCAAATGCCCTGCATATAACCTAATGTTGACTCAAGGACATTTAACAACATCCTGAAAGCAAAAACAAAAAAAAGCATTCTGATTTGAACATTAATAAAATCCTGATCTGGAGGTGCAAATCAAATCCCCTGTAATTATACACAGATCTGGCAATCAGGTATTCTGTAATTAATATTACAGTAACCTCATTAATATGGGGAAGTTGGTTGATGTTCCTCCATTTTAGTGCCCATCAGATGCATCTGCAATGGTGGGAGCCAGGTGAGGCAAAATGGTGGACACAACCATCATTCAAATCCCATAGATAGTGGTGGTCCTTCAAACTACTGTTGCACCCAGCATTTTGGCTGCCTTGGTCCCCCTTGTGAATGCCTTTTCTCACACTACTTTTCAATAAATCCTAGGAGAGAAAAGTAATTAGCACTGTTCAGACACTATATGAGTTTGGTGCCATCAGTTACTTTACACCTTGGGCTGGCAATTCTCTGGTTTCACTAGTAGACAATAATATAGTATAGCTTTCCCATTCATAGCCCTCTAGCTCTATTATCACTGCCTATCCATAGCACAAATGGTGAGTTTAATTATGGCAGAAGCTTGCACTTTCTCTATGTCCGCTGTCTGTTTTGCATAGAGATTTAAAGGTCTGCATTGTTTCTGTATGCAATAACAATAATCATACAATATCCCCCCCCCAAATCCTCTGAATAACAATGGCAGTTCAGAACTGTCTTGTTTCTAACAGAGAAATAGTATTAACAACAAATGAAAGATGTCTCCACCTCTCTGCTAAAGATAGAAATGGATCCTAATTACAGTATGCATTGATTGTTCCATAAATACTGCTGAGGTACTGATAAATCAACATGTAACCCACATCTATTGTTCACTGAGAAGAACAATTCGAACTAGTCTGTCAGTTACTACAACAGAGGAAACACTAAAGAAAACCCAAAGTTGTAGAATGCCATTTCTTCTGGACATTAAACAAGTCATCCTTGTATTATTGTATCAGCAAACTGATCCATATGTCCACTGTATAAATATTTAAAATGCATTCATATTTAAAAGATACATTGCATTAATCTTCCTTCAGTAGCTATGCTCACTTTGAAAATGATCAATAAAAACAAAAGAAAAATAATTCTGAAGAAATGCTTTGGACCTCATACAAGCCAAGCCCCTGTCTGTTATTGATTGAACCATGTTTTTGGAGGGTTCACATGAGCCTGCAAACAGATGCAGTTGTTTTAAAAACCACACAGTTGTTTAACATGTGCCCAGTCTGAAACTGTTCTTCCAAATTATTTTAAAGTATGCACCACTTTCCTATTCAACTCAGAAATCGCTTTGAGTATAGCCTAAATACCATCTGAATCTGAACACGTAAATGATAAAAATTTCTGAACTATACCTAAAATCTTGCTTCTTGTGTGCCACATGGAAACAAATCACGCTTGAGTCAGAGGCTTTAAAACAACCATCCCAACTTCTGAAATTAAAAATTCAAAGGCGCTAGAAGAATGAAACCAAACATAACTATTTTCTTCTGCATAATACATTTCTGGAATTCGTTAAAGAATGAAATTATCATTTCGCTTAGTTCTTTTTGAAGCTCACAGCAAAACAATCTAACTATGAAAGTCAGTCCATAATAGTGGTGTCGACCTTTTTGATATGATCTTAAGGAGAAAAAAGTCAACATTTTGTACATTAAGAAGAATGCATAACTCACTATCAAATCAATCATCCAGGAGTTCAGTTTCCCTTCATAAAAGATCCTGTTTTCAAGATGTGCTTCTGATCAAGTTGCTTCCCACATGGAAATTGCTTACGAGGAAGCACAGTTTGTCAGTGATTGGTACACAGGAGTAGGCTGAAAATCTCTTCAATCTAAAGAGGGGAAAGAAACACATGAATTAAAAAACTGAGACACAGACATATTTTTTTTAAAAAATGATTTACATAGTATCAATATGTGTCATCACTTAATGGATCCTTGCCACATGGTGATGATAATGTTAAATTTTAATGAAGCAGCAGAGTGAATGAAAAGATGGGGAAGAAAAGTAATTGTGGCCAGAAAAAGCATGTAGATTTATTTTATATGCATTTATGCTTATATTTAGGATTCCCAGTAATTGAAATAAACATTGTGATTTATGGGAAGGGGCTTTAGTCAGAATCACTGCTTGAGACTTAAAAGATAAAATGATTGGCAGAAAGTAGGAAGGTAGTTCTTGATCAGTGGTGGGTTCTGGACCCTGTTTCAACTGGTACAGTGCAACGGCCCCCGGCAGCCACCACATGAACACATGCAGTGCACAGGCACATGAGTCCTCACCTCCTGCGATACTTTGTGGTGCCTCCGTGATGCTCTAGCTGTTCAGAAGAACATCGTGTAGGCGCTGTATGCTGCACATGTGTGCACAGATGCCCCATTTCCTTCAAATACAGGTAAGGAATGAGGGCGGGCGGGTGGACCCTCCAGAGCACTGTACCGAAACAATATCCGGTGCTCCTGGCAGGCACTGGTATGCCCATACCGGGTGTACCTCCTGCAACCCACCACTTACAATAGTTCATTTAGTGACTGCTCAAAGTTACAACAGCACTGAAAAATGTGACATGATCTTTTTTCACAGTTACCACCTTTGCAGCCTTCCCATGACCATTGTTCAAAATTCAGAAGCTTGGCAACTGGTTCATATTTATGACCATTACTATGTCTCAAGGTCACATGATCTCATTTTGTGATCTTTGGACAAGCAAAATCAATGGGGAAGGCAGATTCACTTAACAACCCAGTTACTAACTTATCAACTGCAGTGGTTCACTTAACAACTGTGGCATTAAAAACTGTAAAATGGGGCAAAATTAATTTAACAGATGTCTCACGTAACAACATAAATTTGGGGTTCAATTGTGATAGTAAGTTGAGGACTACCTTATTCAAATTTTCAAAAAAGTATTTCCCCTCATTTCCTGCAGGTATTGAAGGACCTGGAGCTATGGTGTTTCTAAAAGCATTGTTTAATAAGTGCAATATGTAATTTGGGGGTTTATAATTAGTAAACCTTGGTGGTGCAGTGGTTAGAGGGCAGGCTAATTCTGCTGACTGCCAGGGGTTCGATCCTGACCAGCTCAAGGTTGACCAGCTCAAGATTGACTCAGCCTTCTATCCTTCTGAAGTCAGTAAAATAAGGACCCAGATTATTGGAAGCAATATGCTCACATTTGTAAACCGCTTAGAGAAGCTGTAAAGCACTGTGAAGCGGTATATAATTTTAAGTGCTATTGCTACACTCTTTCATATCGTCCTTCCAGCTATCTATTGTTGTCTTTTTCTTCTACTACATAATGTAGAGAGGCTTCTGTGCAGGGATGAATGAGAAATTTCAGATGGAATGGAAAGAAACTTCAGATGGAAAGAAATATATTTCCAGTTTTAAATTAAGACACTAGCTAGAAAGTCCGTCCACAGCACAGAGAGTCATGGTGTGATAATTGGGATGGGGATGAGTGCTAATAGAAGCCTCAGATCCCTCCTCTCATGATATGGATGAAGAGATGCTTTTCCATGCATTTAAAGGCCAGTTTGTATATTAATAAGATAAGAAATGGCAAACTGCCTCTAGAGAAAACCAAAATGAAAACAACATGCCAGAATTAATTTGCCCTCACAAAGACAGAAATACAAGTATGGTTCTTTGTACTGCATAATCCTTGGTTATATTTTTGGATAGGTTTCACAATTTCACAGTTAAATCACAGGAGCATCTTCGAATTAATAGTCTCTCTGTGTTAACATTTTGGCCAGATTGGAAAAATAGATCAGATATATTGGGTCAATTTTTAAGTATCATGCTGGGCAAATGACACATTTGCAGAATAACCACATGGTTTTTTTTATCATCCATCCCACCCTCAGAAGATACCCCATCTGGCAATTCAATCTGACTTTAACACTGATGATCTGAAAGTACCTTTCATATTACTTGAGAAGCAGATTAGTTAGAAAACAGAGCAAACTGACTACAGAATTATATTTTCATTCCATTTCCAACTTCAAACAAAGATACGTCAAGAAAGAGAGATGTGCTAAACTTTCCATATCTGCTGCTTCTTGTTTTATTAGCCTAGGACTCAAAAGGAACTACGGCTCCTCAGAAAAAGGAACTACTGTGCCTAGAAGAGTATTAGATACATGAGATCTTGTATGCTGTTTATCCAGTCACTGTAATAACAGCAATTGAAATTAGCATGGAGAGTTTTTTGTCATCTAACTGCAGAACAGTTTGGGAGGTGGAGCCTGTCCTATGTAAATGTCAAAATCTATCTATTTCCAAAGGAAGAAATTAAGGACTGAAGATAACTTTGTGAAAAGCAGAGCCAACAACTACATCAGAATGAAGAATCAACGAGTAGACTGGCTTTCCAAAACACCTCAGGATTTTAAAGGAGAAGACTCGAATCACTTATAAGTGCTTCACAGAACTGCTCCTTACCAGGAGACCCCAAGAGACCAGCCTCTGATAGGTTTAGAGGGAATAATCAAATTTACTGGTTTGACAGCACTGGGCAAGATTCCTTCAACGCTTAGCAATAGCAATAGCAATAGCAGTTAGACTTATATACCGCTTCATAGGGCTTTCAGCCCTCTCTAAGCGGTTTACAGAGTCAGCATATTGCCCCCAACAATCCGGGTCCTCATTTTACCCACCTCGGAAGGATGGAAGGCTGAGTCAACCTTGAGCCGGTGAGATTTGAACAGCCGAACTGCAGAACTGCAGTCAGCTGAAGTAGCCTGCAGTGCTGTACTCTAACCACTGCGCCACCAAAAGAAAGTTTTAGCTACTTAATCTTTTTAAATAAACGATTAAAATTTTGATTTAAGAATGTTACAAATGGGCTAAGGGCTCATATAATATGAAATAACATTTTGGAATGATAAGGAATTCTTTCTCTGGGGAAATGCTTTTGTTTTGAATGCTTCTTAAAAAAAGAACTTAAGATTTTAAAAAATGAAATGGACATTAGAGGGAACTAAAGATTACAATTAAATTTATAAAATTAATTATAACAATTGAAGAACACATAAATATGATTGAAAGTTAGTAAATGTAGCATATATTGTAACTCTGGACATATTGAAATATATTTTTGAACAATGGACATAGAAGTTAATCTTAATAGTGCCAACAGAGAACATTTCCCTTATGGATAGACTTTGTCTAAAAGATATTACAGAAGAGGAACAAGATTTACCTGACAAGATTGAGACTGAGTTGAAAGTGGATTAACAGATGACAACCTACAACAATCATATAAAAAAGAAGTTATATAGGATTTACAAAAGAGGCTTTTTAACATTTTAAAGAATCTTGTGTGGAGGGACAAAGAAAAAAATAAAAGAAATGAAGTTATGTGACATTATTTGAATGGACTGAAGATTTAGATTGTTAGAAGTAAAAGAGAAGAATATGAAATTAATTTCTTTAATCAAGGTTAACAGCTATGTTGTTATTTCTGATAATAGAAATATGGATTCATTTATAGATAAGACTTGGGATATGGGAAGAAGAGATCATTTGTGGTATTTTAAGAAGCAATGATAAGTTACTAAAATTGTTTATACTTGTGACATCTTTATATATTTCTTTCCTCTTTCTTTACTTTATTCCTTCTTTTCTTTCTTTTATGTCTCTTTATTTCCTTTTCCCCTTCCTGCACCTTCTGTTCTTTCTTTTTATTCTTCTTTCTTTTAGTTTGTGTTAGGATTTCTTTGTGGTATTGTAATTATAATTTTATAGAATTGTTAAATAGAAAGCAAATGTCAAAATCTATCTTGTACTCAGCTTATGCACAAAAATGTCTTTTCATCTCCAGTAATTTGGATTTGATGAATTTGTTATGTCCCTAAACATGAATGTCCAATTGCATTACTTTACAAAGCCTTATTCCTCATACTTAGCCAATTATTCTTTAACCTTTTAGCAGTCTGATTTCTTAGCTTTTTGGAATCTAATACTTCAAGATGAAAATTTCTTGCAAGTTGACTCAACAATTCAGATGTACTATGAAACCATGTTGACCAAGATTGATGAGTTTTCTTTTCAACTCTAGGGTATCTGTTAAGACATGGAACTGAAAAAGAAATCTACTTTTTGTTTAGTTTATGATACCAAGGAAAATTGTCTCCTTCTGAAATAATGCACCATGTTGCTAATATGAGAATCTGAAGTAGTATGTCTTGAAACAAGATAAGGACTTATGGTTAGAGCAGTAGATGTAGAGAAAAACAAAGGATTAAATTGGCATTTTGACTAGTTCATGATTAATACTGAAAAGCTGGTTCTAAAATATATTTTACAATTTTTTCTGACTAGAAACAGTTAAAAGTATGCAAAATGGTGTTAGTATGTACTCATCATTATACTAGGAAACTCTACCAGCATTAGGAATAAAAATCAGTATCTTACATTTAAAGTACAAAAATAAGGTGAAGGCTAGGCTAGATAATTTCTTCTCAGCGAAGAGAATGATGTGTGTTAATAAAATAGGAAACTTCCTTAGATTGAGTCATATCATTTGTGTATCTAGCTAACTTACATGTGACCTGGGCTGAGTTCCCACACTGTACTGTCATAGTTTGGTTAAACCACAAAAGGTTGGACTAGAGATAATGGCCAGGTGGATACAAAGAACCAAACTATTGTGTAGTGGGCTTTAGTAGGCAGAACCAGACTAGCATTGATGCAACAGCATTTATTGATTCAAAACTGGAACTGAGGAACTGCAGGCAAATCCCTGAAATTTATACTCTGGGTCCACAAGGCCTTAACCAATCATAATATTTGAAAAGCCCGCCCAAATATGAATATTCTAAGTTTCCCTCCAAAACAGTTGAAATTAACAGTTAGGGCTATCTAAAGGTTAGTTTCACTTTAGCAGGGCTTAACACAACTTATATATTCAATACATAACACAAACCATAAACTATTATTTATAAACCAAAATGGCTGGCTTTACCTGTTAACCCACACTTAAGCCAACTACATGATTCTTTAGCCTAAACATTTCAGGGTTCCTTCCAGCCTCTACAAGGTGGTTGAAAATGCACTTGTATAAGAATTTCTATCACTGAATAACAACCTGCATAACTTCCTGACTCTTCTAATAGCTAGTAAAATCTCAATAGATGCCTAATTTACATAATTTGTCTGGGTTCCAGAATTCATTCATTCATTCAATCAATCAATCAATCAATCAATCAATCATTCTCTCTCTCTCTCTCTCTCTCTCTCTCTCTCTCTCTCTCTCTTCTTTTTCTTCTTTTTTTAGAGAAAGAAACCTTTTCTTAGGTTTCTTTTATTAAGGTGATAATTAATTGTTTTAATCTGATAGTTTAAAACATCTGAAAATTACTGACAACATAATCTGAGAACCACTGACAGCATAATCCTATGCTATTAATTCAGTAGGGTCTACTGCTGCATAAATGTGCAAGCATGTGCATTAAAATGAGCTTTTAACATTATGTAACTTTCAACCAAGGCATGGAGTCATGTCTCATGATGGGTGATGGTGATGGGTTCGTAGGGAATATTGTATTATTTGACAACAGTTCCTACAAATGCATTTGAGGAGTAAGATGTTTTATGCAATATTCAGGAAGAGGAGTCAAATGAGTTGCTTTTCAAGCTAGCCTTTATGCAAGCGGAACTTCCTGCATTTGCTTTCATTTGCTTTTAATCATCAAATATTTGTGTGTGCTCAGCTCCAATCTCCCTATCTTTTCCTGGCAATGAATGAAATAAAGCCTGTGCAGTTTATGTAAAGTCATTTATAAAGCAGAGACAGCTGGATTAGAAAGGTGAAGCCCAACAAGCAGATGAAAAGAGAATTATTTGTGATAGAAGGGAAAGTATGAAATGCATCTCCTTGTTCGCCCCCATCCAGATGAGATCTAGAATAATCCAGATTCTGGGGGTCACCAGTAACAATTGCTAATAGCCTCTCCATCTTTCTGTGACTCCTTCTGCCTTTGCTATATGTGTGAATGGGAGTATTTTAATGGGAGAACACATATATCAGGAAAGATATATATTTGAGATATATATATATATATATATATATATATATATATATATATATATATATATATATATATATATATATATATATATATATATATATATATATATATATATATATATATATATATATATATATATGTTTATATATTTCTTTTCTATTTGGGAATCACTTTAGATCTGGGACAGGGCAGTGGTGGGATTCAAATAATTTAACAACCGGTTCTCTGCCCTAATGACCATCTGGATAGGTGGGGCTCAGTGGTCATGTGACTGGGTGGGCGTGGCCAACTCAAGGTCACTCAGGTTGATGGACGCTTCACCTTAGCTGTTACAATGTAATAAGGGTTAATCGGAGAGGCAGTTTCTGTAAGCAGGTCAATAAAGATTAGGCTAGAAACAACACTAGAATGTTTCCTTCCTGCCTTCCTTAAGGATTAGCCCTGTAAAGTGGAAAAAAACAAAAGGAAATTTCTTCCAACAACCAGTTCTCTGACCTACTTAGAAAGTTACCAACCGGTTCTCCGGAATAGGTGCGAACTGGCTGAATCCCACCACTGGACAGGGGTGTCAAAATGATGTAAAGGTATAATTATGAAATCATTAAATTAAATAATATTTATATTTAATCTATCAATGCTATCCCTCATCCACTTTTAAAATCTCTTTCTGTGATTTAACTCTTTTTTGATATGTGATCCGGGCATACTGTTTAAAGCAGGGGTGTCAAACTCGATTACATTGATGGTTATGTTTGACCCCGGGGAGGGGGGCAAGGATGAGTGTGGCCAGGGTGGGCGTGCCCAGCTGATATCACTTGTGTTGGGGGTGTTTGCCTTTGCCAGCGAAAACGGGCTCCTGAACTCCATTTTCTGCTGTGACAGCATCCTGCAACCCTCTGCCATTAAAAACAGAGCTTGGGAAGATCTGATCCCCAGGCCTGGTTTAAAGCTAGTACATCACTGATTTACAGCAACCACATATGCAGTGATTATTGTTTATAGAGCACAAAATAGAGGATTGAAAGCAGTTCTTCAATATATCAGATATACAATAATCTGGATAAAGAGTTTATTTTTTATTTTTATTTATTATTACATTTGTTTGCTTCTCGTCTCACCGCGTTGTGACTCTGGGTGCAATAAAACCATAGAAACACATATATCTGCAGGATGTGCAGGGGAGGAAGTGAGATCTGAAATTGGTCCACCAACCACCTCCCGCATAAAACTCTCCCACTGGGGCCACAAGCCAACTGGCAGAGCCATATCTTCAGGCCCTTACAGAAGATCAGGAGGGTGGGAGCAGACATATCTCCTCCCCCATGGGAGGCCAAGATGTTCCAAAGCTTAGAGTAATAAATAAATGGCAAAATGAAAATAAATTCTCATCTGGATGGATGAGAATTCCTAAAGAAGTAGAAGCTAGAAATATAACTGCAAACAATTCAACAAGAGAGAGAAAGAAGAAAGCAGAAGAAAGGAACCAGCTACCCAAAACATTCTGTGAGGACCTGAAACTACCAAGGATTTATAATGGATAGATGGCCAGGTCACAAAGGCACTGAGGAGCTGCTGTCAGGAAAGCAGAAACTCAGCTGGGATTAGTGAATAATGTTAATGATAAGAGACAGGGTTTCTTTAGATATACTGGTAGATGTCCAAGACAAAAGGGGAAAGATTCCTTACACTAGTTGTTCAAAGAATATGACTAAATGCAGATATGAAAGTAAGCAAAGCATGGCTTTGAGAATTCTTTCCAGGCACATTATCAGAAAGGGGCACCTGTGTTTTCTTCTATGTCAAGAACTATAATGCATATATTTCTGCTCTCCCCATATGCAGTTTTATGCATTTGTGTCTATGTTCTGTATGCACTGGGAAACTCAAGTTAGGCAGCATACTTTGCATTGCAGATCAGGTGATCAGAGAAATGAGAGGGAGGCACTTAGAATGAAGCAATTGGCAACATTCCAAGCAGTTGCTCTACTGCTTGTCTCCTAAAGGTTCATCAGGGAGACTTTGTTTTTTTAACACTAGAAAGCTTTTTTCCACAGCGCTCAGTAGGATCACACCCACTTCCAAACTCAATATTTGGGAAACGGGAACAGTTTTTCTCATCACACAAATTCAGTCAATTCTGTTTTTGGAGAGGTGTCCAACTGATCAATGAGCAGGGAGTCCCAAACTTCTTTACATAATGTATTTCCAGTGTTTCATCAGGTGGGAGTAAAAATAGAAAGGCAGAGTTAATTAACTCTTACTTTAATTTAGTTTTCTCCAACAAGAGAAAGTATATCTTCTACTACCCTGTTTCTCCAAAAATAAAACAGGGTTTTATTTTATTTTCACCCCCAAAATAAGCACTTGGCTTTATTTTGGGGGATTTCTTATTATTTTCGTGTTGCAGGAGGCAGCAAGCTTGGTCAACTAATTGCTGCTGCTGTGTTGCAATATTTTCAGGGGAGGGCTTATTTTAGCGCATGCACTCAAAGGCCCAATTGGGCTTATTATCCTGGGAAGGCTTATTTTTGGGGAAACAGGGTATGAATGTATAAAGAATGTCATGAAGGCAAAAGTTGAAGCTAGAAACAAGGACATAGGACACCACTATATTCTGATTTCTGAATTAGTTTACATATCAATGATTAAATACTTTCTAAAACAATGAGGTAATTATTTGTCTAGGCAAACTCTTAAGTCGATATGTCAATGAATAATAAATGAATAATTACATAATAACACAATAAATACATAAATATATCAAACCTAATGTATTATATTGCTAGTGTCAAACTTTCCGTGCCACATTGCCCTTTGCAGAGTTGGAGTGGGCATAACCTGCACATGAGGAATCTGGCCAGTGGGCCACTAGTTTGACACCCCTGAATTATATAAAACATCACCTTTAGGAAACACTGAAGGATTGATGGAGTGTCAGGTGACTAGAAGAGAGCAAATGTCTGCATTTCATAATGGGGGCAAAGAACCATCCAGCAAATTATAGATCAATTAGTCTGAAATGATACATTAAATTGGAGTAGTGATCTAGTGTTGTGCTGCAAAGTTTAACTGTTTAACAAAGTTTAACAAAGTTTAATTCCCCCCCCCAAAAAAAAAGGTGAAGAGGAGGTCTATCAGATTTGCAAATAGATTCACATGATTATCCCATTAGCCATGATTTTTAATTGAAAAAATATATTTATAAAAATTCCAGTCTGAAGAGAACTGGACATGTCTAGTGTAACAAAGAGAACTAGAGGTGATATGATTGCAGTTTTCCATAATTGAGGGGCTGTCACAGAAAAAAAAGGAGTGACCTGTTTTCCAAAGCATTTGAAGACAGGACAAGAAGTAATGGGTGGAAAATGATTAAAGAGAGGTCCAATCTAGAACTAAGGAGAAATTTCCTGACAGTGAAAATAATCAGTGGAACAGCTTACTGATACTTCAAGAAGTTGTGGCTGCTCCATCATTGGAGGTTTTCAGGAAGAGACTAGACAGTCAGTTGTTTGGAATCCTAGAGTGTCACCTGCTTGAGTCCTAGGAGTTGAACTAGAATCCAACCCTATTATTCTATGTCAATGCTATTTATGGGGAAGCAATTTTGCTATTATCTGTGGAGAATATATAGTTTGTACGCATATTTGTAATGTTGTGCTTCTGTATTTTACTCATCACTTGAAATCTCCCTTATAAGAATTTTAAAGGCTTGAAAAGTCTTATCAACAGTGGCTTAAATAAATAATTGGCATGCACTGAAATTCTAAGATTTGGGCTTGTAATGCAACAACCTCACTACCTTTATAGCTATCGTTAAAAATGAATTCAATTATATTTCAAAGAAAAATGCTTAAAATGATATCCAGAAACAGAACCAAAAAGAAATCTTTGAAATAAAACATTAACGCCCACTGGTTTTATCATGTAACCTACAGAACCTTAGTCAGCATTCAAATGCTTTTCAGATCTGTGTGACTCAAAACTCAGAGAACATCTGAATATATTTAATCTTCAGATGGTTGAAAAAAGAAAGCATACTATTATTTCAAGGAAGACCTTACTGAAGATGGAAACCAGCCTGTTTCTTAACACTCAAACAGTGATCAAAGAGAGGCAGTTAGGACTTGCTTTGTAATGAAATGCAAATATTTGCTTTCAGGGCTTGATTGTACCTTCCATTTTCCTTACACAGCATGCTGAAACACCTGAATAAGTTGGTTGCTGGATGGTGCTGATTAATGACCAGTATTAATAACAAGACCAGAATCAGGGTGATGAAAGGACAAAAGGAACATCTGAAAAATATACAAAATGCATGCATTTGTCTCCTCTGCTCCATAACACTATCAACATGATCCACTTCTAGCAATTCTTGGTTGATAGCCCTATAACCTCTTAACCATTATTATGAGATTAGACTAGCCCATTAGAAGGACAGCATAATAATTCTTACCTCTTCTAATTAATGTTCATTAGCTGTTGGTGAAATATTTCTCTCTGCTATGTTCTAACAGCACATCTAACCTGTGGATCAAATTAGTCCATTGTCTGGATTTATATAACGCATTGAGGCAGATACTTGCCAAAAAATTAATTTATGTGCTATACTGTGGCAAACATCAGGTGGGTTTATTTTTCAGCTAAGCCTGGTTTAGTTATTTTTCACTCAAATATTCTTTAAGAAAAAAATAATTGATTCACTAGTACACATTTCTTCTTGACCTTTGTAGCTTGCCACAATTTTAGCATATATATTTTTTAGTATTGTTTACAGATTCTGGAACTTAAAAAGTGCCACTTTGGCTAGAATCAAACTTGGATGGGTTTATAAGTAACTTGATTTTCCCTTTGACTCCTTTTGTTTCTTAAATTTCTTTTTACCCTAATACTATTATTTAAGTATTGGTTTTTCTGGAGTGGGTACCCTTTTATATACTGGAATCAGTGACGTGCAGTCAGGGGAGGCAGGGGAAGCACAGCCTCACCAGTGTCAATCATGAAAAGAGAAAAAAAAGTAAACTGGAAAAGGCAAGTGCTGAGGTTAGGCTAGCTAGCTGCTGCTACACTGTGAATGACTGCCTGTTTAAAAAAGCCTCTAAAAAGCGCCCTCTACTATGAGGCAGGAGAACTGCATGCCTCATCTAGTCTGACTTTTAGGCCCTTGAGCAGAGTTAAGCGAAGGTTAAAAGCCTAAAAAATCCCGAGGTAGTTAAGGCACACAGTTCTCCTGCCTCATAGTAGAGGGCACATTTTTTAGAGACTTCAACTCTGTCATTCTGTTTAAAGCTGCAGCTCTCACTCTTCCTCCTCTCTTTCTCCATTTCTGATGCCCCCCCCACCCCATACTCCCTCTTTTCCTTCAAATTTCCTTTTTTTCTTTTTTCTTTAATAAATGCAATGCTCAGGAATTCTCTCCTCTCCCCCAACACCCCACTGACTAAAGCACTTTCTTTCGCCCACCTGAGCTCATGGCAGAGCTCAGGCCGGCTGCCGCGAGCTCAGGCGGGCGAAAGAAAATGCTTTAGTCAGTGGGGTATCGGGGGAGAGGACTGCCTCACCAACCATAAACCTCACCACACATCACTGACTGGAATATAATTACATTCCTAATATTTTCAACCAAAGAGAGCCAAAAGTACAAGATGATGTGAATTGCAGTTTGGTAAAAACTTACAGGATAATAGATTATTCAATGCTACTCTAAATAAGTTATCTTTAATATATTTTTATATAAATCACTTTCACATTGAATCACAAAGCTAGCCAACTGGGTAGTTTAAAAATAAAATAAAACAGAATAATAGAATAGGAAGGGACCTTGGAGGTCTTCTAGTCCTATTCTCTGCTCAAGCAGGAGGCCCCATACCATTTCAGAGAGGTGTCTCCTCAGGCTCTTCTTAAAAGCCTCCAGTGAGGGAGTACCCACAACCTCTAGGCAAACTGTTCCACTGGTTGATTCCCACTGTCAGAAAATTTCTCCTTAGTTCTAGGTTGGATTATTCTTTGATTAGTTTCCATCCATTGTTTCTTGTTTTGCCTTTGAGTTCTTTGGAAAATAGATTGTACCCAAGTTCTTTGTGGCAGCCCTTCAAATATTGGAAACACTGTTATCATGTTACTTTGATCCTTCTTTTCACTAAATTCCTTTTCACCCAATTCCTGTAACCATTCTCCATATGTTTCAGTCACCAGGCCCCTAATCATCTTTGTTGCTTTTCTCTGCACTTTCTCCAAAATCTCAACATCTTTTTTATAATGTGGTGACCAAAACTGGATGCAGTGTTTGGAAAATGACCTGGAACAAGAACTTACAGAGATGGAGAGGCCAGCTCTGTTGGCCTTGGAGGAAACTGGGGAAAAACAGAGTCAGTCCAGGCAAGGCTTTTCTGAATTAGTAAGGCCTGCAGACAGGAAGAGCTCAAGAGAAGAGTAAGGACTACCCCCTCCTGATCTGAGGCAAGATCAACGCAGATTGAGCCGGCTACGAGGAAGGAGAGTACCCTACCCCTTTCCACAAGGCACATCTGGAGACTGAGATGTAAGGAGGTGCTGATGAGAGGGGCATTTGTTGGGAACAAGCATTGAATCTATGGAGCCTCACATACACTTGTCAAAGTCTGGAGATTGCTGTACTCTGTCTTGTGGGGCTTTCAAGTTTGCCTGCTTTGCTGAACTTCTTGCTCTGGTTACTGTTTAGTTAACCTGGCTTATTGACTGCTGGTCCTGTTTGCTGTTTGATTAATCTGGCTTACTGCAATACTTGCAGCCAGAGGCTTCTGAAGGTGCGTATGAGAGCTTTGCTCCAGGACTTGTAGTGAATGTGGGAATGTTTGGGGGCACAGTTGGAGCAATAAAGGGGAGTTAGACCTGGTTGGGTTGCTTTCATGCCATGCCCCAGGTCATCACATGGTGTATTCCAGGTGTGGTCTTATCTTGAAAGATGTCAGGGGCAAACCACTCCATGTAATCAAGTAGTGCAAACACAATTCAAGCAAGCCTTTAATTTTACAATTCAGAGCACAGCATTATGGGAGGAAGCCCATGGCTGTTTGACTACATTCAAACATTTTGTTACCATGGATATACGGGGTTCCACCACAAAACCGTGCTCGACTAAACCGCGACCGACTAAACCGCGTCGCTGACATCATCAACAGGGCGACAACAGCGCGGAGACAGAAGCACGCTGTAAACCCTAAACCTAAAATTAACACCTAAACCTAACCCCCCTAAACCTAACCCTAAACCTAACCCTTAACCTAACCCTAAACCTAACCCTTAACCTAACCCTAAACCTAATCCTAACCCTTAACCTAACCCTAAACCTAACCCTAACCTTTAACCTAACCCTAACCCTAACCCTTAACCTAACCCTAAACCTAACCCTAACCCTAACCCTAAAGCTTACCCTAACCCTTGCCTTAAGTTGAATCGGCTTGCTTTCAAAGCGCTATTTAAAGCGCCCTTCTTTCTCCGCGCTGGCTGTTGTCACCCTGTTGATGACGTCAGCGACGCGGTTTAATCGGGTGCAGTTTAGTCGAACGCGGTTTTGATGGGTCACGGATATACAGAGCTTTTCAGATATTCTGTTCATTGAAAAGATGTGTTTACTGAAAGCAATGCATTGTTACCTTTTTCTTTGATTATTGATGTCTATTTGAAAACAGAGGAAATTACCTAGAAATGTCAGCCTGATTGACATTGCAACAACATATCTGTGAGATTTGAAAGGCCAGAGCTCTAATTTCCCCCTCTCTGGCTTGGGGTGATGTTTTTCACTCTCAGCTACTGTCACTTTCTAGGTTTCACACTCCCTAAACCAGATTAATTAAGACAAATAGTCAAAACTCTATGCAAGCATTGACAAGCCAATATATTTCTGCACGAAGCAGAAAATGATAAGATAGAAAAGATAGCTTTTCAGATCTCCTGTTGCACTATACTGTACATTCAGGGGCCATATTGGCTGGAGATAATAAGATCTGAATTTCAGCATGTTGTAGTGCCTTTGCACATTGGAAGGGAAGTTTAAAAGGTAGACACGACAGAAGAGAAGCAAACTGGATGTAATGGTAGGGAGTGAATGAGGCCTAAGAAAAAGCACAGACAAGAAAATAAAGAAATCTGTGGCCCCTCAGATAAATTTATTAGGCATGGTATAGCATAGTGGTTAAGGTTCCAGACTTATAAAACAGTGACTCAGCTTCAAGTCTCCGCTAACTCATTGGATAACTTTGGAGCAATGACTTTCTAATGTTGAATGCAAGGACTGGGAGGAATTCTGGAAATTGTCTAGTCTAATGCAACCCCATGACTATAGAATTCCAACAGATGGTCATAGAGCCTACACTACATCTCAGCATCAAGTAACACAAAGCCAAGAATCATCTGTAGTTAATCAAATACAGGGACCATCTAAAAACTGGAGCAGTCAAATGATGATGATGATGTCAGCTCTCCTCTACCCCAACTTCCTGCACCTTGTAAAAAGCAAAGTAAAAATGTTCTATGGGGGTCCTTGCAAAACAAGGGAGTAAATCCTTTGATTAAGGGCAGATGGTTGCAGCTTGATTTAAGAGGCAGCCCTTGCCCATGATCCTTCATTAGAATCAACTGTCTAATCTTCAGCTCTTGTGTGATTTTTGTGTAGATTTTGCTTGTAAAATTCTGACCTCTGGACTGGATGACAACCTTGATCATAGAACTTTGGATTGGATTTTGACTAGTTTTCTGCGTGGGCCTATTAAAAGTAAAACTATTTCAGCAAGCTTTTTTTCAGAGACTGCCTTTGTTTATGTTCCTTGTCTGTTGCTATTTTCTTGGTCTTGAATAAACTGTTAATTTCTATAGCAACTGTATATATGAAGGTATAATTAAAATCAGATGTAGGACATCTACAAACCCTAAAGGTTCATTTAACAGTTGTTGCTATTTTATAATTTGGAAATGTGATAGATGGGGGATTATTATTGTATTAATTCCTGCTGTATAATGCTTCTGATTTGAAATCAAAAGGGTGCTTTGGTGTGTGCTTATAATATACTTGAACCAAATTGCTTTTCCCAGAGCACGTGGAGGTCAAGTGATGCCATGAAAAAGCATCAGCTCTTTGATGGAATCTCAGTCAAGAATAGTGTGCATATCCCTGCACCTTTTTGCTTTTGAACCTGAAATGTTCACAGCCCTAATATTATAGTTAAAATTACACCTATTTAACTGTTACTAACTGAAAAGTAAATTAAAACATGTTAGATTTTTCTCCTAGTACCATTGATGTGTCCCAGATCTGCCTACTTTTGCAGTGTGGCCCCTGGCATTCTGCTCAAAAGTCAAGGGCAACCTCTTGCACACTCCTTTAGATGACCTACAAAATCCATTCAATTCCATAATTGTATGCTGTCTTCATCTTTTTATTTGCCCTCTCTTATTATAAAGCATTTGCATAAATCTTTCATGAAAAGCAGCTGAATAGAAATTAAACTGACAATCAGGATTCCCCAAACTAGGAAATGAGCTATGCTTGTTTCTTCCTTAATGAAGCCGTTGTATGCAACTGCTTACAAGAGCAGTTTTTAAAAATCTTTTATAAAACTACAATGACCAAACAAATATTGGGTGCAGGGTGATTGTTAATTTATCATAGCATCTACAAAGCATAATACAATTTGGAATGTTACCAAAGTGTCCAGAGAACGAGTTTTTAAAATTACTCTTAACTTGGTAGCCAAACACCTGATGACCATTCAAACATCCCCAGATACCAATTTCTAACATCTCCACGTAGGTTTAGGAAAGCCACTAATAAGAAACTTTCAAAACAAGTGCTGCTTTTTGTAGGCTAGAGAAGGCGATATGATACCCTCCAAGTATTTTGCACTACAGTTTATATCATATGTGCTGTAGCTTGAATAATAAGTAGAAAAGTAGAAAACAATGGAATTATATAACAGTTGTTGTGATCACAGTTACCTGCTTTAGCTCTAATAAATACTGAAGTAGATAGCCCATCTTATGTTCCATGCAAATAAGTCTACAATGCTGATTGTAGTCATGCAAATATATTACATAACATTTTGGTCTGTCGGTCTGATATTTCCTGTCTGTTTTTCATTCATTCCCATTCAATTTAATGGAAAAATATTTCATTTTTTATTTCAAAATAAGTTATTTCATAAGTTAACATGGTGACTAAGATATATGCATTTGAGCCTTTTCTTATTGGATTTACTAATCTCTCCAACAATTTGAAATTTCCTTGACTTCTAAGACAGAACCGAGAAATCTTTTTTTCAAATTAGTAAGTGTCAGCAGCCATGGAGCCTACATAATGAGCTACAGATGGATAACAAAACAACAGCCTGGTTTACCTTCTAACAATAATAAAGGCTCAATAATAAGATTTCAAAAGAATTTCTAATGCTTGCCAAAAGTGAAGTAGAAAAAAAGTCTTTTGCATAATAGAAAATTGGAGAGCCAATTTTGTCAGTGTTAATGCTGACAAAAGAATTCAGTTCTTCTATGGCCTTGAGGATGATGAGGGAGAATAACAAGATAAAAGATGGTTTGAGACTACCTTTTCTTATCAAACTCAGAAAGGTGAATAAAATTCCTACCAAGGTAAAGCATCCCATGATTTTCATAAATCTTTTTATAAAAATGACTGGTCAATTGTTATAGCCAGAATTTTCCACATCTTCTCTACAATTGTATTAAGAGCTACTTTGGTGGAGTGATTAAGGCTCTGGTCTAGAAACCAGGTGGCTGTGGTTTCTAGAGCATCCTTAGCCATGAAAGTCAGCTACGTGGCACTGGTACAATGGTGGGATTTAAAACTCTCATAAAATAATTATAAGAAAATCAAGTCACTCATAAAGGTTGAAATATTACTTAACAGAATTAATCCAAGGTTCCCAGCTGTCTAACAACCACTGACCTAGTTTTTATGCAAAATTCTGGCAGGTAACACCAACTGAGTCCATCAGCAACTCTGAGATTGCAACTTGTGTCTATCGTGCAAATTGCTTTTTTAATAGAACATGGCACAGCCTGTGACAATTGCTAATCATCCAGATGGAGTTTGGCCATTTGCGAGTTGAGAACGCTGAGCTTAGGCAGGCACTGAGACGATTAGAAACCAGAGACTGGCAAGCAGCTGTTTAGGGTGTTGGTTGTGTGTCCCTGCCATTTTCTGAATGCCTCATCAGACTGTTCAATCCATCTGGTGAATCTGGCAACTTTCTTTTTGTACTTCCAAGTTTGTACAAATCTTCTGTTACAATTTAAATTAATGGACGTGTTAAGCGGAAACAAACACAATCTGGGCAATAGGAACAAAGGAATCAGCAGAAAAGGTGTAGTCTCTGTTTTGCGTGCCCCAAGCCCATGTTGAGCTGTGTGCCACAACAAGAAAAACCAGCTGTGAAATAAAATAATTACCTTTAAGGGTTCATTGCTTAAATATGGCACCCAAAAGAGGAGTGGATGAGTCACAAAGATTTGGAGGAAGGAGAGAGGTACTTTCAGTAAATGTCCTATTACTTTGAACTCAAAAGCTGCCATATTTGCTTTCTCTTGATTAGTCCTCTTTCCATATCATTTGATTTCATCTCTGCTTGGTCTGCCTCATCTTTGCACCTCTCTGAGGAGTCCTCTTTGAGGTAGTCTTCGACATACAACAGTTTGTTTAGTGACCATTCAAAGTTACAATGGCCCTGAAAAAACCTTCATGACCTTTTTTCACACTTTTGCAGTATCCCCATGGCCACATGAACAAAATTCAGATGCTTGGTAACTGGCTCATATTTATGATATGTTGCCATGACGTGGATTCACATGATCACCTTTTGCGACCTTCTGACAAGCAAAGTCAATGGGGAAGCAAGATTCATTCAATAACCGTGTTACTAACGTAACAACTGTGGCAAGAAAAGTCATAAAATGGGGCAACTGTCAGCCCTGGAAAACATCTTTTTCTTTGGAGCTTTTGGGCTGCCACATTTAGTGCCTGGGAAAATGGGAGGGGTGATTTCAAGGAGTTGGTGGAGAATTAGTCATAACAATATTCTTTTCTCTGGGAATCAAGGACAATCAGCCTACACCTGGATGGGAGTGACTGGGAGTTTGTCTCCAGTTGGGACGGAGAATTGATTGGATCATGTAATGGACATGTGGGTGCAGGGGATGGAATTTGACTTTCTTTTAGGTGGGGAAAACCAGAAGCTTTCAGATTCGGGTTTTCCCAGATGTGCCAATATGACTTCTCTAATAAAATGGAACTTGGAGGAATTGCCAGCCTCAGAGTCTTCTTTTGTTGCTGTTGTTACTTGGAACACTAATAGTAAAATTTACGTAACAACTGTCTTGCTTACCAACAGAAATATTGGGTTCAATTGTGGTTATAAATTGAGGACTACCTGTACTTCAGAATGGCACCAATTTTTCCAAGAGATACTGTACTAGAAAATTGAACAGGGTTATGAGCAGGATTATCCCAATAAATTTTATTTCCTCAAGAAAGAGAAGACAAAATATTATGCCCTACCTTAATATTGTTATTTGATAAGCTCCCTTTCCCCACCATCATGTCTTCTCAAAGAAGGAAATGAATAGATGACTCAAGGAACCAATTATGGGACTTCCACTGTAGTTTTTCTCCCCATTGCTGAGAAATTGCCATATTCATAGTCAGCTGATGATGTTTGCCTGCACTTCTCCCCAAAGAAAATTTTCTGCTTAGTTCTAACTTACTTCCCAAATTAAAAAACCACACAGGGCAGAGCTAATTAAAACTTGCTCTGCTTTTCCCAAATTTTCCACTTCAATCTTGGTAAAACTATTTGTAATTCTATGTTAATATCACATACAGAGACTCTTGTTTACTTTGAGAAAGTATTAATTTTTCTTTGAACTTTTTATCTGCAAAACAAGAATGATTTCTGGTGACTCACTACTGACAACACAATTAACGTCTGTTTAAATAGCTTTAATATACATGTTTGATACCTAGATCGTTTGGAGATTGAATTATTTGATATTATTAGGTTTCAGTTGATGGCATAATAATACATTTTTTCTTAAAAACCCAATTTATATTTACAAATACCACAACAATTCCCACTGATTCCTCTAAATCAGGAAGGTTTCCAGTGAAGGAAGTGAATAAAAGCTTGGACACACCATTGCACTGAAACCAAAACTTAGCTGACTTGCTTATGTATTGGTGATCTCTGCAATTTCTCTGATACTTACATTGAGTCAAGAGTGTGCATTAGCCTAAAGAAGCCCACCAATCATACTGTGGTCTATACATTTCCTTTTATTCTGCTCATGGGACATATTTAGTGCACCAGTTTACAGTATGTTATAATTATGTCTTTTTCATTTGGAGAAATAATTCATGAATGGAAATCAATGCTACATAAAGACAGAATGCATCATTTATTTATTTATTGATAGCATACTATTTTTAAACGTTTTAATACAGCTTGCACAGAAGAAGGAAGATATGCAAATTTGTATCAGTTCCCACTTTTAATCTAATTATTACCATCTCAGGGATTCCATATTGCTGGGTATCTTAGTTTCAGGCTGCTATTACTAAATATCAGGTCCATGTGTAAGATCGTATTCCTTCACAATGCAGAGAAGTATGTGGACTGAACATGCATCACAAGCTATGGCTCAATGAGCATGGAGAAAATCCTTCTCTAACCCTCTGATTTTGGTCTTTTCAGCATCTGTGACTTGAAGGCCAGAGAGGTTGGGTAACAATGATCCCCCATAATAACTTGGCTGCTGTAAGATATAGTGGTCCACAAATGACGGCATGGTGAAGTTGAGTCACAGAAAAAAAACTGGGAATTCTTGTGTATGGATCAAAACTTCCCTTCTTGAATTTCTAGAACCTGCCTTGAAAATGGCAGTGAAGCATCTATACTTCATTCCATCTATACTAGCTTATATCTGCCTATTCCCCAATATTACCTACTTGGGAAGACTATGGAGAGGGTTCTGGAACATCAACTACAGAGAATTCTAATCTGTGAATCTCTATTCCTTTCATTCCAGGTTGAGATGCTGGTGCAGAACAGAAATGCCATTGGATGCTCTGGTGGATGACTTTTTGGGGAATCTGAATGAAGGAGCACAGCTCTCCTGGTTTTATTAGATTCAACAGCTATCAATACTACTGAACATATCTTTGGACTACCTGCAAGGATAGAATGGACCATTTTATGGTGGTTCCATCGTTTCTTAGCAGGCAATTTCAGGCAATGTTAATGGGAAAAGTGTGTGTGTGTGTGTGTGTGTGTGTGTGTGTGTGTAGGTCTTTGGTTATTTGGGTTTTCTCCCACGTAAAATTGGAAGTGTCTTGGCGATGTTTCGATGAAGTCTCATTCGTCATCTTCAGGCTGGTTTACTCGGTTTCGTGCAAAACCGAATAAACCAGCCTGAAGATGACGAATGAGACTTCGTCAAAAGGTCACCAAGACACTTCCAATTTTATACGGGAGAAAACCCAAATAACCAAAGACCTACATACAAACACCCGCGAAAACCTCAGAATATGTATGTATGTATGTATGTATGTATGTATGTATGTATGTATGTATGTATGTATGTATGTATATATTGCTGTTTGTCCGTGCATGCGCGTTGAACAATTTCAACCAAACTTGGTACACAGATGACTTATTCTCTGGAGAAAAATAATGTGGAGATAAGACACCTCTACCACCTTTCGGTGGTGGTGGTGTTCTGTTAGGATACAGCCTGTTGTGCTATACTGGTTTCTACTGTACAGCACAGTGGAGTTGCCATGGTAATAGCTTCACAGTACTCCACAAGAGGGCTCCCTCTGGAAAGGGGGAAAATCCAACATTAAAAATTACATTTGGTCCAGACATTTTCCCCTATAAATAAATACCTGGGCAATGCTGGGTTATCAGCTAGTAATATTAAAAAAGGGAAGGAAAGGAAATCCTGGGAATATCATCCTTAAAGTATCATCAACATCCTGCAAATTCCCAGCAATGTATCTCCATCCTGGACTGTATTAGAGATGCATTCGATGTTCTCTAGTGGTTTGTAAAGCATTGGATAGGAAAACAAACTCAAATTGAATCCTAACAACATAAGGATGCTCTTTCTCCAAAAACCATCTGGCTGATTATTAGCTCCAATATTGGCTCTAGATGGGTTTACCTTCCCCTGAAGATCCATGATCAATCAGTTGTCCTAAACTCACAGCTTCTGCTTGCATCGAAACTGCAGCCATGTGGAAAATGTGGAATAAAACAAATAAATAAATGTGGAATAAAGCAGAATGGCAGGATCTTTTTTTAAAAATTCTGCCTTTTTGAATGATGCTAACAAAAAGGGCATTGAATGGCTCCTGTAAAAAATACGATGTACTGATTAAGATTAATTTTACTTTGATTTGTTATCGACTCAGTTTTTCATTTAGTGCTGAAGTTTTGCTTCACTGTTCAATGGGATTCTGGTTTTATTTCAAATCACTGAGTTTAATATAAGCCAGTGAAGATGGTAGATAAAGTTGCTACGTCTTCTGTACTCCCCGGGGTGATATATGGCAATAGCTTCTATAATGAAGGATTCGGTGATAATATCATCTTTATTTTGGCTTTTCTTTAATTAAACTCTCACCTCTCCAAGGCTTTTCAGCTTTGGATCTTTCAATAGTTGGGAAGGAAGTCACTCTACTTGTGACTATTGCCCTGGTGATAGTTGCAAAGACGGTGGTCTCTGTGAGTTCCTACCATAGTTGGCTGCTGTACTCATTGGCAGCCACTCAGCTGGCTCTTTGGCTGAATGGCCCATTTGGTCTGCAGCCATAACAGGGGACAGCTTGTTAGAAGGATGAATTTGTTTCAAAGCAGTTGACATAGCAGAGATATTGATAATTGTAATAATGCATCTTTCTGCAGCTTCAAATACTTAACAAGCATTTTGTTTATTTTGATTTATTTGATTTGTCAATTGTTTACAAGATAATAGGTATAAATATAAACATAAGTATGAATGAAATGGGTACAAATAAATGGGGACAGTAGGACAGGGACGGTAGGCATGATGGTACACTTACGCACGTTCCTTAGGTCTCTTAGGAAAGAGGTGAGATCAATAGTTGACAGTTTAAGGTTCAAGTTTTGGGCATTTGAAGATGTAACAACAGAGTCAGGTAGTGCATTCCAGGCATTGACCACTCTGTTGCTCTGCTGTCATATTTTCTGCAATCAAGTTTGGAACGGTTTACATTTCCTTCCTAACTGGAAAGGGAAGTAAGTGTGGGACTTTAATAGTGGCAAATATCTGTAATCCAGGTGTAGGATGAGGGTGAAGGTTTTTTCTCCAAGCTTGTGGGTTGGTTTCTGAACATTTCATTAGCAGGTTAGGTAACATCTTCAACGGAGTTTAGGGGATATCAGTGTTTTGTTTATAAGGGCTTAGAAAGGAAGAACACTGACATCCCATAAACTCTGCTGAAGATGTTACCTAGCCTAGTATTGAAACGTTTGTAAACCAACCCACAAGCTTGAACCTTCACCCTCAAATATAAGTTTATATAACCTTTCATTATCTTTTCACATATATCAGATATAACATAGATACGTAGAAAAATAAGGTCATGTCAATTTAGTTCTGTTTGTTTAAGGCCCAGAAATTTGGAAATGTTAATTCTGTGAAAAGATGAAGACCTCATAAATACTGAGCAACATAGAAATATGGAAATGCAGATCTCAGGGACTAGAGATCTGTATTTATGTCAGTGGGGAAATTCATTTTTTTAACTACTGGTTCTATGGGCGTGGCTTGGTGGGCGTGACAGGGGAAGGATACTGCAAAATGTCCATTCCCACCCCATTTTAGGGCCAGTCAGAGGTGGTATTTTCCGGTTCCCCGAACTACACAAAATTTCCACTACCGGTTCACCAGAACCTGTCAGAACCTACTGAATTTCACCCCTGATTTATATGGAATGTTAAACTAAAGGAGCACTAATGTAATTGCCTTGAGCATCATTCTTTGTGGAAGGTAGATATTAGATACCTATCTGCCCATCTATTTCCTATAGGTTGCTTTGGTCACAATTCCTTGCTCAAATGTTGGCCTAAACACACACACACACACACACACACACACACACACACACACACACACAAAAATTCCTCCCAGCTATGAAAAAAGAGCATCTGCATTAATCTGTTTTCTTTAAAGCAAGATAGTGAACTCTGGCAGATGCAAACTAAATATAGCTGTCTCAGAAAATAGATGCCATGAGTTCTGCTCTGAAACATGCTTATGAATTTTGAATAAGTTGCTTTAAATCAAAAATGCAGTGAAGCAATAATTAATTTCTACAAAAATATACTTTCCAATTGTCCCTATTTAATACAGGCAATCCCTATTTTTTGCCCCTGTTCCCTAGCAAAGCATAGTCCCTATACTGTATACTGTAGCTGTCATGCCTCAATTTAACTTCATTTCTTGAACATCTCTAGAACTTAAGCTATCTGCATAGCTGGAAATACCTTACCAGCCTTGTGCAGCCAGAGTCAGCTAGTCCTCGACTTATGACCACAGTTGGACCCAGAATTTCCACTGCTAAACAAGGTGGTTGTTAAGTGAGTCACACCAATTTTATGACCACTGATATTAAGTGAATCATTCCAATAGTGAAGTGAATCATGAGTTCATTAAGCAAATCTGGCTTCCTTCATTGACTTGATTGCAGAAGGCAGCAATCACATGAACCCAGGATCCTGCAGTGATTATAAATACAGATAGTCCTCAACTTACAACAGTTTATTTAGTGATCATTCAAAATTACAACGGCACTGAAAACAGTGCCTTATGACCATTTTTCACAGTTACAATCTTTATAGCATCCCTATCATCATGTGATAGAAATTCAGATACTTGGCAACTGGTTCATATTAATGACTGTTGCAGTGTCCCAGGGTCATGTGATCACTTTTTGTTACCTTCTGAAAAGCAAAGTCAATGGGGAAATCAGATTTACTTAACAACTGGGTTATTACATTAATAACAACTGTGGTAAGAAAGATTGTAAAATAAGTCAAAACTCATTTAACAAATGTCTCACTTAACAACATAAATTTTGGGCTTTGTTGTGGATGGAAGTTGAGGACTATCTGTTTATGCTGGTTGGCAGCCACCTGAATTTACATCACATGACCTTGAGGATGCTACGGCTTTTGAAAGTGTGTGAATTTCTTCAGTGCCACTGCAACTTCAGAGAGTAGCTAAACAAGTGGCTATAATTTGAGAACTATCTGTATGTGGAATTTATCATTCCAAATTCCCCAGTCAGCATTTTGGAAGCTGAAGTCAACATATCTGAAAGACAAGCAATTTTGGGAAGGTGAATTTTGCTTCTAGTTTATGTACATGTTAATTGAAGTGTCTGAATACTATACTAAGAAATTACATCGTGTAGAGCAGAGGTGTCGAACTCAAGGTCTGTGGGCTGGATCTGGTTCACGGGGTGCTTAGATCTGTCCCATGGAGCCATCCTGGAAACATCAAAGGACCGGCCTGCGTCTGTTTTCACTGGCAGAGGGTTGCAGGCGTCCGTCCCAGCCAAAAATGGAGATCGGGAGCCCGTTTTCACTGGCAGACCACTTGGGCCACCACAGGTGCCCCTGACACAAGTGATGTCAAGCTGGCCATACCCTCATCCCAACCACACCCACCCGAGGTGGCCACAACCACAACCCAGCCACCCCCATCCCAATCCCCTAAGGTCAAACACAACCCTGATGCGGGTCTCAATGAAATTGAGTTTGACACCCCTGATGTAGAGCTAGATGTAAATGTAGATCCTTTGAGATGTAGATGTAGATCCTTTGAAAAAGACGTTTCAGAATGCACAGGAGAACCTTCAAAGCTAATTTTTTAAAATATATATTATTAGTTCAGATATATTTTTTATAATCTTAAGATTTTGCTTACAATGCACTTAACAGTGAGTTAATATAAAATAGCACAATAACTTACTGAACTGTATTTTCATTCCTATTGATCTGTGTGTGTTCTTGTTATCTCACTTTTATTTTATTTATTAAATCTCTATATCACCCATCTCCCCTACAAGGTGACTCTGTGTGACATTATTAGCATATATTTTGGGTGACACTATTAACATATACTTTGTATTTTGTGTGTTATCATTGTGTAATTTATTTATTTGGAATTTATAATTTTACTTGCAAACTACTATGCTCAGTGAGTAAAGACTATTAATTCATTCATAGACTGTACACTTTGTAGTTATCCTGTGGAAGTACCTCTTCCACAGGATAAGTGCAGTTTTAATATAGTTCATTGTCTCTTATGTGAAAGATCTCTTCAACATACACATTCTCCTTTGTCTACCAAACTCACAGTGGTAGAAGAGACATTGAAGGGGGAGGGGGAGGGGAAGGAGGAGGAGAAGAAGAAGGAGGAGGAGGAGGAGACATCCGGGGATGAGGTAAAAAACCAAAAGTATCCTTGGAGTACTTGGATGACAGATTTAAATGGTATATCCATCTTTTAATTTTTTTATGTTACATGCTGATAGTAAGGTCTTATATGTGACAGGGGTCCCTTGTGAATTCTTTCAATTTCATATATTTCTGTTGAACATTGGAGAATGAGAAAATTTAATCTTGGGGAATTTCCATCTTGTTACGTGATAAAAGGCTTGATACAGCTCAGCCTCCTACAGGATTGCCATAGAAACACTTGAAAGTATTTTGTTCTTCTCAGAGAAACATCTCCAGCTCTTGAAAGGCAATTTATAGCTACTGATCTTGTCCCCAACACATTTCCTTTTGGTTTAGTCATGCTGCTATATCCACAGGAAGTTCTTTGCACTAGTAGCTTTGCTTTTCTGAACATGCTGTGCTGCAAAATATTGCAGTCTAATCTGCATTTAATTATTAAGAACAGACCAGCTGAACTCTGCCATAGACTTGGCTGAAACTTTAATGGAATACACAATAAAGGCCTGGACATTTGGCATTATAGATTAGAAGGACACATAACCATAGCAACTCTATTCCTGGGGACCCCCAGTGGAAGGAATTGTCTCACAAAGCTTTTCTTTGAGATCAAATTGAAGAAGCCAGGCAGAATAGAAGAGAGACCATTCCCAAATGTCCCTTAGCACAGGGGTGTCAAACTCCTTGAGGTGTCTTGTCCCCATCATGTCATAGTCACATGACATCATGACTTCCCCCTTGCTATCCCTTGCTATACCAGTAGTAGGCGTGGCCAGAGCATGAAGCATCTGGCCTGCTGGCCATGCATTTGACTCCCGTGACCTAGCATTCCATTACAAAATAACTGCAAAAATACTATACAAAAGCTTCACCAACATTCTCCTCCTCCCCCCACAAAAAAAGATATTCTAAATCAATTATATTTTCAACTAGAAGAAAAAATGGCTAGAAAAAAATGGGATTTTTTTTTCTTCAGCACCATTACAACTAGAGTTATTTTAAAGTTATTTTAAAATTATATTTCTGTATTGCTGAGCAACTATACCTCTCTGGACGTTTTGTATTAGATGGCACTAATAATCCTCATTTCCATTTCTCTTAATGGAAAAACCCTGGGAGCAATCTCTTATCATACTGCTGCAATGGTTAAATTAAGGTTGCAAATCACAGTGTGCTGAACAAGTAAAGAGCACCGTTTACTCAACAATTACTTTGGAATACCCAAGCTGGATTCAGACACTGGATGGCAGATCCATCCTTGCATGTACGTAACTACTCATTCAGATGCAGAGTCTCAAAAGCAGTAAGAAATAACAGAATGATGATGTTAAATGAAACCAGATTCTGCAGCAAACCCAAACTTTGCCTCCACATGTACAGTATATCATCAGCGGCATCACACACAGTCAACTTCTTCACACCCAAGATTAGAGTCATCTGCATGTGTTCTCTTCCCCTAAGGTGATACAGGTAACCATCAGCCCATGATGGCACTCTAGAGTCTGTGCAAGTCAAACGAAGCAAACTTTGCACAAAATAATTGACACAAGTTTGAGATCAGGATTCAAATGAAGGATAATGCAATATCACAGTATTTCTCCTTCCCGAGAACTACCATTATAGATCTTAAAGTAACTATTTTGGAAGAAAAGAAGTTCACCAGTACAATTAAGATGAAGTCAGAATACCTGAAAAAGATTTCAGGCAATCTCAGGAGGTCTTCACAAAAACATTTTTTTTAACACATTGCAATTGTTATTTGATAAGGAATTTGTCTTACGTGCACCCAGTCTTCACCCCCATACCCCTCGCATATCATCTCAGTTTAAACCTTGCAAACATTTAACCACTTCATGCATATTATGTAGTGATGATGCAAGTTTATGTCTTTTAATAAAATGTATGTGTTTGAAAAAAGGCTAACAGATTCCAACTTTTGGCTACTATAACTTATGAACACTATCTTCCTTCAATATTTACAATTCTGGATGTCCTAGCACATCCTAAAGAGCATTTGCCTGACCTTTAAATCAACCATGGAAGTATATTTGATGTGTTTATCGACATTTTGCTCCTTGAAATTCCTAGAGTGAATACACATGTCAAATAATAAACATTATATTAAGGCCATTTTGGAGTTTAACTTTCTAAAGGAAAACAAATCCTAAATATGCATGTGCAAAATTTAATAATGTGAGGCTCATTTTATGTAGTCAATGCCTTTACCCAGTGAGCGTTATGCTTCCTAAGGGGCTTCATTTCCCTGACACAATACAATTTTCAAGATATTTGAGCTGTTACAGCTCATTGTAAATGTTAAGAAGTGATGTAATATTTTGTAGATATTACAAACCAAAAATGTCTGTAGAGGACTTTGAGGAATTCTTCCATTTTACTATCTGAGTAAAGACTGTTACCTCATTTAAACACTAACTAAAGCAATAGTGGCGAATATCTGTAGCTCGAGTATAGGATGAGGGTGAAGGTTCATTCTCCAAAGCTTGTGGGTTGACTTCCAAACATTTTATTACCAGGCTAGGTAACATCTGCAGTGGAGTTTAGGGGTTTTTAGTGTCCTTCAGTTTATAAGGGCTCCAGGATTGTGTGTGTCAAGTAAGGGTCTCGTGATGGGTCAGCTGGGAGTCATCAGTAAATCTTATGATGTGTTTTGGGATAAGGAGATTACATTAGATCAGGGTCATTGGGAGGTGGACTGGGGTTGGTTGAGGATCAGTGCTGTCTCTGGTTAGCTGTATGGTTATTTGGATTCTGAGGGGTTTGTAGGCTGGTTGTAAGTCAATTGCTTGTGGAATGCCAGGCTTTGATGAACTCACAAGCGTGGCAGGTGGCAGCATAGCTGATGATTTTTGAGACTAAAGCCTTTAGAAGTCATTTTAGAACATATGTTTTTTGTGCATAAGTTTGTCACATTACCCCAGATAGACACATAGCGAATTGCTTTGTGTTTTCAGCGCATCTCAATTCTCAAATAATTTCAGAATCAAGAGAAAAGCAGATTTTAACTTTATGGCTTTTTTGTTCTCTGTTTCTGCTTTTTGGATGTTCACCTTGGCTAATGAAAAAAGTGTCTTTGCTGCTGATCAGCATGTTCTGTGCAGCTGTCCACAAGAATTTTAAAGCACTAGAACGAAAAAAAAAACATTGAGTTCATATTTGCAGCCGTTGATATGCTATTTTTCTCCCTGCTGACAATTTAGAAAGGAAAAATTTGGAATATTTACTGAAGCTCTCTGTATGTGTGTATGTGAAGGTAAAGGTAAGTAAAGGTTCCCCTCGCACATATGTGCTAGTCGTTCTCGACTCTAGGGAGCAGTGCTTATCTCTGTTTCAAAGCCAAAGAGCCAGTGCTGTCCGAAGACGTCTCTATGGTCATGTGGCCAGCATGACTAAATGCTGAAGGTGCACAGAACGCTGATACCTTCTCACCAAAGGTGGTTCCTATTTTTCTACTTGCATTTTTACGTGCTTTTGAACTGCTAGGTTAGCAGAAGCTGGGACAAGTAATGGGAACTCACTCTGTTACACAGCATTAGGGATTCAAACCGCCTAACTGCCGACCTTTCTGATTGACAACCTCAGAATCTTAGCCACTGTGCTATTGTGTCCCTTGGTGTGTACACATATGCTAATGCATGTTCAAGTCAGTATTGACTCCTGGAAGGTGCCTGGACTAGTCCCTGCAGTTTTCTTGCAAGTTTTTTTTCCAGAAGTGATTTGCCCTTACCTTCTTTCTACGTCTAAGAGAGAGTGATTGGCCCAAGGTGACTCAGCTGGCTTTGAGGCTAAGGCAGGATTAGAATTCAACATCCTCTGGTTTCTAGGCTGGTGCCCACACTATACTAGATTGGTTCTGTAACTAAAGCTAAAGACCATTAATAATAATAATAAATATATCTGTATGAAAATGTTTATCTTTTCATCATCAAAGTGAAATAATACAAAATATACTAATAATAACAAAAATAACAAAACCTTGTGATTTGGAAATTGAAGTTGAGCGACTATGGAGGAAGAAAGCAATAGTAATAGGAGCCCTTGGAGCAATACTCAAAGGGCTGCCTAGATACATGTAAATTTTGAACTTATTAGACCTGAATATCTTGACTTTGCAAAAAGCCATCCTACTTGGAACTGCCTATATACTCAGGTGCTATTTTAATAGCTCTTAGGTCCTTGATTAGGACTTGAACTATGAAGTTTTTACCTGTCCCAGTCTGTGAATCAAATTGAAGATTATATCTTAAATAATATATAATATAACATCCTGCCTATGGTTAAGATGCTGGCCAACTTCCCAAAAGAATGGATAACTAAATTTCAAGCCTAACCTAGACTCAATGTATAAACATTGTAAAACTAGTTAATCACGAAATAAATTTTACCTAAAAGAAAGAATGTATCAGCATTAGACTCCTAAAACTCTTGCAGTTTTAAAGATCTTCCCATGATCTTGTAATCATGATAGATTACAATTACAAAAACAATCAGTTCTGTGTAGCCTGTTTGGAGATTTTGCTGAATCCTTCTCACAATCAGTAGTAGATATTAGCCTTTGTTCATAACCAGAATCATATTATGAAGAAACATAAAATTCCCTAACTTCTAAAGGTCATAAGCTGTAGTTATACTTGGAGGTTTCTGATTATTCTTGAGAGTGTTTTATGTCTTGTACTATATTGATGTTACTGATGCTTTTTATTTATGTGAACTACTAAGGGGAAATTTATAGATATAAAGGTTACCAAAAAGGGCATCACTTAAGATGATGAAAGTCTTAAATACTTCAGTCAGTTATTCTATTGTTTTATGGATCACTTTATAATACAACTCTATTTATAACCCTTTCTAATTACTGGTATTACTTTTTGAATCACTCTCCTGTTGAAAATTCAGAAGTCATATTTCTTCATGTTCAAACGAAAGAAAAAAACACCCCACCAACATTTTCCATCATGCCTTCAGTAAACAGGATAAGCATGTTATTTCTTTTTATGACTTTTTGTGCTCACTGTCCTGCTATACAGTATCTCTTTGCTGTTTACTTTATGTCTTGTTTATTGCTTTCTATATTTATTTCAAATGAGTATGACATTTAGGATTGCACAGTGCTTTAGATTTGATCGCCAAAAAGTGCTTTGGTCATTAAGTGGCTGCAAATGTAGAACCTGTCAGTAACTCTTTGAAGCAGCCATGTCCTCTTCTAGGGGAACAGGCCTGCTGCAGAGAAAAAGCTGTGCAATGCAACGATGCAGGCAGCAATCACATTTGTGCTACTTGGTCATTTCTGAATTATTTCAGAAGTGTTACCCTGCCTTGTGAATAATTTCATTTTTATTATAACACTAGCTGAAGAGCGCTGTCCATTAAAAAGCAATCCATAAAAATAGTACACAAAATGGTTTAAAATATGCAGTTTGATATCCAAAGCTGGAGAGGTAATTGTCTCTCTCTTCCCCGCCCCTCTCCCCCTGATAATTGTGCCAAGTTAGTTTCTGGGGACTAAAGAAACATTTTCCTGGATTTATTTATTTTTTAAATTTATTATGGCCACCCACTCTAGTTCACTCTGGGCTATCTGCTAGTTTTTTTTAAAAACAAAACTTGTTATATTGTTTGGCCCAAAGCAGTAAGTTATTTCTGTCCCTGTGAAAGAGGGCTACCTAAAATCCGAAACACACGCTCTGGAGGGCTGTTTCAGGAGCAATGGTTGTGGATCCAACTGCTACCACTGACACTCCTGTGTTTTTGTTTTGTCATACTTTGCCTCATTGTAGGGCTGGCCTTTCCCATAATCTTTTTCTCTTCCATTCTTCTTGTTTGAATTGGGACTGGGAAAAGTGCAGAATATTCAGTCATTCATTTCACGTCCTCTTAATTTAAAACAAGCCCCTATTATAGTTTGTTCTGAGGAAACTGAAATATTTATTAGGGTGGTAAAACATTCATATTATCCCCTTTGGCCCCTTACTTCAAGTGTTGGAGATGATCCAGTTTGTCTTAGTAAAATGCTAGAAATATCCTTTCCAGATTCATAGAAGAATACTTGAGAAAGAAAGAAATGGGCAAAGAAAAACAGCATGGTTCTACCTCTGACATGCAAGACTGCCACTTGTATATTTGTGTTGACAGATTGGTTTGACTGGATTATCTTCAGACCGAACCACCCTATAGTACTTTTGCACAGCCCCACTATTAATGCAAGTTCAGCCTTTAAACATCTGATTTAACAGCGAGCCAAACCACTATTACTAATGAGCAAGCGTCGCTGAACACGATAAACATGCATACATACATTCAGGCTACTTTTAAAACTAAAACATTTGAAAAGACAATTCAGCCATTCTGCTTAAGCTTACATTATGTAAATTCCTCCCAGTCATACTCAGCGGAAGGATCGGCAAGCATTCTTGCACATTTTAAAGAGGAATAACACTATAAAACTGTCACTCTTTACCGTATCTGAGAACCAAATCTGCAGCACCACTGCTATTCTGTACCTCTTAAGGCAATAGTGAATGTGCCCATAGTTGTATGCTGCAGTACAAATTCTCCACCTCCTCTTTCATTCCCTTGAGTGCTGCTGGCCCAGTTCAGATGGTCTCTTCCTTGGAATCATTATCAGGGAACAGGATTTGGGGAACATGACCTGGACTCGTTTTTGCAATGCATTCTCAGGAGGCACAAGAGACACTTTCTGAGAGGCACATAGATATGAAGGATATAATAGAGCCAGCACTTAGAGCAATTACAAGATAAAACAAAGGACACATGGCAGTAAAGTGGATTATTTTTAAAAATGGATGCTTGCAAAACAGCCACAGGGTATTTGTAATGCTGCCAGAAACTTAGTTACAAAAGGGAACATTTCTATAAACATCAGTAGAGTTCATGACCATTGTGTCCATGCAAGACCTCATGTGGCTTCCCTAATACTTCTACAAACACGGCAGCTAGAGTCTAGAAAGCAGAAGGTGAGATAATCACATACCTCCCTGCTGCCATTCATAATACTGCCCTGAGCATGTATTAATTTCTTTATGGAATTTATCTCAATCCAAATCTTTCTCAATCCCACCAAGGGTACAAGATAGAGTCAATTAAGGACTCTGCTGACTCTGACCTGATTTGGAACTGATTTCATCATAATCTGCCATTATTTGAAAGACATATTGGAAACTCCCGTTGTCAGAGAGGTATGAATCCTTAAAGTAAATCCTTGCAAGAGAACTTCAAGGTCTTTGAGAGGGTTTGGAAACAAATTTCAAAATTCAACCAGGGAATGGGATTCATCCAATCCAAGGATAAGAGGTGAGACAACTGGCTCCATCTTTTGATAGATACAAAATCATTATGTAGAAAATCTCTATGAAACCATAGACTGGTCTAATCCAGTGTTTCTCAAATTATTTTAGCAACTTTAAGATATGGGGAATGAGGAATTTGGGGAGTTGAAGTCCACATGTCTTAAAGTTGTCAAGTTTGAAAAACAGTGGTTTAATTTCACCAGACATCACAGTACTTGTTCAACATTTAAATAACAACGTGTTTCCGCATTTTTTAAAAAAATGAATGAGCACCAGATTTTTATTTTAATTCAGAAGATTTTTAAAATATATAAAATGGAAAGCAGAAATTTTTCTTTTAGGTTTGATGGACAAAGAACTTGAAAGAAAATTTGTTATTATATATGTTAACAGTGGCTAGAATATAATATGGACAAAGCTGGAAAGATACACTAATTCTAGCAAAAGCCAGTTTTGTCCGGTGGTTAAGACAGCAGGCTAGAAAGCAGGACATAATTGCATCCTGGACATAAATTGTTTCAACTCCTACCCTCAAAACAACACTATAGAGCACTGCACACCAAAACAACTAGACACAAGAACATTTTTTTTCCCTGAATGCCATCACTCTGCTAAACAAATAATTCCCTCACAATGTCAAACCATTTACTAAGGCTGCATTACTATTACTATTAGTCTTCGCATCATTCCTATCACCCATCTACACCCACTTATGACTGCAGGACTGTAACTTTGTTGCTTGTATCCTTATGATTTATATTGATATTGTTTCCTGATTGCTTATTTGTATCCTATGACTAACATTAAGTACTGTACCTTATGATTCTTGATGAATGTATCTTGTCTTTTTATGTACACTGAGAACATATGCACCAAAGTCTAATCATACTTGGCCAATAAAGAATTCTATTCTATTCTGTTCTGTTCTGTTCTGTTCTGTTCTGTTCCGTTCCGTTCCATTCCATTCCATTCTATTCTATTCTATTCTATTCTATTTTTTCTATTAGGCTATGACTTGTCTTAGCTATGAAAACCAGCTGGATGACTTTGGGCCAGTCGTTCTCTCTCAGCCTGACCCACCTCACAGGATTGTTGCTAAGGGGCAAAATAGAAAGAAGAAGTATGTTGATTATATTTGCTGCGTGAAGTTATTTGTAAAAATAATAAACATGGGGCAGAAGCAAACAAACAAATGATGAATAAATTCCCACAATGAAAGTGTGGGTGGTAAAGAAGATGGAGTTGGCAGAGATTGCAAAATCAACTTTTTTTAATTAAAGAAAAGTATTTATGGAATTTTTACTCAAAACTTTGACTTTAGGTTTTGATTATTAGAATAATTTTGTAACAATAGAAATGGCTTGAAAGGTTGTAAAATGCAAAGCAAAAGATTGAGATTGGAGTGGGGATTTTTTGCATCCTTCTGCACTGAAGAAAGTTGGAAGTCATCATTTTTTTTGGCTACCTTTGCACTTTTCCTTTCTCTCATTTTTCTAACTTTTGTTTCCTCCCCTAGTTTCATCTTGTAATGAAACTTAATAAAATTTATCATAAAGAAAAAACTGAATGAGCAGCTGTATCAATCAGCTGTATAAATCTCAGTGGTCCATCTACAAAGCAATAATCCTTAAGATTATCCTAACAGCTTCATTTTGGCATTGGTCAGTTTTCTTTTAGGCTGGTCTTTTGTGCATTAGTTACACAGCAACTGAGATAATGAGCTCATTTCTATACAGCCGAAAGCTGACTTCAATGCATTGGCTATACTTTCTTTGCTATGCTTAATTGGCTTCTTTTTCCTAGTGCTTTTTTGCTGAAGAAACTGTTTGTTAGGCATTTACAAAATATCACAGTGAAGAAATTACCTCCACTCTGCTTGCCTATTGGCTGTTTTGCACCTTGCATTTTATTTTCTGTTGAAAATCCAAGACATGGTTGCGTGAAGCATGGTGTGTTGTATGTATTTGTGGTCACATCTGTTAAACACATTTCACACCATTGTTCAGGGTTTTATAACTACTGTATGTTTAATATTTCAGCAGACACTGGACACCCTATGATTTAATGCTCCTTCCTGATTCTTCTAAAACAGTCTTTGTCATGTCAGCCTTCTTCTGTTGTTGTTTTAACAAAAAAAAAACCTGTGAAAATATATGTTTCTGTTTATCATTAAACATAACTAAACTTCACTGTAAATAAACTCAATTTCTCTATCATGATACAATTCTACAGGAACTTTTTTATGGGGGAAGGAAAAAATAGTTAGCTTTCTTTTCTCTCCATCCTTCTCCACTCTTTCTCATTCATACACATCTAGATTGGAGAAAAATCAGCATGCTTTCCAGCATAAATATGTCAAGGACAACAAGCCCTAAAAATTTGTGAACCCTTTTGCTAGAGACAAGTGTGTAGTTTTGGATTATGTTTCTCAATAAATAAATGAATAAGTATAAAGTGTATGAGTCATTTGTTTAGTCCTGAACTAGTTTCACGGCTTGTGTAAAGAACACATCTCATTTTAGGCCATATTGATGCAAAAATATTGAAAATTCTAAAAGGTTCATAAACATTTAAACATCCCTGTAATTTCTCTTTTCTAAAATAGTAATTTTTATTAAAAATTACAATGTATACTAAAAAAACTAATATAGAAAAATACCCCAAAGAAATGAAAAGAAAAAATAAAAGTTGTAGGAAAGAAAAAAGAAAAGTAGGAAGAAAAAAGAAAAGAAAGAAAAAACAAGAATATAGTAAGAAAATGAAAGGAATCTGCCACTTCCTTCACAATAAGTATAAATTTTTTTAGTAACTCTCCTATATTCTCCTAAACTTCAACAAATGACAACTTCTTCCCATATACCATCCCTTTCTATAAACAAATCCATAAAACCTCATCATTTCAGTTCTGGTATCAGCAGAAGTCTATTAAGTAGTACCAGAGATGACAACATATTTTAACCTTGGTCAAACAAGACAACATAATATTTATTCCTTTGAATTTTAACAATCTTGATGTTTAAATAATGTCCTAGAACTTTTTTTTCCCTTTGGTCCTTCTTACAAAATTATTTGAAGATTTAACAAGCCTCTTTTGTAAATCCAAAATAAGAATATTATCCAGGTCACTTTCTTGGTTTATTTGTATATCCCTTTTAATTAGTAAGACATCAACCGATTTATTTTGTATATCTAGTGTAGCATTTTTCATGTTATTGTTTAGCCAGCCATTTTTAAATTCATTTTCAGATCATTATCAATTATGTCAGGTCATACTTGTCCCTCTTCATAGTATCTTTTAAATACAGTCCATCTACAGAGGCCAATACTCTTTAAATTAACTTCTGGGTCCATTGTTCAACAATATCCTTCAGCATGTCCAATGTTAAATTATTCTCCTTCATTCTGATTAGTAAACATTAATGTTCTTCTTTAACTATAATCTTATAGTTAAGTCTTATTTTATTATTTCTTTTTAAGAATTGAAAACAAATGCATTTTCCAGTTGGAAGGGTTCTTTATAATTAATTTCAAAATCTTATTTCCTATTTATCTGGATGGCTAGTCAATTGGTAATAGTCTAAAATCAAACTTTTAATCATACTTTAACTGCTTATTCTCCCTATTTTTAAGAGTTCTTAAACTTGTTTTTAAGACTACTTTCACTAAGAATTGAATGAAACGTATCTGCTGTTGTAAAACCTGTCAACCCAAAGGTTCTTAATTGATTAGAACCCAAAGTCCTTTTAAAGGTGCTAACTGCAGTTTCAGCAAAATGGCTATTGTCTTTTCTCCCAGAGCTCTAAATCCAGACCTAAGCAGGAAGCATCTGTCTGGAGCACTTGTGGGTGGTCTCAAATCATCCTGTCTGAAGAGACTTACAAAGATCCAGTCTGTTCACTGGCTCTTCATTCCTCTTGAATTCATCAGTTACACTTTTAGCAGAACCATGTTCAGTTCACAATTTCTTCCCTGGAAGTCAGCATCATTGTAATTTTCCAAACCAATCAGAACACATTAGTCCAACCAGAATGCATCTCATTCTTTCAATTGTGACCCTTGCTTGCTAGGGGCCGTGCTTTGATCTCAAATTTGCTTTTAAACGCTTCAAGTTGAATTATTGCAGGAATGCATTGCCTGAGTTTCCAGACCCCAAAGCTGCTTCCTAAAATTACCCCAGAAGATCCCAAGAATTCTACATACAACTCCTGTCTTTGCATTGCTTCATCTCTGCCTCATCTGTGACCATATCTTTCATCTTTCCACTGTCATCTGTTTATATCCAGATTGTCCTCCACATTTACTTTATGTAGGTCAAATCTAAAACATAAAAGGATTCAGGAAGCAGATTACCCAGGCCTAATTATTCATAATCTGAAGCACAAATTCTTTTTGCTGACATATGTATGATTTGCAATCAAGCCTTTATACTGAGTTGCAGCTGCTTAAAAGTAATTCCTTCTATATGGGACATCTTTAGAGATGCACTCTTGGGGAGATTGGAGAGATCACTATTAAGATTTTTTTTCCAGCCTTCCCATATAGTTTGCAAGATGTTGGAGGAAGGGAGAACCCCTGCATGTAGTTTTATAGTTAAAATCTGCCCCTCTTAAAATTATTTCCCATTTTTCTTGTTACCTGTCCTGGTCCCACATGCCGGTGTTCTCAAACCTGATTTAGCATATTTCATTTAATCCTCGAATTGTTTATATACCGTATTTATTAATTTCTGTGTACTGCAAAAATTATGTTAACAGCTCTATAATTTCACATTTTCAAAAACATATGGTGATGTGTAAAAGGATATTTAAGATACTGAGAATTTGCAAATATCAACTCCTTCTCTGTGAATTGAAAAGGCTGCATATAGTCTGTCCTCTATGTGTCCTCTGATTCCCTCTATCTGGAACTAGTGCCCATGGGGGCAATCACAGTTTCTGTTTGTACAGATCAAAGCCAGAGCAATTTACAGCACTAGGCACTGAAACCTTTGCATTCTAAAAGATTACAAATTACTATCTGATCCATTAATTAGGAGCACGATGCTGAAGCATCTTTTGACAGCGGTGACAGCCCTGACTAACAACCATTCAGAAAAACTCAGAAATTATTGTTGGTGACATTTGTTCAAAGCAACACAATACTGTCCATGTTGCAGAACATAAGCTGCATCACAGAACCACATGGTAAGCAATTGGCCTTTCTCGTCCAGCTTCAGTTTATAATCCTAAAGATAGTTGTAGCTTGTTTGGGTAAGAATTTCAAAAACCAGGCAGAGCAATTAGTCGTGTCTCTTAAGATTATGAATTTTCTCAAAGATGGTTTCTGCAGGCATCTTGACTCCTGCCTTTGTTGCTATTACATTATACTTATTTCACAAAAATAGAAATTGCTTAGCCAAGCAATCTAAAAAAAAAGATACACTGGATTTTCATGCTGCTTTTAAAGAAAGAAAATGTTGTCCTGAGATGGATAGGAACTTTACTGTTAACAGCAACATAATCGGCCATCCAGAGTTTTAGAAAAATCCTATCTTATAGCACATACCGGGTATTTAATTGTTCCCATTATAGTATAATCCCAACATTTTCCACAGTGGACACATGAAAATCATTCTTTTGTCTAGAACATATAACTCATTTCAATGCAATGTAGCCACAATGGAGAATTAAGAGATGGCATGTTTGTGGTTGATAAGATCATCAAAATTATGAGTTTTTATGCTCACCACTATTATGTAAGTTACAACAATTACTACAGGCAAGAATTCAGTTGATACTTTACAATATCACTATTATGGTTTATCTTTCTACTGCATATGTATTCCACTTCATATTAATGGACATAATTGCCAAAGGTTGCAGCAAAATAGAGTGGATACTTTTATACCCCAAATCTTAGATTATCATTAAATATGTTTTCTGGCACATAGGGTATAATTTGGGTGTGCTCTGCATTTGTATGTATGTGTGTACAGTGTATGTGTGTGTATAACAAACACTACACATATATCAGTGGTGGGTTTCTAGTTTTTTTTACTACTAGTTCATTTGTGTGCATGCGTGTGCTCACACACAAACACTATATATATATATATATATATATATATATATATATATATATATATATATATATATATGTGTGTGTGTGTGTGTGTGTGTGTGTGTGTGTGTGTGTGTGTGTGTGTGTGTGTGTGTGTGTGAGAGAGAGAGAGAGAGAGAGAGAGAGAGAGAGAGAGAGAGAGAGAGAGAGAGAGAGAGAGAGAGAGAAAGAACCCTCTGCATATAATGTAGTGAGTGTGTTATGATTTTGATGTTCACCTTTTTAGCATATTTTAGCCATATCATAATCCCACTTTTAAAAAAGAGATAGAAGCACTAAAGTCGTTTACAAGAGTTCTGTAGAGTATTGTATTCGGTTATAAACTGATACTTCAAAGCACTTGAGGAAGGGGAGAGGTAATGCCACAATTCGGCAACTCTTTGAAGGCTCTCTTTGGAAAAGATGCAGCTGCTTTAAATAGATACAGATAGGTACTATGTTTGTACCTTCACACTGAATATAGCTATAGAAAGTTCTAGTTCAGCAGCATATGGAGAATCACCCATCTTGGCATTTCAGATAAAGAGGAACAAGTATATTACAAGTGTCAAAGAGATGTTTAAATAGTATAATCTCTATTCCACTGGCAAACTAACATATTTTGATTTGGTGTCTTAAGGCCAGATATAATAGGGAATTTTTTTTCTGCATCTCCCAATATTTCTTCCCCCGGCATTCCAGGAGATATTAAATATGCCTGGACAAATTATTTGGATCCACTCTCTTTTTGAATAATTTAGATAAGTACATTCATTCACAAGATTCATGGCCAAAGGGGATCATGTGTGTGCCCCCCTTTTGCCACTGTTTCAGTATGTATGTGCTCTAGCATAAGGGTCAAACTACATCTTATTTGAGTACCATGTGGATGTATGTCTGATTTGTAAGTGTGGCTACAAGCAGTTATGGGTATGAAGGCTGAAACTGATTAGGTCAGAAGTGGAGAGACTGAAACCAGTCAAGGCTATTATCAAAGCATGGTGCAGATCATGGACGTGTAGTCAGGGGAAGCAGGGGAGGCGGGGCCTCACCAGTCTCATGAGGAAAAGAAAAGAATTTTTAAAATAATTAAAAAGGCCAAGGTAGTTGCTGCCAGACTCCAAGTCACAGTGACTCTGAGTCTGCTTAGTGCTAACTGTAGGGGGAGGCGAGAGAACCAAGGGCCTCCTTTGCATAAGGAATTTTTTGCCTTTTAAGAGTTAAGCAAGAGTTAAAAGGTGAAAAATTCCGTATGCAAAGGAGGCACGTGATTCTCCCGCCTCTTAATCTGGGAGCAGCAAATCATGCCTTACCAGCCTTGCCTAAGTAAGTTGCTTTTTTATTTAATTTTTTACACTTTCATCATGGCGGGCGGACAAGAGGAGAGTTGAAATCCACAGCTGGAAAAGGTATGTGGATCGGACGGAGGGAGGGGGGGATTCAAAATTATTTGTAATGTAAGTAATTGTAATTTGTTTTTATTATGTGTGTGTGTTTGTGTGTGTGTTTTACCCGCCTCTGCTAGTGTGCGGGCTGGCACATTTTTTTTTATTTTTTTATTTTTTTAATTTTTTTTTTAAAGCCATGCAGCCTCAGCCCACCATAGAGCAAAACATGTCCTGGTTTGTGGCCAGGAGACACGCTGGCACTTTAAAGTGCATGCCACCACCCCGCTGTATGGCCGGGGCAGCAGCATGCACTTTAAAGTGCCAGCGTGCCACCTGGCCACAAACCAGGACATGTTTCGCTGTATGGCGGGCTGAGGCGGCATGCACTTTAAAGTGCCGGCATGCCTTCCGGACTGGCCAAGTCATGCTGAATACTCAGTACTAGTGTAAGTCAATTATTTCCACATGTTAGTTCAAGGATGTCGGCTGGAATAAAAAAAAGCATTAAATGATTACTTTAAAGGACTATCAAATGAAATACAAGTTGGTCACAATTAGTGTGAGTTTGAATAGTACAAAATCTGATTTAGTGAAATTTATAAAATTATACCAGATTGTGTTTAATGCTAGCCAGAATTCAGTTACTATGAAGTTAGCACATACACAGTTGTGAGTGGTCTAAAAACACAGTTCAGTTTAACATACTAATAATTGATTATGAAAAATAGAGAAAAGGAAGGTTCCATTCAAGGAAAGATAAAAAGAGGCTTATTTTGAAAAATGAGAAAGAATGCAGGAAAGATACTAGGTATGTTTTGAATACGGTTTTATGCTTTTTACTGTTATGCAGGTAGTTCTTGACTTAAAACTGTATTTGACACAATTGCAGTTGTAAGATACGTCAATTGTTAAGTGAGTCACCACATGACTGGATCCAATTTTCCAATCCTTTTTGTGGTGGTTGTTAAGCAAATTTCAGTAGTTGCCAAGCTGAAGTATGATTGTTAAGCAAACCCATTGTTCATTACATTTTTTGTTTTTTTTGTTTTTGCTGGACACCAGTCGTAAATATTGATTTCTGGCAAAAATATTGTAAATTGCAGTCAGATGATTGTGGGATGCTACAAATGTGGGTCAGTTGTCAAGAGCCCAAAATGTCTTCACGTGACCTGGTAGGAGAGCAGTGGGTTTTCGAAATTTTAAATCCAGGTTGTAAGCACCTTTTTGAGGGGGATGGTATTCATCATAATTCTGAATGTTCACTAGGTAATCAGTCAGAAAGTGAAGATTATCTGTATGGAATTTCATTAATAAACATGCAGAAATTTAAGTTTATAAATTTGAATTGTATATTTCGGTTGAGCTGGAATCAATTATCCCATTTTGTATAGAAATATCATTTTGAATGTTGTAAATTTGAATAATGTGACCATTTCATGGGCTATATTAACCACACTAATTAAGATATAATTGACTACCTGTATGATATAAGAACACCAGAGCATTGAGAGGCTTTATATTACAGCAATCCAACTCTGCTTGGGGATTGATGAATGATTTTAAGATCTGCTGTGAAGTGCAGATGAAGGGAAGATACCTCTATTGTCTTTCATTCCCTCCTCCCTGCTTTCTGTTCACCCATCAGATTCAAGGAAGAAATATGAAGTACACATAAATAGATGAAGCTAGCAGAGCTTCACCCTCTGTCTGAAAAGAGCTGCCCAATGCACATAAATCTAGGTATATATTGTGGAAAATCTGGGGGGAAGCAGACATTTTGCAAGTAAATGACCCAAATCTGGCATGGTAAAGGTCAATCCTTTTTCTCAAATTGAACTCAAAGGTCATATTCAACAGGTTCTGTCCAGTTCTGGACAACTGGTAGCAGAAATTTTGAATAGTTCAGAGAACCAGTAAATACCTCCTCTGACTAGCTTCACCCCCATCTATTCTCTGCCTCATGAGTCCCATCTGATCAGGAGGAAATAGAGATTTTACAGTATCCTTCCCCTGCCACGCCCACCAAGCCACACCACGCCCACCAAGTCATGCCACACCCACCATGCCACGCCCACAGAACCAGTAGTAAAAACATTTTTAATCCCACCACTGTTTGAACTTCATACTAATGATCATAATATTTTGGGGGGGATTCTCTAGATGAGACTCATTTTCTCCACCTAAACAATCCTAAACATCCACAGGCAAATATTTGCTGCAACAATTGTTATCTTTATCAGGACTTTTCTTCCAAGATATTCACGATAGCTTTTCTAGAAATTCTTTTTTTCTTTTCTATTTAAAACCCAGAGAGGGAAGTTCAACAGAGAGGTAATACTTAGCCCAAGGACATTTACAGATGTTCATGGTTGGAGCCAGATTTGAACTCATTCCAACCTTGTTGGTCGATTAGACTTGACAGGTGGTTATGTGTGGATATGACTGATAGCAATGCCAGTGATTGGAGCAGCTTGAAAATTGTGATGCTGTAGGCCTGGGAAAAGCTATCTTTATTACAGCCTAATTAATGTCAGTATTATTTTTGTTCTAAACTGTAGGAATATCTAATATGGGAGAAAAAGAAACAGAAGAACACCAGATTTTGGCAAAGAAAAAAAAGCAAGGTCTTTTGCGGAGAAAGTGACAAAAAAGGAAGGGCAAAAAAAATGCAATATATTTGAGCCTTTAGACAATAGTAAATTTCAAAAATAAAATGGATAAAAATAACACGAATTGTAAAGGATAGGAAACCAAGTAGGAAAAGCACAGTATGAAAATTCAAAGCACTTCAGGATACAAAGAAAGATTTTAGGAAGAAATCAATAGACTTTCACTTAGTGCCTAGATTTATGAATGGATTACTATGTGGCAATTAATCAGTCTTCACATTAGCAATCAGTATTCATACTGGGTATGCGTTTCCCCACCCCCAGCCCCTTCAATAAATAGTTGGCCCAGGAAGCTCAAGTCTGTCAGGATTTTCTTTGTCCTGTGTGAAGCTGGACAAGGTTGTTATTCTACAGATCAGTACCTCCTAGGAAAATGAATGGGACAGTCAAATAATGCGGCCAAATGTTTGCAGGGTTAATTTGCCTTTAAAAGACATAACAGTGGGGTATATGGGACAGTTCACCATAGGGCCAAAAAGGTCATCTAGACTCCACAATGATATACATCCCTGATAGATTTGAGCAACGGAGCAAATTGCACAAACAAAAGTCAAGTTGTAGTACGATAGTTGCAAACAAGCAAAAGAATTTGCATATAAATAAGTTGAGGGAAAAAGCAAGTGAGTTCTTGCTTCTAGTTGAAGGCAGGTTTACATTGGTATTAATAAAACCATTACTCCTAATGCAAATAGCAGTCAGGAGGACCATGACCGGGGGGGGGATGTATTCTCCCTCTTTGCCCTCCAATACTCTTAAGATTTTCTTTCCCAGAAGAAACCAACACAAAAACTGCAGTAGGAACACAACAAAATATGAAAATAGCTTTGCTGATGACTTTAGCCCAGGGGTCAGCAACCTGCGGCTCTGGAGCCGCATGTGGCTCTTTCATCCCTCTGCTGCAGCTCCCTGTCGCCAGTCGGCTCCACAATTGATAGGGCTTTCAGTTAGGACAGGTAGAGGAAAAAGGATGCCACACTAAGAGGAGACTCTATGGTGGGGGAACTGGACTTCCGGTCGGCTTTAGAATTGAACAGGGAGCTTCAGGTTAGGACCTCTGTGGCTCTTTGAGTGTTTAAGGTTGCCGATCCCTGCTTTAGCCTCTTCTTGAGTGACATGGAAAAACTGTCTAGCGAGGAGTTAAATCTGTGGCATTTTAATACACCCTCATAAGGGTGTTCCGTTTAAAAGATTTGTCAGAAGGTTTGCTCTTATAAATAGCTAGCTATTTATAATATAATTTCATACATAACTATCCTAGATACCGTTGGGATACAAGTGGCCTCTTTTCACCGTGTTCTGAATACATGTTGATTCATTGTGGCCTGTTGCTGTAATCCTGCTCCATCTCCTGTGCATCTGCAGAGTATTCCCAGATCATTTGTATGAACAGGGCCTCTGCTTTTCTCTCTTGATGCAAAGCTTCATTGCAGTGGGCACTCTGTGTTCTCAGACAATGTCCACATATTGATTTCAAGACTTCATTCATTTGTTGGTGCTGTTTTGTTGGTGCTGCTGATATTATTCTTGGCAGTCAAAAGGAAGACAGCAGCAATTTGCTGGAAAATGTGCCCTCTTTAGGCAAACATCTTGCTGAAATCTTCCTGGTCCCTTTGGGGGTCTCAAATTCATTGAAGCAAAGGGCACACTTAGCAAGCTGCACAGAACACAATGTATCATCTAATCTTCTAAATGCTCTGATTTACTATGGGAGGAATTTATTCTGGGGACGTTCTGCATAATGATTTTTTTTAACCGCTTCTGCTTCTTGGACTAACAAGGAATATTTCTAATATTGTGGCTATAAAGAGGTTACATAAATCAAGTTTAGTTAGACTTTTTTCAACATTAAGTTAGTTTTTACCCATTTTTGCATTCATTTACAAATGACATTGTTTGGGAAACATATCATAGAAATTGAAGTGGTCTCAATAGCTGCCCACGTAGTTAAGGAGAACGGATACGGTGGCTCCGTCGCTAAGACACTGAGCTTGTTGATCAGAAAGGTCGGCAGTTTGTCAGTTCGAATCCCTAGCACTGCGTAATGGAGTAAGCTCCCATTACTTGTCCCAGCTTCTGCCAACCTAGCAGTTTGAAAGCATGTAAAAAACACAAGTAGAAAAATAGGAACCACTTTGGTGGGAAGGGACAATTTTGGTAGAGGCGTTCCACATGCCTCCAGCATTTAGTCATGCCGGCCACATGACCTTGGAGATTTCTTTGGACAGCGTTGGCTCTTCGGCCTTGAAACGGAGATGAGCACCGCCTCTTAGAGTTGAGAATGACTAGCACATATGTGCGAGGGGAACCTTTACCTTTACCTTATAGTTAAGGAGAATGCAAAACTGTTAGGTAAGCTCCCTGTTGGGAGAGCAAGTGTTTTCAGAGAAGCGTTGTGAGAGTTGTGTTGGAGAACACACAAACCAGCATACAGAGACACTGCAGTATAAATAGGCTTTTACTTTCATGGAAGTAGAGGTATCAGAGTCTATCAAACAGTCCAAGTTATACACGGTTAAGACAGTCAGTCATCAACGTCTTTCAGTTAAGGGATAATCCAAATAACGTAGTCCATAATCACACACAAACAGTCTGGTACACAAAGTTTGCTAGCAGTTGCAAAATTTACAATAGCTCACACTGATCACTATATGGCACTTCTAACAGCCAGCTTCCAAACACTCAGATCAGATCAGCATCTAACATTGATTCTGGCTCCATCTTATGGCCGATTAAGGAAACAGCAACCAATCACATTTACAGCATTGTTATTTGATTTATATATTGCCAACCCAACCGTTAGATTATATTCCTAACAAAAACTGTGCAACTTTTCTATTGTAAAATTACCTATGCTGCATCATGGTTTGAGCAGAATAATTTTTCCAAACCTGGAACCCTTCGAGTATGTTGTAAGATGAGTAAGGCTTTTAGAAGTCAAGACATAGGGGCATTGTTGTAATACAACACATAAAGTTGGAGACCAGCTGCACGGATATGAATTTCCTGGGCCTCTTTGAATGTATTGGGACTTAGTTATGAGTAAGCAGACACAGGATTACTTTAAAAAGAGTAGCTAATTCTAATAATACCTCCATTTATGAACACATTTTTTAATTGCCGGCACCCTACCTGAAACTCCTTTGCATATGACAAGCTATTTAATTTGACTTCTCTCAGAACAGCAGAGGCTATGCCACTGTTATTGCACATTAGTTATCGCTTGGAGGGGGGGAAGCATAGCTTCTACATCCCTTCAAGGACTCTGAAGAGAAAACATTTAAAGCAGTTTTTCACAACCTTGGCCACTTAAAGATGTGTGGACTTCAACTCCAGAATTCTTTGCTGGCTGGGGAACTCTGGAAGTTGAAGTCCACACATCTTCAAGTGTCCAAAGTTGAGAAATGCTGATTTAAAGAATCAATTTTATAACAGCAGAAGTTCCTACTTTGGATAATATAACCAAAACACCAACATGAATGATTGAAAAACAAGGTTGAGGAAGGAAAATCACCAAAAAAACCATGTCTTTTGTCCAAATCCAGTTTCAGTCAAAGTATATCTATAAAATAAAATGTCAAATTGAACTTTTGAAACAAGCAAACTGTGTTTTTAAATGATGTCCCTGACAACATAAGCGGAAATTGCATAACATGTATGGTCAAGAAATCCCAGAAAGAGAAACACTGGTAGAGCGAAGGTGATGAAATTGGTAAGTTCATGGAACAATAGAACTGCCAATATAAACTACTTTCAAATGAGTTTAATTGCCATATATTCTAATGAAGGATACCTTAAGACCTTAGATATAGGAACTAAACAAAATTATTATTTTATGGACTGGCTAATATATTTTATTTATTTTGTCAAGCATGTATAAGATAACAGATATAAATATAAACATGATTATGAATACAAGAAATAGATACAAATAAATGGGGACAGTAGGACAGGGACGGTAAGCATGTTGGCATGCTTATGCATGCCCCCCTTACCGACCTCTTAAGAAAGGGGTGAGGTCAACAGTAGACAGGTTAAGGTTAAAGTTTGGGGTTTCAAACCTGGTGGTATAAGGTATTCTGTTGTGAGCAGAGGAGTGGAGGATTACCTTGTATAACCATTAACAAAACATCCTATGGATTGTTAATGGTAAAATAGCATCAGAATCAAGAGAATATCCAAAAAACATGAGCTTCAAAAGCATCAGCAAACATGCACACTTGCATTTCTTCTGTCGTTATGTGTTTTTTATATTTCTTGTAAGCCGCCTGGAGTCCTTTGGGATTGGGCGGAATATAAAAACTCCAAATAAATAAATAAATAAATAAATTTTGAGTACAGAAATAAATATACTTGATACCAACCCCAATATGAAATAGGGTCAGTGAATATAGAGGGTGTCTCTACTGAAAACATTCCTTTCCTAATACTTTGTCTAGTAGGGGTTCCAGAGAAAGGAAAAGTCTCAGCAGGGATCTGAAGCATTCTGTACATGACAAGGGATGAACTTTCTTTTAACCTGGCATTAATCTATTTAGAGTTTAAATATTTATACCAGCACTTTAGAAAGGGATTTGAAGGCAATATATATGACAAAGTTCTTGTGTCATGTGAACATTAAGCAGTCTTCATTATCAGTCTTCTACCTTAGCTGAAGTTTTCAGAGATAGGCCCATATATAATTCATTGCATAATTCAATTCAACCAGGAGTTTACCACTGCATGGACAGGATTTATAAGATTAACAAATCTATAAATTTTCTAAAATTGTAAGAGTCCCAGTATGCAGACAGAATAATATATCTGTTACAAGTCTAGGGAAATAAAGGACATTAAAGCACCTCAGATCATCAATATCTCTACAGACAGAACTTCTTTTAAGAATCTCTTATAGAGCCAATCCTTTAGGGGGAACAAAATCGCTCTGCCTCAGATTGATTTAAAAATCAATTAAAAAGAGAGGTTAAGAGAGATGTGATTATATTGAGACCTCTTAGTCCATATCTCCAGAGAAGATTTATTACTTGTTTCGTGGAGTTGTTAGCAGGTGCCATATGGAAATTAAGAATATACATCTTAAGAATCAAAACTTCTATAACATGACTTTGATTCATCTCAACAAGCCATAGTTAACCACCTTGAGGCAAACAGGCGATGCAATTGGACTTGACAAAATGTTTCCCTTTACATCATAGCCACCTCCTTCTCATGTTTTCTCCAGCATCGCAAAAGCTAAAAAAAAAAAGTATTTATGGGCAAATGCTCAGTAGTTCTTCCAGATAGTGCAAGTGCTGAAGGAGCTGTGAAGGGGAAAGGAAAACAGAATAATTTGTCGGTCTATTCTTAGAGGCTTTGCTTTAAAAGCAGCCCCAAGAAGGTGCCTTGCTTCCATCCTATAGTGAAGTGAAGCAGTTTTTCAAAGCTCTGCATAGTCCTCATAGGAATAGTCCCACAGTATCATTCTAAGTAGGAATGGATAACTGCAATTCTGATATCTCCATCTTTCAGCCCCAATATATTCAGCAGCATATCAAGATAATATTAAAAAATGTACCGACTAATCTGGAAAAATCAATAAGAACATACGCTATCTCTTTTTTATATAGATTAACATATTAATGCATCTTTCTGTTCCAGAACTGAAATCTAGTTGAAATTGATCTGTAACACTGAACACTGAAAACATTTTTAAATCCTTTGGTTGGAACAGCCTTATCAAACTGTGTTATAATCACTGCTCTGAAATATTCTAGTATTCACATACCATCCTTCACAAATTCATCCTCTGTTCCTCCCTTCTAAATTTACTGCTGGCATGTATGAAAACCCTTTCTTTACCTCTTTTTGTCTATGGAGATTCTCAGTCATCCAGGTCATACTTGTCCCTAAGGTGGGTTTTTTTTTTTCAAGAGGGAACTGGACATTCTGGTTTTTCTTTGAAGTTGTTTTGCTTCTCATCCAAGAAGCTTCTTCAGCTCTCTTCAAAGCTTCTCCAGAGCTGAAGAAGCTTCTTGGATTAGAAGCGAAACATCTTCAAAGAAAAACCAGAAAGCCCAGTTGCCTCTTGAAAAAAAACACCGTTGGGTTTACTTACTGTTGCATACCTTTATCCATCCAGGAAGAATGCAGGTGAATAGGACCAGAGAATTAATTGTTCCATTTCAAAAAATACATAACGGGCTATTTTTTATTTGTTTTTGATCAAATTTTTATTGTTTATTGACACAACAATGTTAATGTGATGTTTGTATGTTGTTATAGATAGATGGAAAAAAACAATAAAAATTTGAAGGGCTAATTTTTAATAGTTCCTGCCTATTTAAAAATAAACAAATGGAGTCCAAACATAAAACCAGCAGATTAAAGAGAAAAGAAAGTTTTCTTTTAAAATAAAACTTGGCAAGCTAAAGGGCTTAGATCGGACTTTATCCCATCGGATCAAAAATCACATAACAAAAGGAGTACGCTGAATTCTTTTCTTCAAAAGTGCCCTAGCTTTTTAAAAAGCTGAATAAACAAATAAATAAAACAAACAAGCAAGCAAATATTTTAGATGGGAAGAATGTTATCACATGAAAGATTATTGAAACAAACACAACATCACCCTCTTACAATCTGTAATGATGTGGTTCTGAATTCTACCATGTGGAGGTGTGAACACCGAAAACCTGTGCTTGAATCTAGAAGGGGCATCTTGTTAATCAGTGAATTCATATCTTTGGGGTGCCATAGTGAAGCAAGCTGTTCTGTGATCATGTAGAAGATTAAGCAGCTGAGCCTGCAGAACTACAAAGGATGTCTCCATGACACCATTGTCCTATTAAGATGCTGTTTGCACTATAAATATATTTGGGAGTCTCTGCAGCTGAAGGCATTGGACCATCTGGTTCTATCCCAACTTTCCCCACTGGTTCTACAACCACCATCTGTTACCACTTGGAACCATCTGGATATTTTTCTTGAGCAATTGCCTAAAATGTAAAAAAAAAAAACGCAAACCAAAAAACACTCCTAATATCTCTATGCTGATGAGAAGGCAGGCTGAACGCTTTCCCCCTCCTTTATCACTTTTAAAGATCTGTAATGGGATGGGTGTCTAGAAATACAGTTTACTACTTTGCTAATCAGGCATATTCCAATTAATTTTTAAAGTAAATGGTATTCTTTTTATTAAGGTTCCTTGGGGAAATCTACTTATTTTTCTCTCTATTGCAGATATTATTTAATCCTACTTGCTTTCAAAACTTAGTTGTCCACTCATGAAATCTGATTGTCCAATCATTCCTAAAATTCCTTAGAAATCTTAGGCAATAAATTTCATGGAAATATTTTTAGAAACTAAAGATTAACAGATTGCTAGATGTATATTTTCTAAAAATTATTTGGCATTTTCTCCTATTTATGTATGTATGTATTCGTTTTATATTCCATCTTTCATGGTAGCTTTCATGGGGAATCTCCCTTTGGGTTATCACTTAATAACAATTTTTGTTGTTTTGGAGAGGAAGGGAGGGAGGGAGGGAGGGAGGGAGGGAAACTATTCTAAAGCTAGGCAATGGGTTTGCCTGATTATAGCTGGATTTGAACCTGCTTTTATTTGGTTGTAGCTAAAAAAAAATGCTGTTCTTTAATGGCTTCACCTTTAATGGAAAAAACATTGAACTACTGCTGAAGTCATTTTTTCCCCCAAAGAATTTTAATTGTATGGGCAAGGAACTGCATTTTATCACTGAATTTGGTAAGGGGTATAACTGAACATTCTTTCTTTCACTGTCATCTTTCAAGACTCCCTATTTCTGATGCTTTAATTACATCACATAGAAAAAATATCACAAGACTGATCTTCCATTGGTATATTTAATGTATCCAGCTTAGAGTCATTTGAACAAGTGGCAGAATAAATAGAGAAATAAACAAGCAATCAAATGGTGGCTTTTCAGTTTGGAGAGCTAGAGAAGCTAAGAAGGCTGCAACAATAATAGCCATCTCTAAATAATGACAAATTTTTAAAAATTGGCAAATGATTCTAAAGAAATTTTAAAGCATTGCTAGAAATTGCTCAAGAAAAATAGCCTTCTTCAAAATCTAGAACCTGAGAAATTGGAAAAAAACCATTCTAGAACAATATTATAAACAATCATTATCTATCTATCTATCTATCTATCTATCTATCTATCTATCTATCTATCTATCATCTATCTGTGTGTCTATCATCTATCATCTATATACAGTGATAAGATACAAAGATTCTACAGCTCAGCATACAATGCAGGACGTCAATTCTAACACTTAAGAAGTCTTGTTCACTTGCCTGTTGCAGAATAAGCAACCAGATTTTTATATAATAATGCATTACTTTCTCAGTAGAGGAAGAAGAGGCAGCATCCCTCAGAAACAAGTAAAGTGAGTAGTCAAAACACAGTACTTATGAAGGTAGGCTCAAGATGGTTTGCTGGACTAGAGTTTCCACATGAAAAAAACATGAGTGACTTCTAGATGACATCAAATAGCTATAGTTCTCTTGTTCTTTTTGGAGAAGAGTAATGTTCTAGTGGTTGTTTGGATGTGTCACCCCTTGCCATATTTCTGTCAGATTTTAACAGGCAATTTTTGCAAATTTTTCTCCTAGTATTTTATGAGTTCAAGTATTAGAGGATAACATGTAAACTGCCTTTCAAAATTCTTTATATTATTTGTAGACACCAATAGCTTATTCTGCCTCTTTACCAGAAGAAGCAACATTCCCCACTGTCTTTTTTTAATAAAAACTTCACATTGAGAAGATTTATTTCAAGATATTCTTTGATGGTTTTCAGTTTAAATACAAATCTCAACATTAGGCCTTAGCCTGACTCCCTTCTGCACACAATATCTTCTACACTACCAAGGACACACAATTTTCTAGATCACTGTGTGGGAAAAGCTTCCACTCTTAAATATCATTTTCAATATTTTACCATGGTAGGCTTTTTTATCCCAAAACAGTTGGAAAAGATTAGTTGAATCAGTTCAAATTAAAGACTGAATTAAAACTTCACCATCAAGGAAGTATAGGTTTGAGATCCTATGGCAAAACAGGCAAGCAATAACAGAGCTATCTCCACAAAATGCTATTCCATCAACATCTCCTTTCTTATATTTTATACCTTAGACATGCGCTCAACTGTTCAGTAACAGATGAGCACAGAATAATATTATGGAGATTATATACGGATTCTTTGTAAAGTAGTTCAAGGCACCTTTGCTGCTAATGCTATTAGGCTAAGTAATAAATGCAGGAAGAGTATGAGCTTCCATTCCAGAATTAACATAAGCCATGACAGCAGTATGTTTAAGTGAGAGGGTCAATCTTTCAAAAGGGTGGTTTTCATATTAGGTTAATGATCAGAAGTACCTTTAAATATTCAAGCAGTCACAGGAAAACTTTCTAAGAGGTAGTAAGGTAGCCACAGTTTTCAGCTTTGCTTATATGAAAACAGGAGGCCCTTCAAGAATCACTCATGCCATGGTCACCTCACAACTGGACTATGGCAGCACACTTTACATGGGGCTGCTCTTGAAGACATATCCCTGATAGTAAGATGACACTTACCATCTTTTTATACTTGAAACAGCTCAGTGCTGTACCTTCTTCAGCCATGTTTTCCTTGATAAAAAGCAATGAATTATTCTCTATGTGTGAAAGGATGTTTTAAAAAACAGGCTTTAGAACGTTGTTCTTCTCTATGTGCTTTCTTTCTCCACCCACATTACTTCCATCTTGAATGTGGAAACAAAAACTGTGTTATCTGCTCTGATTATAAAGTAGTTTTTTTAAAAAAAGATGTGGATCATTGTTCAGATGGATTATTGTATTCATTAGGAATGTCAGAATCTATCTTACGTGTAGGCCAGACCTTTGATTCATCTAGTCAAGTATTGTTGACCTGACTGTCAATTGTTCTCTTAGCTTTCAGATATGAATCTTTCTAACTATGACTGGAGATGATTAAACCTAGGACTTTCTGGTTGTGATAGATTTATTTAGCATCCTGTATTTGCACTTAAAGGATCCAGGGACAGGTTAACGTAAAGAAATAAAGGAAAAGAACAAATCACTATGATTGTTTTAAAAAGGAATCCAATGAATAAGCATAGAAACAGAAACCTCAAAAGAATAAGGTGGTAAAATAACAAAAGGGTTATCAGCATTTAAAACTGGTGGTAAAATTTACTTATATAACTATAAGCAATGCAACACAATTTTCTTCAGGTAAAGTTCAACTCCTGGTGATTTCAGAGACACATTCATGTAATTTTCTTGACAAAATGCAGATAGTCTGTCATTTTTTTCTATTGATCAGTGCAGCCTATAGTTTTGATATTTCCTAATGGTATCTTATCCAAACATTAAGCAAACTGACCCCAATAAACATTTCATCAGAGGTGGTAGTCAGCCAGTTCTGACCAGTTCTGGTCAACTGGTAGTGGAAATTTTGAGTAGTTCGGAAACTGGCAAATACCACTCTGACTGGCCTGCCCCCATCTATTTGCTGCTGCTTCTTCTGTTGCTCTTTACAGGAGAACAGAGCTGGAAAGCAGGTTAATGGGTGAGGAGAGAATGGGGATTTTACAGTATCCTTCCCCTGGAGTGGGGTAGAAATGGAGACTTTACAGTATCCTTGTCCTGGACTGGGACAAGTGGAAATGGAGATTTTACAGTATTCATTCCCCAGGAGTGAGGAGGCAATGGGGATTTTGCAGTAACCTTCCACTGACACGCCCACCACACCAAGCCACACCCACCAAACCAAGCCAACCCCACAGAACCGGTAGTAAAAAAAATTGAATCCCACCACTGCATTTCAGGATCTGTCAGACTGAAGTTGCCACCTAATCAGGCAGTCCCTATTTCAATATGCTCACCTATCTCATTTCTGAAGATGAAAGCAAGAAGAGCAGATTCTCAAATACTAGATATATAACAGCAAGCCAAATATGTAAAATGGAAACTTGAAGAAAGGAGAAAGAGAAAACAATATGCATCATAAGAAATTCACAATCCTACTTTTCTTCAATAGCATATGGATACAAAATACAGTTGTCACGTTCCAACGTTCACGTTGCATACAAACAGAGATTCAGTTTGTTTGGTGAAAAACTTTTATCTCTATCTAACAAGCTACATGATAATCAGCACTAAATGACAATGATACAAAGCAGTGGTGGGATTCAAATAATTTAACAACCGGTTCTCTGCCCTAATGACCAGCTGTGTAGGCATGGCTCAGTGGTCAAGAGAGTGGGTGGGCATGGCCAACTCAATGTCACTCACATCAATGGGTGCTTCGCTTTAGCTGTTACAATGGAATAAGGGTTAACTGGAGAGGCAGTTTTTGTAAGCAGGACAATGAAGATGAGGCTAGAAACAATACCAGAATGATTCCTTCCTGCCTTCCCTACAGAATTAGCCCTGTAAAGTGGAAAAAAACAAAAGGAGATTTCTTCCAACAACTGGTTCTCCCAACTGCTTAGAAAGTTAACAACTGGTTCTCCCCAATAGGTGCGAACTGGCTGAATCCCACCACTGATACAAAGGTAATCAAATCCAAGTCAGTTCTAACCAAGTTAACACCATCACCCATATATATATACCATTACCCCACCCAGCTCCACCCACAACTCCACCCAGATGAAACCCACCCACCATCACCAATCACCATGACCCACACCCTCAGCCACACCCCCATTCAATGTCATCATAGCCTCTTTCCTGGTTAGCCTCATCTGAGCAAAAGAGTTACATCAGAGTAGGCAGTTGCACCTGAGTAGAAGAGCCACATGCAGCTACAGGCTCAATTAACATCAGAGAGGCAACATCAACATGGCAGCGTTAGTGGCATGTAAGCATGGCTGAGGGGGCATGGTGATGGACAGGGCCCCCCTGGATGGCAGCCTGAGGGCTGACAACAGTATTTTAATATTTGTTGTAGTTCTACATTTTCTACATCTGCCATCTCATTGGGATTGTACATTAATAATATAAAATTCCCAACAATGACACTCAAAGGATGAATGTCACTCAACTGCTCAGCTAAAGAAAGTGGTTGACTGAATTGGGCAGCAGTGATATAGGATGAGGTGGGTGCAGTAATGGTATCTCTTTTCTTCACTACTGGTTCAGTAGCGGGAGTGCACATGCACAAAAGGTCCATGATGACGTCTGGGTGGGTGGGTGGAGCCTTGCGCCACCACTACCCGTTTGGCTGAACTTGTATGAACCAGAAAAATACCACCTCTGGGTGGGTGGTCACTTTAGTGAAAATGGCAAAGCCATCCATTCATACTGTGCAGAAGAAGGAATGTATTTTTCTTTTTATGTTTACTAAGAAAGCTACATAGCAGTGGTGGGTTGTAAGCAGTATACCCCGGTACGGGTGTACCGGTGCCTGCCTGGAGCACTGGGTACCATTCTGGTACGGTGCTCCGGAGGGCCCACCCACCCGCCCAAGCTCCTTACCTGTATTTGAGCTCTTCAGTGCTTCCGCAAGCACAAGGAGCGCACAGCGCCTGCGCGACACTCCGCTGAGCAGCAGGAGCGTTACAGAGGCTCGCAGAGGCATTGCAACAGCACGCTGCACGTGTTCATGTGGTGGACACCAGGCCCCGTTGCAACCAGTACAGGATCCGGAACCCACCACTGCTACATAGATAGAAAATTTTAAATGATTGACAATATAATGCCAGCTAATGGGCACCCCAAATCATATGGCAATCAACATGCTACTGAGAAACAGCATTGATAGAAATCAATTTGACTATATTATTGCTAAAAGGAGGTGGAATTGTTCAATTGTAGCATCAAAGACATGACCAGGCGGTGAGTGTGGAATAGGTCACGAAGTGCTCCTGTGTGGCTTTCAGGTTAAATTAAAGAACAAGAAATAAATACTGACAACAGACAAATAAATATCACCCAGAGTCACATTTTGGGGAGATGGGCAGCATAAACATTTAATAAATAAGAATAAGAAAACAATCAGTTTCCACAATATGGTCCTGAACCTATACTCATCATTTGCAAGAACTTCAGGAACTGTCCTGAAGTCCTGAATCTGATTGGTAGAGAGCTACAGGAACTGTGGAATGTAATTGTAATTGTAATTTAATAAATTTATATGCTGCCCAATCCCGTAGGACTCCGGGCGGCTTACAAAATAAAAGAGTAAAAATAAAAAGTTAAAAAATAGGGAAAGAGAAAACAGATTAAAAGCAACACACCATACACTCAACCTAGGTGGGGCTGGACCTCGTTCATGGGGTCAACAGCCCCAGGCCTGCCAGAACAGCCAGGTTTTAGTGGCTTTTCAGAAGGCCAAGAGAGTGGGAAGGGTCCGGATCTCTGCGGGTAGATCGTTCCACAGGGCTGGAGCAGCTACAGAGAAGGCCCTCCCCCGAGGGGTCGTCAGCCGGCATTGTCCGGCTGATGGCACCCGGAGAAGGCCCAGCCTGTGAGATCTTATCGGCCGTTGGGAGGTATGTGGCAGGAGGCAGTCTCGCAGATATCCGAACTTAAATATGTTGTTACAGATGAACATATGAGTGCCAAAGGTGGGGGAAAAAAAACAGATGAAAGCAAACTGGATGTCAGAGCAAACCATGGAAACTGCCAACAAAAGAAGAGAATCCAAAACCAAGAAAGAGTTTCTTAAGTTCATCTGGAAGGAACTTAACAGTTTTAGAGAGTTGTTAGATAAGACAAGAAGCAGCATTTCAAAATATGTAAAGAAACTGAAGACAGAAACCAACATAACAAAGAAGAAAAATATTTTAAAACATCTCTGACTTCCGAAGGAGTTTCCACCCTCAAACTACTACAGGAACTGTTGGACTACTCAAAGGAATATGACAAAGAGAAGAAGAATCCATACACGTGCTAATCAATCTATGCCACCACATCTGGAGAATGGCATAGTGGTTAACAGATTGGAAGAGGTCATCTACATTCCAATACCCTGCAAAAAGGATACCTAATAGAGTATGCAAACTGTTATATAATAGCCTTAATTTCACATGCTAGCAAAATAATGCTGCATACAATGCACATTGGGGTCCTACATAGAAAAAGAGATGTCAAGTATTCAAGCTGGCCTTAGAAATGGCAGAGGAATATAAAATAGTATTGCTGTTGCTTCCTGGATAACCAATAGATCCAAATAATATTAAAAACCAATCCGTATGTCTTTGATTATAGAAAGGCCTTCAATTGTGTCAAAGTGTACATACAGGTCAGGAACCCACAGTAGTGATAGAAGCTGATGAAACAGACTAGTTACAATTTGGCAAAGGAATGAGACAAAGTTTCCCCTCTCTTATTTATTAAACCTACATGCTGGATATATAGGGAAGTTGGATTGGAAGAAGATGAACATGATTTTGAAACTGGAGGAAAAAACATCAATAACCTGCACGATACTGAAGATGCTATTCTGACAGCCAAAAATGCAAAAGATTTGCAAGCTTTAGTAATAAAAGAGCACAGTGAAACAATGGGACTACATTTAAATATAAAGAAAACCAAACCAATGATGACAGGTAAAACAACCAGCCTTATAATTGGCAATGCAAACACTGAAATATTAGTTAGGATTGATTATCAACATAAAGGAAGAAGCACTTAAGAAATACTAGCATTCAACAGAGCAGCCACGAAGGCCTTGGAAAAAATACTCATGCAATGTGTCTATGACTACAGTATATAGGTCAGAATAGTACAAGCAATGACACTCTATGGGAGCAAAAGTTGGACTTCGAAAAAGCAACATAGAAAGAATGTTGAAAACCTTTGAACTTTGATATTGGAGAAGAATTCTACAGGACCCTCCAATACCCTGCAAATACCCTTGACATTTTCCAAAATAAAAAAGGATCATTGAACAGATCAACCCCGTGTTCTCACTAGAGACACAAATGATTAGGCTCAAATTATTCTACTTTGGGCATATTATGTGAAGATGTAACTCTCTGGAGAAGGCTCTAATTCTGGGAAGGATAGAAGGAAAGATGATGACCGGGAGTAAAGAGGATGGACTCAGTTACAATATGTTGAATATATTATTGGAAGACTTGAAGGACCAGGCTACGACATATCATCATGGAGAAAATCTATGTGGTTGCTAAGAGTCAACACTGACTTGATGGCAAAGAATCAATCATAATTAACCAATGCAAGCCTGTCCCTCTTTATTCCCTTTTCAGATTCTATTCTCGTCTCCCTCACCTTTGTCTTGCCCATTTAATACATGCAGTAATAAATAATCAGTGGAAATCGGTGTTTAAATGACAACTTGGCATGCAGTTTCAGGTTTGCTATCCTTAGAGGAGAGAGCAGCTGCTGCATGCAATATATAACAAAGTGTTTGAATCTCCTTGCAGTATAGCACAGAAAAGCAGAAGCTCAGCCCGCCCACATTTTTCCCATTTTTATTCCCTGGAGCCCTCATATTAAAGCAGTTTAATATAAAAATATGAAATATCAATAGCAGTTAATCCAACCTGGAATAGGTTTCCAAAAACTGTTTACAGCACTGTGAAATGGAATTAATAGATACCATGTGTTACATGGATTAACAAAAGTTAATACGTGAGATCAATTATTTCAGATCTGCTCATGGTGCAAGTTATAGCTTCATTATCCTTTGCAGTGGAAAACACAAAGATCAATTGTATAGCCTAGGACCATCCAAGATATCACCTGTTTTACCCTTGGGCCATTAAGTTAAACCACATGGCAAAACTCAGCAACCATGGACTATATTCAAAGTCCATGGACAAATATTGCTAAAGATTGTTCAAAATGTATCAGTTTATGTCAAGTGTTTTCAAATGGCTAGATGGACAAATCAGCTTTCTCTAAACTTGTCCTTGGAGACCTATTCCCAACCTTGCTTGAAATTCTCAAAACTGCATCCTCCTTGGCATACAATACAGAGAGCGCACCAGGTAGAGGGAGATTGAGCTAGGTGATCCTTTGCATATTGATGAACAAGGAAATAGATATATTCATCATTTATTTATTTTATTTTATTTAAAAAAACATATAGTTTTCCAACCAAGAATATTTTGTAATAGATAACAATCCATAAAAGCTAAAAGTAAACTTAATTCACAATTCACAATAATCTTCCTAGCAACACTGATACTTAGGGGGCAAAAGATAGGTTGAAGCAGTGGGTATTCAGTGCTTTGCCAATGTGAAAAACAAAGGGAAAAGAATGGATTCCTTAAGAACCCCACAGGTAGAGGGTCAAGTTGAGGTCCTCTAATGCCACACCTTGTAATCAACCCTAGAAGTGGGACTAGTACAACAGCTTTTATTTCCATTTCTCATTGTAGACGCAGCAAAACAACAATGAAGTCCCTGGGGATCCCATCCAAGACATTTAGGAATAAAGGTTTCAGTCTGGATACTTCTGCAATAAATTCTCATAAACTCAGCACTTTAACAAATGCTCAGTTTTGTATTATTTTTTCCAGAGACCAAAATAATAAAATAATATTTGATCTAGAGCAGGAGTCTCCAAACTTGATAACTTTAAGACTTGTGGATTTCAATTCCCAGAATCCCTCAGGCAGAATTCTGGGAGTTAAAGTCCACAAGTCTAAAGTCAGATTTGAAGATCCCGAATCTCCAAAGTAGAACTAAAAAGGTAGTTTCAGTATTAAATCCAGGCCTGAAACCCAACTGGAATAAACCAAGTTAATCTTCCAAGCTCATTTTATCACACAGTGCTTTAAAAAAGGGGAGGGGAGTGCAACGTTAAACACATTCCATTAAGAAGTATGGTATATCATCATATAACAAGGAAAACATAATTTGCAATGGTCCAATTTGCAATGGTCCAATTCTTTCTACATTGATACAGTTTTGCTCCTTGTGTACTGTACAACCAATAGGTTTTTTAATATTATTTTGCCCCATAATATTACTTTATTTAACTGTGAGCCAACATGTTTTAATTGTTATATCAAACAGCAAGTAATAATTAAAGCCAGATTAGATGTTCCAAATAATGCCTGCTATAATCTTTAGCAAGAAGCAGCTGGGGTTGCAGCAGGGAAAGCATTTATCAAAGAAAGAGTTACGAATTGTATCCCTCTTCTCCCAACAGTTCACCCAACAGCTGTTTCATTTCAAGCAAGTGGAGAGGAATTGCACACCTTGATGTAATAAATATTGAATTTTGCTTTATATTTTCACACATGCAAAACAATCCAGTTTCACTGGAAAGGTAAATTTGTCATACAGCTATCACTGCGGTACATAAATAGCAATAGCATTTATCTACTGCTCCACAATGCTTGACCTCTCTAAAGGGTTTACAGAGTCAGCATATTGCCCCCAACAATTTGGGTCTTCATTTTACCAACCTCAGAAGGATGGAAGGCTGAGTCAACCTTGAGCCAGTCAGGATCGAACTGCTGGTAGTAGGCAGAATTAGCCTGAAATACGCCCTGGGTGCCTACCAGGCTCTCTACCCTATCTGATCTTTAAAAAAATTATTATTTCAATAAAAAATTAAAGGTTTGTTTGTTTATTGGATTTCTATGCCGCCCTTCTCCCAAAGGACTCAGGGTGGCGTACAACATAAAAAAACACATATTACAAAAGTTTAAAAAGGAAATTAAATAAAGTATCCAAAAACAAACCCAATTAATATTAACAATAAAAATTTAAAAATTAGATTAAAATTAACAATTAAATTAATAATTTATTTTATTCTGTTCAGGCCAGGCCGGCTTGCTGGAAAAGCCAACCTTTTAGGGCGCGTCGGAAGGACCAGAGGTCGGGGATTAGGCGAAGCTCCGACGACAGCTCATTCCAGAGTGAAGGTGCTCCCACAGAGAAGGCTATCCCCCTGGGGGTTGCTAGCCGACACTGTCTGGCCGACGACACTCTGAGGAGGCCAACTCTGTGGGATCACACTGGATGGTGAGAGGCTACTGGTGGCAGTAGGTGGTCTCGCAGATACCCTGGTCCTAAGCCATGGAGCACTTTAAAGGTCATAATTAGTACCTTGAATCGTACCCAGAAAACAACCGGCAATGAGTGCAGGCTGCATAAAAGGGGTGTAACATGGAAGCACCTAGATAATCCCATGATAACCCACACAGCCGCATTCTGGACCAGCTGAAGCCTCTGGGTGCTCTCCAAGGGCATGTAGAGAGCGTTGCAGTAGTCCAGTGAGAAAGGACAAGGGCATGAGTGACTGTGCACAGAGCATCCCAATTAGGGAAGGGGCACAACTGATGTACCACGCAAACCTGGTAAAAGGCCCCTCTAGTTACGGCCGTCAGGTGTTCTTCTAAACTAAGCTGCATATCCAGGAGGACTCCCAGATTGTGGGTCCTCTCTGAGGGGGCTAGAATTTCTCCCCCTATCATCAAAGATGGAACAAGATGCACAAATCAGAATGACGGAAACCACAGCCACTCAGTCTTGGAGGTATTGAGCTTGAGCCTCCCCATCCAGATCCACACAGCTTCCAGGCATCGGGACATCATGTCGAGGGCATCGTTTGGGTGGTTTGGGGTAGAGATGAAAAGTTGGGTATCATCAGCATATTGATGATGCCGTACCCCCAAACCATGGATGATCTTGCCCAGTGGTTTCATATATATGTTGAACAGGAGGTATGAGAGAACCAACCCCTGGGGCACCCCACAAGTGAGGCACCTTGGGGTCGATACCTGTCCTCTAGCCAACACAAACTACAACCGATCTGACAGGTAGGAGGAGAACCACCGTAAAACGGTGGCCCCCGACTCCCAACCCCCGAGTCATTGCAGTAGGATACCATGGTCGATGGTATCGAAAGCCACTGAGAGGTCTAATAGGAACAGGACAGAGGAGCAGTCCCTGTCCCGGGCCTGCCAGAGATCATCAACCAATGCGACCAATGCTGTCTCCATGCTGTACCTGGGCCTGAAACCCAACTGAAATGGATCCAGGTACTGGGGAAGCTGATGTGCTACCACACTCTCAACAACCTTCGCTACAAAGTGAAGGTTGGAGACAGGATGATAGTTGGCTAAAGAAGCTGGGTCCAGGGAAGGCTCCTTAAGGAGGGGCCTCACCACCGCCTCCTTCAAGGCGGTGGGAAAGAACCCCTCTCTCAATGAAGCATTGATAATCGCCTGGAGCCAGCCTCGAGTCACCTCCCAGGAAGCCAAGACTAACCAAGAGGGACACGGGTCCAGCACACAAGTGGCAGCACGGAGTCTCCCCATAATCCTGTCCATGCCCTCAGGGGTCACAGGGTCAAACTCATCCCAGATAGTCTTCACAAGATTCATCCCTGTCGACTCACCCGAATGTACCCAGTCAGAGTCCAAGCCTGTCCAGATCTGAACGATTTTATCCTGCAGATACTGAACAAATTCTTCAGCCCTACCCTGCAAGGGGTCTTTCCCAGTTCCTTGGTTAAGTAAGGAGCGGGTAACCAAAACAGGGCGGCTGTGCAGTTATCTGCAGATGCGATAAGAGCAGAAAAATGTTGCCATTTTGCCGCTTTTATCACCACTAACTAGGATTTAATATGAATTCTTACTAGTGTTCGATCAGATTCTAACCAGCTGGCCCTCCAACCACTCTCTAGGCTTCTTTTCCAGCATTTCATCTCCCGGAACTCCTCAATAAACCAGGGAGCTAACCAGGATCAACATCGGGTCAGAGGCCGCAAAGGCACAATGCGATCCAAGGCCCCAGTGGCCGCCCTATCCCAGGCTTCCACTAGGACTTCAGTCGAGCTGTGAGCAAGGGATTCAGGAAAAGTCCCAAACTCCATCAGGAACCTTTCAGGGTCCATCAGGAGCCTGGGACAGAACCATCTAGTCAGTTCTGCCTCCCTGCGGTGAAGGATAGCAGTATGGAAGTCAAGCCTGATGAGGAAATGATCAGACCATGACAAGGGTTGGATAGAAATATCCCCTAAACCTAGATCATTCATCCACTGCCCAGAGACAAAAATCAGGTCGAGCATGCGTCCCCTGTTATGGGTGGGGTCTTGAATTGACTGAGTTAGGTCCATAGCCATCATGGAAGCCATGAACTCCCAAGCTGACTCAGATGTCTCACCAATGGAAGGCAGATTGAAATTCCCCAGGATCATAAGCCTGGGAAAATCAGCAGCCAATCTGGCTAGCACATCTAGCAGCTCCGGCAGAGCCGATGAAATGTAGCAGGGGGTTAGGTATGTAACAAAAAGGCCCACCTGAACTCCAAGGCCCCATTTCACAAAAAGGGACTCACACCCACCTATCTGAGGCACAGTGACCTCATGAGGTCTGAGACTTTCCCTAATAACCCCCCGCCCCTGCCTTGGGCTCTCGGCTGGTGAAACGCCCGGAAGCCTGGTGGGAATAATTCACTAAGGGGAACATCCCCCTCATGGCCCAACCAGGTCTCTGTAATTCACCTGGCAGACTACAGAGCAAAGCACCTAGCATCATATTTTGTATGAAAGGATCCTTTCATATTGACCATGCTCGCCATGGTAGTCAATATGTGAAAAAAATAATATCTTAGGACAGCTTTTTTGTGAGTGTGCCCACTGTCAGCATCCTTCCCTGATTTGAAAAGTTGTTTTCCCACAAAGATTCAGGTATCCATCTTTCTAAGTCTAACTTGAACCTCTCTGAATAATCTGAGATTAATTTCTCATCATTTAATCCATATCAAACAGTGGTTGTGGGAAATCCTCATATAGATGACCTTGAACTTCTTGGGAGAAATACAGAAGTGAGAAACATACATTCAAGCTCTTTCACCAAAATGTACAAGATATAAAAGGTAAAATGAGAACAATTCAATTTCTATTTCATGGATAGGGGTAAAATTTGTAACTAAAGCCTGCCACTGGAAAAAAAATCTGTTGTAACAGCTTGAGCCTTGGGTCTTCTAATTGCTTATTTTGATGCACACTATGAAAAGTTAGACACAGTTTCCAGCAAGAAGAGATGCTATTTACAGAGGTATCCAGCTTCAAAAACTGAAACTTCCCCAAAAGCCTTTATGAATTGCGTGAAATGTAAATGACCCACTGCAAAATGACACATCATTGCAAAAGGGAAAGTATTCTCTAAAACAGGCAGTTAAATATGAAGATTTTATGAATGTACTAATATTTCTGCCAATAACTCTGTATGGCTATGTCGAAAAAGAAGGCATCATGAAACATGGATAACAAATTATGAATTTTATCTAGACAGACTAGAAGTAAATTATGTCCAGAAATCTGCATGACATTAGCAGAATCCTAATTGTATCTGTGCACAATGATTTCTGTAAAAAAAATGCAGTACCTTGAAAGTTTTGAGATTTTTTATGTATAATTTAGAAAATTACTACCTTAGTAATACTCTGTATTACTATGTCAATACAAAAGTTATACTATATTATTTGTATACTACACTTTCGCGTAGTTGCACTGCTTTTTGTTCAAAATGAGTGTTTTTAGTAGAATGCTTTAAACTGTGCACCTTAAAAATAATTTGCACATATTTGCATGTTTTCATTTGATTAAAAAAGCATAATTTGGTTTCCTAGATGCAGTAGCAGAGGATGAGCTGGTACAAGTGGAAACTGAAGGAGTAATTAGAAAGGGAGTCTGCAGTCTTATGCAAATTACCCAAAGACTAAATTCAATTAAAGTCTATCTCAGGAAATTGTCAAGCTATCAGCATGCTAGGACAATTCTAGGCAAAGGTTTTTGTTTGCCAGATTCATTGAATAAGTGAGCTTTGGCTTTCATGTGCCTTTCTGAAATACGCTTCCATATTTTATGTTTCAGGATTGTCCATAACTCAGAAGCAGAAATCACATTGTGCATGCATAAAGATCCCACATTCAAAGTAATCCTCAAAAAGATCTGTCTAAAGTCCTAGTTAAGAATTACTGCTGAGTGTAGACAGTATAAATCAATGAGTCTAAAGTTGGAATGAAATAGCTTGCTTTCCATGATACTAAACATTCAGTTTAAAAACATTATCTGAGAATCTCTGGAAAATCAGGATCTTTGCTTTGACTTTCAATAAACGAAGGTCCCTTTTTGCCAAAGCTGTCATAAATCCAGAATGAAATGCAAGGATGGGGAACATTCTGTCTCTCAAACTCCTTGATATTTTTATCCAGAGAATGAGAGTGGAACGGCCTTTCTTGGCTTATAATTATAGTAAGGATGCCTCACTGGGAGCAGAAGAGAACACAATGCTCCCCCACCTCCAAAATGCCAGCAAGTGTCTGGCTTAAATCCATAGTTTTATAGATGAACGCCAAAAAAAAAAAAAAAAAAAAAAGAAGGAGAGAGAGCGGGGGGAAAGAAATCCAATTGTGAACACAATGTAAAGAAAATGAGTTGTACGTCATCTGTAACAAAGATTCCTGAGGATGGTACATGTTGATATTAATGTTGCCTTTACTTTCAGTAATTTCTTATGGAGTGGAAGATCATTTTTACTTCAGTATCAGCTCCTGCAGGTTGGATTTTTTACTGTCTGTATTTTTATTTTATCATCACTTCTTGCATGTTGAGATAGCAGAATAACCAATTCACACTTTCCTTATCTCTCTTGCCCCCCCCCTCCACAAATGTGATTTGTCCTTAATGGAAACAGACTAAATATCAACACTTTGTAGTTTCCTGATTGTCAGTAATTTAACGGGAGCACAGAGTATTTACTCTCCAGCCTGTCCCATGGTTTCCTTCGACTGAAAATAAAAAGCAATTTTTGTCTTTGCTGGTATGGAAAGGGATAAGCTGAGGTGCATGAAGAATTAACATTCACTGTCAGACATCAAAGCCATCAGACCAGAGCTTTATATTGTTTTGTTTAATGGGTGGCCCAATTGCCTCAGCTCATTGGACTAAAACATTGGTCGCTCAGGAAACTTGCTCTGATTTTATGAATCATTGCATTGTCTGATAACAATTATTTAGGATGGGAGACAATGGCAGCTGCATGTTCAGAGCAATCAAAAATCATGTAAATTGAAGTAGAACAGATGCTAGCATAGTTATGCAAAATGTTTCACAAATTTAGTTGAAAACACAGCTCATTTATAGCTCTGTGGTAAACTTCTGTTGAGTTATTATACCAAGGCAGGACTAAGTTATATCTGGGTTAGGAATTTCCCATATTTGTCTTTTCTATTTGAATTCTCAACTCACTTCATAACCAAGGTATCTTCTAAATCTAATAATGAAGAGGAGTTCTCTGCTTCAAAATCTCTATATATATATTTCAAAATGACTAAAAGATCATTAGTATTTCTTATACAGTAATTAACACTCTCTGATGCAAGGAGTTCTACTTCCCCTTCCCACCTGAAAAGAACTCCGTTCTAACTGCCAGTTGCCTTATTTTAACACAATCTGATGCTAAGGAGTTAGACATTCTACTCCTCCTCCCCACCTGAAAAGAACTCTGTTCCAGCTGCCAGTTACCACACATTCGGTTACCTCAGTTCAAACTTGCAGACGTTCCACTCCTTCACTCAGGAGCAGTCTGGGGCTCCTTACAGTATTAAACAACGGTACCTCACCAAAATGTCTACACTTTCTGCCTATGGAACTGCTTCCAGATTCAAGGTAGCAGAAGCTATATTCCCTTATGTGTTTCAATCACCAACCACCACTGAGCCAACGGATTGAACTAGAGTGAACCGCTCACATAGTTTCATCACGAAGCACGGGTATCCAGCTAGTAAAACAAGGGCTCTACTTCAAGCCCTTGGCCAAGTAAGAAATGCTTATTAATTCTGCATCAAGGCTGAAAGAGAAGAAAGGTTTGGTTTTTTCCATGCCTAGGTCCCTTTGCTTCTACAAAGGAAATATAAGCAGGTCAATAGAATAATGAAATGTGAATACAAGAAGGCAGCAGCATACATGCCTCCTCTATTACTGAAAGAGCAAGTAGGAAATATAATTTTTCTCAAAGTGTGTACCAAGGAGGAATGAGAGGGCTTGCTTCCATTAAAGCTCTGAAGTCTGGAGTCATAAGGACCTTATACAATACAACAGTGAGACTGCTTATAAAAAATATAAGGCTTTTTAGAGATCATTTGGTTTATCTGAAAGAAAGGGAGATAAGATTTCAGAAAACTAATAAAAATAGTAAAGCAATCTCACTTGATCAAACCAAGTTCAAAAAGCAAAGACGACTTGGGAGTGACTCACAGGAGCCAACCTCTACTCCCCAAATACTAGAAGCTTCAACAATGATTTTGAAAAGGGCAAATTTACTCTTCAAGTCTTTCTGAAAGCTGCACAAAAGAAAAAAAAAACAATCCAAGCAAGCATTTCTTGTGCAAGCAGATTCCTCTTTTCATAGCATGCTGTCAACAGGTGTTTAAAATGGAAAGAAAAGGACTGTACAGAAAGTTACTACATATAATAAGAGCATTTTGCTACTATCTGCTGAATGGTATAAGAAGCAACTACTGTGGGGAGATAACCAAGTTTTGGTGGGCAGGTGTGTATAGGTAGTCCTTGACTAATGACTACAATTAAGTCCAAAGGTTCTATGGCCAAGTGAGTTTCTGCTCCTCTTTACCACCTTTGTTGCAACAGTTATTAATGAATCACTTCAGTTATTAAGTTAGTAACACAACTGTTAAGTAAATCTGGCTTCCCCATTGACTTTGCTTGCCAAAAGGTTGCAGTCACGTGATTCTGGAACACTGCAACCATCATTAATATGAATCAGTTGCCAAGCATCCAAATTTTGATCACATGGCCATGAGGATGCTGCAATGGTTGTGTGAAAAATGGTCATATATCACTTTTTTCACAGCTGTTGTAACTTCAAGCAGACATTAAGTGAACTGTGGTAAGTTGAGCACTACCTATTCTTTGTAAAAAAAAAACTTTCTCTAGAGATAAATATAAATATTTATGCAATTGGTAATTTCAAAATAACCTTAGCAGCTGATTTTAGCTATTTAAGAAGGAACTACAGAACACCTCCTACTCCAGAATATGCTGATGTCAGAAACCCTTTTACACACTTGAAGAAATATGCTATAGTATCTTAAATATCTCATACACAGAAACTAAAAAAGGGACGAGTTTATATTTTATTTATTATACAAAAAAACTGAACTATCTCTTCAGACATGGGAATAGCTGGCAGAATAGAGTAAAATTAAAACAGTAGAAGCAATCAATTGTGATACTGGTTTGTTAAAAGGAAATCATAGATCTTGTTTTTAGACCTAGTATTAATTATATAGTACACAGAGGCCCTGAATTCGCTAAACATTTATTGGAAAATGGAAGTGGATCTGGAGCAAATCTCCAAGTCTGTCTTCCCAAAGATCTCAAACGTTAATAACATGTGCATTTCTTTAGATTTTGGAAATGTAAATGAAAGTGCAATCTGAGAAAAGACTTTATAACAAGGATTTTCTCCCAAAAGTGATACAAGCTATTTTCAAACTGAATACAAAACAGTTTCTCATCAATATCTTTGATCAAACAAAGCTGCTAAATGGAGCATGTATGACATACTACTACAACTTTGTTCAGAATGGATTCTAAATGTATTCTACTTCAGGACATTTATTAAATTGGAACAGGTCTATGCATTAGTGAAAAGAGTATGTCTGTACTATTCTCAAGCCTAAAAATGTTGGGAACTGCTATACAGATAGGTGATTTATTTAGGATTGTTTTTCACACCCAGATATGGGGATACTCAAGAAAGACTATCCCTTTATTTTGATTCATTGCAGTCAGCCAGATGTCTAGACTAGATTTGGCATTTTATCCACTTATCATTTCCTTCCAAAGACCCGGGATAGGCAGATTATTGTTTCTTGAACTATTATTATTGGTTAACAACAATGCAAAATCATAGCTACCAGTTCCTTAGTTGGTGCTGGCCTTCATATGCATCAAGTTCTTGTGAAGAATCCAAGATGCTGTAATGTATTGGTATAGTATATGTGCAGATTCAAGCAGTGTGGCCTTTTGCAACTGGCAGATGGAAATGTTGTCAAAGTATAGATGTTCTATGTGCCATCCAAGTTTGTGTTTGTTTGTGTGTGTGTGTGTGTGTGTGTGTGTGTGTGTGTGTGTGTGATGCATCCAATGTACTAGAATCACTACTGGGATCATCGCGCTCAGTTTATGCCATTATCTTTCAATTTTGATTTTCTCATCTTGGTATTTTCTGATCTTCTCCTATTCTTTCTCTTTTACCATCCACTGGTATTGCCACATAATTTATCCTCTTTTTTGATAGCAATTAAATCTGGTGTTATATGAGCTAAGTCTGTATCAGTTTTTGTATCTGGAAATCCCTCAATATTTTAACCTGCTCATTTTTTCCACTATTTCAACTCTACATGTTGGCCAGTTTTTCATTATAGGTATCTGATAATTTTTTACAGATGTTCCAATGAATTATTTTGGCAACTTACATTGTTGTTTGTGTGATCTTCTTACATGAGCTATGATCTAGTATCTCTTCTGCTTCTTTGTACAATCTGTACTTTAAAAATCATTTGATGATTTTTCAATTCTAACTTTGATTGCATTCATTCAAATAGTTTACTGTTGAGTAGCCAAAATCAAGCCTTCAGTTTTTTTAATGTTCCAGTTGTAAGCCATTATTAGGTTTTATCTTCATCTATTTTCCCTTCAATCTTTTTAAAAATTAACTGTAATGCTTTTCCTTGCTAGCATACTTAATTTTATTACAGAATTACTTTATTATAATAATAATAATAATAATAATAACAACAACAACAACAACAACAGTTTACATCCACGTGGTGATACTGATAGACTATATCTGCCCCAAAAATCAGGTGGCAGAGGATTATTACAAGTGAAGCAAACAGTTGAAGAAGAAAAACACGCACTGGCTGATTATTTAAAAGAAAGTCAAGAACATCTATTAATCGAAGTAAAGAACAAAAATCTACTGAAGGCCCAACAGACAAAACAAGAATACAGAAAAGATGTGATAAAATCAAGAATGGAGAGTTGGCAGAACAAAGCACTGCATGGTCAATTTCTGGAAAAAATAAAAGATAAGGCAATGAAACAATGGAGAACTGAGTTGGCAGTAGGGAATGAGAGCTACGGAATGGTTAATATCAAGCGAGGAATTTTCCAGGGTGATTCACTTTCACCTCTTCTCTTCATCATCGCAATGATCCCACTATCAGTAATCTTTAAAAAAATGAAATTAGGCTACCAAACAGCCAAAAAAGCTGAAAAAATTTCACATTTACTATATATGGATGATTTGAAACTCTATGGAAAGTCAGAAATAGAAATCCAATCATTGACAAATACAGTCCGAGTATTCAGCACCGATATTTCAATGCAGTTTGGCATGGAAAAATGTGCCACTGTATCCATAAAAAGGGGCAAAATCACTGCATCTGAGGGAATTGAAATGCCCAATGGCCAACTAATTAAATGCAAAGAAAATGAAGCCTACAAATACTTAGGCATTCTGCAGTTGGATAACATCAATCATGGAGAAGTAAAAACTATTGTCAGGCGAGAGTACACCAACAGAGTTAGGAAAATTTTGAAATCTAAATTGAATGGTGGAAATACAATCAAGGCCATAAATACCTGGGCAATACCAGTTATAAGATACACAGCTGGCATAGTTAACTGGACACAAGCTGATTTGGACCTTTTGGACCGAAAAACCAGGAAACTAATGACAATGCACTACAGTTTACATCCACGTGGTGATACTGATAGACTGTATCTGCCCCGAAAATCAGGTGGCAGAGGATTATTACAAGTGAAGCAAACAGTTGAAGAAGAAAAACATGCACTGGCTGATTATTTAAAAGACACTCAATTAATCGAAGTAAAGAACAAAAATCTACTGAAGGCCCAACAGACAAAACAAGAATACAGAAAAGATGTGATAAAATCAAGAATGGAGAGTTGGCAGAACAAAGCACTGCATGGTCAATTTCTGGAAAAAATAAAAGATAAAGTGGACAGTGAACAAACTTGGTTATGGTTAAAAACAGGTACATTAAAGAAAGAAACAGAGTCACTAATCCTGGCTGCGCAAAAACAAGCTATCCGCACAAATGCTATTAAGGCCAAAATCGAAAAATCCTCTGATGATGCCAAATGCAGACTTTGCAAAGAAGCTGATGAAACTGTTGATCACATACTCAGCTGCTGTAAAAAAATCGCGCAGACTGATTATAAATTGTGGCACAATTCAGTAGCACAAATGATCCATTGGAATTTGTGCAAAAATTATAATATTAAAACAGCAACAAACTGGTGGGAACATCAGCCTGAAAAAGTCACTGAAAATCAGATGGTCAAGATCTTGTGGGATTTCCGTATACAAACCGACAAAATACTGGCGCATAATACACCAGACATCACACTGGTTGAGAAAAATAAGGTCACAATCATAGACATCGCAATACCAGGTGATAGCAGGGTCGCCGAGAAGGAACATGAAAAAATCGCAAGATACCAGGACTTAAAAATCGAAATTCAACGACTATGGCACAAACCAGCAGTGGTAATTCCAGTGGTAATTGGCACACTGGGTGCTATTCCAAAAGCACTGGAATTACATTTAAAACAGTTAAAAATTGACAAAATCACCATCAGTCAAATGCAAAAAGCCGCACTGCTTGGATCTGCACGCATATTACGAAAATACGTTACGACGTCCTAGGCCCCTGGGTGGGGCCCGACTAGTAACCAATGCCAAATCCGGCGAAACAACTGGCCGCTGTGATACAATTGTATAATAATAATAATAATAATAATAATAATAATAATAATAATAATAATAATAATAATAATAATAATAATAATACAGAAGGTGGTAAGACAAAACAGAGAGAAACTTCAAGGAAGGATCCATTCAATGGAACCTCATTATACCTGCAGGGATGAAGGAAATAGGGCAGGCACAGCAAATGCTGCAACTTAATCCCACCAGGTAAAGGATACCAGGTGAGAGAGCGCTTGAAAAAGACTTGAGCTGGTTCACAGATTGTTAGCCAGGCAAGGTTTATCACTCTTATCTCTCCTGAATAACTTCATTCCAGAAAAATAGCAAGGAAGAGAAAACAAAAGAAACAGGGTTCCATTGTTTTTAGAAATCAAGTAAAGCCTTTTCTTGGCTGGAGAATGTCTTGTAATTATAACACTGATCCCAAATGGGCTGGCGAGTGAGAAGAGTTAGACTGAAGAACCATTGCTCAGAATGGTGATGTTGAAGTAAGATTTGGTCAGCCATCTACCTTAATTTGAGTTCCTGTACAGGTTAGGGAACATGGATTTGGATCCAATTCTTTAATTTCATCACAAATATTGATATCACCTACTGTGTTTCCTTTCTCTCTTACAATAACTCAAGGTAGTGACTTGACTCTTCCACAACCATTTATGCTCACAGCAATCATGTAAGTAGATCAGGCTAAGATGCGAATAGTTCAAAATAATTTTGTGAGTTTCATGGAGAGTATGAAATTTACTATACTGTCAACCTGTTGATTCCTATCGAACTAATACAGGGAATGATAGCAATGACAGTACAAGATTCCCCAGAGGTCACCAGACTGAGAAGACCAGTCTGCATTGTTGGGCAGAAGTTATGTTCAGTTTCAGGCTGGAACCTTCTGCAGTCTTGATTGAATAAGGAAGGGTCAACTTACAAAGCATCTGCCTTGAACAGTAGCTCTTATGCTCAATAACTCACCTATTTTAAAGCTGATGGACCATTTCTCTTTTTGAGATGGTAAATTGTTTAATATATCTTAAATATCTAGAGAAATTTCATTACCTTATTTCAGATGTAGATCAAAGCATGGAACACAGCATAGTGCTCAGCAACATCTGTTTCTGAAACATTCTCTTGGACGTCTAACCTTAACAGACACATGGATAAAGCATTTGGCTATTTCCTTGCAGAGGAAGTGAATTTCCCTTCCAACGTCTCTGCCAATTTGTTCATTTTAAAGGCTCAAAAGGCTGGACATGTATCTTTGCACAAAATATACTCCTGGTATTAGAGAATCAATTATCTTTCTTTTGTATACCTGCATAATTCTGTTGAAGTTAATACAACTAGCTAGTGTTAATTTGCACAATAGTAGCTGGTCCCAGATGCAGAGAGAGAGAAAAAAAATCTTGTTTTACAAAATCAAGGTCATGATCAAAGAAATACACAGGGGAGGCATTATGATGGACATATGAATTTAGAACACAGAACATCACTAATTACATTTGTTCATGCGCACATACCCACTGTAATGCCATATATTTGATTTTCTCTATTTTCAAGAGGATCTGCAAATAGTGGTTTGCACTTGAAATCAATTTTGAAGATGACTACTACATTCTATATAATCCTTAAACCAGAGTTCCCTTCCTTTCCCCTACCGGATGCTTTTGAAATTGGCTGGATTATCAATGCTGCCATCGCTATTCATATTTTGAAAGTGGCTGGCTGGTCCGTGAGACGCTGGTATATGTGTGGTTAAAAACAAAGGAGTTTTAAAGTGATAATTGAAGTAAAGAAGCTTTGTTCCTCCCTACTGCAGTCAACTGTCCACTGTTCTTAGTGACTTCGGTTATCTTTCTAGTACAAAGTACTGTACTAAAAACTTAATTTTTGTTACTTGATTGGGATTCATAGCAATTACTTTTGGGCTGAGCACCACTTTTGTATCCCTTTTGTGGAAGCTTTGTAAAGAAGTCTACCCCCCCCCCCCGGGGTGTGTGTGGAATCAAGGTTTTTTCCCCATATATCTGATCTGGATCAAATATAGATGAAAATGCAATGAATAAATCATGTAGATAGATGGGAGAATAAATCCTGACCTGTTTTCTGCTTTGAAAGTCTTCCTTACTAGTTCTGATTATTCATGTGTGAAGGCCTGTTTAAAAGCTTGCATTGGGCTTTGCTACTTGAATGATTGGCCAAACGGGGAGAGCACTGTGGATAACCTATTGTGGGAGCAATTTGTTCTGACTGCTAAACAATCCTGATATAGTTCATTATTTTGAGGTTTGGTACAGATGAGGGAAACTAGTAAAACTTCCTATTCAGCTCAAAGTCTCATCATAAGTCTTCTAAGACAAACAGAATTATCATGACACTAAAACATGACTGAAGTCAGGGCAGGGGTGGGTTCCAGCAGTCACTACTGCCGGTTTGCTTGTGGCTGCGCCCTGGGCGCGATTGATGTATGCTGTGCGTGCATGTGCAATGCAATAAAAATTGCCCTGCACAGAAGCAAAAAGCAAGATGGTGGCACCTACGGCATTGCCCAGAGGACCAGTTCGGGAGTGTGGCAGGCCTGGGTTGCTGGAACTGGCAAACCACTTCCAGTTTGGCCAACCTGGGCCGAACCAGTAGGAACCCACCACTGAGTCAGGGATTGAGGGGTGGGAGTAAGATGAAAATATAGTTTTAACAAATTAATCATGCATCTGTGATGTAGCTCTGCAAAATAATAGTGTCTTCCCAGTATCTGCAGTTCTGTGAGAATAGCATGACATCACTAGAAAACCACAAGACACATTATATGACCAAAATAAAGATTTTGTTTTTGTGACATGACATTACTATTTGGCAAAGCAATTTTTTTTTTTTATCATGTGCTTAACTTAGTGCAGGTTCTCTAGCCAACTCTGCCCTATTTGTATTTGATTCTAGAAGGAAACTGTGATGTTTATGGGAGTCTTTTCAGAATCTATAAGCTGCTCTTTTACAAAACCGCAACTAAGTTTTGGGAGATACCACTTTCCTACATTGAGTTTTACTCTTTATCAAGCTGTGGTCTTTGTTCACCACCAGCCAGTAGTGCCACCAGACAAGAGGGTCATAATGCAGAGAAGAGATTCGTATAGGAATTTTCGATGCATGTGAAAGAAGTTATTGAATTATACATTCACTACCTCCACCTGCAAAGCACAGTCTGTGTCTCTGCCACCAGCTTTGGTTCCTTCTCTGTTGAAAAAAAGTGGCATTTTACACCACAGCGCTCCCTGCTGATCTCCATATACCACAGCATGTGCTGTAAGATTCCCATAGCAAAATCCAAGGCAAGCTGAGTATAACGAAAACAGGAAATAATTCAGTGGTCTTGTGCTGCACTTCTTAGTTGTTTTAGTAAGCAGCCACTTGGGCTACTCAGCAACTACGGAGATCACATGATATTTTGCAATGCAGAGTAAGGGCTGTTTGCATCCTTTCCAGATGCAAACAGGAATGTAGAATGGAAAAAATAAGAGAAATCCATAAGAATAAAATTATCAATATAAAACCTTGTTGAATTCATTGTGCCACTCTGGCTCTTTTCTCCAACTCTCTGTCAATTATGAAAAGGATCTGCTGAGATATTTCAAACTTCTTCCCTTAGGAACACTCTGCCTTTCAGCTTGTACTTCCATGATTTTTCATATCCAAGAAGCCCCTGGATGATTGGTAGGCAATCTCAAGGTCATTTTAAGGCAAGCATATCAGGCTAGAATGCAGGCATGAGGCTACCTAAAACTTCCTCCTGTCTTTCCTAATCTGTTTCATCATGTTAATCAGTCTATGAGCACCCAAATGATAATGTAATAAAGGAGATTTTCCTGTTTCATTTCAGAAAGTTACCTTCCGTTTTCTTCTCTTCCTTTGCTCATGCTAATGTCAATGAAATTATTTGAAATATGTATGGATGAAGGATAGTCTCTGCCAAAGCAATGTGTGCGCTTTATCATCCCAAATCATTGCTACAAGTTATGGAATGGAATTGCCACTGGCTGATGTAGATTTGGCACATGTACACACACTCTCTCTCTTCTTGCAACAGGATGCTCTCATCCTTCCTTCCTTTCTCTCTCACTCTTTCTCTCTCTCTCACACACACACACAAACTAGACAAAGTGATCCTTCTCACATTTCCACACACGAGTCAGCCACTACGGGTTTACTTAGTCATTACACAGATGCACCACAAACCCAGGCATTGTTACCTGTCACTGAAGTCAAGCTTCCCATTGTCACAGCACACATGTCTCTTTGTTTTTTTAGAGGTAGAAAGAAAACCATATAACTACAGTGACCACTCATGAAATCAGTGCATTGCTTTTTGGGTGCAGATTCAGGAAGACTGCAGAATATGACCAAGTTGATCAGCACAAAGCTTTAAACACGAGCCTCTTCCATGTGAGTTGGCAATTTTTTTCCTTAGTTGTCTCTCTGCCCCCACCCCACCCCAGGACACATGTTTCTCTTCTGCAGGCAGACAGTAGTTAACTACCTGGTCTATTCGTAAGTTTTTTTTCTTTTCCTTTCTTTTCTTTGTGGATGTTATTGCTGCTCTTGTTTTCTGGCTAGAAGAGCATCACTCCAAGGGGAAAGCAAGCTGTAGAACTCATAATAAATAAATGGTGCCTTCGCTGATTTGTTCTGACAGCTCCTCACTCGGTAAGGGCCATTTCTGAGGCTGTCCAAAAGCAGTCCAGACCCTTCCGACTCTGCCACCTGCCAATGGCAGAATGACATTGCCCACATTTGTGCCTGGCTGTTATTTCAAGCTAACTTAGTGGGCCTGAACGCGAACCACCCACCCATCTCGCCCCTGCCCATCACCATGGTATCTGACTCCGTGACGCATAAAATCAATAGCAACACCAAACACTCGAATCCTGCTGCCAAGCGGGATAGCGTGAAATGGCTCCCTGCCTCTCCACATTATTTTCCACCATTCTCTCCCTCCTGCACCCCCTCCCCCCCACATGAATGACAATTGCTTCTCCTTCCTCTCATAAAGGCTCTTAGGAAGTGGAGGCTGGCAAGGCAAGCAGGTACGTTTCAAGGTCTAAGAAGTGAAGAGGAACCAGAACTACCCAGGCTGATCTGAGGGTATCACAACAACACGCTAAGTTGCCTGTGGGAAACACCAGAGGGAGGGGGGAGAGGGGGTTGCACAAAAAGGGAAGTAAGATGACAAAGGTGTGCCACTCTACAAGCACCCTCCCTGATTTATCCCTCCTCCTGTTCCAAGCAGGCAAAACGCTTTAGCAGCATTAGCTTCCATCCTTTCCCCTCATAAAGCAAACAGTGGCAGAGGTAAAGGTATCACGTGAAGCCCCCCCCCTCATTTGCTTCCCAACATTTGGCATCATAAGAATGAAGACTGCATCGGACTCACCTGGGGCGTCAGTGGAAGAGACGGCTACCCATGTGCTGACACTACCTTCTTGCCATGGCGTAGTTGTCCAAAGAAAGCTTTGTGATGAAGACCGGTGTGAATTGTTGTGGCAACTCTTCTGTTCCTCTCCTTGTCTTCTGTCCTCCCTACCACCACCACTATCAATACACACACATATTCACACACACACACACTTTTGCTCCTCCTTCAAAAAAATCCGCCTCTCTGTGCAACAGCCGCCGTTCTCCCCATAATGATCACTGGTGCGATGCCCATTCATTCAGCTTTTTCTCCCCCCTTCCGCCTCTCCCTCTTTCCCAACCTTCTGGATGAGCCTGTTAGTGATGCTGCAGCAGTGCTGACATCCCCCTGAGAGCACAGCACAGAAAGGTTGGGAGGGGGGAAGGATGGAGAGGAGAGGGACGCAGAGATGGGAAAAAAAGAAGAAAGAAAGAAAGAAAGAGGAGAGAGAGAGAGAGAGAGAGAGAGGCAGAAGAAGAAAATGAAAGGGAAAAGCAGGTTTTAAAACCAGATCTGGATTTGTACAGGACTCTGGAATATTGGAAACACACACACACACACACACACACACACACACACACACCACATACATACATATATACACAGGGAAAACTGGGGCACTGGAAAGAGCAGGGGCATAGCTATTTCTCTGGCTGTGTATCCGATTCTCGTGCATCTTGAAATCTGAAACCTGCATCACATTAACACGAGGAAAATCTTAAGGAACTCAGGAACTTATTATCAAGCAGGGGTAGAAAAAGATCAGAAGGCAGGCGACAGACAGGCCTTGCTCCACAAAGGCTTTGTCATGACTGGGGTGAGACTGACAGGCTGAAATGAAAGACAACCCCGTCAGCAGGTGAAACCTTACTGGAGATAAACAATAGCTGTTTGTGGAGGATTTGGGCAGGGTGGGAGAATATCTCCTATTGTTGATCCTGTTTCATAGAGTAGAGAATGACAGCTTGGCAAATTAGCAATAATGACCATGACAATAACTTCTGGCATTTCCCTGCCTTTGTTTTGCAAGATGGGGAATTATAGACTGTCCTCCTCAATTTCCTTTGTTTTGAAATAATTGTGGGAATTGTGAGGTAAAACTTTACTGTTATTCCATTACATACATAGCAGTTTGTGTGGTGTGTGTGTGTGTGTGTGTGTGTGCAAAGGCTTGCACATGTTTTTTTAAAAATATTTCAGTTAAGGTGTAAACCATGTTGACCATATTGTTATTCTGGAAGATAATTTTATTTTTGTATTATGCAGGCTGTGAAAAATAAAACCCTATCCTGTTTTAATCAACCTGATCACAAATTGAGTTTGCACAGATACACATGAAGGGGAAATGAAGCTTGGATGCACACTCACAATCTTTTGTTATCCTTCTCATTGGCAGTTCTAGGTCAGCATTTAAATCAGTTGTTAACCTGTCCTAGTTTTCAAGCTGAAATAATAATAAGAAATATGCTCCGTTTTCAAACAGTGAGTTGCAATATATCTAAGAAATATCTGATGTGATGTATCACATGGTAAATTAGTGGCAATAAGGGAATATAAACATAATGTCTAACCCAATTCAAAAGCATTGTATGTTGTTAAGGCGTGGGGCAAGAGGAAATCAGTTTGTAATGAAATAAAAATAAAGTTTTCAGATATCAGACTGTAAGCTTCCACTTCCAAATTCTTTATAAACTGGATTTTCCATGGAGTGGATTATGTTAGAATAATTTAGCTCACCCCATCCACAATTAAAGGAAAAAGGCTTCCTGCAAGGTCACAAAGCCAGAATAATCATTGTCTACACTTACCATTTAAAAAATGGACAGGGTTCAAGAAAACTGGGGCTTACCAGATGTAATAGCTTCCAGTCATAGGCTAATCAAAACAGACCACCAGACCAACCACCTGAAAATGGAATAGTTGAGTTTCTAACATAATTAAAGGGCCAATGTTGACTAGAGTTAGAACCTTACTGGATAGCCATGGACCTGTCCAGTCAATCATTCTTGGCTTGACCCAATCCACAAGGTTGCTTTTGTGGAATAAGTGAATGATTGATTACTCTTTTGAGCTCCTAGAGGACAGGTCGGATAGCAGGCAATCAAATGTCAGGCCCAACCCAAGACAGAACAATCCAGCCAAAGTTCAGTTCTTTATTGGCTCATATCATATAGACAGAACCTTGTCATATTAAACATATAGCATTGTCGCTCTAGCGGATATATGGGGAGATTCTAAGGAATGGCTATCCTAAGTCTCTTTCTCTGTCCATTTGCACGTCCTGGAAAATGTTGTCATTTATCTCTTCTCCTTCCTTGGAATGTGCTCTATTCTTCTTTAGAAATTGCCATTTTAACTAGTCCATCACACCAGTCCCCCTCCCTAGATACAATCTATCACATCAAGCATAGACCAACCTTCTCAAGGAAGGTACATCAACCTTCCTTGATGTAAAGGAATGTAAAAAAATGCCTTGAAGATGGACCAAAGTGAGGCAGACTAGGCTATAGTCAGACAAGGGACAGCATAGTCAGCAGCTGTATAACGGGAGGAGGAAGAAGCTGAGAAAGGACCCACCCTAATGTATCAGACTGTAAAAGAGACAGCAGGAGATTTATATTTCAGACTTGCAAGATTCTGTTAATGTAGCCATATAATAAAGTAGAATTAGCTTACTTAGTCATGTTTCCTGTCTGGTCTACAAGGCTGACATCCAAATACAGAAAATATCTTATTGCCAGGACAAGAAAGTAGAGTGCATCAATTTGTACTTCTGAATTTGTGAGCAACATGTTTTTTTCTTAAAGCAAACAATTTTTTTAAAAAAATCTCAATTTCCTCAAGTTGTCACTCATGTGCTGTCACCAGGTCTCTGCTAAAGTAACTTTCAAACTTTCAAATGCATTCAAAACATTCAAGCTTTCTCCTTTCAGGGAACACAATTCTTGTCACTTTCTTTATTTCTCTCTCTTTGTGGTATAGTTGTAGACTAAAATAAGAAGAAAAAAATTCTGGAAGAAGTCAATGATAAAGTAAAGGTAAAGGTTCCCCTCACACATGCGTGCAAGTTGTTCCTGACTCTAGGGGGTGGTGCTCATCTCCGTTTCAAAGCCAAAAGCCAGCGCTGTCTGACGACTTCTCTGTGGTCATGTGGTCAGCATGACTAAATGCCGAAGGTGCACAGAACACTTTTATCTTCCCACCAAAGGTGATTCCTATTTTTCTACTTGCATTTTAGATGCTTTCGAACTGCTAGGTTGGCAGAAGCTGGGACAAGTAATGGGAGCTCACTCCATTATACGGTGTTAGGGATTCAAACCATCAAACTGCCAACCTTTCTGATCAACAAGCTCAGCATCTTAGCCACTGAGCCACTACGTCCCATAACACAATGATAGTCACTTTCAGATTAGACTGTTGTAATGTCCAGAAGCTTCAACTGGTGTAGAATGCAGTGGCACAGACAATTATTCATGCTCCCAGAACTGGAATCCAATGCAGCTCCTGGAGCAAAGGTGTAACATACTGTGTTACACCTTTGCTCAAGGAGCTGCACTGGATTCCAGTTTGTTTCCAGGTTTGGTTCAAGGTGCTGCTTTTGACATTTAAAGCCATTCCTGACATGGGACCAGGTTATCTGAGGATTGCCTCTCCCTAATTACATCAATCTATCCTATTATATAATAGGGACATGGTGGCTCAGTGACAAAGACTGTCAATTGTCAATTAGAGTGGCCGGCAGTTCAGCTTCACATGCACTCTGTGCCACATGCACAGTGCAATTAAAATTGTTCTATGTATGCTCAGAACTGAAAAACAAGATGGTGGCACCAATGGCACCACCCATGGAACCATTTTGGGCGTGTGGCAGGCCTGGGTCACTGCTGGTTCCAGCAACCCAGGCTGCCAAACACTACCAGTTCAGCCGAACCAGGCCGAACCTGTAGGAACCCACCACTGCTGCAAACCATAAGCTTCCTGATTACAATTATTGCATAACAATCATATCTTGCCTATTGAAAGATAAAGGAAGCCCACCATCATTTTATCTTCACAGCAACCCTGTTGTGAGAAAGTTTGGCCTGAGAAAGTAAGTACTCCACAGTCACCCAATGAGTTCTATGGTGAAAGAATCATTTCAACCTGGATCTCCCTGTCTCAGTCATATGGAACTGGGATAAACACAGCTCATGTCTTTAGATTCTACCTAGAATGACTCATTATACTGATGTCCTATAAGACCCCAATCAAAACAAACATGTATGTCATACCAGCTGCTGATTTTGGTCTCTTGCTATATATATTAGATTTTTACAACCCCTGGTAAGCCCCAATTATGGGAGGAAGCTAACTGCTTCCATCATCTGTCAATCGGCTCGTCACAAGAGTCCATCACCATCCAAGAGTTCCAATATTTTTACTGTTGCCTTTGTTATATTTGTGGGTTTTTTTGTTTTTTTTATTTGTGCTTTATTTATTTATTAGCACAAATTACACAGAATATATATATATTCTGTGTGTGTGTATGTATATATGTATACACACACACATATATATATGTGTGTGTGTGTGTGTGTGTATGTGTATACACACACACACACGTGTGTGTGTGTGTGTGTGTGTGTGTGTGTCATAAAGTGTATATAAAGTCACAACCCCTGGTATACCCCAATTATGGGAGGAAGCTAACTGCTTCCATTCTCTGTCCATCAGCTCATCACAAGAGACCATCCAGACAGAAAGCCCAATATTTTACTGTTGCCTTTGTTACATTTGTGTAGTATTTGTGCTGATAAATAGTAGTATTTGTGCTGATAAATCTATACTAGACTCCCTTTATTTATTTATCAGCACAAATACTACACACACACACACACACACACACACACACACACACACACACACACACACAGATGTAGATGAGATCTGGTGCTTCTAAAGTGAAGCCTGATCTAAGGCAATCAGGAAAAATCTTGTACATAGTAGAGACGGGCCTCTGCATATCTATTTTACATTATCATTCATTTGTTTCAGATGATTACTTCTGCATGGAGGCTAAGGACAAGTTATAACAATATCAGGTCTATAGATATACCATTTTCAGAGACTGCTCCAATTAAGTTAATAGGGCCACTTTTATCTGTGATTAAAGAATTATTAAATTAATGATACCAATTAATTGGTTAACATTTAGAACTCAACCAATTAAAGTTTGCCAACTACTGTAGCACCCCCATTGGCATTGTTTCATATGTACGCTGCTACAATGATTTGGACAGATTCCAGTTCCAGAGGAAATAAAAACAGAGGGCTGTTTTCCTCCCTACTACAAATACAATTTGTATGCTGCAAAAGCACAACTGGCATTGCAGAGCTAGTATCTAAATAGATGCTAAGTTGCGCATGAGAGGAGCAGTAAAGCTGGAGAGAGAACCCATTCTTTTCGGAAGTTAGCAAATATAATCAAATCTGCACACCTCCTAGATTGTGTTATAAGCAATTCCCTCAAATAGGAAATTCTTTACCCACAGACTGGTGTAGATTCATCCTTCTTTCACAGAGAGTGTTGAAATCCCCTTTCCCAATGTAGGGACTGGTGGCCAAATTGACTCGAGAACTATATTTTCATTCTAAAAATCTCTGTCGAAGCAAGTAAAATGCTGGATTTTTGCTATTTAATTTTGACAATATGATCTGTAAGGAAGGGATGACAGCTCTGGAGTAAGGAATGGCTGCTGGAGGGATCCTAGACATTAATGGATTGTCTATCTCTGATGGAACAATTAAGAACCAGTCCGGTGTGATGCTTAAGGCACAAGACTAGAAAGCAGGACATTGTGAGTTCTAGTTCCACCTTAGCCAGGAAAACCAACTGGATGATCTTGAGCCAGTCATACTCTTTCAGACCCAACCCACCTCACAGAGTTTTGGTTGTGAGGAAAATAGGAGGAAGAAAGTCTATTGGATGTGTTCATGGCCTTTCATTGTTTGTAAAAAATAATAATAAGGGCAGGATACAATAAATAGACAAAATGAAATAAAAATCCCTACTTGAGACAGGGGGCGTAGAACTTCCTGAACTGAGGATCACTGGATATTCAGCCATGCTGGTCCAGTGGTTAGAGTGCATTACTGCAGACTACTTCTGCTCCTGCCGGCTGCCTGCAATTTGGCAGTTCAAATCTCACCAGATTTAAGGTTGACTCAGCCTTCTGAGGTGGGTAAAATGAGGACTCTGATTGTTGGGGGCAATATGCTGACTCTGTAAACTACTTAGAAAGGGCTACAAGACACTGAAAAGCAGTATGCACAGTAAGTGCTATTGTTATCACACTCAGATTTTGTGGAGCATGCTAATGGATATATCGATAGTCCTCAACTTATGACCTTAATTAAGCCCAACATTTCTGTTGCCAAGCAAGACATTTGTTAAGTGAGTTTTGCCCCATTTTATGATCTTTCTTCCAGCAGTTGTTAAGTGAACCATTGTAGTTGTTATGCTAGCAACACTGTTGTTAAGTGAATCTAGCTTCCCCATTGACTTTACTTGTCAGAAGGTGGCAAAAAGTGATCACATGACCCAGGGACACTGCAATTGTCATAAATATGAGTCAGTTGCCAAACATCTTAATTTTGATCATGTGACCATGGGGATGCCACAATGGTTGTAAGTGTGAAAAATGGTTATAAGTCATCCCTTTCAATGCCATTGTAACATCCAACAGTCAACTGTAAGTTGAAGACTAACTATACTTGATACTATAACAGGCATGGATGATTACTTGTCATTGAATTAAAATGAATATGATTATTCTATGTTCAAGTATTTAATACTTTTTCCTATTGTCTTAGGTGGTAGCTTTTAAGCAGTCTTCAGAACAAGTCTCAGCCTGGGGGGGGGGGGATAACGTACAATCTTGGGGCAGTGGTGGGTTTCAATAATTGTTCGAACCTACTCTGTAGGTCTGGTCTCCTTTGTGGGAGTGGCTTGCCACCCATGTGACCGGATGGGAGTGGCTTTCTGCCCATGTGACCGGATATGAAGATGCCGATGACACTTGTCAGAACCACCTTAAATTACCTCACACACAGCATTGGCATGCATAAGAATATGATATAAACTTGTTTTTTAAAAGGCATCTTTAGTTTGCGTTAAAACAACTTCAACACATGCAATGTTCTGATTGCACCACAAACGCAGTAGTCATCCTTACCTTTCACAGAGGCACTGAGTTTTATAAATATGAGCATGATAGTGTAGAATAATCATATCGAAGGACCAGTGGTGGGTTTCAAAATTTTTTGGAACCTCTTCTGTAGGTGTGGCCTGCTTTCCGGGTCCACTGGTGGAACCTCTTCTAACCGGTTCGGTAGATTTGACAAACCGGTTCTACCGAATAGGTGCGAACTGGTAGGAACCCACCTCTGTCTTGGGGCCAAAAGTGACTCTGTGAAGGGTTAAAATAGTGGTTACAAACACATGATTTTGTTTCTTCACATCCAATCAGGAATGGAGCTTTGGTCCTGATGGCACAAACACAAACTGTTTGTTTGATGCCTCCTCCAATACCTCTGTCTGGGGTCTCAGAGTATAAATTTGTGCCTTAAAGGGGTGTACTTGGGGATTACTTTAAATCCATCACTGCCACTAAAGCTTAAAGTTAGTGTCTTGAAGTATTTGAACAATAGTGAGCCTACCCAAATAGAAAGAGGTTTGCACACATCCTGGCATGTTTCCCATTTGGATTATTGTCACAAATTACATACCTGGCTGCCTTTGAAAACAGTCCGAGAACTTTAGTGAGAATTAAAACAGCTAGAATTTTATGCAGGACTAACCAATATGTTGACATTTTACTCATTGTGCTGGCTACCCGTGTGTTTCCTGCCCAATCTGAGGGGTTGACTTTACTTTTCAAGATGGAAAGAATACTGATGTTTTGGTGTAGAAGGAGACTTCTAACATGATCAGCCCAGGAAACAAGTCAATCATTGAACAAATCAACCCAGAATTCTTATTAGAGGAACAAATCACCAGGCTCAAATTATCCTGGCCCACATAGATAAGTTTCCTCCATGTAGATCTGTCCTTAACTTTGGCATATTATGGGAAGCTTTAATGCTAGGAAAAGTGGAAGGAAAGAAAACAGGATGACAAGCAGCAAGGTAGATGGATTCAATTATAGTGACAATGGGTATATATTGGGAGACCTGAAAGTTCAGGTCAAGGTCAGATATTCATGGAGGAAATTTATCTATGTGATCATCAAAAATCAACATTGACCTGATGGCACATAATCAATCAATCATGAGTAATAATTGGCACCAGGTTTTCTCAAATTGCATCTAAAGCCATTCTCCTGAACCACAAGGGTACTCAGCATATAGACAGCAAGTATGGGCCTTCATTTTAGTGGCATCTCGTCTGATAACTAGAATAGCCTCCCCAGAGAGACTTACTTAGTAACAAAATTATGATTCTTTCAGTACCAGCTGAAGACATTTTCATTCTCCCAAGCATTAAACATTTAGGGTTACAACATCATCTCACCGCATTTGGGATGACTAGAGATTCACACTGTTTGGTTTCTGGTTTTACTCTGCTCTTATTGTGATTTTATCTTAGATTTGCTGATTTTTATCTTGGTTACATACAATTTTGTACTGTTAGTTGCATTACATGTGGTTTATTTTTTAAATGATTTTTTACACCTCTCAGGGAACTGTGTTTCATTGGCTAGTGTAAACAAAACAATAAATAAATAAATATCCCATTGCATGAATTCCCTCTCAAAGTCACTGCCTCATGGGTGCAAAGCACATTCAGAAAATGACAGCTGGGTTTCTGACTTTCAGACTTGATAACAGATTGACCTTTACATAATTGCGGTAGAGCTGAGCTTTTTCAGTTCCCAGACTGTTACCTTATAGCCTTTAGTGTGATGTATTACCCCTAAATAGGTGTGGAAATGTGGAGATAATAACACTCAGTGTAATCAGCAAGGAGGATGCTAAACCAACCCTGCTCGAAGAGAAAGACTTGCTGAGTGCCCTGTCACCCTGAGGCCTCTAAGATGCCAACTAGTACAACTTGCCATCATTCGCCTTATGTCAGAAATACAAATGGATTTCAAATAGGGGTTAAATAGAAAAACAGCAGGAACACTAGAAGAACAGATCAAACTGGAAAACAATGTAGAAATATTGCAAATTGAGCCAGTTGTAAGATTTGGTCATAAGAAGGTAGTTTAACTTTATTTTATTATAAAGGAGTAAAGAATATATTGGTTTAGGAGTAATTGTCTTGTCGCTCCCCATTTTCCTATTTCTAATCCAAATTGGAAAAAACCCAACCTTCATTCTTTTCCCATGAAAGACATTTCTGTTTTTTTCTGAAACATTCACAGAATTGTTTAGAATTTATTTTGTATTTAATGATAATTTTTTGAGGTTGCTTACATATGTAGGCTGATAGAATATATTGTTTCCATTCCACTCATGAAAATTTCACCAGCTCTTTCTTTTTTTTGGGGGGGGGGGAAGCAAAGTAGTTTATCCTCATAAAATGGAAAATGAAGGTGAATTTTTGATTGGTTTGGTGGACCAGCATATAAAATATTCATTTTCTTTGGCAGAGTTGAGACCAGCCCCCACCCCCAAAAAGCCTTTCCCGGAACCTCTATATTATAGGAATGACCCAGCAACAGCTGTAGCCGTAGGGTTTAGAAGCAGGTAGGACAGGATGCAAAGTGGGAGTGTTATTTCAGACACAACAGTCTGCTAAAGAAAGGAAAAGTATATGTGGGCCTTATATCAACATACTGATTATCTTTTGGTTTCTTTTATTACATTTGGATATAATGTGAACTGTAGGTGCAGGCCAGTGGTGGGATTCAATTATTTTTACTACCAGTTCTGTGGGCGTGGCTTGGTGGGCATGGCATGGGAAGGATACTGCAAAATCCCCATTCCCTCCCAATCAGCTGGGACTTGGGGGGGGCAGAGAATAGATGGGGCAAGGCCAGTCAGAGGTGGTATATACCAGTTCTCCGAATTACTCAAAATTTCCTCTACTGGTTCTCCAGAAATGGTCAGAACCTGCTGAATACCTCCTCTGGTGCAGAAGCCATCCTGGAGGCAACATCTGGAGGCAAAGGAATGATTGAAAGGGATGATTTTGTGTTTTGTCATAAAAAGGCTGCATAGTAATGAAGATATCCCAATTGAAGTTGGAGTTCACCATGTCTAGATGTAAGAATGGCCAATGAAGCATTCAGACACTGCACCATGCAATGATCATGTATCACAACAAACTCTAGGGGTTGTGTAAATCAGCCTTCTAGATCTGGTCATTCCCAGCAGAAGAAATCACGTGTTAGAAGAACCATGAAAAGATAAGAGATGCATAATAAACAGATGCTGAATATGGAATTATGTTTCTGGCAGCATTTTTCAGTTTGGGTTTCATCCAAGTATCTTCTACTGACTCATCAATGAAGAAAGCCCATTAAACCTGCCCTGCAATGAATTTGGCTTTTGGGGCTAACAACTTCCTGTATCTTATATCTGACAATTTTCCCTTTGTACTTGCAGCCTGGCTTATATAGGCAGCCAAGATACTTCATACATCACTTCCCCGTTCCATCAGGTTCCTTACAGTAATATTGTTCCAGAGCTCAACTTTATAATAGTGCTTACCCCATCGAAAATAACTGACTTTGGGAAATCTGGTGTTTTATGCATTCTTGATTGGAGCTGTCATAGACTCTAAACTTGAATGCTGAAGAAGCAATGCAGAGGGCTCTGAGACATGACTCATATTAATTAGTTTATTTTATTGCAGACAAGAATGAAACCATAGATAGAAATTAAAACCTGTGCATTTATTATTTTATGTATTTACTAAGCTTATGAATCCCTCCAGTCATGGCTGACTCCAAACAGCTCTCATAACTCCAAATATCATCATAAATTACTTAGACATTGAAGAAAAACCATGACATATCTAAATGATAACCCTACATATGATCCCTCATCCCCTAAAGTCCTGCTGAAACCACCATGTCAATTACTTTTGGAAAAATTAGCAGATGTGGAGCTCACCTAGCCAATTCTCTTCCACAGAAGGGAAGCCGAAGCCCAGGATCCCTACGATTCTATCCATAAATATTAATGTCCTTAAATCTATGTTTCAGGGTTTAAATTTCAAGCTTTTTCCTTCTGTTTTTCTGAGACAGAAAAACTTTCTTTCTCTTGATGGTCTGGGTCCCACATTGCCAGCTTCATTCTTTATACCAAGCAGACATACAATCCAGCAAGAACTCTCAGCACTTTTTGAAATTTGGTGGCAACTATTTATTGTTTATAGGAGCCATCACATACAACAAGGATGAATAAACAGTGTATCTTAAGGAATTAGGATATGTCTTAATTGTTGTTGTTTTTTTGCTGCAACACACATAGGATAAACAAATCTATCAATTTCTCTATAGGCATACTTTGTTTTTATTGCACTTCACAGATAATGAATTTTTTACAAGACCCTAGCAAAAAAGGTTATGGCTCACTGAAGGCTCAAATGATGTTTAGCATGTTTAGAAATTAAATGTTTTTAATCTATGTACATTGTTTGGGACAAATTGTTATTGCATATTTAATAAGCTATGGTATAGTAGAAACATGTATCAGGAAACCAAAACATTCTTGTGGTTTGCTTTATCGTGATATTGCAGTAGTTGGGAACCAAGTATTTCTTATTTTTTCAATCTTATCAATAAATTTCAGTACTGGCATGTATTTATAGTACAAATGGGACTGTATAACATAGATATGTTGTGCATATTTCTCTTGGTATCACATTTTTGTATACTGTATATGATTGTGTAATATTTGAAAGAAATATCCCTCATATAAATACATTTATGTGTATAGCAAATCAAACTTCTCCTTCCCTCTCATGACTTACAAAGCGGTGCTTTTCATCAATGATTTCTAGACTGAAGTAGTGCCAGCTCTCTGCAAGACATGAAAGCTACTCTATTGAAAGTTATGTCATTAAAAGACTTTAAACTTGAGAAAGGTTAAAGAAGAGGAATTGAAATTGGATGACATTGGCAAGGGCATCCATGAAAATACTGGGGAAAATAAAACTTAGCAGTCAACTGACTCCCCTTAATTATATTTTGTAAAAGGAATCCCTACCATGGTGATAAAAATGGACACTGATGGGGTTAATTTTCCTCTGAGCTCTATTCCAAGAAGTGTTTTAGATTTATTTAAGCAATTTATACCTCACCTTTCTTTAAGAAACTCAAGGTGGATTTCATTTTTCCCCCATAATGAAAACCCTGGGAGTTAGCATGAGTTGAGTCTGACTAATCAAAAGTTGCCCCATGATTTCCATCACTAAGATTCAAGCCTACTTGAACCCATGTCCCCCAAGTTCTAGTAACTCATAATTACTACAGCATTTTGTCTCATCAGAATGAGTGGTGTTGAAAAAAACTATTCCTCCTCATTTTCCTCCTTTCCAAAGTCATATTGTTCTTGGTCATTGCCTTGTGAAGTCAGGTTGCACTGGACACAGCAATTCTCTAAAGCACCCATCCGTACTGAAAAATTATTCTGGATCATTGAGCATGGCATCAGGATCTCGGTAAGTCAAAGGATTTACTTACTTTCTAAGTAAATTTATCATCACAGTGGCATACAACCTATTGTTTAACACAAAATTAATAGATGCCTCCCTTTCCTACAAACCTTGTGAGCCATTTAAGAACATGGAGGGTTGTGCCACTGCTAGCACAGGTCTGAAACCTGGTTGTATATCAGAAAGATGATAATGTGCGGTCAACCCATGCTCCACTTGCATCACTCTGCTTAGCATGCACCATGCCTGGGTGCTATTACTCATACTGAGTTCTTAGTGAAGGCACAGCTATTTAAATTTTCTTGTTGAATAATAGCAGCAGGAAAAGATACATGAGGAAAGATAGTTATATCAGCAGAAAATAAATCTTATTAAGGCAAACTTTTACAGCCAATGGAGAATGCTTTGCTTTAACCGGGAGCTTATAAGGGTAATGTGAGTGAAATGTGAAGGAGCTGCTTCTGCCTGAAACTTTCCTTTCCATGCTAAATGCGGGATAAGAACAAATTCAGCCAACCTCTACAGATGTAACATGATGTAACATTGGTGGCCCCACGCTTCTGCAGAGTCGTTTGCAAGAGTGAGTCCAGCAAACACAAATTCACCTACACAATAAATTCACTCACCAAAAGCTGCATTAATCATAACAAACTTCGCTCACAGCCTGACAACCACAATAATACATGGGCAAACAATAGATACAATCTAAAGGTAAACCGCTCCAAACTCGATTGCAGAAAATATGACTTCAGCAACAGAGTGGTCAATGCCTGGAATGCACTACCTGACTCTGTTGTTACATCCACAAACCCTCATAACTTTAACCTTAAACTGTCTAGCGTGGACCTCACCCCTTTCCCAAGAGGTCTGTAAGGGGGGAGTGCATAAGCGCACCAGCGGGCCTATCATCCCTGTCCTATTGTTCCCATTTATTCGTACCCTGTGTTCATGTCCATGTTTATACTTAGACCTGTTATCTCGTACATGTTTGACAAATTAAATAAATAAATATAAAACAAAATCAAACACAGGATTTGACTTGCCCCTTCCACTCATTCCCAGCCATCCCAAACAGGGGACATAAGAATCTCCTTTACACTGAATGAGATCATGGGCCTAACTATCTCAGAACTGTTTTCACAGGGTGGCAGAGGGTGTATGATCTCCCTACTCAGATCAGGGCTGAAAAAAATCCCAATAACTACAGATATCAGGAAAGGGTTAATCATTTTCTGCTACATCTTTGCTACCATCTAGTGACAATTCATATTTTTGCAATTGAGATTTGGCCTTAGGAAGACAGGTATTGAACCTCGGCTCTTTGGAAAACAAGTTACAAAGTCTGCCACTGATTAGACTTTGTTGTGCCCTCATATAAGAAAGAGGAGGAGTAATGAGATGGACATTAGTTCTTGCCTTGATGTGTGTAAATAAAAATTGAACTATTCATTCATTTTCGTTTATTCATTCATTCCATTGATTTAGACAAATTAAGATAGATTTCTTCTTAGATTGGCTCTCTTAGTTTCAGAGTGTAGTTAAACTGAACTCTTTCAGGGAGCCTTAATAGTGCTTACTATTTTTTAAAAAAATTGTACAGTGTATTCATATAGTTATTTTATATTAATTGAGAAAGTTTTAAGTTACATCATTGTGGGCTGAGTTGGAATACACTATGGACATTTTATTATTCTGTAAGCTTTGAACTGTAGCAAGCCATCTAGATTTTCATGCCAATATAATAAATGAATAAATAAATAATAATGCATCCTTCCCCGTTACTTATCTGGAAAATGGGTCTAAGTGTTTGATTTTCATAAATGCTGATGATGTTGCTTACATCTGGAGCCCAAAGACATGAACAACTTATTTCCTACTATAGTAGCATTCACACAATATTCAATGACTAACTACACCTTGGGGCAATGTGTATATGAATGACAGAAGGAACATCCTGGCATGGTGAGATTCCTGCAGATCTTTCTTGGATGCTGTAGCTTTACAAACTCATCAGGTCCTTGAGAAGAAAACGAGAAATGTTGAAATAATCAGATGACATAGCTTATTTGGATAACTATTTAACTAGTGGTCAACCATTTAAATATGAGCCAGCAGTGTGCAGCAGCTGCCAAAAAAGCCAACACAGTTCTAGACTGCATAAACAGAGGGATAGAATCAAGATCACGTGAAGTGTAAATACCACTTTATAATGCCTTGGTAAGGCCATAGTTGAAATACTGCATCCAGTTTTGGTCACCATGATGTAAGAAAGATGTTGAGACTCTAGAAAGAGTGCAGAGAAGAGCAATAAAGATGATTAGGGGACTGGAGGCTAAAACATATGAATAATGGGTTCATGAACTGTGTATGTCTAGTTTAATGAAAAGAAGGACTAGAGAAGATATGATAGCAGTGTTCCAATATCTCAGGGGCTGCCACAAAGAAGAGGGAGTCAAGCTATTCTCCAAAGCTGAGGGCAGGACAAGAAGCAATGGGTAGAAACTAATCAAGGAGGGAAGCAACTTAGAACTAAGGAGAAATTTCCTGACAGATAGAACAATTAATCAGTGGAACAACTTGCCTCCAGAAGTTGTAAATGCTCCAACACTGGAAGTTTTAAAGAAGATGTTGGATAACCATTTGTCTGAAGTAGTGTGGGGTTTCATGCCTAAGCAGGGGTTGGACTAGAAGACCTTCAAGGTCCCTTCCAACTCTGTTATTCTAAAATAAACCAAACTGATGGAAACTGCAGAGGAATGATATTGTGGAAGAGTCATAATGATAGTTTATTATTTCAGAAGGTTAGAAATTACTGGAAAGAGATAATATAAGAATTTGAAAATATAAAATAATAATACCTTAGCAAGAGTCAATTGGCCCATGAATTGGCCAACAGACAAAGAACAATATTAACACACAACTCAAAGAGATACAATATTTCTATAGTGCTATAGCAGCATGGCTAATAAACAGCTTGAGTACAGTTGAAATATAATCCAATAAAGATAAGAAAAATTAGAGCAGTACCAGGATCTAGGCAGTGTTCCGCATGTTGATGACCTTTAAAGCTCCCATAATTCCCACCCAGTACATTTGATACATTTTGGAAGTTGTAATCCTAACTTATGTGAAAAGGACCAGGTTGAAGAAAACTTGATCTAAAGAATGTGGAGGAGGTCCCGTCCAGCCATGGTATCTTCCTCAATTTCTTGAAAATAATGATCTTTATTTACTGTGTTCTAATTTTCTGATATTGTCATTACAAAATCATAAAAGACAGCATTTAAAGGACTATTATCTCCTCTGTTTTTTGTATTTGGGATGGCAAGTATGGAAGATATGTTTCACATTTTAAAAAAAGTTTAGACAAGGGTTACTTCTATGATAAAAAAAATCTGGAATGTGAAGCTACCTTAGTATAAAGTAATAATTGTAATTATTTTAAATGTCAGCTATATCGACATGCTGTTCATAATATACCAGTGGCTCTCATGTACTTGAGAGACCGCCTTCTGCCGATTACCTCCCTTCGACCAATTAGATCGCACAGACTGGGCCTCCTCCGAATCCCATCTGCCAGTCAATGCCGACTGGCGACCACACGGAGGAGAGCCTTTTCTGTTGCAGCTCCGACCCTGTGGAACGATCTCCCCGTTGAGATCCGTACCCTCACCACCATCCAGACCTTCCGCGCAGCCCTCAAGATCTGGCTCTCCCAGCAGGCCTGGGGATAGGTTCCCAATTCACCCGCCCGAGTGTTTGATTGTTGAACGAAAGTTGTGTTTTATTACTTTTCTTTGTTCACATTTTGTTTGTTTTTTGATACTGCACCCCCCTCCCTTGTGATTGTAAGCCGCCCTGAGTCCCCTCAGGGAAAAGGGCGGCCTATAAATTTTAATAAATGACTAAATGATAAATGACTAAATCAATGAAGCAGCGATGAGCTTTCAGGTAGAATGGCCATGGTCCAGTTTTCTTTTATTGTGACATTTTGACAGCAGCTACGGTGGGTATCTTCAGAACCTAATGTTCTTGGACTTCTGTGACAATCAAAAATCAGCTTGCCGGTTCTGAAGATGCCAGCTGCAGTTGTTGATAAACCTGCAAAAAGCAAAACTAAATTGAGGCTAAAAGTAATTCAAAAGAAAATTTCAAGAGCAACATTTTCAAGCAGGAACTGAATCTACATGTGGAAGAGCTGCTTCAAAATTTAGACACTGGAGATTCTGAGATTAGATGTCTCTTTTTTATAGGAATCACAACTGTTCTCCAAAACTCAGTGTGATTGCACAAAGCTGGACAAATTATTTCAAATGGAAATGGAAGAATTCTTCAAAATGTTTTCAATGACTCCCCCCCCCACACACACACACTCACTGATGATGAATGAGACTGAATAAATTATAAAGGAAAGGCCTGGGGTTTTGATTATTTCTCTCCATGTAAAATATTACAGGAAATTTTAGGGGCAATAGCCAATATTATATTGGTGGGAAAAGTAGAAGAGGATCATTTTATGCTCAGTGAAATCCTAATGAGTTGTGAAGGTTCTTGTATACCAACAAGTTCAATCACTGAGGAATGGCTTATGAAACAAATTGCTCAAACATTGAAATGGTTTGTGATGCAACATCCAGTGGAACAGCCTGTCCAGTAACTTTCACAAGCTGAATTCAAGTACTAAATCTAATACTTGAGTGTTCTTCCTGTCATTTCCAAGCACAATAGAATGCCAAAACAGAATATAGCCATAGGTGTTTTTCCAAATCAAACTATTTGTGTTCAGGGCCACCCTGTATCAAGGTTTGAACTTCTTTTTAAAATACCATTTGCAATAAATTGAATGTGAAGGAAATGAAACCAGAAGAACACATAGGACATGGGAATAAGTCAACCAGTGGAGCAAGCGAACACTGAAAGGGCTTTTGGCTGTCGGCTATATGACACAGATAACCTAACCACTGAAGGAAATATAGAGTGTTTGTACCTGTGAAATATCTTCACTTTGTAACTTATTCCAATTACAGATGGTCCTTTTCCAGTGCTATCCCAAATGTTTTCCAGTTCCAGTTATTCCAAGGTCATTCCTTGGGCATCAAATCTGCTTGAATCCTTGGAACATACCTTTCTAGTCTATTTCAATTTTATTTTGATGTAAGGCAACAGCTGGTCCAGTCATTTTTTTAAAAAAAGTATTCTTGGTTGCACTGAATAATTTTGAAAGAATACTTGGTTTTGACAAAAGCTTGACAATAACTACTTTGCAAAGAAAATATGCACCATTTTTGCAGGCAGGCAGGAAGGAATCAAACAGGTCACCCATAGTTTTGTTTTTCAATCTAGAGCCTCCTCTATCAGTTCCCTTAGTCTGAAGAAACAATTGAGATGTGGCATCACTGAAGCCTCTTCTGACTAATAGGACTATCAGCTTATGCCTGTTCCTTCAGTGAAGCTTATTTGATGAAAAACTCAAAATCAGTGGAAGCCATGATTCCTTGCTTAGGTCTAGCCTATTTTAATTAAATTAACAGAAGGAGATTTAATCACCTGCTATTATCTGCTGTGAGTAAATGAAATTTCCATGTTTGGTAACATACAGTAATATTGCTTGAATACCAGTTACTGAAGCATGTTAACAGGAATCTATAGCACTTTGAAGCTTTGTTTCAATGAGGACTTGATTTAATTACTCCATCAAAATAGGTTCATAACGCAAGTCTTAAATCTGTCAAGTTACAAGACTCTTGCACCCCAACCCTCTAGAAAAAAACCCCAAACTTGACAGCTTTAAGACTTGTGGACTTCAACTCCCAGAATTCCTCCTCCAGTCATGTTGGCTCAGGAACTCTGGCATTGAAGTGTGCAAGTCTTAAAGCTGTCAAGTTAGTTGCTCCCCTAATCCTTTAGAAAAAAAAAACTCCAGGGATGTTCAAACTTGACAGCTTTAAGACTTTAAGGTTTAGATAGGACTCTTAGAGGCAGGCAGAGCAATTGGTGAACCAGCCAATCAGTGAGCACTGGGTTGGGCAAGCATGGTGTGGACAGGCGGGGGGAGGCAGCTGGAACCAGTTCTAAATGGCACGGTAGATTTGTGGAACCTCTTCTATAGAAGAGGTTAGAACTGGCAGGAACCCACCCCTGCTTCTGCCATACAATGTTATATGTGTGCAGGTCTTGTCCAATGGTGGGTTCCGGATCCCGGTGCAACTGGTACAGTGCAACTGGGCTGCACATCCACCAAATGCATGTGAGCAGCATGCGCGCAGTGCTCACATACGTACTTACCGCCCGCGACACTCTGCAACAGCTCTGTGATGCTGCAGCTGCTTGGCAGAATGTCGCGTAGGCTCCGTGTGTGAAAGCCCCGATTGGCTCAAATGCAGGTAAGGAGCGCGGGCAGGTGGGTAACTTCTCCAGAGCACCATACCGGAATGGTACCTGGTACTGGTATGCCTGTACAGGGGCATACCAGTCATATCCCACCACTGTCAATAGAACTGAAATTCCTCTAGCTTTCAGCACTGGGCATGAACTCAAGGATGATGTTGCCAGTGTGTACTCTTGGATCTAATCTTAAATCTGCAGGAATGTGGATGATTTAGTTCCTGGGCAATGATTGCTGGGGTCCAGGAGTACATGCAAGATTGGCCCAAATTATTATTGTTTTTAAGAATAACAGGTGACAAGGCAACAATTAAGGAGAAACCAACCTAGAAATAAGGAGAAATTTCCTGACAGGTAGAAGAATTAATCAGTGGAATAACTTCCCTCCAGAAGTTGTGAATGCTACAATACTGGAGGTTTTTAAAAAGATAGTCAGTTGTCTGGAATGGTATAGGGTCTCCTGCTTAATCAGGGGTTTGGATTAGAAGACCTCCAAGGTCCCTTCCAACTGTTCTTTTTTTTCTGATCCTTTTTTATATGCCTACCAGTGGTGGCTTCCGGATCCCATCGCAACTGCTACGCTGCGATGGGGCCAGACATCCACCATGTGCATGCATGCTGTGCATGCATGCACACCCACTGCCCACAATGCCTTAGCTGCTCAGCAGAGCATCGTGCAGGCTCCATATGCTGCATGTGTGCGCAAATGGCTCAGTTGGGTCAAATACAGTTAAGGTACGCAGGCGGACAGGTGGGCTCTCCGATGCACCATACCAGAACAGTACCTGCTGCTCTTAGCAGGCACCGGTATGCCTGTACTGGGGCATACTGGCTGGAACCCACCACTGGTGCCTACCTTTATCTGACATTGTATTTTACTGTCCCATCATATTTGTTGCCTCTTCTAATAGTCATATTAGTTATCCATCAAACATATAACATCAATATTATTTAAATTAAAATTTAAAATATTACTATTTAAAATTGGCTTAAAATCCCTAGCATTGACCACCATGGATGCTCTCATTTACCAAATCTTTAGTTGCTGATTGAAGAAAATACTTACAATAGTTATTACTTACCTTATAACTAATAGTTGAAGTTTTGATTTCTACTCCAAAAGAGCAAAAGAAAGAGAAGGAAATTTGCTTTGGGTAATTGAAGGCTCTATTATTCCAAACAATAATTTCTTAATCCATGGATTGATTTACACTAATTAATCACTAATAAATGACCTAAAATTGACCTTATCTTCTTTTTGGATTTTATTAATCAAAGAGACACAGTAAAACTAAAAGTGAAAAAATCTTTCCTTTTCAAAATACTAAAACTGATAAAAATAAAAATTAATAGAAATGAAATTCAAGAATAGTAAATGTAGTTTGCTACCTATTGAAATGAAAAGAATTGTGAGAGACAAAGACCACTCACATCGAATTAATAACATAGTAGATATCAGAGATGGTATTCAGCCGGTTTGGACTTGTTCAGGCATACCAGTAGCGGAAATTCTGAGTAGTTCAGAGAACCAGCAAATACCACCTCTGGTTGGCCCTGCCGTCCCGTCCCCATTGTTATATATTCTACCCCCTGTCCTATATTTCCTTGTTTTCTTAGCTCAGCTACGCCTCAGCTGAGCTAAAAATCAGCTCAGCTCACCAGGGCTGACACCAAGGGTGGCCTTTGAGTGCTGCGGGCACACATGAAACACACTCTCATAGAACCAGTAGGAAAAGATTTGGAATCCCACCACTGGTAGATATGTATATTATTACTGGTGATTTTCCTGTAAATGCCATTTTCCCACTGATGAGTGGAGAGATCCATTCCCTAGCTCTCACTCTACGGGATGCCACAAACCTCAAAGATTTTGACTTTCTTCCTCTTCCTGTTTACCTTCCACATGAGGCTGAGTCAGGTTTTCTGCCAACCTGGGTATCACCAGGACACCGACAAACAGATTGAGACACAATCATAGCAAGAACCAAGTGATATAAAATTTGAGGCTTAGCAATTTTCCATTGTTAGTTCTGGATGGGGTCACTCTTTGAACTTGCAATATAATTACCTTGGAATTCTTCAGAACTTGTCATTGCTTGAAGTCCAATAAAACTGAATTCAATGAATAACTAAGAATGTTTTATTTCTTCTGATTAAAAAAGGAAAGAAATTTCAGTGATGTTATATAAACATGATTTCTTATTCACATCAAAACTCTCTGTTTAACACTTTAAGGACTCCTTCTTAAGGTGCTAAAGCCTGAAATTTTCTGCAGTTCTATAAGTTTACTCCAACCTATGTGGGCAAAATTAATTTTCACACTAGTTTTGTTTGTTATTAAATTATTGAAAATCTGAAAAAAAAGGTGCTGTGTTATTGCTGAGCTGGGGGAGAAGTAAATGGAAGTAAATGGATGAGCTCCAATCTGCAAAGGAGACTGAATTTGTTGTAGATAAAATAAACAACACTATAATAGAGGGCATAGAAAGAACAAGTAACAATGCTTCTCTACTCAACAAAGAGAGCCCTGCTAAAGTCACAACTCCCAAAGAGCAAGTGGAAGTCATAACACAAGGCCCTGTGCACAAATCCTACTTGTCTTCCAACTGCACCCATTCCTAGATCAGGTAGTTCTATTCATAGACCCACATGCTGTGATCATCTCTTGTCTAGATTATTACAACATAATGTACATGGAGTACCCATGAAAACAACTCAGAACCTATAATTGGTCCAGAATGCAATGGTACAGGTTGTTGTAGGAGCACTTCATTATTCCCATGTAGCACTATCGCTTTGTGCACTGGTTATCAGGGGCTTCCAGATGCAATACTGGTTATCATCTTTAAAGACCTATATGGCACAAGGCCTAGTTATATGGGGGGTTGCTTATCTTTGATAACTTATACACTCCCAGTGAGATTGGACAGGTCCTGGCACTTAACAGTGTGATCTGATGGGATCCAAGAAATAGGCCTTCTCTTTTGCTACATCTGCCCTAAAGAACAGCCCTGCCCCTAAGATATCTTACTTTCCCTTGGAGTATTTTTACCCAATCAATTGGTCAAACAGCATTTTGAACCCTTCCTGAGTGATAGCCTTTGTTATTAGAGCTGCCTCTGGCACAATACATTTTATTATACTTTTTTTCTGGTTGCTATTTGTTTTACTTGTGTACACAGCCCTGAATTGTATATTGAGTGGGCAGATATATGGAATGCATGTGTAAAATTACAGTTTAAAATATTAATGTTTAGGAGCCATGTTGATGAATGTGAAAAGATTTGGAAGAGATCTAGAGACTATAAATGTGAAAGAAAAGGAAAAATTCTATTCATTTCTTCGTTTGAGATGGTCAACAGATAGGAGATTATCATAAGAAGATGATAGATAGAACTTGTCTGTACCCTTGAGTAAATAGGTAATTTTAGCCCTCCATTGGTAGAAAAATACATGAAAACCAGGAATTAGTTAGTAGTTTTTGGAATCTCACCCAAAATGCTAGAAAAAAAAACCTCAAATCCGTCTGAAGGGACTGTATGCTGCCTTCTTTCCCAAAAATCATACCTAATATCACAAATCTATACACATGGAACAAGAGTTGCTCCAAACTTCTCACTTTGCAGTTTCAACTCCAGCCCTCATATTATAATACATAATACAAAATTTTGCATTCTAAGGGTACACTTACTTTGGAGAGAAGATGATTAAGAAATACTGTACTATGATTCCCATCTTCATTACAAGTACAAACCTGGACACTTTCCAGATGCATGGTTCAACTCCAGGAACTATGAGCTATAGCTGTGCTGACTGAGAACTTTGAAGTGAATGATCACACATTTGGAAGTTGTCCACTTTGGGAATACTTACATAAAAATGAAGCAAAATGTTGGTTTGGGTGATACCAGAAGGTAGCACATGACACCCAGTATATTGAAGTATGTTTCAATATTTGTTTCCTTTGTTGTTCTTATAAAACTATTAATGGGAGATTATTAGCATTTACTCTGTAGATAACTCTGTAGATAATACAGAAGAGAAAAAGAGGGTTTATTTTAACCAATGTTTATTACAATTTGGGATGCCAATATTACAAGTATAAAATTATTTGACAACATCATCCAAAGTTGAGTGTTACATTGAAAAAGAATTGCTGCAAGTTGCATCAAACTGTTTGATTCATGATAAAGATTTTGATCTTAACTGAATTTCTTAATATTAAAATCTCCATTGAAGTGTTACTTTACACACAAATCCATTAATAAAAGGAAAAAAGATAAATGAAGCTAGTTTTACAGAATTAAAATACCAAAGAGAAACAAAAAGAACTATTAGGTTTCTGAATTCCCCTTTTTAACCATCTGCTAATTTACTTTAATCATTAACTAGACTAAGCTAATATGGTGGTGGAGCACTTTAGGGGCACAAGTGTTTGGCAGGAGGACTGCATATGAATGTGGTAGATTAAAGGCTTGAAACAGGTTTGATGCCTACTCATTGGAGAGGGAGAAATTATGGATTTACTACATTAGCTATAATGAACTTGAACTTTGTGATCTCTTGAAGCTCAGTGATTCCAGTACAAAAATATCATAGGTCTCCAACATTCTAATAAAATGTAAATTTAAAGGAAGCTATGGTAAAGCTGGTAAAACAGTGTCAGGTTCACTCCATCCCAAAGACAACAGATCACTTGGGGAGGGGACATCTGCAAGGTGGTCAAAGGGCTGAGGCAAGTGCATAAGAATGAAAACATTTATTGGTCCCCATGAGTACAAATATCTAGGATATCAGTTCTTATGTTTTTTTTTCATACAAAGTAACAGAAACAACCTATTGTGGCATGAATTTACACCAGCTCAAAATTCACATAAAAGAAAGAACTTCTGAGAAACATCAGATAACTCTGGGGAGAGTTGCTTTTATTATCCCACAGTCAGATTACTGAAAGTCACTCTACATGGGGCTGTCTTTGAAGATGATTGGGAAACTACAGCTGGTACCAAAATGCAGCTGCCACTTGCTGACTGATAATAGAATAGAATAGAATAGAATTCTTTATTGGCCAAGTGTGATTGGACACACAAGGAATTTGTCTTTGGTGTATATGCACTCAGTGTACATAAAAAGACAAGACACATTCATCATAATCTTAAGGTACAACACTTAATTATTGTCATTAAGTATCAGTACCAATCAGGGCTGGGTTTCAACCGGTTCGCACCGGTCCCTGCGATCCGGTTGGTCGCCGAACCCGGAAGTAAGTAACTTCCGGGAACGGCGAAGCCCCCCCCCCCGCGCCCGCGCGCGCCCGCACACCCGCGCCCGCTCCTTACCCGGTTTTTTTGAATTTTGCGCTTTCCACGCATGCGCAGAACGCCTGCGCGATCCTCCAGGAGCAGCTGGAGCATCGCGCAGACGCTAATACGCATGTGCGTGCCGCGTGCATGCACGCGCGTGCCGCGTGCGTGCCGAGGACGCCGCGTGCATGCGCGAGGACGCCGCCGGCCTTGTTCCAACCGATCCGGTTGGAACGGGGCGAGAAACCCACCCCTGGTACCAATGTAGTCAAATAATCCAGATAGTGCATTGCAAGAGCTGCATGACTGCCAAACTTTCAGGTTTGTTTGTTTATTGAAGTTATTGGCTGCCTATCTTATCACAGGGTATCTCTGGGTAGTTTACAAATATAAAAAGAACAAAACTGTATAAAACCTGCACACAATAGAAATAAAATATTATAAACTGTAGTGGCCCGGCAAGAACCGTTGGAGCTGCTGCCAGACTCCAACAGTGAGGGGTCTTATAAGTCGGCCTTGGAGGAGGTGGAGGACCCTGGACAGGGTGTCGACTCTGAGCAGGGCGAGGAGAGACTGGTTGGCCACCAGGTAGCGGCAGATCATTGGATCAAAGAGAATGTTCAGGAAAACATTTGGGAGTTGTATCAGGATGCATGCAGGTGCAGGGCTACTCAGTGTAAAGAACAACGGAGTAACTACAGGAGGTGATTACGAACAGCTGATGCTGATCCCCTCCTGCTGATAAAAGAGACTGCTGGTGCCACGCCCTGGTTGCAGAAGTCAACGTTCTCATTATTGTTCTCATTCGCGTTCACAAACTGAGAGAAGCCAACTTGGATATGTGGCTTGATAAGAGAAGCTGGTTTGCAGTGTTGTGTGAGTTATAGGACTTTCTGCCAGAGCTATTATCTTTGTTTATTTGGGCTTGCAGCCAACAAGAGCTTGGACTGATTAAAACATTCTTTTGTACGTCTGTTTGGCTTTCATTCCTGGATGGAGAAGGAGGGGGGTCAGAACAGTAAACTATATAAACACTCAAACCTAACTGTTATTAATTTACCAATCACCCACAATTCAGAGTAGTGATTATCACCTATAAAGTCCTTTATGGTTCAAATCCTTGTTACCATCTGGATGGAGTCTGCTTTGCTTCTTCATCCTGAGCCCCTGGTGAATCTGAGGATGCCCTTTTGAGATGTTAACGGGAGAAAGGTCTGGAAACAAGTCTCCTTGGCTGCAGTTTTCTTGCCCTTGGATGGCTCCTTCTTAGTGAACATTATGGAAAGCACTGAAGACTACACTCTTCCTATGAGCCTGCAAACAGGAAGATGTGTTTTAATTGGAAGTAATTGTTCAGAAGAAATCAGGTTTAGTGGAGCTGCATGATAACTGTAGAAAAGATAAAGCGATATATAATATAGAACGATTCATATTTCAAATGGATTTTTAAAATAATGGGACTTTCACTCTGATTCAGAAAATTGAATAGATTTATATTTTCAGGTAGATTTAGGAAAAAATGTATCTCGGTGTGTACAGGAGATCTCCAAAGTAAGTTTGACTTTTGTTGGATCAGCTCAGAAGCATTTGTTTCAGTGCAGTCCTTTGAATAAAATGCTTTATAGAGTTTATTCAGAAATTGGATTCTCAAGCTGAACAAATCACTTTTGAACTGAATGACTGAAATGAATATTCTCACAGAAATATCTCTTTCCTAGACGCAACCCCTTACACAATGAAAATAATAAAGGCTACTGGAGGAAAGGATAGGGTTAAACAATGATCTTCTCCCCTCCCTCTCATCTTTTCCAGATTACAATTGTTTATTGTTCCCTGGTATTTGGAAAAACGTGTTGCAAATGGTACATCTGGGTTTTTTTTGTCCTGAGTCTCAAAGGGACTTAACAGAACAGAAACGGAGTTTGCTTTGTTTTTGAGCATCAAAATATATTTGCTTGCTTGCTTGCTTGCTTGCTTGCTTGCTTGCTTGCTTGCTTGCTTGCTTGCTTGCTTGCTTGCTTGTTTCTTAACAACGATCACTTACTAATTTTACATTACAGCAAACCTTCAGTGAGGTTCCCATTGCATTTTATTTGCTTATTTCCAAATTAGTAGGTGTAGAGTTGCAGCCTTAATTTCACTATCAATTCAGCAGCATTGTAATCCAATCACAATTGCCAAGAAAATTGATTATTTTTGTTCATCTTAAAGATGCAGAATAAGGGGAACCTTTATTCTCTTTCTCAAAACAAGCTAAGCATATTAAACAAGAATATGATAAATGAAGCATGCAGTATTTTTGCAGGATCTCAAATAAGATAGATCCCTCAGGAAAACACAACACTGCCTGGCACTGCTGAGCCATCACAGAGCAATTAGCTTAACATCAATGTGGAGGAAACTCAGGAAACATTAGAGGCTATTTTGGTAAATAGTCTTGGAGAAATGTGCCTTGAGAGCCATAAATTAATTAGAGTCTGCTGCCAGGATGGATTCTGGAGAACATGGTATGCAGTAAAAGGACAGCATCAATGTCAGTTTGAACAAGGCCTGAAATTTTACTTGCTTTCCAAAATGGCACTTTACATTTTCTTTATAGCATTCTGCTTTGCACCAATGGAGGGGAAAACACTACAAATATGACCAGAAACTATCCAAGCTTCTGAAAAAGTTGTAAGGAGCCTATTTAAGGGCTTATTGCTTGCTGGTTTTCCAATATAATATAAACCAGTGTTTTTCAACATCAGATTTAAGGCCTGTGAACTAAAACACACATTGGCTGGTGACATCTGGGAGTTGGAATCCTTGATGCTGAGAAACACTGGTTTATATTATATTAGAAAAAAATAACAAGGGGAGCCACAATTAAGAAAAAAACGATCTTTTCAAAATTGGGTCAATGCCTTCAGTGGAATCACCTTAATCTGAATGATGCCATACAGCTACGGAGGTTCAGCAGAAAAGCCACTGTGGGCTCCGTTGCACTTTCTGAGCTTGGTTATTTTCTTACAAACATTTCATTACCCTACAAGGTAACAACTTCAATGCTAGAAGGGAATGGGGTTTGCTCTCTGTTTATCTACAGTGGCTTGCCATATAAGTGTTATTTTCTTTTTGGTGGTTCTGTTATTAGGCTGTTGTTTACTGTTTGTTTGAATTGGTAATTCCTTGATCAGGGTATTTTTTACTGCTTGTATTATTGATTATAAGGTAGAGGTAAAGGTTCCCCTTGCACATACAGTATGTACTAGCCATTTCCGACTGTAGGGGGTGGTGCTCATCTCTGTTTCAAAGCCGAAGAGCCAGTGCTGTCCAAGACATCTCCGTGGTCATGTGGCCGGCATGACTAAATGCTGAAGGCACACAGAATACTGTTACCTTCCCACAAAAGGTGGTCCCTATTTTTCTACTTGCATTTTTTATGTGCTTTAGAACTGCTAGGTTGGCAGAAGCTGGGACAAATAATGGGAACTCTCTCTGTTACACAGCACTAGAGATTCGAACCGCCGAACTGCCGACATTTCTGATCAACAAGCTCAGCATCTTAGCCACTGAGCCACCTTGTCCTTCTGTATATTGTAGATTATGCCAAATTTTACTTCTTGAATTACTGGGTCTTTTTTTTTTTAAATAATAGTTTTATTGAACATTTTAATGTTTAAAAACCACAAACACAAAAGAAAATACAAAAACAAATACAATGAGTCTTTTGATTTACTTACGATGTTTTGGAGGATAATTGGTTTATGAACTACAGTGATGTTGCGTAGTTGGTTTTTGATGTATAGCTTGTGTTGGTTGTACTGTAGTAGGTTGGGTGCTCAGACACTTTTGATGAAGGTGTGTGTGTGTGTGTATTTTCTTGGAAGTTGTTGTATAAGTGGTGTGTTTCTTTTTCTAATTCAAGATTGTTTGTACTCATCTAAATAATTATTTTACACAGCTTCTCCTGTGGAGGTTGGGTTTTGGGTAGTGGAGCACTTGGCTACTTGTGCTTCTAATTTGTCACAATTTCCTATGCTGATGAGGACATACAGGAAAAGTAGTGTGGTATTGCTTTCTTCTCTTGTAAACTTTATCCCTTTATTATTCCTATTTATTTGTTTACTTGTTTTATTGTATTGTATTTTTATAGAGCATTGCAGTGACTTAGAGGTGAAGACGCTCACCTCCCACTTGGAAGATTGAAGGTTCAAGTCTAGGCAGAGGCAGGTGTTTCTATATCATTGCACAAAGAGAAAATATATGCTGTGAACTCCACATGGGCATCAGGAAGGGCATCCAGTCAGTAAACACTCAGCTCCACTCAGTTGTCCCAATTCTACCCAGAAACGAAGTAATTAAAGGGTTGTAAAAAGAAAAAAAGCTTCATCTTTATAATCTATTCCTTTTAGTCCTTCCCATTCTTCAAAGAAATTAGAAACATGAGTCTTAAATAACCAATACAGAGGACCAAAGACAAATATGGAAAGGGCCTTCATTTGACATTTATTTTCTTTCCCTTTTCTATATACCTTTTCCCCTCCCTGGGATTCTTCCTTTGTCTCTTCCTTCCTGAGCTGCAGCTAGGATAAACTGTTGTTGCTGGAGATTGGAATTGCTTGACAGCAGAGGGATTTTGAAATTACATACTGCTTTAGTGCTACAGAGTGCCCATGCCTATTAGGTCTTTTGGTATTTGCTGCTCTCGGTGGTTTATTGTTCTTTATTGTACATTTTTATTGCAGCCTTTAGATTTTATTACATTGTACTGATTGTTTTATTGAATGTATCATTTAATTCTTATGGACGTCAGAGGTGGGCACCAATAGCCAGACCTGCTCCCTGCTCCCCATTTCTATCCTAATACCCTGAAGTCATGTTACTGAAATTCAGGAGCAAAATGAGCAATTTTCAGTAGTGTAGATTTATGCCTTTTTTCAATCTGCTAGTGTTTCCAACCATAAATCTCCCTGAAACCCCTATACCTGCTGCCGCCAGTCCAAAATTGCACTATTAAAATCTGTCTTTTCTTTCCCCCCCTTTTTTTTCTTTTTTGCTGTCAAATTAAGGTAGTATAAGAGCTGGTTGTTTCAGGGCACTTAGACAGCTTCCTAAGGTTGAAAACAAAAAGTTCAGCATTGTTATCACTTAATGCAAAGAGAATGACCAATGAATAAGTATGTGTTCGTAATACATATGTTTAAATGGTAGTTTTTGAAAGATGCTAGAGGCAGACTTCTTCCATAAGCATGAATGACAAAAGATTGTTCCCCATTTTCAAAGGACAAGAAAAGCAGAGAGAGATGAAACCCAGTCAAGCAACTCAAATGTATTTGAATGGGAAGAGTGCCATTCCCAATAAGGAAAAACAGAGAACTAGAATTTACCATTGCAATCTAATCTAATTTATACATCTTGCTACTGGCCTTTCACCTGATTAAAGGTACAGCATTTTTTAAATGCTGCAGATGTCCAAAAAGAATAAAAAGGAATGTGATTTCATAGGTGTCCCTCCCTTGTCTTAGAAGAACAGCCATCATTAGCTCAGAGTAACTACAAACCTTTTCATTGATACCACACTTGGTATTTAATTAACACAGTGCAGTGATATTACTCTTGTTCCATACTCCACACATTGCCCCAAGGAAAAGGTCTGGGTCTCGGTGTGAAATAGACCAGTTAATCAAATTAACAGAGGTTTAACACTTGCTATCTTACAGACAGATTATGTTTCACATCAATGGACCAAATTTTCAAGCTCATTTATAGTCACACTGTGGCTCTATAATGCTTCTTTACCTCTTAATGTTAACATTACATTTAACATTAACTTTGGAGAAATAACATTGACCTTGAGAAACATTTGTGATTTAGCAAGACAATGCAATTGTTATATCATACCCAAGGCTACAGAAAATATATAATAACTCTAGTATATGATCAGAAAAGTATTTTTATTGGATCTATGAGAATAATCATAAATGATATAACATTTAATGCATATCTGCATTAAGTGAACTAAAATATTCCACTGTACACAAATACTATGTCTTATAAAGATTTTAGATGTATTATTTTACAAACTCATCATTGATAGAGATAATATAGAGGTGAATAATCGGATGACATAAGGCAATTTTAAGAATCAGATTTTGGAACCTTGGCTCTTTCTAAGGACCCTGATATCTCTTGATATTAAGGCCTAGATCCAGAGGTGGGTTCCTACCAGTTCGCACCTATTCGGTAGAACCAGTTCATTAAATCTACCGAACCGGTTAGAAGAGGTTCCACCAGTGGCCCCGGAAAGCAAGCCACACCTACAGAAGAGGTTCCAAAAATTTTTGAAACCCACCACTGGTCCTTGGATATGATTATTCTACACTATCATGTCATATTTATAAAACTCAGTGCCTCTGTGAAAGGTAAGGATGACTACTGCGTTTGTGGTGCAATCAGAACATTGCGTGTGTTGAAGTTGTTTTAACGCAAACCAAAGATGCCTTTTAAAAAACAAGTTTACATCATATTCTTATGCATGCCAGTGCTGTGTGTGAGGTAATTTAAGGTGGTTCTGACAAGTGTCATCGGCATCTTCATATCCGGTCACATGGGCAGCAAGCCACTCCCATCTGGTCACATGGGCGGCAAGCTACTCCCACAAAGGAGGCCACACCCACAGAGTAGGTTCGGATAATTTTTGAAACCCACCAGTGCCTAGATCTAAAGCTAATAGAAATTCCATTAGTACTTGTGCATTCTGTTTTCCCCAGTCATATCCAAACCCAGGAAGGAGGCATGTTCATCCTATAAAATATTTTGTGTCATTCATGTTTTTAAATGGTAGAATTCATCTGCTGTATAAAAAATAGAAACCACTTTGTCAGGAAAGTCAAGACCTGTCTCTGTTTACAAAATTCAAATAATAAGCATTTGCCTTTCATTTCAGTTGCAAATAGCTACCATTTCTGGTTTTGGTAGCTGTTGTTTCCAGGGTCAAATATACTGTACATTTAGGAGACTCTCTTCTGTGGGGTCACTGAGAAATCTATGAGTGTGAGAAAGAAAACCTATGTTTAAAGCAAGCCTATGACAAAGTTAAATAAGCTTGAATTTTGGAATGTGAAGGCATGAATATGGAGTGGAAAGTTAGTTAATGAATGAAATAAAGGTGGTATTTACTGAAAATATAGATTGTGTAAGCAGTCAATGTGACAACGATGCTGATACAGAGGTCTGAATGATAAAATTAGAATATAGCAATAGCAATAGCAGTAGACTTATATACCGCTTCATAGGGCTTTCAGCCCTCTCTAAGCGGTTTACAGAGAGTCAGCATATTGCCCCCAACAATCTGGGTCCTCATTTTACCCACCTCGGAAGGATGGAAGGCTGAGTCAACCCTGAGCCGGTGAGATTTGAACCGCTGAACTGCTGATCTAGCAGTAGCCTGCAGTGCTGCATTTAACCACTGCGCCACCTTGGTAGCCACCATAGTGCAATAAAAACTCCTCCTGGTTTTTTGATATATTATGACAGGCTCAACTCTGATTGCATCATTTTGTCCAAAACAGTTGAGATGATTTTTTACTTTTTTAAACATATACTGCAGACACTTTTGGTGACAAGTCACCACTGCTGTTTATTGCATTTATAAACAAATATGTGAAGAAGACTTGTAGTGACATCAGAGAGTGTTAGGTCCAAACTTCAATGTGCATGTATTTTTTGCATGTTGACCAAGATCCTGATGAACTGCAGTGAAAATTAGATTGTATAATGCAACAAGAAGTATTGAAAACTGTATTATATTGAAAACCTGGGAGGCAGCTGTGTTTTTAAAAAATGGAGAGAAGATAATTATATGAATATATTATATTGTATTTATTTGCTTCATTCTGTTTTTCTTCTTTTAAATTTTTGCTGGTCCTTGACCAAATAGATGTTATCTGTTGATTGATTGGTTAATTGATTGATAATTGATGCTGAATGAAATTTGATTGAATACAAAAGTGAAGAACATTGAGAATGTCTTTGATTTTTCTCTGGACTGTAGAGTTTATTTTATAGCAGCAGGGACCTGAGTATGCTACTGTTAGTGCTGTTTTACCTTTACATATCTTTCCATTTTACAATGCCTCCCTGGTGTACAACCTCCCTGATAGGTTATAAACCTTGTACAATACCTCCCTGGTTTACTACATTTTCCAGGCTGCAAAGTCTAAAGTTCTATCATTACATTTGCATTTTACTTTTCACTATTTCTACTAGTTTTATTTGTGTTTGTGCCATGTATAATTTTTCATTCCTTTTTTTGTGTTTACTCTCAGTGCAGATCTGCAAAGTCAGTTAGTACTGCCTGCCTCTCTCCCCACCCCCACAAAAATTGTAGGATATTTAGCAAATTTACCATTACACTCCCCGGTTACATAGCCACAGGCATGTCTTCAAATGATACCAGTCATGCAGTGTTCATCATATTTTTTGTGATGATTACGAGATGGTAAGGAGCAGCAATTGTAGATACGTGCATACGTGTCTGTGCATGCATCCTGGCAGAACTGTTCATAACACAAAGGTTTTTTGACATGTCTACACGTAAACTGCTATACTTATTTATAGTGTAGATCTGATGGGTCTGAGCACATCGACACTTCCTTATTCCAGGCTTTGACTAGAAGCATTTGACACAATCACAGAGAAACAATGGAATGGAATGGACTGCTATCCAACTAAGAATAAGATGGATGGGTTGTACATCTCCGTCAGCCGCTAGCTGCTTAGCATATATATGAAAAAGCCAGCTGAACAGGAAATGGCAGACTTCCCTCCAGCCCTTATCCTTGTTGAAAAATGAGGGCTCTTGAATCAGCAGTATGGAACTCTCTGTAGACAGTCAGGCATCTAAACCTCTAGCTAGACCTTCATTGTTGTGATGGCAGTTCAGAATAGCTGACTCCATGCAGCTGTTTGGGTATCATTCAGCAAGGAAAGCAACTGATGGCACAGAAGCATTGTTTCAGGGAAGACTAGTAACCTACAATATAGTAAATCAAATGAGGAATGACTTGCCAAATTGCATTCAACAAAGCCTTTGGATAATATAATTAATAGCAGACAGATTCCAGAAACCTATACGTGTTTTACCTATCAACTGTGTGTGATGCCCCCACTGGAGCCTGAATCTGTGGAGGAAGACAAGCCAGAGATGGAGCCGATGGAGATCGAGAGGGCGACTTTGTTGGCTTTGGAGGAATGTGGGGACGAGTAGACCAAGTCAGCCTAGGGCCCTTCAGGATTGGGATGGCTTGTTAGCAAGGAGTAACAGAGGCAGGATGACTGAGAGAGGGCAAGCAGTGGACATGAGGGGCAACAGAGCTCAGGTGATGAGCAAGGACTGCCCCCTCCTGATTCCTGAGCTTGGAGAGTGGAGAGAAGGTGGGAACAGTGCAGGCCAACCCAATGACTCAGGAGGAGAGCGCCATGCCCCTCTTCACAAGGCATATCTGGGGACTGAGATTAAAGGAGATGCTGTGGGGAGGGGAGCAGCAAATGCTGAATTGGCAGAGTTTGGTGTGCCGGTACAAACATTAGGAGTTTACAGGACTGCTTGCTTCTTCCTTACTTGTGGACTCAGTGCCTCCTTCCTGACTTTGTGGATCATTGTTTGTTCCTTGGTTTGTGGACTCATTTCCCTGTTTTTTGTTTTGCTGGACTGGATGAAGCCAGAGGCTGCCATGTGTGTGTGGGCTCATGTGTGCATGCGGGCATGTGTGCACGCACTTTTCTCTGGGACTTGCCAAGAATGGGAGTGTTTGAGGGGAAATTTGGAGCATTAAAGGGGAGTTTGAATTCTCAGCTGGCTGTATGACTTTGGGCCTCGTCCCGGTTCATCACATTGTGATAGCTATATTACAATCCATTTGATTTCCAGTCCATTCCCAATAGAAGTTAACTAATCTAGTGGAATATGCAAACTGTTTTCTGAGCTTTCAGGAATTGGGAAAAATGGGAGAGTAAAGCAGAGATCAAGAGATGAATGCTTGAATGCACATTCATCCAAAATACTGACATATAAGGGGGAAAGAATTTTATGTTTGAGCTTTAAGCTGCTTGCAATGCTATTTTTGGATTGCAGGTGGCTGATTGCAAATGCTGGTAGGACGATAGTGGCTAGTATGCAGCCTGTGGTTTTTTAAAAAAATGTTATCAAAAATGATTTTCTGTAAGTTAATGCTTCTGCCCGCTTTGTTATATGGCACTGAAATGTGGTTTTGTCAGGAGAAATATGAAAAGTAAGCTGAATGTTGCGGTAATGAGTTATTTAAGAAATGTGTGCAATAAACAAAAAGAGATAAGGTCAACAATAAATGGGTGACGAATGAATGTGGTCTGAATATAAAAATGAATAAACACTACAAAAGACATATATTGAATGAGGATTAAATTGCAAAACAAATATATGAAAAAAGCCTGACCCGGGTATGAGGTAAGAGAACATTGGATAGAATTGATGTCAAAATGAGAGAGGTGAAAAGTTTAAAGAACAAAATATACTGTAAATTGCAGTACAGATATGGTGGTTTACAAAGACAGAAATGTAAAGGGAAGTTTAGTATATACACTTGGTATAGAAATGGTGTTCAGCTGGTTCTCTCCAGTTCGGGCAAACCGGTAGCGGCAGCTGCGGGAGGCTCAGCCCACCCACCCCAACATCATGCGCAAGCATTATGCATACACAGAAGGTGTGCACACTCACATTTGTGAACCAGTAGGGAAGGTAAGTGAATCCCACCACTGACTTGGTATCAACTAGAGGTAATGAGACTTCTTTTCTTTGTCTTACTTTATCTTATTTCATGTTTTTAATTTCTTGCGCTTACTATTTTTTATATAATATCCCTTACCCCAAAGAGATAAACACGATAGTATGTTGTTTCCACTTTTTTATTTCTGATTGATTTTTGCAGTGCCATTGAATATCAATAAGATTTGACTTGGTTTTCAGCATAGTATAACTTTGACAACTCTGCTATCAGGAAAAAATGCTGTGAAAAGCATTCAACAGGGGTCCTTCCAGGGGTAAAAGTTTGGACCAGTTCACCTGAACTGGTAGTAAAAAAAATGCTACTGGTTTGGGCGAACCGGTAATTCCGATTATCAGCTATGATGCATGATTTATATTAGCTAGAATCGTCAGATTTCCTACTTTCTAGCTAATCTACATCGCAACCCTAACCCTAACTCTAACCCTAACCCTAACCGAGGTGGCGCAGTGGTGAAATGCAGCACTGCAGGCTACTTCAGCTGACTGCAGTTCTACAGTTCGGCTGTTCAATTCTCACCTTGGAAGGCTCAAGGTTGACTCAGCCTTCCATCCTTCCAAGGTGGGTAAAATGAGGACCCAGATTGTTGGGGGCAATATGCTGACTCTGTAAACCGCTTAGAGAGGGCTGAAAGCCCTATGAAGCGGTATATAAGTCTAACTGCTATTGCTATTGCATGGCACAGCGGATTTCCTCCCCCTCACTGTTCTACTTACCTTTGCAGCTGTGCTCAGTAGCAGCTCCGCCCATCCGCCCAGACATCATCACGTCCTGTTTTTGATGCTCTGTGCATGCATGGCAGAGTGCACACTCACATTTGCAAACCAGTAGCAAAGGTAAGTTGATTTCACGCCTGGGTCCTTCCCAAAGCATACTGCATAAGCAGAAGAGGTCAGAGCCACCAAAATGTTCAGCACTATTGTCTGGAAGCAGACATAACATTTTTCCTGGGACTACCAGCAACCCCAAGTGGTTGTGCATGACCATACCTGTGCAGGTATTGGGGAAGACCTATGCTGACCTTTGAGAGGATGAGGTACTTTAGCATTTTGCAAAAAAAAAAAAATGCTTTACTCACAAAACCTGCTTTGCCAGTCACCCTTTCTAACATTTTGTTCATTCTTTGCAATAAACAATGTATCTCTTTCCTTTACTTTTAGATTCTCAGGCATGTTTTTCAGTTGGGTGAACCCATAAGAAAGCTCAGAGAAAAATACAATGGAAATAGATTCCAATTTAGATTGTGCAAGGAATACCATGTTGAAACTATATTTCACAGCAGTTGCAATTATAGGGGTGGAGAAATTTTACCTTATGGATGGCAGGAAAACCCCTTTATTTAGGGTTTTTTTTCAAAATAAATAACGGGGAGCTAGCATCTGTTCTTTTTCTGTATGTTTTGTCACAGAGATTGAGAGGAGTTGTAGGCCTATGGTATCTGAAGAGCACCAGTCAAGGAGGACTGTTTTAGGTGGTGCAGATACATCAAGAGCTCACCCCTCCGCCAAGAATAATTTCAGTATGCTTATGCTTTAATATGCTTAATTTAAGATTCCAAAAAGGAAATATTGGCTCACCCCATTCACAACAGCAGTGTTGTGGCCTACCAGAAGCCAGCAGAGTTGGCTGCAGATTTGGACAGGGAGGTGGTTGGGGAAGAACATGGGCCAGTCCTGGAGCCTGGGGAAGGCTCCAATGAGTTCTGTGTGTCAGAGGCAGAGAGGGGGCCAGGGCCGTCTAACAGTTATCAGCTGCCTTCAGAGACAGACATCAAGGCAGACAAACAGGTAGAGTCTATTCCCAGTGTGCACATGTGCAGAGTTGCCAGATGAAGGGAACAGCTAAGGAACAAGGGTCAACTTGGGAGTAAGGCCATAGGTGGATGGTGAATGCCTCCTCCCATAGAAAATAAAAGAGGAGGGAAAGGGGAGGGGTGTTTGCAGGAGACAACTAGTTCATTCCTGCACTCTTGCCAAGTATTGCGGCATCTGAGAGATATCAGCCTGGCCACTTTCCAAGCCTGATAAAGGTTGGTAATTATGAACTATCTTGAAAGACTGTGGGAGAGGAAAGACTTTGCTGGACAGGAATTCACTGCCAATTAAATAAAAGGGGGTTATCGGGACGAGGACTAGGCTTCATGCTTCTGGGAAAACCTAGGTTAGAACAAGTACAAAAGCCATATTGCAGACTCTATCGGCCAAAGAATTATGGTTGGCAGGGTGCAGAAGAAGAGATTTTTCTGCCATGACTCTCACCCTGTAGAACCGGGATGGCGAACCTATGGCACGCTGGCCAGCTGACTTCAGCCTTTTTTTGAGGCCATTTTTCACCCCCCCAGGCTCCAGAGGCCTGGGGAGGGAGAAAACAGCCTTTCCTCAGAGGACCTCCAGAGGCTTCAGGAGCTTCCCTGAAGCCTGCGGAGCACAAAAAACCAGTCCTATGGGCTATTTGGAACTTCAGGAATGGACTTCTGGTTTGCTCATAGGGCTATTTTTAGCCTTCCAGAGCCTTCTGGGGCCTTTTGGAGGCTTCCCTGAAGGCTCCGTGGGGCATTTATGTTCTAAACTGAGTTCAGATCATAAATGTCCAAATAAAATAAAAGATGAAAACAATTTTCCTCTTCCACTTTGGCAATTCAGACAGACATGGTAGTACACTTAGTAAGAAAGTAATATTCTAAAACTACATATTAAATAGGAATATATGACATTCTGAATTTGAGACAAGTAGAATCCATATAATTTTGTACCAGTTTGTACAATTGTCTAGTATTGAAAATAGTTGAGCTAGGAATTATTTTTCAATTCTTCTTCATCCATCTACCACTACCCATACCCACATAAACATTAAGCTATGAAGACAGACAATGGTTTCATGATTAACTCTAACCATTCTAGGATAAAAGGATAGCAGTGCATGTTAAGAATATGAGGACCAATCTTAATAAAGCCTTTGACATTTGACGTTATTAGAATTGTACAATTTAATTCTCGGCAGAAAAGAAATTAGTCATACCTAAGGCTAAAGACCTAATGATTTACTAAGTACTTGTATTTGCAAATGCATGTATGAACATCTTTATATTTTGGGACTTTCATAATGAGACATCTATTTTAACCTTGATCAAATAAAGCAATTGTATATTCCTTTACATCACCCTGACAACAAAAGCATCTTTAGTCAAGGCTATGGATTTCCCAGTTGCAATGTATGACTGTGAAGGTTGGACCATAAGAAAGGGTGAGTGCCAAAGAATTGAGGCCTTTGAACTATGGTGCTGGAAAAGACTCCTGCAAGTCCCTTGGATTGCAAGGCAATCAAACCAATAAGTCTTAAAGGAGATCAACCCTGACTGCAATTTAGAAGGCCAGATCATGAAGATGAAACTCAAATACTTTGGCCACATAATGAGAAGGAAGGACTCACTGGAGAAGAGCCTAATGCTGGGAAAGATTGAGGGCAAAAGAAGAAGGGGACGACAGAGAATGAGGTTGCTGCATGGAGTCACCGAAGCAGTAGGCATGAGCTTAAATGGACTCCAGAGGATGGTAGAGGACAGGAAAGCCTGGAGAAACATTGTCCATGGGGTCGCAATGTGTCAGACATGACTTTGCAACTAACAACAACAACAATATTCCTTTCACTTTTAACAATCTTGATCTTTAATCCCTTCAAATAATGTCCTAGAATTTGATTACTTTTTATTTTTCTTTGCCCCTTCTCACAAAATCTTCAAAGTTATAAGAAGATTCTTTTGTAAATCCAATATAGTAAAATTATCCAGGTTGCTCTTTAGGATGGCTACTTATATATTCCTTTTAATTTTTAAAACATCACCCAGTTTCATTTTTATATCTAGTGTGCATTACTCTCTCATATCATTCTTTTAATTCACTTACTTTCAGGTGACTTTGTCTTGCTGGTAAAACATATTTTAAATGCAGTCTATCTGTGGAGATAGCTACTCTTAAAATTAACTTCTGGGTCAACTGGATCAAAAATATCCTTCAATATGTCCCATTTTAAAACATTTTTATTCATTCTGTAATTGTGAGTTGAATTTGAATGTTCTTTAATTATACTCTTTAGTTCCCTCAGGTTCTCTCTAGTGCCCAATTTTTAAAGTTTAAGATTCATTTAAAAAAAAAATCAAAGCAGAAGCATTTTCCCATAGAAAGGATTCTAATTCAGTGGTGGGATTAAAAAAAATTACTACTGGTTCTGTGGACATAGCTTGGTGGGCATGGCAGAGGAAGGATACTGCAAAATCTCCATTCCTTCCCCACTCAAGGGAAGGTTGCTGCAAAATCCCATTCCCTCTCAATCAGCTGGGACTTGGGAGTCAGAGAATAGATGAGGGTGGGGCCAGTCAGAGGTAGTATTTACTGGTTCTCTAAACTACTCAAAATTTCCTCCAGAACTGGTCAGAACATGCTGAATGCCACATCTGATTTAATTCCAAAACCTTATTTCAAATTCATCTTAAACTTTAGCTGGTTTTAATTTTCTAAAATCCAAGTTTTAATCATCATCCTTTTATTCAATATTTATTATACTGAGTGTAAAAACCTCCAGGAATCTTATGGTTCTGGCTAGACTGGAAAATGTAAAAACAAAAGTCCCAGAAGAAGACAGTAGCAAACTAGTTCTACACTGATGCCAAAATACCTACCTAGATAATGGGACTGTGTATATTAGCTGAAGTCAAGCTTGACTTGATGGGAACTTCACTATATTACATGCTGATCCTATGACATCTAGCAATAGCAATAGCAGTAGACTTATATACCGCTTCATAGGCCTTTCAGGCCTCTCTAAGCGGTTTACAGAGAGTCAGCATATTGCCCCCAACAATCTGGGTCCTCATTTTACCCACCTCGGAAGGATGGAAGGCTGAGTCAACCCTGAGCCGGTGAGATTTGAACCGCTGACCTGCTGATCTAGCAGTAGCCTGCAGTGCTGCATTTAACCACTGCGCCACCTTGGCTCTATACATACCATGGGCCATACCAGCATCCATACATACCATGGGCTCTAATGAGAGTCTTTCAGATGATCCATTGTCTACGAACACAGTTGAGAAAACAATGAAGACAGAAGGCCAAAGTACATTTGGCAGCAGGACAAAAGGTCTGGGAATCATGATACAGCATATAGGAAAATTTTACCTAAGTCTTAGACTCCTGCTAGAAAACGCCTGCTAGTCTACCAGCTGTTCTCATGCATTCAGGGCACAAAACTATGAAACACAGACTTGGAAAGAAACTTTTAGCAGTAGTTTGGACTTAATCCTGTGGAGCTTGTAAAGACAAGGACATTTTTCACACTTGTTGTTGGTCATGTAAGGCCAAAAGCCAAGAAAGTAACAGATTTCATGCTGGTGGAGACTTTTTTCATACATACCCAAAGAAACGAAGAAATATGCTTCTAAGAATATAGGTATATAGTAGGACTTGCCAATTTGGCCATCTCCCTTTTTTGAGGGCAATCTTAGGCATAAATATATATTTTAAAACTTCTCAGAATCAGTTGAAGTTATTACAACAAAAATTCAAGACCTGAGTCTCTCCATAACAAATTTCTGCCTCATGTTGATCCTCAAGATAGTCAAGATAGTCTTCTGAACTATTTCTCTGTTCTGCATTTTTAACACATTGTTGATTCCTAAAAGCTTTAAATATATAATGAAAACATAATCAGTAATTACCCTGTTTCCCAGAAAATAAGACCTTCCCAGATAATAAGCCCAATCAGGCTTTTGAGCGCAAGGACTAAAATAAGCCCTCCCTTGAAAATATTGCAACACAGCAGCAGCCATGAGGTGACCACGCTCGCCGCCTCCTGCACCTCAAAAATAGTAAGACCTCCCTGAAAATAACACCAAGGGTTTATTTCGGGGGTCAAAAGAAAATAAGACCCTTATTTTTGGGGAAACCTCATATCATAAGGTTCAAAGTCAGTCTACTTCTGTTCTAGACCTCTTGAAGCAATAAGAGTAAAGCCGTAAGGAAATTAGTTATAACTTGTGTAACAAAGAGCTTCTGTAAGGAGGAACAACTGAGGGCAGTAACAGTCTCTGTTCTGATCCCCCTCCATACGGTGAGTCACGCTGACAAGACTTTGGCAGCATCCCATATTTCCACAGATAAGAAATACACACAAGAGCTTCTCCAGCTTTAGTATAATAGTTGAGTCCTGCAAACAGCTTCCTCCCAAAGTCTCTTCTTATATACTCTCTTGGGAGGAGCCTAATCACAACCACCTGGCCCCAATTATCTTCTATATCTCTGTAGTTGCTGTCAGCGCTTATCTGCCCCTCTTTGCCTGGCATCCGGGACCAACTCCCTTAGCTCCTCCCCACTGCTCCAGGGCCTGACATCAGGGACCAACTCCCTTTGGCTTTCACTGCTGCTCCATGCCTCAGGCGCCTCCTGGAGGCCAACCAGCCTCTCTGGTCCCTGCTCAGAGTCTGAACCCTGGCCAGGGTCCTCCACATCTTCCAGAGCTGACTCATCATAGGGTCCCTCACTATCAGAGTTTGTTTGCAGCTCCAACGGCTTCTGCTGGGCCACAACAAGTCTCCATAAGCTAGAGATATTACCAACAGAGCCTTTTTTAATATGCTTCCAAACTGTGTGTATATTGACTAAAAGGGTGGAGATGTGGGATATAACCATAGTAAATATATTGAAAAATAAACTAAAAGGAAACCTGTGGTAATAGGATTAGGTACAGTTTGCCTTCAGATTGTCCCAAAGGTGCTTTTTCATGACCTGGATGACTGAGAATCTCCATAGACATTTGCCTTCAGATGTTGTGGGTGCTCCATCATTGGAAGATTTTAAGAAGAGATTGGACAACCATTTGTTTGAAATGGTACTCCTTCTGTTTGAGGAGGTGTTTGGACTAAAAGACTTCCAAGGTCCCTTCCAACTCTGTTATTCTGGTACTCAGTATATACCATTTAACAAGGATATTATTAGAAGCTTGTGCATGTCTGAATATTGTCTTTTTCTAATAATGTATAAATACAACTTTACAATGATCAGATGATTGATTCTGTAAGCTGTTTATATCCAAGATGTTCAACATCAGAAGAAATCAGAGTCTTTCCACTTGAATAGTTTTTACATTTTCTGGGTATTATGAATAGTTTTGGCAGAAAAGTAAGCTATTATAATCTAATTCCTTGAACATACCAATTTCAAAGTGACTATGAGAATCAATAAATGGACAAAACTGCAACAACGGTGAATATTTTTCATCAGCCCATGATAATGTAAGCAATGCTGATGAAATTAAGCTTGGTTCACAAATTATTAGCATCAGATTTTGTATATTCAAAGATTCAAGCTCATTTGTGTCCTTGGTGATTTGTTTCAAGAATCAATGAACAGGAAAAAGATTGATTGGGGGAAGCATACATTCCCCAAATTTAGAAAGGCAAAGGTATATGAAAAGATGCATTCTCCAAAGTTCTGCACTTCAGAGTTATCATAAATTCTGATAAAAATTGGGTAGACCCTAAAATGTTTAAATTTCCTGCTTAAAAATATGTAGTGAAAGAAAAATGTCTATTTTATTGTTCAGTTAACTTTACTTTTGCATTTACAGATTTTTGAGAAGTTTTCTTTTAGGTTCCATGACTCCTAGTGACAGCCTATCAAAGCTTATAGTTTTCTTAGTGAAATTTGCCCTTCTAATTTCACCCTGCTAATTTTGTGCCTAAGGCAGGAGTAGACCTCAAGACCTCCTAGTTTCTAGCTTGATGCCTAAGCACTATACTAAACTGGCTCTCATGATTTCTCTTATTAAGGGTTTTTTTATTCACATTTGCATTGTTTCCTTGGTGGGATAATACAGTATTTGGACCAGGGATTTTTCCAATTTCTTCTACATTAAGTTACACAGAGGAAGAGGAGTCTAAAAACTTGTAAAATAAGGTATAAGAAAAATAAGCCATCAGGGATTTAACAGCATGCACAACATTTTCCAAATTTGTGCTGCTTTGTCAATTTCATACTAAAATGATATGACTGTCAGAATTTGAAACACGTAAAAGATTATTCAGATTAGTAAGGCATAACAATAACAATGTCCTCAGTTTTGTGGAGTTCCATTTCATTTGTGTTGACTTTTATTAATGATGATTAAAAACCCAAGAGAAAATATGTTGACACTATTAAACAAGAGTTCACTCAGAGTACATATTGGAGATTCACCATTCATTTTTACAGCCATTGAAGGGGGTGGAGAGTATATTCCCTTCTTGATGGAATCCACTTCTCTTTGTTTACCAATGACACAGGAAAAGATCCTGTGACTTCATAAAGTATTTGCTACTCTGATTAACAGAACTTGACTAATTTTCTGTGGAACTGCAGTAGCACATTTACCCCAGTAATAATATAGCTTTCTCTTCGTTCACTATCATTGCCACTTGCCCTAGCAGTGATTTCTCTAATGTATGTAGGAGAATTGTGTGGGGAAAATGTAGCAAGGATAAAAATAGTCTGTTCCATTAACCACTTCCTTTGTTTCTGATCAAAGTTATGCAGAAATGGATGTTATGTAGAAAATACTTAGCAGTTAAACACTGAGAACAGTTGTGCCAAATGTACTTTTTCAGGAGGCAATTGAACTTTTAGGTATTTCTTTGAAGACATTTTACTTCTTATCCAAGAAGCTTCTTCAGCCTCTTGAAAAAGCATCTTTGGAACAACCGTGTCCTGGATGACTAAGAATCTCCATAGACACTGAAAACAGTTGGAGAGAAACTCCAGTCTCTCCTCAAATCTGTTAGTTGTGTTGATGTTTTATCTCATCTAGATCCAATCAGAGACATTTTGTTCAGGCAGTTACCTTAAAACTATATTGCATTTCTTGGATTCAGCGCTTCAAGAAAATCAGAAAAGAAGAGATCAGAAGTACAGAAGCAGCATCCAATGTACATTCACTACACAGAGGTAAAAGTAAACCTGCTGTTTGTCGGAAACATAGTAGAGCATAATCAAAGCAAATACCACCCAGATCAAAGAACTTTTTATTCTTTCAGATGCATTTCATGTCTACAAATCAAATGACACCACTGTAACAAATGAAATGTGTTGTGTGGGAAGATATTCTTTTTGGTGTCACCAGGAATGGCAAGAAATATTGCCAAATGATGAATGAACCAAATTCTTTCTATTTTCTTTCTTATATCTCTGATAGCATGGAGCTGAGAACTCTCAGCCATCCAATTCTTTAGAAGAAAAAACCTTATACAGGATCCAAAAATAATAACTAGTTCTTCTTAACAAGACAATGCACCCTGAAATCCATGGCCCTACTATTAAATCCTTGGGAATCCCATCAAAAGATGACAGGCCTTCAACTCGAAATATTCTGGGGAACATTACCCAAGAATATCCTTAGAAAAAAATCAGCAAATAAATTTTCTGATATCTAATTTTTTTGTATATATAATTAAAGCATGTAAGACAAATAGTCTAACTATTTTTGTCTATGCTTGTATACACACACACACACACACACACACACACACAAACTTGATTTTTCAATTTTCCTTTTTGAAACATAATTACTTTACTAAGCAAATGGAATAAGAAATGGTAGATTTTTTTTCCCAATCAATAGTGATTCAGTTTCAACATTACCTGATGTGGGAAGCGGTAAAACCATGTATTAGTTGTCATTGCTGATATATCTAGTAAAAAGAATTAGATAAAAAAATATCTAGAGGAAAACAATAAAAATAATTATACCATAACCCATCCCATCAATCTCTTATTAGTAATATGCTACTGAAGTAAAAAGTATATTTCATTAAGCCATGCAATAATAATGGAAAATATATCAACTACCGGATTTTAAACCTCCATTGAGTTAAAGAATAGTTTGTCTTCTTTTTTCATAGATATGAAATGTACATGCACATTTTAGAACAATTATTGAACAGTTATTAAATTTTACTTGAACTTTTGTTATGACTGTGACAAAATGGGGAGCTAGAAAATGGACCGGTCCCTCTTCGGATAAGTGAAGACTTGGGTTACCCTCAAGTGCTCCAGACAATAGTTCCTCATGAACAGATAGTAAGACAGTAGTCTATAGTGGGTTTAAAGCTCTTAGGGCTAAGGAAGCACCATCTTCACCCAAACTGCAACAATGCCTTTAGGGACACACAGTATTCATACTTAACTACGTCTGAAAATTGCTTGTCAACTGCTTTTCAGATATTAGGGTTTTATTTAGTTTTATTACTTTTTGTTAAGTTTAATCACAATCAGTGATTTTCCTTCAAGCCATATATATACATACATACATACATACATACATACATACATACATACATACATACATACATAAAACTGACTGATATTTCAATAATTAAAAGATATAATTAAAATAATTAAAATAATTAAAAGAGAGATTCTAGGGAATGGCTATGCTAAACCTCTTCCTCTGTCCCTGATCTGCTGCTGGGCTATGTTGTCTCTTGTCCTATCTCCTTTCAGGGAATGGTCCTCCTTGGAAATTCCCACTTCAGTATAGTCCAGTGATGGCTAACTTCTTTGTTGCTGCATGCCAGAAGCATGTGCGCACATCTGTAACACAATGTATATGCCCGCCATGTGCTTCCCCGTGCATGTGTGTGTGACCCGCTGTGCTCCCCACACACATGCACATGTGACCTCCCCATGCTCCCCTCCACATGCACACATGATCTCCTGCATGCCCCAACTCCCCCACATACACACATTCACACACAACCGCCACACATGTGCCCCATCCCACATGCATGCATGGCAGAGACCCAGCTGGCCAGTGGGAGGCATGCCCACAAGCACAGGGGAACTGAGCTGGTAACAGCTTGTGTGCCTGCAGAGAGGCCTCTGTATGCTACCTGTGGCATGCATGCCATAGGTTCACCATCATGGGTATAGTCCATCACAGCATCTCCTCCTTCCTAGACAAAATCTATCACATCAAACAGATATCAACCCTTCTCTTTTACCTGATGTAAAGACTTGTCAGAGAGGCCTTGAGAGATGTGTTCAGTGATACAGTCTAGGTCAGGGGTATCAAACTCAAGCCCCTGGGACCAAATTTTTAAAATGGGATGCTTAGATCTGGCCTACAGGGCTGCCTTGGAAACAGTGAAGGGCTGGCCCGTGGTGCCTCTGCCAGCAAAAATGGAGCTCGGGAGTGCCATGTTTTTGCTAGCAGAGGGTTGCAGGAGACAGTCATAGCCGAAACCGGGGGGAGCACATTTGGGAGCAATTTTTTTCTGACAGAGCGCTTGGACCACTACAGGCGCCCTGACACGAGTGGTGCTGATTTGTCCATGCCCACCCTGGTCACTCTCACTCTGGCCCCCTGAGGTCAAACACAACCCTCATGTGTCCCTCAATGAAATCAAGTTTGACACTCTGGTCTAGATAACAGTCGGATAAGAGGGAGCAGTTGCAATTGGGAGGAGAAAGAGGTTCAGAAAAGACCCTCCCTAATTTATCAGACTGTAGAGAAGACAGCAGGAGATGTATACATTCAAACTGGCAAGATTCCATTAATGTAGTCTTACAATAAAGTAGAATTAGCTTATTTGGTCATGTTTCCTGTCTGGTCTATCTGGGAAGTGACATTTTCTGTATTTGACCTCCAAATACAGAAAACATCTTTTTTCCAGAACAAGAAAGTGGAATACATCAATTTGTACTTCTGAATTTGTGAGCAATAATAATAATTAAAAATTTGCTTTAAAAAAATCTGAATTTCCCCAAGTTTTCACTCATGTGCTGTCACCAGGTATGTGTTTAAATAGCTTTCAAACTTTCAAACACATTCAAAACATTTAAAATTTCTCCTTTCCAGGAACTCGTCTCTTTTTGTCTCTGCCTCTGCCTCTGCCCCCCCTCTCTCTCCTCTCTCTCTCTCTCTCTCTCTCTTTCTCTCTCTCTCTCTCTCTCTCCCTCCCTCCCTCTCCCTCTCTCCTCCCTCCCCCTTCTCTCTGATATAGTTGTAAACTAAAATAGGAAAAAAGAATTCAGGAAGAAGGCAATGCTAGTCACCTCAAGATAGGACTTTTGTGATGTTCTCTACATGAATCTTTTGTTTCTCTATGTACAAGAGTCCTTAAGAAACCTGCCCAACTAGTAAAAATAAGTATATTCTCAATTTTGATATAAATGGAAGAAGCATTATTTTCTATGTTTGGGGATAAAATACAATTTTAAAATGATTTAGATGAAAGCAAATAACTTAAGCAAATGTATAGGATATTAAACTACACTATTTTTTTCTCCTCATAGGGGCATCGTTCAGATTCTGTTGCAATTGGTTCATTGCCTAGTGGCCAATTTCACTTGTCATTGTCTATAATGACATTCTTAATTCTGTACTGTAACCTGTTCACTTCATATATTGTGTATTTCCAATATCTACTGTTATTAGAGTTTCCAGCACGCTATACGGTACCCTAATGTAATTCTCAACACTCCTGATGTGCTCTGCTATTTATGTTAAACGTATAGTTTCATACTGTATTTTATTTCTCCAAGCAATTTCACTTAAAGCTATTTATGCTTTAATGCTTCAGTATTTCATTTCACACATCTTGGATTTGCTGCTGTTCAAATCAGAAAACCTTTTGGAAAGATGTTATATCTCATTGTGTCGATCAGCATCCATCTGACTCAAAGTTAAATAAATAAGCATGATCATATTTAAGGGAATTACATGTATTTATTCCTTGTATGTATTATTTCATCCCTATAAGAAAGTTATTATTTTTTATTTCCTTAAACCTTTTTTACAAGACACCTTTTGGATTATAGCCATTTCATACATCCTGGCAGGAAGCAACTATTAAATATTAACACATCATTTAATTTTATATTTCCATGATATATAATCAAATAAATGTGTTAGTACGTAGTAACCCATCAGGAGCTTTCCCACTGACTAAATAATGATAGATATGGGGAAATGCATCATTACTATATACTGGTTGTTTTTTTTCTGGAGCTACTTTTTTCTGGAGCTTACTTTTTTCTCATCCCTGTCATTACTTCTATTCAGAAAGTGAACCAATAATAAACAGGAATAATCACACTGGTATCATGAATTGTACTTGCCTCTTAATAAATCTGTATCATCACAGACAGAAGTCAGTGTCTTGGGAATTAAAGGCTATATTTATATGAGTAGAAAGTAAAGAGATTGCTATAGGCCAGCAAAGCATTTGGGGCTTCTATATACCTCTAGACCAGAGGTGTCAAATTTGCATCATCACATGACATATCACAACTCCCCCCCTTTTGCTAAACCAGGGGTGGGCATGGCCAGCACATGATGCACCTGGCCCATGGGCCACAAGTTTGATACTCCTGTTCTAGAACATTGTACTTAAAATGGAGGGTTTAAGCTAAAGAAATCCTTGCCCACAGATTTCACTGAGGGACGGAGTTCAACCCAAACTACCTGACATGAGCAAAAAACTCCCCTTTAAGCCACTTTAAATTTCATGAGATAAGGTGTGATATTAATGAACCCAAATGACATGTCGATACTCCTTCCACACAGCTTTAACATTGCTAGAAAGAAAAAGAGGAAACAAAAACTGGTTTCTATTTGGAACAGTGGTGGGATTCAAATAATTTATCAACTGGTTCTCTGCTCTAATGACCAGCTGGGTAGGTGGGGCTTGGTGGTCATTTGTGACTGAGTGGGCATGGCCAACTCAATGTCACTCAATCGATGGGTGCTTCACCTTCGCTGTTATAATGTAATAAGGGTTAACCGGAGAGGCAGTAAGCAGGGCAATAAAGATTAGACTAGGAACAACACCAGAATGTTTCCTTCCTGCCTTCCTTACAGGATTAGCCCTGTAAAGTGGAAAAAATGAAGTAAGATTTCTTCCAACAACTGGTTCTCCGAACTGCTTAGAAAGTTAACAACTGGTTCTCCTGAATAGGTGTGAATTGGCTGAATCCCACCACTGATTTGGAAGGACTGTAAACTCTGTTCAGTTTCACTGCCAGATACAAATTCCAGATTTTGAAGTCTGGGCTTCTGTGATTAAGATCTGGCTGGTGAATCTCAGAATTCTGGAACAGAAAGAAGCAAGTAGATCCTTTGTCTGAAACTTCTTAACTCATAGTAGGTTTCACTATAGAATATGTAGTGAAAAATGGGGGGATATCTGATATAGATTATGAGCTGCAGATGTTACTACAAAGCAGCTATTGATAAATATTCATGAAATAGGATTAGAAGCTCAGGTTTTCCTCTTTTAAAAGTTTAAGATGCTTTCTAAAAGTTTAAGATGCAAAAATATGTTTTGCGCATGACTATTGAAGGTTCCGAACTAAACTTATAGGATATAATATATCTAAAATTAGATCCCTCAACTTTTCTTTTTTCACCTCTTCAAAAGCAGTTCTATAAGCCTTTAAGCTAGATGTTATCTGTAGGTGCATGAGAAAGATTTTAAAATCCCATGCTCTAATAGCATTTCTTCATTCTGTATTACCTAATCTTAGATGCTTCTTGTCTTTCTGAGTCAACTATGTATGGACCACTAAAGTAGAATGAATGCCTTACTGATAAATGAAAATTCTCAGTTATGTGAATTACAAGAAATGTTAGAGGGTTTAACAGATAATCCTGAATGGAAATAATTTTCTAATTTGGTATTCAGAGGAGAACCTCTGGAAATAGACCTTATAATATCTCAAATATTGATATCCTTTTTTTTTCTTGTACAAGGTAACCTCAAAACACTACAGAATGAAAGATGGATAAGAAGAACCTAGTCATTTACCTTGGTCTCCATTTTAGGACATGTTTGAAATGATCTTTCAGCAAAAAAATAAAAATCAGCAACAAAAATTGAAGAACCCTTCCTTCCCACATCTCTGCAGGGCATCCACTGTATGAGAAAAGGTCACAAGTGAAATGACTTTGAAGAAGCGAAATTATTCCATATTGTGAATGTTTGTCTGTCTCAAAAGATCTGTTTCACAACATGCTATAAAAATAATTGTTCTGGGAAACCTGTACATTTGAAATGAAAACTGGAAAAAGGGTCAGGCTGGTGACCTGACTTCTTCCATGTTTTATTTACATAAATGGATATGGAAGAGACTCCTTGGGGGCGTCACATTCCATTTGTAAATATATGATGCTTGAAACAGGATCAAAATAAAATTAAAATAATAGTACTTTATTTTTATATTTTGTATCAAAATGGAATTGAATAACAAGGACCTGAATTGTTTAAGGAGAGGATTATAGTTTATTAGAAATCAATTGAGATGCTTAGGAAGGAGATTGCAATAGATGCTGCAAACTGTGGGTTAAAATGTATCAAATTTATGTTCACTGCTTTACATTTGTGCCCAGTATCTTTATAATGGCTCCATCAAATACATATACTTCCCACTCACCAAAGAAATAACAAAGCAGTGAATGACTCAATCACACATGTCCACGCACATGCACGCACACAAAGGTAATAACATAATATAATAGCAAGGCTTGTTGGAACTGGTATAAAACATGGTTTAGTCTATACCAAATTTTAGTTAATATCTGCATCTAGAGCCAATCAGACCCTAGATAAGTCAGATCTTATACACTTATCAATTTAGAGAGGCAAAATTTTCAGAAAATGGAAATATAGTCACCACAAGACTCAATCTCTGCTTAAGATATTTCTCTTCTTGGATTTGTTGAAGATACAAAAATAAAGACAGATCTATTTAACAAAAGTGTATTTTTAGCAAGTGAGCCAAATCTTTGACCCCATGCCTTTTTTTCTCAGGTCTAATTTTATCATTAGAGAAAGGATAGAGGAAAAATAGAAATGTATCTATTTGTATACTGAGTTTGTTCATTTTTTTTGTTTAATATAGGTGGAATAAACTAGTTCTATTTCCTGTAAATTGCAATCTAAATTGCATTAATATGCCCTGATTGACCAAATTATAGAGAATTAAATGATAGACAGCATGATTCATTAGGAACCTGAAATTCACTTTTAGATATAGTTTTGCAACCATCTGCACTATGAAGAAAAGTGATGGTAGAACTAAGAAAAACCAGTAAGGGACTAAATTTAGAGCTTCAAAAAAGTACCCAACATCTTAAGTGAGGGGAGAGGGATCCCCCCCCCCATCCTTTTGTTAGAAGATATTTTTCATTCATAATTTGACTTGATTTGTACTCCCATAGGCAACAAATGGAGACCAGTGAATTTTTACCATTAGCAGTTTGGCAGATTTCAATGGGTAACTCTGTCTGCTTCCCAGTTATTGCTGCTTAAGAGAAATGACAAGGGCAAGATGACGTTGGAAGACCAAAACATTGTTACCCAGTAATGCTATTTGTTACACAACTTCAGGCAACATATCTAATAAATACTTTTACTGTTTTTCCCTAATAAAATTCTATTGAGCATCTACAAAATTTTACTGAAAGCGCCATTCTGAAAATAACAATAATTCTCAGTTCACCATGTCTTGACAGATGCTGAGTTTCTTTTTTAAAAAATGGGGAAACCTATATCATCCAGGATCTCAGAATGAATATGATGCCTTTGATAAATTATTTATGTAACAAATTATTATTATTTTGCCACATTTGTTAAGTGAATCACTGGAGCTGTTAAATTGGTAACATGGTTATTAAGTGAATCAGGTTTCCCCCATTGACTTTGCTTGTCAGAAAGTTGCAAAAGGGAATCACAGGAGCCCAGGACGCTGCAACCATTATAAATGTCAGAAGAGTCAGTTTCCAAGCATCTGAACTTTGATCATATAACCACAGGAATGCCACTAAGGTCATAAGTGTGAAAAATGGTCATAAATCACTTTTTCCAGTGCCGCTGCAACTTCAAACAATCATTAAGTGAACTGTTATCAAGGACTACCTGTAGTGTGTAGAGTTGTGTTAGTTTTAATGGATTTCTCTCTGCGATTCGTTTCTTATTTTTTGTATAATGAAGGAATCTTTTAAAATAAACTAATATAACTTTTAAGTTGCCTTAGAAAATTGCAGTGAAAGATACTGCCACATCACCATGACTGACAATGCCTCAACAATCAGTCTGATTAGATTCTCTGCATGAAATGATGAGGCACTTTTTGTTCGTGATTTTGGCAACATAACCTGCTGGTGCCACTCTCCCAGCAGTAATCAGAACCAGAATAGAGCTGGAAGTGACCTTGGAGGTCTTCTAGGCCAAGCAGGGGACCCTACACCAGTGTTGGTGAACCCTTTCGGCACCAAGTGCTAAAATGGGACCATGCGTGCTGTAAACCAGATGAGCTACCCAGTGTGCATGGATGTGTTGGAAAGATGATCTTCTGGTTTCTGGTGTGTATATCCACACTAGCCAGCTGGTCTTCACATGGATGTGCATGTCAGAAACCAGAAGTCCAGCTGGCCAATGTGCATGTGCATGCTGGAAAGTGGAAGATCATCTATCCGGGATGCGCATACGCACTGGGCAGCTGTTCTTCCAGTTTCCGGCATTCCCGTGCATGCAAAGACTACCCAGAACCCGGAAAAGCAATGGGAGACAGCATGTGTGCCCAGAGAGATGGCTCTGCATGCTACTTTCAGCACGCATGCCATAGGTTCACCATCATGACCTTCAAATAGAAGGTCCAGTCTTTTCTTTAAAACCTCCAGTGATGAAGCATCTACAACTTCTGAAGGCAAGCTTTTCCACTGGTTAATTGTCCTCACCGTTAGGAAGTTTCTCCTTAATTCCAAATTCTACTGTTTTAGAATTGCCTTCTGGACACCTATCTAAATATAAAATATATAAATATTTGAAAGTGTTCTAGAAAGGCACTGTTCTATTGGAGTGACTGGCAGCAAAATATTTAAAAAGCCATTGTGATCGTGAATATCCAGGATTAGTTATGCAACATATCAGCATCCCATCTCCCAAGACACCGTTTGTCCTGATCAGGTAAACTTAATATTCAGCCTGTTCAATCCACCACATCTAGGTAGAGCATGTTTATTACTGAGACTATTGATTAATGATGAAGCCAAACCTATTTAGGGAACCTAAGGGCAACAGGGTGCAATTTGGGTGCCTTTGAAAGCTTGCCAGTTCAAACTCAACTCAGGAAGAGTAATAGGAAGTTAACTGCTCCATAAAAGCAGCAGATTGCTTCTTAGCTAGCAGTAGCAAGAGACCTAATGGGTAAAATATTGCCTTTAATAAATGATGAGAACTCTTACATAAAAAAAAAAAAATCCGGTCACTTCTCAAAAGATTTTTTAAAGTAGAATTTTACTAATGAATGTTTTGGTTAAAGACAATATAAATCATGGCTCCCATAAACAGTGAGCCTTATATATCATTCAGAATTGGTGCTCACACACACTTTTTAAAATGCAGTTATCAAACAGTTGCAAAGTAGTTCAAAATAGAGGGTCAAAAATCACTAAGCCTTCTATTGGTTGTGAGCCGCCCTGAGTCCCCCCAGGGGAAAGGGCGGCATATAAATAAAACTCTACAATCTACAATCTACAATCTATTAAAATCCTACCTGTATTCACAAAAGGCACTTATTTTCTTCTGTCATTATCTCTTTTGGAGTAGTGTCCATATCGACACTCCAATTGCGACTGTGGAGCTGAAAAACAAATTATCCAACATTATTGTGACAGTGTCAAAATAGAACTATGAAGGAGACTGTTGAGAAAGGAGCTGACGTAGCAACGACACGGCATGCGATCTCGGAGCTCCGAGATCGCAGTCGACACTTTTGCCACTGGACGGTCCATCTGGACCTAAACCGTCCCGAAGAGACAGTGACGGGGAAGAGTATGTCTTGCTGATCTCAGGGACATTGCAAAGTCCCTGATTGATCCAGATTGTCTAGCCAGTGACAAAAAGCACAGCCTCAAGCTGCTGAAGTCAGGACAGCTCCGCAATGGGAGGAAAAGCAGAAAGAGAAAGTGTGTCCATCTGGTGAGGAAATCTTATTTTTATAAAAGACTGCCGAAAAAAGATTTAAGTTAAATTAAATTGGTAAAGAAAAGGAAATAAGCGGTGGAATTAAGCACTATTGGACAGTGTGTTATCTTTTTTATTTTATTTTTTTCTATGATGGAAGTTTCATAAATATTTTTTACTTTTTAAAGTGAGTCTCAGATTTTCTTCTATTTCTTTTTTTAATCTATGGATTAAATTTTTTCCTTTACTTTTATAATACTGGTTGGGATTGATTTTTTCTTTTTATTTGGTTTCATTTAAGAACTTTATTTCTTCTAAGCCTGAAACATAAAGAAGATTTAAAAGGTATATAAAGAGGGTAGTAACTTATTGTGAGTGTCAAAATTGAACTATGAAGGAGACTGTTGATTCCCTGACTGTGACAAATGAAGCAAAAAAAATATATCTATAATCTAGACATACATTTATAATAGTTTAAACTTTGTGTTTCATATTTTGAATGTTTATATCTTGTGTTTCTATTGAAATGTGATGTGAATGTGCCATGAGATATATAAATAAATAAATAATCCTTTGGAGTTATTTATTTAATCTTCTCATTTTATTTTCACACATATTTGGGGATTTAGAGGTCATTGTTTTATATGTTGATATTGTTAGCCACCCAGAATAGGTGGCAAGCAAGCAAGCAAGCAAACCAAACCAAACCAAATCTAAAGTATGTTTATTTAAAATTAAACTCCACCAAACAGGAGCATCAGAGTGATGGGAGCTCTAGAACAACAAATTAAGTTAACAGGAGAATTTTGAATAAATGAATACTGGACAACTTTACCACCTGACTTTTTAAACCAGGATCAATAATGTCAAGTGTTAAAACAGGAATGTCCAACAACTTGGGTTCCTAGGTCTCTGAGATCAGGGGAAGATTGTTCTGCACTTAAACAAGTAATCACTGTTTTTGCTGCTACTAGTGTTTTAATTATAACAGTGTCTCCGGTCTTCAGCAGAAACTTAATTATAGTTTAATTATTAAATGATTCTTCTGCTTATTGTGTTTCTTGCAGAATAAGCAGCGCCTGGCATCTCTCACCCTATATAAAAGAGTGCGTGCATTTTCATTTTAAAAGCTTAGAAGACAGTTTTGCAAATGACAGATGAATAGAGATGAGAAAGAGCGACATCTGATTGCTCCGTAGTCATGCATTTTGAAAAGAAATGGCATGTAATGTAGTATTTGTTTATGTAAGGCTAATGAGGAAAAGAATAGAAGTGGAAGAATCACATTGGAAATTGGAAAATCTATTGTAAATATCATGAAGCATTTCCTCTAGGATACTCTGGCTCATATTTTAAAACCAGCGTTTAATCCAATTCTGCAATCACTAGATGGAAGCAAAAGTTGACTTCCTTGTTGTTTTCTAATAGATATCTGGTCTTGGCAGTCCAGATCTGATAGTCCTAGTTGAGAGTCATCTGGTCGGTTTGTACCTCTTGCTGACACCCTTTTTTTCCATCTTATTCCTGCCAGCCTCTTGCCTTTCCTGCAGGAGGGCTGCGAAAAAGGGGAGAAAATGCTCTAGAAATCTGAAATGATTATTATTGCTCAAGACATTTGAAATTAGGCCAGTGGTCATATTAAATGAGCTTAAGGCAGAAATCTCAAACTGAAATTATCACTAGTGCTGGCTGAGGACCAGTTCATTAGTTCAAGGAGCAAAGCTGACAGAAAACAAAAAAATTCATGCTATGCGATGAAACATACATTTATTATTTAACAATTCTTTAATGCAAAATAGTTGGCTTTGCACCTAAAATGGGATTACTCTAGAGTTTCTACTCTAATGTCCTAACCATTTTGTCAAATTGGTTCTTTGTATTGTAATCCTGGATATCCTTAAGGAGGGAATGTACAGCCCGATGTATTTGACCATAGATAGAACAGAATTTGAGTCCAATAAATTACCAGACAAATATAGCCAACTGGACATTGGTTTACAATGGAGAGATAGTGTGTTTCACAGCCAAGGAACTTTGTTTGTGCCTTGTGGGGTTGCAATGTATTTATTGAAAAAAAACAAAGTGCAGTGGTGATATCTACAATTAAAGTAACTTTTAACATCTAAGGATTTTGGAAAACCATCAAGCATGAGAAGATTTCATGTTATTTCTTATAAAACAGTAAGCCTCTAATAGCTATTTACTAATGTTTTACTATAATGTTTTAATATATTAAATTAAATAATAGAAGATGGAATACAGAATTGGAATGTCCAGTATACAAATTTCTGTATGTTGGTAGCTGTATGACACCATTTTATAGGTTTCAAATATTTATTTATTTATTTATTTATTTATTTATTTATTTATTTATTTATTTATTTATTTATTTATTTATTTATTTATTTATTTATTTATTTATTAGACTTATATACTGCTTCATATGGCTTTCAGCCCTTTCTAAGCGGTTTACAATTTTTTTTAGCAAATTGAGTCAGCAACTTGCCCCCACAGTCCGGGTCCTCATTTCACCCACCTCGGAAGGATGGAAGGCTGAGTCGACCTTGAGCCGGTGAGATTTGAACTGCTGAACTGCAGATCACAGTCAGCTAAAGTGGCCTGCAGTGCTGCACCCTAACCACTGTGCCACCTCGGCTCTATCAATCTAGCAAAATTGTTGTTTTGTTTATATTTTTAGGAACTGTCAATCCTTCAAGGAAGGTCAGGTCAAGAAACAGACATATCAGAGAAACAAGGATTTCAGGAATGTTCTTTAGGTAACATAGGATAATCTTAAAAGCTTGTTCAATGTTTTTTTTTTATCCCACCTTACACTAAACAAAATCAAGGCAGAGTTATTTTGAGTTTCTTCCTAACATTTTCCAGTTTCTCATGACTGAGTAATGTGTTACACAAGTCCCCCATTAATTAATCCTTCCTTCCCTATTCTCAAAGTTAGTTCTATAGCCTTTCACCATGGTTTCAAGGTTGCCAAGAGACTATTCTGTAGGCAGTGGTGGGTTTCCATTTTTTAACTACCGGTTTGTTCATGCATGTGCAAGCACAACACTTCTGCACAAGCGCAGAAGTGTCCAGGTTGGTGGGCGGAGCCTCCTGCTGCCGCCATTACCAGTTCTCCCAATCCGGGCTGAACCGGGAGCAACCCACCTCTATGCTGTAGGGGCAGGGGTATCAAACGCATGTCATCACGGCGGTGCCATGAGATGCATTGGGACTTTTCCCCCCTTCATTGAACTGGGCATGGGCATGGCCAGTGTGTGACACATCTGGCCCGCAGGCCAGGAGTTTGACAGCCCTGCTGCTGGGGATAATGGAAGTTGCATTCCAAAATGCATATAGGATGTTAACGGATGAGCTTTGCTTTATACAGGACTATGGAGACTGAATACAGTTTTTGTCTTCATATTCCAGTACACAATAAAGGAAGTTGCCATATTACTTTTGCAGCTATTTGCTTTTAACTTGAATGATCCACTGAGAAGGGAATAAAAATAAAATAAAATAATTATTGTGTAGAATCCCTACACATTATTGTTTGGGGATTTTAAGAACAAATGTTGCCTCAAAAGTCTTAATGTAATATATAAAATGAATTGATTTGTTTTAATTACTATTTCTTAAAGCTCAAATCAAAGTTCAAGTGCTCAAATTCAAATCATTAATATTCATTCAATGATGTGCTTCACTGAGTAGCTGACAATCATGAGTAAACTACTGTTTAAATAAAACTAAGCAAATTGGGTCATCAGATAAGCAAATGTCAAAAGTCAGTCTATTAGATTATTCATTCAATATTCATTAATTAAAACAAAACCCTTTGCTAATACCATCTCTCAAGCCTACAAGTGAAATGTAATTCTAAAACTAAATTGACAAATATGAATTAAAATGCAATGATGTTTTGCTTGCTTTGAATATTGATTTTAATATGCATCTAATATTTATGCTAGATATGCAAAATACATTTTAAAAAATTTCTTTTCAACACTGAATATTCTAGTTGTTTCTCCAACCAAACCAAATTGCAGGCTTACAAAAATAGATTAATATATCCCAGACAGAAGTTCAGTTTTCATAGTGTCCTTCCTATAATTCTTCTTAAAATGATTAATTGGAAAATGTTTATATATCTACTTCAGCAGCTTGGCTAAGCCACAATTTCTCACCAATCATAAGTGTACCTGCAAAACTCTGGATGTCCTAGCTCTTGGAAAGACAACCTGTTAGCCACATATATTTTTCTTTGCCAAAGGTTTGGCCAATTGCTATTGTAAAGTGTAGCTTATTCAGTCACAAAGGGTCCTGATTGCTTTTCTACTACTTCTCTGAGTAGCTGGCCTATAAGCATCTTGTGACCTAGGCCAATACATATATTGTCTGGTCCCAGTTGATAAAGCTAAATAAACTAACCTAAAGGAAATTTTTCTCTATGTATTGTATTGTAAGAAAGACTTTGTGTATATTTGGGAGTATGATGTGTATGAATTGTAACTTCATTGCAGTGGTGGGTTCCAGATCCCATTCCAACCGGCATGTGTGTACTGTGCTTGTCCACATGGACAAGCACAGTGCACACATGCATCTCGATGAGCCTCCGTGATGCTCCAGCTGCTCAGCAGAGCATCACACAGGCGCTGTATATGCCATGTGTGTCCGTGGAAACGCGGAAGCCTTAAAAGACAGGTAAGGAGCTTGGGTGGGCGGGTGGGCCCTCCGGAGCACCGTACTTGAACAGATCCCATGCTCCGGGCAGGCTCCGGTACGCCCGTACTGGGGCGTACCGCCTGCAACCCACCACTGCTTCACTGTCAGGTTGAAACAATCTGCCTACCTGATCTAAGCAAACAAGAAAGGCCATATCTAAAGTAAAACAGAGTAATTCATCAAAACAATTCTGAAGAACAGCAGTGGAAAACCAAAGGACTATTATATCTATTGTATTATAACATTTTCCACAAAGGAGCAAGTTATCAACAATTTTCTTGAAATGCCTAAACGAACATGCATTTGAGAACCATTTGTCAACAAGGTAAGAGACTGCCAGAGTGTTTTAATGGCTAAGAGGGATGGGCAATAACTTTCAGTCAATAGATATTTGACCTCACAGAACCCATTCAACTAGAGCAGACTAAACATTTTGGACTGGTTTTTGCATCATAGTGGCAGCAGGGAATTGAAGATTTTTAAAAAAATGGTTTACAAAGCTTAATGCACCTTAAAAATTACTCTAATCTTTCATTCACTTACCCATAAGCCACATTTTCAGTTCTGATCATTCTGATGCTGTCATGACATCCTTCTTCTTAGCTCCTTTTGTCTCAAGGACACAAACAAAGTATTATCCCAGTTCCTAAAATGCTATCCATTCTTCAACTTGGTTGTTGAACTTGAAGGAAGATCTGGAGGAAAATATTTTACGTACAGTGCCTTTGTCTTCTTGGAGGACAGGCATTGTGAGATGGTAGACTGTACTAACTACTCTGGAAGTATTTACTGTAAGTAAAAGTCTGATAAAATAGGGGTACTGTAGGTGAAATCATTTGGCAGTCAAACCAGTTGGAGGGGGACTATTTGATGAACAATGTGACTGGTCTCAAGTACAGGTAGTTCTTTACTTACAGTTTGTTTAGTGGCTGTTCAAAGTTACAGTGGCATTGAAAAAAGTGACTTATGGCCGTTCTTCACACAACTAGTGCAGCATCCCTATGATTATGTGATCAAAATTCAGGTGCTTGGCAACTGACTCATGTTTATGATGGCTGCATCATAAACATAATATATAATGAGTAAGAAGACAACACTCCTCCGAAATATGCTACAGAGAGGAGAGAAAGTGGAGAGAATGGTAGCTTCTTCTATTCCTTCCCCCCAAGTAAAACATTACCAAGAAATGTAGCAGTTTGTTTGATCCTTTCAATTCAGTGTTGTAGAGTAGAATACAATAGAATAATAGAATAAGAACAGAATTCTTTATTGGCCAAGCAATTTGTCTTTGGTGCATATGTTCTCAGTATACATAAAAGACAAGATAGATTTGTCAAGAATCACAAGGTACAACACTTAATGATTGTCATAGGGTACAAATAAGCAATCAGGAAACAATCAATATCAATATAAATCATAAGGATACAAGCAACAAAGTTACAGTCCTGCAGTCATAAGTGGGAGGAGATGGGTGATAGGAACAATGAGAAAACTAATAATAATACAGCCTTAGTGAATAATGTTGATAGTGTTGAGGGAATTATTTGTTTAGCAGAGTGATGGCATTCGGGGGGGGCAGGTTGGGGGTTAGGAACTGTTCTTGTGACTAGTTGTCTTGGTGTGCAGTGCTCTATAGCATTGTTATGAGGGTAGGAGTTGAAATAATTTATGTCCAGGATGTGAGGGGTCTGTAAATATTTTCATGGCCTTCTTTTTGACTCGTGCAGTGTACAGTTTGTTTGATCCTTCAATTCAGTCCTATATGCCTGGTAGTGGCTATCTCGGGTTCTGGAGATCTCATAAGTTGGGACATTTCTGTATTCAAAACATGCATGGAAATAGTGGGATTCAAAAATTTTTGCTACCGGTTCAGCGGGCATGGCTTGGCAGACATAACATGGCTTGGTGAGTGTGACCTGGTGGGCATGGCAGGGGAAGGATACTGTAAAATCTCCATTCCCACCCCACTCCAGGGGAAGGTTACTGCAAAATCCCCATTTCCTCCCAATTAGCTGGACTCAGGAAGCAGAGAATAGATGGGGGCAGGGGCAGTCAGAGGTGGTACTTACTGGTTCTCTGCACTACTCAAAATTTCTGCTACTCATTCTCCAGAACTGACCAGTTCTGCTGAATACCACCTCTGATGCATAGGTTATATTTCTGTGCCTATGTGAATCCAACTACACTTCTTAAGCATTTATTTAAGTGGGAAAAAGACTTTCCCAAGGTTAGATGTTCTATAAACATTTACAGGGAAGTTGAATTCTTTTTTAACCTCAAGCAGAGCATTAAACAATGATATCACTCAAGCTATCACCGTAATAGTGAGATGACTTCAACCATTCAACTGCCTTCAAGGAAAGACTGAATCATGTCTCTCACTTTCTTTATTTTCCTTCTCTGTCCAACCACCCTCCCCCCCTCCACTTTACAGGTTTAATTTTGTACTAACATCCCCAGGGGATGTAAAGCTTCACATCCCCATCACTGATGAGCATTTCAGCTTGGATAAAATCAGCCTTTCTTAAATAGGAGATGGATCTAATGAGAGCCCGAGACATTTAAATGAATATTCAGAAGTGGCAAAAACAGATTGCTTTTGGCTAAATATGATTACAGTGGTGGTTAAATTAAGCTGCAGGTTTATGCATTAAAGAACAAAGCAAAAGGAACACACAGTACAGAGACAGAGAGGTTTAGCTAAACCTGATAATGTACACAACTCCTAAAATAAAATTGTTCCCATAGAAGGGATGACGGGAGAGCAGTGGATCTTAGATATTAATAAGGTTTCTATGGAAATGCTCTCTGTTCTAGGTCTCTGTAAAGCAGCTTGGATTTGCCTTGACAAAACACTTGAGCCACAGAGGTGATGTTATTCTCTTTGTCAACGTAAAGACACAAAATCCTTTGCATCATTTGGTTGCCTTAAACAGGCACTTGGAATTACTGAAGGGGATTTTGACTCCTCTTTTGACTACTGCAAATGCCTCAGAAATCAGGCAAAGTAGGTGATGTGGCTCCTTCCTTTCACTCTTAGAAATGAGTTACATTGCTGCATGTTTTCCCAATGTGCTGTTTTCAAAAAGGCAACTGTATTTTTGCTTGAAGATGTTTCACTTCTCATCCAAGAAGCTTCTTCAGTTTAGTTCAGCAGAACTGAAGAAGTTCTGGGCTGAGAAGTGAAACGTCTTCCAGCAAAAACAAAGGAAGTCCAGTTGCCTTTTGAGAGAACACTTTGGGGACAACCATGACCTCGATGACTGAAAATCTCCATAGACATTGCTGCATGTAAAGCAATACAATGCATCCCACCCCATTCACCCCATGCAAAGATCTCCCTTTATTAATAAATGTTTAATAAAATGGTAAAAGCCTCAGAGATGGCAGATATAGGGAAGACTTATAGAATAAACATTCTATAAAAGGTTCTAAGGAAAGACACACACGATTTACTCTGAAAGCAAAGTTATCCAGGTAAAATTTTCCACATAATGTATGGGAACCTAGACTTCTAAATCTATGAACAACCTTTAGCTGAAGTTTCACAGAGAGGACAATATATTTCTTTTGCATAGTTTAAGAAAGACCAACATCATGTATGGTGGGTTGAGGCCATTAGTTTGTCTCTATTTAACGTTGGTCAACATTGGTTGTAATAGGCTTTAGTTCTCAATAGAGACTAAGTGCAACTAGCCCAGCTGAAGCAGAAGGCTACTGTTTGCAAGCAATTTCAAACAACTGTCTAGAAATTATGATGTTAAGTTGATGAATACATGCCTATATAAAAACAATGGACATTTCTGCTAATCATGTTGGTTGTTTACCAGGTGATCGGAGAGGGATGATATGAGGTCTCTAAAATATATTTTGTTTCTTCCAGAATTTAGGATTAGATTAATTTCCCCCATCAGTTTTTAGTCATGTCAATCATTTTTTGTTAGTAAAAGCGGAATAGCTTTTTCTTAGTGGGCATATTGGCACCCTGCACATCTCATGCCCTGAGAATCCAGTGCCACCTACATATCATATGATATGTTCCTAATAGTGACCTGCAGTGAGGTTTATGGCTGGTGAGGCACTGACACAGGGGTTTCAATTTTTTTTTAGACTTGTGGACTTCAACTCCCAGAATTCCACAGCCAGGCATGCTCAGTTCTGATTTAAAGCAACAGCATTTGTTTTTCTCCTTTGCGAAAAAGTTTTCCTTCATTCTTTTTCTTCTCCCTCCCCCTCCTTCCTCTCTCTCTCCCTCCCTCCCCCCACTCTCAAACAGACACATGCACACAGAGAAGTTGGATCCCTCTCTCACTCACTCAATCTCAAACAAACACAAACACAGAAGTTTGATTGGATATATTTTCCAATGGCTTGAAAGCAGCTCCTCTGCCATAACCCCCCCCCCCATTCCCTTGCTGCCTTCCGATCCAAGCTTTTGATTGCAGGTGGAGCCACGTTGCCTTTTCAAACTTGTAATCAGTGAAGCTGGGCTTATATACTTTTATCCAGGTGTATATGTGTGTGTTGTGTGTAAAGGCAAAGTAGCTCTGCATGCAATCAAACTACACTTGGGGAAGGATCTACACTTGTGGATGAAGTTTGAATTCCTCCCCCTCCCTCCGACCCACACACGTACCTTTTCTAGCTGTTTCAGAGAGGATTTCAACTCTGCTCTTGCCTGCTATCATGAAAAGAAAAACATGTAAAAGAAAAAAGGTAAGAGCTGAGATCAGGCTGAACTAGTTGCTGCCATAGTCACTGTGTGGATGACTCTGCTTAACTGTTTTAAAAAGCCTCTAAAAAAACACCCTCTACAGGAGGTAGGAGAACAACATGCCTCATCTATGTCAGAATTTTTTCGGCTTTTAACCCTTGCTTAGCTCTGCTCGAGTGATCATAAAGTCAGACTAGATGAGGCACGTGGTTCTCCCACCTCCTCCTGTAGAGGACACTTTTTTAGAGGCTTTTTAAAACAGTTAAGCACTAAACAGAGTCATCCACAGTGACTCTGGCAGCAACTAGCTCAGCCTTTTTCCTTTTACATTTTTTTTCATGATGACAGTGGTGAGGCTCTGCCTCCCCTGCCTCCCCTGACTGCATGTCCCTGGTTCCTAAAGAGGTATTATAAAAATGTATATGGTCATTTCTTTTGTTATTGCCACCTTTCTCTGGTTTTTTCAATCCCTAAAACAAAGTGAGTAAAACAGAGAAATCTGTTTGGTGAAGAAACTATGAGGATGGTAATTCTACTGTCATCTCACAGTAGAATTCAAATGCAGGCTGAAGTTACCCTAACTATCATTTTAGGTGAAAACAGGAAAGAGAAAGCTTTTATCCTTTGTTCTACTGCCATGGAAGTCTACCAGGCTTCTACACATCTCAGCCACATATTCTTTGCCCTTTCCAGGAACAAAGCTTTGAAATAAAAACATTGGTGCCAACCCCACATGGTATCAATCTAATTATGCCTCTATTATGCATTTTCTTTACTTTTTAATGATCCCCCAAAGGATTTACTAATATTAAAAAAGGATTGAAAAAATCTAATAAGCCTTAAAAACCTGTTCGTAAGTATAAATACTGAAAAGTTTGTAAACTCAAAATATGTAAAGATAAATCATTTAGTAATTCAATTTAAGCAAAGACATGGAGTACAGATAATAAGAGTGTGCAAATCAGGTTCTTCAAATGAATTCAGAAAATTGATAGGATTTAATGTAGATACCCAAATAATAAAATACCCAAAGCTATTTGGAAAGAATTTTTGAACTGGGACATTGTAATGCATGTAGGCATATGTGAAATCATCCAAATCTATCCAAATGAGACTGAATTTATTTGGATGCATTCAATTCTTTTATTCAGTTTAATTCGACAAATCAGATTGGTTTATCTGAACTGATTTGGAGAATTGAATATTCAGAGAAAGCTAACATGTAGATCTTAAGCTGCCATCAGCAGCTAATGAAACTCAGTGCTAATTGAACTGCCAAAAAATTTAATAATCTCAATTTATTTCTCATTCCTTGTTTCCCTTGTCTCAGGTTTGCCCTTTTTACATACCTTTGGCTTCTTACATACTTAATTCTTAACAAGAATGTGGACAGCTGTATTTCTCAATAACTAAAGTTTGGTGAAATTATTTCAGAGTGCACATTTCCCCAGGAGGCTTAAAGGCCTTTTCCTGGATAAATTCAAGGTTAAACAGTTCGTACCATGACGGGCATTCAGTCTCTGTGCAAATCTTCATGACTGGGGACAACATTTAGTATTTTTAGAACAACAAGGTCTGCAAAGGGCTGGATAAGGATAGAAAATAAGCAGGCTAATATCATGTACTTGCCTCTCCACCACTCCTAGAATTTAATTTATTTCCTTTTAAAACTGTTTTTCCCCAGTATTGTAAAACAGAGTGTGTGCATTTCTGACTTCAGCATGAAAGCAAATTGTGCTACTGTTTCTTCTTTAACTATTGTGTTTGAAGGAGGTTTGGGAGAGTATCTGAAGTATCCAGCCCCACGGTAACTATGAATGTTGTGTATTTTAAATTGTTGTTTTGTCTATTTATCCCCTTCCCCTGTTTATTGTAAGCCGCCCGGAGTCCTTCGGGAGTGGGCGGCATACAAGACCAATAAACTGAACTGAAACTGAACTGACTGCAAAACTGAGCTTCCAAAGTTAGGTGTGGGACAGAGATCTCGGGGTGTCCACCTTTAATTCAACTGCTGAAAATGCAACAAATGTAGAAATGTTTTAACAGAAAAACATCAAGCATATTATTTAACTTCTTTGTATTGCTGATTTGTTCTAGAGCTGTGATGGTGAACCTATGGAACACGTGCCAGAGGTGGCATGCAGAGCCCTCTCTGTGGGCATGCGTGCGGTTGCCAGCTGGTCTTTGCGTGTGCCAGAGCGCCAGAAATCTGAAGACCAGCTGGCTGGTGTGCATGCAGAGCGTTTGGGAGCGTCTGGCATGTACAAAGACCAGCTGGTCTTCTCTTTTTTGTTGCTGCATGCACACCGGCCAGCTGGTCTTCCGGTTTCTGGTGTGCACATGTGCGCCAGCCAGCTAGTCTTTGTGCAAATTCCAGTTTCAGCACTCAGTGCTGAAAAGGTTCGCCGTCACTGTTCTAGAGAATAGCAGTCGCATCACTTTTCCTATTCCCATAAAGCTAGGCCTTGATTTAGGACCACAATTGAGCCTAGACTTTTCATCATAAGTTGGTGTGGTCAGTAAGTGAGTCACCGCTGAACCTGATTTTACAATGGTTTTATTGAGTCACTCTGTTGCCATGTAGCCATTAAGTGAATCCAGTATATACAATAGGCTTTTTTTTTGCCATTTTATCCCAGAGATCGCAGGTTCGTGCAACCTGTTGTAAATGGAAGTTGGTTGCCAAGCATTCAAAATGTGCCTGTAGGAGCTTTAGTGATGTGATGTTTTATGATGGTCAGAAGAGCTTTACAGATGGTAAAGCACCCTTTCCAAGGCCATCATATCTTCAAATGGTCATTTTTTTAATGTTATTGCTGTTATTGATTCCTGCTCTTCAAGGATGGCTGACAGAGTTTGATATACTCAATCCAACTAACAGCACATCCCTAAAATTCTCCTCTGACAATTTCTCAGCTGTTGAAAAAGTCAGAAAACATTATTTTCAAAGGGACACTATGACTAAGAAGACCAGGCTTCTATTCTTAATCTCCTCACTGCATGCAGAGGGAAATAGATGTGTCATCCTTTTAACCTTGCGCTACATAGCAATAGCACTTAGACTTATATACCACTTCACCGTGCTTTACAGCTCTCTCTAAGCGGTTTTATAGAGCCAGCATATTGCTCTCAACAATTGTTTTTATCCACAATAGTTCAAGGTCAACTCTTCTTAGGCAGCTTTTACTGGGCACCATTTACTACTAGATGGCAATGCAGACAATTAATTCAACATATTTTTGTTTAAGTTCCTGGCTTCAAAAGCAAATCTCAGTGATTCTCGAAAGTTACCAAGAAAATCAAAGGCATAGAGTGGAAGTTAAACACCGAGAGCTTTCTAACATCCTTAAGCAGTTCTCAAGATCTATCATTTCCTTTCTTCTATCTATTGGCTGTTCGCTGCTGGCTCGAGGGAGGAAAAGCTTTGTAATGTCCATTCCCCCCTTTAGTCTGTCACTCTCTCTTTAAAAAGCTTTAACCAGAGGTTAAAAAGTTAACTTACAGAAATGTTGCACTTTCAAGCACTCTTATTATCTCACCCAGATGTTCATCACATTGATTCCCGTGCTCTGTCTGGCCTTCCAGCTGTGGTAGCTCATGTTGGCTATCTTTCCTGCTTTGGGTCCGAAGACAAATTCAGGTGTTTTATGGGAGTTGAGTGTTCCCCAACAACACCTACTTATGCCACCCTCTTCACTGCCCCCCCCCCAGGACAGTTATGGTAGGGTTAAAAATAACCCCTCCCCCGATACAGCAGGAATCTGTTCTTCAGAGAGCCCTCTGGAGAATACATCCTGTTGCTGGGATTCAGACCACACCCCTCTCAGTCCTAACACTATTTTGTTCTTCATTTTGGGTAATAAAATGTTTTCTGTCAGCCCTACAGATGTGCTTCATCACTCCTTTTTACCTATAAAATTAGATACTGTGGTGGGAATAGCTCTCTTCTCATCTTGCTTACTTGAACTTACTGCAGCTTGTGTACGTCAACATATGCTTTATACAGTGCCTATGTTAACGTTTTTGAACGTTTAAATTTAAAAGGGGGAAAAATAAAGTCTTAGAATCAAAGCAGTGTGAACTGCACTATGTAATTAGCACTAAACAGGCATTGCAGAAATCAACAGCAGGAGTGGGAGGATTTACATTTTTAGAGCCAAAAGCCTGCATTATGCCAGTATTATAAGCTTGAAGCAATGTCTGGAAACCCAATCACTGACATGCGGATCCAGCACATCTCAAAAGAAGGGGGAGATGTTGAATTTGACAGATCAAAGGCATACACACACACAAACACAAAATTAGGACATTTGTATGTTCCAGATGTTTTTATGTAATGGAAGGTGTGTTTGACATTTGTAGTTGCTTTATCCATTTTTTAGTTTATCCATTTTTGAATCTGTTTTGAATAACTTATAGGATGTATGTCAAGAGCACAATGTAAGGTAGATTATAAAAATGCGAATGTGTATTATGTGCACATAAAAGGAAAATTCCTGATATATGGATTCAAATCCAAATTAGTGGATCATTTCTCAATGAGTTTAGAGGCAGAAATAGTACAAATAGTTGCCAATATTTCTTTTAGGTTCTGCTCCTTTGCCTCGAACTTCAGAATGATTGATAGTCCTCAGAATGGAATTTCCGTGCATTGAAATTTCCTCCAATCATTTCTGAAAACCAAGCCTCCATTAAAATACAATGGGATAATTAAAAAAAAAGTAACTACATTTTTTGTTCTTTTACCAAACTCCATTTCTGGTGACTATTTGGATAAAGCCACATAATCTTTTTAGCAACAGTGCAGAAATGGTTTTCCAATACCACTACCACCATTACCTCCTCCTTCCATTCTGTTTCCCAATCTAGTCCACAAATCTGAGATTCTCTGGTAATCTCTCATCCAAATATTAATATACTACCTAACTTTTCAAGTTAGACTCACTGGAGAAGAGCCTAATGCTGAGAAAGATTGAGGGCAGAAGAAGAAGAGGACAAGAGAGAATGAGGTGGCTGAATGGAATCACTGAAGCAGCAGGAGGGAGCTTTAATGGATTCCAGAGGATGGTAGAGGAGAGGAAGGCCTGGAGGAACATCGTCCATGGGGTCACAATGGGTCAGACACGACTTCACAACTAACAACAACAGCAAACTTTTCAAAGATCTGCAACATTAGTTGTATGCTAATATAATGTTGCTGAATAATAGTGAGATAGCCAAATTTATTGTTGACTGTGTATTATTAGAAGAAGTACAAATATCTCCACATGTTCTAATGTTAACATTTTCAAGTATTGAGGATCAAAATTGGTAGGTATAGCACAATGATTAGGCCCACAGATTAGGCCTCCTCCGAATTCCATCTGCCGGCCAATGCCGGCTGTCGACCACTTGGAGGAGGGCCTTCTCTGTGGCTGCTCCGGCCCTTTGGAACGAGCTCCCCGTGGAGATTCGGACCCTCGCCACCCTTCAGGCCTTCCGGACAGCCGTTAAGACCTGGCTGTCCCAGCAAGCCTGGGGTTGAGTTCCCCCCCTACTCGAATTTGCTGTGCTTGCTGTGTTTTTTAAATTGTTTGTATCACTGTCCTGTTTTTGTCTTACTTTTCTGTATTTGTTCCCCTTCCCTTGGTTTTTGTTCAGCCGCCCTGAGTCCCTTGGGGGAATAGGGCGGCTTACAAATCGAATAAATACCAAATACCAAATACCAATGCAATGGAGAAAATGTGGAGATAATCTTAGCTGCTGCATAGAACTTGAGGATTGAGGCCCAAATTATGCTACATTTTCAGATTTCAAATAGAAACCCATTGCAGTACTAATGCTTATTTTTTTTAAAAAAACCATTGCATTTATTTAAGACATCCAGCATTGTTCAACATCTGGTTGAACAATAATTTTCTGGTTTGGCCCAGCAACCAAACAGGACAGATATAGACTTCAATAGTTAGTTGGGAGTGCAGAAAAAACAATTGCAATCATCCTGCTTTCCATTTCTGTATACTGCATGAACCAGAAAGAGGGCTGAGACAGTAGCTACACAGCCCCTCATATCCCAGACACACTGTTTCAATTTCTCCCCTCAAGTCACCACTAAAGAGCATTGCATGCCAGAACCACTAAACACAAAGATAGTTTCTCCCTCCATGCCATTACTCTGCTCAACACTAACTCCCACAGCACCGTCTTAAGCCTAAAGATATTTACCCATGTAGAAGATTGTATAGCTATCATCGTTGTCATCTTCTCACCTTGTTATCTTTCTGACCTCTCATCTTGCCTACTACCTTCTCCTATTGGTATATTGTGATTTATCAATTGTTGTTAGTATTTTATGATTTATGGTTGGAGCTTATGATTTATGATCTTTGACTTATCACTTTGCTGTTTGCATGTACACTGAGAGTTTATGCACCGAAGACAAATTCCTTGTGTGTCCAATCACGCTTGGTCAACAAATAATTCTATTCTATACTATATTCTTTCTAATGTTATATATATATATATATATATATATATATATATATATATATATATATATATATATATATATATATATATATATATATATATATATATATATATATATATATATATATATATATATATATATATATATATATATATATATATATATATATATATATATATAACATATAAGAGTGGAGGACAGAATATTTAATTTGGCTTTTAAAAAAAGATTTTTACCATCATCAAATAAATTCAAAGGCACTTTAATAGAAAAAGTCATTTCTGGCTCATTTCCATTTATCTCTGCTTAGCAATTACTTGCTCAGTCAACACCTTCATCGTAGCCTGGAGGAACACCTTAGAGTAACACCTTTGTTTTTACTGGAGTGCATTTCCTCTGATATCTTGTGGAATGTAAATAACATTCTAACTTCAAAGTTCTTTTCACTCACAGAAAATGTGCGAAAATATTTCCTTAAAATATCATAGCAGACTAGCAGTCATCATTATGAATATTGCTATTGTTCTTTACGCCTAGAGAAATATCTGCAGGGAGTTAGAAAAACTGTTATGAAACACAAACTGAACCACCTCTTCCTCTGACATTCCTCTACTCAAAAGACTAAGTTATCAAAGCTTTTTTTCTTCATTTAAACCCACATTCACACACCCATACTTAGATGTATGTTAACACATATATTCACTTATTCATTAGCACTAGATGAGAGAAATAGACAGTTGATGAAATTTTCAGTCCTCAAGACAGAACAAGAAATCTTTGTGGTTAACAGTAGGGCATTAGCCAAAATGTAGAAACTTTGTATTACCCAATGCAAAACAAAAGTTTGTTTTTGTGTATGATTGTTACAGATACAAATCTACAGATGTGATAAAAATGAATTCTCAGTCAGTGAGATCTTATGGTATGAAAAAGTGAAAGTAGATTTTAAAAATCAGTACCTGAGAAGTACTTTATTAACAAAACAGAATAAATATAAACAAAGACTGTGCCCATAGATCGTGACCCGTCAAAACCGCGGTCCACAAAAGCGCGGTCGACGAAAGCGCGTATGTGACGTCATCACAGCGCGACGAAAAAGATCGAAAAATTGAAATAAAAATAAAATTACAGCAAGCCAATTCACATAAAGGTAAGGGTTAGGTTTGGGAGGGTTAGGGTAAGGTTTTCGCTTTATTTTTACATTTTTCGATCTTTTTCGTCGCGCTGTGATGACGTCACATATGCGCTTTCGTCGACCGTGCTTTTGTCTACCGCGGTTTTGTGGTGGAACCCCCATAGTTATCATTACTAAGGTGACCAGACGTCCCAATTTCAGCGGAACGGTCACACTTTATAACAATTTGTCCCATGTCCCGGGCCATTTTTAAAAAGTCCCAATTTTCTGGCTTCATGTTGAAAGCCCAGTGGATTTACTTAAGAAATCCTAATCGGGGCAAGACAAAAGACACCCTGTCTAACCTCTCTCTCTGTCTCAGTACTTTCATTGAAGATATTAAAACTTTAAAGCAAGAAAACGGACCACCACCACCCGTGTGCCCCTTTTACCTCATTTTATAAGAAAAAATGAGCAAGTACCACAGAGCTCCAGGAAATGCTTGGCTAGAGGGGCCGCGAGTGTTACTTCCTGGATTTTCCAGAGGGGAGGGAAACGGAGGTTGGAGGTCGGCTCGTGTGGAAGAAAAAATGGTGGCAAAAGTTTCTTTGAAAAATATTTCCCTGACTAATTTCACCATTTTAATTTGATCAATTCTTTGTATTAACATCTACATCATTCTGGATTGACTTGTGCCTGCTGGTAAGTGAGCTGGGTTTTTTTCTTTTATTTTTTTAATGTATTTTAAAATAATATTTTATTTATTGTGCATAGGATTTTTTTAAAAATAGCTTTATTCTGTGTGGATTCTTTTTTTAAATTGTCTTAGACTATTTTAAAAAAGATTCTATCCAAAATACAAAATACTAGCTGCAGTTATTCACTTAAGAACTGTGGCAAGAAAGGTGGTATAGTGACCAAAGTTACAATGGCATTGAAAAAAGTGACTGATGACCATTTTTCACACTTAGCGACCATTTTCACACTTAGTGACCGTTGCAGCATCCTCATGGTCACGTGATCAAAATTTTGATGTTTGGCAACAGATTCGTATTTATGATGGTTTCAATGTCCTGGGGTCATTTTAATTGCCTTTTGACAAAGGCAATTTGGGAAACCAGATTCACTTATGTTACTAACTTATCAGCTGCAGTTATTCACTTAAGAACTGTGGCAAGAAAGGTGGTATAGTGACCAAAGTTACAATGGCATTGAAAAAAGTGACTGATGACCATTTTTTACACTTAGCGACCATTTTCACACTTAGCGACCATTGCAGCCTCCACATGGTCACGTGATCAAAATGTTGATGTTTGGCAAGAGTTACAATTTATATTTGTAAATTGTAGTTATGTTGAAATAAAAAAAATTACAATACTATTTTTGCATTATATGAAAAATTTTGTTGCTCCGTATAAAATTTTTAATCAAGCCCCCCCCCCCCCACGCCCCGGTCAAAGGTGTCCCTCTTTACCAATCTGAAAATCTGGTCACCTTAATCATTACTGACATATTTTTAATAGAAGAGAAAGAAAGGTAGTCAACATATGAAAATGTATTAATACAAGGTAAAGAAAAAATTAAAATGAAGACAAGAGAACTATTAGCTACATAATTGTAGGACATAATTTTCAATGGTTTTCTGAAAATCAGCGGAAAGAGAGGTTTAATGTGAATAAAAGGAATAATTGGCAGTGAGGAGAAGAGAACTGAATTTGAAGTAAAGTTATGTAAAAATGACAATCATATAAATAGCTAAAATGTATAAATTATTATTAAGATTAGAAACAGAAGGAAGAGGTTAAAGACTGCATGGTGAAATGGACTGCAAATAACAGGGTATAATATAAATATAGATACACAGGAGAAAATTTAGGAAACTGATGTTAAATTTACGCTGTCATAATTTAACATAATTTTTAAGTAAATTGGTTTGATTGATACCTGACACCAGACAAGCTGTCAAAAATGTACAAAGGAATATCAAATCAGTGTTGGAAGTATGAAAAGGAAGAAAGGTGTTTTTTTTATTATACATAGTGCAAATCCATATAATAATGCCAAAGATATTGTGGATTAATGTTACAATGAAACCAGAATCATTTCTATTATGTATTAGGGACATGAATTAGAAAAGAAATAAGGGAATTAATACACTATAATATATAGTAACTGCTGCAAGATTATTGTGTGCACAAAGATGGAAGCATAACAAAATACTCAGATTGGATTATTTAATTGAGTACTGAAAAAAGGACAAAACTGACCATTTAGTGGGGAAAAATGATAAAAAGTTCTTTTGAAAACAAGAAACCTTCTATTGATTTTTGTGTTGAAAGAGGAAACAATTGCTGGTTGAGTCCTGAACTGATGATGAATGGATTTGGGAATTTAAAAGGCTTATAGGGGAAGGAAAAGAATAAGAAGGTAACTATTTGATTTTAAAAAATAGTGGAAGACAACGTTTTCTTTTCTTTTCTTCCTTTTATTTCTTTTCTTCTAGTGTATATTCTTTTCTTCTTATTTTTCCTTTAATTTTGTGTACTTTTATATTATTCAAAAATTCTAATTATTATTATTATTATTTTGCAAAGTGGCCTGCCTTTTCTGGAGAAAAATATAATTGCAAAAGACATATCTGGGGATTGGGGATGCAAAACAATTTAACTCTCACTTGACCAATGACTCAGTTTCTCTTCCTAATACTTGGCAAGGTGTTAAGAGAGACTTTGGAGAAACTATGTGACAGCAGTTACAAAAACATACCCAATTTAAATCGATGACAAAGTAAAAACATTAGAAAGAAACTTTAACTGATTGTGCATGTACGCACACAGACACAAACACACACACACAACACACACCTTTCTTGGGTTTAAGAGGAAGAAGGGAAAGACATTGTCAGGCTTTTAAAATTCTATATCGATCATAAAATGCTTATATCAATCAAACAGACTTTTAGGCGTTCTTGAGAAAATTGTTTCTGACCTGGCATATTTTAAAGAGTAGACATAAATAAAAAAAAATCAAACATTTGAAAAGCACAAAGCATGAGAGAATCGGCTGGAAAATTAATTGGAATATTTGCATTCAGACAGGCCTATCTCTGTGCATCAGATGTTAGGGGACAGACAAAATAACCATGGAAGTATTATATTCAGCATAAGTGAATGCTAAGCAAGAATTCTGAACCAGCAAAGAAAGACTATCTATTAGTAGCAGTCAGAGGAAGTATGACTCATGGGGAAAATGTCCAGCCAAATCCAAGTAGGCAGAACAAGATGGAACACAGCAATGTTTACCAGAATTAAACTGCAAGGATTGGTGGTTTTTATATTCTTGTTTTATTGATTCAGTTTAGACCCTAACTTGATTATGGTGAGATAACTCTGTGATTGCGATGTTTATCAGAGGGCTACTGGTGGGAACAATAATTTCTAGCAAGGAGCTGTCCTTGCTATAAATGAATGAAGGTGGACTGCAATGGACAACTCATATGATTGTATAAGGCAAAAGACTATGAGGGAATAGAATGGCAATGCCATGACAAAGGGCAGAGTTAAGTATTGCTGAGAGGGTCCTGTTTATTCTCCCTTTGCCCATGGTTAGTATTTGTGGAGGGGGTGACTTGTTTTTTAAAGATTTTTATATGTTTTATTTGGCTGTTTTATCATTGTTGTGAGCCACCCAACATCGTCTTTGGGGAGATGGGTGACTATATAAATGTAATAAACAACTATGTGCTTTACTACAAGTATAATAAATACCAAAAAAGAAAAGTTCAAAGTAAAATACCAACTCATAGAAATTCTTATAGAACCATAAATATTGAATATTACAAACACAATACAAAATATATAAAAAGTAGAAGGTTGGCGTGAAATTCCATTGATGATGAAAGACATTGATGAATTCCATAACAAATTGTAAAGTGAGCTTTATACAGCCTCAAGAAAACACTATTCATGTATAGTTGAACTGCAAAAATTGAAAAAAGTAGGGGGGGGGAACCTATCGCTGGAAAATAAGAAGTAGGAAAATGAATTAATCTAGGTGATAGATTAGATTTGTTTTACAATGCAAACTCTTTATTGACAACTTTTGTTTCAACCAACATAACACAAAGATTCTACACCTTTGCATTATTTGATACACACAATCACTGAATAAGAGAAACAGTGAAATCCAATCAACCTAGACACATAAGATTGCAGATTGTGGAACATATCATGAATGTGTTGAATTTAAGTGTTAAAACGTAAAAAAATTAATCGCAATAGCTGTGCCTACAAGATTTGACTTGAAAGTCACACAATCAAAATATAAAATCTATATAAGGAACAGATTCCATATGCTAAAGTTCTGTGACAGACAAGGTGAGGAGCTGTGGGAAAAAAATAGAAGTCCGTGTGAAAACTGAAGTGGACAAAAATCCCAGCACATTGAAGAGAAGATTGCAGTGATTTTTAGAGCAAACTATTATGATAACTAAAGAAAGGGAAATAATGCGTGACCAAAAGAACTTGCAATAATTTCAATATCAGGCAAGAAAGGGGAAGGAAAGTTGGCTCAGTCAAGAACATCAACAACAAATGGAGGTCACAACACAAAAAGGGAAATATGAGATCTTTTCAAAAGAAGATCAGGAAAATAACAGAAGGAATCTGCTTAAGAACAATCACAGAAAAGTTAAAGCAAATTGGGCAGCTTATGTGAATGTTGTGTGCAGCTAAAAAAAACCCTAATCTCTGAATAAGAGAGAAACATTTTGTTTTAGTTGCAAAGTCATGTCCGACCCATCGCAACCCCATGGACAACAATCCTCCAGGCCTTCCTGTCCACTACCATCCTCTGGAGTCCATTAAAGCTCACGCCTACTGCTTCAGTGACTCCAGCCAGCCACCTCATTCTCTGTCCCCTTCTTCTTTTGCCCTCAATCTTTCCCAGCATAAGTATAGTGAGAAACACTATACCTTTGCAAAGTGACTTTTTCCTCCCCCCTCCCAATATAAGCCACAAGCCATTTAGAAAAAGCACAAAACATTTATTAGTTCGAGATTGTCAAGCCTTTTTATAGAATTATATACATGGTATATTTGTCTCAGATGTATCATGGAACAATGAGTCAAACAATAGAAGACACTGGTTTCAATAACATTCGGCAGATGGAAAATTTGTACGTTACATTGCTCCCTTTCCCAGTCAGATTCTTTCTCAACACTTGCAAGTGTATTCAAAGACTCCAGAATATACTCCCTATTGTTTCATTTCTGAAAAGACTCTGCAGTTCAAAGGAAATGGCCTTGGCGGAAAAACAGGTTTCCTCATATGAAAAAGAGGCCTTGACTGCCATGCTAAAATGTGAATATTGTGTTTTTTAAAATGGAAATGAAGCCTAAAATTCCAGGTACAGTGGTATCTTGATACTCACCATTAATTTGTTCCGAGAGGCACAATGAATACCAAAAATGATGAGTAGCAAAAAAAAAATTCTCATCAGGAATAATGGAGTGAATCACAAGGCAACCAACACCGACAAGTTTAGGTTGTGTGTTGAGTACCAAACATGATGAGTGCTGGGACAAAGTTTTTGCATCTAGATGCACTGAGTACCAAATTTGAAGAGTTTCAAAGCAGTTGAGTACCAAAGTACCACTATACCACTGAAATCCTTTACAAATGGAATTATGGAATAGCAGAAACTTTTGGAAATACAAAAACTGTTCAATTAAAATGACTCCATTGCAAATTTACAGGTAGGCACTTTGTGACTGGTTTTATCTTTATTGGGAATCATCAGACATAGGCAGCCAGATGTTATTCTGGAGAGTTCAAACCCTCTACTAGGAATTGAATTTATGGAACTTTTGCATTTCAGATGAAAATATGCAGTGTGTTCGTTTTAGGAGCTATGTAGGTTCTGGTTCTCAGGATTGCAGGAAGGGGTACTGTATACAGAATTTGTCACAATTTGTCCACCTTCCCTTACCTTCATAATAGAGAGATACAGATGTTATATTATAAATAGCTTTGAAAGCTAATGTAGACATGCTGGTAGGAAATTCAGGAGTTGAAATACACATATCTTAAAGTTGCCATTTTGGAGAACTCCTGGTATATAGTATCTAAATTGCAAGGGTCATGTATTAATTTCAATTAGAAGGTTTAAACCCCATAGAACAACATCTGTCTGAAGCCAGACACATAGAGTCTGTTTCCTATTTGTGTTGTGTTGTGGTTGGATGGGTATAAAAACACCACCCAGTATATAAAAATAGAGGACTTTCTCTCCCCTCCATAGTATATAAGTATAAATGTATATGTATGTGAGAGTCATGAAAAACTCTCTACATGGAAGAATGCCATAATATCTATTCCACTCTGATGTTGAAAGCTTAAATGAAAGTGTGATAGATAGATAGATAGATAGATAGATAGATAGATAGATAGATAGATAGATAGATGGATGGATGGATGGATGGATGGATGGATGGATGGATGGATGGATGGATGGATGGATGGATGGATGGATGGATGGATGGATGGATGGATGGATGATGGATGGGTAAGTAGGTAGGTAGGTAGGTAGCAGTGGTGGGATTCATCCAGTTCGCACCAGTTCGGGAGAATCGGTTGTTAACTCTCTGAGCAGTTTGGTGAACTGGTTGTCAGAAAAAATCATTAGGGCAGAGAACCGGTTGTTAAATTATTTGAATCCCACCACTGGTAGGTAGGTAGGTAGGTAGGTAAGTAGGTAGGTAGGTAGGTAGGTAGATAGGTAGGAGATAGATAGATAGATAGATAGATAGATAGATAGATAGATAGATAGATAGATAGATAGACAGACAGACAGACAGACAGACAGACAGACAGACAGACAGACAGACAGACAGACAGACAGACAGACATTACACATACATACACATTATCTTAAGTCTATGTGGTGTAGACTGGAGAAGTTAGCTGAATATGCATATGCCTATAAAGAGGAATGCAAACAAATGTGCAAATTCCTGAACCATTGCACAAATTCCTCAGGCAAGCAAAATTGTGCTTCATATCTTTCAAAGAGAATGAATACAGCCATGCATGAAGTCAGAAATGCAAATGAACCGGAAGAAAAAAAAGAAATCAAATAGATTACATAACGTATGTAGTGGAGAGAGTAAGAGATTTTAAGAAAGAGGTTTACCTTTGCTAAATTGACAGCTCTTTGACTGTGAAGTTCATGGAAGAATGTGGGATACAGTAAGGCTAAATAGTATGCCAGAATATGAGATTATTCTTCTGTGGGGAACCTTTGCAATGAACAAGAAGCTATCACAATAACTGAATTTAGAAAAACAGAACAATTCAAAACAAGGAAGGGAATGAGATGAAGATGCATATTGGCCCCATGTCTGTTTGACTTACACAATGAATATATTATGAAAATGACAAGATCAGAAAAGATAGCAGTTGGAATCAAAATTAGACGATGAAGCACCACTAATCTGAGATATACAGACAATATTAGTCTGTCAGCCGAAAGTAAACAAGACATTAAAGAGCTTTTTCTGAAAGTGAAATGGAAAGTGGAAAATGAGACTTAATGTTAA